>NC_069361.1:49402500-50652500 GCF_021730395.1 Mercenaria mercenaria | reverse complement strand
AATTAGGATTTATTCGTTTTAAGAGAGAGAGAGATAACATTTGGTTGACATGGAAACAATTCAAAAAGCTACACAGGACAAGACATTCTACGGTCGGGACCTATAACCTTTAATATATTTGTGATGCATCATGTGTATTGACTTTTGTATGATTCAAATGCCTGAGTTTGTACTTTCTTTTTTGATTTACCGATAAGATTTTTTGTCGTGCATCTTCTAAGAGAGATTTTCCTGCCATATTTTCTTACTACAGAATCATATCTTATTACACTGTTGAGACCTTGTATTACTACTGATACTATAATTAGTTTTATGATACTATATTAGTTTACACTCTCCAATTTTTACTGCAACAATGCCAATGAATATACCCAAAATGAAATTTGAACATTGTCAATACTAACCTTAATTCATACCTCTGTCACTGTAGCCATAAAAAGTGAAAGAAATAGTGATACGAATTTGTTCATCATTATAAACTTAGACAAGATGCCTTCCGATGAAATGAAATTTGGTCGCTTTAAAGACATTCAAAATTAAAAACTTTTCACGGAGAGTTTTTTCATATTCTATCATTTTTGGGGAGATAATCGGTATTAACAATGATGCCTATATGAAAAATATAGTTTTTTTTTTGTTATGAGAATCTAAACTTGAGTTTCGAGAAAAATTAGCGGTAGAAAGCTGCATTTTATGATTCTATTACAAATATCAAAAATAAATCTAAAATTCCCCGTATGGAAAAGGAAGAAATAATTTTCTAGTTTTCAGGGGAGATAACTCACGAAAAAGTAAAATTATCAGGGAGGTAATCTTAATGAAATTTTTGAGAACTTCTGTCACTATATAACTTGTCAATATGCACCTTATTTCTATCGTTTGACATTTTCAAAGCTTACATTATCAAGTTGTATGAACGCTTTTGGTGAAATTGAGGCCTATTACACCAATTAATTCTAACACGATACGATTCATTTTCCTATTAAACAAAGAAGGCTGAAAACAGCAATTCACTGCTCTGACATCATAATTATTACGTCATAGCGTTAAACGGCATAGCGGCGCGCTTGAAAAGAAACCAATTGAAAACGGGCATATATTTAATGAATTTTGTCAAGGATGTACTTTTATCTCCTTGGTAATGTGTTAGAATCGAAATAATATATCTCATTTAGTGATTTGCTCTTGAATAAAATCATTGTCTGTCGTTCAGATGCGTTTTATTATACCACTCGGGCTGCGCCCACGTGATATAATTCCTTAGCATCTGAACTCCAAACAATGATTTATTCAGCGACAAATCACTAAATGATATATATTATTTCTTAAATATACGTATAAAAGAATCGATGTAAATTCATTCTTTGGCAAGAACTATAATGGTTAACATGTTACATCTCACGTACTCAAGAATATATCAATACTTAACTATGTCTTATTGTCATCGGTATTTCCTGTATAATGGTTGTTCATTTGTAAACATGGAGCGACAGCTTTTCAATACCGTGAAGTAAAACATCTCACTCTCAATTTCATTATTGTTACAAGAAAAGGTGGTACATGTAATAATATTGCTGATCCTTATTTGCGAACAGACACTAGCGGACCGTTATGACAAAAACACTGTTTGCAAACACTTATTGCCGAATCAGCTGATAACTTATACATGTCCTGCATGTGTATTAATTGACAGGTACCTATTCAGGTATACATAAAACGTAATAATTTAATTTTATCCCATTTTGTCGTATTCCAATAACAGGGGTTGCACAGTTTACATTAATTTTTTGGTAAGTATTATATAAGATCACTTCCACTTCTTTGGCCTTGTTTTGTATTTTTATGTTGCTTGTCAACAAATCCAAATTATCATTTTCTCTAGTTTATATTAGGTAAGATGTTCTACTTTATCTTTCATGTGTACATTGTACATTTATATAGTTCTGTTGCAAAACATTACAAAATAGGGAAATGTCTAATAATAATATTAGATTTATTTTATGACAAAACAAATATATATGACGATTTCACCGTATGGTTCCTTTATATAATATTCTGTGTGAAAGCTGACCTTTAACTGTTTGTATGACGATAATCGTAGGAATCTACAAACAGGAATTTTTCAATATATTGAGCGAATCAAACTGAACGTCAAAATTTTCATTTCTTCTATTTACATTTGTCTTTAAAACTGTTTAGTCTCTCTATGTTTGTTGATTATTTATATATCATTCACAATATATTGCTACAAATCGAGCATAGCAACCTAATATTAATTATACAATTCTGCACACATCGTAGGGAAAAGCAAGAAATTAGGTATATCTGCAAGCTAAATAAATCAACTACAGTAAAAACTCCGAAAACTGAACCCTGTCCGGATCAAGTCAAAAGTCCGGTTTCCAGAGGATTTTGCACACATTTCTGAGAGCATTTATATATGTATATTCTTATTCGATTCGTCTGACTGTATCGTGTTCAATGTCTTTTAGTTTTTTTCTTTTTCCAAATATGCATTGTATGCCTCTGTTATGTAATGAATTATTTCTAACAGAAAAACATCACTTAAAATGATACATTATAATGAAAAGAATGTTTTGCTTATCGTGGCGATATAAATAGTCTAGCTCCTATAAATCATGGAACATGCATCTTGTGAATATCGATATTTAATAATTTATGCCAACACCAATAATAATTAATAAGAATAAAATTCTTTTTCATATTCCAAACAAAATGTAATTTTATGAAAAATCACCTGTACACCAACAGATCAATTAACCATTAGATCAAAATGTTTTGTACTTTATAAGCTTATCTTTTATAGCTAATATACAAAATACAAACACGTATTTTTACACCTACTTTGGTAACATTTGTGATTGTTAGTTGGTAAACAAAACATTGTTACCTGCTTGAGATTATGTTTTTAAACCAATTCCAAGTGATAATACACATAACTTTTCACACTTACTGGCCAGTTTTTAGAGGATTTTTTATGTATAATATTCCTTTACGGCCATGAAAAACCGACCGGTTTTCAGAATACAGAGTCTTCGGTATTCAGGGTGCTTTTTTAATTGGACTTATAAGAGAAAAACTTGGGACCTTAAACAATCGTCAGAGGATTCCGGTTTTTGGAGGGTCCTGTTTTCGGAGTTTTTACTGTACTAAGAGGTACAAGGTCATAAGGAAAAAAGAAGGGACTTAGATCTCGATTTCTCATTGAGTACCTCCTAATTTTATTCCGAGACGTCAAGAAGTGAACAATTTTCATTTATATCAATGCATTTCAATATCTCCTACTGAAATATGTCGAAAATGCAAGATGGACTGTCGATACCGATGCTTCGTGCATGACATGTACCTCAAGTTCTACTAAAACAAACTTTATCTCCTTATTTGATAGCCATAATTCCATTTTAGTTCAATAATTTAATTTAACAAAATAGTTCAACTTTGTGTGTACACTACAGATATAATTGTTATTTACAGTGTCGATTATATGACAAAATATATTTCCATCTTTACGCCTTCTTTTGTGTATACGCATATCTAAATTAATACAACTATTTTCAATTAAAGAACATTTTCAAATCGGGCAAAAAAGTCCTTTTATAAAATGATCAAAATATTGAAATGCTGTATATCATAATTTCTAAAAAACGAAACCTTTTGTTCAATCAGCAAGTAATCATTGTTTACAAACATTTAAGCTGACATAAAAGAAATCTGCAGATTCTGAACAGAAATTTGTTTTCCGAATGAAATTACGTTTAGGCCGGTGCTAGTGGGATTTGATGGACGTTGCAATTTTTATTCCCTCTTGAACTGTTTCATCAAACCGAGCCTGCTGTCATATTTGTCTGTCTGCATTCCGCGCTTTAATCGTATCCTTAACATATTTTATTAAGATATATTAATAAAAGTCAACTAACCCTTTATGTGCCTCTTTTTGTGCTGTCAATGCTTTGATCCTTAATGAATATTTCTAGGGAAAATTATGCCAGACATGCGACAGTAGCTCAGATTTTATCACGTATGTGTAAACGAGAATCTGTAGACATTCTTTTATTAATATTTTATTCTTACGGGTAGTCATACTGCATGCTCTACTCACTATACATTAGCTTATACATGTGAAATGTCATTATTTGTAGCACTCTACTAACATTACTCTGTCACCTTGGTGTAATGCTTTCAATCCTATGATGAGACAGTGTGGGAGGCGATACAGTCACAATCTGCCTCAGCTGGCTAAATATTCTCATCAACACTAGTTTACAAGTACTCCTGTGTGATAAATACGTGCTATTCTAACTAATTCATGTTAGATGCGATTTAAAATGCTGTAAGTTTACCTGCTAGTGTTCTGTCCTTCCATATTATCTCTTTTTTAAGTACTACATCGACTATCACAACATCAGTCATGGTGCTGTTTGGCGATAGGAAAGTGTTGCACCGTACAAGGACTTAATTATACCTTCCGGTCCTAACCCTAACCCATAGGGTCATGGAACAAAATTCTGGTTTCTGCATAGCAGGGTCTGGCTCTAGCGGGCTTGGAAGATGTTACAAGTTTTCCACGACTCTGTTAAACCGTGACACTAAATAATTTACTTAGTTGCGTTTTTTCTGCTTCGAAACGATCTCTACTGAGAAAAGAATCCAGCTGATACGTGTTATTGGAAAATGAAGTGAATGTAGAACGTACGTTCCTGTTTGTAACATAAATTATGCTATTTTAATATGTCTTTTGGTAATGAAATATTTTTTCTGTAAAATGAATTTGAAATATTGGATTTTCGTGGAACTGTAGTCTCTTAAATATATTTTACTTTGCTGCAATGATTTAATCCCAGTTGATATTTGAAATACTTGCAGGAGGTTTTGAACAATTCTGTTTTGGCGGAATAATTGTGCTTTATTAATGTTGTTTTAATAGATGTCCTGCTGGAAATCAATGATACTTATTTTCGTGACGATATACCGGAAGAAATTCCCTGAGGTCACTTTGTGTGTTCAGTTGCATAAATTACAATGTGAATGCTTCTAGTAGATTGCCGTTTTACTTTGATATTACTTTTCATATTCGATTTATATCGCCATTAATAATATTATATGCGTGTATCTTGAATAAATTCGGTACTTCCATGCACATTATTCGTACCTGAACGCTCCATTCTCTCACTCATCCCGTAGCTCGTTAAATAGTCGATTGGCAATCAGTATCCCATCATTTCATATTGTAATAAATAAGTTTCATTTCAGGGCAGATGCTTGTCGTATACTTATGAAGGAAAAAGAAGATTGTAACATGCAAACTAAGAGATTTCGTTATATATCGTACTTTTATATTTTGTTTCACAACTCCTTTGAAATGTGCAGAAAGACTCCTGTCAAAATGGACTACGAGACAACAAACCTTGGAGGTCAGCGGAAAATAAATACATGTACAGACGAAGTCTATATTCCATCGAAACGAGTTTTACCATTCCTAAACAAGCCAAAAGGAAGAAAGAATGAAAATCATGAAAATCTCAGTTAACAAGTTAAAACAGTTAGATGACCCAGAAACCTTTCTGACAAAAACAGTTCTTGTTGATAATACAATGACACGTCTACAAACGGAATTACAAGATGAAAAGTAGTGATATGAAATTTTATTTAGATAATAGGAGGTCATTAAGAAGATATGATGTAATTTGCAATGAATTTATGTCAGACTCTTTCTTACTTGATGATCCGTTCTTGAGAGTTGATGAGAAAGTCATAGATGATATGACAGTCGCATTCATGAGTAATGTGTTTCATGAAAAAGTAGATAATATTACATCAGAATCAGATATTGTTGAAAAGTCAGGCATAGGTTCGAATAAAATGGAAATTCTGGACGCAGAAATGAGTAGTAATAGTAATCTATTTACTTCCTTTCTTGCTCCGAAAGACCGGTATCAAAATGACAGAGGATCACATGTAGAAAAATTGGGAACAGGGTGTATATGTTCTCTTGTGCAAAAAATGAAACAAAAATAATGTAATGTATGTTGACACATGGGACGATTTTAGAGGAGCCTATAGGACAAGTATAGACCCAAGAATGTTTTCTTTGATAATTGCAAAGCATTACAATGGCCATGATCATTGCGAAACATTGAACTTGCAGTGATACTTTTGAAACATTGCACGTGCCCTGATTATAGCAAAACATTGCACTTGCCAGATAATTGCAAAACATTGTAATTGCCACGATAATTTAAAATCATTGTACTTGCCTTGATATTGTGAAGTATTGCAAGTTCCATCATGATAATAATTGCAAAACATTGGAAGTTCCACGACATTGCCAAGCATTGTATTTGTTTTGACGATTGTGTAGTAGGTATATAAAAGTGCCATAGAATCATAAAAGACTTAATTAGTTAAGTATCCATGCGATGTCTGACTACGTTACATAGACACTGTTCAATTTTATTTAGGCACAACTTAAATATGTTAGTTATGTGTATTTTTAATCTCTGTAAGATCGGAGACGTCAGTACTGTTCATACTGGCGTGCGCATTTAGACCATAAGTTTTGCATTGAGAAGTGTGCCCTCGCTCTGTCGCAGTATAATAATTATTGCAACTGTTAAGTCTCGCAATATATGCACCGCAGATTTTGTGCATATTTCTGTTTGAATTACCTTTAGTAATATCAATTACTCATTACTGAGTTACGTACAAGTTAACTAACTTCAAAGATACATTTTGTAATTTTTATCATTCAAATGTTAATATGAACCGGTCAAAGCAAATCTCAATTTAATTTAATTAGATCTGACTTTATGTGTTATTTGTATATCGGACGAGATTTTGTAAGTATAAATATAATAGAAAATGGACTATTATTAAATTTATTCTGAAGTTTAATATTGGTTATCAAGATAACTTTTAAAACATTTACATAGTTACTATTGTTTGAGTTTTCTGTGAACTCGGTAAAGGAAATATGTTCCCTAAAGAGCTTGGATTTATTGTAAATTGTATTTGACTCTGTTAATTTTTGAAACAGAACAATTTTTTAACGGATAAATGTGAAATACATTTTGACTCAGGAGTAATCTACATTTATGTTGAAATAATATTCAAATCTCACTTTATTCCAGTTTCTGTTTATTTTATTTCTTGCTGTTAAGGTATGTTCTTTTGCAATTTTTATTATTACTGTAAATCAAAACTTGAACATGTATTTGCCTGATATATTAACATATATTGCTGAGTAAGTCAGAAAAATGTTACCTATTGTAACGGTTCTGTATCTGACATGTGATTCTATCAAATGCCAACACTGAAATGAGAAATTAATTAATAGTAATCTTATGACTTAATAAAGCTCCTGTTATTGTGATAGATAAATGACGGAAGAATCATAACTAAAACATTTTGTGTTCACTCCACGTCGTAACAACGTTCTGTGCTAATTACTCTGCAGTAACATTAATGTCACAGAAAGATAATTATAATATCATAACTTCTTTTACGTATTCAAACAATCATAGCAGTAAGGAGCTAAAGTCCAGTTCACCAGGGGAAGTTAATAACGTTAATAACTTACTTTTGATAGTTGAGTAGTTTGCAACTGGTTACTATACTTAAGCAACAATTCAGAAAAGGTTAATCAAAATGCTGAATTTTCTGAAAGATTGTCTTGGTTCAGTTTCTCTTTAACATTATTGAAAAGATAATAATTTCAACAGGTAAACTACAAAGTACAAACAGACTTAAACAAGACGGATGTTCTTCTTTAATGTTTCTTATGCATGTTTATTCTAGTAACATGAACCATATGAGTATTAAATAATAAGCTCATTATTCTGACAAATAAACATTCATGGCGATTATATCATAGAGTTGATTCATACTGAATGCGATGTCTCATCATGATGTTTTAATCCTTATAATTATTTGTTTGCTGGTTTTAACGTCACATCGACGTAATTGTATGTCATATGGCAACATTCTGTTACATTTAGTGCAAATTAAAAGCAATATTTGAAATAAATTCACTTTAGTTTCATTCAACAAAAACTCCTTATAATGTTTAATACCGAATCTACTTCTATTTGAAAAATTGCATTATGATCAAATTTAATTAAAGCCTGCTTAAGATTATTAACTGAAGCCACGTTTCCTTGGAATCTGGAGTTTATTTCACTCAAGTCTTTAAAGAACATTAAATGATTTTGATTGGCGGTAAATTGAAATAACTTGAGAGCCATTTGAGAAAAACATGTGTTTCTTTTTTAGTCATAAATCACAACGATAAAGTTCACGTCGTACGGCGACCTGTCAGTATTAACGATGGATGAATAACTAATGTGTCCTGAACTTTATGTAAGGTCATTTTGTGCAGAAGAAATAACTGAAGCACAATAGACGGCTTTCCATTGTACACGAATTTGACCTCAAGCGCTGTGCACGACTCCCAGTTGTTAAATTCATGTCCTCGAAGGCCACCATTTTAATGCAAAGTTAGCCGTAAGATACGGCATTTTCTAACCTGTTACCACCTATTTGAGCACAAGGCACATTACCAGATAATCTGCAGAGTTTAAACCATGTACCTGGACCTTTATTCATATGATTGGCATGCCGCTTTCGCATTCATATACACACTTTTTCTGCACCAGACTTCTCGGTGGTCTAGTGGTTGAGGTTTCGAAACTCACCGCTAAGGTTTCGAACCCCCACAAGGAATGTATAATACTTTCAAACGAAACAGCCATCCAGCCGACTAACAGAATATCAATGGTTCTATCAAGGGAACAGACTGTGCCAAGTATAATGCCTGGAGAAGCTTATGGGTCTTTTTCGCCAGTTAAAGAAAGAGAGTTGATATATGTTTATAATTTGTTTCACTGTAAGTTATGTAAATTGAGATCCGTCAGAAACAATAAATATTAGAAAGGTAGATTTGCTTATTGGGTATTGTGTTGTATATTTTATTATATGGTTGCAATTAATTGTTTGGGAATTAGATTCAACACCCTTCTACACATTTGATTTATTAAGAATAAAAGATCTAACAAAATCGGGAAATACAATTTAGCAAACTAAGCCATTTATGCGGAGTCACTGAGCACATTGGTACTGCTTATTGATTTACCTCGAACGGAAAGTAAAAAATTAAAGATTAAATTAGTTTCTCTCTGCAAATGTTTTAGTAACACTGTGCACGCACACGTCGTATTGAACATCTAAACATCGATATAAAACTTCGCAGATTTTCTGCCAGCCATTACAGCAAATTGCATTTGTTTTGTCATATTAGTAACTTTTGTTATATTCTTGACAACAAACTACCTCATAATGTTGGAAGAAAGAATATGTAAGACTTAAATATGAAACAAAGGAAGTATTTCTATGGTAAGTAAAAAAGACCTATAAAGAACAAAAAATTGACATAATTGATTTAATAGTTCATGTTTTGTCATTTCAGCATAACATGACATTATAAAATCAATGTAAAATGTATGTTTTGTATTAGTCATTGTTTGTTTGTTTGTTTTGGGTTTAACGCCGTTTTTCAACAGTATTTCAGTCATGTAACGGCGGGCAGTTAACCTAACCAGTGTTCCTGGATTCTGTACCAGTACAAACCTGTTCTCCGCAAGTAACTGCCAACTTCCCCACATGAATCAGAGGTGGAGGACTAATGATATCAGACACAATGTCGTTCATCAAATAGTCACGGAGAACATACGCCCCGCCCGAGGATCGAACTCGCGACCCCGTGATCCGTAGACCAACGCTCTTACCTATTGAGCTAAGCGGGCGGGCTATCCTATAGTTCCTATTGTAAAGGTGCATAGATTTCAAGCTTAGGATCTGTTACAGGAAATTCTGAAGTGTTATAGCGTTGTACTAGAAGTATGTATTTACATCTTTTGTGTGACTCAGTGCATCCGATTTCTAAATGATCACAATAATATTGATATTCTGATAAATAAAATCTAAGAAATCATTCTGAGGCATAAAACGTAACGAATTAAAACAATTGCAAACACAGTTCGACTATTCATGAGAAGAAGTTTTCGACAGGTCCATCCGTCTTTACGGAAAATTTCTTTCTTTTTTATATTCCGTTTCGTTCACGTTACTTGGTGTCAAAATAAAACAACGAGAAAATGCAAAACACCGGGTTCAAGTGCAGGAAGAGTTTTACGGCTGCCACACGGCACTCCAAGACGCAATGGAACATACGGTTATATATGTTATAATGTGTTGTTTGGTTTTATTAGACTCAACACCTTTTTGTTCACGTCATCATTTTATAGACGTCAATCAAATTAATTTTACAAGTGAATGCTGACAAAATCAGGAGATACAATTTTCAAAAAAAAAATCTATATCCGGTCCGTCACTTTATACTTTAGTACTGCATTTTAAAATACCTTTATAAAAGTGAGGAATAAAGAAAGCTTTAGGTACACTGCTCAAGTACTGGCATATGCACCCATTTCAACCTTAGTGTTAACTTTTGCTACCCCATTTGTCTACATTTATCCTCATTTTAGCCTACACAACGTATTAAAACTTGCCTTAAGACAAGATTACTTATGGTAACTAAGCACGTCCTAAGAAATCCATAGGGTAGATGCGAATATGGTTTAACGAACATTAATTGCTTTTGCCGTAAACCAAAGGGAAATTTGATTTAAATGGTAAAGTATCATCATAAAGTTTTACATCTTCTAAATATAAAACGACCCTAATATAACGGTTTAAATAATTCTATTTTGTAGATGAGACCAAAAAATGGAAACTGATAATATGAATTTCCAAATACTGTTAACGTTCCTGTAGAGTCTTCAATTTATTTAATATATTGACGTCACTATCCTTTTAGTCCGGGCATGACCCATATTCAGAGCGCAATTCAATGTTTATTTAATTACAATAAATCATTTGTCATGACGTAAAACGAGAATACACATGAGAATAATACATTTACATTTTCATGCACACATAATGAATTAGTTACTATAAAGGAAATTGCATTTTACTCTGCACTGTATAATATAGTCCAGAACTCCAAAGTTTGTTATATTACACAACTCTCTGACAGTTTACGTATAACGTTGCAACTTTATACTAAGGGAAACCTTAGGAAGATAACAGAAAAAATGAATTCCACACATTACAGTTTGAAACTCCTGTGCTGTTTAATACAAACACAGCTATGACAATTTTATTCAGTTTTTTTCTGCAGTCTGAGAGCTCATTTCTATGCCTGCATGAGCCGTCATCTCTTTCTCTTACCCAGCAGATTTTAATCTTGACCATGTCAGGTTATCTCGGACTACTGCATTTTTGGAGTATTCTAGTTGCTTTCTTTGATAAATTCTTTTCAAAAGACCATTATTGGAGATCTTCAATGGCTATATAGTACCTTTCTTTAGCAAGTGTTAAATAATTGATGCTATTTGCTAGTCCAATCCCTTATGTGTCTTTTGTGTATAGTATTTTAGGTTAAAACTAATGATATAAAGACATGATATAAAGACGGCCTTTTTATTCTCTATATAAGAAGGTCATTTTCGGGTCTGCCCCTTACAACAGGACCATTTTGGAATTTCTTTTACCCATATTTTCTTGAATAAATATCAATGTCAACACTATAAATGAACAGCTGTTATACATTGATCTGTCATTGTGAGTTTTCTTGTGTTGGTACATGTATACTTCAGCATTATCTTTCATACCAGAATCTTGAAAAAGTAATATATGTTGCTTTCGTTAGAGAACTGTACGCTGACAGAAGCATTAGCAATATTCATTTACCTCCAAGATCGGCTTACACATTGACCTTCTATACGATCCGACGTCTTATCTGTAACATCTTTCTCTCGTATATTTGTTCGTGTATTAGCCTAAATAAACATGCATTTTATACTCAAATGATGAAAGCTTTCATCGTAATTTTACGACTGGTGAATTAATGCGCACAAATGATCTTTCAAATTGATCAAAGAATTCACTTGAATTTGTATCAATATATTTTATAATATATGGAAAAAGAAAGAAACTGTGCAAGAATTTCAAGACTCTTTTGCACCTACACCTTTCTCGTTATTGTTTTGTCTATGCTAGTCATATTTGCATCATAAGTGCATAATTCATTGCAATTGTGCAATTGTGTAGGTAACATTAAATTTTCATGTCTTCTCCCATGAGACGGTATGGTGCAGACACTGCATGGTTCATTTTGTCGTAGAGTATCTAATGACCGAAATGCATTTCCTAGAGAAATTACTCAAATCTTTCAATGATATCGTAGAACATCTATTGACAGGATAATTTATTTTTAATGGTTTCCTTAAGGACTGAATAGATCAGTCAAACCGTTTAATTCAGTAGCCGATTTATGATTAACACTTTGCCCAAAACATTTTAATCAAATAAGCAATGGCAGTCACCGGACACAAATCATAAGCTGCCGATTTATGATTAACACTTTGCCCAAAACATTGAAAAAAATCAAATAAGCAATGATAGACACCGAACACAAATCATAAGGTAGCCAACATATGGCATGTAAATAAATTATATGTAGAATCAAAGTAATTTTGGAAATCATGAAAAATTTTATTACCGAAAATATCTATACTTTAATTTTCGTTTAAAATCAATCTAGTTAATTGATTTTCAGTTGAAAATTGCCTCCCTTAAATCGTATTTTGAGATTTCATCTAGTAACAATGGAGCCAAACAATCATAAAGCCGTAACAATAAATTCAGTGATCTCCAAGATAAAGTTATAACTTGCAAACACCAACAACTAATTCAAACTAAACTTGAATATATAAACTGTAAAAAAAGAAACGGAATAAAATGAACTGAATATTACATGTTCGAAGTCCACTAACTACAACAGCATCTGTCCGTAAAATTCCAGAATTGATATTCTCAATAATAAATATAGAGAGACATATAAATTCTGTTTCAGCTTTCGTCGAATCTGCGTTTTAATACATCGACAGATAAAGAACAACAAGTAGCAGAATTATGTAAGCTAACTACTATATTGCAAAGATTTTGACGTAAAGTAATATAATTTTACTTTCTTTCCCCTGCAGAATTTTATAGTAGGGAACCGTTCCTCCTTTGTGCAGAATGCAAAGGTAAGTATATATTTCAACAGATAGCTCAATAAGTCTTTAGGGTCAAGGCGGACATAGCTAATGCTAAGATTCATTGGGTAGCAGCTTATATTTGATTTTAGCTGTCAGTACTCTGAAGGTTGTATGCAATGGGATGTTTTCATTATTTTTTGGGATGTTCAGGGATGTTCTGAGATTTTCTAGTAAACTGATGTTAATTATGCTTTTCCAAAACTTGATAGCACAATCGCCATATTCAGTTGGGTTCTCGTTCTTTATTAAGATATTGTGCAATTCAGTCGTAAATAATACTTACCTCGGCTGATTATTTGAAACAAGAAATATATAATAAGCAAGAATTTAAGTCTTCTTTTAAGCAAAAAAAAACTATCATTTTCACAAGCACCAAATTATTGTAATGCTTTCTCAGAATGCAGCGTAATCACGCAAAAAATAAAAAGCATTTGTGTAGTTAGCCAGCTGGCACTGTTTACTAACACATACTATATACATACATACTATTATCATTAGTTAAATATTTAAAGGAGAAGTAAACGACAAAACTGTAATCTAAAGCACTAAATATACATAGTTAGGTTGTAGTCGAGTCAAGCAAGTGATTGTCAAGCTAGGTGGTACTCCTGATATATAAGCAAATACGTGTGACATTTTCCTTTTGAAATGCTATTAACTGTAACGTTCCACTAATGTAATGTTATACTGTCACCTTGATGTAATACATTCATTGACAATTTGATGATGAGATTGGGTGGAAAGCGAGACGGCCACAACTTGTCTCTGCTAGAAATGTTTACCTATCACTAGTATTATGCGTGATGTTCTAATCGCGTTTCTCAACTACTTGTTATAAAAGAGACTATACTTCATTCCCTTTTGCACGCCTTCATATCGTTAATCAGAAAATCTATATAACAGTTAATGTATAGTTAGAAACAAACTAACAGACAGGCGGAAAGTGAGCTTATCTGAAAATGGAATTAACTTGTTTTTGTTTGTTTTGGGTTTAACGCCGTTTTTCAACAGTATTTCAGTCATGTAACGGCGGGAGGAATTAACTTGTAGTCAAAGAGCACGCATTTGTCATTAATGATAATTCTTATTTAAATGTATATTATTTTAATGTTACAATACATGTAAGGATGATAAAAAGACAGATGGGACATTTATAATTACCATAACATACATTATATCAACAGTGTTAGAGATAAATTAAGTTTCATTTAAAGTCTATGTTTTTGTAAGACTCAATTTCGCTTTGTCTTAATTAGCTGAACATTCAACATTATGGTTAATACATGTAGCTATTGAACATGAACATCAGCTCAAACGCGATATGTTATTATGTTTGAAAGTCTTGTTGAGGATTCTTGTGAGCCTTCATTCCAGCAATATTCAACTTATTATGATTTCACAAAGACATATTTAGAAAACATACCATATAATCACGTGAGCTTTAGGCGATATCTCATAAAGATGATTCGAACCTTTGGCACATGCAATTGTTTTGCAATTTGTGCAAATTAAAGGCAATATCTGCAACAACTGCGATTTAATTTCAATTTAGCTGAAAGAGATTTTACGATGAAATGAAAAATACACAAAACCTCTAAAAAACGTTTCAATAACAATGCTACTTTTTTGGAAATGTGCTGTTCTCTTTTTATGGCACAGACTAAGCAAAATTCACTTTCTCTTTGAACATTGAGATTCGGTTAATTGCATGAGCTTTTTTATTGATTTAGTTTGTACACTTATATTTAACTATATTTAGGTTTGTTTCGTTTCTATTTTAAAGAGATACGTTAGCTTTTAAAGCGACAAGTTAAGTGTGTAAAGTTAATTTTTAGAAAATCGGGTACTTATTTCCTTAAATACAGATGTCACTTTAAACAAAAATCATGGTCTATGCTCAAACTACTATCGGAATATTTGTTATAACAAAGTTTTCACTTTAGCTTTTGTCGACCAGTAAATTTAATTTAACAGTGCTTGTTTACATTTTAATACCATGTGACAGTGGTTGTTCACATATTTATTGGAGATTGATATGTTTTTCATTATAGGTACATAGTATTATGTAGACTGCATGTGATTACAGGATTAACCGTTTTATTGATATACATAAAGGAACATCATGTACCCCTATGTTTTTAAATAGAAAAGCCTTACTTACAGGTAAGCACGACTCGTACTAATTTAATGTAGAAATATGTCCTTTACACTAGCGTTCAAACTTGCAACCAAATGGTTGAGCAGCTGACAAGTTTAAGCATTTATCTTAACCTATACGTACCTCTTCTACATTCACACATGCCACAGAGTGAGGTTGCTGATTTCTAATCACTTGACACCCACCGCTGTGGGTTCGCGTCCAAGTTACACTTACTTCGAGAATTAAAGCCACATAAGTTAGTTAGTTGTTATTTGACTTCATTTAACTCAACATCTTACGTTCGTCACACTCTGAATTTTACCAGTGAATGCTGAAACAATCAGAAAAGTTTAGTTAATAGCTATACATTCACTGTGTATGTTTTTATTATTTGTTTTGTTTCTCCTTGCAAAGCAACGAGGTATATTACTCATGCATAATGTCTTTGTTCTTAACGTAAACCACTGATATTTTTCTTCTAGGAACTTCATTGTAGCCAACGCAGCATTTACGATAGGAAAGTAGCACAATATATAAACGAAAGAATGAATTATTAGAAACAAATTGGTTAGACGCGAATATGAAACAAAGGAAATATTTTTGCGGTAAACCAAAGGAAAATTGAGTTTGATGTTAAACAATACCGTTTTAAACATATTGGCTAGATTATATTGCGCAATTTTGCCAGTTTCTACTTCTAAATACAAACATATAACTACACATTTTAAAGTCAATATTACAATAACGTTTTTGAATTGATTACTTTAATCATGGGCAAATATCCGAAAAACAAGCACACGAACCTATACATTTTATTTTACCATTTCATAGGCCATACGTTTTTTTACGATTGTGAGAAGTTTCATTTAAATCTACATTGTAGGATAATTTCTATTCGCGAAAATGTTACGAAAATTGTGATTTTCCAATAGACTCCCATTATGAAAACTTGCATGAGGTCCGAATTTTTCAAGTCAACCTAGCAAAAAAATCAAGCATACCCTCCTATCTTTTTTATTCGCTGAATTTTCTAAGTATATTTTGAAGGTTTGAAAAATTAGGATTTAATCAAATTCTACATTGTAGAAAAAACTGACCTGCAGAACTACTTTAAATACTAATGGAATATATTAATTTCCCTACATAAGTATCGTTCACATCTATATCTAGACTTGGTGCAACTCGTAAGCATTATGGGCTTTTCTGTATCAGTCAGCCTTGGCGGAGTCGCAACAAAGACCAACATCAAGTTTTCCAGAATGTTGATCTAAAAATAACAAATCAAACCTACATATGTTGAAGTATGAAATAACACAGACGCGCTTAATGTTCTTTGTTGACTTTGTTTGTATTTACTTTTCGTGATACTTTATCCGAGCAACCATATGAATATCAAATAATAATCGCATTAAGTTGACGCATTGATATTTTTTGCGCAAATATCATCAAAGGCGTGCCTCATCATAAATGCCTAAAATGTGATGCTTAGCACGTGCAACGTCTGCAGATTTTAAGCAAAATGAACAACAGGTAATATCAAACGGTTTTCGAAGCAATCTACATGAATCAGTTTACATTAAGATTATCTCTTGTTACTGCTTTTTTAATTCAAATATACATTGACTAAGATGACTAAGAAAAGACCAAGTTTTCTTTTAATCAGGAACATATCTTATCGATTTAATTCCCGTTTCCTATTTTGTTGTTGTTGTTTGTTTGCTTACGTTTTCCGTTTGAATGTTGCTGAAGACTTTTCACAGGCACAGTTCAGACCATCAAGGTTACTCTGAACCTTTTATGGGTGGGAGGGGGGAGTTCTATATACTCATCACGGCTTTATTTGTGCACGGGTGGTGAGCTCCTAAAACCAACAAACTTCTGCAAGCCAGTTGGATTTGTATCCTTATTAGCCGGCAAATCAAATTGTGCAAAGCAACTGACCTGAACGTATGTTTTTACCTTGTATCTATTTTATCACTGATTCGATACCAATCATCTGCTGCTAAGATAAATCATTGATACCCGAACATTGTATCTACCCCTTACTCCCCTACCCCTTTCTGTATTTTGCATATAATTCAAATGTACGATGGATTTTTGAAGTAACCCGTCTACTATATTTTTCCGTTGTAGCTTCTTTTTATTGTTGGCCTACCTTGCGGTGCGTGGCTCAATGACTGTGTTTAAGGTGCTCTGTGCTTCAGGAAAATCTACCCTTACCTTTTATCTTTTGTAGCAAACAAAAGAAGCAAATATTCCAGCGAAATTAAATTAAACTGATAATTAAATAAGGGTTATCGAATCTGTATATACAGCCAGAATAAACAAGTATAATTTGCACACAGCGTTTGTTTCGTAGCATTTGATACCTTGATATTGATTCAGTTCTCTTGTGTTCCTTTATTTGTTTATTGCGAAGAGTTTTCCTGCAAGCTGCTCACGCAAACGTTGTTGTGAAAATCTTAATATCGATGCAAATCACGTATTTCGTTTTGGTAAAAACATTCAGTTTGCATCTAAAAAATGCAACTCAGCATTACGAGTGACATCCTAATTTAAAGCATACTTAACTTTTGTAAATAACTAACGGTAAACAAAGAACATGTAAACACGAGAGAAACATAATCTTTCATAAAACAAATGAAAACAATTTGCGGTAACACAGGAAGGCTTGAAGGAAATGTTAAACTGTATGCGCTGTCATCGTACAATTTACGACCAAATCCATGCATGTCAATTTAGAAATAATACGTACAAATCCGAACGACAATGCTTTTGCTGAAGAGATGTAGTCTGATGCTATGAGGAAATAGTGGTGTCGTATCAACAGTGATCTTGCTGCATTATAAAATCATATTTTAAATAGAGAAAAAACTGCGTCATTATAGAAGTGGTATCTTTCAGAAATATGTTACAAACTTTCTTGTAGACAATTACTTAAAATTATTCATAAACGTTCATTTTCAATTTTAATTTGGAAGTTGAAGGCCGATCGATTCCCGATTTAAGCAGTGCTTTATTTCATATCATAATACCTGAATGTAACAAATAATATTTTGGGACTCAGTGGCCGAGTGGTTAGTAAAGGTACTTGGATTGTCATATGAGAAAGCCGACAATCAAGGCTTCCTGAAGGTTGTGGATGTTAATATACATCTTGTACCAAGGTGTGTGCATTTGCTTTAAGTAATGCCCAATTGTGAATTTCGAAAGTCACAATCTTACCTAAAGTTGATCGGTGTCTTAAAACCAGAGAAAAAATGTAAATTTTTGGCTGCGTTTGACAAGTTGGTGGAAATAGCTTGAATATACACAATTTGCTAAGTGTACAGATATGCTTGTTACATTCTACCTTTATTTGGGGAAATCTTTAATAATTTGAGAAAAATAAGAAGAGCTCTGTAGATGAGTAGCTCTTGTGAAAACATGGAAAAAAATTCAGCAGTTACTTATCAGATTTTGATGTAGGAAGGATCTAATTATTTTAAGATTCAACTTACTACTGACTCTCCCTAGATAATTGAGAGGAACTGCAAAACTATATGATGAAGCAGTCATTACGATCCATTCATAATATGACATTGTATTGAAAACCTATGGAGACACAAACACGGAAAATGATATACTTATTCTAAGACTTATACGACAGGAGGACGAAATTATTGGATATCTGTTACAGGTGAAATATTGAAGCACATTTGTTCTTCATTTCAGACATAGTATTACAAAGTGAAGGAGTGTCAGTTTCTAACGTATTTTATCATTTTCGCCTTTATGACTTACTTTTACATTTTTAAAGATTATTTCAGTTCAAATATTATCAGCATACACTATGCTTTTGGCTAGTGTTAATAAAAAATACATTACAATTAACCCTTCAAAGACCATCCATGGGAAAAAATGTCTTTGTTGACAGATGTTGTCTCAACACAGATAAATTTACTATATGTATGTTTAACAGGACGGAAAACAATGGCTTACGTATGTCTTATATTGATGACCTTTATCCGGATGTGGTCTTCAGCAAAAGTGTACAAACAACACATCTTTTATATGTTCTATACTGATATTTTTACATGTCACACTGCTCTCGGTCACAAAAGTATGAATATGTGGAAGGATTACATTATGCGATGTAAATAAGCAATGATGAGTGCATATCTCATGAACATTTGCAATGCAAATAGAATCTTACATAATGATACTAATAAATCTTAGTTTTAAATTATAACTTATTTATAACCATGCAAATAACACATTCAAACAAATGTAAAGAAAACAATGGAGTTCTTGAAATGTCTTTAACAGGAAATAGGGATAATTGATTTATAAAGGTCAACTGTTTATATAAAATGAAATTAAATTATAAAAAAGGAATGAATTGAATCAATTATTATGTAAATGATAATTATGTTAAATTTTCAAAATAAATTAATAACTGCAATTCTATTTTAGTGGTTAAGGTATTAAAACTATGCAGTTGTTTGAAAGGTTTTAATTCCTTTCAAGGTTTTTTTTTTATTTCTGCGTAATATAGCTGTGAACTTGCATTAGCTGCCAACTGTATTAAGCAATCACTTGCCAGACAGCTCTCGTCACGACTTATCTTTCTGTTCTTAGTTCAGCTTGCATTAAACAGCCAGATTCCTTAAGCAGCCAGATGTAATCGCCCGGTTTACTGGCTGCTTAGTATAGTTTTGTATATTGGTATATATCACTAAATGAGTGTCTCAGCTATTAAAGTAAGTCACATTATATTGACGACGACTCATCATTCTTTGCTGTGTATGTATTTAACTTGAATTGTCTGATATAAACGAAATTTAACCTAGCGTGTGGTTTAAACATTTAAGTTTATCGTTTCGTTTTTTTATTTACAATGAAATATGTTTGAACAAAAGAAGCTTTGGAAAAAAACTACCTGCTGTAATGGTTTGACTTTTGTGTAAAAAAGGTCTACGAAAGGATTATTTTATTTATTTCTTTTGTTGGGTTTAACGTCGCATCGACAAAATTATAAGTCATATGGCGACTTTCCAGCTTTGATGGTGGAGGAAGACCCCAGGTGCCGCTCTGTGCATTATTTCATCACGAGCGGGCACCTGGGAAGAACTACCGACCTTCCATAAGCCAGCTGGATGGCTTCCTTACATGAAGAGCTCAACGCTCCGAATGAGGCTCGAACCCACATCGATGAGGGGCAAGTGATTTGAAGCCAGCGACTTTAATCATTCGGGCATGAAGGCCCTCTGTCTACGAAAGGAATCAGGCCCCATATTGACAAACATTTTCATTGTCAACTGAGTTTGATAATGAAACGTTATTTGTCCTTATATCTAAATTGCATGTTCAGTTATTGATTATTTCTTAAGTAACTTTTCAGTGCTGATGGTCATTCTCAACTGGAATTTAATCTTGAACTTCTGGTAGAATTTGTTACTAAACTTTCAACCTAAAGCTCGTCTGAGACTGAAAAAAATGTGTTCTTGTTGTTCTTGTTTTAATGTTTCATTTATTAGAAAGAAATATTGATTGAAAAAATAACGTAAAGTAAGTTCTATATATAAAACATATATGCTTAAAGTGACTGTTCAGCAAACTTTAAAATCTTCAAAACATTGGTAGTGTTTTTATCTGTTATCAGTAACAAGTATATATACTTTGCTTTTAATGCATTATTTGTCCCCTGACCTATTTATTTTAAATCAATCTGTAACAATTATCATACGAACATATTATATATTGCGATTTAAGGACATCTGTTACCTCTACCATATCTTTATTAGGAAACAGGAGTACATCTGCTCAACAGTATAAATAAAGTTGATAAGAAGATCCTGTGGTTTTAAGTGATTTCCATAATTCCAAAAGACCAGAAAAAAATTATGTAACATTCAGTTCAGTCTCAACAAGAGACTGTATCTTTTCTGCGGGTAAGTATTTCTTTATTTCATTGTAATATATCAAAGGGGATTATTGCCTACACACCTTCCTTAAACAAAACATCTATTTATTTATCAGATACATGTTTCAGAACTTCATTTTAAACAGCTCGTTCCGAGTGTATATTATGTTAGTTAATAGATTGTACGTTTTGTCATTCACTGTAAAAAATAATATTATGCTCTGCATTGAATACAAGTATAATTGCTATTCTTGCAACAAACGAAAATGGAATGGAACATTTTTCCCATTTAAGTTCAACCCGTTTTTTGAAATTTATGACTCAGTTGCATGTGTACAAAGTATGTTCACGAGGCTACGCGAAGAATATTTAAAACCACTTAACTACAAACAGTGAGAGAAGTCTGTCTGGTTCCGCATATGCGTGGAATCTCACTAGAGTTACAGTCGTTGAATACTACCATGTGAGTTAGTCGCGGGTATTTGGCCGAAAGTCGAAAGTACGATGATGAAAATACGAAATAATTTCGATATTTCACCATCGCAGTTTCGTTGTTTCGACTTTGCAGCGTCATTTTATCGATCGTTTGTTGTTTCGAGCTCACAGTATGGGGTAACGGCCCTAATGGGACATCGAATTATATAATTGTTGAAACTTTAGACATCTTTCCATTGACCTCTACTTTTATTTCATTGTTTTAGTCTTCCCATCGCTATTTCATTCAACATTTGCTAACATCTTATTCACTTCCTTAGGAAACCACTACAGAAGAATTCTCACGGGTATACCCAGGCTATTTCACAAGGTATAAGGTTACATTGAACGAAAGTCTATGTTACGTGATACCAAGCAAAAGGTCACGAAGGTCAAGTTACACGCATTTTGTTATTTGTTTTTAAATCCAAAAAATGCAAAAAAATCAAGTTGAAATGTCAATTGAATATTTAAACCAGTTGCGACAATGTCAATTAATATTGATATGCCACTGCGCGGAAGAATATTTAACATGACTCTTGAGTGACAGGATCTGTCCAATTGGCAACTGGTACTGCTTTACGGACAATCATTCATGCCGTCGATCGTCCAGGAATATTGAGATCCTGTCTGGAGAACTAGACCTACCTCAATGTTAAGATTACTTTAGATTGTTAAGTGATTAGAGCCACTTTAAGTAAAAACGCGTGGTCCGTGGTATCGGTAACATAAGTAAAGTTTCTATTTTCTTTTTCCGATAATTTGTTTCTTCAGTTTTATCTTTAAATATACTGCTATGTTACTTGCTGAACTATAGATGTGTTTCAATCTTCTTCAAATATTTACATTTGTTGGAGAAAAAATAGAGGAACAGTCTGTAGATGAATGAGTATCTATAATGAGCATATCGTCGCCAATTTCAGAAAACGCATGACCAAAGTACTAAACAACTCAACCTGCTAACTAGGTAAAAGGAGGCGAGTGAGCGTACCTGCAATAAGCCGTAGTCATTATGATCTATTTTGAACTTTTCTGATAGTTCGACATTGTATTGCAAACCCCTAATGGCATAGACTTACAGATGGTACCGATATTATAACAGAATCCAATATATACATTCTTCTTACTGCAATATTTTGACTTTTTATTGTTAAAATAACAGATGCAGAAAGGAAATGATATATTGATTAAAAAATACGACATAACGATATATGTATTGGATTTCTTACACATATGTTACAGTTAAATTGACATTTTATTGTAAAAGCAACAGATGTGCAGAAGGAAAAATTACATATTGATTAAAAAGTACGACATAACGACACATGTATTGGATTTCTTATACAAATATGTTACAGTTAAATTGACTTTTTATTGTAAACGAAACAGATGTACATAAACATGTGCAGAAGGAAAATTACATATTGATTAAAAAGTAAGACATAACGACACATGTATTGGATTTCTTGTACAAATTTTTTCTATTGTTCTTCATACTAAACATACCTTTTTTGTTAGGTTTAACGTCGCACCGACTAAACATACTAGTATGACTATAAGCGGTAATATGAAGGTCGGTGAAAAATATTTTAAAGTTCTGATAAATTAAACATACAGTTTTGTACATTTTTTGCCGTGTAAGTCTTTTGATATTTAATTGTAATATGTATTTGTAATGCTGCTTTAAATACCTTTTATAGTTATACCATTTTTCTGTTACGTAGTGTTTCTCTTAGACGTTAAATTTTTTAATTAATATAGTTTTTATGGCGTACTACGATTAACATATAATGTATATTTAAGTCGTGTTGATCAAGACATTTCAAAACGTGAGTCTCGTCTACTGTAATGTTTCAAAACCTATCCAAAATGACCTTTTCAGGGAATATACAAAATGATATTTCATATTCAAACAATGAAATAAAGCATATGGTTTTACAATACCATATAATGTAAAGAAAATTTTATAGTTACAAATGGAAATCATATTCGATTAAGAATTCTTTAAAAATACAAACAACACATTACAAAGAATTTTATATTTTCTACATACCTGTAACAATCTAAACGGCAAAAATATAATGTCTGAATTCCAGCATCAGTACAGTTTTACATAAATTTTTCAGTAATATAAGTGTGATAAAAAGACTTGTATGTATCTAATATATATTAATACTCTGTCAATGACCCTTTTTGGGGCTCTTAATATAAATAAACTTTTTTCTTCTTCTGTCTAATAAAAGAAGCTGCAATAAAACGCTGATTCATTGATTCATTGAAAAGTCGCCTGTAACAGGAATGTATCAAAATATTAATCGTACACCAAGATGCCTACAGAAATAGATATGCATGTACATACCCAAACTATGATTGATGGATTTTAATGAAACAAAAGTGTAGAGTATAGTACGCATTCAGCTTTATCAAAGTCTAACAAACATCATGCACTTAAAAGACATTTCATTATCAACTTGATTGCTTCATGATTAACTTATTATGTTGTAAAAAGTATCTTACTTGATCTAATACCCACACTTTAAAAAAATCATGAATAAGCTAGAGGGTTTCTTGAATATTTATGCTTTTGACTCTCGCTTTATTACAATAATAATGTTTGGGTAAACTGAATCGAAACGATCACCTACATTTTGTTCTCTGTTAATAATTCTCAATATTTGACTTCTGGAGTATATAGTGATGACCAAAAAGAAGAAGCAAGAGGTCTGGAATTAAAAGCGATTATTGTTATCATTTCTGTCGTTGTCTGTGTGGCTTTGTTTTTCTTGTTCAAAATTTAATATTCTTAAAATAACTGATGATGATCACATTACCGATGACACACTTACTTGAAATGAATACTTTGTACAATGTTTTAGAAAAAGTATTAAGTGATTGTTCATCCACTGCCAATTAATGCCGAACAGTTCAATGAAACCGCCAATATTTTACTGCCTACATGATGTCACTTTCAATATCCTTTGACTTAAAAGATGATTCGGAAGCATAGAACTTACACAAGGAAAATAATGCCTGTCTCACTTTGATTTATTCTGTTCATAAGAGGTAATAAAAAGTAAAATAAAAACTCCTCAATTCCTATTTCATTTGGTTCAATCCAGTTGTACCTACTGTATTTTTAAAGTATTGTACACTGTAATTTTTACCACCAATGTGTTAATGCTTTTGAAAAGTGTCTGAACAGAATGGATTTACATTTTCTTATGCTCAAGTGCTACTAGGTTTACTTGAGCCGCACATCGCAAACTAGGCAAACCACAAATAGAAACTGTAACGGAAAGATATAATAGACGGCGTCAAATCAGCACACTAATTATATGTAATACATTAAGATATGTGGATGTGGTAAAAAGTTGGAGATGGAAGGGTAATTAAAAAGGGAGAGGCTTAAATCGCAGGGGAGCATGAAATGTGAGAGTTAGGGAATGTAAGGGAGATAACATCACCAACATAAAAGACAAAAAAGGAAAATGACAAAAAGCAGGTTGAAAATAGATGCACCGCTTTTTAATGGTCAGTAAACTTTACAAAGGACACTTTGGGTTAAAACGCGTTTTGGGCATGCCGACCTCACACTTACCCTATTTTCAACTAATTTGACAAGGCAGTGTAAATAAAATAATTCACCGCTAAGATAATCTCTACCATTAGTGACAAAATACCAGGCTATTTACTGTAAGCATTTAGAGAGGGTAAATCTAAGGTACACTAATGTACACAATAACGTATCGGAAGTCTGAACATTAAAAGAACATAGCTTTAAGGGAAAGATTAGGGTAAGTTTAAATAAAAATACTCCACTCCCTTTTTTTCGTTTTTTTTTAGAATTTAAGAGAAAAACACTACAGATGTCTAGCAACTGTGCAGTCTTCGTATCATCAAAACAGTAAAGTAAAGCGACTTACTGTAGAGGGGTGACCATCAAACATTCTCTGTTTTATAATTGTTACATTGTATCAGTCTCACAGTAGCTATATGTGACTAAAATTAGCATTAAGTTTTCCTTTGTTTATAAACAACATCACCAAAGTATACGCCATAAGGAAAATTTTGTACCTGTGATAACATTAAAAAATACAACCTTGTCTAAATAACATAGGGAAACAAGAAACAACAAAGGGCATGTCAAAAGTAATAAAAACATGTAGCATCCGTGTTGTACATGTAAACCAACGTATAATGTAATATTCGCAATAGACTGTCTTCGGAAATGCACATCATTAAGTGGTTAAGGGCTCTGATTTCGAATCGCTTGTCCCTTCCATCTATAGGTTCGAACCCCACGAGGATCAGCGATCCATCTTATCTTGAGGAAGGTTATTATGCTCAAGTGACATTCTTGGTCTGAAATAATGACCGGATGAGACCCTTTGGATCTTTGTCTACAAATTAAGCTGTGAACTCACATTATGAGTTAAACTGGATCGATATCGATTACAGCCAAACTAAAAAAATATACCAACAAATCGCGCGCGAATTAACATAAAAAATTATCCTTTTTTTCTGCACTTGACAAGATGGTGATAGATATATCTTCAAATATGCATAGGATATCAAAATTGATAAATTGTTTGTCTGTTACAATCTTTTTATTGGGGACAATTGTACATGTTCAAACATCGAACATAACAAATCGATGTATTGAATGACATTTAACCTGCTACCGAACATCCCCTCGTCCTAAGAGACACAAACTCGTACATTTTATAAGAAATCACAAAATATAGGATGACACCCATGATCCATTTTACTGATTTGCGATCTTTTCGTATTGTACAGAAAAGCTTGAGTGACACAATCAAACAGGAAAAGGCATATTGAATTCATGAATTTATACATGATCAACATTTTTTAATTTCGTAAATGTTACAGGCAAACATTCAGGAAATAATCGTCCTACGTATCAGAAAAAGGTATCAAAGCAAATAGGAGTACTGTGAAAACTGTCAAGTTAGTGTACAATATGTTGAATCTCCAATTATACAAGAAAAGTTTTCAATGGTGAGACTATTTGCTTTAGTTATGACGTCAAATATGTCGTCAGAAATAACGTATTGATAGCATCGCGACGTTCCATGCGTCAAATGTCACCATTTCTAACTTGTTTTCAGCCTTATTTGTCTAAAGTTTTAGTCAGTTTTAGCTAATATAATTCTAGAAATAGGCATATGCATGTAATAAAAGGATCATTAAAGAAGTTCTTTGATCTGCTATGATTCATTTGCCACCCGTGGATTTTGCCAGATCGGATCACACGCGACAGAAGCGACTCGTGATTTCGAGACCTGGCAAAAGTCACCAGAGCCGAAAACAACAGATTAAGGTTCTGTTATAATAACTTTTACCCGTCTTATAGTTATTTTCTGCCTTTGTTTCATTTCCTCTATTCTAATTATCCTTTCCGTCTTAGTGATTTATTTTTGCCTCCCATCATACATTTCAAAAGCATCATGTTTCTTCTTACCAAGGTGAATAATAGCCTACTACATTTATATACTTTTAACACAGTTATTCGCAGACTTATAAAGAAGGACGTGTATTAGATTTCAAAGAATGGTGACTGCACAACTAATGTATGGAAAGAACATGTGCAATGCTAATGGACTAAAATTTGAAGTTATTTTACACCTTATTGACTGTAAATGGGATAAAGTAACTAATAATTCATAGACATGCAAACAACACAAGCGAATCTCTTAAAACGTCCTTTCAACGAAATGAGAATAATTGATCTATATATAAAGGTCAATTATTTATATAAAATGACATTAAAGAAGAGCAAAGGAGAAGAATATCAATTATTTCGGAGCAATGGTCAAAACAAATCAGTCGCGTAATATTTTGATAGGTTGGAATACCTTGCAAGTTTCTTGAATTATTTATTTTAATGACGTTATGTGTTTTTCAGACAAACAAATTTTTTAAACGATTAGCCAACCTTCAAATATTTTTTTCAAATGATCAATGTCAATGGTTTTTGTTAGTTAACTGCAGGGGACATTGATTTACGAAACTTTTTAAACATAACCTTTATTCACTTAATTCACTATGTAACTCCTTTAAATATTAATAATAGATATTAATATCTTTTAAAAAAAACTTCCATAAGCAGTAAATGCTAAGATCAAGAATACATTTCTTTACAAATATTTGTTTTCAGCTTGAAAAGATATAACTTACAAATGCAGCTTTTAATGATATTCCCTGTTTACATATTGTATTGTATAAATTGATGTACTGTTTTACATGGAATGGAAAATAAACGGGTTATCCATGATAACTCAAAACAAAAAATAAATAAATAACTGCAGGGGATATTAATTTGATGCATGTAACTAATAGAAAAATAATGATAAGTTGACATTACGTTACCTTCTACATATAAAAGACAGGACTTCTGACTACTCCTTATACACAAACAACGGAAAACTACAGCATTTAAATAACTTAAATGAAAAATATGTATTTATCTCAGATTGTAAATTTAGAGCAATTGATTAATTTAATGGCCTATTAGCATAAAGCATTTTTCTATGTTTTAATAAGGCCTGTGTGGTTGCATAATTTATAATATTAACCTCAGTTTATGTCACGTTAGTCTCAGCTGTAGCTATGGGTCACTGCCAGCCTTGGTAATCATGTGAATATCTTACAGAAAGGTATAAATTCTATAGTGATATAGGTCCAAACTTTTAAGGGTCTACCTATCATTGTAATTATATAGAATGATCATAATTACATCAATACTTCATACTGTTACAAAAAATCTTTGCACATCAAGTAAAAATTGTCCCGTAACATGACCTAACTTGAAATTGCACATGTTCCTTACCCGAGAGTACCAAAATGACGTTTCACAAGACTGGATCTATTTTCAGTAATCTCGACTTTATATCTGTCTAAAAGCTGATCCTATGTCACCTAACAGCACTGGCTGTTAATATTGGAAAGTTTTTGTGTCATAGTTGGCATTTAACTACGCTTACTAAAACGTTAGTAAATACTTGGCAGCTATCATTACAGTTAACTACATCGTACATTGAAATTGCTACCACCTGATATCAGCAACGATTGCCTGGCAAAGTGATTTATGAAACTAATAACGCAATTAATAGCACTCAAGTATAAGAGCAACCACTCATACATATGTAAATACTTGAAGTATTAAGTAATAAAGCTACATTTATCAGACTGAGTATAATATTTACACAAGCTGAAGTACAAACATGAAACTATGTTTGTGTGTGAAGATGGAAAAACCGCATGGTACAATATCAAAACTTTTCTGAGTACTTTAAAGTTCTGTCGAAATGAATATTAAAACAAATATTTGACATAACAATACCACTCTAAAATGAAAGAAATACGAATTCTTTGGTGTAAGCTATCACGGAAAATGTAACGACGTAACAGAATCAGTATTAACATAGTAGGTAAAACTGTGATAAAATGCCTCAGATGGTCTCACAATAATAGAATTAAGGGTTTTTTTCACATATGGCTAGTGGGAGCTATTCAACCATAATTGAGTTTTGTTTAGTAAGGGTTAAATTACTTTTTATACAGCCAATTAAGGAGACAGTTAAAACATTTTCCATTGGCAGAATGATACAGAAATACTTGAATTTCAACAGTAATTTAAAGGTCTAGGTAAAAATATACATACATGTAATCAGTAATGTATGTGTTACTATATACCTGCATGTAAACAGGTACATAAACACCTGCTGCATCAAACACGAAGTAAGACAGATACACCGGAAAACCCTCATTAAAACAAATGTACTACAATATTCATCCAAATACCAGTTCAAGGATGAAATACATTAAGACACCTATTAAAACAGATATGCATCCATCTTGATACATTACAATAGATGCATTTTTATAAAGTACGTAAAGGTTGAGCAATACAGGCGAATACTAATATATCAAACACTTTAAGTTATCAAATTAAGTCAAAATGTTTTATCGTCAACTCATTATACTCTTGTTGTTTACTTGATCTATAACATAGGACAATCTAACGATGAGTTATATATATTACCACGTAATTTGAACATATATGATTTCTCCAGACTTTATGAAAAATGTTTGAATAAGAACTTGCCAGGGTGAAACTTTTTAATTTTCTCATTAGATAAACTAAAGGAAACAGGCTCGGTTCTATTTAAAATTTGTTGTTCAAAAAGAGGTTTTATGCTGTTCACATTCTGGCACAAAATATAAACTTTAAAAAATCATAACACAACTGGGCTGTAAGTTATCAGACAACATGACGCCTTGTTAGACCGTATTCATTTTAAAGCAATTTATTAGAACTGCCGTTTATAGCTGTTTATAAACATGCATACATTTCTATACGTTGATGGAAAGGTCTGAAGTAGGTAAATCGACCTGCTGCTTCAGTTGAGAGTAGAACCTATTGACAAATATGTATGTTTGTTCAGTTTACTGGTTGCATGGTATTGTAATTGCATAAAAGACAGGCAGAATTCCACGAGGTCAAGAAAAGGTGCTATTTTAAAATTGCCAGTTTATCACCTGTTTTAGGTACAAAAGGTTCATGTGTCTACAAACAACAATATTTAAAGCAACAAAACTAATCGAATCTTCCTTAAATACTACCAAATATTAATTAGTTCTGTTAGAAGGCCTGGTTTGGCATTTATCTTGATAACGCTACCCCTTCGCACAATTGTATCTTGTTTCAAATAAATGCACGTTTTACTTATATATATTTTTAGAAACACCGTTATTAAAACTAAATATATATACTACGGCATGAGGACATCTGTTACATTTAGATCAATGCATAAAGCTGACTCGACAGTATGAAGTCTTTTCACTCCCTCTCAAATACAATATGATAATTATTGTTTCACCTAGATGATCGCTGATGGGATTTTATGTTTGCATAAGTATGTTAACACTTATAAATCCCTCACCTTGCTAAATTTCTATAATGAACTTGTCCATCTTTCAATTTGGATAGTACCATTAACTATTAAAAGGAGTGCCTATCAAAAAGACACTAGCTGAAAAGCGAACAGTACAGATCATGATCAGACTGTACGGATGATCTACACTGGTTGCAAAGGCATAATCTGTCCTGTCCAGCATGATAAGGGTTGATACTTTTAAACAGTTTGAAAACATCTACTGGTTTCTCATGCACTCGGTTAGCCGGGGCGTATATGTTTCCACAGTCACGATTAACGTATAATCCTATTGATTTAATTAACTTCAACCTAGCGACCTTGCTCCATAATTATCATGAAAGTCTTCACTTTTGTTAATGCACCTGATGGCTTCCAATTATTCCTGTTGACAGACATTTTCGGCATTTTCCAGATGCTAACATTCATTACAGAAACAAACTGAGTTCTAAGAATGGCTTAGATCCCATCTATATATTTTTCACTAAATTAAAAGTTCTTTTTGTTCGTCTCTTTTCTTTCTTAATAACTTGATTAGAAATGGTGATGCATGTTTTCAATGAATACAAAAACGATGACTGAAAAATGAGATACTGTAAATGTCTTGCGATTTACTTCAATTTTTAATTTTCAAAAGATCAAGGCGAACATTGATTTGGTCTATCATTTCAATCAAATTTAAAATATAAACTATAAAACAAGTGTTTTCGAATGAAAACAAAACACTCAAAAGTATAACATTGCCTAGTTTACATATGGAATGAATGATAAATATATAACATCCTGTAAACCTTTGAAAAGTAACTAAAGCAGCATTAATGTGTTTCATTTAAGTAGATGTAAACAATCTGTTATGCAATATTGACACCAAGCTGTATACAAATCGTTTTTATTGAGGTAACATTTACCTCCAGTTATATTTTATGCTATATATAAGTAGAGAGAGTAAACAATCACCGACCACTTACGGCTAGGCGTCTATCAGTACACAATAACGTAAATTTTCCATAACAAATCCACTAATCAAATAAAATAAGTTTCGATGCCCGAATTGCACTACATATTCGTACTGTTTCAACATGTGCATATATACTCAAATACCTGTTATCATGTTTTAGTAATCAGCAGTGACATTTTCGTTGAACCAAAAAAGCTATTCCCTCCCTGAAAATTATTTATCTGGATCGTGAGGATAGTTTGTATATGTGTTTTACAATAATACTAACAACATTGAAACTTTAAATTAGTTTTGTTGATATTTAAAAATCTTGTATCATTTCAGTGAAATCAGGAGCAAATTACAAAGCAACTTAACCTGCTGTCGAGTCTCTCTAGATAAACGAGATATAAAAATGATCGTACATGTAAATAAAAGCGAGACTCTAGAATATAGTATGAGAAAAATAGTATTGCCCTTTCTACTGATTTGCAACAGTTTGAACTAGTAGGAAAAGATATTATATTGATTTATTAATTGATATAACATGAGTACAAAAATATTTATGTTGGATTTCGTATGCCCTACAGGAATGTAACATATGGCTACAAAGCGAATAAGGACAGTTAATGCTCAATATGCTACATTGCTGCTTAATTTAGCTTAGGTTATTTTCAATTTTCGTCACATGTTTTATATGTAACTGATTGTCATTGTAATATTTATTTACACAAATACAAAAAGCAACAATATATCAAGCTTGTAGTCTCAAATAAACATAAAATGTTCAACATAGCAAGCGTGAGCTATTTTACTGTACACTGAAACCTACTTTATAGCAGCTAAGAGGGTTACCATGTCTAACGAACTTTACGGTGTGGGGAGACTACGTAATTTGGAGCGTGGCCTTCTCTCTTTTCCCCAAATGTTTGCATATGATTATAATTATAATAATTGTACTTCTTGATGGATTTTGAAGCAAACCGTCTGCTACATTTTCCACTACAGCTTCAGTTTCTTGTTTGCCTACTTTGCGATGCATGAGCCTCTGTCTGTGTTTGTGGTGCTCTGTTGATCAAGAAAACCTATCATAACCTTCATTTTTAAACTAGCCCGCTTAGTACCTTAAGCTTACTGTTCAGTTTGTATTGCTTAGAACAAATCGTACTTGTATATCACAAGAGACAGCCAACTAAGACTAGACCATGCCATCCCAATCCAATGGTGGGTTTTGAAGTTAGGAGCTTTCTAGACAACTGGCTTCAATCCGTAATCCTAAACAGTACAAGCTCAGAGCCTGTCTCTTCTGGAGTTCCGCGGGAGTCCGTGCTCGGGTCCCTGCTTGGGCCCCTGATCTTCTTTGCATACATAAATGACCTCCCACAAAATATTCATTCTAAAGTGCGTCGTTTTGCAGATAACACTGCAATATACACGTCACTAACCTCTGTCAGACAATCAAGTTATCCACGTCACACAAAGGAAACATTCTATTCCCTCACAATACTTCTGCTTATTACACTACAAGAATATGCCACCTCATCAAAATACTTTCGCGTGGAAGTCTCAAACGATTTCTCGTGGGACGCCCACATAAATAGGTCAATAAAAACGCAAATAAAACTCTAGGTTTCCTTCACACGAATATATAGGTCAACCCAAAAAACACTAATGTCCATGGAATATTAGACCCTATTTAGATCACAGCTGGAATATAGCTCCATAGTCTAGTCTGCATACAAACAAACCCAAATAGACGAAACAGAAGCGGTCCAAAGACGGGCAACGCGTTGGGTTATGTCCTAATTTGGCCGCTCTTACAGTGTGTGTCACTGACATGCTATACATTTTAAAATGGAGCAGGCTAGAATCTCCGGCGCATTGACTCCCGACTCTCTTATGAATAAAGTCTCAAATCAATTGGTTGAAAGATTATCTCATCCCCCTAATATTGCAATCACGCCATTATCATCCGTTGTTTTGCAGGTTAATTTCTGCAACCAGTGACTACTACAAATACTGCTTTTTCTCCAGGCCTATAGCTCCTACCTGACATTCCCTAAGCAATCCAATGCCACTGTTGGCAACACTGAACATAACTTCAGCATAACCTTGCTCTTCACCTCTGTTTTTATCTTTTAAATCAGTAACAAATTTTCCTTTCCCTTATTTTTTTTTGGCCAGATTTTTTTTTATTTTCTACAAACAATGTTTGTGACTTGACGCGCACGAAAGTGTCTAAGTCCCTCTAAAGGATTATACAGTAATGGAAGATAGACATATATATATATATACTATCTTAATTTGTTTACTTGAAGGTATCAAGTTCGTGTATGTACTGCAGGTACGTGGTGAATCTGAGTGTTGTAAATGCTACAATGTTACAAAAATTGAACTACAAAAGGAATTAAACAAGTAAAACAACTCCACCAATGCACGTATGAATATATTCAAGCGTTATTAACAGGTAATTTTCTAGAACCCGGTGTTATAATATCATTAGCCTCTACAGTAAAACAAATGAACTTAAATATTCATCAGGGCTGAAATACTTTTACACTAAGAGACCTCTATTGAAAAACTGTGCACCTAAATACGGTAATAAAGGTGCTAATCATTACATCAATCAAATAAAGTCAATTAAATCTCTACATCAACTCTTTATACTTTCGTCCTGGTGTTGATTTACTTTACTTGATCTGTTGTATATTTTTTTCTGCTAGCCTGATTCATTATACTCTATTTGTTCATATATTTTACTTGATCTATTATAAACAAAAATTAATCAAGGTATTATTTCAGCTAGCGTGTGATTTGAACATTGATGTGGTTTCTTCTCGTTTTATTAGCAATGAAAAGAATCTTTCCAACATTTGCCAGGTTAAGACCACCTGCTTTGGATTTGGGTTTTATTCTGTAATATATAAAGGTTGTATGTTTTTGTTCTTTTGTTTTCTTTCTATTTTTTTTTTGTTTCTGTTTAAAACATTTTATTGTTAACCTCATTATAAACAAGAAATGATATCGTCAAAACCTGCTTGAAATGATCACAGTATGGCTCATTTGTGTGTCGAGTTTTAAACACTTTTAAGTGACTGTTCAGCATGTTTGTTATAAACGGGAATATATACGTCGCTTATCTCACATTTGCACTTGTTCATTAAAACATTTATTAAAACTGCAATGTGTAGTTGTTATAATGATATATATGCAATGATAGGAGGAGATCTGACACCGATAAATTAATAGCTGACTCAATAATACGACGGCTTTTTTCTTGCTTTCTGTCTGTTAACTTTGACTTTATTTTCGTTAAGTATAATACCGAAGAAAATTGAAAAGAAACGTTGTTTTTCATTACAATACTCATTATCAAATTACAACCCAGATAATAATATGTATTAAACATTTTTGATTTTCTTCTTCTGGCACTATGTGTATTATGGTAGAATGTTTACTCTAGTAAATAATTACACGTCGATTAAACATACATTTACACCAATTACTAATATGATTCACGGTACAAATACAGTTAGCTTATGTTGTATATAGAATTCAAAGGTATTACTCATTTAAGGAGTCATGGATACTTTCAACATTAATTTTATAAACTGTATATAGATAATAACACGATACTCATAGTATGACGCATTACGCTTCCTAAACTTCCGGCAAACATACTTATTAACAAGATTAAATCCTCCACTTTCTTGCCTTTTCCAACTTACTCTTTTATTACGCAAAAACAAATGAACGATGTCATGTATATCTAGGAATATTTAAGAGCTATTTCCAGACAGTTATACCCGGCACAATCCAACAAGCGCTGTCACATCATTATGTTATCAGAGTGATTACAATGTGTCCACTAGACAGAATTTGAATTGGTTATACCTTTTGATATTGCAAATACAGATGTTTCGTCTCTAAAAAGTAATTTCTAAAGAGGCCGAGTTTTCCACTTACTTAGATATTTATGTAAAGGCGCAACTATCTCATCTGCAAGATTCAAACACGCACTCTAATTTCGGATACTTTATACTATCTTCTATTCGAATCGATCTGTTTAGAGACAGTCTCTGCCTTTCAAAATACAATACTTGAGACATCATTGCGGATAATTTCAAACAAAATAACATGATGTATTATGCCGGCTGCACACTGTCTCAGGTTGCAAATCTATGAATATTTGATAGAGTCACGTAATAAGATGTTGGCTAATTTCAATTCGGGATGTTTTGTTTCAAGAAAAATGATACTTTAATGTATATCGATTAAAGAGAAAGGAATACAGTTACATGTACAGTCAAACCTGTCTATAAAGACCACCCTTGGGAGAGCCAAAATGTGTTCTTTATTGGGAGGTGGTCTTTATTCACAGGTTAAAACACACTGTTAATGTTAAAAAGGGGAAACAGCACATGTGGTCTTTAGAGCCAGGTGCTCTCTGTTCAGAGGTGGTCTTTAACACAGGTTTGAAAGTATACACATCTGTAATAAAACTGAGAAAAATAACGCAGCTGTGTCACGTAATGCGGGTATGCCCAGAATGATGTACTAATACAGACGTGCATTATTATTATTACTAAAATGAGTAAAGATACCTAAGTATATACCGGATATAAAGTAGATAAATTGTAAATATATATGTGCACCAAGACACCTTTATCCTATATTTATGCATTATAATATATATGCAAAAAATAAAAGTTTAACTGGGTACAACAAGAAAACACTAATTGTTTTATTAAACACAAAAGCAAGAAAACAGTGACTATCATCTAACCTAGATCAGATCTACTTTGACACAGGATATAATGCTGCTAAACTGAACTCTCAAGTGATGTGATAAGTGTGCACCAAGATAACTTGATCCTATATAATCTTGTACGCGTTTTAATACATGCAAAACATGTAAGTGTAACTATGTACAGTAATACAGCCCTTCCGTTTCTTTTCTAAACTTTTCTTAGTTAATACAAAAGAAAGAAAACTGTGACTATCATCGCAATACATATTTGTAATCGTTGCAAAACTAGAGTGAGTGAGTGAGTTGGGTTTTACGGCGAATCGACACAAAATGGTCATATATCGCCGAGAAGAAGCCACATTGCAAAAGCCAACCGTAAAGCATAAACATTTATGTAAAAATGTAAAACATACCTTAAAACACCCATGTAAAAATGTAAAGCACACTGCATAATGTAAAGCATATCTAAAATCATCCATGTAAAAATGTAGAGCATATCTACAATCAGTTATGTAAACATGTATATACGCATGTGTTAAAATATCAGCTGCAAACATAATAATAATGCAGAAGATGCAAAAAATATGAAATGTTAGATTTTTTTGATAAATTCCTACCTGCTTTAAAAACGATAAAATATTTCCGACTGAAACGTTTTCAAATAACTCTTTCAAAGATTGAACGTCATAATATGTACTGCGTTGTGTAACAAAGTCCACACAGTCGATTAAAATGTGTTTAATAGTTAGCGGGCGGTGTTTGACATGGTACACATTCGGGTTGATCTTCTTTATTCAAAAAATAAGAATGAGTCAAACGGGTATGACCTATTGGACAGCGAGAAATAACAACTTCCTCCCTGCGAACAGATCTGTTCCTTTGGTGCCATTCCCCTAGAGTAGGTTTCCATTTTTCTCTATTTGATATCATGAAGTTTATAGAATGAAGCATTGTTCCATGACTATTGCCATTTAGATCAAATGCATTTGTTTATATAGGCCTAAAATCCGTATGTGGTAATTTCAATTTAGATTGTGATAATGAAAGGGATTTCTTTGCTGCAATATCAGCATCTTCGTTTCTATGAATACCAACATGACTGGGAATCAAACAAAATATGATAGACTTTTTAAAGATAATTCATGAACCCTGAGAAGAATATTTTGAAAGAATGGATTTTCCATATTTCGGTTATGAACTGACTGTAAAACAGAAAGCGAGTCGGAAAAGATAATAATTTTTTCTTCACTATTTTTTTATATAAAATTTAGAGCTAAATCAATAGCTTTGGCCTCGGCTGAAAATATTGTTGCATTATTTGGCAAACGTAATTTTGACTGATGAAGGAGGCCGACAGCAGCACAGCCAACCTTTGATTCATCTTTTGAACCGTCTGTGTCTGTGTAAATTGCAAAATAGTCCTTGTAAGTTGACTTGATTTCATGATATTTGGACTTGAATATTTCAGGGTTTATTTCAGACTTTCTAAAGGCAGTTCTCAAATTGAAACGAACTGTAGGGGCATGAAGGGTCCATGGTGGTGTGAACTTAGAAAGTTAAACTAGTACAATAGTACAGCCCCTTTTGTCTCTTTATTAAACAATTCTTTGTTAATATAAAAGCAAGAAAAGTGAGACTATCATCTCGATTCATATTGGAAGTACTAGAACAGCTGTAATGAACGCACGCTATTCAATTTATTGTATCATAGATTCTGAAGTTTTACGATATTTTAAATTGGCTGGTGTATAATTTGAAAATTTGTGTTTTCTCTTGCTATGCTGAAATAAAAATAAACGTAAGGCAGTGTAAGACCACCTGCTAGAGTTTCACCATTCTCGAAAGTTGTCTGACTTTAGTAGGATTTTGAAGAGAAATGATAGTAAACACACACTCCATTTTTTGTTTACTTCTTGTGAGGTTTACATATTAACTACCACAACAGACGTTTTCAAGTGTCTTGTGGCGGCTGTAAAAAGTCACCCTGTATTTTGACTCATTATTGTTATATTTTCTGGTTCTTTGGGATCATGAAAAACTCTCATGATCTGACTCAGTCAACCCGAGTCTGCTATTTGTTTGCTTTGTTGTGTTTTATGCTTCCAAAGAATCTTCTCTCAGATATTATTTTAAGTTTATAAAACAATCATTTTTACAATTGGATTCAAATATGGTTGAAACAGTGACAAGCATGTAAACAGATTATAAAATAGTTTACGCACAGCCTATCGATTTGCTAGTAGAACAAAGTTACTCTTTCTGTCAAATTTGTAAACCTTAAAAAAACGATGTATACGCCAGGCACACACTTACACGTTAACTTCGTTGATATTGTAAACCATGAATGAGTTAGCATACGATGATGAAGACATAGCGTATATTATTCAGTGTTTTTAAGTAAAATGAAATGAATACGCCCTACTGCAGTTAAAGATTAAGGGATCACCAAATTCAATGTCTTTCATGTTAAAATACTATAAATACTATGACAGAACCAACCGTTGATAGCTCTAGCCTTTTCTAAGTCGGTGACCCTTTCAGAAATTGCATGGCTGATTATCAAAAGTGTCGAATAGACAAGTTTTTACTGTTTTTTACACTACTATCTCAAGTAAAATGATATGCCACTTATATGCTACCGGTGTCTGTTTATGTAAGAAGGCGATGATTACCATATCGGGGCTTAAGTATGCGACCCATAACTCCCTTAAATTGTTATTTATCAATAACAAGACATATGTATTTAATGATTAACGATGACCTTAAAGGAAAAGTATGAGCTTATCTTCACCTTTACATTAGAATTATATCATTGTCTTCAGCAAAGCGTGTCTCGGCATTTTACAACTCTTTAAGTTTGTATATTTCCGGTGTAATGCTATGATGTGGTTATATGGCGTTCGGAAGTAAAAAGCAGAAAAGGAAATAATATTATTGATGTTTTTCGTTCTTGTATTCGTCATAATCGTATCTTCTTATCTTATTAAAAATTTAGAACATTTTGGAATGAGGTATCACTGAATAAACTCAGATTAAAGTCAAACAAACATGACAAGGAGTTTAACTGCTTTTGAAACACATGATTATGCAAATATTTTGAAATGTGCCAGAAATATTTTAATAACAAGAGCGGCATAATTGTCTTTAAAGACATTTTCTGGTATATGAGATAATATTAGGAATACTGGATAAAAGTTTTTGGTGTTCACTTATTGAATGTAGAGAAAAATAAAGATACTCAATATATCTTTATCAGATGACATCAGAAACTTATCTTCACATTTAATTTTTATTTTTTGACTTATTAGCCCTGTTACGATGTAATATGCGTTAAATATAGTCAAACTATAGACCGATGTCATGTTCTAGTGTTACTGAACAGTTAAAACGGTAAATTATTCGCTATCGGTCCAAGTACTTATTATTATACTGAAATCTCGATGGCTACATTTATGCATTATTCATTATTGGGCCAAAATCGCGATTTCTTCTGAAAACGGTTATGACGTACATTGTGTACTCTTTTAAATGAAGACTCGATTGTTCTAGAATATGAAATGGTCGTGGCATTAGTTCAAATAATTAACAATTATTCTTTCAATAGAACTTTTTACTTACACATTTAAATGATAATACACTCACATTTTAGTATATCCTAGACAACTTTAATATTTCTAATAACAATAACAATCTTAACATTAAATCAAAATAGCAGAGAGTACTTGTCTATTTAAATACTTTCATAGCAGTTTATAAATTAAAACAAATCCTGAATTGTTTGATTGCCATGCATACAATTAAAATGCGGTTTAATGTTATTTATATCATGATAATAAAAGTGTTCATGATATACACAATCATTGATATATATGTAAAACATGCCCTCTTGTCATAACTCACGTGTTTAGAATAAATTTGAAAGGAAGGCTTATTGAATAAAGTACAGCAGTGCATTTGCAAATGCATTTTATCTGTCTCTTAACTTCAATCCTTGCTGGTGAAGCTACTGTTTCCCCGTGACGTATTATCAGTTATTTGATCTAGCAAACAGTTGTAACATATTAAATTTTGCTAAATGTGCAACAATTTAAGGCTATGTCATCAAAATATGGATTTTGGTGAATACTTTATATGTATAATCGACAAAGAATACTCAAAATCAGTATTTTTACACACAATGTATAATAAACAGTTGTTGATGTGTCTGTATTTTTATCTGAATTTTCAGACCTGAGTATCTGTATACATATCAGTATACATGTAACATGTTAACACGTCGACGTCGTTTAAAGTATCGGAGATGTTGTTCAAATTGACTTGTTTATAATTGTTAAAGAAAGTAGATTTCTTATGTTTCGGCTAAAAAAGCTAGCATGTGATAAAAAGAATATTACATTTGTGACCTTCCACATTGAATTTATTAAAATCGTAGAATAAAATAGAGAGCCTCCTATTTTATTATTTTATTCAACTCGTTTAATAAAAATAAATATGAGAAGACACATGTAATATCCTCTGTTTATTCCAGTTGTTATGATTCATTCATATCATGCGTCATACATTTTAAACGCACGTGTTCGTGTCCTATAACAGCTATTATATTACCTATATACCGAAAATTACACCTTCACGTTTCCTTTGAAAGCAGCGCGCTCGTTATCTCTCATATGTGTATCTGAAAAATGTATGATAAAAAATCGAATTGCTTTTATCACATAAAAACATACTAGAAAACAACAACGTTACAGTGGAGTGTGCTTTGCTAGAACGCAAATACTTTGGCAAGGACTTATTTTCTTTATTCGTGTATTTGAAAGTCAAAATTTCCATATACAGAATTAAGTGAACACAGTGAAAAGTTATGCTGACGATGAATGAATGCCAAAAAAAAGAAACCTGCATTTGAACTTTACTGTGAAACAGTAGTGATAATTCCTCATTGCCAGTCGTGTTAGGCTTTTTTCAGATAATACAAACATCAGTGACTTTAACCTGCACAGAATGCTGCCAGGGAAATGGTACCAAAATTGCTAAACGTAATGAATTATAATTGAAGTATGGTGCTCAGTTCATTAAGTGCTTTCGCGACTTACCAAATGGGAAAATCATGCACATGATTAGTGAATAAGCAGACGTTAAACAAATATGACTGCCTTAGAACACTTGAAAGAAAACAACTCATTTCTCGTAAAATTGTTATAAACCCTTCGTGAATGTTATTAAGCATAAATAGGTTTTCTGACAATGTTTATTTTGTGTGGGATTTTAAGACAAGGGCGGTGGCGTGAATAGAAGCTTCATGTATTTTAGGAAAATATTATTTAGTTTCTCATATATTGCCCTGGTCCCATTGATATATTATCCAAGGTTTTTATCATTGACCACTATATTTTGTTTTTTAATTTCGTTGGATTTAACATCACTCCGGCCATACGGCGACTTTCCAGCTTTTGATGGTGGAGGAAGACACCAGGTATCACGCCGTGGCTTATTTCATCACATCTTGGAGAATCTATGCTTCCGATTTAAAACCGAATAGTGGACTTTAAGAGCAATTTGTTTCTTGGAGAACAAAAAACTGAAGTCAGGAATCTAAATCATTTTCAATATTCTAATATTTCAATGATTGTCTTAAATGTAACTAAAGAATTTTAAAATATGTTTTATTATAATAGTAATCATGTGGTCAGTGACACATTAAAACATTTACGATGAGACAGAAATAGTTTTAGATCAAACTGTTTATATGTGCCCCCTCTTTCGTTCATTCTCTTAACAAAATTGTTTAAGAAATAATATACCTCATTTAGTGATTTGTCGCTGAATAAATCATTGTTTGGAGTTCAGATGCGAAAGAATTATACCATGAGGGCGCAGCTGAACGACAAACAATGATTTTATTCAAGAGCAAATCACTAAATGAGATATACTATTTCGACTCTGACATGTTACCAAGGACTTTAAAGTTCATCCTTGACGACATTTATTAAATATTTGCCCGTTTTCAATTGGTTTCTTTTCTAGCGCGCCGCTATGCCGTTTGACGCAATAATTGTGACGTCAGAACAGTGAATTGTTGTATAATAATTCACTGTTTTCAGCCTTCTTTGTTTAATAGGAAAATGAATCGGAACCTGTTAGAATATACCCTCATTTCTTTGTTATTATCTATTTTGCATCTACACAGGATTTTTAGAAATCAATATATCGATAGATCACAAATCTCCAATATAAATTTGTAGTTGAAAGATTTGCTATAATAATTTCAACTTTGTTTTTTGTCTTTACTTTACTTTGGTGTATTCAAATATAATGATACCTATTTCGATGGAGTATACAAATAGTTAAAAGCCTCTCTTCCACTTTATGTTTAAAGCCTAGGTCTTTTGAGCTAATTTTACCAAGTTCCATATATGTCTTATTGCACAATTCAAGCTAACTGTTCAAACATTGATTACCCGAAATGACAAAAACAGAATGTAAAATATAATATGTTGATAGATGGAAACAAAACCGTTTTTTCTTCTCTAACGAATTAGGTAACAAACAACAAGGTCAAGAAAATACGTTTTGCTTACCAATAAATGAAAATAACATAATAAAAAGACAAAGCTCTGAAAATTAAAATAAAAGGAATAACGAATGTATTTTTAACTTTGTCATATCTTACTTTACATTTTGCATATCAACGATATTAAATTAAATTTCTCGGCTTATATTATTCCTTCACAGTAGCAAACCGTTTCCGTTCTTTTTCCACCTTGCTGTGTTCTGTTTGTTCAATCTGCAAAATATTACTATTTATAAAAGTAGTACTTTTCTAGTTTTCAAAATACGATAATTAAAACATCATAATTGATGCTGGGTTGACAATTTAAAACAAAAATAAAACAAGAACTGTAAAATATTTATACAAACTATACACTGTCTCGGCCTTAAAAGATATTAATATTTGATAGGTTCACGCAATAGTATGATGTATATCAGTTTTCAAATGATAATAACTGAACCATATGTTTTTACAGTTTCAGGAAAATAATATTTTAATGCAGATGGATTTAAATGAAAATGTATTCCTAAATGTATAAACTCTTTCTTGCATGCATCAATTATTTTCTCTTTACCCACAAATAATCGACTGTCAGCTGTAAAACATTGCCTTTTACGAAATTATGCCTCTTTCTCGTAATTCTGAGCCTTCTCATTGATCCGAGCCTTTGGAAAATTTGCACTTGCGGCTATTTCCTGTTTCTAAATTTTATGTATGTTGTGGCAAATCAAATGACAGTTAAACAAAAATAAAAAGAAAATAGTATTACTTGCATTAAAATAGAAATATACACAACAGAAAATTTTGGCACAAAATTTGCTTATCTAAAATCAATGGGGTAATATATAACCTTCTTACAGAAAACAGAAACCACTTATTTTAAAACTTTTTTGTCCACAAACACAATAATATATCTGTTCTTAATTTTAAAAAAGAACTTTTTCAAAAAAGGCCTTATTTTTTTAGAGCTAGCACAAATGATCGCAAGTCTCGGTTCAACGAGAAAGAATCTGGCTGTTTCAGAGGGTTAGGGTCATCATGTGAAAGCCTGGATTATTCATTTACAACAATCCTTAGAACTTTTCTTCATGGGGATTTTTTAAGTTTAGATGTTGGAGTATCAAACTATAGCAGAAACTCTTTTGAAACTTAAAACTGTTACTGACCAGCACTGAAATAACGAGAAAAGGGCATACATAAAACACATTCAGAAGTAAAAGCAACTTATCAATTATTTTTATATTGCAATAAACATTTGAAGAAAAAAAGCCTGACTTATTGATAGTTTAATTCTAATTCCGTTAACTGCACTACCAAAAGTTCTATACTGGGTGTCAACGATTTAATCTAACCAGTTGTAATACGACATAATAAGAAACAAGAAACATCTTTTGAAAAAAGTACATGCCTCCATACTGCTTCATTTGAATGGAAGTGGCAACTGATATTTAATATCTGGGTAAACTTTTGGTCAATTTGTATAAGCTATATGTTATGGACAGGACATGGAAAAACCCCTATTGACCATTGACCTCAGAGTGTGACCTTGATCTATAAGCTAGGGGTCTGGGTGTTGTGCGAGACAAGTTGACTCAAGCTGGTAAGCATTTGTGCAACAATATATTAATCCCTTAATAGATGGAAGAGCTATGGACTGCAAAGGAAAAAAAAACTATTGAAATTTGACCTCCATGTGTGACCTCGACCTTTGAGTTAGAAATAATCCATTATGGGGATCATTTGTTTCAAGTAATATCAAAATCCTCGGCAACATATGGGCTGGACAGGAAAAAAACATTTTGATGTTTGGTCTCCGAATGTGACCTTGACCTTGGGGCTAGGGGTCTTGGTGTTGCGCATGACTCATTATGGAATATACTTGTGCCATGTAATTTTAGAATCCCTTCAAGATCGACAATGTTATTGACAAGAAAGGAAAAAATACTATTGAGGTTTGACCTCTCCAAGTGTGACCTTGACCTCTAAGCTAAAAATATTAAGATTCCTTTATGGACGGTCGGGGTTCAGAACGGACAAGAAAAAAATCTGTTAAAATTTGACCTCAAAGTGTAATCTTGACCTTTAAGCTAGGGGTCTTTGTCTTCGCATGACACATCGTCTCATTATGGGAAATATTTATGCCAGATAATATCAAAATTCCTTGCTGGATAACAAAAGTACAGACCGAACACAAATCCGTGACGAACGAACAAACGAATGGACGGACGAACGCTGCAATTACTATATGTCGCTCCTAAGAGGGAAGAGGGCATAATGAAATTGACAATACACGAGAAAGGTATAGATCATTGAGGAGCGTTATTTTGCTTTAAACCAGCAAATACTAGTCAGTGATAACTTACTACAGACAATCATCATATTATTAAAAATGGATGATATTTCACTATATAAAATGCAAGATGTTTACAAATTTTCCGTATGTTTATCGGTGATGGAAGTTTTACGCTTCAGTGTTTAAGATCAATGACTCTCGTGCTGATATTTATGAATGAATGCGTAAGTTCCTACGCTATTGTTATAATATTGAAAGAGCCTCGTTACAGCCTAAACATTTACCCTTGAAACAGATGTTACCATCAGCACCTTCAATCAGTAACAATTCTCATAACATCGCAATTTACTAACAATTTTGAGAGAAAAATCGGATTATAACAATTCAAATGTTGTTATATTATGAGACGCCATGATGTAGAGTAATTCTCGGAATTTGTCATTTTGATAAAGGCCTTATGGCCAAACGTTAATAAAACTGAGTGAGAACTATAGAGTCTTTAAACATTTGATACCCCTTTGGGTAAATACTGTGTTATAACAATTTGAATTGCGAAAACTTAAATCAGTAAGGAGGTTCAATTCATTGAATGAATCAAAGAAAGTGTGCTTTCACAAACTACGACCTCAATCTTTCTTGTACCGAAATATATACTTCTGTCCTTGAAAACTTATTTTTGATGCAAAACGTTAGTGGATTCTATTCTTTTTATTTCAGGATAAGTGAAAAAGATATTTGACTGCGGTAAATCCTTATTACACCATTTGAGTAATCGGTAGGTGCAATTGATTCATGTTCAGCTCTTTGATGTAACAAAACGCTTTATTGCAATTAAACTTAATCTTTTAACGCAATTTAAGCATACTGCTGTTTTCAAACCAACATGCAACAAGATGTCATGATCACGTCTGATAACATCTCCTGATATTACGTGATATGTTGTGATTTGTAGATACAGAAGTACTTTGACATTACTAGTTGGAAAATGCTGGATCTAGTTCATGCGATAGTCGTGTCTTGGTCATGAATGACATTTCGAGTAAACGATATTGAACTACCAAGAATCATCTACAGATCAGGTGTGAAGTTTGCTGCCCATTTAGTTTATAAATTTATAAAAAATGTCTTCCTTGATAACCTAGTGAAACGCGTCCCTAAGTCGAGGCCGGGCTAATAAGAAGTTAGACTTGTTACAGGAACACACAGGAACGTTAGATATCTCGTGGCAATCGCAACATCCACAGTGTCTAAAACCATGATGCCATTAGAATGAAATGTAAATATTTTTATAATTGTACGTGCAATTCTTGTTTGTTTGTTTTGTTGGTAGTAACGTCGTACCGACACAGTTATAGGTCATATTACGACTTTCTAGCTCTGATGGTTTCGGATGACCACAGGTGCCCCTTTGTGCATTATTTCATCACGACCGGGACCTGATAACCACCGACCTTCCGTGAGTCAGCTGGGTGGCTTCCTCACATGAAGAATTCAGCGTCCAAAGTGAGGCTCGAACCAACATCGGTGAGAGTTGAATGATTTGAAGTCAGCGACCTTAATCCCTTGGCCATGGAGGCCCCGCGTGTAATTCTGATGGATATGTTCAGCAATTAGGATATATTTTCAATGTATATATAATATATTTAGTTCCGTGAAATGTCACTATTTAGAAGTTTTGGTAATGTAAAAATAGTTTTTGAAACTAGAAACGTCGACAGGAAAGCTGCACATAACTTATTGAAAGAAAATAGATATGCACATTCATTTTATACATTTTTGTACCTATAAACATTTTAAAAAATCCTACTCCATCTCCTCATTACATTCATCAATATTCATAACATGGCAAAATAAAATAGTTCTTTGTTTCAGGATGGATTTAAGTTATTCTTCGCTAAAAGTTGAGGTATGTAATAAGAGGTGTTTGACCAAGCATGTACCGACTCCTCCGATTTTCTTTTACATCGAATCAAACAAGATGAGGCCTAGTAAAGTCCGCACGAGTCAAATGCAGCATCACAGTTCATGTTACTTTTAAAATAACCATATCATACTGATATGACTATACCTTAGACAACTGATGTACAACAGACTTATGATTGTCAGGTATGAGGACTCGAAAAGTCCGCCTGACCCAGCTGCAGCATCACACATCATTCTACTGTATAATATCTATCTATAATAACCCTATAATCGTCGCAATGGTGTGAATATACCTATCATATATAACTTGCAAGAGTATAGATACCTAGCCCATACATATTAACTGAACCCTGAAGTAATGAATATGAACCTAAAACGGCGTACCAAGATACGTACAACCTATGTTATGATAAATCCATTCTAATGCATGGAAAAATGTTAAACAAGTACATTATTGATACAGGTGTACACATTATCATACTCTTGCAACACTTTTCTTTTATAAGATAGGACCACATTTTGTAAACCCATCACCTGTATGGATATCTTACAAACAGAACTTGATAATATATTTGGTGAAAACAAAGATGCTTTTACAAAACGCCCAATATTGCAGTTTTGTCTAAAACAGATTTGAAATCTTTACGATATTATAATTTAGCTTGGCGTAAAATTTTGTTGAAAAAAAATGTGGCGTTTGAGTTAAAGGAAAGATGTAAAGACCACCTGCTCGATATTCAATTTCGACTTCTGGGGGATTTAAAGAGCATATGAAAGAAAAGAGACACTAAATGACATGATTTTGAGTGTTTCATTTTGGTCTGGTTATTTAATTGATTCAACAGTAACCTATGTTGTGTAAAGACTGACTTATTACTGTAGAATTGTATTAAGAACCTGTCAAGCTACTTAAATTGCATAATTACTATTAAACTGCATGCCACTCTTAAGTACACCTATTGAGTTTTAAATGGACAGTCTGAATTTGATCAAATGGGTTATTTCACAACTTGACCGCTATTTAGACCTATTTATGTTCAATACATTATAATAACAAATACAACGTATGAAGAACGTTAGATCAAGATCATCTCATCTGATAAACATCCGTTGCATTTCAACAGCAGCTGTAAATAGAATGAAATTTTACACTCAATGTCGACCAGCACGCTTTTAGTTTTCCCATTAAGATCATTATCATTACAAATACATGTGGATTTATCACTGAAATATCCTATTTCTCAGATGGTAAAATCAGACAAAAATATGCAATTGACACGAATAGATATTTTTCATGGTAATAAGGTAACTTCAAATTTATTTGGTCTGGGTTTTATTGCCATCACAGTGCAGGTTGTATAGCACCAAACAGGACAAACAAATGGTTTCACATCTCATTCACATTAAAATAAGAATATGCGGTATGAAAATGAAATTTAATACTTTCTAGAATGACACATGTAGATACAGTAGTATCAAGTATTCATCACGCAATGGCAATCAAGGCAGGAGTTACGATTCCTGTCACACTCAAGCTGTCTCAGGACCACACGGAACACCTACTTGTATGATATTCAGAATAAGAAGCGGTGCCACTTTACTAGAACCTATATCTTGGCAACTAAATCTGGAGTGTTGTTCCGATACTTAAAGGAGATGATCTTTTTTGAAGCACGGCTGAAGTTCAAACCACATCAACATGTAAGAATAAGGTAAATAATTTGCTGTAGCTACTAATGTTGTGACTTGTTATTTCAAATGACCTTCTTTGATTTTTTTATCCATCAATATCAATGTGTAGCATGAACCGAGAAGAAGGCACAGATGCGTTTCATGAGTTGTATGATTCATTCTGCCAGACCGGATCCTCTAATCATTTCTAACAAACAAAATATTCTACTGTCACTGTAAGTGATTAATTGTATCCATATGTTTTACTGAAGGATAATCAAAGAACAATATATATAACCTGCTGGAAATATTGAATCAAAAGAGTACACATGTGGATGCAAACGATACTTTTACATCCTTTGCTTACAGGAAACCTATTAGTTTTAGCGAGCCTTTTCTCCATTCAATAAATTATCATTCCAGAAAATTAAGCACGTAATGCCTCTTGCGCTACCAACTTAATTTGTATTAACAGCCGTTAAGATGTAAGACAATGCGGCTTATTCGAATAGGTGTCTATTCTACCGTATTGATTAAGTTTTCCTCATTTTTATAAGTGTCTATCAGACTATACAGGTTTGGTTTTCTTTTCCTGATTTTGTATTGCATTTTCAATACTGTATACACACCTACATGTTAAGTGTTATATTGGTGCAACATGGTCGACACTACCTCACTACTGGTGTTTATATAAAGGTGCCAAAGCAGTTAGAGGAGAGTTTAAGCCCACGACCACTGGGTTAAGCTATCCCACATAAAGTATTCTTTTGGCAGGAAAGAATTGCTTATAATCATAATGGACACTTGCGACTTCAAGATGTTATGTTCTCCTCTCAAATTTTAATCTGCAATTTTACAGCATCATTTAAATTAAATGCAATGTTGGCATGTTTGACTGACCTGATATATTCGTTATTGCAATTCGTGCCGTTTCTAACACGACATCTCATGATATACTAGATATACTAGGAGAAAAAGATGATAACAAGAGAAATGTCTTCTTCCTTAGTTTATTTTGTCATTATAACATCGGCTTTGTAAGCTATCAAATAAATACAATTTATAGTTTCGTCAAAATAATTTGATATTTGATATCACTACATTTTGAAAACAAACATAAATATATCCTTGCTGTTAAAGAACCTCATTTACACAGCAATATGCCTATATTTTGCGCTGTTGAAAATATATCATCCGACAAACAGGTTGCAAAATAATATCCTTCTGCGTTATATTTTTCTATTATTGTTTATCGAATGTGTTGAAGGAATAACATAGCGATTTCAGGTCTAACTTAAGGTCAACACACTGCCTCATTTTCTACTTCAATTCGTTTATTGCACTTTTTTAGTAATGAAGTAATGTACCAGAACGACATTTATTTTAGCAGTCATGTGTTGCGAATTCGAATATCTCCTTAGTTTATAAGCTCGTCAATGTTTGCTGGTGTAGCTTTAATGTCGTATTCCACATTTTGATCGCACTGCATTTCTTGTACTTCACGCGGTAGTATTCTTGTGTTTTCATTAGACTCGTTAGAACTTTTAGGTACAATCACTGACGGGCACTTATCACAGCTAATATAGTTGGAATTTTCTGCAAAACTGTTTGCACTTACTCTACTTGCTTCATCTAAGTCATCACGCCTGTCAACCGGCATTTCTTTCATGTCTGTTCTATTTTCTGAACATGCCGAAGGGTAGCATTCTTTTCTTGATTCTTTTAGATTTCTATTTCTATCACAAGTCCATTGCTCTACATGGTCTTCAGAACGATCTAACAAACGATTTGAGACATTATTTGATTCTGCTTCAAGAGACGTTTCACAAATGTCATATGATGTAGGCCTGTCATCTACTTTATCATGAAACACGTTATTCATAAGTGTGTCAGTCATGTCGTCTGTGATTTTCTCATAAACACAACTCAGAAAAGGATCGTCAACAAAATAAGAATTTGACATTACCTTATCGTTTAGTACCCCATAACCACTAACATAATAATATTGTTTGTTTGACTTAAATTTCTTTGTTCTCAGTTTTTCTTCTCGTAATTCCATTTGTAGACGCTTCATTGTATTATTAACAAGAACTGTTCTCCTGAGAAAGGTTTCGGGGTCATCTAATTGTTTCAACTTTTTTGTCGATATGTTTATTATTTTCCTCCGTTTGTCTTTCCTTTCCTTTGGGGTGTTTAAGAATGGTGAGACTCGTTTCGATGGAATATAAACTTCGTCAAGATATGTCTCCTCAACTTTTCGCTTAAGTCCGTGGTTCGTTGTACTTATTTGGGCAATTTCCACATCTGTCTTGTTGTACATTTCAAACAAGCTGTTCACTCGTTGTTTACCTGGAATGACAAAAACAGAATGCACAACTTACAGAAATATATACAAAAACAAGTATCAAAATTGAATGAAACTGAAAACAGCTTTCTACATCAAAAGTAAGTTAAGAAACGAGTTACACTGTCCGAGGTAAATATGATACATCTGATTTACCTATAATTGTACAAAGAGAAGTTTGTTTGTTTTTGTTTTTTTAAGCCGTTTTTCAACAGTATTTCAGTTATGTAACACGGTGGGCAGTTAACCTAACCAGTGGTCCTGGATTCTTTACCAGTACAAACCTGTTCTCCGCAAGTAACTGCCAACTTCTCCACATGAATCAGAGGTGGAGGACGAATGATTTCAGACACAATGTCTTCTATCAAATCGTCACGGAGAACATACGCCTCGCCCGGTGATCGAACTCGCGACCCTGCGATCCAAGAGACCTTGGCTCTCCCTACTGAGCTAAGCGGACGTGTAAAAAAGAGAAGTATTTGGATAAATTCATATGAAAGACTCCAGTCACATCAATAATTTCCTATACATGCAATTTGAAGGTAAAATTTATCATCCCTTATCTGCTTACACTTTTCTGTCCCACTTGTTTAATCTGTATGGTTCCTGCTAGATTGTTTGGTAACCTTTGCAAAAGACAATTTAAGCATCCTTCTAAATATAGAAGTATTAACACTGTCTGCACATTGTGTCTGGTTTTAAATGTATAAATAATTGATAAGCTGCACAATGGTTTTCATATCATGTTTCAAGTACAGGTATATAATAGTGTTTGAAGAAAAGGATATTTCAAAGCACAACATGTATTCCTTAATGTCTTAAATGGTGCGTGTTGTAATGTGTCTCGAATGCATCAGTTCCTGTCTATGTTACCACAATTTTTGATCGACAAACAAGATATCAATTAACAACTTAAAAGCACACCAACCAAATCCATTCACAGATTAACAAAGAGTTTGATTACTATTATTAAAATGTTGTTATGCAAAGTACAATACTAGTATGTATTTAGAACCCATGATTTGTTCAAAGGAGATAATTCCTAATGTTATAATATTTTGTATAGTATGTCCCTTTTCTTCTCAAAACATAGAGAATATACAAGAGAAATGATTGAAAAATCAAATAGATATAGTCGGTAGCCAAACTAAGTATAATACCTGAATAATAAATTTCCCCTAATTGCAAGTATTTCAATTCCTTGTAACTCCATGCACCAAAAGATATAATACCCCACACTGCTCTTGTAATTATATTCATGTGACATATATACAAAATTGTAACTACAGTTGTAAAACGATATTTTAAATGATTATATAAGCACTAATAGCTAAGTAGGAGGCATTAACCTCAAGTACTTTGTTTATAAACTAATATAAGTCATTGAAATCTAACGTTATAAGATAGACATCTACATATCTACACTGTTTAAATTAACACTGTTATTGAAAATCAATGTCTTATATTTTGTTGTGACTTTTTTATGGAATAGTGTCTATTGATGTCCGTCCATGTATGTCTGATCATATATATGTCTAGCATTGTTTATTTATGCCATTTTGACCCCCACTAAATATATATATATATATTCATATGTAACGTTAACAAGGAGATGAACATGATTATTTGCAGAAATACCCGTTGTAAAGCTATCTAATTCTACACTAAAAACTGTCGCACCAAATTACCTACATCCTACATTGTGATAAATGTGTTTGAATACATGCAAAAGATAAAAGTTGACAAAGTACACTGATAAAGGTGTATGCATACTTTCAAAAACCCAAATGAAATGAAGATAAAACAGATGCTTTTGAAAAAACACAGATTTTAGACATTTTGCACTAGGTAAAACTAAACTAGAGTACTTGTATGGTACGCACACTGTGCATTTGTTCTAAGTGTAACATATTCGAAGTATTTACGATATTTTTGGCCAGCTGGTGTATAATTTTTAATAAGGTTTATGTTTTCCTCTTGCTTTGCTGAAGCAAACATGTGGTGACTGAATAAACAGAAGCTTTTCAATATGAAACCGTATTAGAGCACCTGTTTAAGTTTGTTTCAATTGGCTCTGAAGGTATCTGGTAACTATGGGGTTTGAAGGGTAAAAATTAGAGAAAATATTGAATTTGGTATTGCTTATGTTGGCTTGCTCTCACTGCAAACATAAGCCTCGACTGGGGATCGAACTCAGAATCCTACGATACGTAGATCTGCGCTCTTCTTATTAGGCTATTCGGGCTGACTTGTTATGAAATGGGAACGGAAAAAAAGAACTTTAAAATTAAGACTTTGTTTCTCATTTGGTATTCCACTGGTATTTTACATCATGTGATTCAAAACTGCAAACGTTAAGTTCTAAACGACTAGCACGTTTAAAGATCAAGGCATTATTTGGCCGCTTGATAGATCTGTGTATGTTATATTAAATGTTGAAATAGGTAACGAGTACTGAACGTATTATTTACATAGAGAAAGGTGATGCTTTTCCTGTTGGATACATTTGATTATGTTATGTCAAACAATAATCTTCAATTACATGATATCAGCAGCATACGAATACATGATTCTTTTAACACAATGAAACTTGATCTTAACTGTCGTCTGAGATAATTAACTATTAAAATCAGAAGCAGCATTTAATTTAATGCACATAGCTCATTTACACAAAACATCAAAGTATGAAACATATAGGTGCAAACATTATATTCCATAAAGTCTTTAAACATGAAAGAAAAAAGACATATGAAACAAGCATTCGTAATGATATTAACGTAAAATTACATTCTATGACTTAGGAAACAAAGTATCATGTAACGTGTTCTTAGACTAACATATCTACAATCATATCATCCAAAAACAAGCAGGTTGCTTTTTAACAAAATACATGTCTCCCCACGCAAACTATAAAAATTTGTAACAACCTGACTTCCTTTGCAAAACCTGCTTTCATCTGATTTATTTGAAACTGTTATTGGAACCATTAAAATATCTAAGTCAATTAGAAACTATATCGTGATAATGTTATGCTAACATTCATCCATATCTAGGTTAAATCGATGAGCTTAGCTTATTATACGAACCATGTGAATCTTAAGAACGAATTCAGTTATATTTTTAGACCACTTGCCGTTTCTGAGAAAATATTACAAATTAATTATATCTGTATGCTTTCCTTTGGGATAACCTAAGAACAAACTAATACCACAGGCAAACGAGTATTGAATAAAACATGCGGCAAAAGATACTATTACATGTCAATCCCGACAGTTAGTGAGAGGAAAAAAGTATTAACGAGTAGGTTCCCCGTTTAAACCACGATTACACAAAGAACAATGTACATGAATCCGGAAATTTTATAACCACATACTAGCAAGTGTAATAACATTAGTAAACAACTTCTTTGACTTTGCATGACCAGTCACGTAAAGCATGTGCATTTTATTGTTTGTTTATTGGTCTAGATACATGAAAACGTCTATACACCTATTAGATTAGTTTAAAACGTCATTTGCAATACTCTCAATCAGGCACTTTCAAAAAAAATTATATGCACCAAGGTCAACTGAAACGGCTTTATAGCAATCGGAAATTAACACTGTCTGTTTAACACACTGATAAAGAAGTAAACACTTTTAACCAAAGCAAAGATAAAAAAGGACAAAGGTCATCAAGTTAAATTAACCAAATCTACCTCAGCGAAGGCGAGGTCAATACAAGCAGCAGAGAACAAAGATACAAATAGCTCAGACGGTTGCAAAAGATATCACCACATGCCAAGCGATTAATTCGGTGAAAATGAAATCATCATGACAACTCATTTATATGGCTATTGTGTTAGAAATGAGTAAAACTGTGACTAACGTTGTAAAAGTAAATGGTTTATTCTACATAGCTTGCGCATGGTCGATTAATTTGATAGAACATGAAATAATGTTACTCTTTGTATCAGATTTGTAAACCTATAAAAACGGTCTGTGCACTACGCTTAATCATAGGTAAACTTCAGCTGACACTAAGTTAACCGAGGCATATTTACATAAATAATCTTTTGTAAACGACGAATGAAGTTAGGACACCATTACAATACGGCCAAAACACCGTCTAGACAAAGGAAGCATGTAACATTAATGCTACAGATACTTAGATTGCTAGTTTATACGCAATTACAAAAAATACACAAGGCCAATTAAAGTAAATAAAGAGATTAAAACAATATAACTAACCATTTGCAGGTAAATGTTTTTCCGACTCAATAACCTTTCCAGTGATACCCTTTTCGGTCGTAACTTTAGTTTCAAAACCAACGTCAGTATGCACATTTAATTGCTCGTGTTTGATGTTTCCAGGCAGTCCATTTGATACATCTACCCGGGACGATACTGACGTACCCGTGCATGCTTCTATTCGGCACGGGGAGGAGCATCTATGGCTATCAGTTAATCCAGAATTTGAATTTTGTGAATCTATCCAATGAAAGTCAAAACTGTTACGTTCATTATGGTGTATATCTGAAACATCCTCGCCGAATAGATACAAAGGTGTCATAGACAGTACACAAGTCATTTCCCCTGTTTCCGTAATATTAATGTATTTTTTAAATATATTTCCAAACAATTTAACTACAATAAATATCTGTGTGCAAAAACAATATATAGATAACTAATAAATAAATTACAACTCCTTCTAATTGATAAGCACGCGATATAGCCTATCTTCTCGCTCCGGTTATCAATCGTGAAGTGACTGACGCTCTGCGGTAAGCTATCGAGTTTTATCAATTAACGAGATGCGCCGTGGACCGATATAGGCAACGGGGAGTAACCCTGTTTAAATTATATACAGGAGCAGGGGACAGTTGTACAAACGAGTTTATAACAATGCAAAATTCAAAATTTTGAGAAATAGAATAACGAATGTAGTTCATAAACATAATATGGTATTTTCAGCCTGTCTATTTGTTCGCTTATACGATGAAAACGATTGGTTTCAGTGCACTATGTTTATACAGACAAAAACGGCCCAAACTGTCGACATTATACGAACTGCCCCGTATTATCTGTAAATTTCTGACTTAAAGCGGATGATGTCTTTATAGAATAAGACCAGGCGTAACAACGATAATTACATTTGACAAAGATGAACTGAATCTACGTGGATGTACGAACGTTACTTTTGACACCTCCGGTTCGATTTTATACCCGACCGGCTCTCAGAAGCTATGATATTCGATTCAATCATTCATTTATTTTACACAACCATTACTAATTTGTTACAAATCCCTATTTATAATCATTAAATATAAATGCCTGTATATTTATTTTTGTTGTCAGATATACTTGATAAATATTATTAGTAAATAAACAGACACCTGTAACTACTCAATGCATGTTTATACACGCGAGTACTGTCAGTCCAATGTTGTTTACATCATCATTATTGCTTACAAGAATAATCTTATTGTATTAAATATGCTTTCAGGCTACAGTCACTGAAATATGAAATACGTAGGTCGATACAGTTAAGATGTTTTGCATACCAGAGAAGTGTTTTTACCGGTGCTGAAAAAACTCAGCTTATACACCCCGGGGGTGTAAGATGACTCACATGTTGAAATTTATGAATGAACTACTATAATCAAACAATTTAAAGATTCAGTCAAAACATTTAATTTTATTCTACTTGTTTAATATATTCAATATGAGAAGACACCCATGTAAGATCCTATTTGTTTTCTTTGTGGTGGTGATTACAGCAGACTCAATTTGATGTAAGAATATCGCCCATAACAGAATGTTTTGACTCCACGTGGATAATAATTTGCTAAACTACTGGAGCATATGATATGTGTACCAGTTACTGTAATTTGATATTTAGCCTAACTTCGATGTAATGTCGTCCGTTTCTTAGTGCGTAAAGGAAAGTAGATATCTTTATAAGCTAGCAGAACAGCAGTCTTACTGTACCATGTGGCAGCCGTAATGCCTTCCCTTGCTCGAACTCAGTGTTATCCTTTGGAATGGAGTGCATTCAATGTATATGTATACAAAATAAACTTGTGTCGCTTCTGTCTGGTTTCGGGTGTCGAACATCCCATTTCCACTGATGCAAAGATTCTGTTAAACCAAATCTGTTTTTGTTTTGCTTTGTTGTGTTTTTTTTCTTTCTAGATAGAACACCAATTCTTAATGCATACGACAGGGTAGATGGGTTCCATTCAAACCATTTATGCATAATGTAAAATGAGGATGTTGGGACCCAGTTATCATTTCAAATCATGAAATACCCAGCATTACTTTCTTAACTACCAGTGCAGACAGGATGAAACGAATAAGAGGTTATGCACTACCTGTACTTAAGGTAATCATATGTAAATAAATTAAAAATAAATATCTATTTTTCTGACTAAGTCATTCCTGATAAAGAAAATCAAACGTTAGTCTGCTTAAATAACACAATGTAAATTATTTGAAAGTCATTATGACGTACTTCAGTAACATAATATTTAAGTGTCGTTGATACTTGATACAACAACAAAACGCATTTCAACAATCCAATCTTCGATTTAATAAAACCCATATTTAAGTACATTTAAATGATAAATATTATCTTTTTAGAAAACCGCTTACAAATCGTTCTGAAATTAATTGATTTAGGAGTATTGATCTTCGGCCTATTTTTACATATAGTATATGAAATGAAACCTGATAATTAAATGTGATTCGGATGGCATGGGTGTGTTCAACTTTTAAATGTGGTACCCCAGAGTTATTAAAGCAAAGTAATTCTTCAAGGTCAATTTTTACATTATATCTTATTGAACAGAACATATGAGCCGCGCCATGGGAAAACCAACATAGTGCGTTTGCGACCAGCATGGATCCAGACCAGCCTGCGCATCCGCGCAGTCTGGTCAGGATCCATGTTGTTCGCTTTCAAAGCCTATTGCAATTAGAGAAACCGTTAGCGAACAGCATGGATCCTGACCAGACTACGCGGATGCGCAGGCTGGTCTGGATCCATGCTGGTCGCAAACGCACTATGGTCGTTTTCTCATGGTGCGGCTCATATATCATGTTTTGACATGCAATATTAGCTTGTTTCGCATGCGCTCAGTATTGAATACTTCCTCAGCAATTAGTATATTAAGTATAACAGAAATTATATCAATGATTACGCAGATTCAAGCAGGAAAATATGCATGTTTATTAATATACATTATGAGTACAAGTGTTTTGATTTCTATTCTCATTAAGGGTACATTGAGTATCTCTATATGTCTGTGTTTACAAATGGACTAGGGTATCTGCATAAAGCATCATTTGACTTAACTTGTTAGCCGTACCTATAAGTTTCTGCAGTTTACGTGCAATGAATTAATTATACGTATGAAACTACACACAGTGGTGCACGTACAAAGCAATCAGATTGAAATGCAGAATCTAAATATGCGTAGCGATGATTGTTATCTGAATTACGGACGAATTGCATGTCAACAAGTTAAGACAATAAGAATTATCTAGATCCACTATACAATAGGACAAGAAAATTAGAATAAAACAGTCAATATATATCATACTTCGTGCATATTATCAGTTTGTCTAATCAGTAGTTGTAATAGTATAGAGTCAGGGTTTTTTTTTTGCAATGGATTAAAAAAAACTTAATAAACGTTATTTAGTTTGTATAATTGACATGTATGCTATTATATAGAATGAGTTGACGAAACAACTAAAAACAATGAAAAGAAAAGTATGACAATCCGGGATGATATTTTTGACTGGAAAGGCAGAAAAGATTTCCTATCAGGCGAAATGTAACTTTGCCATTGAACACTTAATTGCAGTTAAACGTGCCATTATATGACAATATGATTGTGTATTAGTTTACAATTTAACCATAAGGATATAAGATTGTGTTAGTTAAGCAAGGGGCTGATCATTAAGAGGAACAGTGACCTATTTCTTGTGATAGCACCCCAGGTGACAGCTAAACGTCAAAAATGTGTATTATTATCCCTGTAATCCCTTGCATGTTTTCAATTGAAGGTGTCATGTTTAACCTATTATGTGCACGGACATTGTGGACTGGAGTATGCTGACTGATTATATGTCTAAAATAAAGATGTTGCTAAGAAAAAACTTTTAGAAAGGACGAATATCTTATAATAAGAAATTAACTGTTTGATTAAAGGTATACACATGTTTCGGATTATTTAAGAAAAATGTAATTAATTGTGTTCGGAGTTCATGCGAAATAAACTACAGAATATGCCAATAATAAATAACTATGTTAATTGATATAACTAGAAGCGAAGGTACCTGCATCGTCTTTATTGCTCACCCCGAAACGAAGAGCAATAAGGAATAAAGGAATACAGTAATATACTTTTTGCGATATCACTTGAGAGACGGCTAACCAAGATTTTATCTAAAAATTAATCGGTTTGATTGTTCACTTGTAGGCGTCAAATTTAACATATTTACTGCGCATACATTGTGAACTTGAGTAAGTATTATGATTGATTCTATATCTAAAGCAAACAGGCAACAAAATATTAAACTTAATATTAAATAGATATTGTAAAAGGACAAATCAATCCACTTTTTAAAGCTTATTTCCATTGGGGTAGGGGGTGGGGGTTCCGTGGCCGAATGGTTAAGGTCGCTGACTTCAAATCACTTGCCCCTCATCGATGTGGGTTCGAGCCTCACTCTAGGCGTTGAATTCTTCATGTGAGGAAGCCATCCAGCTGGCTTACGGAAGGTCAGTGGTTCTTTTCAGGTGCCAGCTCGTGATGCAGTAATGCACAGAGGGGCACCTGGCGTCTTCTATTTATTGAAAACATGATACGTTAATTAAATCAGTGATTCTTCGCCTTTACAGTCGTTAATAAGTTTGGCGACTTTTTGCTGATCCTGTCTCTGTATCTCAAATTTCTTCCAAAATAAAACTTTACTCGTTATGACACAGAACTTCGTTAATCTTTGATGATAATGGAACACGCTTAAATCTATTCTCCTTGACGAGGGCCCTGTTGTCCATTCGTATATATCTCTAATATTTGGAATAAGCTACACGAATCACTTTTCTCATCGAACTATTTCTGACAACCCAGAAATCAGCTGCGGAAACTACAGAACTAAACATGCGTTGAGAATTTGTAACACTTAAAACAAAGGTACCGGCTACCTACATGACATCTGGACCATCGTCTACACTGTAGAGCAGCTATTGCCTACGAATAGCCTGTCCCTTAACTGTATTAAGAGGTTCGCGACTTTGAACGATTTGGAAGACACGTAAAATGTTATATTAATTTTATATCGTTAAAGGAATAAACAGACTTGTTCTACTGAACGAATTCAAGAACTGTTTGGCCTTTTCACTATTTGGTTGATTATTCGATCAGCAAAACAAACCTTACTGAAAAGTGTACAAAATGTCAATCACGGTTTTCCAGTACCGTAATATGCCAATAATAATTTTAGTCATATATCATATTGCTATGTTTTGCACCCTTAGTTTGCAAATTAAGTAAATGCCACTAAAACATAATTAAGATACCTTGTAAACAGCGTAACAATCAGCCTGGATATTAAATGATCTGGACGCGTGCCCGGTTTCTAGCATCTCCCTAAATACCACAGAGTTGTGGTGGCTCGAAACATCTTACTTTCCATCTGACGTTATACTACTTGTTTAAAATAGATGCATTTCTACTGGTACATTACAGAGTCAGTAACATGACAGATATATTTGGCTGTCTTAATAATCATATCAAGATTTACATAATTAAAAATAGTAAACAATAATTGTCTAGTTTGAAAGTTAGTAAATTGTTCCACATTTAAATATCATGTGTAAATATATCTGATTGTAATGTCCTCCAAAGTAGTGTATATATAAATAAACAAAACATTTATTGTTTCTTCGCTTGCTATTGTATTAATTAGAATATATCATTTGTCATCTCGACTAAATGTTACGCCATAACATATGTGCTAAGAATACATTAGGACTAAATGTTACGACATAATATACGTGCTTAGAATGACGAACGTTTAATGCACTTACGTGATATGTCACACGTACGAGTCGAATGTCGGTTAATACTTATCTAGGTATTTCAAAGATACTAATGAAATAAAAAAGGGGAAAAAAGTTTCATATTTTATGATGTGTTATCAACAAAACAATTAAAGTTTATATTGCACTTCATTGGTGCTCTTTAAGTCAAAATATTCTGACAAATCAGTATGGTTTAACAATGATGACGTTGTTTTCGTACTAAACTTCGAGGCACCTTTTACATCTGTTGATTTAAGTGTAAAGTGGCGGATGTCGTAAAATCTTATACGGATGTCACAACATCTGATAATAATCTCCTTCTGTGAACAAAAGCATATTGAGAAAGCATAGCAACGTATGAAATCAAATTTCGTTTTAAGTCATCATCAGGAACTCTAAAATGTAAACAATCACATCATATGTGGACGATAGTTTGCCTTTTTTGATACCATGGTTTACAGAAAAACGTTTTAGCTACTAGAACAGCTTCACATGCGCATAAGGCTGAACACTAATAAATCTGACTGTTCTTTATTTCATATAAGATCAACTTATTACTTAATATCGTTATTTTAACATTTTCTAGGATATCAGATTTATAAAGACATAGAGTATTGTATCACTACTATAGAAAAGAAAAAGGGATGTTAACGTTTATATAACAGCTACAGTTCGTTAAATATTACCCACTGAATGTATTCTTTTCCGCTTCTTTCAATGTCTCTTTTGGAGAAGTTTTACGCCGCCATTTTTACCTAACATGTGTTAGAAACATGTCGATATCGATAGAATACTAAACATATAATTACACTGAAATGCAGTATAGTAAAAGAAAACAAGATACTTTTGAGAAAGGGCACGAGGAAGGGAAGAAAGATTAGGACTATTTATATTTGTACTACTTTTGACCTGAGTAAGCTTAGTGACCAGCCATAAGACGTAAAAAAAAATTGTTTGTTGACGGTATCCCGACCTACCCTAAATATTTGGCCCGACCCTAAATGTTTTCATGGCCTAGGAGAATATTTTTTTTTCAACTTTTTAACAAAAAGTAGCAAAACTGCACTTTTTATGCTTTAAACATGGCCAGTGATGTTAGAAATCAACTTACTGATGCTCCAAAGGCATAACCCCCTTATCTGTATTCATTTTTGACACAAAATAATTTCTGAAAAGTCTCCCTTAACAAAAAAAAATCCAAAAAAAAAATTTTCCGACCTTCCTTCCCTAATTTTCTTAGCATGTTACGGGAAACAAAGAATTTTTTTAGGCCTAAGCAACCCTGTGGCTATACAATAGATAGCGCTTGAATGCAGCCAATGTATAATTACCTGGTCCAATTCACCATTGTTTTGTCCATAAAGACATTTCGTCATAGATTAGAATCTTTAGTGTCAAGTTATTTGTATTTGTTTTAGACTATTTACAGCATATCCCACAAGCCATAATACGCCTGTGCGTCTCAAATCAAACAACGTGTTCTCTTGGGCATATCAGATCATATTAATTGCTATCATAACATTGCATATCACAGCATTTCCTAGAAACATAACGTGTTGCTCTTTCTAGGACTCTAATTACATACAGGATATTTGATGTACAGAAAATGAAACATGCCATAAAATGCAGCTTACAAGTGTTTGTACGAGTGTTCAACATTTTCTTGTTTTAGCTATTTCAGTAAATGTGACTCTCCTTTATTGCACAAAATACTAAGTTTCCTTTTCTTAAGGTCTCTTGATAAAACGTGATAAAAACGAGTTCATTTGACTAATCAAAGAACAGAAGGTGGATACTTTTTTCATAGTTTAAATACCGCATACTATCCAACACAAATGTTTACATTGAGTAATGTACGTGCAATTAATAGATTGAACTTGACAACGCAAGAAATTTTTTGTTACCTTGTATGTGTCAAGTTTAACCGATTAACAGCACGTAAATTATGAACTCGAGCAATTTAACTAATTTTGTGTCAAGAGTAAATATATTAATAAGGATTAATGAAAACGGTTTAAACAAAAACTTTAAAATTCGTTAGAAAAAAAACGTTTTCATAATTTGCAGAAAGTTTGTAAAATTATGCATCAGATTTAATGCGATATTAAAAGCAACCAATTTCTGTACTTCAATTCTGAAATAAAGGTTAGCTGAGCTCATTCTTTTATCAGGTTTCATCCTATTTTGTAGAATAAATGCCATGTTCAAGCTATACCGAGTGTAAAATTACAATACGTATTTCGTGCGAGTTACGTCTGGCATCTAGACTCTCAGGGCTAAGATACATTGATCCTAAACAGTTAGAGAGCTCACTTCAATAAATATCCTATTCTTAATTCAGCAAGAACATTTCTAAATCAGCTTAGGGGGTCTTTAAATACATTTTCTCAGACAAAAACAACGCATTAAATTGTGAGAGTTTGAACGCCACTGAGAAACGGCAGACTTGTGCACTCCTGATTTAAATATGCTTCAAATAATGAGCAAACCGACTGCTTTGGAAATCATGTGGAGTTTCAAGCAATATTAAATAAATGTTTGTCGGCGAAAGCGAAGTCTGCCTTTGTACATTGTGAAAATGATACCAACATGAACAAAGGTATATACTGCAATTAAAATTGACATAAAACAGTCGTTTTTTAAATGCAATTTCGTGTAAATATTTTTGCAATTGCGCATGAAACATATGTTACTTGAAATATATTAAGGAAACAGTTACAATTTATGAGAGACTGAGACATCCTGGAGAGTATGTAAAAAACAATATCTTAACAAATTTCTTATAACGCAGCCAACATTTAAGTCTCTAAGATGCCTGTGTTCGAATTCCGTTCAGTTTAAACGGCAGATAGATTTGATGCGATATGAAAGATTTATTACTAGGGCATACTATAAAATTGGAAAGTCGTGAAATTGAAAATATGTTGTTATTTTCTTCCAAAAACGAAGCTGTACAAATCATATGCAGATAATCCGTATATTTGTCATATTACAGGTTTATAACTGCAGATTGTATTTATTTTTTTCGCTATCGCTGGGTTTGGAGTCACAACGACACATTTAAGGTCATATGGAGACTTTCCAGCTTTTGATTGGTGCGGAGAAAGGGAAAACCCCAGGTGCTCCTCCTGGAATTATTTCACGCATGGTTAGACGCAGGCTGGAAACGACCGACCTTCTGTAAGCAAGCTGGCTTACTCTCATGCAGAACTATAGACCTCAAGGAAGGTTTCGAACATACATCGGTCAGGGGTAAATTATATATATGTAGATAAATTTTCTATGACAGAGATGTTAACGGTGAGTAGTATACCTCGACAATAACGGCTTGTTAAAAAAAAACAAAGCTGAAATAACAAAAAAAAAATGACATTCGCATTAAATAACTTATTTGCATTTCTAGTATTTAAACACCTGTTTAATATATTGTAACATCGTAATCTTAATAACACAGTTAGAAAGGTATGCTATTACTTATGTCATACACAGAAAAAGAATTGTGCTGAACATATTTTGTGTTAATTTCTTGGCACGTGTTACAGTGAAGTTGAAATATCTATATTTGTGCATAAATGATTTTTAATAACCACTGCAAAACTAATTTGATGAGGAACAACAATGTGTTCGTTATCACATTCTGTGTTTGTTTTAAAAAAAAAATCACTATGATGGTTTGATCTTCGGTAAAATGTTTTAGGTGTTGTATTCTGTTGCTAGTGTTTTCTACGTAGCTTCAGTGCTTCATTACTAGTATTGCAAGTTATGTAAAATTTCTGCAAGTTTGTTCATATATGGGACAACTTGCCCTCTCTTACTCGCCACACCTCTCAACAGACACTTCTTCAAAATATGTTAGACATGAAGTAAGCAAGTAAGAAGCCTGCAATCATTTCTAAAATCTATTGCACAGACACTCATGAAACTAGAACATTGTTTTTTGACCAGAGATATTGCAAATCCTTAGTCCATAACGGTTACTTAACTGTTTTAATGGTAAGTAGAAACTACACCGAACAAAAATATCACTAGAAATACATAATACAAATTTAAATTGATCTATTCTTTAGTACTTGGTGAATATTCCTTTGAAGCATAAACACTTTTAACATCTTTGCTATTGACGTAGCATCAATCGTCTTTAATATTTGATGTTGTTCACTCTGGTAATGTAGTTGTAATTTGACTCGGAAATGTCGACGGTTGCTTTGTAACTTGTTGAGTTTTACAAGGATGTGTTGAATTCGATATAACAGATTCCAACATAATAACTTGATGATGAATATTAAATACGAGGGGTTTCACGTTTTTGTCTTTTCTTCTGATTTAAGACGTCAACAGATTTAGTAGTTTTTCACACCGCTTGCATCACTTATCCCTCTCTCGCTATCATACGGAAGCCCGCACATTTAAGACAATCGTACTGCAAAAACACTTATACCAATTTATCAATATACATTTATATGTGTTACAATGTAACTGGTGGCATTGTCTTTCCCGCAATATTCCACTGACTTTGTATCTAAGGGAATATTTTCTTTCATAGTTTTAATATGTCTTCTTCACAAGCAGTGAGCTCTATAAAGACAATGGTCTACACATGCAGAAAGGAAAACTAGACCGCATTTGCAACATAATATATTGGTGAGCAATCCTATGTCTTTTATTCAAATTAATACTAGTGTATTAATGTTAGATTACAACGTTGCTTAAATGATCTATTTCATCTGCTGGCCCATTGTCCGTGGTTATCGAATCTGAACAAAGCCTTATTTTGACCTTTCTCAACTGGAGTTGTAGCGGCATCTGATCTAAACCAACCAAACTCCAGTTCACGCAAAGTAATTAATAGATGCTGCAGTCTATTTGGACGATATAAGTTTTCCTATAGGTAAATTTATTTTTTTTTACTTTATATCAGTATTAAACATACCTAATTCATTGTCATAATAATGCTAAATTAATTTCGATATTCATGGTTAAACCATTTCAATTAAGGAAGTGTCATATTTAATCAATTTGTATCTCATATAATGATGATCAGTAATAATTGAATCAATATGATAGTTATTTTAAACTTGCGCCAAGGTTATAACTTCCTGTATGTAGGATTTATTTAATCATAAATGAGAATATTTCTTTATCTTACTGACAAAGAAAGTAAGATATGGTTGTATGCAGCCGATACATTTTTCCCTTATCCACCTTTACGTCAGTAAGTTCAAATCAATTACAACAAGTTATGTAACCAGCTAATAAGAATATCAAACTAGTCTATATTTAAACTTGCTACCATAAATAGCTTTGTTTTCTAGAGGCACATGTTGTTTATTGAACAGAAAGGACTCTAATAAGTTAACGATACAATGTTAATAGTTGTGGCTGTAATCACGTTTACATTGTTTCTCTACTTATATATATATAAACTTTTCCTACTAGAGCCTGGACGTTTTTCAGTACAACGAACCCTATGATAAGAAGAATTTTCACTGCAATTGCGGAATCATTATATAAAGCGTTTTGGCATGGCTCTAGACCCAACAAAAACCAATATCAAAATATGTTTGAAGTATTTTACAATAATAAAGTGAAAAGACAGATAAATATTGATTAGAATTGTAATCGTATTCAAACTTGATTATTATTTCAAATAGATTATGGAACAAATTACAAATGCATCACAGCAATATGTTACAGTTTTTGCTTCTGTGCATTTAGTAAATGCAATATTAAAGCACAGGCACATTTTCAGACACGGATGCTTCTTTTCAAATAGCTCAAATCTCAGCCAAATGAATTTAGACGCGATAATGTAATTTCTTTTTGTTTCAGACTAATCAGGAGATAAACAGCTTTTATTTCATTACAATATAAGACATGATAAACGTGTTATAAGGGTTTACCTGCTAGGGAAATGTGCACACTGGAAATGCATGAAACCATACTAGAAAAATAATGAGATTATAATTTGTTTTTCAAAGACAAACTAGATTAAATTGATGCAGAATTGGACTAACGAGTCAAGTTTTACTTTGAATGTATTTGATATGATCTAAGAAAGCAAAGATCTTGTAACTAGTCTTAAACTTAATGCACTGTTTCTAACAAAACAATTTATACTAAATCAGAGAAACATGACAATAAGCCTGTTTATAGCATGTCTTAACTCGAAGAAATTCTCTCTGACAGAGGCTCGGATGAAAGAAACGTGGAGATACAAAAGTATCAGCCAAAACGGCATGTCAGAATTCAGAAGCACATTAACCAGATAATATTTAATGGATTTTAACATCAAGTTATATCAGCACCTTTGTCAGTAATACATTCCGCAGCCATAATTCTTTATATGAAAGTTGAATTTGTGAGTTGCTGTTTATGTCAGACGCAAACAAGACTTTACTGAGGAATGTGATAATTACTTTTGGGTTTGGACTATTAGATAAGAATCCAAAATAAATCTAAAACACGCAATCATAAGTTACTAAAAGAATTTTCGCGTTCATAACTTTCACTTATTGAATTTATGTATAAAAAATGTCTTCTTTTTTTCAGAGTAAATACTTTGAACAGTGTCTATATTCTGTTTCATTTTAGTGTGTGTAATTGAAGTCACTTTGCAATTGTTTTCACTTCATTTAAAGGATGTACTAGTCTGCTGTGTATGAACCCGTTTGTCCGTTTATCTAGATGTATTTCTTTATAATTTTCAGGGCAAAAGATGTTGATAAATTCTGCACCTTTGTTCCTTTATGACATACATCCATCTAACTAATCAACAGAAATTTCTTGTATATCATTTCTATCACCTAAGTAAGTCAGAATCCTACAGTCGTTTCTGAATGTTTTTCTTCTGAAACTAGTGTCACTAGAGCGTTGTTTACTCATATAATTGGTATTGGACATATCATCATTGATGAGATAATTTCGATAAGTATGGATCATCACACAAACAAAACATGGTTTTGACGTACATCATTTGGTACAGACAACATTCCCTAATGAATGATTTTCTTTTTTTCTCACATTTTAATCTCTTTGTTACATTAGTAGACATTTCATTGTATTATTTACATATTTTTAAGTTACTTTTCTAATAAAGTAGCACGCCCGCTTAGCTCATTAGGGAGAGCGTAGATCTACGGATCGCGGGGTCGTGAGTCCGATCCCCGAGCGGTGCGTATGTTCCCCGTGAGGATTTGATAAAAGACATTGTGTCTGATATCATTCGTCCTCCACCTCTGATTCAAGTGGGGAAGTTGACAGTTACTTGCGGAGAACAGGTTTGTACTGGTACAGAATCCAGAAACACTGGTTAGGTTAACCGCCGTTACATAACTGAAATACTGTTGAAAAACTGTGTTAAACCTCCAGTGTCATTAACATGTAATTAGTTCGACACGTTTTCATCTAAGACAGAAAGTCATGAATTAACATGTGTTACGGTATGGACCTATGCTACGGTAAAGACATAAACAAGCGTCTACACTGATTTTGTGGATATATGGGGCTTGGAATGTACATATGACTTCTGACAAGCATTCAGCTGACCTTAACGGAATTAGTGTCCTGAAGTTGGTCATATGCGAAACTGCGAATGTCGACTGCTGGCTTTATGTGCAAATATCAAAACATCAGGGGCCTAATTCAGCAAGGAGTACTGGAAAATGGAAAATGGAGAGGTTTGTCTGCAAGGCACTGTGCATTGTTGGACCCCTGATTTTCCCCTAACTTTTTGCCACCAGGCCAAATATGGTAATATTTTTGAAATTTGGTCCATATTTTCAAGACCTTAGGTTTCACTATTAGCTACGTATGTTACTACAGAGTCTTATAAATTGAAGATATTGTTAATGAATTTTAAGAAAGCATACAAATACACGATAACTAAAAAATGTATATGCTTTATTTCTATTAAATCTCTTTTTTTTTAGCTTATTCTGCCGAATCGAAGGTAGACGGTCTCCGGTCCTCTTGCGAAAAGTCCAACAACTGGCATCTGCCACCTAAACCATAGATAGCTCGAATTCGGCTAATGTAAAATAATCTAGCCAAATTCACCATTGCTCTGTTTATGAAGACATTTCTGGTTCGTATCTTTAATGTCAATTTATTTGCATTTGTTGAAAACATTTAAACCTCGTTTTATTTTATTTTATTTTATTTTATTTAAGAGCTTCTTTTTCATGCTTATCCCAAACGCCATACATACGTTTGTATTGTCTCAAAACGAGCAACGTGTTCTCTTAATCATATCATATCATATATATTGCAATCATAGCATTGCATATCATGGCATTTTCTAGAAACATAACGTGTGCTCTTTCCAGGACTCTGATAACATACAGTATAGCTGATGTACAACAAAAGGAAACATGCCATAACATGTTGCTTATATTTCCTTGTTGTTGCTATTTCAGTAAATGTTTAACTCATTTATTGAACAAAGTAAGAAGATTCTTTTTTTAAGGTTTCTCGATGAAACGTGATAAAAATGAGCTCAATTGACTAATTAAAGAACAGAAGGTGGATACTTTTTTCATAGTTTAAATACCGCATGCAATCCAACACAAATGTTTACATGTACACTGAGTAATGTAGGTGCAATTAATAGATTGAACTTGACAAAGCAACAGATATTTTGTTACCTTGTAGGTGTCAGGTTTTACCGATTAACTGCATTTAAATTATCGAGCATTTTAACTGATTTTGTGTTTAATGTAAAAATAAATATTTTACTAAAAATCAAAGAAAACGGCTAGAAAACTTTTAAAAAATTAATCTATAAAGAAACCCGTTTTAATACACCTTAAAGTCACAAAGAAATTTTGTAAACTTAATTATCAGATTTTATGCGGTATTAAAAGCACCCAATGTCTGTACTTCAGTTCTGAAATAAAGGCTAGTTGAGCTCTTTCTTTTATCAGGTTTCATCAAGGAATTAAAATTTTCATATTTTATACAATAAATAAATGCCATGTTCAGCGAGTTAGCAACAAGCTATACCTATTGTAAAATTACAATAAGCTACTCATAAACGTATTTCCTGCGAGTTACGTCTGGCATCTAGACTCTCAGGACTTATATAGATATACATTGATCCTAAACAGTTAGAGAGTTCCCATCGATAAATAACCTATTCTTTATTCAGCAAGAACATTTCTAAATCAGCTAAGGGTGTCTTTAAATACATTCTCTCAGACAAAAAACGCATTACATTAAGAGAGGCAGAGAAAAGGCAGACTTCCGATAATGCACTCATTGTTCAAATATGCTTCAAATTAGTTTTTCATAAAATATTGAAAGAATAATTAAGCAACCAAAATACTTTGAAAATCATGTGGAATTCCATGCCGTATCAAATAAATCTTTGTCGGCGAAAACGAAGTCTGCCTTAGAACGTTGTGAAAATAATAACCATATGAGCAGAAGTACGTATGTAAATACAGCAATCAAAATTGACATGAAGCATTTGTTTCGTAAATGTAATTTCGTGCAAATATTTTTGCCACGGCACATGAAACACATGTTAAGGCACAAGCTACCTTAGACATTGTAGCGTTTAGCACGTAAGAGTATACAAAGCTACCTTTTCAGCGAACAATATAAAGTTAAGATAGCACTACAAATCAAAAACAATGAAGATGTTAATTCTATGATACTTATGTAAAAATCAATATCTCGGCAAAGCCCTTAAATCGCAGCCAACATTTAAATCTCTAAAGTGCCTGTGTTCGTATTCACTTCAGTGTAAACGGAAGATAAGATTTGATTTGAATAGATATGTACGACATAAAAGATTTATTACTCGGGCATATCATCATTAGAACCAAAAAATAGAAAATTCGTGAAATTGAAAATCTGTTCTTTCTTCCGAAAACGAACTATAAAAAACATAGCAGATAATCTACTAAGTATTTGTACAGGTTTATAACTGAAGATTTTTTTTTTGCTTGTGTTTTTTTCTTTCTCTTTTTGTTATTTTTGGGAGGAGTCACATACACCGTCACAATTAAGGTCATATGGGGATTTTCCAGCTTTTGGTGGTGGTTGAAGGGAAGACCTGATTTAACCCTTCAGTAATTAGTTCAGGTATGGTTCGACATATGGTTAGAACCACTGGTCTTCCGTAAGCCAGCTGCATGGCATGAGAAATTCTACTCCCCAAGCGAGGTTCCGAATCAGCATAGGTCAGAGGCGAGTAATTCGGAAGTCTACAATCTTAACCGTTCGGCCACAGAACTTGTATTTCTTAATAAGACGAATTTTTCAATGACCGAGACGTTGATGGGACGTATAAATCAATTAAATACAAAACTGTTGAAAAAAAAAACATTTTCACATCAAAATACACTTTTGCATTGAATGGTATGATATTAGTTATGTCATACGCAGAACAAGAATGTGCTGAAGGAATGCGATAACAAATTTTGTTTCCGTATTTGATCATGGTTCAACATTATCTAAGCTTTAAAACGTGAAAAAAAACCTATTCCGTGTTTCCAGGTACATTTTACAGTTAAGTTGAAAATACCTTTATTTGTGCGTGAAAATGCTTTTGAATAGCATCTGCAAAATTGGTTTGATCCAGAACAACAATGTACGGTTGGTGTTTCTTTTAAACCACCATGATGGTTTGCAATTCGAAAAAAGCTTGCCTGTTTTGTATGGCCTCGCAGTTATGCTTACGTCGCTTCAAAACTTATTGAAAGTAAATGTTGTATGTTGTCAAGAACAAATTAATCATTAATTTACATGTAAAGTGTGAAGAAATGAAAACAAGGAAACATTTTGAAGGATTTCTTCACGGAAATAATTATTATTGATCAGCGAAAGGTCACCAAATTATACAAACAGACCTAAAACAAAGCAGAAACACAAACATGATCTCTCTAAACAATAAGATTTCGAAAGTTGCTGAGGATTATAACTCAAGTCATTAAAATTACAAAGTCTAAATTAATTCAGCATAATATATAGTTACCGTTTCTTTCTTGTGTGTGTTTGTGTGCGTGCGTCCGTGTGTGTGTGCGTATATGTGTGTGCGTGTAGTGTGCACGTCTTCTTTCTGTGGGTTTCGTTTTGCGGAGGCTTTGGTTTTGGAACATGGCATTGCCTGTTTGATATATGTCCTTGTTTTTTTCAATGCTTATTTTATAGCCATAAGCTGCATTTGATGATATAAAATACTGGTACTTTAATTGTATTCATACCGTTAATTAAATAATTTATTACATGAAAACATTCTGTATCAGGACTGGCATGTTAATATGCCCTAACGTTTCGATAATCACGTGCGGCTTAGTTTAGGCTTTCGTAAGCAATGCGTGGCTCTTATTTCCAGACCGTCCTTTTACCAACAAGGGATTATATCCGGTGTGAGTAAATTTTTAAAAAAATAGCTAATCAATAAACAGTTTTCAAAATAGCAGAAAAATACACACTATCAAAATTTATAAATATATATCTACTAAAATTATTTTAATTTGTCTCAACACCCTTTTGACTGCATAATAATGTAATAGTGATATTACACGTACCAGAAATGAAATATTTGAAAATAAATTGACTGTTACAAATAACTCAGGAGATAAAATTTATAAGAATAAAAGTTTGAATCACCCTTCTTTGAATAATTTAAGAAACTATCAGAATCCAATGCACACTTCAGTATAAGAGCAATCGTATTTCATATCAAACAGCCACTTTTATTCTAACTGCAGGAAATATTAATGATAAGTAGAAACAACAATGAACAGAAACTATCTCTAGAAATACATAAACATTTATTTTGATACATTTTAAGTACGTCAGAAGTATAAACACTGCGAACATTATTGCTATTGACATAGCATCAATCTTCTTAAATATTTGATGTTGTTCGCTCTGATAATACAGTTGTAATTTGACTCATGTGTTGACGGTTTTGTTGTAACTTGCTAAATTTTACAAGGGATGTTTTTGATTCGATACATCAGATGCCAGCATATTAACTTGATAACGGATAGTATATATGAGGGTTTTCACGTTTTTGTCTTCTCCTCTCACGTAAGACGTCAACAGATCTAGCAGTTTTTCACACATTCTTTCCCGTTTCTATCACTTATCCCTCTCTCGCTATGGCCTACTTTCGCTTATACGGAAGCCCGTACACTAATGACAATCTTACTTCAAACATTTATACCAAGATATCGATATACATTTATATGTGTTACAATGTAACTGGTGGCATTGTCTTTCCGGCAATATTCCACTGACCTTTTATCTTAGGGAACATTTTCTTTCATAGTTGTAATATGTCTTCTTCAAAAGTAGACAATGGTCAACACTCGCAGAAAGGAAAACGGCATATTTAGAGGTCTTTTTTCATTACATACATTAAGCATGATAACAAATCAACTAGACCGCATGTTTGCAAGAGTAATTCTACTCTTTTGATTAATACTAGCGTATTAATGTTGGATTACAACGTTGCTTAAATGACCTATTTGTGTTACGTAGTTTTCTAAGCTGCCCATGGTCATCGAATCTGAACAAAGCCTTATTTTAACCTTTCTTAAAGGCAAAAATCTTGCTTTCAAGTCAACTGGAGCTGTTAAAATAGATTTACATGTGACAACAATAACGAAAATTGAAAATATATATTGTAATTACACATATACATTTGCACCTTACGGAGAAAACAATTAGCAAAAATGAAATTTCTTTCTAAACCGATTGAAACTGATTATGAAGTATAGGATATGATGTATTTCTTGTTAACATACGGAATACAAAAATCAAATTACCCTTTGCGAGAAATTGGTGATAAAAATAAAAACATTATTTTTCAAAGTGTGCGTGCTACAGTCTACTTTGCCAGTATTGTTAATTTATCTGAGAGAAATCAAACAGTATTCTGAGTAAATGTTACGTATCTTCCATGAAAACGTCAATGTCAATTTACTGCAAAAAAACAACAAATAGAATTTAGTACGGATAGAAAAGTGTCAAATTACAAAACTACTCTCGACCCGTTATCGAGTCAATCGGGCTAGTGAACGAACATGAAATAAGATACCAACGACAATACCATGAAAAAGCCATTAGTCTTTTTTTCTACTCTTAATGAGGCAACATGGTTGTATTTGTATTGAAAACCAAAATGGCAGTAACTGAAGGAAATTCAGTGACAACTACATTGGATCTAGATAAAGCTTTCAGACAAGATAGGTTTTCATCACCAAGCAAATCGTTTTAAATCAGTGTTTCACACGAAAAAAAAGGAAACTCTGAAAGGTTCATTGTATTGTATATTTCATACGTAAATAAAAAAAAATCTACTTGTAGAATGTATAGGTATACTGTAACACGTAAATATGTGCATTGTGATATACACTGTTACTTGTTCATAGAATCTGGTTATATACTTTTTGTATCCCTTTGTTTTGTTTTTTCTATATTCTATCTCTCTAACATTTCCCCCTTGATACATAACATAACATGTCGGATCATACATCACTGGAGAATGTAACCCGGAAACACTTCCAACACTAGGGTCCAACTTGATTTGGTCTTCAGGGGTAAATTGTCTTGCCTGTTGGATCTTTCTTTTTGGGGCATTTAACTGATAAAATAATTCAAGACTATCTCGATATATTTGTTCATTCCAAGACCTTTTGCTACTACGATTATAACCTGAATATGAGAAAATAAAATATTTACATTGTCTTAGATGAGCAATAGTATGCTTAATGCAAATCGACTTCATTAAGACGTATGTTATATGTTGCGGAAGGTAAATGATATGTTTAAATCGAATTTATAATTGACTGTTATGAAAGTTATGTTAAACAAACGCAAACAATGATATTAGTAATAAGAATTATTGATAAATGAAAGGCTAAACTATTCATGAAGAACAATAAACAAACCACATGTATCAACTATTTTTCTGAACTGTATTTGTTCCTAACGAATAAAATGGTAAGCGATTAAATCATATTTACGAGGTTATGATTTTGAAAATGAGTACTCTTAAGTAGAGAAAAACTGTAAATTATTTCCAGCAGTTTCTATTTATTATATTACCATGAACTCCGGCCCCGTATTATATATATTAAACACACACAAAGATTACATATGAATTGATTGCTATTTGGGGTTATTTAGATTTAAAGTTATCCCATGTCAGGAATATGACTTTGAAAGCGGCAGTTACATTAATGAGAGATGGGTTTTGTGTGTTAAATGTTAAATGCATGACCTATGAACATTTCCACATTTTGTAATGATACATTAATGCAAATAATAAAAACATTTTAGGAATTGTAAAACGAAACGTAGAAATAAATTTCTGAACAGATAGTATAACCATTCGAATTACGTGCCAGTCTAATATAAATGTCCTCCTTCTGAGAAATAATTTGAACAGTTGATGCATATAGCTTACATTTTAGGTTACATTCAGAATTAAGTTTTTGGAATACATTCATTTTGTATAAATACGAGCTCAGCATATAGCATTAATCTTTTTGATGTAACGTTAAATATCCCTTTATCAAGTTTATCTATTTAAAAATGAAAAAAATAAGGTCTTTAAAGGTATGTTCATGACTTGCGATTTTACGAAACCTAATAAAATTTATTACGTGGCCCAAACAAACAACTACAATGACTATTGCCTTTGAATTTTTGTTTTTGCAGTTTTAATATTGTCCTCTGCTTAAAATGATATTTAATGGAAGCATTTGGAGGAAAGACCGTTTAAATTGTTCTTATTGTTAAACTGATTTCGATGGTTTCAAACTGACGCGCGTCTCTACCTTGTCAAAATATGAACACATTTCTTGAATTCTCGTTATACCTCTCCATGTTGAGGAATAAAGTGACACAGTTACGTGGAACCTTAAAGATTGAAAATAATGTCTTAAAAATACACACGGGTCCTATTTGACTGAGGATGGATACATTAAACATTACTTGCATAACTGCAAAAGCTGACAAAGCAATGTAAGTAACATAGCCTGATAATCCATAATCACATTCACTAGCATAATCACATCATTATCATTCTACATACCGTTTGTAATAAGGAACTTCAGGAGTTTTAACCACTTCTTTAATCACACAATATAGGTATTTGCCTTGGTAACTCGCTGTTTATATGGACGAAAGTTTTAAGAAGTCAATTATTTCTGTCAATTTTATCAACATTTTGTTAAACATAGGACCTGGAAATGTTTTGTTTTTTTTTTTGTTTTGTTTTTTCTGCATGGCAACTCAGTATCATAGCAATCTTTTGTTTGTTTTGTTTTGTTTTTTACATGACAACTCAATCAACTCAATATCAACTCAATTTTATTTCATAACAGTCAGCCACTTCTATTCCTAAACCATTAGCACCACTACAGGAAATATTAAGTAGAAACTAAATTGTAACAAAAACATATCTCAAGTGTAATGTATATTTAAGCTGACACACTCTTCAGTACGTGATAAATGTTTAAGGGAAATACAAACCTCTATCATCATTGCTATTGACAAAGCATCAATCTTCATCGTTATTTCAAGGCTCACTCAGATATTGCAAATACATATTATGTTGTAACATGTTTTCATTTGGTTGTTAAACTATTAGATATTGCATGTGTTATCGCATGTATTCCTTTTCCGTGAATTACCACATGTGATGATGTTAACAACTTAGCAATTTTGCACAGATTCTGTCCGCTTACCGTCTCTCGTATCTCCCTCAAACTATGGCAATTTTCCCTACAGTCCAATGTTTACTGCTATGTGAACTCAGTAACTCTCTCTTTAAATACTTGTGCTCATAAATACCCCAGCCAATTTTACTACCATCGCTTGACAAACAAGACGACAAAGACGTTTTTCCGGATCGTTTGAAGATCCAGCTGACTAGTTTCTGAATAGGTAAGAGGATTCATATAACCTGCGAAGTTGGTTATATGGATTGTCTCCCTGTAAGAGGATTCATAACACCTGCGAAGTTGCTTATATGAATTGTCTCCCCGTAAGAGGATTCATATAACCTGCGAAGTTGCTTATATGAATTGTCTCCCCGTAAAAGGATTCATATAACCTGCGAAGTTGCTTATATGAATTGTCTTACCCTTTTCTTGACGACATGGGCCAATGCAACTTCAATTAGGAAAATGACACTATACTGGTACAAATAGTCAAAATATGAACCTCTAGTTCAAGTTAGCCTAGATGCATTTCTTGCCGGTTTCAAATCAAAATATACATTGTTATGAAAGTAAAGGATTCCTAGGAATACATTTAAAAGTATAGAATGACATAGAAATAACAAAGTACATATAATATTGAATGCAACCTTAATTTGATAATAAAAAACAAAGCAATAACAGGCATGGCATCAATTAGCACTGATGAGAAACAAACAAAAACAAAAGTTATCCAGAGATAATATTATCCAATTAAAAGCCAAATCTGCCCAATAAACGGTACAAATTTACTTCTTTTAATTTAAAGAACATATGTTGTGTGGCTCTTAATATGGTTGTTTCCATCCAATATACCTTTAAAATTTGATAAACTTTGAAGAATGGTGGTCTTTTTCAAAAAGAGAGCACTTTTTCATGACCCGTGGAATTAAACCTGTCAATTATACAATATATCCTGCTGCCTATAACTGAACAATCATGGATATTTGATTTTTTTATGTTAATGGCTTAAGTTATGTCGCCTTCAAAAACAGATATTTCAACATGATCACGTAAGAAGCTCTGACATAAAAACAGCATGTATTGCCGAGCTTTTCCCCAGCTAAATATAATTACCTTAACAATAAATGAAGTTGGATCCCATGCTAATTACCCACAAATCGATGAGGAATTCTAGTCTTGTAAGTTAAAGTAGCGTATAAACATAAGCTTACAATTGATTTAGTTTAATGTTGACTGTAGAAGATTGATATTGCACACAAGAGCTTTCTATTAAGTCACATAAACGGAATGAACAATTTTGTTTAATGCTAATATAAGCACATCTGGGTTAAAGACATGAAACAAAATTTGCTTATATAATGGCAATACTTCTATTATTATCTAATATTCTTTTTTACATATTTATTCTATATTTTCGTCTTGATTTACTGTCACAAAATTTAATGACGCATATGGTAAAGCAAACGATTAGGCGTGTCGTATCACTGTAAAAAATGATGACTGTTTGGGTGGTTTTGAAGGTCACTGAGTTTACTAGACTTTGTCGGTCTGACAAATATAGAATTTTTTTTAATATAAATGCTTGTTACGTCTCTCCTTTGAAAAGTAATTTTGATGCGATTTCATTCTCAAGTCTGCTTCCTGGCAACAGCATTATTAGTGCCCTGCAATATTGAGGGGTGGGGGGTCATGATTTTTACGTCGTCATGCGCAACGTTCTCGGGCTCTGAGTATATTCAATATTTGTATGCACAGGAAAGTATAATATTGATTTTATAATATATTAAATAGACTGGTCAAAATGGAAAAAGCAGGCTGATTTTCAATATTATCGGTAGAATATGTTGCCGTTCATAATGGTAATCGTGATGTTTCCTTGTAAACGTGGGCAGATATACATCCGCCACAGCATCATTCACTCCTACTCAGCTTGCGTCTCAAAAAAACATATTTATACAATTCAAATGTCATCTTCATATATTGAAATACAATGTGGGTAACACGACTATGCAGCCCTTAAAGGTGTGGCGTTAAAATGGTTTTAGTTCACAAAGGTCAAGGTCGATGCTTAATGAACGTACTGCAATTCAGTGCTAGCCTGAAACCTGATCAATTAACCTTTGGGTCAGAAAATTCAAGAGCTGAAGAATAAATGGATATCAATTTTTGCATATTTAGAATTCTTGGTCTGGACATTTGGATTAAACTTTTTATTAAGTGCAATCATTTGGCTTATTCTGAAAAAAAAAAACACGTTTAATAAATAGGAGTGTCTGTCATACCGTCTATGATTTTCTCATGATCTCCATATACGAATCGTCCAACATATAAGAATTAACATAAACCTAAGAAGAAGTATATGATATATTATTAAAGACTGATAATATTTGATAAATTAGCTTCAGTTTTGACTTTTATCTGGCCGCTATTTCGTTTGTATATACATTTTATTGTCTTATCAAGAGTACTTCAAAAACTTGAGTCACAAAATAAATTTTGTTTTAAAGTACATTTTACAAATCAGTTTATAAATAATAATGTTTAAGTGTCACAGCTCCATGTGGTTCTGGGACGATCTATGTATGAAAAGAATTGGAACCATTGCCTTACCCTTGCATGATCTTAAGAGGCGTCTAATAGGGTCTTAACACTTGGTTTTGCTGTAACTCTGTGATTCCAGCAGGAATGCAAATTTTGATTCCATACCTCATGTTTTTATTTCGATGTAAATGAGATGTGAAACCAAAATTTGTAGTCCTGTTTGGCGCCATTTAACTTATTATGTGTTGGTGTGCCGTAAAACCAAAATAAATAAATAAATAAATTAAGTGTCACAATGTAGTATCAGCCCGAGTAGCCTAACAAAAAAAACAAAGACAAATATCAAACAGGGAATGCCACGTACCAAAAGCGCAGCCTCCCCAAAACGAAACCCACAGCACGCAGACGCGCACACCACAAACACACACAGTACACATACAATATACATACACATACAGCGGCACACACACAAAGCCTACACACCATGGGAAAACGAACAAACAAAGGAACACAGTGGGCTAAAGCGTTGGAATCGGTCAGTGGCAAAAACAACCTGGGAGCTTAAACCGGTTTATAGTGCGCACCCAACCTCACTCTTACCCCTACCATGTTCAAAGACACGGACAGTGTTAATAAAAGTAATCCCCTCCAGGTGAATCTCTAACAACGTAAATGGAAACAAAACCGGCATGGATGTAAAACACAAAAATGCTCGTGTATAAATATATTAAAAAGCAAACCTTTAGAACCAAAAAACGCATGTACTCAATGCTTTTCAGAAGACAGAGCAACAAGAGAAACACCCTTAAGGGCCCGAGGAAACAGGCCAGAAGACAGATATCAAAACAGTTCAGACCTGGTAGGATTTAAAAACTGCTTATCATAGAGTCCTCCCCCTCTTCCGTCAGATACAATCAAAGAGGGAAGCGTAGTGTCCAATTGTAAACGGGTTGAACACTAAACATGCGGTATGTCTCAAAACAGTTGGGTCGTAACCTCTTTTAATAAAAGCCATTTACCGCAGATTATATAATTAGACATCACATAATCAGCTTTAGAATAACTCGCACGTATCGAAAGGTCACACATCGTCTTAATACATGCAATAATTAGTTTAAACATATTTTTATTCAGAAATTCATGAAACATTTACAATATAACATTTCAGGAATTTGACAGAAAGCTATATTAGCTGACGGCAATAGTTAGGAAAATGGAACCACAACTAAACATCGAACATTTTTTTCTTGTTTAATCGGATTTATTTCGAGCTATAAACGCTTTCTATACGGACAGTATATGAAAAAAGTATCTATATGTTTCTGCAGTATGGAACTTTGTCTAGCCTTTGGAACAATTAGGGCCAGAATGACATCAGCAGAGATAGAGACTGATTTACTTTAGTTTCATAAATGTACTCGACATTGACAAAAGTGCAATATTTTCAAAAAAGCTTTTCTTCACATACTGGCAATTAGGGTCAATAGAGAAAAACCTTAAAAACAACAACTGAATGCATGTTTCGTGTTTGATGCACGTGCGATGGAAGCGTATTTGAATAAATCATATTATTCTGCACGTAGATGGCATTTCTTTTCATAACTAATGGCTATTTCCTTTTTTTATTTCCTGTTCCATTTCGTCTTCTGAATAATATATTAAATCTTTCGAGTATGACATTTATATACTTCATTGACAGTCCACCTGAAAGGATGTCAGTTTAATCTTCACATTACGCGTGTTATGTTAGAATTATAGAATAATTACATAATCATTAAGTTATTTGATATTCTGATATAGTATATGTTTATCTAAAGCTCCCGTATCGTAAAGAAACGTATTTCAATTAAATCGAATTTGTAATCGGATAATTTACATGGTCATTATAGTGTACAAAAATGTAACTAATGTATAAATAATAGATATGTTTAATGAAATATTTATATTAGCAACACATGAAAGCAATACCATATCTTCAAATATTTTTCAGCGAAAGTTCAGCTGTCAATTGCAATACAATAAACATAGATATGACATGATAACTTTCATGTAGTCATAAAATTTGTGTGTTTAGAAGTGAATAAGAATTTCGTATTTATTTATTACCTTGTACAGCACGACGAAGATTACTCAGAAAGACACGCTTTTGTGTCAGTTAAAATAAGGACCATACGTATGTAACCTGCATTGAAATATATTGTTTTTATCGTTTATATACAAACTGTGCAATTTTATCGATGAGAAACCGCTGTTAGCAAAAACCAACTTTTTATTTCAGAAGTGTTATTTTTATGGACAGGTTCAGTTGAATGGTATAAAATAGCAGTTCAGAGCTGCAGAAACGAAACGGTAAAATCTATATGAGCCATGCCATGAGAAAACCAACATAGTGGGTTTGCGACCAGCATGGATCCAGACAAGCCTGCGCAGTCTGGTCAGGATCAATGCTGTTCGCTTTCAGATCCTATTGTAATTAGAGAAACTGTTAGCGAACAGCATGGATCCTTACCAGATTGCTCGCATGCGCAGGCTGGTCTGGATCCATGCTGGTCGCAAACCCACTGGTTTTCTCATGGCACGGCTCATATTGTAAAAACAACTGCGAGCGGCAAGTCATAGAATCGTTCTATCATTTTGTTGCTTTATCCGAGTCCCTTGTTAACTACACACTTGTCATTTCCAAAGCTGTCTCTAGATTTTCAATTAATAACCCATACAGGTCAGTGAATTCATTAAATGAATAAGCGTTCGAAATTCTAGGATTGTTAGCCAGTCTGCGACTTCAGCCGATGATAAAGCAATATGACAAATCATAAAACATGCTTGGTTAGAGTGTTCTTTGTGCATTTATCATTAACAATAAAATTTAAATCATTACAAATGCAATTATCACATTCCTGTGTACGATTTTTTCTTCATGTAACTGAATCTGTGAATCAGATGTACTGAAACACATTGTTTGTACATGGAACTTCAATATAGTCACGATCTAACTTAATTTGTTAAATAGAGCCACTTTTGTTCGAATCAATTAGCAGTTCTACTGGGAATATGTATTAGCGTTAGCCTTATAAAACATTTCTTGATTTTTATATGTTCAGTTTCACTCTGTGCAACACAACCTTTTACATCAATGATGTAATACGTTTCATGAAAGAAACAATTTTACCAGAGATTGACCCATATCACATAGTTCGCCCCCTTAATGCAAAAAGGTACCAAGTGCCTTCTTTATTCATATGCTCATGCTACCTTTTTGCATTAAGGGGACGAATTATATTAGTTTTTAACTACAACTAACCTACTGCTTACAAAATATACATGTTCAAGTAATACTGGCCAGTTCAGTTAGCTACTCTTTAACGCTTTCCTAACATTTTATCATGCAATACTGCTGCCTCTTATCACCCACACATCTCTCCCAACTCTCACCTCCACACCCAGCTAAAGTTGCTCAAAAACCATAGCGCCCACATCGCTTCATCGCTCAATCTATCCCGATTCCCTTCTCTGCCTGCAGCGCCATTTGATCAAGAACCCTTGCCTTCTACACCCACTCATCTCCATGTACACCAAACCACAGCCTCATTACTTCATCTCCTTCCATCTCTGGTCAGTCTCTCGACCAATCGCTATTACATAAATTGATAACAATTTACAACAGAAAACAAAAGAAATATGAGTCGGACTCATATGAATTGAGACTACTTTTAAATCCATTCACTAAAAATCTAGTTGCTTGTCATGATTCTATTAATTCCATTTTCCACTGAGCCTCTCCTCATGGGATTTCCATCGATAAACCAAGAATATGTCACTTTTACAAGACAGAGAATATTGAAAGTGTGCTCAGATTCGGAGACATTATTACAGCACGTTACTTGGTGACAGGAAAACTATTACCGGCCTTTTCTTCATCAAATGTAATTACTGTAACAGTTAATCAAGCAAGATCTCGTGCTGATTACAAAACAAATCAATGAGGACAATTGATCTTTTAAATAAAACTGTGGTAACTTATTTGCCTTTACGCTGACAATCACATTGGGCTGCTTTATTTATTTTTGTTTACAAACCTTTTTCTCGCTTATTATAAGTCAACAAACAGTCATAATTATACAACTGCGTGAAATGTAAGCATACAGGACTCTCGGCAATATTTATGTACTCGCTGAGCTCTTGATTTAAACACACTCTGCACCTAGGGTTGATGAGACCGTTACCTGTTTTGAATCTTATCATCATATCATTCTTTCGTCAAGATTAACTGGGCATGGCTTGTATCAAAGACTGCCTGGCGAGTACAATTCCAATTCACATACTTTATTAAAGCAAATGAACTTCGTTATATTTTAATAAAACGAGTTTCCTCAAGGTATCGTTAAATTTTTAAATATTAAAGATAAAATGTCAAACTTATTATCATTTTACTTCGACTGAAAATCTATCCATTAACATGGGTCATTTACTTTGCTCCTAAAAGCGAAAAAGTATCATGCATTTATGTATATTATGACTCATATTTTTAATTAACACAAACAGAACAAATGACAAAACATGTTTGAGAGATTAATGGCTCTCAATTCAATCAATAAGATAAACCAGCAATATGTTTTATATTGAATAACGTCAAACTGAAAAGCATATACATTTATTTTGTTTGGAGTCACAGCGGCACAAGTAATGTCATATTACAACGGTGCTCCAACAAACATGGCAGGCATGGGTGGGCTCAAGGACAAGAACCACCGACGTTCCGCAAAAAGGATGGGCGATATAGGTTTATATGCAATGATCTAATCACAGAATAGAAGAATCAAGACATTTTAATTCAGGTATTTGTTTTGCACTTAATCCGAATATCAAAGAAAAGATGCTGATACTTACAGCTTATTATTTCACAGCAAGCAAAACAAAGAATATTTGTATTTAAAACTCAGTTGAATCCGACAAGTGAAAAAGTTTAACTTTGAAAAGGGTAAGAACAAATACATCTTTCTGAGTTGAGATATAATCACCACTTACGTCAATTTATATAACAACTCTTTTATATCATTAAAAAGATATAGAAGGAAATATCTAATTACATAGGCAATTGACTGCGTGGTCACTTCCAGACCTGCGAGAAAAGGCTAAATGACAGCGGTTGATAACCCCCGTATCAAACATTTAATTTCATATTGGAAAAAACAACAAAGATTTACTTACTGTAGCAGCCAGTAGTATCATAAAGCTGTTATTACTGGGAAATGTTTTTCATGCTGTTTTTATTTTTTGATACAAAACATTTAAGCGATTGCTAGTGCCTGCTGTTTACATCATTTTATTTCATTTTCTGACTCGTCAAAGGATTATTCGATTTCACTCGTAGAACTGTATGCAATAAAACAAGTTGCTTCCGAAATAAATGAAGCTGAAGTATTATACCTGATTGGTGGTTCTGAACGCTTTTGTAGCGTTTAATTTGATCTGTTAAAGCGATACCACATGTTGTGTTCTTTGCGTGTTATAATATACTCTCGTTTCAAAGCGTTGCAATATTAATTGTGCGATACTTAATGGACAATTCACATCTACATAGTCTTAAAAGAAGTTAAAACACATGAAAATAGTGTTATTATCTTATACAATTGCAATGTCATGACGGTATTTACCAGACAAAAGGAACCAGCGACGCATAATAAAGTTATAAATACCTAAAATAACACAATTAATGCATTTTCTTTCAAGCTGGAGATCCTTATCCCTACTACAACCACTTAGATCAAAGAGTTTTATTGCATGTGCATGCCTATTTCATAATTAATTTCTCGTATGCAACAGACTAATGTTTCCCACATTAATAGTCACAAAGCGACCTAGAATTTTAACTGTGTTCTGTCAGATAAAAATATACGTAAACTCTAGGCTCTTGATCTTAGAACATAACATATTAAGATGTTTCCCGTTATTTTAAAGACACTTACTCTTGTATTTAAAAATTAACCTGCCTAGAACACTCTTAAGCCATCATTTCGTATATCGTAAATCGTAAATCAGTTACCTACCCGCTTTTAAATCCATCCGATTTATGGTTATGTTGCATTTCTATCAATCAGATAGGCAGTTGCAAATGCGATTGACTATGCTACAATGTACGTTGTACGCATGTACGTTGCGTCCGTACATGATCTAACATGAGTTCCGGGTAATTCAGTCTCGAGAAAGGCCAGAAGGACTAGTGTATCTTTGTACAATTGTCAAGATACTTCTCAGCCTCATCACTATTTTTCAATGTTTCCGACAAATGCTCCTCTGATAACAATAACGACAAGTAAATAAACAACAAAATCATCACAGTCTAGTATCTCTGTTCTAATTTATAATCATTTACCCGGCCGACACTTAATTTGTAACATTAAATATTTGACAATCGGGATCTCTGTAGTCAAGGTTTAACCCTTTCAGACACACACAAACAATAAAGCTCTTACTGCACCCAAGGTGTCAGCAAACGATGAGAAAACAAAACAGTAAAATACAATATGCGGGCGGTAACTTACACAGCTTTGCTCATTAATTTGTCTGGTAAGTTGCAGATGATATTAGGTACAACGTATTTTCAAGAGCTATTGGATTATAAACGGTATAAAACCTATCAAACAAAATCGCCAAATATGTATTCTCCAAAGTTTTTATCAAACTGTTACTTGAGCTCAATGTTTATGAGATTTGATAAACTGAGCTGTAATGAAATAGAACCTTATTATTTTGTACTAAAATAATGTCATGTTTACTTAGAAAGTAACAACATGGTATGCGTATTTCAAGCAAATGAAAAGAGTTAGGATTTATTTATTTAATGCCACCACCTACAACAAAGTTATTTTTATTAATGACAAAAAGAAACGAAATGTGTTGGTCGCGCGCATTCTTTAAATGATTCCTTCTATATGCAATGGTTTCCTCAAAGAGAAAGGGCAAAACCATGTTATAAATAACAGACCCATTTGCAAGCATTTATAAATAGTATTCAACCTCGGTTGTGCTAGGCCTTATGCTAATGATGTACTATGTGCTCATAAATATGGATGAATTCGGTTCCAGAAAGCTATTTCTACGTGTTGATGTAACAGGTTTTCTTCCTAACGATAACCATCAATCTTTCCACGTGCAAACTGCCGGTTTCATAAGTATATGACTTAGTAAGTCAGTTGATGTTTCTTAAAATGAGCCGCACCATGAGAAAACAAACATAGTGCTTTTGCGACCAGAATGGATCCAGACTAGCCTGCGCATCCGCACAGTCTGGTCAGGATCCATGCTGTTCGTTTTCAAAGCCTATTGCAATTAGAGAAACCGTTAGCGAACAGCATGGATCCTGACCAGACTGCGCGGATGCGCAGGCTGGTCTGGATCCATGCTGGTCGCAAAGCCACTATGTTGGTTTTCTCATGGTGTGGATCAAATGTGTTCAGCAGTGGTTACCGTAGCAGCGACTGTATTACTGAAGTGAGCGCACAAACAAATGAAAACAAAGGAAAAACAGCCATATCTTAGAGGATGAATCAAACTTTCTTTTTAATGTTACAAAGAACGTTTTAATTTTTCATATACTTACAGAGACAAATGTAAGTAACACCATGAAATAAAGATTATTACATGATACTAGTCATACTAACATGACTCCCCCACATGATCGACTATAATTATCTGGTCTACATAGCTGAGTAATATAGAACACAATATCATACACATGGAGTCACTTGACCAGATAAAGATAAATGTATCTCTGTTGCAACATATTATTGCGTTATATTGCGTTAAAATATGTTTATATGTCAATTTTCAAACTTTAATACCGAAGCACCTATGTGCACCTTCGGTAATTATTTCGAGCACAAGTCGGCTTAGTCTTGCAAGTGCAAAATTCAGCATTCTGAGGCTCAAACCCATAGCAATTTATGTTGATGAAGTTGGCGGACTAGCGGCCTAGCGGCTAGCCGCTAGACCACCAACTTCGGCAACATTAGCAATTTAAAGTAAGTCTTCCTAAGTAAACCCTTGTTCGATCGACAAATTAATAATCACATATATTTCGCATTTATTTCGCATCTAATTTTGAACGTGTTGTGTTGCAAGTTTTAACTGAATATATTGTATATTTGGTCAAATATGCAATAACTTTGTAACTAGGAAAGACTCACAACGCCAATAAATAATATGACAACAGATTTTTATACTACTGTGGCATGTAGACTTGTTGATAAGCTTCCCAAATGGATACACAAGTATGGCTGTAATTTTGTCAATAATTTCTATGCAAACAAAGAAGGTTTTTTCTAATAGTTATTTCTTTTCTTTTGTATCCGAGTGTAATGATAAAGTTCTTAAATATTTAAACCACATTAAACGCTTTATAGGATCAAAACTATGGAATGGGCTGCCATCAGATATAACAAAAATAGAAAAGTTGCATCATTTTAAGGTTGCCATCAAAAGCCACTTAATGAACAGTTTGTGGTTGCTGTCTATTGCATTTTTATCAAACTATTTTTTAAGTTTCGCTGTTTGTTTCGGCTTGGGTATGTCTTATTTTTTTGTAATAATGCATCTAATTCCATGGCATGCTTACAGTTCGATTTACAAGCCGTTTCAAAAACTTGGGTATCACTTAACCAGTATCATTGTGATTAGGTATTTCTGTGATTTTTTTTTTTGTTAACTTTGTCTACTAGATTTTTGTCTCTACAAATTGAATTTAATTAGCTGTGATAATTATATTTCAATGTTCACCTGTGATATGCAAATTAACTGTGATGTTTTCAAAGTTTTATTTCAGTATCTTTTAAGTTTGCCTCTCTATGTCATGCCACCAATACTATAAGGACCTCAATAGAAATAAGCGCTGGCGCTTTATTGTGTTATCCTTGGTATTGGAAGCATGTCATGTGTTTTTTTCTTAACTGAAACTTATAATCATTCTATTTTAGTAATTCCGTTATTTTATTGTATATTTTGTAAACCGCTGTATGTTTCCTATGCGAAATAAATCTATCTATCTATCTATTTAGACATAGCAAATATCAATGACCCGGCTAGGATGGATATGGCGTTAATATCAATAGATAGTCCACCCGCTTAGTTCAGAAGGTAGAGCGTTGATCTACCGATCGCGGGGTCGTGAGTTCGATCCCCAGGCGGGGCGTATGTTCTCCGTGACGATTTGATAAAAGACATTTGTCTGAAATCGTTCGTCCTCCACCTCTGATTCATGTGGGGAAGTTGGCAGTTACTTGCGGAGAACAGGATTTTACTGGTACATACATCCAGGAACACATGTTAGGTTAGTTGCCCGCCGTTACAGGACTGAAATACTGTTGAAAAACGGCGTTAAACCCAAAACAAACAAACCGTTTAGAATTTTCTTTTTTTTCTAACTTGGTTAGAAACATAACTTGTTGTTCCTTCGAAAAACAGTGGCAGTCTGAAAATTGAAAATATATAATTATTGTAAATATACATATACATTTGTACCTTTCGAAGGAAACGGTTAGCAAAAGTGACATTTCTGTTGTGAACCTATGGACACTGGTTATAAAGTATAGGATAGTTTTTATATATTCATCTTGTTAACACATGGAATAAAGAAATCAAGTTTCCGTTTATGATAAATTGGTGATAGATGCATACATTACTTTGAGATGTGTACGTGCTATAGTCTACTTTGCAAAAGGCGTTAATTCATATGAGAGAAATCAAACAGTATTCTGAATAAATGTATCTTTCATGAAAACTTCAATCTCAATTTACTGAAAGTTTAATACGGATAGAAAAGAGTCAAATTACAAAACTACTCTCAACCCCAGTTATCGAGTCAATCGGGCTAGTGAACGAACATGAAATAAGATACCAATGACAATATCATGAAAAAGCCATTAGTCTTTTTCTTCTACTCATAATGAGGCAAAATAGTTGTATTTGTATTGAAAACCAAAATGGCATTAACTGAAGGAAAATTAATGTCATACTGTAAAATCATTTAATTTCGTGGGCATGAAATTTCGTGGTTTTGGTCAAAACGGCAATTTTGTAGGGATATGAATTCGTGGATATCAATTTTGAACATAAAATGAATGGGAAATTTACTTGTTCGCTGGGATTAAATTTCGTGGATTGACTCAACCACGAATATTAATGATTTCACAGTATATGGATCTAGATAAAACTTTCAGACAAGAAAGGTTTTCATCACCAAGCAAATTATTGTAAATCGGTGTTTCACACGAAACAGGAAACACTGAAAGGTTTATTTTATTGCATATTTCATATGTAAATTAAAAATCTGCTGGTAAAATGTATAGATATACTTTTTTTTTGCTGTGGCACCGAGACAAGTATAGGTCATATGGTAACTTACCAGCTCTGATGGTGGAGGAAGACCCCAGGTGCCTCTCCGTGCATTGTTTCGTCATGAGCGGGCACCTTGGTAGAACCACCAACCTTGCGTAAGCCAGCTGAATGGGTTCCTCACATGAAGAATTCAACGCCCTTAGTGAGACTCGAACCCGCATCGGTGAGGGGCAGTTGATTGTTAGTCCGCGACCTTAACCACTCGGTAACACGTAAAGATGTGCAATGTGATATACACTGTCACTTTTTCATAAAATCTGGTTACATACTTTTAATATTTCTTTTTTTTTTTATTTATGCTTCTATATTTTATCTCTCTTACATTTCTTCTTTATACATAAAATAAGACTAAATCATGTTGGAGCCTACATCACTGGAGAATATATAACTCATTCAAACACTAGGTGTCTTCAGTATAACCGGAGTTAATTGTTGGATTTTTCTTGTTGGGCCTTTGACTGATAATATAATTCAAGACTATTTAGATATACTGGTTCATTCAAGACCTTTTGCTACGATAATAATTTGAATAAGAGAAAATAAAATATTAAGATAAATGATATGTTTTAATCGAATTTATAATTAACTGACTAAACAAGTGAAAACAATAAAATTAATACGTATAATTGATAAACGAAAGGCAAAAAATATTCATGACCTCAGAAGAACAATGAACAAACCACATGTATCAACTATTTCTCTGAACCATATTTGTTCCTAACGAATAAAATGATAAGTGATTAATTAAATCATATTTACGAGGTTATGATTTTGCAAGATAAGAAACCCTTAAGTAGAGAAAACTGTAAATTATTTCCACAGTTTCTATTTTTTATATTACCATGAACTCCGACACCGTATTATATATATTAAGGTAGTTCTGCACGTTTGATAAATCGGAAGTGATAGCGTAACGTCATTTATCCTGAAAACGTAGAATAAAGCCTGAAATCGGCGTACGGAAATGAAAACCATTTTATGAATTAATAACAACCAGTAAGTAAATTTATAAAAATGCCACGGTTACTGTGTTTCTTATGTCAAAATATGATATTAAAAATATGACACATTAAATAATTCAAAATAATGTCTCAAAATAAGCGTGAAATATTACGTTCACTTCAATCATGGTCAAGTATCTCAAAAATAAGCACATGGACCTATATACATTTTATTTCACTAAATTATAGATCATATGTTTATTTACAACTGTGAGAAGTTTCATCAAAATCTACATTGTAGAAAAAACTTTATTCATGAAAATATTATGAAAGTTATTATTTTCGCATAGACTCCCATAATGAAAATTACGTGAGGTCCACATTTTTCAAATCAGTCTAGCAAAAATCAGGCATACGACCCTATCCTTTTTATTTGCTGAATTTTCTAGTTATTTTTTGAAATTTTGAAAAATCGGAGTTTAATCAAATTCTTCATTGTAGAAAAAATTTCAGTCCAAACGTGCAGAACTACCTTAAACACACACTAAGATTACATATGAATTGATTGCTATTTAGGGTTATTTAGATTTAAAGTTATCCCATGTCAGGAATATGACTTTGAAAGCAAAGAAGTATAAAATACACAGAATGGCAACTGGCTGTAATCTCGCGTGAGCTCGTGTCAGAGCGTGATTCGGCGTTATCTTACTAAAAACAAACATCGGCGAGCATGGAGTTACAATTTGTACCTTTAAAACTACATTCAAAATACATGTTAGCTTCTAAAACAAAATTTGTTTAATTTGAAATGGTCTTAAGACACGAAGTACACGTTTTTTTTGCCATCGAAAGAAGCGTGGTCATACGGTGATAATTATTTTACCGATGAATAATTGCTTTCGCATACAAAATGGCGCGTGGAGAAAGCGCCACTTCCGGTAAACGAGATCTCGTTTTTTTGTCACGGGAGATTGGCGAGATTTGCTCTATATGCCTTTCAAGTTGCCAATCTATTTATTTTTTATAGCTCTTTGTTGAAAGCGACAACTACATTTATGAGAGATGGGTCCATTTTTCGAAAACTTAAACACCGAATTGTAAAACAAAACTTAGAAATAAATTTGTGAACAGATAGTATAACCATTCGAATTACGTGCCTTTAGACAACAGGAAAATAAATACATTGATGTGAATAACAATTTCCGGTTTTGTGATTTATAACATGTAACAATCTAATATAAATGTTCTCCTTGTGAGAAATAATTTGAACAATTGATGCATATAGCTTAATCTTATGGTTACGTTCAGAATTAAGTTTTTGGAATACATTTATTTTGTATAAACACGAGCTCAGCATATAACCTACATAATCTTTTTGATTTAACGTTACATATCCCTTTATCAAGTTTATCCATTTAAAAATGAATTAAGGTCTTTAAAGATATGTTCAACAATGACTTGCGGTTTTACGAAAGCTGATAAAATTTATTACGTGGCCCAAACAAACCACTACAATAACTATTGCTTTTGAAATTGTGTGTTTGCAGTTTTAATATATTGTTCTCTTCTTAAAATGATACACAATGCAAGCATTTGACGAAATACCGTTTAAACTGTTCTTATTGTTAAACTGATTGCGACTGTTTCAAACTGACGCGCGTCTCTACCTTGTCAAAGTACGAACACATTTCTTAAATTACATCACTCCCTCTACGTCATACCTCTCCATGTTGAGAAATAAAGTGACACAGTTACGTGGAACCTTAAAGATTGAAAACAGTGTCTTAAAAATACACACGGGTCCTATTTGACTGAGGATGGATACAATAAACATTACTTGCATAACTGCAAAAGCTGACAAAGCAATGTAAGTGACATACCCTGAGAATTCATAATCAAATTCAGTGTCAGTTAGGTGTAAATCATCATTATCATTCTACATATCGTCTGTAACAAAGAAGTTCAGGAGTTTTGACCACTTCTTTAACCACACAATAAGGTATTTTCCTTTGTAACCCGCTGTATATAATTTGAATAGAAGCAAGTTTTAAAAAGTCAATTATTTTGTCAATTTTGTCAATATTTTGTTAAATAAAGGTCCTGGAAAATCAGGTTATTGTATTAAAACATTATATTGTTGTGTCTTCTGTTGTTGTTGTTTTTTTTTTTTTGTATGTGTTTTTCTTTCTTTGTGTTGTTTTTTTTGTTTTTATTTGTTTCTTTTTTTTTTTTTTTTTTTTTTTTTTTGCATGGCAACTCAATATCAAATCAATCTTATTTCATAACAGAAAGCCACTTCTATTCCTTAACCATTAGCACCACTACAGGATATATTAAGTAGAAACTACATTGTAACAAAAACATATCTCAAGTGTAATGTACATTTAAGCTGACACACCCTAAAGTACGTGATGAATGTTTCAGGTGAATACACACCTCTATCAGCATTGCTATTGACAAAGCATCAATCTTTTTCAATGTTTCAAGGAGCTCACTCAAATAATGAAAATACAATTTTGCCATATTGACTAAAGTGTTGAGTATTGTGCTGCAACACTTTATATTTGGTTGTTAAACTTTTCGATATTGCATGACTTTGTGTTATCGCATGTCTTCTGTTTCCGTGATTTACCACATGTGATGATGTTAGCAATTTTGCGCAGATTCTGTCCGCTTACCGTTACTCTTATCTCTCTCAAACTATAACAATTTCCCCCTACAGTCCAATGTTTACTGCTACGTGAACTCAGTAGCTCTCTTTTAAATATTGTTACACATATATACATCAATGCAATTTTACTACCATCGCTTAACAAACAAGTCGATAAAGATGTCTTTCAGGATCTTCCTAAGATCCAGCTGAGTAGTTTTTGTAGAGGTAAGAAGATTCATATAAACTGCGAAGTTGGTGATATGAAATATCTTACCTTCTTCATGGCAACATGGCCAAATGCAGTTACGAAAATGACACTGATGCTGATGCAAAAGGTCGAAATAAGAACACCAGCATTCCTTCTAGTACAATTTAGCTAGATGCATTTCTTGCCGGTGCTTCAAAACAAAATATACATTGTTATAAAAGTAAGGGATTCCTAGGAAAACATTTAAAAGCATAGAATGATATAGAAATTTCTAAGAAAATACATATAAAATTGAATGCAACCGTCATTTGATAATAACAAACAAAACGACAGGGCATCAATTAGAATAAGAGAAAAGTTACCCAGAGATGATATTATCCAAATAAAAGCCAGTTCTGCTCTTTAAACGACACAAATTTACTTCTTTTAATTTGAAGAACATATTTCTATTTTGTGAGGCCTCTTAATATTGTTGTTTCCATCTAATGTACCTTTAAAATTTGATACACTCTAAAGAGCGGTGGTCTTATCAAACAGAGAGCACTTTTGCATGACCCATGGACTTATACTTCTCAATTATACAATTATACAATATACCATGCTGTATAACAAAATTTGTTAAACTGAACAAACATGTATATTTGTCAATAAATCTAAATATTTTTCATGTTAATAGCTCAAGTTATGTCGCCTTAAAAAACAGTGACTTCAATATGATCACATAAGAAGCCACACTGATTCATTTTGACAGGTACCTTGCGGCTGGAAATACAGCCGCCGTAATTGTACGTTATTTCTCCTATTTGAAATTCTTTTCATACACAGTCACCAAATAACCAGCAACTTTCAATTTAAATGCTTTTTTAAAGTCTCCAGAATTTTTCAATGATATTTAAAAAATGACAAGGTAGCTCTCACGCCAATTTTTTTTACCAGCGGAAGTGGATTGAGCCCGGCTTGGGACTGAAAACACACGCGCACGCCGGGAATCTCGCTCCTTTTACCTGTCCTCGCGGATTTGATCGTTTTCATTGCTAAGCCGGATTCAATCCACTTCCGTTGATTGAAAAATTGACGTCAGGGCTACCTTGTCAATTTTAATATCATCGGCAAATTCGTAGTATTTTAAAGAAGCATTTAATTCGAAAGCTGTGGGTTATTTGGTGACTATAAAAGTAGAGAATTTCACACAGGAGAAATAACGGTCAAATCACGGCGGGTAGTCAACACAGCAGCTATATTTCCAGCCGCAGACCACCTGTGACAGAAACATAGCATGTATTGCCGAGCTTTTTCCCCAGCAAAATGTAATTACCGTAACAGTAAATCAAGCTGGATCGCATGCTAATTACCGACAAATCGATGAGGAATTCTAGTATTTTAAGTTAAGGTAGTGTATAAACATAAGCTTACAATTGATTTAGTGTAATGTTGACAGTAGGAGATTGATATTCCACACAAGAGCTTTCCATTAAGTCACATAAATTGTTTAATGCTGATATAAGCACATCCGGGTTAAAGGTATAAAACAAACTTTTCTTATATAAAGACAATACCTGTTTCAACCTAATTTTCTTTATTTCGTATTTATTTTATATTTTCGTCTTGATTTAGTGTTACAAAATATAATGACGTAGATGGATAAGCAAACGATTAGGCGTGTCGTATCACTGTAAAATATGATGACCGTTAAGGTGTTTTTGAAGGTCACAGGGAAATGAAAACTGAGTTTACTAGACTTTTTCGGTCTGATAAATATAGGATTTTCTTAATATAAATACCTGTTACGTTTCTCCTTTGAAAAGTAATTTTGACGCGAAATCATTCTCAAGTCTGCTTCCTGGCAACACCATTAATGGTGCCCTGCAATACTGAGGGGCCATGACTTTTACATAGTTCAAACCCACCTTCCTCGGGCTCTGTTGAGTATATTCCATACGTGTATGCATAGGATATATATTATATAGACTGGTCAATTAGGAAAAGCAGGCTGATTTTCAATATCATTGGTAAAATATGTTGTCGTTCATAATGGTAATCATGGTATTTCTTCATAAACGTAGGCAGATCCGCCACAACATCATTCACTCAAACTCAGCTTGCTTCTCCCACATGTTTATACAGTTCAAATGTCATATTCATATATTGAAATACAATGCGGGTAACACGGCTATGTAGATGTTAAAGGTCTGGTATCAAACAGGTTTTAGTTCACAAGGTCAGGGTCGATGCTTAATCAATGTGATGCAATTCAGTGCTAGCCTAAAACCTGATCAATTAACCTTTGGGTCAGAAAATTCAAGAGCTGAAGAATAAATGGCTATCAATTTTGCACATTTAAAATTCTTGGTCTGGACATCTGGTTTTACCTTTTTATTTAAACCCAGTCATTTGGCTTATTCTGAACAGTACAAATAGGAGTGTCTGTCATATCGTCTATAATTTTCTCATGAACTCCATATAAGAATCGTCCAACATATAAAAATTAACATACACTTAAGAAGAAGTATATGATATACTATTAAAGGCTTGATATTATTTGGTAAATTAGTTTCAGTTATGACTTTTATCTGGCCGTTAATCCGTTTGTAGACATTTTATTGTCTTGTTAGCAAGAGCTCAACATCTTTAGCGAGTACTTCAAAACCTTGAGTCACAAAAATAAAGTATGTTAGAAGGATGATATAATTAGACATCCCTTAATCAGCTTTAGAATAACCCACACGCTTGGAAAGGTCACATATAGTCTTAATACATGCAATCGAACTAGTTTCGAGCTATAAACGCTTTATATATAGAAAGTGTATGAACAAAATATCTATCAAAACTGACAAAAGTGCTATATTTTCGAAAAAAGTTTTTTTACATACAATTAGGACCAACAGAGAAAAATCTTAAAACCAACAATTGAATGTATGCTTTATGTTTGATAAAAAAAATTTCCAGCACGTGCGATGGAAGGGTATGTGAATAAAACATATTATATTGCACGTAGATGGCATTTCGTTTAATAACTAATGGTTATTTTCTCTTTTCCTGTTCTATATTTCGTGTTGTGAATAATACATTAAACATTTCAAGTATAACATTTATATACTTCTGTGACAGTCCACCTGAAAGTATACAAGTATAATCTTCACATTACGCGTGTTATGCATTATTATAAAATATTTACATAATCATTACGTAATTTGATATTCTGATATATAGCATATGTTTATTTAAAGCTCCCGTATCGTAAAGAATCGGATAATGTACATGTACATTATAATGTAATGAATGTATAAATAATAAGTGTATCTAATGAGATATTTATATAAGCAAAACATGAAAACAATACTATATCCTAAAATATATCTTCACAGAAATTGATCAGCGGAAGTTCAACTGTCAATTGCAATTAATACAATAAACAAAGAACAAACATGATTTCTTTCACGTAAACATAAAATTTGAGTGTTTAAAAGTGAACAAGGATTATAAAGTCGAATGATAAAATAAGTGCATTCTTATTCATTTATTTCCGTGTAGAGACCGAATAAGTTTTCCTCAGAAAGAGACGATTTTATGCCAGTTCGAATAAGGACATAAGTATGTAACCCGCATTGAAATATGTTATCCATCGGAAAACACTTGTTAGGAAAGACCACCTTTTTATTTCCCAAATGTTATTTTTATGGACAGGTTCAATTGAATGGTATAAAATAGCAGTCCAGAGCTGCAGAAACGAAACAGCGAAAAATAAAATACGATAAAATCTATGAGGTAGGAAAGCAACAGCAAGTGATCAGTCATCGAACTTCAAGTATCGATCGTCCTATCCTTTTATTGCTTTACCCGAGTCCTTGTTACTTCACACATGTCATTTCCAAAGCTGTCTCAGAGAGTTTCAATAAATAAGTCAAGTCATACAGGTCAGTAAACTCAATAAATGAATGAGCGTTCAAAATTCTAGGATTGTTAGCCAGTCTGCCACTGCAGCAGCTAACAAAGCAATATGACAAATCATAAAAAACATGCTTAGTTAGAGTCTTCATTGTGCATTTGTCATCAACAATTAAATCTGAATCATTACAACTGCAATTATCACATTCCTGCGTAAGATCTGTTCATCAGATAACTGAATTTGTGAATCAGATGTACTGAAATACATTGTTTCCGCATGGTCCTTCAATATAGTCACGATCTTACTTAATTTGTCATCAAGAGCCACTTGTTCGAAACAATTAGCAGCACTACTGGGAATAATTATTATATTTGATAGGGTTAGCATCATAAAACATTTCTTGATTTTTACACTTCAGATTCTCTCTGTGAAACGCAACTTTTTCAGTCAATGATATAATACGTTTCATATGAGAAACAATTTTTACAAGAGATGGACCCATGAACACATATATTAGTTTTTAACTACTACTAACCTACTGCTTACAAAATATACATGTTCAAGATATACTGGAGAGTTCAGTCAGCTATTTCCTAACATTTTAGCTGCGCAGAAATGAATTAATTAGATAGTCAAGCATTACTGCAGTCCTTTCTCCCCCACATCCGTCTTCCAACTTCCTTCTTAACTCGCAGCTCTATTTGTTCACAACCCACAGCGCCCACATTGCTTCATTTTTCTGCCCACCTTCTTTCGATACATTACAGCTGACTCCCGTCTCTGCTTGCAGCGCTGTTTCATCAAGAACCCTTGCCTTCCCCACCCACTCTTCCCCGATGTATATCGCCATTTGATTAAAAACCGCAGCCTCGTTCTTTCATCTCCTTCTTCCATCTCTCGTCAGTCTCTTGACCATTCACTACAACATGAATTGATAACAGTTTACCACAGAAAAATGAAATATGAGTTGGTTCATACGAATTGAGACTACATTTAAATCCATTTTCTTAACATCTAGTTGCATGTCATGTTTCTATCAATTCCATTTTCCACTGAACCTCTTTTTATGGGACTTCCATCGATAAACCAAGAACATATCACTTTTACAAGACAGAGAATATTGAAAGTGTGCTCAGATTCGGAGACATTATTACGGCACGTTACTTGGTGACAGGAAAACTATTACCGGCCTTTTCTTCATCAAATGTAATTACTGTAACAGTTAATCAAGCAAGATCTCGTGCTGATTACAAAACAAATCAATGAGGAAAATTGATCTTTTAAGTAAAACTTGTGGTAACTTGTTTGCCTTTAAGCTGACAGTCACGTTTGTCTGCTTTATTCATTTTTGCTTACACACTGCATTCTCGTTTACTATAAGTCAACAAACAGTCAAAATTATACAACTGCGTGAAATGTTAGCATGCATATTTATGTACTCGCTGAGCTCTTGATTTGAACATACTCTGCATCTAGGGTTGATGAGACCGTTACCTGTCTTGAATCATATCATTCTTTCGTCAACATTAACTGGGCGTGGCATGTCTCAAAGACTACCTGACGAGTTCAATTCCAACTCACATATTTTATTCAAGCAAATGAACTTGGTTATATCTTAATGATACGAGTTTCCTCAAGGTATCGTTAGATTTTAATTATTAAAGATAAGATGTCAAACTTATCTAATTATCATCTTATTTTGACTGAAAATCTATTCATTAGAATGGATCATTTATTGTGTTCCTAAAAGCGGAAAAGTATCATGCAGTTGTATATATGATAACTCGTATATTTTAATTAACACAAACAGATCAAATGACAAAACAATTGCTTAATGGCTCTCAGTTCAATAGCAATATGTTTTATATATTGAATAACGTCAAACTGAATAGGATATACATTTATTTTGTTTGGTTTCGAGTCACAGCGGCACAAGTAAGGTCATATTACAAGGGTGCTCCAACAAACATGGCAGGCATGGGTGGGCCTAAGGAGAGAACCACCGACGTTCCTCAAAAAGGATGGGCAATATAGGTTTATATGCAATGATCCAATCACAGAATAGCAGAATCAAAATAATTTTAAGTCAGGTATTTGTCTTACCCTATATGCGCATGTCAAAGAAAAGTTACTGCTCTGAAAACCTCTATACTTACAGCTTATTATTTCACAGCAAGCAAAACAAAGAATATTTCTATTTGAAATTCAAGTGAATTCGACGTGATAAAAAGTTTAACGTTGAAAAGGGTAAGAACAAACACATCTTTCTGAGTTTAGATGTAATCACCACTTACGTCAAATAATAAATCACTAAAAAGATATTGAAGGAAATAACTCCTTTACATAGACAACTGATTGCGTGGTCACTTCCAGACCTGCGAGAAAAGGCTTAATGACAGCGGTTGATAACTCCTATATCTAACATTTTATAATATCATATTGAAAAAAAAAAAAACAAAGATTTACTTATTGTAGCAGTCAGGAGTATTATAAAGCTGATATTACTGGGAAATGTTCTTCGCTCTAATGCTGTTTTTATTTTTGATACAAAACGTTTAAGCGATTGCTAGTGCCTGCTGTTTACATCATTTTATTTCATTTTCTGACTCGTCAAAGTGTTATTCGATTGCACTTGTAGAACTGTATGCAATAAAACAAGTTGCTTTCGAAATAAATGAAGCTGAAGTATCACACCTGATTGATGGTTCTGAACGCTTTTGTAGCGTTTAATTTGATCTGTTAAAGCGATACCACATGTTGTGTTCTTTGCGTGTTATAACATACTCTCGTTTCAAAGTGTTGCAATATTAACTGTGCAATATTTAATGGACAATTCACATCTACATAGTCTTAAAAGCAGTTCAAACTCATAAAAATAGTGTTTTTGTTTATACATTTGCAATGTCATGACGATATTTACTAGAACAAAAGGAACCAGCGACGCATTATAAAGTTATAAATACCTAAAATAACACAATTAATGTCTTTTCTTTCAAGCTGGAGATCCTTATCCCTACTACAACCACTTAGATCTAAGAGTTTTATTGCATGTGCATGCCTATTTCATAACTTATTTCTCGTATGCAACAGTTCTTCCCATACATCTAATGTTTCCCACATTAATAGTCCCAAAGCGACCTATAGGCATGAAGGGGGCAATTAGCCGGATATGCCTCCGTGCTCCACTCGAATGTAGTCCATATCAATATATAGTGCAATTTTCCCGCCTAGTAAAGGCCATTTTCATGCCAGATATAAGCTTTAATGATGCTTGATTGTAAAAAGGAATGTCCGCAGATGATTTTAAGCTACGTTATATGCTTCAAAAGTTGATTTGAAGCTGCCTTGTAAAATGAAAGTGAAAGTAGGTATTTCCTGATGTCTACCTACGCAATATTAGCGTTTTCATCACGTGTCTCAGTCACGTGACCATGGTTTCACTGCATTATGGTCAACGCCATATTTTTTTGGGTATATTTTGATTGCCTAAAGACAGACCTTCAAGACAAGGGTAGTCTCGCAGGAAGTGAAAGGCTAGAAATCTTGATAAAAATATGTTATAAGTTGTTAATTTTATATAGAAAATAGTAGCGGAGGCATTTAATACCTTCATACCTAGAATTTTAACTGTGTTCTGTCAGATAAAAGTATGCGTAAATGCTAGGCTCATAACAAAAGATTTCCTCTTGTATTTAAAAATTTACCGGCCTAGAATACTCTTTAGCCGTCATTTCGTATATCGTAAATCAGTTACCTACCCGCTTTCAAATCTCATTTATGGTTATGTGGCATTTCTATCAATCAGATAGGCAGCTGACTTTGCTACAATGTACGTTGCATACATACATGATCTAACATGAGTTCCGGAAAATTCAGTCTCGAGGAAGGCCAGAAAGTCTAACGTATCTTTACACAATGGTCAAGATACTTCTCAGCATCATCACTATTTTTCAAAGTTTTTGACAAATGCTCCACCGATAACTTAATAACGACAAGTAAATACCCAACAAAGTCATAACAAGCTAGGGTGTCTGTCCTAATTTATAATCATTTACCTGGTCAACACTTAATTTGTTACACTGAATAATCGGAGTACTGATTTGATAATCGGGATCCTTGTAGTCAAACTTTTCTCTCTGATGAATTCCTATTTTTTTCTGTTTAATGTGCGGACGTTTCCAGTAATGAGTAAGTAACTTTTATTGAAAAAGAAAGAAGCGAGAAGTCACTTACCATATACTAAAAAGTTATTAAAATATACAGGTTTTAACTTTTCAGACACACACACAAACAATAATGCTCTCACTGCATCCAATGTGTCATTTAAAGACGGGAAAACAAAACAGTAAAATACAATTATGCAACTTCCAAGTGATGTTCGTGGAGCGACTTTGCTCATTAATTTGTCTGGTAAGTTGCAGATGGTATTAGGTGCAACGTATTTTCAAGAGCTATTGGATTATACGAGGATTATTCAAATATGAATGCATCTAGAACGTTATCTCGCTCAATAATGCGAAAATCACGAGGAAATTAAGATTATTGGGTAGTGATACCACACCCATTAAAATCCGTTCACTTTAGCTGTGTCTATCGCTCGTTAAACATTGCCTACTCGTGTATACTAATACAAAATTGGTTGGAAGAAGGTCAGCGTACGCCGTTGAAATACGGTCCTTTATTAAAAATCGTTGTATTCTTGGCATAGGGTGTAAAGACATTTTTGATGAAATGTGTTCTGTTTATGGGCATAATGAAATGTCTTTTTCGACAGTTATTCGTTGGTTTAAGGTTTAGGAGTATATCACCAAAACACAGAAATATTTTATAAACGAACAACATCGTTACCAATATTTTACCTGACCATTACATGTTCTGCCGTACTGTCCCGTACTGAAAATATTCTGAAAAAGTTGTCCCCCTTTGAAAATGAATGCCATTTGTAAAGAAATAAAAATAAACAATCGCTGAAAACTGTGTTCCACCTAGTTATGTGAAATTTCAACACTCGCACGCTATTACAAATGCATCAAAACAAACATGTGTAACAGTTCCTTGAAAATGGTGAGTTTTTAAAAGCGCTTGACTGCCTGGAAGTGGGGTCTGTTTAAACAGTTCTTTTTTCGGAATTCAATGCTTATATCAGTATACTGACACTTGTTTTGTAGAGTAATATAAGTAATATACACGCTATCATTACAAAAACAACAAAACAAGTGTCAGTATACTAAAAAAAACATTGAATTCCGAAAAAAAGACTTCCTAAATGGGACCCACTTTCGGGCAGTCAAACGCCTTCAAAAACTCACCATTTTCAAAGAACTGTTACACATGTTAGTTTTGATTCATTTGCAATCGCATGCGAGCGTTGAAATTTCACATAATTAAGTGGAACACAGTTTTCAGCAATTGTTAAACCTTAAACCAACGTTAAGTAAAATATTGGTAACGATGTTATTCGTTTATAAAATATTTCTGTGTTTTGGTGATATACTCCTAAACCTTAAGAAATTCAAATGTGGGTTAGTTTCAACAGAAGATGCACCACATGGCCGTCGGCCGAAAACAGCAACGTCTGCCAAGATGATTGCTAGAGTGAAAGAAATAGTTGCTACTGATGCAAAATACACCGCTAGGCAAATAGCAAATATGATTGGCATATCATTAGAAGCAGCTCATGCAATTCTGAAACGTAATTTGAAAATGAGAAAGATCTGTGCTAGATGGATTCCCCATCTGTTGACAGATGAGCAGAAAAAGGCACGCGTGCAATGCGCAAAATTGTTGCTTAAACAGTTTCCAAATTACAATGCACGGTCTTTCTCAAATTTCGTCACTGGTGACGAGACATAGGTTCACTTTTTTGAGCCCAAACGAAAGATTCAGAACAAAATATGGGTAACAAAGTCTGGCAAAATACCATGCATTGCAAAGCGGACCATGAGTGTCAAGAAAGTAATGTATGCCATATTCTTCACAACGCAGGGTCCTGCCTTTCAGGTTGCTGTACCTAAAGGCAAATCCGTAAATGCGAAGTTTTACAAGACTAAAGTTCTTCTAAAACTGAAGAAATATTTTAAAAATCGAAGACCCGCAACTAATTTGGCCAATGTCAGACTGCTACGTCATCGCACAAGGCGTCTATTGTACAAGACTTTCTGAAGCAGGAAAAGGTTGTTGTGCTCCCTCACCCTCCTTATTCGCCTGACCTTGCCCCTTGTGACTTCTTTTTGTTCCCAATGCTCAAAAAATACCTTTCTGGTCGAAAATTTGTGCAGCGCAAACACCTCGGTTCTGCAATACTCCAGTGTCTTCGTAGTATACCTAGAAAAGACTATGAAAATGCCTTCAAGGATTGGATTAGAAGACTGAAACTTTGCATATCTGTTGGAGGTGAATACTTCGAGGGGACCAAATAACATTTTCATTGAAATCTATCAAGGATACATTTTTATATGCTTAGATGCATTCATATTTGAACAATCCTCGTATACGGTATAAAAACCGTGAAACAAAATCGTCAAATATGTATTCTCCCAATTTTCGAGCTCAATGATTATGAGGTTTGATAAACTGAGCTGTAACGAAATATGACCTTATTATTTTGTACTAAAATAATGTCATGTTTACTTAGATAGTAACAACATGGTATGCATATTTTCACAGTAAATTTAGAGTTAGGAATGCCACCACCTACAACAAAGTTATTTCATCAATGACAAAAAAAAAACGAGTTGCGTTGATCGAGCACATTCTTTAAATGATTCCTTCTCTATGCAATGCTTTCCTCAAAGAGAAATAGCATAACCATGTTATAAATAACAAACCCATTTTCAAGCATTTTATAAAAATGGGTGAACTTTATATGTACTATGCCTTATGCTAATGGTGTACTATGTGCTCATAAATATGTCCGAAGCTGTTACGTGTTAATGTAACAGGTTTTCTTTCTAACGATTACCATCAATCTGTCCACGTGTAAACTGTGAGTTTTATAAACATGTGGCTTAGTAAGTCATTTGATTTTTTTTAAATGTGTTCAGCAGCAGTGGTTACCGTAGCAGCGACAGTGTTACTGAAGTGAGCGCACAAACAAATGAAAACAAAGGAAAAACAGCCATATCTTAGAGGAAAAATCAAACTTTCTTTTTATGAATGTGTTGAATAAAATTACAGTGAACTTTTCAAATACTTAAAGAGTCAAATGCAAGTAACGCTATGAAATAAAGACAATCATCACGATACTAGTCATATTTACATGACTCCCCCACATGACTGAGTATAAATATCTGGTCTGTATAGCTGAGTAACTAAAAGACAATATCATACACTTGGAGTCACTTGACCAGGTAAAGATAAATGTATCTAAGTTGCAACAATAGCAGGCAGTCCCTAGCATATTGTAGAGATCGGTGTGTTGTGTTGTGTTTAAAAAATGTTTATATGTCAATTTTCAAACTTTAATAAGCTCTTGCTGCACCTTCCGACATTACTTACAGAACATATCGACTGAAGCTTGCTTGAGCGAAATTCAGCTTTACTGAAGCTCAAACCCACAGCGTTCCTATTAGTCAAGCCTTGTTCATTCAACAAATTTGACGCCATTTTGTCTGATATATTTCGCATCTAATTTTGCACGTATTGTGTTCCAAACTTAAGCAGTCAGGTTTTTACTGTACTTATCGGGTCAAATGTGCAATACCTTTGTAACTAGGAAAGATTCACAAGGCAGATACATAATACGATAATGTAGCCACAGCATTTCAATATCCCGTCAAGATATGGTTGTGGCGTTTATGTCAATGAATACCGTTTAGTATTTTCTTTCTTATTCTAATTTGATTGACAAAAATGGATGCTAAAATCCGAATCCTCTTGAAAATGAAATACTCGTTTATATTTTATGGCCCTTTTGGATCATGGAGAACGGTCAATTTTGCTATCATAATGGTAATATTCCGCTTTGGTCAGTTCTGCGGGGCTTAAGGGTATTGCACGTTTCATTACCTCTGTTTAATAGATGCAACCAAACTGATTCTGTTATTATTTTGTTTGGTTGCGCTCTATGCTTCCAAAGAATCTTCTCAAATATTTCATTACATAAGGTTCACCACTTATGACATGGCGGGGTTTAAACCGCTCTTTCATGTTGACGTAGTATAGTGAACAAAGTCACCAAAGAAATACAGTCCAGTTGACGATGGTTAATATTATTACAGGTTTGAATGTATCATAGTGTTCTTTATTTGAGCCGCACCGTGAGAAAACCAACATGATGCATTTGCGACCGGCATGGATCCAAACCAGCCTGCGCATCTGCTCAGTCTGACCAGGATCCATGCTGTTCGCTAACAGTTTCTCTGCAATAGGCTATGAAAGCGAACAGTATGGATCCTGACCAGACTGCGCGGATGCGCAGGCTGGTCTGGATCCACGCTGGTCGCAAATGCACTATGTTGGTTTTCTCATAGTGCTGCTCATTTATAGAATAAACAAATTAGGATAAAGAAAAGTCCAACAGGAAAATCCGTATTCACAGAACCCAGCCACCCATACATGTTGGCAGACATTGAATAGGAGTGGATTTAATGTTGAAATATGTCCGATCTATTTGCCTTGCCTGGTGAATGAGAACAGACTTTTGTGTTAAACATAATATTTTAATCAAAGCAGTTACGCTGACCAGACGTATCTGACTAGTTAAATGACCACTTGTAAAGAATTATAGAAAAACAAATGCGTCGCGCATATCAGAAAATGTGGGTTTGACTGTCCCCATCCACCTCCATGTAAGACATCTCACATGCAAGTATATCAGGATATATCGATAAGAACAGCAAACTAATAAGACAAAAACATATCTACTTCAAACTTACCGCAATGATTCATGTGTGATTTATTAGAGATGTTAATTTGTCTATACAAACATGTATATTATGTGATTTGCTTTATCTCAAACTATCTCAAACGAGTAACTTCCCATCGCCTGTATCATATTATACATCTCATTTAAGCGTGAACTTGATAGCATGTTTGCATACACGTTCAACGCCAGTTTACGATTGATAGCCGGAGTGATAGGACGCACTGTGCGCTTTCATAATTTTCCAATAACTATACAACCAAAAGGAGTTATATTGTGATCTCCGGGCGTGTGCAGTTAATATGTTTGGATTATACTGTTATGAAAGTTAAATTGTATGGAAAAATATAAAAATATTATATAATTGTAAAAGTTATAGCACAATATGACTTGTATTTTATCAATGCCAGCTTTGTACACGAACCCATTTAACGAGGGCGACGAAGACATACAAAATAAAAGATGTGAAAGTTTTGATTTGCATTGGATAAATGTTCATCATCCACATTCCGGATTATCCGATAATCAAAGATTTTCGGACTCGTGTCAAGTAGAAACTAGTAAGAGTTTGTCAATTCCATGTCGTATGGAAATTTCAAATGGTCTTACTACAAGTGTTAAATCCGAGCATAGTGAAAAAGGATACGAAAAAGACAATATAGAAACTGATTCGGAAAAGCATGTTCCTACAAACGGTTTGTTATTTTCCTTCTTCATCCTCTTGCGCAGTTATTAAAGTTAATGACCACATAGCTGCTTCTTTAAATTCTAATCATATCTATTACATAAGCCTTAAATATATATTGACTGTATTTATAGTACTTCTATAATGCACTTTAAACATTTTTTTGTGTGACAAGATATTATGACCGTGTTATGTATACGATAGGGTTAAGCGGTAGCAAAATCAATGTTATTGTTAAACAGCCAAACCAGTCTACCTAATAGTATATAGCTTCACAGTAATACGAGCAAAATAATGTTTAAACTTAAACTTCAAAGAGAGCTAAAGGGTTGGTTTACTTTACTGCAGTATAAACGGATTTTCAAGATAATTACCTGTTTAACTGCCTCACGTTTGAACACGGCTATTTCTTTTGTGATGACCTTTTTGCATCACGAACACCATGGCACATACTGTTATTGTCATTTGTGTGGACGCATGCCTCTTTCAATGGTTCAGTATTTAAAATGGGGTTTTAAATGGAGGAGAATAAGCTGAATATCTGACAGAACGAAAGACATGTGTAGCCAAAACTGAAATTGTAAAGAAAATGATTTTAAGGAGAATGCAAATAGAGACACTCTGACCGACAATAAAGGTTATGTGCTGTGACTGGAAATTTATTTTGATTTTGTTGTATTTGGTCCAATGACAGACGTGACTAAGAGACGTTAAATATCTTAATTAATGACATGGTTAATATGTGTTACCTATTGTAAATAACATCAACATCTCAAAACATTCTCCCGATGAGACTCTGGCAAAATAGTACAGAGAGAGAGAAAAAAGAGAGAGAGAGAGAGTGAGAGATAAACTTTGTTGACAGGTGTTTTCTGAAAAGAAGTTAATTATTCTCTTCAGCGTTAAACGGGAAGAAAATATGGTGACCTTTTAAGGCAGATGATGTCTATAGTACAGGTTTAATAAATTCAGCCGCAGGCTCAAAATAGTTATATGTGCTGTTAATTTTTGCCATACTTAACACGGTAAGGTATTAATTTGAGCGTAGGCATAATATGTGATTTCCTATACCAATAATTGTGTATATTATATTTCAATCGCGGATGATTTCTTAAAATGCAGGTGACACTTCCAATAAATATTATTCCATTTTCCAAAAACAAATCAACTATGTTTGATAAAGATTTTATAGTTCGCAGATAAATTATGTCCCTTCCAGTAAATGGATCCTGACCAGACTCGTGGCGCGGCTCAAATCACTGTAAAGTACTAGAGACGATTATCAAATTTCATCGTTAAAACAAGTACAGTTTTTGTTTAAATACATATACACACTTAGTTGGCCCATTCAAATTAGTTTATTATTCACATTTAAACTATAGAGAGACTAAGTAAATTAAAGAGACATGAAAGGAATCCGATGCGTTTGTCCATCTTAATATCGTATAAATTTATGAACCAATCCCAAGTCAGAACAGTCCCGAGGGGGGAACATAAAACGTGGAATGATCATTTTTCATTCTATGTTCTCTAGTACTAGACTGGTAAAGATGGTTTTATTTTGTGTTGCCTAGTAGTCTAACACTTCTCCATTTATAGAAACCTATTGATGTGGGTAATTGACATTGATATTGCTGCAGTAGATGCCCGCCAATACAGTACTCAAGCTAATTTAAGCATTTTGTTATTATAGGTTATCACAAGTATACTGTAGCATAAGCCTGAAAACAAAATATATCATGATTTATATTTTGTATTTTTCATATTTTTACAGGAAAACACAATGCAATAAGCCTGTCTTACACGTGCAAGGAAACAGAAGTTGGACTGGATGACATGAATGTAAACCCTCACGGAGTCAAACGAAAAGCGATAACTACGGAGTCCGGAGAAGTGTACATGCCATCAAAACGCGTCTCGCCATTTTTAAACACACCAAAGCAAAGGAGAGACGAAAGAAAGAAAATTCTTGAAATCTCAATAAAAAAGTTAAGGCAATTAGATGATCCCGAAGCCTTTCTTAGAAGGACAGTACTTATAAATAATGTAACGAAATGTCTACAAAAGGAATTACGACAAGAAAAATATGGAACTAAGCCATTCAGTAGATGTGGTGTATTTAATAACAATTGTATGTCAGACACTTATTTGTTTGACGATCCTTTCCTGAGTGGAGTTCATGAAAAAATCACAGACGATATGACAGACACACTAATTAACAACGTGTTTTATGATAAATTGAATGGCAAGGTGAACGAATCCGATATTGGTGAAAAGTCAGATATAGAAGTCAACGAAATGGAAGTCGCTGATGAACTACCGCGCATTCAATCAAGAACATGTAGCTCCCTAAAGATGTCTGAAGACAATTCCAACCAAAGTTTTGTAGCCGACAGTATCACTGTTACACAATCTAGTCAAAAGTGTAGCCGTTTGACTTGTTTAGACAGTACTTCAGGTACGAAAGAAATGTATCCTGGCAGATGTGATGATTCAAGTGTAGCAAATAGTTGTTGTATAAACAAAAGTGCAGAAAAGTACAAACCTATCTTTAATAATAAAACAGGGAATATAGGTGAACGTGATAGTAAAGCCATAGAAAACATAAGATCACCTTCAAGTGAACTGGGAAAACAACATAGTGATCAAAATACAGAATGCGATAAAGTACACGCAGCTGACATTGTTAGGCTTAGGCAATCAATACATATTCTAGTAAATTGTGCAGACACTGCTCAAAAGTATTTAAGTACGGATAGATACAATTCGCACTTAGCTTCAAAAGGTGCAATAAATGAGAATAACTGTAACTTAGATCATTTAGAACTCGATCAAAATTTGGACCAGAAGTCTTTATCGCATTCCTTCAGCTCATTCTTGTCTGCATTTGATATCAGTGATAGCATTTAATTTCCGGAGTAAACAGAATCATGATCAATGAATACTAAGACTGAATCAGTTGATACTAGAGATAGAGGCTGGGTGTTTCGGAGAAAGTGAGGCTGTCTCATGAAATCATTACAAAAACTTGATAAATTTTGAATCCATTAGAAAGATGATTTAGTTATCAACTAGTATCAAGACATTCTGTTTTGTTGTTTGTAATTTGCGGCTTGATCTATGTATGTTCTGTATGAACGAATCGAGGGTTCATGCGAGAGAGGTCTAAGTGCGTATAAATAAAGACTCACGAAGTGCTCAATGTCATCTGAACATTTTTTTTTGGTTGTAGATTAATCTGATTTGTACAAATGCTTTACTTACGTTACATTTTAATTTGGAATATTGAAATAGTACGAAGTGTTAATCCATCAACCACTGATTAACCAAGTCACGACCTGTCTATATTTTTTCCTGCAAACTGTGGTGCTGCAATCTGAAGTTATATACTCTTACATTCGCAATCAGAGCGCAATTTATGTGGAAAAAAAACATGTACCTATTATTTTAACTACACGTCTGGATTACCTTGATGAAACATGTTGCTCTACAATATAATTGTTACTTGTTCCTGTAATCTACATCAGAATAACATGTGTTGTATACGCCGCGGCAAATTGACTTACGTGAAATGACATTTATGAAACTTTTATGTTGTTTTTTATGAACAGCCTACAGTTTCCAAAGCATCTGTATTTTTTTTTTTATTTCATGTGTTTTTAATTTATCAAAAACCCTGGTATCATTTTTAATAGCACAAACAAAACTGGTATTTAATGTGAAGTACCTACTCAGAATAGTGATATATTAATTAGGCTTTGACATTATACCTTTATGGAACCAATGCCTATGGTGGCCACATAATACTTGCATTGTATTTCAACAAAGTCAATTTTTTTAACTTACGACGTAGTATAAAAACCCATTAACATTCTACAGCTAAATGCTTTCCAAATTATTTTCACATTAAAAAGGAATTTGGCTCATTGAATGATTATCTATATCTTTATTTCTTAAAATTCACTTCATAAAAAGAAATTACAAGACTTGGTTTACGTGTAAATTTTTCCAAACCATTTTATACAGTCATTATGATTATGACCTACTAAGATATGCGAACATTTCTATTTGTACTTTTTGGTCATCTTAATTCAATTGTTCTGGATCGCTCTGCTTTTCATAAAAGTGTTTTTTACTAATAGAGTTCCGCTTAAGTCGATGCTAAGGGGCATGAGAGGTGTTTTACATTTCACTACCTCTTATGAACAGACTCAATAAAACCGAGTTTGCTATTACTCTTCTTGGTTGCATTCTATGCATCCAAAGGTTCTTTTTACAGATTTTATTTCCTGTCTGATCCAATAAATCAGTAAAAGTTTTTTGTACGGCTTTAGGCTTTTTTTTTTTTTTGCCAGATCTAAATATACTAGTATGTACTCTTTATGGGCGGTATTCTGAAGTTTTATGCATTTCAGAACTGTCTGTTTGATATCCCAAACCGTCTTGAAAGTTCCTGGTCCAGTAAAAAGTATGATTTTTATTCGATAATTTAAATGTTTATAGAAAATTTTAATTTTATTCTTACTAAGATAATATAAAAATGCAATTCTTAAAAGAATAAGATCAAAATAGACATTTCTAACCTTTTGCGTTCCCATAATGACTGTCAAAAATTTACAATCAAATTTACCCTAAGTTAGATCAAACTATAAGTATTAGACTAAGTCCAGTTGCTTTTGAAACTTTTTATGTTCATATCTTTTCTTGTAGTGATATTTATTTTACTTATTTACCGAATGTGACCTTTTTGTCCGCCGTGTCCAATTCCTGTACTCATTATCTTCATACAGTTGCTCATGTATTGACGTGAAAAAAAAATCAAAAAGCAAGGAAGTCAAACACATTTATTTGTTTAGATGTATTTAGCAAAGTTTTATATCTTTAAATATATCAAAATTTTGTGAAATTAATTGTGATAGCTTTACAAAGCTCCTATTATTATGGAAAATTAAAATGACTGAAGAAAAATTACTGTTACGTTTTATGTTCTTTTCTAGTCCAAACCTGTCATAATTATTACTTGACACTAATTAGCTTTATATATCTATAAAATACAACGGGAAGATGACAGAGATAACATAGGCGGTGATTTCTTCACACCTAGTCGAGCAATAAGGAAGGACATCAGGTTGAGGCATACGTTGTATTTGATGATGGACTGTCATTCCTTTTGCATATATGTTTCTTGTGAGGAAGTTGCCATTTACGTTTCTATAAAAGAGTTATACATCTGAAGAATACTGGACCTTATGTTTATTGTCAAACAGGACATTAAGTTGAGGCATACGTTGTATGTGATGATGGACTGTCAATGCTTTTTCACATATGTTTCTTGTGAGGAAGTTGTCATTTACTTGTCGGTAAAAGAGTAATGTAATACTTCTGAAGAATATAGGACCATATGTTTACCGACCTCAATACTGTCAAACAGTAAGGACATCAGGTTGAGCCATGCGTTGTGTGCAATGATGGACTGTCATTCCTTTTGCATATATGTTTCTTGTGAGGAAGTTGTCATTTACGTGTAGATAAAAGCGGTATAGATCTACAGAATACAGTACCTTATGGTTACTGACCTCAATTTTGTTGATAGTAAGTACTGAAGGGGTTATTTAAGGTGTAAATATATACTATATATTAAGAGTTCATACAGACACGTAATACGTCTGTTAAAATATCAACGAAACTTGTTTGTTATATTGTATCCATCTCAAAGACTGGTATTCAAAGTGAGAGTTAACAAGTTACATCATGTGAGCGATACCGGGTCTTCATGAGACTGTTGTTAAACATCCTTTTTGTTACACATAAGAAACAAATTACAAAGTGTTACATCAAGGCCTAGTATAGTGTAATTCATGCGTGATTATTGTTTATATAAACCGCAATGTTCGAAAAGTATTTTATTAGCTTGGCCACCTTTTAAATCTACTTAAATAAATATTCAAGTATATTTCAAGTATATTTCAATAAATATGTTTAATTGTGTTTTTTAGAAATTGATCTTTTTCAAATACCTATATTTACTATTACGTTTTACCATTTAATGTGTTTGGCCGTGTTAAGCTCTTTGTTATCAAACTTCAAAAGACTAATCATCTATTCAGTAAACATATATGATATTAAGGTTGTATTTGAAACGCTGACATAATAGGGTTGTATATAGGTTTTCAAATGATTATTATTGAAAGTTAATGTACCATCCTACTTAAGGAATATAGTAAAATGCAATATTTTGGAATTTTTTCATGGTACCTTGCACGTGTTTTCAATTGACGAATGTAATAACGCAAAAATAAAACCTTTCTTCAAATACATTACAACCACAAAGTAACATAACAATATTAATTTCCCGTAATCATAAATTTTGAGAAATCATTTAGAATTGTAAGAAGTCAGCCAGGATGGTTTTGGTTTTTGCCAAAAACTTGAAAATATGAAATATTATATTTCTAATGCAATATATTTCCGTGTGAAGTACAACCACATGACACATATCGTTTACATATCTCGATATCATTACTTACATTTGGATACACAAACGAGTTCATGCCTTTGTCACTTTGTTACCATCTCATTCCGAGAAATTCTATAGAGTTTAATATACAGATCTGCCAGTTCATCGAATTCATATTAAGGACTTTTTTTACCTGAAATGATTCTAAGACATGCAGTTTATTATACAGTTATTGACTTATGTTGAGGTCAATATGTGTTTTTACGGGTCCGTAAAAACACATATTGACCGAAATATAAGTCTATAATTGTTATACCATATGCCTTTTCAATTGCATTCATCTGACTGGCCCATATTTCATATATATAGGAAAAAGTGATATCACAAGAGTCATTATCACTTTGGCAGGTCAATATCGCTTTTTGCGGACCCGCGCGTGCACTCATTTCAACCAATCAAATGAGCGCATTTGAGAAGGGTATATAATATTTGATGTTATAACAGTGAACAAAACAATGACCAGTCGTGATACATACTTAGTCAGAGCATGAAACATATCTTCACTACCAGCCAGTGTAAATTCGAAAAACATCTGTAGCACTTTCCGTCATAAGCTTTTGTTATCAGATAAGCGAATCTCTGTAGATAAGATACTTCTAACATTTAAATCATTATAAAGGGCATCAAACGTTTGGAACAATAAGAGCTGAAGCAATGTCTTTTGATTATATTAGGAACCTTTATCATGATAAAAAGTGTTCTTGATTTCTGTATGATAAATCCTACACCTGCCGGCAAATCAACCATTGTATTCTAAAGCGGTTCACCTCTAAACATTATTTAACAAGCATTTCTCTGATCCATAATGATAATAATACCTCGCACGGCATATATTAACACGTGTAAAATATATACTGGCGAATTTGATCAGCTTCTTCTTTCATGAAGTTCATTCTTCGGAGATGTCTATGAATATCTGCTGACCCTCTTCGTCCCTTCTCTTCTCCAATCGTACCCCTACTCGATCAAAATCCACAGCGCCCCATTACCTTCTTCCAGTTTCTTGAAAATTCCGTGTTACATACACTGAGAATAAAGGGGTAAAAATGAGTTTTGCATTGACTACGCTTCAGTTTAATCTGTGAAATCGGGATAATAACTTTTAGGATCAAAGGCGGTTTTCCAAATGTTTTCTTTCAATAACGCAAGACCAATGTACTTTAACGTGCAGACGAATATTCACAAAAGTGCAGTAGACATTATTACGGCCCGATGCTTGGTGACTGGAAATCTATTAGGGGTTTTCTTCGTCAAGTACAATCGTCTCTTTAGTTAATAAATAGTCAAAATATTGCGTGTTTGTTAGTGCATAGCTTACATAAGTGTATGCATTATTTTGTCTTATTTACTGAGTCATACTTCAGTTGTGAAACAACATTCAATAAATGCAAGTTGTTAATTACCCTAAATAGTATAAATACTGTAATGCGAAGGTACATTTCTTTTTTAAAATTAACAGATTCCAGGTTTTTGGTGTATGCTTGTAATGATTCTCGGGATGAAAAACATTGAAAAGTGGCTGCATCAGTGATTAGATACTTTTTAGCCAGTGCTTTAGCAACTTGTTATAGCTCTAAATAAACTACCAAGTTTCAACCTCGCGTCGTTTGAGATTTCCTTCTATTTCTATGTGACCGCAACACACAAATATTCTGGACGTGTAAAATAAAGTCCCATATTTATTTCTTATGATCTTGGTATTGTGTGAGTGTGTGAGCAACTGCGGACTACTGTTTTAAACAACAAAAACAAGCAGCAACGGATTCTAGAGTAATTATGAACTTTATAATCACAGTCGAAATATTCGGAATCACTCTGCTTACTCTGTTTTTCTACATGAACCCACTCTCGCGCATACCTAAAATTCTACTCGTAATGCAACACGCATAACTAAAATGCCATGCGCTTTGATTGGTTAACAACATGGAGAGACGGCGTTTTGATTGGTTAACAGCATGGAAAGTCGAAGTTAACCCTTACCCTAACCCTGAAATAGCATCCAATAAGCACTGGTTTCAGGGCTTTGATTTAAATATATAATCATAAAAGCGGTAAAGCAGGCCATAAAACCACAAAAGCACTCCGTTTTGTTTCAAGCTGAACTTTAACTAGTTAGACTAAATAGTTTTATTGTCTTGGTGTTAATGCATTTTCATAATTATTTTCTCATGTGTCGCAATGAAATTATCGTATTTCGTTTCATTTAGCTATTTTTTCTAACCTTTTAAGACTATAAGCGGCCTAGACATTTGAACAGTTACAAGGTCGTTCAAAAATACGTACTCTGATGTCACCTTCAAAACTAGCTAATAAAGACTTCATTTTAATAGTGTCTCTGCTACATATAAGTATGAACCAAATCTAATATAGTTACCGTGCAGTTTGTTTGTGCTATGATTAGAACTCGGTGTATCATAATTATGCAAAATAAGAATATTCATTTTCATTTGCAGCAAGATATCACTATTGGTTAATGTAAAACATACATAATATGAAGCATGTTTATATTGGATTTTTTTACCATTCATTTCACTTGAAATCATAAAACAATCTTTTACAGGTGCATAATACCTTTTCAAGTTATCAAAGAAAATGCATAGGGATGATTGAGCTAGCTTTTTAAGATAGGTCAACTAAAACTTTTGTTTTCTACAGTAATTAAGAAGTTTCTATTATTTTCCCATTGCAAATTCTTGTACTATTTAATGTTTTACTCATCTTTCTAGAAGCTTTTGTGACGTCATCTGTATGTAAGACCTTGTATGACTGCTTGAAACTAAAAATGTTTATTTTAAACTCGAATAACCGATTCACTGGAAATTTCACTTAAATATTACAACAATACATTCACAATGATGATGTAATTTTCCTTACAAAAATCATGTAATTTCAGTTATTGATGCATGCTTTACATTTAAGACGTCCAAAACCTCACCTGGGCCGCTAGAGCGTTGCTATGGGCATTAAAAACCTATAGTTCTATACTGTTGGATGTCAATCTATTCTAATAATTACAGTAGTAAGCTGACCTGTTACTGGTTCAAACGGTATTAGTTATACTAAATTTCGCATTAAGGGGACAAGTTGTAACGCCAGTCTACGTATTTACTGTATATCAATGAAAAGTGTATGCATAAGAGTGCAAATGTTTTTAAATGCTGAAAGTTTGTTGTCGATGTGTCCATGAAAAACCCTTTATTACTTATTATTTTTCATTGAAGCTAAGCAGCAGGACACAGAAATGATTGCGTCAATTCGTTGTTTACAAGTAGACTTGAAAACCATTTTGAATCACCGCGTAAGTATTTTATGGATTTATATAATGTCTTTAGTTTACATCAGTTTGAATCCACTTTGTCTTGTATTTCAAATTTTGACGACATGAAAAGATTACGAACCATACAAAAACAGAGAGAAAAGAACTGATTCAGATTCATTCACTTTTGCAGTTGTAGACCATTTCAGGTAAACGTCCCTTTATCAGGCTTTAATACGTAAATGCATGTTAAACGCTTTAAGTGATTTTATTTTCTAAAATCTTTGCAGTTTGCAACTCTGCATCTTTTATTTATATTTAGAAAGTATTTAGAACGTATATAATCATATACATTTTTAGATTTTTTTCTATATTTTTATTGATCACAGGGCTTAACACTTAAACATTGACACCGTTCTCTCAAGCAGGAATTTGTATATTTGGGAATAGGGTTGTTACCCCTAACTGTTAGCCTTGTGTAAGAGTTGATGACGGTAAGAAATTTTGTTCCCTTAAGTGACTTTTACAATTTATTAGTCTTTAGTGTGGTTTTGTCTGTTTAGGAATAAAAAGGATATTTCTGAAATTGAGAAGTTTATACACTTTCTAAATATAGTAAAAAGATGCAAATATTTGAGGATTTGATCGATTAAATTTCATGGTGAGTAAAATATACCATCCTGAGCGTCATGTGCAATTGACCACAAGTTTTTACTTTTCTTTAAACGAGTAGTGTGTAGTAAAAATTTCAGCTACCTACCTATACTTCAATAGACATAATCCTGGTCGGTCGACAGTTTTTGCCAAAACTGCCATATATTTTTGAATTTGAAACGTTATAGGCATCTTCAATTAAACCTCATATCAACAATTTGCCCAGATACAAATGTCTGGGAAGCTGAGACCCCTCGCACCCTCCCTCCCCATGCACTCGTGGAAACGATTTCATACCTATATGACAACCTCTCCTGGACTGTCTCCTTAATTTTATTCAGCATTATGGGTTCTGTCAAAATAATATCTGCAGTGAAGTCATTATAATGATGCTTCGTTCACATTAATGATATTTCGGTACATAGAAATTTAGACCCAAAATGCACCAACAAGAGGCAACCATTTCAGACCTATATTTCTAATATTTCCAGACCCCAAAGACTTATTATACAAGCTCCATAACTAACCTATTTCGTCGATGCGCGCCTAGTCGGTTAGATCTTCACCTTAATAACCCCCACCCCAGTAAAAATTCAGGATCGTAAGAGTTACAGTTGTGGTAATGCAACTTACTCAGTAGACAATTTGACAGACAGAAATAACACGTTGCCAGACGCCGAATGCATCCATATATGATTTAGCCAACAATGTTTAAGAAAACAAAGACTCCGAGACACTTTTACACAAACGAAATACTTTTTATTTTTTATTTTACGGGGAGACTGTACAGCTTAACGCCACCTATACGTCCAGACATGATACAAGTTGTTCCGTCTCAGAATGTTTTAATGAATATTTTATCAGTATCAAACAGAAACGGTATGTGTCGGTCGTGTGTATTATATCAGTGATTCTCTCTGTATGCAATGATTTCCTCAAAGATAAAACACACAAAATTACCATCAATAACAGACGCAGTTTTAAAACTGTATGATATATAGAGAATATTAGGTTACTGTTTTATAAATTTAAATTTATTAAGTGAGTCGTAGAAAATATAAAAGTCAATGCTCTAGCCGAGACTTATTTTTTCGTAGACGAACTTAATAAATTTAAATTTATAAGACAGTAACCTAGTGTTCTATTTATCCTACCTTCTGATTTAAAATCATTTTTAATTAAAATTCAAAAATTACCACAACTAGATCTGAGTCTGCCTTGCACAGAAATTTAAAAATTTAAATTACACAAATAGGTCTTCAAAATCCCAAATATTATAAAATAAAAGCGGAAAAAGAAAGTCTAAACTTGTTTTGTTTTGTACCCGACCTCTCTTTTCTGCTGAACATGAATGAATAATTTTAATTTGCTGCCAAGTAAAGTTTTATCCTAAGTTCAGTTGCAAGTCGGATACCCATTCTCACCAAGCAAACGTTAGACGTGACTTATACACACGCCGTAAGGCCGCTTGACAGAAAAAAAAATAGGCAAACCGTTCCCTCGATGATTTTATTCAATAGCATTCCGTTCCGGATGCAATATATTCCTTGATTTAAGTGCAGAAAGCTAAAATCCTGAACAAACGCTGTAGATAAGTCAGTCTTCCATTTCTCCGAGCGTTTCCGTTATAAAGAAGCTTTGTGGTAATTGCAAATACGGTATACATACGTTATGCAATAGTGACATGGTCTCACGTACCTAATAAAAGCGCGTTTATAAAAATAATTGCATAAATATGTCTTTTAGCAGTTATTCTCAAAAACAAGATGGCGTCGTTTTTGAAAATCAGAAAAGTAGTCCGGCAAGCTTTATCAAGTCACTGACCTGATAAGTCTGAGTCTGCTCAGACGCAAATGAATTATCAATACAACCCAATACAAATTTTATTTATTTTCAGTATTGTATTGATAATTCATTTACATCTGAACAGATTGAACGTCAGGAAAGCGCAAGTTTTTTTGCACAAGAATTATAACTCATTAACACTATCACTTTGAAAACCAGTTCTTGAAAAGAATGATGTCCCTCTCGATACCTTTTCCACTCGCGCATCCACTATCAAAAACTACCGCGCCTCACTACCTAATTCTGGTCCCTCGATCACCAACTATTAGATACCCTTAGGATATATATATAATCACATTGTACGTGAAGATGTAAAAATAAGTTAATCTCATTTGCACGAAAGGCTGCGTTTAATTAAGTTCATTCTCTACGAATCGGGATCATTTCGTATGGAATCAACTGCAATTTTCCAAATCTCTTTTTCAAAAATGCAAGACAAGGCCATACGAATATTGAAAATGTGCACACGACATTACAGCCGGCTCGATACATAGTGACAGGAAAGCTATTTCCAGGCTTTCTCCGCCAAACACAATTACTTTAAGAGTTAATCAAGTAAGAGAGCATGTTGATTACAAAATAAATCGATGAAGAAAACGAATTCTCAGTAATAGAATTAGATGTGTGTTTTAGTTATTATGTTTTCAAAAGTATTAAATTTCTAGGTACTAATTTGTTTTTCACTAGAAAATGATAATTTTCTTGACTGCTGATATGTTTCGTCTGCAGACGACTCGAATTCGAATACGTCTTTTGTACAACGTACTGGCCCGTCGGGCTCTGGCGGACAGAAAGGGATCCAAACTGTCCTTACTGTCATACTGGCGTGAAAATGTTATGAAAATTCTATGCAGTACTAATTTGATAACTGTTCTACTGCATTTAACATCATATCCAATAACAGAAACTAGTGTTAATCATGTTGCATTATAAACAAGTAATAATCGTGCATTATTTTTGCAAATTTTCTCTTTATGAATCATTAGTCAAAATGTTTGTTAGTGCATAGCTTGCATATGTATCATTTTCTCTCGTTTACTGAGTCATCAAAAGAGTATGTTACTGCACTTGTGAAACAAACTTCAATAAAAAAAAAGTAGCTTCTGAAATACATGTACTGTGAAATCATTAATATTCGTGGGGGGACTAATTTTCGTGGAGTTCTTGGTAGAGTCAAACCACGAAATTTATTCCCATCGAACAAGTAAAATTCCCATTCATTTTATGTTCAAAAGTTGAAATCCACGAATTCATGTCCCCACGAAATTCCCATTATGACCAAAACCACGAAATTTCATGCCGACGAAATTAAATGATTTTACAGTAAATGAAGTTTGAAGTTTCGTAAAAAGAACCAATTGTCTAATGTAGATGGAGGTGCGGCAATTAACCTGATTTCTAATTATCGACCACAAATGAATGTCGTATGACCGCAGAAGTCGATTTGATAATTACCCTAAACAGTCTTTCAGTCTCAACCCGTCTGTCTGTCTGTGCTATCTGTGCTATCAAAATTGACCACTTTAAAGAATTTTTCATAATGAGACACCATACAGAACACAGTTTTCTCTCAGCGTGGTTCAAGATCAAGGTCATGCGGTGAAGTTAAATTTCAAATATTCAGCATTTTGCGTACCCTCTATGTGTTGACGCCGACAATTTACGGAAACAATATAAATGTGTCTGCTTGACAAATTGAAAATTTGCGTGGCAGCTCTTGCTTCCAACTGATTGTTTTTATATCTGTTTAACTGATTCCAGATTGTTGTTTTATGCTTATTTTAATTTGAAATGAATTTCTCGGGGGAAAAAGGTTTGAAAAATGTTGCAACGATATATTGTATCATAAACCCAGTAAATTTAAAAAACATTTAAAACAAGTGAAACGTATTATTATTTCATAAATCTGTAGCAGTTGGACATACCTAAACGGTTTCCACAAAATCATTGCATTTTGTTTCCAGCTGAAAAAGATTTCCCCCACTTCAACTAATTAGACTAAAGAGTTTTATTGCATTCATGGTAATGCCTATTTCATAATTATTTTCTCGAGTGTCACAATGAAAATATCACATTCAGCTAACATTTCCCAGCTTTTAAGAGTTTGTCATAAAAGTGAAAATTGTTATAGATGTTGAACTGTTGTTGAAATTGCGTTCGCGTCAGATCTTTTTTTTTTTTTTTTTTTTTTTTTTTTTTTGTTGAAAATATGGTTGACTCTTTTATGTCAAGTTGCAGGCCACGGAAATGATAGGGTAAACTAGACGTGAAAACAGTATGTTTTAATTGCCGCATAAGCATCTTAATGGCTTTAATTTGAGCAAGAATTTTACGCTTTGTCTTGTATTTCAAAGTTTGCGAACCTGAAAAAATACAGACCATACTCATAACAGAGACGTAAATTGATTAATCTTTACTCACTTGTGCAGTTGTAGACCATTTAAGGTGGACGTTCCTTCTTAAGGCTCTAATGTATACAGGTAGCGGCATGTAAAATCTTATCTTGCAGAACTGATACATATAATACAAAAAAACTCATCATTATCATCATCGTCGTTATCATCATCATCATCATTATCTTCATTATGATGGCAGTCACTGTCATCAACAGCAACACATTTTAAAAGCAATTCATGGCCATTACCACGGTCAACACTTGTGGCGTATATAGAATGTTTTAAGAAATTTTTTTGTTAAATCTGTAAAGTTTGAAATTTTAATCATAGAACGTATGTAATCCTATACATTAATAGAAAAGTCTTTTAAATCTCTAAGAAGATATAAAAATATCATAGGCTTAGGACTACATACATATTGGTCATTTAAGTACTCTGAGACATTTCCTTTTAAGCTGGAAATAGTGTATAAAATAATGTGAAACTTTTGGGTATAAGGTGTTACCCCAAGCTGTTAGCCTTGTTCGAAATTTGTTTCGCCCGTACTTCAACACCGCTCGGCGCCTCGTCGGGGAGATCTGTACCTAAACCCCATCCCAACCCTTGTAAAATATTTCTGGATCCAGACCTGAACAAGGGACCGACATATCTATACATATGTAATGCAGCTTACTCCGGGCTCACTTATAGAATGTTTGTCTGAAACCATCTAAATGACTATACACAATTTGATAGATACTTTAGGACGACATGCAGTCTCCAAATACGTTCATAGGCGCTATAACAAATAATGTTTAAAAAATAAAAGAGTCTCAAACGCTTTACACTTACGATTTTTTTTTTCATTTTCATTTTAAGGAGACACTTTACAGCTTAACGCCGCCTACGTCCGGACATGATACAACTATTTCAGTCTCTGAATGATTTCATTCTCTGAATGTTTTCATGAATATTTTATCAATGACAAACAGAAACGGTAAGCGTGGGTGGTGCCAATTCTATCGGTGATTCTATCGTATGCAACGGTTTCCTCAGAGATAAAGCACATATCTATACCATTAATAAAAACTTTATAATTTTAATGAATTTATCATTATTTAACTGGGGCTCTTCATTTTTGGAATAAACGTTTTGTATGACTTAAGAGGTACTTTATTCTCTTCTGAAATTTCTAAAAATGTATTTAGTAGTAGTAGCTGTGATGGCGGCTGTGAAAATGAAATGGCACTAACAACAGCAGAAGCTATAGCAGCAGCAGCAGCATTATACGTACAATTTCTTCATGATTAATCAAATGCTACAGATATATATTTCACAATAATTATTATTTATTTTGTTCTAGAAGTCTTGCTCGGGGCGTTGAATTCTTCATGTGAGGAAGCCATCCTTACAGAAGGTAGGTGGTTCTACCAAGATGCTCATCCGTGATGGCCTAATGCACGGAGGTGCACCTGGTGTCTTCCTCCACCATCAAAAGCTGGAAAGTTGCCTTATTACCTATAATTGTGTTGCTGTGACGTTAACCTCCGACCCCTCACCCCAACTCCACCCCACGTAAGAAAAAGGGGATGAAAGCAACTAAATCATTCTTGTTGAGGTTAATAATTGTTGGCCGGCGTGGAATTTAGTTGAATCTTAGAATTCTTAGCTAGCCGCCAGTTATGCCTTTCCGATATCATTACTACATTAACGAACATTTACCTCTATAAACTGGCATCCGAATTCAGTTCTTTTAATGGTTAACTACATAAGGGAGGAAAAATGAGCCGCGCCATGAGAAAACCAACATAGTGGCTTTGCGACCAGCATGGACCCAGACCAGCCTGCGCTTTCGCGCAGTCTGGTCAGGATCCACGCTGTTCGCTAACAGTTTCTCTAATTGCAATAGGCTTTGAAAGCGAACAGCATGGATCCTGACCAGACTGCACAGGCTGGTCTGGATCGATGCTGATCGCAAAGCCGCTTTGTTGGTTTTTCATGGCGTGGCTCAAATTAAGAATCTGACGTAAACTGAAGTCTTGCGTACCAGACTGGGATTTCACCGGTGTTGGAAAACTCCATCTTACACCCCGGGGTGTAAGATGATTCTCTTGCTATAATGACGTATTACGAACTACATCTGCGTTGTAGATTTATGTAGTAATAATTGTGCTTCACGTAAAATGGGATAATAATCAAATACTTTGATAGTTTCTCTTCGTTCCTTATATGTAAAGCGCCTTTGAACGTGTTTATCATGAAAAGGGCGCTATATAAATCTGGTATAATAATAATAGTAATAATAATAATAATAATAATAATGATAATAATGATAATATGATAAGACATCATTTAACGGAAAAAAACATAAAGTTTCACTGCAGATGGTATAACATAACCGGAACTATTACGTTGTTTTCGTCTTTGTAACGTCATGACGTACTTCCTGTTTACGGAAGTAAAGTTAATACGCTACTATACGAAAAAAGTGCTATAAGAAAGTCATTTGTTCGAATTTATTCTTACTATTATTTGTTTAATATGGCATGCAAGAAAAAGATTCAGTCACTGAAGGTAGGTACAGATGGAAATATCCGGCTCGCTAGTTACTGTTTAAGCGGTAACGAGGCTCAGCCAAAAACAGTTACTCTCGAGCCGGATATTCCCATCTGTACCTTCCACCAGTGAAAGAATATTATATTCTTATGCCATGTGGAAATCAATATGAATACGTTTATCATATTATATTAAGATATATTTTAAGAAACGTCCCTTAAATGAGTTGATATAAGCATGCGCTGATATTTTTCTTAACAGTATTTTCCGGTTATGTAACAGCACTTTCCGAAGTGTCACAGAAAATGTCGATAACAATGTTTACCATTATTCAATATGCTTGCAGGTATTTACAAAGATATTTACATCAGACAATTTTATGAAATTGCTCTTTGTTTTTTTTTGTGCCATTCTATTGAAGCATCTTAACCTGTGAGTTACCTGATATGTTTATTAAGTTTGCAAAGCCTTTAATATAACTCAGTGACATATAAATAACCATACAGGTCGTCTGTGCCACATTCTCATCCTACTATGAATTTCTAAAACATTGGAAAACCAATTTTGTTTTCAAATAATTCAGAAAGGTTTGACTTCTGAACGATATTTGACATGAACCTTCCTATAACAGACTTGCATTGTTTTATTTCCGTAGAGTCTAGACATATAAACCACAATGATTGTTGCTTTAATTTCCTTTAGTCTTGTAGAGGTCACAGCTGCTGGTAAATCAAATTGCCCTGGGAGAAAATAGTATTATGAACGTTTTTCATCACGAGATGTACCAGTATTTATGTACTCGATTAATGCATTACTGTTGTTTTAGTAAGACTTCTTAATTTGTACAGAAAAACTGTTACATATACTATAAATGTTTCAGTTACCACTATTTTCTATATAATTCAATAAAAAGCTAGCAAGACTCAAAGCAATAGATAAAAAGCCGGTAAGGTTGACAAACCAGCAGACGAAAGTCCCATAAATGTGACAGAACAAACAAACGAATGCAAAATTAATGAATGTCAAAACTGCAGAAAATAGCCACAAACAACAGAATGAACTGAATGAAGACGATAGACTTTAATAGATTTTATAAGCAAACATACCCGATGAAGCAAAAGATGACAGAACAAACACAGAATAGCAGAACAATTACAAACAATTGGAAATTAATGAACATATTTCTTGAGGTCAACGGCAAATACTCGATAATTGTATTAAAGTGCTACGAGAATAAAAAAACGTTAATCAATGTTATTGTAACATTAGTTTTTGTTTTGTAAATGTCATTATTTTTTAAAGAATACTATCTTGTGAATATTTTTCATACATAAATTTTATATTAATTTGCTGTGGTCACATGACTTCTATGACAACTTGACATGCTTTATCATTGACCCAAAGTTTGTTAAGAATGCTAGGGTATCTGTTGACATAATTGAATTTACAAACTGCAATACATTACATTTATTAACTGATTTTTGTTATGAGCTCCTGTCAAGAACAGAACTCTGTTATTCTACATATTAACATTTCAAAGTGATGAATTGGCAATAGGTTGGAAAGAAAACCGATGTGTCTGTTATCATGTAAAAATGTTTATGACGTTTATGACGATTTATCTTTAAGTTAACGTTTCAATAACAGAGCTGTTGCACTTTCAACAGACTCAATCAAACCGAATCTGCTATTTTTGATTGATTTCATTCCATGTTTCCAAAGGATCTTCTTTCGACAGGTTTTAGTCAATATGATATTTAAGGTTTCGAAGACTGTGACCTAAGTTCTGTCTCCGATGGAATTAGAATCTGGTACATTCTTTTTATGATCCCTTCGTTTAGATCCTTTAACTGATCAATTTAATCTTTAAGCAGCAGCAAAGCAGTATTTAAATTTTTCTGTTGTAACCATGTCAATTTGATTGAAATAAAATATGTTTAAACTGACTAAAAGCAGTAGCAATGTCACTGTGATCATTATTAGCATCGCCATTACCATCGTCATCATCATCGTCGTCATCGTCGTCGTCTTCCTCTTCCTCTTCCTTACATTCATCACATAAAAAGACGATATCATCTTAATCTTTATTAACAGAATTACGGTTGCCCCTTTCGCAATCATCATCAGCAACAGTAGCAGCAGCAGCAAAACTAGGAAATAGTATATAGAACGTCTTCAATATTATCTACACCTGCACTCAAATCGCATGCATCAATAACATTTTCCATTTTATCGTCATTTTAAAGGTCATGACACCTTTCTAATTATGCCATTACACAAATATGATCAATGTTATGATCCTCTTTATGTAGATACAATCAACTGACAGGAGGAATTTTGTTTAACAACACTTCACATTTCGTATTTTGTTCCTTAACTTAGTAAATAACGTGCAAATACAGACTTTTATTGTGACCTTTACGTTCATACAAAAGGTCGATGAAAATAACAGATCGACGTAGGAAGTAATGAGCGAATGATCTAATGAAAAACAAATAAAAATAAGATAAAAAAAAGGAAAAAACCGCTATAGCTTATATGAAAACACAGTCTCTCTATTAAATGTATTTAATGAAATTACAATGACCTTTTCACACACTTAATGAGACAAATGCATATAACGCTATGATCTAAAGATTATTATCATGATATTAATCATATTGTAATGACACCCCCACATGACCGAATATGATTATCTTGTCTAATGTAACTGAGTAATAAACAAGACTATGGACACATGACGGAGTCAGCAGATAAAGGGAACAAATTATTTCTATCTCTATTTCAACAATGAATGTGGTCTTAAGCACAATTTGTAGGTTTTTAGGTTTTGTTGTGTTTAAAATAAAGTCAAATGGCGACTATCAGTCTTTAACGCCGGAGAAAACTATTGGAGCTCCTTCGACCCACAGCAATGACAGAAGACAGGGACTCGAAAACAGCCTTAATCAATTCTGGCACACTACCTTATCATTTAATACTGTTTTATACGCTTGATATTTTATAGAAGATGATAGATATTTTGATAGTATTTTATTCACACAAGTGTGCAGTATGGTTGCCATTTAAACTAAACTATAGTTTAAGTGTGATAAATGCTGAAAAACACTTACAGGGGATGAATTAAAAGTCGGTTATTTAAAACTATAGTTTAAGTGACAGACACGGAGTGGGGCTGAAGTAAAAGTCGGTTAAACAGATATGTGTATCTTCGTTACAAATGGTAAATAGGAAAATTTTATATAATCAAAGTAACACATTCTATCAAAGGCAGTAACGCTTGATGCATTTTTCTAAATTTTGTTTCAAATTATGGTACAGTTAGAGAGTGATAGCTTAGGGCATGTGACTTTTGCTCAAATCATATAACTTGGGCTTCACTCCAAATCTCACCCCTAAAACTCATTGGATCTTGACCGTATCTCCATGTATAGACCGGCATATTGTGAAGATAGTTATGTAGTCGATGTTCAAATGAATCGTGAGTATCAACAAAATAGGAAATACAGTCATATTGGGTAGTAGAAAACACTTCAGCAACAGTTTAGTCGATATGTACGTTAAATGTTTTATATCTCCCTGTTGCCTGTATTAATGCTATCAATTGATAGCTAGTGCGAAAAAACATTTGTATACTGTCATACAATGTATTTCATTGTTATGGTAAATTGTTTGGAAAAAACACATAGAAATATTTTATCATAACTAAAGTGGTAACATAAAAATACTTGTGTTTTCCACTACCGCTTTTGTTTACAAACTCATTGTGCAGTTCAAAACAAGAAATGTGAACGTTTTGATTTTAATTGGATATCTGCCAGACTCCCACTATCTGGCTTATCCGAAAAAAAGATATGCCAATCTGTGTCATATAGAAGCAAGCACGAGTCATTTGATTTCTTGCCGAGGAACACCATAGAAGTGCCAAACACGACCAGTTTAATGTTTATATCGAAAAAGGTTATGAAATAAACATTAAAACAGCGGACACGAAAACAAATGATCGTACAAACGGTTCTTTATTCTTTGAAGCTGTAAAATGATATTAATGACCACCTGCTCCTTCATTTAGCTTAAATTGAATACATGCATTGATATTAATAAAAAAACTATCAAAGCCTGAAATTACTCATATCTGTGTTATCTCTATAACGTATTTTAAACGCAAGATTTTACTACCTTAACTTAAAGATAGGGTCAATGGGTATCAAAATCAGTGTTATTGTTTATTCAGTAATCGATCTTTTAAAATCTTTTAAAATAATATCATTTAACTATAACAAGTATTTAACATGTTATGCCTTTATTTCTCAAACCAGCTGTATTAAGATAATTATTCAGCAAAATCTTTTTACCTAGCCACATTACAAACATATTCATAATATGATCCGTGCCATGAAAAAAACCAATATAGTGGGTTTGCGACCAGCATGGATCCAGACCAGCCTGCGCATCCGCACAGTCTGGTCAGGATCCATGCTGTTCGCTAACAGTTTCTCCAATTCCAATAGGCTTTAAAAGCGAACAGCATAGAGCCTGACCAGACTGCGTGGATGCGCAGGCTGGTCTGGATCCATGCTGGTCGCAAACCCACTATGTTGGTTTTCTCATGGCATGGCTCAATTATAGTGTTGGTCGTATGAATGTGTGGTCGTGAGAATTAATTCTCTTTTGTCTGAACAATGTCATATATATATATTGTTCTATCAACTTTCATTTGTAATGACCTTTTCGCATTGCAAACATCTGACACGTTAAAGTGTGGTTGACTATTCCACGTGTTTGTTTACCTTTAATTAGTGTGCGTTTTAATCTTGAACTTGTTTTACACTGGAAAGACACAGCCGATTTTACCCGAAGACCTTTGTCCGTTTTTTATGTTGAATGTACTGATATCAGAATTTGATATTAATTTGTATTGTGGGAGTGTTGTAAAACACAGGTTTGCATGAAAACCGTTTTTAAGCAGTATTTATAGACATGATTGCGATTGTTACAATATTACAAATATCAACATAGAGGAGGATTGAGTAGGAAGCTACAAGTTATTTTAGAAACTCTCTCCTTTTATAGAAACTCTCTCCCTTTTAATTCAATTTAACGGAAACGACTCATCATATTGTTCAAATTAAATATAATGTCTCCTACCCATTTCTGAAATTCTTGAAATGATAGAGTACGAATAGATATATTTGCATAATTATGTTATGAATTACCGTAATCAGGTAGTAGATTGGTAAGTTTTTGAACAGTGGTATCTGATTGTCTTGTCTAAAGTTTAAGACGCCATATGAACTAAATTGTGTTGATGTGACTCTAGACTCTTGTTTCATTTGATAACGAAGAAAAATGTGATGAAATGATTTTCAGCTTGAATGAAAGACATTGAAACACGCTGATATACAATGTTGATGATGTTGCGTGCTATTCTTAAGCATGCTTTATAATTGCTTTGTTCAAAACAGACAGACTACCAAACTAAATGACATAACTAGCTAACTGTTATCATTGGTACATGTTCTACATGTTCTTTAATCGGTAACACCTGCAAGTGTGTGTATCTCCGCATTTCTGTTTTAACAGTATAATCAAACATGTCAACTACTTTTACATGTAGGAAATAACAAGGAGGAATTTGTATTTTCATCCGTGCACCATTTTCATAAATCAGATATTCGACATGATACCCGAGACGAACCATGGTAGACCTCTAGTATGCGAGAATGCCGCGCACGGGTTAGGAGCAAATAGTATAATCTTAAGGCAGGTTATTATAGTCGTGTTCTTCATTGTAGGGTCTGTAATACACGTTAAATTTCTTCAGCCACAGGCACAAACTAGTTACATAATAATTATGTTGTTGTAATGTTATTCTTGGTCGTACATATAACGAAAGATTTATACATACGGGGTATATATTAGTCTTATCTTCAAAAAACAAAACCAATTATTGTACAATATATCTGATATTCAAATAACTTTATATAAATCCTTTAAACTTTTGTTAAAGTGCCGCAGAAACTTCTGAATAACCTTGAATCAATTTACAGACAAATAAATTGAGCCGTGCCACGAGAAAACCAACATAATGGGTTTGCGACTAGCATGGATCCAGACCAGCCTGCGCATCCGCGCAGTCTGGTCAGGATCCATGCTGTTCGCTTTCAAGCCTATAGCAATTAGAGAAACCGTTAGCGAACAGCATGGATCCTGACCAGACTGCGCGGATGCGCAGGCTGGTCTGGATCCATGCTGGTCACAAAGCCACTATGTTGGTTTTCCCATGGCACGGCTCAATTATGTTTTAGAGATTTTAATATTTGTTTAAGGTAATGTTTTACAATTAATTTAACTTTCGACGATAAATAATGTCTGTTCTGGTAGAGACATGATTAAACATTTTTTTGTATGAAACCTCCATTATATTAAATAGTCTGTAAAAAAGGTGCAATTCATTAACAAAAAGATATCAAAGTTTTATGTTTGGTTTGCATTTAAGTATTCGTCTCTTTAAGAAATGATTTTTTTTTTCGGTATTCATGCGAAATGAACGTCAGAATAGGATCGGCAAATCCATGAATTGCGCTAGCGATTCATGTTTAATTTGACGATCCTATTCTGACGTTCATTTCGAATGAAAACCGAAAAGAATAAGTTTCGTTTCTTATATTTACATTATATTTCCTTTCCATGTTTATATTATATATTTCACACATTTTGTTGCATTTAACATTAGGATCAGTTTCCCGGCCATTCTGTTCACTAGGCGGAACAACCTCGACTGTTATCCTGCAACCACATCAAAGACAGCCCAACTATTTTATGGTCTAGCAACTGTGAAATACATAACAAGCACACTGTAAAGGGTTAGGGTTAGCTTCAAAGGACCATACATACACAAAAATACAAAAATATCGACAAATAGAAAATAATAAAAGAAACAAAATAGATAATATTTTATAACTGCTGAATAAAAATGTTTACATTGCTCCTGTTAAATAAAAGTAATGCTTTTTCATCAAAAATTACGGACTTATTTCGTTGACCTATAACATAATTACTTCTTTAACAAAATATAGAATAAGTTAATCAAAGATGAGGCCATCACTGATATCTAAGAAATCCAATACGTCTGTCTTTAACGTCATATAAATTCATTAATCAATAGGAGTCTCTATACAAAGTCATGTTGTCTCAAGTCTTGTTGGCTTTTTATTCAAGATAAATGCTTTCACCCCCATGAATAAACCTGGTTAATAGACATTATATTGAGTTGACTAGTTATTTTATGGACATCTTTTGATGTCTAGCTAATTGACATTGATATGCTTGCGGCAGAAGTACATCAACAGTGTATAATCTGACTGTTAAATGTGTATTAGTACAAATGTATTTGACAGATTGCAACGTGCCAACTGTACCATTTCTTTAACTTTTCCTTGTTACTAAACAAAACATAATATAATTCATATAATTATTACATTTTGCTTTGTTTTTACCACAGGTAAACATGCTGTTTCCAACCTATTTTACATGTGGAAGGACACAGAAGTTGGACTGGATCACATGAACATAAAGGACTATGGATTCAAACGAAAAGCGGAAATTAGGGAGTCAGAACAGGTCTGTATTCCATCAAAACTAGTATCTCCTTTTATAAAACAGGCTAAAAGAAAGAAATGTAAAAAAATTGTGAAAATCTCAATTAAAAAGTTGAAACAGTGAGAGTACTCTGAAGCCTTTCTTAGAAGAACAGTTCTTGTTAATAATAAAGAAACGTCTACAAACGGAACTGCGACAAGGAAATCTTAGGAAAAAAAAGAAATTAATATACATCAAGCAAAAGAACACATATCAGTGGATATGGTCTACCTAACAGCAGCTGTATGTCAGACTTTAATTTATTTAATGATCCTCTCCTGAGTGGTGTTCAAGAGAAAATTAAAGACGATATGACAGACACACTCATTAATAAGGTGTTTCATGATAAAAACGATTCAGAAGAGTAAAGAACATGAACTGACGTAAAGTCAGACATAATAGCCAAAGAAATTAAAGTTCCTAAAAGGCTGCTCATTGATTTGAGGATCTTTACATCTTTAATTATTATAACTACCTCTAAAGACAATTCAAAACAAAATTCTTGTGACGACAATGTCATTGTTATACAATCTAGCAAAGGTTGTAGCCTTTGGACTTGTTTCAAGAATAGAATAAGTGCGCAGGTAATGTCAGTTAAGAGATGTGATTATCTAGACATTGCAAATGAGTACCATAGTGTAGAGAATGTCAGACATATCTGCTAAAATAGTACTAATGACACCGTTTTAATCCAGACAAAAGTGATATTGAATCCTTAGAAAACATTAAGATTACCTTCAAAAAGGTGAAATGCAAACTGGGCATTATGATCTAAACATGGGATGCGATGAATACTCTCAGCGAATTTAGATGTCGAATTAAAATATGCCGACAATGTTTAAAGATAACATACTAGTAGCTTCAAAACGTTTAATATTTGAACATAGCTTTTGTTTAGATCTGTTGGAAACTTATCAAAAACTGGACCAGAATTCTTGATAACAAGATATCATATCATGTACAAATAAATCAGTTTATGCACGTGTTTATCGAGACAAATATAGAGTAGCAAGCATCGGATAATCGATCATTGCCCTACAAAATATGTAGTTTTATCCTCCATTTTACGCTGCTACAACTACTTGTCCACAGCACCAACTTGGATTCCCCAGCTGAAACATGATGCTCTCATATAATTGTATCTTTTTTCTGTAGTCTACATCCATCGGAATATGTGTTTAATGCTCAACGAAAAATTGATTTACCTGAAATGACATTGATGAAAGTTTTATGCTCTTTTTACGAGCAGTTTATTCCCTGGCTTACGTTTAATTTTCATTAAGATGTTCTCGGTGTTTTCTATAAACAGTTTCTTACACGCACTGAATAATGGTATATTGGTTAAACATTGCCTTGATCCTTTGTGCACTTTCAAAAACTAGAAGTCTACATAGTTTCGTTACTGGCATTTTGTTTAATGTTTTAAAATCTACTGATTTAAACGTGTAATACAGAATGCAGTCCTCTCTCAACATGGATGATGTGTTTGTTGAACTGGTATCTACTACCGATATTTCTTAGATTTAACTCTAGATTTACAAAAATACCGAGGGATGTTACATAATTTTTTAAACTATTTTTGTATGAATGATATATTGTCTTGTGACTTCTTTACTTATACATAATTATAAAGTTGAAACTCGATATCTCAACTCGCTTATCTCGAACTGCCGGCTATCCCTAAGACATTTTCAAGTCCCCTCCCTATAACATGTGCACAAAATGTCATTTTAAGTCTAAGATCTGTTATCTCGATCCCGTAGAAGTAGAGGTACCGAGTTTCAACTGTATTTATTTCATCGTGTCCCAGACACATATGAGCCGTGCCATGAGAAAACCAACATAGTGGCTCTGGTCAGGATCCATGCTGTCCGCTAACAGTTTCTCTAATTGCTATAGGCTTTGAAAGCGAAGAGCATGGATCCTGACCAGACTGCGCTGATGCGCAGGCTGGTCTGGATCAATGCTGATCGCAAAGCCACTATGTTGGTTTTCTCATGGCACGGCTCATATATCTTTAAATGATCGCTTCGGCAGATACCTTTTTGCAGCAAGTTGTATGAATGCTATTCTAACTCATCAGCGGACGTAAGCCGAACACGACAAATGTCCATATCTGTTCCTCTGAAATGGATAATAATCGTCTAAATTGTAATCAAATGCTCTCAAACAGATACAAATGGAATCGACTTAGCTTGGTCAACATGGGTACGAAAGATTTGAGATGACGTCAGGCACGTCATCTCAAAACTACAGATAATCTAAATTTAGAATAATTAACATAACAGCATATAAACCATTTACTCTTTTTTCCACTTCTCACAAAAATAATGCTTATTTGCATTTCCAAGTGGAAACAAATGTATGAACGTATGAACAATATCATACAAGAAAAAAAAACAACAATTTACGTCACTATTACTCAAAAGAGAGATGGCAGCATTACGTTATATAGATAAAACGAAGTAAACAGGCTTAAATTATCGGCTGATCCCAACTCCTCTGTGACCATACATTCTAACCATTTACAGAACTATTACAGCCTAATTATAAAAAAGATAAAGCCTTATTATATCGTAAACAAGCTTAGGTACGTAGCGCTGAGCAAAAAGATGAACAACAACGTAATGTTAGCGATATCTCTTGAAGAGACAGCTACTAAGATTTCATCCCCAAAAAAGCATTCAGTTTAACTTTTTTACATTATTTTGACTTGAAGGTGTCAAGTTTGACTTATTAACTGCACCTGTATTATGAGCAAGAAAATTGTGACCGATTTTGTGTTTATAAAGTATATTAAGCTGAAAAAGAAGAAGAAAATTAAAAAAACTAGCAAACATTCCACTTTCATAGAATCTGATTTTATTACTTGCATGACCTTTTTAACATTATGTATTTGATTATATAAAGTATCAATACTATGAAACAACAGTAGCCGAATTATATTCTTCCATTTTCTAACCCACAGGTTGAGTTAATTGTGTTATCAGGTTTTATCAGCCAAGCTGTATGAAAATGAAACGCATTTAGGCAAATTCCTATTCACATAAATTATATGTATATATACTTTAAGGATAAGAAATGCGTTTTTGCACATAAGTTGTTGTTTATTACTACGGTAATTTGCGGAACCAATACAAAGTTTAATGTACCTTGCTAAACAGATTAATCTAAGGCAAGATCTCCGATCGTTTGTGTACGGCAATGTATTAATCTTGTCTGTTTAGCTTATATCATATTTTGTTGTTTCTTATTAACAGGAAACAAAACACCCTTCTGTGGTCAACCAAATATGTATAATCTAGTAAGCAATTTATTTACAGTCTGAAAACGCAAAAGAAACACCTATCGAGATGTGAATGTGAAAGAAATCTACGTATTTCTTTACTTGTATGCACCAAGATTTCTTGTACTCCCGCAACCTCGATATGATCTATTTATAAATATTAAAAATGTAGCAGCAGCACACTATGAAATTGTTAGTATATATAAACATATACTTATTGCCTTCTGTTTCAAGCTGAAATAGCTTTTCCCCACATCAACCACTTAGACCCTAGAGTTATATTCGCTGTATGAATGCCTGTTTCATAATTATTTTCTTTTATGTCGCAGCAATAATAATACACTTCACATTCAGATATACTTTCCCCCATTACGCTGTTCTGCCAGTGAAAAGCATACATAAGAGTACATGTATGTTAACTGTAGTGAAGGTCAAGGCAGAACATTTTTTTTAGGAATTGAATGTCACCTTTAAACCAAAATGTAGATCTAACAATAACTGGGTTAGAAATGCAGTTTTTCATATGACAATGAATAAATTTACAAAACTAATATATGAATATTTAAGAATGATCTCCTACGTTATACAGACACGTTTTCTTCTATTTTATAGTATCGATACGATCACTTATTATTATACAAATGCATAAAAGGATTTTTTTTCTATTCGCTTCTTCGGTCGATGACAGATTCTTTTGAATGGATTCCCCCTTCTTGGATGTTTCAAATTAATGAACCGCCCGCGTTCACATCTGATATATTTGTTATATTGCTTGTTAATGAATATGTGTCTTAAAGCGTTCGATCTTATTCAAAATTGTAACAGAGTCTGGCCACATCTTTTACATCCTTTACGCCATTGTGTATGATTTAATCTGGCGGTGCTACTTGGGGTGAAATTAAAGACACCAAATAATTACACATTGATATATAAAGTCCTTCGTATTCGTCTATAGTATCACTGCCCTCGAAACGCCAAACAAAACAAAACAATGCATGTGATGAACTTGCAGCAATAACTCTTACACAGCATTGCCAAAACTCATTAATTTATCTGGTATGTTGCCGATGGTATTAGGTACAACTTGTTATAAGCAAACACACTGATCAAGATTCGGAGCTCTTGCGTACAGGCGATAAGAGCCGTTTGTGAATCATTTCTATAATGCTTATCAGTGTTTTACGATACTCAGTGAAGACTTTATTGCTGTCCTACTGCTTCCGACTTTCTTTACATTACTTAAAACGCTTTACATATTTACGCATGGAAATATTGAAATGCACTGAATTAATGATATAATCAAATACAGACTGTATAGGAAATAAGTCACCATGCGTACATTCCAAATATCGCATTCTTTAAAACAGCAGCAAATGTAAAATATCAAAATAATGTTATACAACAACATAAACTATTTGTGATGTACCTTTACATTAATAAATTTTACAATTTTGTTTCAATAAAACAATTTCAATGTTATTCCCTGTATGCATTGGAAATAAATGTTTGTAAACGAACAAAAAGTCCTGATAAAAGCATGATTACTTTTTTAAAAAAACTTGTAATCATAATTATATCTGTCTTTACTTCAATTTTAAATAGCTTTGGTCGGTCTTTTGGCTTCCCAACAAAAATCATTTATCAACAAATGATGGTCACAAAATATTGTAGCCTCCTGGTTTACTAATCAAGTGGTTATTGTCGTAGAAGCAAACATGCCGACTACTTTTACGTGTTGGAAAGAAAAGGAGGAATTTGTCGACACGCTGAAAGCAAGAAAAGTTTTATTTTCATCCGTACACCATTCTCATTTATCAGATGATTGACATGGTACCCGAGACGAACCATGGTTATATCTAGTATGCGAGAATGCCGTGCACGGGAGAGGAGCAATTTGTATAATTTTAAGGCAGGTGATATAGTCGTGGTCCTTTTTTGGGGGGGCTTGTAATGCAGGTCAATTTCTTCATTCACAGGCATAAACTAGTAACATAATGCTGTTTTAATATTATTGTTGGTCGTACTTAACACGACAGACATAGGGGGTATATATTTTTCTTATCTCCAAAAAAGAAAAACAGTTATAGTAAAATATTTCTGATATTCAAATCACTCTACATCAATTCCTGTAACTTTCCTCAGAAACGTCTGAATAACTATGAATTAATTTACGAACAATTATATCATGTTTGAGAGATTTTATTGTTTGTCTAAGGCAATGTATTACAACTACTTTAACCTTTGAAGATAAATATTGCCTTTTTCCGGTGGAGACATGTTTAAATATTTTTGTGCATATCATAATGAAAAACCTTTTATATCAGTTAATTTGTAAAATGGGTGCAATTCATAATTATTATAAAAAAAAACCATATTGAAATATTATGTTCGATTTGCATTGAAGTATTCGTCTCTTAAAATTATATGGTTCATGAGCTTTCAGTAATCATTCTTTGAAAGACGGTCTACATCTTACACGGCAACCACATCAAAGACAGCCTAACTATTTTATGGTCTAGCAACTTTAGATTACATAACAAGCACACTGTAAAGGAAGAATTGTGTTCTTTAGAAATATATTAGCTTGAAACGACCACACATACACAAACATATCTGCAAATAGAAAATAATAAAAGAGAGAAAAATAGAAAATATTTTATAACTGCGGAAAGCTGAATAGAAATGTTACATCGCTCCTGTTAAATAAAAGTAATACTTTTTCATTAAAATATACTGACGCATTTCGTTGATACATCACTGATATCTAAGATATTCGATACTTTTGTCCTTTATATCGTATAAATTTATCAATCAATACTCTCTATACAAAGTCGAGCTGTCTCGAGACTTCTTGGCTTTTTATTCAAGATAAATACTTTCACTCCCGTGGAGAGACCTGGTAATTAGACATGATATTGAATTTTCCAGTTATTTTATAGACATCTTTAGATGTTTAAGTAATAGACATTGATATGCTTGCAACAGTGTAAAATCTGAATGGTATTAGTACAGATGTATTTGATAAATTGCAGCGTGCAAACTGTACCATTTATGTATCCTTTTTTATTACTAAACAAGACATATTGTAACTCATATATTACATTTTGCTATATTTTTACCACAGGTAAACATGATGTTTCTAACCAGTTTGACATGTGTTCGACTGGAAACACATGAACATAAAGGACCATGGATTCAAACAAAAAGTGGAAATTAGGGAGTCTATATTCCCTTGAAACGAGTATCTCCTTTTTAAAAGAAAGTAAAGACGAACGAAATAAACAGTAAAGGACTCCGAAGCCTTTGTTAGAAGAAAAGTTCTTGTTAATAATACAAAGAAACGTCTACAAACGGAAATTGCAACAAGAATATCGTAGAAAAAAAGACAATATTAATATAAACACATTTCAGTGGATATAGTGTACCTGGCAGCAGTTGTATGTCAGACTTTAATTTATACAATGATTCTTTCCTGAGTGGAGTTCATGAGATATGACATACAATGATACACACGAACTAATAAGGTGTTTCAGCATAAAACCGATTCAGAAGAGTAAAGAATATGAAACTGAGAAAAGTCAGACATAATATCCAAAGAATTGGAAGTTCCTGAAAGGCTGCACATTGACTTAAGGATCTTTACATCTTTAAATACCTCTAAAGACAATTCAAAACAAAGTTCTTATGACGACAATGTCGTTGTTATACAATCTAGCAAAGATTGTAGCATCTGGACTTGTTTCAACAACAGAATAAAGTATTCAGAGTATGTCACTTAAGAGATTTGATTGTCTAAACATTGCAAATGAGTGCCATAGTGTAGGGAATGTCAGAAATATCTGCTCAAATAATATTGACACGGTTTTAATCAAGACAAAAGTGACATTAAATCTTTAGAAAACATAAGATTACCTTCTAAATGGTGAAATGCAAACTGGGCATGATCTAAACATGGGATGTGATGAATACTCTCTGCGAATTTAGATGTCGAATTAAAATGTGCCGACAATGTGTAAAGATAACATAGCTTCAAAACGTGTAATATTTGAACATAGTTCTTGTTTAGATCTGTTGGAACCTAATCAAAAACTGGATCAGAACTCTTGATAATAAGATATCATATCATGTACAAATAATTTACTGTTTATGCTCGTGTTGTTCGAGACAAAAATAAAGTAGCAAGCATCGGACAATTGATCATTGCCCTACAAAATATGTAGTTTTATCCTCCAATCTACGCTGCTACAATTACTTGACCACAACACCATCTTGGATTCCCCTGCTGAAACATAATGCTCTCATATAACTGTATCTTTTTTCTGTAACCTACATCGGAATATGTGTTTAATTCTCAGCGAAAAATTGATTTACGTGAAATGACATTGATGAAAGTTTTATGCTCTTTTTACGAGCAGTTTATTCCCTCGCTTATGTTTAATATTCATTAAGATGTTCTCGGTGTTGTCTATAAACAGTTTCCTACACGCACTGAATAAACGTATATTGGTTAAACATTGCCCTGGTCCTTTGTACACTTTCAATAACTAAATGCAACGCCCATGACGTCTACATATCTCGTTACTGGCTTTTTTAATGTTACAGAATGCAGTCCTCCCTCAACAGCTTAAGTTTATATGGATGATGTGTTTGTTGAAGGAGTATCTACTATAAATATTTCTTAAATTTAACTCTAGATTAACAAAAATACCGAGAGATGTTTTACAATTTTTTAACTATTTTTGTATGCGATCCCATGAAATTCGAGAAACCGAGTTTCAACTGTAGTTATTTCATCGTGTCTCTTTTAAAGGTATTTCAGACACTTATATCGTTAAATGATTGCTTCGGCAGATACGTTTCTAATTCCTCAATGGTCGTAAACCATTCACTATCTTTTTTCACTTCACACCAAACATACTACTTATTTGAATTCCTCAGTGGAAACAAATGTATGAACGTATGAACAATATCATACATAAAAAAAACAATTAACATCAATATTACCGAAAAGAGAGATGGCAGCATTACGTTATTTAGGTAAAACGAAGTAAATAGGCTTAAATTATCGGCTGATCCCAACTCCTCTGTGACAATATATTCTAACTTTTTACAGAACAATTTCATACATAAAAAAACAATCAAAGGCCTGAAAGGACGTATAACCAGTGCTTCTCGAGATATATTTCAGGGTTAGGGTTAGGGTTAACTTCGACTTTCCTAGAATATGGCTCTACTTTATGCTGTTAACCAATCAAAGCGCGCGGATTTTTATTTGTGATGCATTACGAGTAGAATTTTAGATATGCGCGAGAGTGGGTTCGTGTAGAAAAACTGATACAAAAGACAGAGTGAGCGAAGTGATTTCATAATTATCCTAGAATCCGTTGCTGCTCGTTGTTATTGTTTAAAACAGAAGTCCTCAGTTGCTCACACACTCACACAATACCAGTATTATAAAATTTCAATATGGGACTATTTTTTACACGTCCAGAATATTTGTGTGATGCGGTTTCATAACTCAAACGACGCGAGGTTGAAACTTAATAGTTGATTTAGAGCTATAGCCAGTTGCTAAAGCACTGTCACACCCTATATAGCTCCCTTCGTGTATAGCTCTCCGGGGAGCTGTATTCGGAACACGTTTTCGTATATAGCTCCTTGGGACAGAGGAGCTGAATACGAACGCAAGCATGTACAAACCCGAATATGACTCCCTATACATGGAAAAATTAAAATACTATAACAGTACTGTTCGAGTAATACAGAACATGAATATATATTTGGCATTGTCATTTGGATATACGATTTCCCACACCACTTGGGAGACAGGTGGGGATTTATAAATTTGATTTCTCGAGCCATTCGTACGTATGAGCTAGAGAACGACAGTGCGTAGGTACATAGTCCCAAAAAACGTATACAATTAGACAAAGAATCACCAACCTGTACAAAAAAAATGACTGGCAATTGAAGTTAGGAACATGCGTTTAAAGTTTTGTATCTGGTCTAGCAGTTATGACCCTCGAGTCCAAATACATACTTGATCATACCGTGACAGGCACTCATCTTCTGTATTATGTGACAGAATTATCAAATTTGGAATAAACGTTAACTAGGTGTACCTAAAGGTTTTAGTTTTTTGTCGGGGTAGTTGCCCCAAAGTCCCAAAACTGTCCAGAAATATTGACAGGCAAATAGTGGTTTAGTACTAGTTATGACCCTTGCATTAGAATTAAGGCATCATGTGTGAAATATTTTGACACTATCTGGTCTTTAAAAACGCGACAATAAGCCACGTGGTCCATGTTGCATAAAACACCGGGGACCTATATACGGAACGCAGCTACAGGTGTTCCGTTTATAGCTCCAGTTTTAGCAAGGGAGCTATATACGGAGAATGTAGCTCCGCATGAGCTATATAAGAAAAGGTGCCCAGAATATATCTCCCCGAGGAGCTATATCCAAAGGGAGCTATGTAGGTTTTGACAAAGCACTGCCTAAAAAAATAAAACCTTATTATATCGTTAACAAGCTTATAAGGTACGTAGCGCTGAGCAATAAAAGGAACAATAACATACTGTTAGCGATATCTCTTGAAGAAGCAATTAAATGTACTAAGATTTAGGCATAGGAAATAGAGATCAATATAATTGCACCTTTACTAATCCTACCAGGTGTTCTGTATTACAAAAGTGGATCTATTGTGACATTTTGATACAAGCAAAACTGTATTATCTGCACTATTATTTACCTACTGGTACTTCGTTTTATTATTGGCTTGTTAAAAGTTAATTTTTTACCATATGTAAGTTAACAGAATCATAGGAACCATGTCTTGAGGGGTAAATCAAACACAAATGAATAAATCCTTAATGATTTCGTTGTGCAAAAAAGTATGATATTGTGTCTTAAACAGTTTTCATTTTCCACTCAATTGTGTAATTGCAAGGGAAGTAAACTAATATATCTCTACTTATAAGTACTAGCCCAAGGCAAGAGTTGTCATTCTGTGTGGATCACAACTTTAAATTAAAAATTAAAACTTTTGTTATTGATATTAACAAAACTATCATAAACTTCACATTTTTGAAATCATTTTTGGTTATTTCAAGGACTTGGAAATTAATTTCTAGACTTTATTTAATGTAATTCTATCATTGAAAATTTTAGGGCCTATCTCTATAAGATTTCATCCCCTAAAAACATTCGATTTAGATATGCCTTTCTTTACCTAATTTTGACTTGAAGATTTCAAGGTTAATTCATCAACTGCACTTGTATTATGAACATGAGCACTGTGACTGGTTTTGTGTTTAAAGTATAATATTTAGCTGAAAAAACAAGAAGGCAATTGAAAACTAACAAACATGTCACTTTCACACTATTTAATTTTATTACTTGCATGACCTTTTTAACATATTTATTTGATTATATAATGTGTTAAAACTAAGAAACAGCAATATCCAAATTATATTCTTCCATTTTCTGACCCAAAGGTTGAGGTCATTGTGTTATCAGGTTTTATCAACCAAGTTGTATGAAAATGAAACGCATTTAGGCAATCCTATTCGCATTAATTATATGTATATATACTTTAAGGATAAAAAAATGTGTTTTTGCGCATACGTTGTTGTTATTACCCCGGAAATTTGCGGCAACAATACAAAATTTAATGTACCTTGCTAGCAGATTATTTAAGGCGTTTCTGTACGGCAAAGTAGTAATCTTGACTTCTTAGCTTATATCATATTTTTTGTTCATATAGGAAACGAAACACCCTTCTGTGGTCTACCAAATATCATAATCCTATAAGCAGTTTATTTACAGCCAAAATCTAAGAATTTCTTTACTTAGAAGCACTTTTACTCTCGCAACCTCGATATGATCTATTTATAAATATTAAAAATGTTGCAGCGACGCACTATGAAGTTATTATTTTTTATAAACATACACTTATTGCATCCTGTTTTAAGGTGAAATAGCTTTTCTCCACATCATCCACTTAGACTCTAGAGTTATATTCGCTGTACGAATGCCTTTTTCATAATTATTTTCTTGTATGTCTCAGCAATAAAATTACACTTCAGATAAACTTTTTCTCATTACACTGTTCTGCCAGTGAAAATCTTGCAGTAAGAGTACATGCGTGAAATTCGAGGCCACGGCAGAACATTCTTAAAAATTTGAAAGTCACCTTAAAACGAAGAGGTAGATCTAGCAATAATTGGCGTAGAAATGCTGTTTTACATTAGACAATGAATAAATTTACAAAACTAATAATAATCTGATTCATTTGTTATATTCCATGTGAACGAATACGTGTCTTAAGGCGTTTGGTCTTATTCAAAATTGTAACAGAGTTTGACCACATCTTTTACGTCATAGTGTATGATTTAATCTGGCGGTGCTCCTTACGGTGAAAATTAAAGACACCAAAATAACTACACATTGATATATGAAGTCCTTCGTATTCGTATATAATAAATAAAGAGGTATAATTGCCCTCAAAATGCCAAAATAACAAAATATGCACGGGATGAACATGGAGCAATAATCCTTACACAGCATTGCCAAAACTCATTAATTTATCTGGTATGTTGCCGATGATATTAGGTAAACCTGTTATAAGCAAACACTTGATCAAGATTCTGAGCTCTTGCGTACGAGCGATAAGAGTAATTAATTAAAATCCGTTTGTGAATCGTTTCTTTAATGTTTATCAGTGTTTTACGAGACTCAGTAATTAAGATTATATTTCGGCCCTACTGCTTCCGACTTGCTTTACATTACTTACTTACGCATGGAAAATGAAATACATTAAATTTATGCAATAATCCAATACAGACTGTACGGTATGAACAAATGAAAAATAAGTCACCATGCGCACATTCCAAATATCACATTCTTTAAAAACAGCAGCATCTGATGTAAAGTTACATTTGCACTTTAATTTCAATAAAAAAACGCAACGTTACACATTTGAGTATTAAATGTCTCCACGTTCCAGGTATCAGAAAGCTGTTTACAAGTGTTTCTGTAACTGGTTTTCCTGAGTTGTGTCATATGTGAACTGCATTTTTATGACTCGTGTATAATTTCAGCCTGTCAATTCTTATAAAGAAGTCTGTAGTAGTAGCAATGGTTATGGCTGTGGAATTTAAAATGCAGGAGGTTTTAACTGCGGTAGCAGCAGTAGTTGCAAGAGCTGCAGAAGTAGTACTGCATGTTTTAAGTAATACAACAAAAAACATCAACAGCAAGTAGATTTCGCCGCTGCAGCATCAGCAATAGCGTTATAGAACAAAACTATGGTACATATAATGATAGCAAGGATGATCGCATTAATGAAGAGCAAGTACAAGAATATTCTCGTACACTGATTCCAAGGCCTTACGAAAATGAATATGATTATCTGTATGACTATTGTATAAGGCATAACAGTAAATAAATGCTATATAATAGTTGTGTATAATTATTGGTAATCGGGTTTGATGGTACAATAATATGTGCGTTTATTTTTACATTTCTGCAAGATATCGCTTTTCAAAAAATAACAATTACACTGTTGTCTACATTCTCAAATGATCTTTAGAATTTTTATTTTATAGTTCCATGCTTTACCAGTAGCATTTTCCTAACTTTATCACTATAGATAAAGGAAGACATTTACCTGATAAAATTTGCTAATGAAGCCGCTATTTTTCAGGATCTGATATCAAGTAAATATGTCACAAAAAAAAACTATACGTGAAAAATGATGTAAAATGTAAAGTATTTTATTGTCATATTGGCACGATACTGTATATTCTTTTTGCATTGCAAACTATACCAATATTCAACGCGATGTTTTTTATTATGCACGGGTTACAGTCTAGTTTTTTTTAATTTTCTATGGTATATGACAAAGTCATGAAAAGTAAGAGAGACAGCAATCTATTCATTCAAGTGACAGCTTATGAAACGTAAACATTTCAATCCTTAAGTAAAAGTGTTTTAAGGAGAAACCTACATTACATGTGTACATAAAAGCTACAAATGTTTTACTAATTTTGTGTTTAAAGAAAAAATGTTCAAAAAATTAAACTGAAAGGTAAAAAACAATTAATTAGATTAATTAGATGGTATTAAAATATTAAATTCTGTTCTATATTCAGATTGAGCTCTTTGTATTATCAGGTTTTATCAATGACTCCAGTATGGAATCAATGTCTTCTTACTCTGTACAATAAATAATTGACATGTTCGGAGAAAAGGCAGCAAGAGATAGGAGTTTTTTTATTCGTAACAGAGTAGAAATTAGAGTGTTTTACAACGATTTATTTCCATGGTGTCTAGACATTCAAACCGTTGTAGCTGTAGTTTCATGCATTCTTTAAAGTGATTCTACAACTGCTAATAGATTAATTTTCTCTGGTATAAAACAATTTTATTCACATATTTGCTATGACGAGCTACTGTGAAAGTGTTGACATACATGTTGTCCTTTTGCCTTTCAGGCACCTCTTGTACATTTTTTTTATCATCGTATGTAATAGTATTCGTAAAATATGACTAACGAGTTATTTGCTTCTACTTATTCGTCCACTTCAAATGTTTATAAAAACCATTTTATAATATACTACAATGCAGCACAAATCCATAAATCTGTCAGAAACAGCTGACAATATTTGAAAGAGAGATGAAATAGTTGACAGAACATAAAAGGAGATTTGAAAAAAAGTTAATAGATCAACTGAACGAGAGCTGAATAGTATTGATTATTATTTATATTAATTTGAGTAAATAATACCTAGAAAATGAGCAAATATCTATGTCTCGCATAATTACTAATCATGTTTTCTGGGCCTGTCGTTTAAACTACTGTAGTTAATTGATTTATTGTCATAGGATAGTTTATATAACCATTGGACTAAGTTCCTGTTTGACTTCCGAATATCTGAACGAACGTGTGGGAAAAAAGTATTACGAAAAAGTAATCATATTGGGGGGTTGTTTCTTACATTGTACGAATCGTTGCACTTTTAAAGGTTATGTAAAAGTGTTCCAGTGAATTGATATTTTAAGAATTTTTATTGTTTTGTTTTTTTTGTGAATATTCGCATACCTAATTAAAACCTCTTTTCACAGCACATTTATTTTGCCATCAAATATATTTCTTCAAATGATATGGTACGTCAGCTTTCATTTATCATCATTAAGAAACTGATATTACACTCCAGTATAATAATGCATTTTCAAAATAGTAATTACACTTGCACACATTTAGTAGTTCTTATTTGCATTAAATATAACGACAAGGTAATGAAACATTTGATACGTTTTGTCCCCCATTAAATCGCGTTAGTTCACGAATCAATTCCCAGCTCTACAAAAAGTCAAATTGTCTGAAGACTTATACAAATGAAAATAATGACTTTTTAATTCTTTACTCAGTAGTTTCTTATTTCATTTACTTTCGGTCCCCTGGAGGATAAGAAATATTTAGAAATATAAACGCTTTTTAATTTGTACAGGCTTTATTTGATATTGCCGGATTCCACTTCGATGCTTTTGCGGAAAAAAATCATTCTCAGGCAGATTTAAGCATTTGTATCACATATTAAGTTGTTTTCCAATATGTTAGCAAGTTCTGTTTTCTTTCTACAGGAACATAGGGTTTGATCAGCTTTCTGGCATGTGCAAGAAGATAGACATGGAACGGGATTATTGAAAGACAACAAAACACGCAGTCAATCAAAATGCGGAAATTACGGAGTCCGAAGAAATATGTATTCTACTTGAACGGGTATTACTATTTTTAAACATGTCAAAACAAAAAAAAGAAAATTCTGAAAATCACAGTTAAAAAGTTGAGATAGTTAGCTGACCCCGAAGCTTTTCCTAAAAGAACAGTTCTTGGTAATAATAAGGTGAAACTTCTACAGCCGGAATATATTGAAGAGAAAATCTTAGAACTAAGAAATTTGCAACTAATAAAAGAAAGTCGTTTCACGTATATGTGTACCTAACAACAGCTGTATGCGAGATACTTATTTGTTTGATGGTGATCTTTTTTTGAGCGGAGTTGATGGGAAGATCATAGACAGTATGACAGACGTTCTTTTTCGGGTGATGAGAGCTACCTTGTCATTTGTTTTTTAATATCATCGGCAAATTATTGATACTTTAAAGAAAGGTATTCAGATCGAAAGTTGTGGGCTATTTTGTGGCTTTAAATGTAAATATTTTCGTCAAATCACGGCGGGTAGGCAACACAGCGGCTTTATGTCCAGCCGCAGGGTATCAGAAACAAAACTGTGGAAAGAGTGTACATGTACTTACTATTGTAACTTTAGGTTTCGATTCCCCTGCTCTCATATAATTGTTACTTGTTTCTGTAATCTACATCAATATGATAATTAGGTGTATTGTGCGCCGTGGCAAATTGATTTACGTGAAATGACATTTATGAATGTTTTATGTCATTTATACTAGCAGCGTATTCCTTTCCTCATGTTATATTTTCAACGTGTAATTATATTAATATTTGTCGATTAACATTAGTTCATCATGAGCAGTTTATAAATTCACGAGTAACATTATAATAGCTAAAACAACAACACTGGTCTGTTGCTTCTTCGGTAAATATGACTATATTGTATTTCTTTCTTCTTTCTTCGTACGCCGCAATTGTTAAAGGAATTGGCCCGGTAGTATATTGGTTTAGTATAAACCTTGAACCTTTGCACTCTTTAAACAGCCTAAGGAAACGCCCATGACGTCTATAGAGCCTTCTGCGGGTATTGCATTTCAACAAAGTTTCCTTAGAGTACTGCCAATTATTTATGGCCCGCAGTGCACAGAACCCACTTATATCAGTTTAAGGCAGCACTGACTGCATTCACCAACTGTTTCAAATAAATTAGAAAATCTGTTAAACTATTATAGATCTGTGTATTGTCTGAAAATCAGCTTACACAAACTTAAGAGATACGTTATTCAAATGTACAACACATACGTTATTAAATAATTATATTGTTCTTAAACTCCTTAAATAATTCAGTTACATCTGTGAGAACGTTTTTGGTTTTGCTGCTAAATCAGCTTAATTTAATTGCTTCAAGTGTATACAGGTTTTTGTGTTGTTTTGCAGTTTTAGTATTACTACTTCAAAGCATGCATTTTTGCTAAAGCCTTTATGTGAAATAACCTGCACTTCAGTGTAAGTTCAGAGGCTGTTGATAACATTCCACTTTTTATACTCATATATTTTCTTGTAACGTCATTTATATTGTTTATCTATTGAATAATACATTTGTGCCTGTCATGGCATTTGTTTTCAATTGTCAGACTTAAAAATAGTGGTGAGACTATTTGTTTGATCCGTTAAAATGCCGGTTGATGTGTTGATGATCTTAATATATTATGGTCTTGTTTGAGGTATTGCTGTTTATTTGAAACACAATGCGTAATTAGCTGCAACGTGTTATTTCCTTTTCTTTATGCAAAACGCAACGTGGAAAGAAAATATAATTGTGGATACTTACAGACACCTTATGAGTGGGCGTAATTGAAATGTCGGTAAAACAAAAGTAAAACATGTTTATATAATTATGTTTACTTTTTATGGATAAACATTTTATAACTTTCACATTTAATCGGTCAACTTCAACTCGTCAGCGGTCAGTAACCGACCAGTCTACTACCTATGTTTTCCCTCTAGATACATCGCCATATACGGAATAAAATCGACTGAGCTCGGACAACATTGAAATGAAGGACACAAAGGTCATGACCTGCATCAAATCGCAAAGCACCAAAACCTTTGCTTCAGAGGAATTAGAGTGTTTACATAACCTTTTAGCTTATCATTTTTTGTTTTAAAATATTATGATATCTAATATCAAACTATCTGTTCAAAAATGAAATATTCGTGGCAGCGATTAGCTTCGCTGAAAACCCAGATGGTATAAACTTATTCTTACTCAAAGTAAGGTTAATGACCAACAAGATGTGTGTATGTTCTTCATGGTTAATAACTGCACCTTTGATTTATATAATGAACTTGTAAACCATAGAACTATATTGTTGTGCTCTGTTTAGGTTTATTGACCGCCGTATACTTGTAGCAAAAACGCGACAAAAAAAAAGCGCAATCAAGCAAAATAATAGCAGACGTGATTCATGAGACTGAGTTATTTTATCAGCGTTATCTGCTAATACATTTAAATGAATATCACTGTCATTGGCATGTAATTCTAATTTATCATGCAACTACTATGCAAAGTGCCTGATATCACTTGCCTGATATTTTATTTTGTTATCAGGTCATTGACCTGATATCAAAATTAAGCTCCTCCCATATCGACGGACTAGTTTTTACATCAGTTTCCTTCCAGATCGAATTTTATTACAGAGTCCAGTTTCGATGTTGCACAACTTTTTTTCTAAATAGATTCTGTAATCTCAACAAATTTCCTTGAATATGGTTGTCTCTAATTTTATCACACAGACAATAGCACTGAATGACGTCATTGTGAAACGTTCATCATGACATCACAATGTTTACATGGATGGATTCTCGGAAAGGTTTACAATACACTTGACAATGTATGATATACCTATTCTTGATTTAGGCTTTATTTAAGGCATGCCCATTTTATTAAGTATTAGCAAAAGTGTTTGTGTTAATTATTATTCTTGAATCAGTTAATTATACTTCTTGGATCAGTGTAAATTTAGTGATTTTAAAAACTTTAAAGTCAGGAACTGGAAGTGAAATGTTCAGCGCTTTGGACATGTAGACTTGTAGTTGCCTGAGTCAAATGTTGTATAATATTGAAATAAAACATGTTCTGGTTTATTCAAGAGGGTGATTTTTGATTTTTACGCAGGTAAGAAATTATTTCATTCTTATTTTTTACAAGAATATCAGAAAGTCAAAAACATTGTCGGAGTTGAATTCAATATGGCTGCCGTATTGTTTCGTTCAGCAGATGTTTCAGGGGCGGATGAATTTTCAAATCCGTAAAATATAAATTTAATTTTTTGCTTCAGAAGACATTTTTTTACGAAATAAGAGATGAAGACATATGTTTTTCTTGGCAGTTTGTAATAGTTTCATAATAAATAGAATAACAAGCTACTGTCTTTTGATATCAATGTTATCAGGTCTCGGCTGATATGGGCGGAAGAGGTTCGGTTCCCTCACCCCTTCCAGCCCATATCAGCCTCGACCTGATAACATTGATATCAAAAGACAGTAGCCTGTTATTCTCTATTTATCATGCAACTACTATGCAGGGTGCCTGATATCACTTGCCTGATATTTTATTGACCTGATATCAAAATTAAGCCCTCCCATATTGACGGACTAGTTTTTATATCATTCCAGATTGAATTTTATAACAGAGTCCAGTTTCGATGTTGCACAACTTTTTTTTCTAAATAGAGTCTGTAATCTCAACAAATTTCCTCGAATATGGTTGTCTCTAATTTTATCACACAGACAATAGCACTGAATGACGTCATTGTGAAACGTTCATCATGACATCACAATGTTTACATGGATCGATTCTTGGAAAGGTTTACAATACACTTGACAATGTATGATATACTTATTCTTGATTTATGCCTAATTTAAGGCATGCCCATTTTATTAAGTATTAGCAAAAGTATTTGTGTTAATTATTATGCTTGGATCAGTTAATTATACTTCTTGGATCAGTGTAAATTTAGTGATTTTAAAAACTTTAAAGACTGACCTGAGTCTGGAACTGGAAGTGAAATTTTCAGCGCTTTGGACATGTAGTTTTCTGAGTCAAATGTTTCATAATTTGGAATTAAAGCATGTTCTGGTTTATTCAAGAGGATGATTTTTGATTTTTTATGCAGGTAAGAGTTTATTTCATTGTTATGTTTTACAAGAATATCAGAAAGTCAATAAACTTTGTCGGAGTTGAATTCAATATGGCTGTCCTATCGTTTCGTTCAGATGTTTCAGGGGCGGAAGAATTTTCATATCCGTAAAATATAAATTTAATTTTTTGCTTCAGTAGACATTTTTTACTAAATTAGAGATGAAGACATATGTTGTTCTAAGCAGTTTGTGTGAGTTTCATGATAAATAGAATAACAGGCTACTGTCTTTTGATATCAATGTTATCAGGTCTCGGCTGATATGGGCGGAAGGGGTTCGGTTCCCTCACTCCTTCCAGCCCATATCAACCTCGACCTGATAACATTGATATCAAAAGACAGTAGCCTGTTATTCTCTATACATTGAATAACTATACCGCCGATATATCTTGCGTAGTGTTAATACCATCTTTGAACATAAACCAATCCGTTTAAGTGGGTGCTCAACGGTTGGTGCAGACAGAAGGGATAGTTTTAATTTTTACAAAATGTAACTGGATAAATGCCCATAATACATATTCTTGTTATCACATCATACATATTCTTGTTATAACATTATCAATGATGTGCACACCCAATGCCATGTAGAAGCAAGCTCACGCTCAACGATTTTGTGCTGAATATAAATTACAAATGGATGCCTGCGAGCATCAAGTGTTCTCTGTAGAAGGTTATGAGAGGTATGTTCCTATAAACGGATTATTGTTTTCATTATTTGTATATACCTTAGACTGGCAAATGAATGGAATGATCACATTCTGTTTTGTGTAGCTTAAATTGACGACATCCATTGAATTTGGCTATAGTTACTATGTGGTTATCTATAATTTGGTTTAAACGCTTTCTATGTTTGACAAGATTTTACGAACGTGTTATGAATAGGATATGATAGCTTTGTTTTATTATACGGTTTTCTGTTGCGTTTATGTCGGGCTAATTACTGTCGAGTAATTAACGTGACAGCTGTGAACTAGAAAAGAATATTAACGATACATTGTCACTTTATTCCCAATAATAATAAGCATTATCACATTTCATCTTTTATTTTAAAACAATCTGATATCAGTAATCATCATATTTAAGAAAAAAATTAAAATGTATAAAGGACTTTACATAAAATTACCTACTGTTAGTAAGCAAATTGAACTGAACTCATAACAAAATGCCAGAACAGAAGCACATGTTTAAGATAATAAACACAACAACATGTTTTTGTCAGTCGTAATTATATGTGATGATGTAAATTGAGGGGAAAATGAATACATAATATATTAACAAGAAATGATATAAGAAAGAAACAAAAGTGAATAACAATATAACAAATGCAGGGATATAATAGTAACTATTTCTACCGAAGTCTTGAAAAATGTGTAATCACAAAAGGGTCTACTACTTAAAACCAAGACTTGGAAATCTCGTTTTAGTTAACTTTGATTGCAACAATTTGAGCCGCGCCATGGGAAAACCAACATAGTGCGGTTGCGACTAGCAAGGATCCAGAGTCTGGATCCGCACAGTCTGGTCAGGATCCATGCTGTTCGCTAACAGTTTCCTTAATTCCAATAGGCTTTAAAAGCGAACAGCATGGATCCTGGCCAGACTGCGCGGATGCGCAGGCTGGTCTGGATCCATGCTGGTCGCAAACGCACTATGTTGGTTTTCTTATGCCGCGGCTCAAATCGCGGAAATAAAAACCATTGCAAACATTTCCCAATCTACTAAAATATGACTGAATATTACATAAGCTTTGCTTTTATCGTATGATACCATATCGTAAGCTTTATTTACATACGTGTTATTGCAGTCCGTGTTACCCTTTAAACAACAAATATTATCTTTTAAGATCAGCAATTTTCATAATGCGTTGTAATAAATCGGTAGTGTATACACTACTGAATGACATTTCAATATTTATACCTGAAATACAATTAAAATACGTCAAAGGAGTGACATTACGTTGATTTAAGTACAAAAATGATCAAGGTCAATGTATAACTTTTTCTCGGGCATTTATTATTAAATGTTAGGGATTCATATACTAATAGAAAACTGAAAACGTATCATGTAAAACGTATATTAGTATCACACTCACTGCAAATGTAACTATGACATGATGAATATTATATTGCAGTTTTTGTCATGTCAATGTATCTATGTAAGATAGCAAGGGGATAGGACAGATAAAAGGTTAACAGATTCACTAAACTTTATAATTCATACTGTCAACTGTTAGTGGTTATGTTTTAATAAGAAGGTAAAAGGCTTAATAACAAAGAAAAGAAAAAAATGAAAGACGCATCTTTATGTTTTCATTAAAGACAACTTATAAATAGGTTTTATATTATAACGGTATATATACCAACAAACATTTCTGTAATTAGTTATTGTATAAAACCTTGAACAAAACATAACCCGAAGTTCATCTGGATAAGAGAAGTTCTACTGTGAGGCAAGTTCTCTGACTTGGCCTGACCTTGCCTAGCCTGGCATGATATGCCCAATATTCGGCAAGGCTGGGCCAAGCTAGGCCACAGTGTGCGAAAACTTAACATATACAAATATGCCCTACGGTACAGAAGATAAATACCCATTCTTTATTTAGCAGAAATATGATAAAGCTACATCTGAACTGTTTCTAAGGAAATGCTGTGATTGTTCTTCAAATAACTTTGCACAGATGAAATAAAACATTAAAATTTAATAACGTCTGCGATAGAACACCGCTTGGAGAATGACAGACTTCCCTGGCTTCTTAACCCATAATGCGTAAAACATAATTATTTTAACATGTTTCAAATTTTATTTCAATGCCTGAAAGACAAAGGATAAAAGGCTTTGTGTATGCAAAACTTCAAAACTCATAGCCAGTATTAATGCTCGAGCTGAACGTATGGTTATCAGTAATACTATAAATCTAATTGAAATAGAACTAAACAAGGGAATATGTTGCTCGTAAAATAGACATAAAACATTTATAAAGTCATTCCGTGTAAATGAATTTGCCGAGACTACAGAAACATGCTGCAGAGAAGAATTTTAGGTATATGCAAACTTTTAATGTTCGGCCGTGGTGCCCCTAGTGCATATATATATTACCTTATGTATGTGAAATATAACAATCCATGACTTGGTCGCTCAGTGGCCGATTTGGTGGTTCATTCTTACCGCTTTGCATTTGACTCGACTAACGTTTCGTATACCACTCTAAATTGATTAGTTTTATTTTATAGTTTCTCTAGATTACGCTGTACACAGGCTAAAGGACTGTTGTTTACAGGACTTATAGAACAACAATATATACGAAATGACTAGATGGATAAGATGTATCAATTTCAGATCAAATCATTCCCATCATAAAACCTGTCGTATTTCGAGTGAATATCAAATGATCCATTCAATGTATTCTTATTTCCAATATCATGATTCTGTATTGTATTAAACATAGAATAACACTGCTATGATTAATTTGCAATCCAGACAAGAATGTACTGTAGGAATGCGATAACAACTTCTGGTCCATTTTTGATCGAGTTCCAACAGATCTAAGCTAGAGCTTTGTTCGTATACTGCACCTTTCTTTTTTACGCTACAAACGAATTATAAACATCTGTATCAAACAGGTGTTGAACAATGTCTACATATTCTATTTTAGCATCTATTGAATTCTCAAGCTTTATTAGTTTCGCTGTGTTAGATATCCTTATCGTGTTTTTATACTAACTGTTATTTGTACTTTACTTGGGTGTTATCTATTGTTTTCTTTAGTCGGAGTGCCACTTTTCCCTATATTCACTGTTCCGATATCATCATAGCTAATAGTTCTTAAATTCTCTTCACTGCTATTAAATATGCGCTGATTTACAACTTCAAACTCACAGCACCTGTCAACAGGCGTTTCCTGTGTACCTGATCTATTGTCTAAGCACGTCCAAATGTTACACTCTATGTTAGTAGTATTCTTGGCACTAGGATTTTGAACTGAATTTTCTTCAGAGACATTTAAAGACGTGAAGATTCTTGAGTTAATGCACAACTGATCGTTAGAAACTTCTTTTTCATTAGGCCTCGTGTCTGACATTTCACTAATATAAGATTCTTTGCTCTCGTCATTCGTTTTATTATGAAACACGTTATTAATGAGTGTGTCTGTCATATCGTCTGTGATTTTCTCATGAATTCCACATAGGAAAGGATCATCAAACAAATAAGTGTCTGACATACAAATGTTGTTAGTTAGATCATATCCACTGAAATGCCTTCTGTTATTTGATGGAAATTTCTTAGCTCTACGTTTTTCTTGTCGTAATTCCGTTTGAAGACGTTTCATTGTGTTATTCACAAGAACTGTTTTTCTAAGATAGGTTTCGGGGTTATCTAACTGTTTTATCTTTTTAATTGAGATTTTCAGAATTTTCTTTCTTTCGTCTTTTCTTTCCTTTGGTGTGTTTAAAAACGGTGAGACGCGTTTAGGTGGAATACAGGTTGCTTCGGTCTCCTTCATTTCGGCTTTTCGTTTGACTCGATGGTTCCTTATTTTCGTATGATCCGGCAATACATCTGTCTTGTTGCACATATCAGATAGGTTGGTTACACGCTGTTTATCTGTGCAAAAAAACATAATATATAGATTGGTATGTATTTTGCTTACAAATAAGAAATAATTTACGCAAACTTAACACTTCTACATTACCATATAATAAATTCTACACATGTTATGCCTTTTTTTAATTTTCTTTTTGCATTAGATAGTCTAGATAGGCTGGTGTCAATATGGGTTAAACCAAAACTTTACCCTCTTATATGAAAGTCTCGTAGAAGTGACGTATATTGTTTAACATTTTGTCAATATCTAGAGTCGTTTTTGTTAAATCGCTAAAAGCGGGTTTTCATAAGAAACTGGTGCTCAAATTCAAACAATTACCGAGAATGTTCCGAAATCATTACAATTAATTCTCGAGTCTGCTTTCAGGAAGAACCAGTACAGAGTCAAATGCGAGGGCATGATCGTAACCCCGTTGGGTCTCGAATCCATGCGCTCTTGGTTAACAGGCCAAAAACTGGACGTCATAGGTTTGTACCCCACTGGGGTTACGGCGATGCCCTCTCATATGAGTCTGTAGTCACCGATTTCTCCAGTGGGGGCAGATTCGAGAGTGATTCAAATACAATTCAAGCTTTCATCATAAATCAATATAATCTCTACTAAATCATCCTAAAGAACTAATAATGGTAAAACACTTCTACCCAGTATCTTATAGAAATTAAGTAGACAAAAGTCATGGTATCTTTTTCATTCAGGACTACTAACAGGGGCAAAAAAGAGGAATAGTTAAGCATATCGCAATTATGATAATATATTTCACTTCGCTAGTAAAGGTCATTACAGAGGATTACACCAAACTACAAGTAGTGATAAAACCGACAGAAATGACCATGATCAATGAATGTGAGAAACGGAGAAATGTCATGACAAGCCAACTATATGTCAGTAAGGTATGAACTTAAAATTATCGGTTAACTTAAAATAACCTTCCCTGCGTAATTATTTGGTATTTCGCTCAAGATGCTTACTGCGCCGATATTGAGCTATATAAAATATTTTTTACTACCATGTGTATTCAAACTGTAATACGTAAAAAAAAATATAGGATCGATTTAGCTACGGTGACATAAGAGTTATTGGCTTTTTGTACCGCTTAACCATATCGTATACATAATCTTGCCAAACAAAGGGAGCGTTTTAACTACATTATAGAGTTAATATAAATACGGTCAATACAAGGTCTTGTAAGCGTACGTGATCAATTAAAGCTGAAGAAAGAGAAGATGATCATTAATTTATAAGAGAGCTCAGAGGATAAAAAAAAATGAAAACAACTCACCATTTATATGAACATGCTTTTCCGTATTAGTTGGTTTAAGGTCCGTTTCAAAACCTTCTTCGGTATGCACATTCACATTCCCAGAAAGTCCATTTGAAATTTCCATTCGGCATGACACAGATGAATCCGTGCTGGCAAGCAATTCTACATGACACGCGGTGGCACATCTTTGATTTTCAGATAATCCGGAATGTAGATTTTGGTCAGTAAGTCATTTTATACGAATATACTATTTTTTCAAAGTGATTTTTCATTCATAATACGAAATTCCAAAGATATAAGCATATGACACTATTTAACAATCGCCGGAGTCACTAATCAATATTGTACACAATACTCCTTCCGCTTGTAAACTTAAAGTAATTATGACAGCACGTAGTGCGTCTTTTCACTCCGACTGCTATCGAGTTCATGCATTAATGTGATGCATGGTATAGGCAACGGGGAGTAACTCGTTTGAGATAAATGAAACGGGGGTATCTAAGTAAATAACTGATAATAAACATCTTTGTGTACGCAAATAAAGGCCTGGGTTAGTTGCTTAAAGACGTAATTTAGTTTCTTGTCATTTTGTTTACAAACAAATATCATTGAATATTTATTGTATTTTTATTTATTGTTTTTTGATACACATTCACTTGAAACTTTAAAAAAAAAACTATCGTTATTATTAGTTTCTTGTTCGAGTTTAAGCTCACGTTCCCTGGGTACAGCAACATACTCGTTTACTTTACTATCACCATCTTTAAATAGTAATTTGCTATTCTTGCGAAACTAGTTTACTCATTACGTATCTTGCTGTCTTTAGGCATACTTCCAGGAAAATTGAAAAAGGAAAATTCAATACAGGAGAATACTTATTTCTTTCAACTTTTATGCAAATGTTTTGACAAACATTTTTTAATCTATATGAAACCCGACCTTATCTCTTTTGTGATCTTTGACGCACGACCGTTGTCTCCAATACACGTGGAACTCGGGTTGTCGTGCACGTTAAATTCCATTTGTAAATCATATCCTATTACAAAATCAATTGTTATGAAAGTTTGAAAGGATGAACCATTATTTTTTAATATTGTCCGACTTATCAAAATTACCAGTGTTTGTAAAAACTTCACCAGCGTTCACCAGATTCTATGCGTATTTCAAATATCTTTTATTGAAACGTTGTTTACGCCAAAAGAACGATAGGTATTTCGTTCATTCGGATGTTGTATACCGGGCTGACGACGCTAAGGAACATCCGGCTGGTAGCCGCAATTGAATTTGCAAAGACAAATTACTATTGATGCATGTGTAGAGATGTTTTAAATGATAAACTGCTGCAGAGTTTTTGTTGTTTTTTTGTTGTTGTTTTTTTCTTAAGCGTATGTCTTAATCTAAATATTGAAACGTACCTATTACTTTTTGTTATGCACGTCCTTTTTTATTGTCGACATATAATTCGCTCTCACTCGGTGTCTATCGTTACATCTTTATAAATGAAACATCTTCTACAAGTTTGAACAGCACGTAGAATAAGACAAGAGAATATAAGGCTGTCCCTAGAAAGCGGAAGCGACGGTAAAAATATTCACATCTTTATCATCAATCAAGTAAAATAAGATTAGCAAAGTCCACTTATCAGTTGCTACACCCACCTTGTTCGAGACAGTGCCAGACATGGCTATTGATTTGTCAAAACTACACTATCACAATGTTTACATATATTTGCGTTGTTACAGAGTAGTGCATGTGTGTTAGTTCAACACTTGCCCTTTATGTATATTTAGACATCTGTTCTTTTCTATCAAACTATAGAAGATTAAACTTTAGAAATAAGTCCGAAAAACACCTCTGATTCATATGGGGAAGTTGGCAGTTACTTGACAGGTTTGTACTGGTACAGAATCCAGGAACACTGGTTAGATTAACTGCCCGCCGTTACATAACTGAAATACTGTTGAAAAAAGGCGTTAATCCCAAACCAACCAAACAAACAAAGTCCGAAAATAGATCAGTATCTTTTATGAAACACGTGTCTCAATTTAGTTTGCTTAGTTTAGTTACTCCTCGTGAATTTTAATGGTGACCTAATAAAACTCTGTTAAAAACCTTTGAAAAAATTAAGGCCAATTTCATGACCCGTTTAATGGCATGTGCATCCAGTAGTGTATGTTGGTTTTCTCATGGCACGGCTCATATATGTCTCGCATAATTACTAATCATGTTTTCTGGGCCTTTCGTTTCAACTGTAGTTAATTAATTTATTGTCATAGGACAGTTTATATAACCATTGGACTAAGTTCCTGTTTGACTTCCGAAAATCTGAACGAACGTGTGAAAAAAAAGTATTACGAAAAAGTAATATTGAGTGTTTGTTTCTTACATTGTACGAATCGTTGCATTTTTAAAGGTTATGTAAAACTGCTCCAATGAAGTGATATTTTAAGAAATTTTATATTTTTTGGTGAATATTTACGTACCTAATTAAAACCTCTTTTCACAGCACATTCATTTTGCCATCAAATATATTTCTTAAAATGATATGGTACATCAGCTTTCAATAATCATCATTAGGAAACTGATATTACACTCCTATATAATAATGCATTTTCAAAAAAGTAATTGCACTGACACACATTTAGTTGTTCTTATTTGCATTTAATATAACGCCAAAGTAATGAAACATCACATCTGAAGAATCTGATACTTTTTGTCTTCCATTAAATCGCGTTAGTTCACGAATCAATTCCCGGCTCTACAAATAGTCAGATTGTCTGAAGACTTGTACAAATGAAAATAATGACTTTTTAATTCTTTACTCAGCAGTTTCTTATTTCATTTACTTCCGGTCCCCTGGAGGATAAGAAATATTTAGAAATATAAAAGCTTTTTAATGTGTACAGGCTTTATTTGATATTGCCGGATTTCACTTCGATGCTTTTTGCGGAAAAATTTTTCAGGCAGATTTAAGCAATGGTATCACACATTAACTTGTTTTCCAGTATGTTAACAAGTTCTGTTTTCTTTCTACAGGAACATAGGATTTGATCAGCTTTCTGACATGTGCAAGAAGATAGACATGGAACGGGATTATTGAAAGACAACAAAACACGCAGTCAATCAAAATGCGGAAATTACGGAGTCCGAAGAAATAAATTATGCACTCCACTTGAACGGGTATTACTATTTTTAAACATGCCAAAACACAAAGAGAAAATTCTGAAAATCACAGTTAAAAAGTTAAGATAGTTAGGTGACCCGGAAGCTTTTCCTAAAAAAAACAGTTCTTGGTAATAATAAGGTAAAACTTCTGCAGCCGGAAAATATTGAAGAGAAAATCTCAGAACTAAGAAATTTGCAACTAATTAAAGAAAATCGTTTCACGTATATGTGTACCTAACAATAGCTGTATGCGAGATACTTATTTGTTTGATGGTGATCCTTTTTGGAGCGGAGTTGATGGGAAGATCATAGACGGTATGACAGACGTTCTTATTCGGGGCGTGAGAGCTACCTTGTCATTTGTCTTTAATATCATCGGCAAATTCTGGATACTTTAAAGAGAATTATTCAGATCGAAAGTTGTGGGCTATTTGGTGGCTTTAAATGTAAATATTTTCGTTAAATCACGGCGGTAGTCAACAAAACAGCTTAAGGTCCAGCCACAGGGTACCGATGGTTGCGATGCGACAACTCGCCACCATCAGAAAAACACTGTGGAAAGAATGTACAGGTACCTACTATTATAACTTTAGGTTTCGATTCCCCTGCTCTCATATAATTGTTACTTGTTTCTGTAATCTACATCAATATAATAATTAGGTGTATTGTGCACCGTGGCAAATTGATTTACGTGAAGTGACATTTATGAATGTTTTATGTCATTTATACAAGCAGCGTTTTCCTTTGCTCATGTTATATTTTCGACGTTCAAATGTTCTACGGTAATTATATTAATATTTGTCAATTAACATTATTTCATCCTGAGAAGTTTATAAATTCACGAGTAACATTATAATAGCTAAAGCAACAAACACTAGTCTGTTGCTTCTTCGGTAAATATGACTATATTGTATTTCTTTATTCTTTCTTCGTATGCCGCAATTGTTAAAGGAATTGGCCCAGTAGTACGGCACCGTGTAAAATATGGAGTGGAGTCATGGAGTGGAGTGGTGGAGTGGAGTCTGGAGTCGATTTTGGAGTCAAATTTGGAGTGGAGTCAAAGTTGGAGTCAATTTTGGAGTCTAATTTGGAGTCAAAATTTAATAAAACCTAAACATTTATTAAAAGACCCTACGTTTATACGTCACCTCCAAATAATTATCAACATACAATATTTCACACTTACATTTACTAGTAAACTGTTGAATCATGGGCTCAATATCATACTCCTCTAGAAATAACAATAACAGTTACTGATGTTTTCTCAAATGACCCTTATCAGGTTGGTAAGAATAACTTGTCATTACATTGGAAAGTTAATTACAACAAATCACTCTCTACTGTATGACAGATTTCTACAATTCCGCTGATGAAGAAGGTACTGGTACAGCACCTCAGCATGATATCTCATTCTTATCAGGACTTGACCCCTAGTTCCTTCATGGTTTGTTATTTATGATGTTGGGCCAGATGTTGCCTGAAGATTACTCAGAGAGAATTGATAAACATTTCAAACTTGAAATGTTAAATAATGAGAAAGTATTGTTTTAAAATTTTAAAATGAATCAGGAAAATGAAAACAAGAAAAAAACTTGGGTAATTAAATATTTACTATCTACTACAAACGGCATAATATAATAAGACACATAATAAGACATGATAATACTTGATGAAATTAATGAAGGATAGAATACTGTGTGTTATGCATATGTTTATAATAGACAATTGTACAATTCACAAAAAAGTACATTTGCACTAGTCTGGCTCTTGATTCGTCTTTTCATTCCATACAAAATTTGCTTTTAAACCATATTCGAGTAAGACAAATTGTTAAGAACTATATGAATTCTGATCAACTTCGTGCCTGTGCAGGCCATTCTCGCATACAAGAGCTCTACCACGGTTCTCGGGTACCATGTCGAACATCAGATGAATGAGAATAGTGCAGGCTGATCTAGTTCTATGCAAATGAAGTAAACTATGTAGGTTTTCTCATGGTGGGCTCAACTATGAATAGAGACAAAACATCTGCATTTTTTAAGATTTGCATTTTGTAAATTTTAAGTTCAGACTGTTAAATAGTAAACAGGTAAATAGGTCTGCCTTCTGTGAACAATGCAAACCATGACCAGCCATGGTCTTTGCTGGATAATATTCAAAATTTATAAATGATACCTATATTAAACAGGACCTTATTCATAGTACGCAGGGGTGGTGTTGGGGGTACGGGGTTATCCTCCCCAAGAATTTTTTTTTTAATGAGAACAGCAAATGGTGCATTTTTGGGTATTTGAAGCAAATACAGTGAACGTAAACCTTGTTCTTTTTTTTTTTTTTTGTTTTGCTTTTAATAAATTTCATACAAAATGTATCATTTTAGTAGACCTACACGCAGGTGAAAAAAATATGCAGCAGGTCTGCAAGTAGACTAAAGCGACATTTTTATTACAGATATTTTTCAGTACATTCAATAGGATCGAGCCAACATTTACCCTAAAACAGAGCAAATCACATAATCCCTTTTCTATACAAACTGATCGATCATTTGAACAAAGTAAATGGTCAAATCTCTAAAAACATTGGTTTAAAAAACGCAGGCTTTTGTTGTAACTTTAAAATAAATCAACAAAGACATATTGAGGGGCGATATCGAAAAATGTTCTAAGTGTTTATTTAGAATTATTTCTATTACGTTCCTTTTCACGTTAACTGCATAACCCTCGGTTGTTTTCAGTAGTTTGGAAACTTCTATGCATTATTTAATGGTTTGATCAGATTTCTACAGACATTCTTATGAAAACAATGCTAAAGACCGAACAAAATTTGTAGAGAGGCTGATAGTTTTGAATTCTTTCTTCGTGAAATAAATGCTACTTGAAATTATAATATCCAAAGTGTTTCTGTGACTTTAATACCCTTGGTAAACCGTAATATTACCAATAATGACATGACCATTGTCTTAAAACACAGGCTCTAACAGAAATTTTATAACTAGGAAAACCGTGATGAAAACAGTTATAACCAGTGTTGTTGTGTTTTTCTTCGACCATAAAATTAAGGAATTCCATTCCTAAATTCACCACAAAAATGACAATAATGATTAATATAGACCAAACATTTCAGTAACATTAAGTATCAATGAGACTCCATTCACAAAATCCTTTAACATTTAAAAAAATCCTGCTTGAGAGGCCGCATAAAATTAGAGACCATTTGTCTTGAGGCCCATTTTATCAATCAAGACTGTTTCATTAGAGATAATTACATATATTTAGTGACTACAGGCCTGAGAGAAATTACACCATGCCTCCAATCCAAAAATAGCTCCAAAAAAGACTCTACTCCAAATTGACTCCAAAATCAACTCCAAATTTGACTTCAAAAAAAGACTCCACTCCAAATTGACTCCAAAATCAACTCCAAATTTGACTCCCAAAAAAAGACTCCACTCCAAATTTGACTCCAAAATCAACTCCAAAACTGACTCCAAAAAAGACTCCACCCCAAAGTTGACTCCAAAATTGACTCCAAAGTTGACTCCAAAAAAGACTCCACTCCAAAATCGACTCCAAATTTGACTCCAAAAAAAGACTCCACTCCAAATTTGACTCCAGAATTGACTCCAAAATTGACTCCAAAAACGCCTCCAGACTCCACTCCACCACTCCACTCCACGACTCCACTCCATATTTTACACGGTGCCCCAGTAGTATATTGGTTTAGTATAAACCTTAAACCTTTGCACTCTTTAATCAGCAAAAGGAAACGCCCATGACGTCTATATAGCCTTTTGCTTGTATTGTATTTCAACAAAGTTTCCTTATAGTACTGCCAATTATTCATGACCCGCAGTGCACAGATCCCACTTATATCAGTTTAAGGCAGCACTGACTGCATTCACCAACTGTTTCAAATAAAATAGAAAATCTGTTAAACTATTATAGATCTGTGTATTGTTTGAAAATCAGCTTAAACAAACTTAAGAGATACGTTATTCAAAATGTACAACACATACGTTATTAAATAATTATATTGTTCCTAAATTCCTTAAATAATTAAACAATTAAGTTACATCTGTGAGAACGTTTTTGGTTTTGCTGCTAAATCAGCTTAATTTAATTGCTTCAAGTGTACAGGTTTTTGTGTTGTTTTGCAGTTTTAGTATTACTACTTCAAAGCATGCATTTTTGCTAAAGCCTTTATGTGAAATAACCTGCACTTCAGTGTTAGTTCAGAGGCTGTTGTTTTTATACTCATATATTTTCTTGTAACGTCATTTATATTGTTTATCTATTGAATAATACATTTGTGCCTGTCATGGCATTTTTTTTCAATTATCAGACTTAAAAATAGTGGTAAGTGAGACTATTTGTTTGATCCGTTAAAATGTCCGTTGGTGTGTTGATGATCTTAATATATTATGGTCTTGTTTGAAGTCTTGCTGTTTATTTGAAACACAATGCGTAATTAGCTGCAACGTGTTATTTCCTGTTTTTTATGCAAAACGCAACGTGGAAAGAAAATGTAATAGTGGATGCTTACAGACACCTTATGAGTGGGTGTAATTGAAATATCGGTAAAACAAAAGTAAAACATGTTTATATAATTATGTTTACCTTTATGGATAAACAGTTTATAACTTTCACATTCAATCGGTCAACTTCAACTCGTCAGCGGTCAATAACCGACCAGCCTATTACCTATGTTTTCTTTCTAGATACATCGTTATAAACGGAATAAAATCGACTGAGCTCGGACAACATAGAAATGAAGGACACAAAGGTCATGACCTGCATCAAATCGCAAAGCACCAAAACCTTTGCTTCCGAGGAGTTAGAGTGTTTACATAACCTTTTAGCTTATCATTTTTTGTTTTGAAATATTATGATATCTAATATCAAACTATCTGTTCAAAAATGTAATATTCGTGGCAGCGATTAGCTTCGCTGAAAACCCAGATAGTATAAACTTATTCTTACTCAAAGTAAGGTTAATGACCAACAAGATGTGTGTATGTTCTTCATGGTTAACAACTGCATCTTTGATTTATATAATGAATTTGTAAACCATAGAAGTATGTTGTTGTGCTCTGTTTAGGTTTATTGACCGCCGCGTATACGTGTAGCAAAAACGCGACCAAAGAAAAAGCGCAATCAAGCAAAATAATAGCAGACGTGATTCATGAGATTGAGTTATTTTATCAGCGTTATCTGCTAATACATTTAGATGAATATCACTATCATTGGCATGTAATTCTAATACATTGAATAACTATACCGCCGATATATCTTGCATAGTGTTAATACCATCTTTGAACATAAACCAATCCGTTTAAGTTGGTGCTCAACGGTTGGTGCAGACAGAAGGGATAGTTTTAATTCTTACAAAATGTAATTGGATAAATGCCCATAGTACATATTCTTGTTATCACATCATACATATTCTTGTTATAACATTATCAATGATGTGCACACCCAATGCCATGTAGAAGAAAGCACACGCTCAACGATTTTGTGCTGAATATAAATTACAAATGGATGCCTGCGAGCATCAAGTGTTCTCTGTAGAAGGTTATGAGAGGTATGTTCCTATAAACGGATTATTGTTTTTATTATTTGTATATACCTTAGACTGTCGAATGAATTGAATGATCACATACTGTTTTGTGTAGCTTAAATTGACGGCATCCATTGAATTTGGCTATTATTACTATGTGGTTATCTATAACTTGGTTTAAACGCTTTCTATGTTTGACAAGATATTACGAACGTGTTATGAATAGGATATGATAGCAATGTTTTATTGTACGGTTTTCTGTTGCCTTTATGTCGGGCTAATTACTGTCGAGTAATTAACGTGACAGCTGTGAACTAGAAAAGAATATAAACGATACATTATCACTTTATTCCCAATAATAATAATTTCATCTTTTATTTTAAAACAATTTGATATCAGTAATCATCATATTTAACAAATAAAAGTAAAATGATGTATAAAGGACGTTACATAAAATTACCTATACTGTTAGTAAGCAAATTGAACTGAATTCATAACAACATGCCAGAACAGAAGCACACGTTTAAGATAATAAACACAACAACATGTTTTTGTCAGTCGTAATTATATGTGGTGATGTAAATTGAGGGTGAAACGAAAATACATAATATATCAACAAAAAATGAAATAAGAAGGAAAAAATGTGAATAATAATATAACAAATGCAGGGATATAAATAGTAACTATTTCTACCGAAGTCTTGAAAAATGTGTATTGGGCAAAACATGATCACAAAAGAGTCTACTACTAAAAACCAAGACTTGGACATTGCGTTTTAGTTAACTTTGATCGCAACAGCTTTAAAGGAAAACAATCCGAAGGAATGCAATTGACATGATCGGTGAAAATGCTGTGAGTGCGTTTGAAGACATGATGGGTGTTAACCCTTACCATGCTGGATACGATTGATTCTGCCTTTGCGACCAGTGTAGATCATGAACAGCCTGCACATCCGTGCAGTCTGATCATGATCTGCACTGTTCGTTATTCAGCCAGTATCTTTTTGGTAAACACCCCATTTTAACAGTTAATGGCACTGTCCAAATTGGAACACGCAAGTATCTTGAATTAGCGAGTGATTTATAAATCGCGGAAATAAAAACAATTGCAAACATTTCCCAGTCTACTAAAACAACCTTCACATATATGACTGAATATTACGTAAGCTTTGCTAATGGTATGATACGATATCGTAAGCTTTATTTACATACGTGTTATCGCAGTCCGTGTTACCCTTTAAACAACAAATATTATCTCTTAAGATCAGCAATTTTCATAATGCGTTGTAATAAATCGGTGAAGTATTGTATACACTACTGAATGACATTTCAATATTTATACCTGAAATACAATTAAAATACGTCAAAGGAGTGACATTACGTTGATTTAAGTACAAAAATGATCAAGGTCAATGTATAACTTTTTCTCGGGCATTTATTATCAAATGTTAGGGATTCATTTACTAATAGAAAAACTGAAAACGTATCATGTAAAACTTATATTATTGCAGTATCACACCCACTGCAAATATAACTATGACATGATGAATATTATATTGCAGTTTTTGTCATGTCAATGTATCTATGTAAGATAGCAAGGGGATAGGACAGATAAAAGGTAAAAGAGTCACTACACTTTATAATTCATACTGTCAACTGTTAGTGGTCATGTTTGAATAAGAAGGTAAAAGGCTTAATAACAAAGAAAAGACAAAAATGAAAGACGCATCTTTATGTTTTCATTAAAAACAACTTATAAATAGGTTTTATATTATAATGGTATATATAGCAACAAACATTTCTGTAATTAGTTATTGTATGAAAACTTGAACAAAACATAGTCCAAAGTTCATCTGGATAAGAGAAGTTCTACTGTGAGGCAAGTTCTCTGACTTGGCCTAACCTGGTCTAGCCTGGCCCGATATGCCAAATATTGGGCTAGGCCGGGCCAAGCTAGGCCAGAGTGTGCGAAAACTTAACATATACAAATATGCCCTACGGTACAGAAGATAAATACCCAATCTTTATTTAGCAGAAATATGATAAAGCTAGATCTGAACTGTTTCTAAGGAAATGCTGTGATTTTTCTTCAAATAGCATTGCACGGATGAAATGAAACATTAAAATTTAATAACGTCAGACTTCCCTGGCTTCCTAACCCATAATGCGTAATACATAATTATTTTAACATGTTTCAAATTTTATGTCAATGCATGAAAGACATAGGATAAAAGGCTTTGTGTGTGCAAAACTTCAAAACTCATAACCAGTGTTAATGCTCGAGATGAACGTATGGTTATCAGCAATACTATAAATCTAATTGAAATAGAACTTAACATGAGGAAGGGAATATGTTGCTCGTAAAATAGACATAAAACATTCATAAAGTCATTCCGTGTAAATGAATTTGCCGAGACTACAGAAACATGCTGCAGAGCAGAATATTAGGTATATGCAAACTTTTAATGGTCGGTCGTGGTGTCCCTAGTGCACATGTATATTACCTTATGTATATGTAAAATATAACAATTTATGACTTGGTCGCTCAATGGCCGATTTGGTGGTTCATTCTTACCGTTTTGCATTTGACTCGACCAACGTTTCGTATACTACTCTAAATTGATTAGTTTTATTTTATAGTTTCTCTATAGATTACGCTGTACACAGGCTAAAGGACTGTTGTTTACAGGACTTATAGAACAACAATATATACGAAATGACTAGATGGATATGATGTATCAATTTCAGATCAAATCATTCCTATCATAAAACCTGTCATATTTTGAATGAATATCAAATGATCCATCCAATGTATTCTTAATTCAAATATCATGATTCTGTATTGCATTAAACATAGAATAACACTGCTATGATTAATCTGCAATCCAGACAAGAATGTACTGAAGGAATGCGATAACAACTTCTGGTCCATTTTTGATCGAGTTCCAACAGATCTAAGCTAGAGCTTTGTTCGTATACTGCACCTTTCTTTTTTACGCTACAAACGAATTATAAACATCTGTATCAAACAGGTGTTGAACAATGTCTGCAAATTTTATTTTAGCATCTATTGAATTCTCACGCTTTATTAGTTTCGCTTGGTTAGATATCCTTATCGTGTTTTGATACTAACTGTTATTTGTACTTTACTTGGGTGTTATCTATTGTTTCCTTTAGTCTGAGTGTCACTTTTCCTTATATTCACTGTTCCGATATCATCATAGCTAATAGTTCTTAAATTCTCTTCACTGCTATTAAATATGCGCTGATTTACAACTTCAAACTCACAGCACCTGTCAACAGGCATTTCCTGTGTACCTGATCTATTGTCTAAGCACGTCCAAATGTTACACTCTATGTTAGTAGTATTCTTGGCACTAGGATTTTGAACTGAATTTTCTTCAGAGACATTTAAAGACGTAAAGATTCTTGAGTTAATGCACAACTGATCGTTAGAAACTTCTTTTTCATTAGGCCTCGTGTCTGACATTTCACTAATATAAGATTCTTTGCTCTCGTCATTCGTTTTATTATGAAACACGTTATTAATGAGTGTGTCTGTCATATCGTCTGTGATTTTCTCATGAATTCCACATAGGAAAGGATCATCAAACAAATAAGTGTCTGACATACAAATGTTGTTAGTTAGATCATATCCACTGAAAGGCCTTCTGTTATTTGATGGAAATTTCTTAGCTCTACGTTTTTCTTGTCGTAATTCCGTTTGAAGACGTTTCATTGTGTTATTCACAAGAACTGTTTTTCTAAGATAGGTTTCGGGGTTATCTAACTGTTTTATCTTTTTAATTGAGATTTTCAGAATTTTCTTTCTTTCGTCTTTTCTTTCCTTTGGTGTGTTTAAAAACGGTGAGACGCGTTTAGGTGGAATAAAGGTTTCTTCGGTCTCCTTCATTTCGGCTTTTCGTTTGACTCCATGGTTCCTTATATTCGTATGATCCGGCAATACATCTGTCTTGTTGCACATATCAGATAGGTTGGTTACACGCTGTTTATCTGTGGGAAAAAACATAATATATAGATCGGTATGTATTTTGCTTACAAATAAGAAATAATTTACGCAAACTTAACACTTCTACATTACCATGTAGTAAATTCTACACATGTTATGCCTTTTTTGAATTTTCTTTTTGCATTAGATTGGCTGGTGTCAATATGGGTTAAACCAAAACTTTATCCTCTTATATGAAAGTCTCGTAGAAGAGACGTAGATTGTTTAACATTTTGTCAATATCTAGAGTCGTTTTTGATAAATCGCTAAAAGCGGGTTTTCATAAGAAACTGGTGCTCAGATTCAAACAATTACCGAGAATGTTCCGTTATCATTACAATTAATTCTCGAGTCTGCTTTCAGAAAGAACCAGTACAGAGTCAAATGCGAGGGCATGATCGTAACCCCGTTGGGTCTCGAATCCATGCCCTGTTGGTTGACAGGCCAAAAACCGGATGTCATAGGTTTGTGCTCCAGTGGGGTTACGGCGATGCCCTCTCATATGAGTCTGTAGTCACCGATTTCTCCAGTGGGGGGAGCAGATTCGAGAGTGATTCAAATACAATTCAAGCTTTCATCATAAATCAATATAATCTCAACTAAACCATCCTAAAGAACTAATAGTTGGTAAAACACTTCTACCCAGTATCTCATAGAAATTAAGTAGACAAAAGTCATGGTATCTTTTTCATTCAGGACAACTAACTGGGGCAAAAAAGAGGAATAGTTAAGCATATCGCAATTATGATAATATATTTCACTTCGCTAGTAAAGGTCATTACAGAGGTTTACACCAAACTACAAGTAGTGATAAAACCGACAGAAATGACCATGATCAATGAATGTAAGAAACGGAGAAATGTGATGACATGCCAACTATGTCAGTAAGGTATGAACTTAAAATTATCGGTTAACTTAAAACAACCTTCCCTGCGTACGATCAATGGTATTTCGCTCAAGATGCTTACTGTGCCGATATTGAGCTATATAAAATATATTTTACTACCATGTGTATTCAAACTGTAATACGTAAAAAAGAATATAGGATCGATTTAGCTACGGTGACATAAGAGTTATTGGCTTTTTGTACCGCTTAACCATATCGTATACATAATCTTGCCAAACAAAGGGAGCGTTTTAACTAGAGTTAATATAAATACGGTCAATACAAGGTCTTGTAAGCGTACGGGATCAATTAAAGCTGAAGAAAGAGAAGATGATCATTAATTTATAAGAGAGCTCAGAGGATTAAAAAAAAATGAAAACAACTCACCATTTATATGAACATGCTTTTCCGTATTAGTTGGTTTAAGGTCCGTTTCAAAACTTTCTTCGGTATGCACATTCATTTGTTCGTGTTTCACATTCCCAGAAAGTCCATTTGAAATTTCCATTCGGCATGACACAGGTGAATCCGTGCTGGCAAGCAATTCTACATGACACGCGGTGGCACATCTTTGATTTTCAGATGATCCGGAATGTAGATTTTGGTCAGTAATCCAGTTCAAATCTAAACTTTCACATTCTTTATTTCGTATATCTGCACCGCCCTCGCTAAATGAGTTTGTGTGCAAAGAAGGCACTGACAAAATACAAGTCATCTTATACGGATATACTATTTTTTCAAAGCGATTTTTCATTCATAATACGAAATTCCAAAGATATAAGCATATGACACTATTAAACAATCGCCGGAGTCACTAATCAATATTGTACACAATACTCCTTCCGCTTGTAAACTTATAGTAATTATGACAGCACGTAGTGCGTCTTTTCACTCCGACTATCAATCGCGAACTGCTATCGAGTTCATGCATTAATGGGATGCATGGTATAGGCAACGGGGAGTAACTCGTTTGAGATAAATGAAACGGGGGTATCTAAGTAAATAACTGATAATAAACATCTTTGTGTACGCAAATAAAGGCCTGGGTTAGTTGCTTTAAGACGTAAATTAGTTTCTTGTCATTTTGTTTACAAACAAATATCATTGAATATTTATTGTATTTTTATTTATTGGTTTTTGATACACATTCTCTTGAAACTTTAAAAAAAAACTATCGTTATTATTAGTTTCTTGTTCGAGTTTAACCTCACGTTCCCTGGGTTTAGCAACATACTCGTTTACTTTACTGTCACCATCTTTAAATAGTAATTTGCTATTATTGCGAAACTAGTCTACTTCATTACGTAAAGCCTTGCTGTCTGTAGGCATACTTCCAGGAAAATTCCATTTAGGAGAATACTTAATTCTTTCAACTTTTATGCAAATGTTTTGACAAACATTTTTCATTCTATATGAAACCCGACCTTATCTCTTTTTTTGTGATCCTTGACGCACGACTGTTGTCTCCAATACACATGGAACTCGGGTTGTTGTGCACATTAAATTTCATTTGTAAATCATATCCTATTACAAAATCAATTGTTATGAAAGTTTGAAGGGATGAACCATTATTTTTTAATATTGTCCGACTTATAAAAATACCATTGTTTGTAAAAACTTCATCAGCGTTACAGATTCTATGCGTATTTCAAATATCTTTTATTGAAACGTTGTTTACGCCAAAAGAACGATAGGTATTTCGTTCATTCTGATGTTGTATACCGGGCTGACGACGCTAAGGAACATCCGTATGGTAGCCGCAACTGAATTTGCAAAGAAAAAATACTATTGATGCATGTGTAGAGATGTTTTCAATGATAAGCTGCTGCAGAGTGGTATTTTTTTTTTTTCAGTTTCTTAAGCGTATATCTTAATCTAAATATTGAAACGTACCTATAACTTTTTGTTATGCACGTCTTTTTTATTGTCGACATATAATTCGCTCTCACTCGGTGTCTATCATTACATCTTTATAAATGAAATATCTTCTACAAGTTTGAACAGCACATAGAATAAAGCACGAGAATATTAGGCTGTCCCTAGAAAGCGGAAGCGACGGTAAAAATATTTACATCTTTATCATCAATCAAGTAAAATAAGATTAGCAAAGTCCACTTATCAGTTGCTACACCCACCTTGTTCGAGACAGTGCCAGACATGGCTATTGATTTGTCAAAACTACACTGTCACAATGTTTACATATATTTGCGTTGTTACAGAGTAGTGCATGTGTGTTAGTTCAACACTTACCCTTTAGACATCTGTTCTTTTCTATCAAACTATAGAAGATTAAACTTTAGAAATAAGTCCGAAAAACACCTCTGATTCATATGGGGAAGTTGGCAGTTACTTGACAGGTTTGTACTGGTACAGAATCCAGGAACACTGGTTAGGTTAACTGCCCGCCGTTACATAACTGAAATACTGTTGTAAAACGGTGTTAAACTCAAACCAACCAAACAAAGAAGGTCCGAAAATAGATCAGTATCTTTTATGAAACACGTGTTTAATTTAGTTTGCTCAGTTTAGTTACTCCTCGTCGGTACGGCCGAATCCTGATATGCGAGAAAACCATTCACTGCTTGCGTAAAACCGCTAGGCTGCTAGGCTGTTCACGTACATACTAAGGCTTCAGACAAGTGTAAGGTCATAACTTTACTAGTATTTGAAAATCGATGCAAAGATCATACACTCGTTTTAATTCTATTTAACAATTTTATTTTCCAATAGCTGCGGAATTTTTATTACAGTTATTATCTATTTTGTTCTTTTGTTCTTCATCTGTTTAAGAGGCATATTGTTGGCCTTAAATTTAATGTGTTCTCAAAGGACACTGAAAAATAGCTGACATGTTCGCATGTTACCTTTAACGTCTTATTTTGGTTTTAGTTTAGTTTGTCTGTTTTTCAACGTGTTTGTTTCTTTCGTAAATAACTTAAGATCTTAAAAATATATAATCTTTTCCTGCAGACTGAAATCGATTTCATTGAGATAAATATTGGTTACATAAAACATGACATGTTTGGTTTAACAGTAATGACACGTTAATTGGCGACAAAACCGTTTCTCTTGAGCAAAATGTGAAGTGTTGTAAAACAAGAGTCATTCTGTCAATTGATTGTTTTCGCATACTGCAGGTTCATCGACATTATCATTTTTGTGTATGCATATTTGTTCATTTGTGTATTAATACATCATCAAACGATTTGCTGCATTCTGCATACCTTGCTTTCAAACGACAACAAAATGAAAAATGTCATTGTTCTAGAGTAAATGATGTTGATATACTTATGGTTCTTGCTGCGGATGATGATGATGATGACGACGATGGTGGTGGTGGTGATGTTAATGAAGATAATGACTACGTTTTTTTGAAATAGGAGTTTCGTAATGGACAGAATAAAAGCACATGCTGCCTTAAGTAGTACGTTGCAAAGTTCTGCTTGCAACTGTTTTCTCCAAGGGAAATATAATCTATGAGTAACTGCGATTCTGCGACAGGCAAAACTACAACCACTGTGGTTTATATGTCTAGACACGATGGAAATAAAGTGTTGTAACATAACAGTTTTAGTCTCTATGAAAGGAGTTCCGTTAAGATATTGACATTTTCTGTGACACTTTTAAGAAGGCTATCATGTTTCCAGAAAGTAACGCTATTTCTGTATCATCGAACCCGGGTTTCTCATATATTTCAAGTAACAGTCAGTGGATATTTGTTCATATCGCGTCATCATAGAAGTCTATACGGTTTTGGAATTCCATATGCGGACTGATGATTGCACTGGCTCAAAAAAAAAACAGTTACAATAGCATGTATAACATTCTGATTGGACAGCGCATATATCATGTAACATCCGTATTATTAAGAAATTTACTGTCCGGTCTGAATTCTTAGATAATCATGTGTGCATTCAATCGGGGAATCATTGCTTTTGCAAAGAATCAATTTAGAATGTACGCGATCCTCGCATACTAATGTGTTACAATTTGCCACTTGAACATTCATGAAAACAATGTAAACTGCATCATGCCTTGGTGAATGTGACGGTGCCACATAAAATAGATTCAGTGTGAAAGGTACATACCAGTTATCATTACTCTTGCTTAATTGCTTCCGTTTCTAGCAATAATTAACGGAACTGATATACAAGCCCATAACATCACCCTTGTTAGTATGTTGTTATGGCAGGGCGTTTATACGACACAGTAACAGCAATAAAATAGCAAAAAATATCTAGAAAAAGACCGATCATTTTGTTTGTTGGGTTTAACGTCGCACCAACACAATTATAGGTCATATGGCAACTTTCAAGCTTTGATGGTCCAGGAAGACCCCAGGTGCCCCTCCGTGCACTATTTCATCACGGGCGGGCACCCGGGTAGAACCACCGACCTTCCGTAACATTGATGGCTTCCTCACATGATTAACTCAACACCCCGAGTGAGGCTCGAACCCACATCGGTGAGGGGCAAATGATTCGAAGTCAGTGACCTAAACCACTCGGCCACGGAGGCCACTCCCGATCATTTGTTTGGGAGAATAGAAAGCTGAACAGAAATAATAAATAACTTACTCAGTGATTTAAAAGTACCGGGAATAGTAAAAAATGTCTAAGACTCTTTCGTGGTACGTCAGAAGAAGATTATAACATAAATTTTAAAAGAGCGTGTTCCAACAAATGGGTGTTTAGTTTATACTAATTTGTTTAGCCTCGATTGTGAATGAAAGTCATTAAGCTTATTGGAACTTACTGTGAATCCGTTCCTGAAAAACTTAGTATGGTGCCATATGAGAAGTCATTGGTCTGATCCAAAGTGAGCTCGAACCCACGACCCCTGGATTGAGCGACCGACACCTTATCCACTAGACCACCGCTCCCCTTTGCTTGTTTGTTTTTTTTATTAATTTTGTATACCCTCTTAAATTGTCAAATGAATGAAAGATCACATTGATTTCGCTTTCGCTGGATTTAACATTGTGAACATCTGTTGCAATAATATACTTAATAATAATAATAATAATTTTATTTATGCACTTCATGTCAAAACAAATTACAAAGCATAATAAATTATCAAAATAAAAATAAAAATAAAAATAAAAATACTTTACTAGTATACTGACGGTATATAGTATATATTACCTCTATAATTTTCTTCAATAAACGCTTTCTATGTTTGTCAAGATATTACGAACGTGTTATGCATAAGATATCGTTAAATTCAGTTCCTTGTTTTATTACACGACTTCCTGTTTCGTTTATGTCAGGCTAATTACTGTCGAGTAATTAACGTGACAAATGTTGACTGTAAAAGAACATAATCAAAACTTGTCATTCTATGCCCCATAATAATAAGCGCTATGGCACTTTATTTGCTATTTAAAACTTTTTTTATTTCAGAAATCATATTTGAGAAAATTTCTGTTAATATGCATAAAGACCATGAATAAAATAACCTACTATTAAAATTGAATTATTATCGTATCAACATTAAGACACGTGTATCAAGAAGAAACATTTGCTCAAGGTAATGTACACAGCATTGTGATTTTATCATTCGTAATCAAACGTGGTGATGTAAATTATTGGGAAAAGGGGAAACGAAAGACTATAAATGTATTAACAAGAAATGAAATTAGAAAGTATAACGAATAATTGTATAACAAACCCTGGGATATAAATAGTACATGCACTTTCCATTTCTTCTGGCAGCAGCTTTTGACCTCATTCTTAGGGAATTCTATTTCAACGCTATTTCAATTGAAGACTTAAAAATGTTTTCCTTTGCTTTTGAGCAATACCATTACCAAAGAGTTTACTAGTTCAATGCAAGACTTAGAAATTGCGTTTTATTAACTTTGATCACGACTATAAAGGGAAAAAAAGTATTCGACCCGACGAGCTGCAGTTGACAAAATTAATAAAAATACTGCGAGTGTTTTGGTTTTTGGGACATAATATTCACGAATATCTTGAATATCTTGATTTTCAGACGTAAATTCATTGTGAATATTACCCGTTCTACTATTATAAGGTCTACACACGCGAACGCATCATTTGCAAAACAGGCTTTTTAAAAATATTTATTGGCTTGAATATTACGTCAGCATTGCTAATCGTACGATACGATATCGTAACCTTTGTTTACAGAATACGCCTAGATAACACCTTCCTTTGAATGCTTTATCGCAGACAGTGTCTTCCCCTTTTAAATAATAGATATTATTTTAAGATTAGTTATTTTTTATACTGCAATGTAATAAATCGGTAAAGAATTATGACCACTGAGGATTGACATTTAATCTGCACCTGAAATACAATTCACCTTCGTCATGGAAATGACATTAAATTGATTAAAGTAGACGAATGATCACGGCCAATGCTTTAGATCTACTTTCTCGGGTGTTCATTAACATTACGTATACATTTAATAATAGTAAACTTCAAAACGAATCATAAAGTACATTTGTAATTGTAAAATTATAGCAGTATCATACCCAATCAATATATGAGCCGTGGCATGGGAAAACCAACATAGTGGCTTTGCGACCAGCATGGATCCAGACCAGCCTGCGCATCCGCGCAGTCTGGTCAGAATCCATGCTGTTCGCTTTCAAAGCCTATTGCAATTAGAGAAACTGTTAGCGAACAACATAGATCCTGACCAGACTGCGCGGATGCGCAGGCTGGTCTGGATCCATGCTGGTCGCAAAGCCACTATGTTGGTTTTCCCATGGCGCGGCTCATATAGTAACGACATGGAATAATCTATTGCAGTTTTTGCCATGATAAGATATCTATGTAAGATAGCAAGGTTGTAAGATAGATAAAAGGTAAACAACTTCACTACACATAATAATTCATACTGTATTCTGCAAATGGTCATATGTTTTTAAAATGAGTTAACGAGTTTAATAACAAGACCAAAAAACGAAGAAGAAAAAACTGATTTTAGGTAGAAGCATCATGAAGTATTCTTTCACTAAATGCTTTAATTATACATTATAATGGTAAATAAAAACCAGCATCTGTACTTAATTGTTTGAAATTCTGAACAAAGCGGACAAAAGCGTCTACATGCCGGACTAAACTCATGTCTATCCTGAAGTTCATCCGGATTAGACACGTTCTCTTGTACATCTGATAAATACCCATTTCAATTATTTAGCAGAAATATGGTAAAACTAAAACGGAACTATTTCAGATTGTTCTTCAAATAACTTTGAACGAATGAAATGAAACATTACAATTGTATTACATCTGTGATAGAAAACCACTTGGGAAATGACAGATTTCCCTGGTTTCTAAACCCGCTATACATCACGCATAATTATTGTAACATGTTTCAAATTTCATTTTGATGCATGAAGACTTGAGATAAAAGGCTGGGGAAAAATCAAATATAAAAGATCTGTTTAAATGCTGAAGATCAGCAACTAAAATAGAATATTAGAATAAAAACCTAACATGAGCAGAGGAATATGTTGCTCGTAAAATAGACATAAAACCTACATAAATTCATTCCGCGTAAATCAATTTTCCGTGGCGCAAAACATAAATTTTATGTAGACTACAGACTCATGTTGGAGAATTATGTACATTATCATGTAGTCGGTCGTGACGGCCCTAGAGTATATTGCCCAATGTTTGTGTAAAATATGTCAGTTCATGGTCGGTCAATAGCCGATTGGACGGTTCGTTCTTGCCGCTTTGTATTTGACTCTTCTTACTTTTCCTATACCAATCCAAAAATAATCATTCCTATAGATCGATTTAATCTACATTCTAATTAGTTGTCTAGATTACACTGTGTGCACTTGCTAAATGAATGTTGTTACAGATCTAGAAATAAGCAACTTAATGAACAGCAGTGTATCCAGTATGGCTAGATAGATTAAAGTATAAATTTCAGATCAAATCACACCTTTATCATTCCGATCTCTCGCTCTCGCTCTCTCTCTCTCTCTCTCTCTCTCTCTCTTACATAAACAGATCCAAACAGTGTATTCTAAGATCATGGTTCTGTATTCAACAAGGAATTATAATGCTATGATTAATTTGAAATCCAGGCAAGATTGTGTTGAACGAATGCGAAAACAACTTCTGGTCCATTTTTCATCGAGTTCCAACAGATCCAACCTACAGAATTATTTGTTCATTCACCGTTCATGTGCCGTTTTACGCAGAAAATCTATAACAGGTGTTAAATAATGTCTGCACAGTTTATTTTAACATTTATTGAATTCTAAACAATTAAGAGGTTCTCGGGTTTAATATACTTATCACATTTCAAGTTTTGATAACTAACCACGTCTTGTAGTTTACTTCTATGTCATCTAATGTTTTCTTTAGACCGAGTGTCACTTTCACCTACATTCACTATTTCACTGTCATCATAGCAAATTGTTCTTACATTTTCTTCACAACTGTTTACAATGCACCTGTTTACAACCTCCAACTCATAGCACCTGTCAACAGGCATTTCTTCAGGCGTACCTGTTCTATTGTCTAAACACGTCAAAATATTACACTCTATAACAGTGTTATTCTTGGAACTAGGAATATTGTCTGAGTTGTCTTCATTTAAAGACGTAAAGATTCTTGGGTCAATGCACGCTTGTTTGCCAGTGTCAGGAACTTCCTGTTGATTAGGTCTTATGTCTGACTTTTCACTAACATTAGACTCTTTACTCTCGTTATTCGTTTTATTATGAAACACGTTATTAATGAGTGTGTCTGTCATATCGTCTGTGATTTTCTCATGGATTCCACTTAGGAAAGGATCATCAAACAAATAAGTATCTGACATACAGTCGTTGTTAGTTAGATCATAGCCCCTGAAGGGCGTTCTGTTACTTGATGTAAATTTCTTTGTTCTACGCTTTTGTTGTCTTAATTCTGTTTGAAGACGTTTCATTGTGTTATTCACAAGGACTGTTCTTCTAAGATAGGTTTCGGGGTTATCTAACTGTTTTATCTTTTTAACTGATATTTTCAAAATTTTCTTTCGTTCGTCTTTTCTTTCCTTTGGCGTGTTTAAGAAAGGTGAGACTCTTTTAGGTGGAATATAGACTTCTTCTGACTCCCTTATTTCCGCTTTTCGTTTGACTCCATAGTTCTTTATATGATCCGGAAACACATCTGCCTTTTTGCACATATCAAATAGGTTAATTGCACGCTGATTACCTGTAGAAACAAAATTCAAAATACAAATTGATATACATTTTGTTTACATACAAGAAAAACAATACGCAAAGTTTTCCCATCTACATTATCATTTAATCTGCTCTTAACGTGTTGCCTTTTTTTAATTTTCGTTTGGCATTTAATAAGGGGTCAGTGAGAGGGCATGGTCGTGACCCCATAGGGGCTCGAACCCTCGACCTCCGGTTGTCGGCCGCTCAACACGGAGGGTGTGGGTTCGAGTCCCAATATGGTCATTGGTTTTTCCAAGAAGTAAATTTGAGAGTGATTCAAGTACGCTTCAACCTTCCGTCACAATCGAACTCAAATAAATCAGTATAAAAACTAAATTATCCTATAAAACTAATAGAAAACCACTTTTTATCCAGTATCAAATAGAACTCAAGCGGACAAAGGTCATGGTATCTTACTAGTAGTGACCGAAAAAAAGAGGAATAGTTCAGCATTTCACAATTATAATAATACATTTCACTGCCCTTGTAAAGGTCATTGCAAGAGTTTAAACTAAATTACAAGTAGTAATGAAAACGACAGGAATGACCATGATCAATAAATGTGAGAAATGGAGAAATGTTATAATCGATTAATTTGAAATATCCTTCATAATTATGTACGATCAATGGTATTAAAAAGACTTCGTTGAAGATGCTTATTGCAACTCTATTAAGCAATATATCACATATTTTACTATGGGTATTCTGTTTGTAATTGGTACAATATTTTATAGGATCGATTTAGCTACATTGATTTTGATACCGCTTTAACCCTATCGTGTACATAATCTTGCCAAACAAAGGAAGCGTTTTAAGTACATTATACTGATAATATAAATACGGTCAATACAAGGTTCTGTAAGCGTACTTGATCAATTAAAGCTGAATGAAAGAGAAGATGATCTTTTGTTTTTATTTGACAACTCAGGATATAAAAAATGCAAACAATTCACCAATAAAGGATAAAAATGAAAACAGCTTACCGTTTATAGGAAAATGCTTTTCCGACTCAGTTGGTTTAATGTCCGTGTCAAAATCTTCGTCGGTATGCACATTCAATTGTTCGTGTTTAACATTTCCAGAAAGCTCATCTGAAATTTCCATTCGGCATGACATAGATGAACTCGTGCTTGCTTCTAAATGACAAGGGGTGGCACATCTTTGATTATCGGATAATTCGGAATGTAGATTTTGGTCAGTGATCCAGTTCAAATCAAAACTTTCAGATCCCATATTTCGTATATCTGCATCGCCCTCGCTAAATGAGTTCGTATACAAAGCCGGCATAGACAAAACACAAGTCATTTTATTAGGATATAATATTTTTCAAAGCGATTTATCATTCATTATACGAAATTCATACGATACTATTAAACAATCGCCGGAGTCGCTAATCAATACACAATACTCCTTCCGCTTGTAAACGTATAGTACACTGCGTCTTTTCACTCCGACTATCAATCGCGAACTGACTTGTTAACGTGCTATCATGCATGGTATAGGCAACGGGCAGTAACTCAATTGAGGTAAATGGGGGTATCTAAGTAAATATGTAGCTGATAATGATTTTTTTGTGTACTCTTATAAAGGGCTAGATTAGTCATAAGTTGCTGATAGACATAAATATTTTTGTAATATTGTTTACTAAATAACATCATTGTATATAATTTTCTATTTCCTACGTTTTGATACACACGGTTAACCTGCAGCGTATATAAAGAATTAAGTGATTTACATAAAGACGCGGTCATGGATTTACATGTCGAGTTCGAACTCCCGTTCCCTGGGTTTAGCAACACACTCGTTTACTTTACTACCACACTTTTTTAAAGAGTAATTTGCTATAAATGTAAAACTGGTTGACTTCATTACGTAGAACCTTACTGTCTTAAGGCATACACTCAGGAAAATCAAAAAAGTAAAATCCAAATAAGGCGAATAAGCATGACGTAATGATCAGTCTTGATCGAAGTCATTAATCGAAGAAAGGAACTTTTAAGAAAAGAATATTTCTTTCAACTTTTACGAAATATTTTGACAAACATTAGTTATTATTCATTAAATCTGATCTAATATGTGTGTCCCTTTGTGGTCCTTGACGCACGACCGTTGTCAGCAATGCACGCGGAACTTTTTCGCTCTGCACATAGAACTCGTGTCATCAATCATATCAAACTTGTATTTACAAAATAAAATGTTATGAAATGTTGAAGGCATGAACCACTCTTTCTTATCATTGTAAGACTTTTAAAAAACCGTCGATATTTTTTTAAAAAAAAAGAAAAGAAACAAAACGTTATCAATTTCTATTCTTATGAGATCAAAACATTGTAGCAAATTAAAGTTAGAAGAAATTAAAAAATGAGAGGGAAAAAAGGAGAACTAAGTATTTCATCAACTGCCTAATGTAGACGGATGGAAAAAAAACGACACAGAAAAAAAAAAGAAGAAAATAATGTAAACAATATATTTGGCTACTTGGGGACATGTAAAAAAATATATTTAGCTACTCGGGGACCCCAATCATATGCATTTAAGGTTAAAGACATAAATAAGCGAAAGAGAGATAAGCGAAAGGTCATAATCTTATTTGCCAACGGCTCAAGATCAGCTACTGATTGAACTGCTATCAAACAGATTTTTTTTTTGTTATTTCCTTTAGCTATGAAATTTAAGTGATTGATTATTTATTTATTCATTTTTTTGTTCGTTCTTTCGTCCGTTCTTTTATTTAAAGGTTGACTGTCGGCATTGAATTTAATATGTACGCAAAGATCATTAAAAGTATTTCTCATATTAGCTTTAGTCTCTTATTCTTTACTTCTTTCTTAAATAGCTAGTGTTCTCATTTGTTGCAAACTGAAATCGATGTCACTGAATACCTATCAGTTCCATCCAACGCGACATGTTAAGTTTAACTGTATGTGGTGTTGTTAAACAAGAGTCCTTCTGTCAATAAATTGTTTCAGCGTACTGCAGGATCATCTATATTTTCCAGTTTTGTGTATTATCATTTTGTTGATTTGCATGTTGAAATATCACAGAAAGATTCGATGAATTCTGCAAACCTTACTTTCAAAATGACAACAAAATAAAAAAAAAGCTCTAGTTTGTTCTAATGTAAATCATGCTGAGGACGCTGTTAGTTCTACTTTCTGCTGCTGATGATGATTATGCTGGTGATAATGATGAAGATAACGCCGATAATATCTTATTAAATAGGAGCTTACGTACATGCTGTATGTTCACGTAATACGTTGCAAGAAACAAAAATTATACCAACATTTGTTTTCTCCCAGGGAAATATAAACTGTAAGCAGCTGCAGAATTACTATATGGGAGATACTAAACTCTGTTCCGCGAGAGGCAAAAAATACAACCACTGTGGTTTCTATGTCTAGACACTATGGAAATAAAGCGTTGTAACAAAACAGTCATAGTATTGACATTTTTTGTTACACTTAAGAAGGCTTTGGTGTTTCTGGAACTTAAAGCTTAGTTGGAAAGTAACGCACGCTATTTCTGTACCGTCGAAACCGGTTATTATGTATTTCAAGTAGCAGTCAATTAGATATTCGTTTATGTCTAGGAGTATGTGACGGTGTTACAGAAGTAATTCATAGCTGACTAGAATCCATATCAAAATAATTGCTCTAGCTTAATTGCTTCCTGTTCAATTATAAACGACACTGATACACACGCCTATTACTTATATTACTTTGCTCGTGTTAATATGCCTTTGTGGCAGGGCGACAATGCAACACAACGAAACAACAATAAAATTGAAAATGATATCTAGAAAAAAAATCCTTTGGAAGATATGAAAGCAACTAAGAAAATAAATAGCAGGTCCAACGTGAATAAGTCTGTTCATGAAAGGTAATTAAATGTGCAGCACACCTTCGCACCCCGGCACGGCTTGCGTGAATCTCTACTGTACAGAGGCATTAAAAGATGATCCAAAAGGAGCGGAAATAATTTGTCGTTGTATTCTTGTTTATTTTATAGTTGAGCCGCGCCATGAGAAAACCAACATAGTGGGTTTGCGACAAGCATGGATCCAGACCAGCCTGCGCATCCGCGCAGTCTTGTCAGGATCCATGCTGTTCGCTTTCAAAGCCTATTGCAATTACAGAAACTGCTAGCGAACAGCATGGATCCTGACCAAACTGTGCGGATGCGCAGGCTGGTCTGAATCCATGCTGGTCGCAAACCCACTATGTTGGTTTTCTCATGGCACAGCTCATTTAGTGTATTGCTGTTTTTCTGAGGCGAAACCTCAGAAAGACAGAGAACTATTAGTCTGAGACATTTTTTATGATACGACATATTTTAAATTCATTTTTAAGCGCATATGCAAAAACTGGCATATCAATTTTCTGTATCGATGTACCCGAATCTAATTATTTGAAGTTGGGTCTAAAGTTGTCTTTACATCCAGTTTGAATACAATACTCGATAAGTAAGCATGGAGCCAGTGGTATTACTGCGACCATAGTTGTGGCCAACCCTTGTTTGGTGTATTGTTTAATTTTGCAGCCAAGAGTCTTTCGGCAGTCAAGGTTTCGTGACGATTTCGGCACTCACAACGGACAAGGATTATAATGGAAGTAAAGGTATAGAGCTGAAATATTTGCTGTAAGCTTTTCGTATAAAGAAAAGTAAACAAACCTCTGTAACACTGGTTGTCAGGTGTACTTAAACAAAATATTAATAACATTTTAATTATACCTAACATGCTTCTATGTTCCACGGTGTTATTTACGTAAAAGTTTGACTTTAAAAATAAAGTTATTTTAGGTGTACTCAAATTGTTACTTAAATAATATCGTTTAATCATTTTTATATATCAAGAGAGGGATACCACAATTTCAAAACTTGTCTAATTTTATTGATGTACATTTGGAAACGTGACCCTTTTGATCTAGTTATACTGTATGAATGATATTACTTCACAAATTTATATGAAATCCTTGTACGTACTTGCAAGTATACAAATACAATACCCGCAAATTGCACAAAAAATGACTAAGTAGAAAGTGGGGTTTACATGGAACTCTCTCCTGTCACAAAGTTAGTACATTCAATATGTAAAGAAAGAATGATGTTATTTGTAGAACAATTTATAACATTAAAAACTTTATAATGAAAACTTTCCTTGCCTGGCTTTGTACTTACAGTAAAACAGTAATTAACATTAAGAAAATCTTCGCATACGGATTTGATTAATAACTGTTGTCGCAGGTACAAAAGTGTCAATGCCTGCTAACATCTTGCACTGAATACCATCGGCAAAATCCAAGACAAAATTAATGAGTTTTGGCAATACTGTGCATGTGTTGTCGCTCTATGTTCATCATGTGCATTTTTTTTTTTAATTTACCTTATTTATTGACTTATAGGGTTCAGTGGGAACAAACACACTTAGTCGTGGTAGTGGAAGTGCTGTTGCTGCTACTACTGCTGTAGCTGCTGCTCTGCTGCTTCTGCTTCTGCTGCTGCTGCTGCTGATGATGATGATGGTGATGATGATGATGATGACGACGACAACGACAATGATGATAAACATGATTACGATGATAAGAGTATTTACCGCTAAGTGTAAAAAACCCAGTTTTCTGGCCATTTATAAGAATGAATTGTTTGGAACTATTATCAGATCCAACAGGAAACATGCACTTTGCTTTCGCAGCTACCTGTAGGTAAATATTTTCATACAGGCATGCAACACATCAAATAAACCAGATGTGAAAGCGAATGTTTCATTGATAAAATTTAGCGAATTAACGGCGGAAGAAGGGGTGTCTATTTGGAACTTGTCTGCAACTGGAGAAAATAGTTAAAAGAGGTTTAATGTTGTTTTTCCCTCTATTTCTGGGTATAGTAAGTGATTTCATCATGTCGCCAAAATTCTAAACACATTATAATTTACCTTCAAAATGATTCTAAACAGTTTTTTCAACAATAAAGGATCTATTAATCTAAATAGTTTTTGTAATTTAAGGTAAGTGACAACTTTCTCACATAAATCAGGTGTACAGGAGGAACTGTAGTCTTCCGTGATCCATCATGATGAAAATATGCCTCGCCTTGTTGGCCTTAATTCACTTGGTTTGCCTAAGTCAAGATATCTGTTATATGCGGTATCTTGCTGTTGCATTCATGCGAGGCTATTTACTGTCAAGGTTATGGACGGAAAAAAAGCCCATTAAACGTTATAATAATATTTCTTCCGTCATTTCATTTCCGTAATAATAGAAGCTTTGTAAAGCTATCACATTTAATTTCATATTTAAAAAAATGGTGTGGTAAATTTTACGCAACAACTTGTTTTTTTTTATCAGTTCATCAAACATATATAATATTACTTACCATTCTGCTATGAAATGTGATAGTTGAAACCGGTAGATATGGCAAACACAAACTGAAAAAAAAGATACAAGGTAAAATAGAAATAATGCAGACACTGCTGATTGTTCAACAGTCTCTGAAGATATAATCTAAGTACATGATATTTCATCTTAAGCGTTTCAAACTGCTGTTAAAGCAAAACTGTAATATATAAAGAGACATTATGTGTTTACTGAATACATTAAAAAACCAGGACTTAAGCAATCAAATTTGGCTGATTTAGCAGTGTCGCCTATCTCAATGGTTCATTTTATAAAGGATTCAAATTAACATAAAGATTTTTAGCGTTCTAATGACTGGTACACTTTATTTATAGAGTCCAATTGACAGAAAATACCAAGATACACAATCAATAAACAAATATTCTATTCAATTTGACAATATATAGGTATTCAGTTACGTGGTAAACTTAAAATGATAAATATTATCTTTAAGATCAGTTCAAGTGTATACTGCATTATAAAATTAATAAATCGGTCGTGAATTATTGACATTATCTAACCAAATTGTGTTGAAATACAATGCTGGTTACAAGGCTATGTAGGCGTCAAAGTTTGCTTTTAAGTTTGTGAACAAAGTTTGAAAATCAATGCTTACCCAATCATCTACTTTAGTTATTATCAGGACATTGTCTGAATGCCAGTGTTGTTAATTAACAGCAATGATTCTCAGCTATTTATGAATTTGTAAAGTATTTTAAAAGACTCGAGATAAACATATGCTTATTGACAAAGATGAATATATTTAGATCTCCCGTAGATAATTTGAACAAATACACAAATGTTGTAACTTAAAATTACCGAAAGAATATGAGCAAAAAATCTTCCATGAATGTCATTTCAAGTTAACAGTTTTGCCGCGGCGCTTAAACACATGTTATTCTTATGTAAATAACAGACATACGTTACAATTATATGTGAATAAGATGTTTCAGCAGGACAACATGTACATGTAATATAAGAGCAGGGATATGTACATTCTATTAGAAAAATATATTTCAAATGAGCATGGCTAAGTGGTTATTGTACATTAACCAATGTTTACATCATCGCCGATTGTAAATTCATGACTTCGTCGATCAATGGACGATTAATCCAAAACAGCGGAATAAGTAAATCCTCTCTTCTTTCTATATATATAATAAATCTTAATCAAATGATACGTCCAATATATTAATAGATCATGAGTCTGTATATAAGACCATTGAAACGGCTGTGGCACAGGCAAAAATATGTTGAAGGAGTGCGATAACGACTTCATGAATCAGTTCAAAGACATACAAGTTAAACTTTTTCTTGATTATTGCGTTTTTTTCGACCCCAGGTGCCCCTCCGTGCATTATTTCATCACGGGCGGGCACCAAGGTATAATCATCGACCTTCCGTGAACAAGCTGGATAGCTTCCTCACCTGAAGAATTCAACGCCCGATTGAGGCTCGAACACACATTGGTAAGGGGCAAATGATCGAAGTCAGCGGCCTTAACCACTCGGCCGCGGGGACCCCTACTTTACGTGGGTATTTCAGAACATTTTCTGTGCAATTCGGTTGAATATCTGTTGATTTCCAAAGCTTGATTAGGTTCGCTCAAATGAATATTTACATTCCGTATGTTTACCATTGTTTCTTAAGTATATGCCTTGCACTTTCCTTCAAGTTAATCTTATGTTTTCTTAACATTCAGTGTCTGTTTCACTTAGATTAACAGTTTCACTATTATCATGACAGATATATACAAACTGTTCATAGTGCACCTATTTCTTATCTTTAACTCGTCAACAAACATTTCCTGTGTGCCTTTTTTGTCTAAGCACGCTTCGGTACATTGGGTAGCAGTGTTACTCGCGTCACTAAACTGTGTTTTGAACTGTCTCCTTATACCTCTAAAGACGTAAAAAGTGTTTTCAATGCATCGTTGTTCTTCAGGAACATTTTGTCTGACTTGTCAGCACTATCATAATGATTAGTCATGTCATTTAGTATCCCTTGAAAAACGTTAATAAACAGAGTGTCTGTCATATTGTCTTTAACTTTCTGATGAAAACTGTTCAGGAAAGAATCATCACAGAAATACAACTGTTGTAATGTGTACCTATCAACTAAACGATATTCTCTCATTTGTTGCATATTTGAGCCTCACCATGAAAAAACCAACATAGTGCGTTTGCGACCAGCATGGATCCAGACCGCGCAGTCTGGTCAGGATCCATGCTGTTCGCTTTCAAAGTCTATTGCAATCAGAGAAAACGTTAGCGAACAGCATGGATCCTGACCAGACTGCGCGGAAGCGCATGTTGGTCTGGATCCATGCTGGTCGCAAAGCCACTATGTTAGTTTTCTCATGGTGCGGCTCATTTCTTACTCCTAAGATTTCTTTGTCTGAATTCAACATGTAAACATTTCGTTAAATATTTATAATAACTACTGTTCTTCTAAGATAGGCTTTGGAGTCATCTAATTGCTCGACATGTCGTGCTCAAGTCCGGGTATTTTAAAATCGTTAGAAAGTGCTGAAAATTGACTCCCCATTAGCAAAAAGCAAGAAAACAAAGAAGTCCAGGTGCATCCATTTTGACAGGATGACCCCAGCGCGTGACCCCTGACTATAGGCCTATGCAAATGCGACTTTCGTTTTCAAGTTTAGCCTGTTTACTTTCTTTTTTTCTTCCAAAAAAAAAAAAGAATGTCGTCTAACGTCATTTTCTGTGTTGTCATAAACATACGTATACCTGGCGGGATTGCATAAAAATGTGCCGGCCGTCCTAAGGATATAATTGAGCCGCACTATGAGAAAACCAACATAGTGCATTTGCGACCAGCATGGATCCAGACCAGCCTGCATCCGCGCAGTCTTGTCAGGATCCATCTTCTCTAACAGTTTTTTTAATTACAATAGGCTTTGAAAGCGAACAGCATGGATAATGATGCGCAGTCTGGTCTAGATCCATGCTGGTCACAAACGCACTATGTTGGTTTTCTCATGGTGCGGCTCAATTATATTAAACCTGCCTTGAAAGGTCACCATTTTATCTTACGTGTTATGAGACATCAACTATCTTCCTTAAGTTGGTTTTTAAAGACAGGTTCGATTGTATTTTAAAAAGCAGATTCAATGCACGATTGCTCAGTCTGAATAAAACGTGCTGACTGCAGTAAAAATAGCCAGGGATCTGTCAATTAACAAATATGTTTTGCATTATATCAGATATCAGCCGCACCATGAGAAAACCAACATAATGGGTTTGCGAACAGCATGGATCCAGACCAGCCTGCGCATCCGCACAGTCTGGTCAGGTTCCATGCTGTTCGCTTTCAAAGCCTATTGCAATTAGAGAAACTGTTAGCGAACAGCATGGATCCTGACCAGACTGCGTGGATGCGCAGGCTGTCTGGATCCATGCTGGTCGCAAAGCCACTATGTTGGTTTTCCCATGACAAGGCTCAATTATCATTTTACTTGTCTTAGGTTTGTATTTCCCTGTTAATATTCACTGGTTATTTCTAAAGCTTCTGTAAAATGATAAGCCATTTCATACATTAGACTTTAAATGCACCATCTAACAAAGTCATGCAATTAATCATAATACATGTCTGTACAGTGCATGAAACTGTACCTTACCTAACGATCAGTGCTCAAATAGTGGAAAATCACAGGACGCCCAACACGACTTAAACGTTTATGTTGCATGCTCGATTCATGGACGATAGTGGAAGTGCAAGCTACCGTCCGCGCCCTTTAGCTCCGGGTTGAGCAAAAAAACATTTACACTCACGTTATAAGTAAGGAATATAATACAGAAAACCTTTTAAAACATCCAATAATAATTTTTAATCATTATATAATTGCAGTAGTTAATAAAGCTTTATGATAAAATGTGTCAAGATGTTTACAATGCGAAAAGGTCATCAGGTTATTTACTACGCGCATTTGAACCGAGACACTAAACTATGGTGGCATATTTCTAAACAACCTTCAATTAACATGTATGTAACGTATTTCACCAGCCTGAATAATATGACAAAGTCTTATTTATATAACAAATATTTTACCACTCTTATGTTAACTATATAAAGTAAGATAATAGGACCGATTTAGCTATTGATTTGGTACGTATCCTTTACATAGCACGGTCGTAATATCTTGCGTTATAAAGATCAAATAAATATGGTTAATATGTAATTGATTGAACTCAATACGTGCGATCAATTTCAACAGAAATGATCATTAATTTCATTTCACAGATTAAAGAGAATAAAGATATTTTAAAAGAAAAAACAACAAATGGGTAGGAGCATAGGAGCAATCTTTTCGGAGGATTCAGGTGCTTCGGCATTGAATTTCTTGTGTCTGACGCTTCCAGAAAGTCCAATTGAAATTTCCATTCAGCACGAAATCGATGAACTCGAGCTCGCAATTACGTGACACAGGTTGGGATAGACTTACACAGTCTGTTGAGATTTAACATTTCCCATTTTTTTATTTATTTTTTAAATATATTTCAAATTTTCTGTAGCTCCCTTTTACTGCGGCTTAGAGACAGAGGCTAGAGATATTGTAAATTTTATGAGAAAGTGGTATCAGAGAGGATTTTATGGCCAAGTGCTTTACAGGTAATGACTCTAACGACTGATGCCAGTCTAAGGTTGGGACTGATTACTATTATACTAACTATTGTATAATCTTGAATGTGAACGACGGATAATTATTCAGTTAAAATAAAAAATGTCACATCCTTCTCTTTATCACACTCTCTTAGAGGGTTCATGTACAAAAACAAACCATTTAGTGTTACCACTTTATGCATGTCTTTTGACGTTTTCATGTACACATTTTAAATAGAATGCAGTGTATGACCGTCATAGATACGCAGGTACACTACAAACTAACCTACTTACACGGGTAAGACACGGGTATTGCTTCCATCTTGTATTATCAATCTATATTTGAGCCGTGCCATGAGAAAATCAACATAGTGGTTTTGCGACCAGCATGGATCCAGACCAGCCTGCGCATCCGCGCAGTCTGGTCAGGATCCATGCTGTTCGCTTTTAAAGTCTATTGTAATTAGAGAAACCGTAAGCGAACAGCATGGATCCTGACCAGAATGCGCAGGCTGGTCTGGATCCATGCTGGTCGCAAAGCCACTATGTTGATTTTCTCATGGCACGGCTCATTTATTTGCGCGGAGATTCTGTCCCAGTTACAAAAGTGTTGTACATTTTGTTTGAATTACAATAAGCCGAAAGCAAAATATATCAAGTTCGTAGGCTAATAAAAGAACAGATTGAATTAACGAAAAAAGTCCAAATATTGGTGCAACACTTTTGTAAAAATGAAATAAACACGTTTAATCAGCTTTTAATATCACTTTTTCGCTTCGGTTCTGAGCACCATTTAGGGTGAGTGTTGCTTTTGAGAAATTCCTCTTCCCTGGCTTGAATTGATAATATGCAAGTCATGTGTGAAATAATAACGACGCCTACCTGTTGTTTTTTTTTCTAATTGAAAGACTCTATACAGACTAAGCATTCGATGTGATTGAACACAACAAAACAAAAATGTTGTTTCAATTTTATTATGGCATACTAGTATACTTTTTCAACTCTCTACACAACTGTTTACAGTGCATTTGTTTGCTACCACTAATAACTCGTCATACTTGTCAATACATATTTCATGCGCACCAGGTCTGTGATCTACACAAGTCAAAAGGTTCCACCTCTTGTAAGACTGAACATTTGTGGTACTCTGTGACAAGCAAATTGGTCTGAATCTTTTCCATATAATGATTGAACTTCCTTTTGATTTGATATTATGTCGAAGTTTACGCCAATATCAGATTTTATAGTATTGTCATTCGTTTTGTCATGAAACTGGTTTTTGAATAAATACTAGTATGTACTAATTAACTTTGATATTGTGGCAGTTGAGTCCAATAAGTCCAGGGGTGTTCAAAGATAATCCGTCATTGATCTATTGTAAAGCAAATATTGGATTTACCTGTATTGGAAAATAAACAGTGTCGATTGTATTGAGGTCAACTGCCACATTATCAAAGTTTATTAGTACATCATATCATCTGTAATGTTCTTATAAACTCTTGTTAGAAAAAGGATGGTGAAGCAAATAAATGTCAGATCTAGAGCTTGTTAGGTACATTATATCAGCTGAAGGGTTTAATTATTTGATGCCAATTTCTTATTTTTTATTTTCTTATTTCTATGTTTTCTTTATCGGAATTCCGTTTGTAACTGTTTTCTGGTATTGTTGAAACAAGAAGGCTTCGGTGCCACCTAATTCTTTTTACTTTTTATTTTAGGTTTTCAGAAATTTCATTCTTTCATCTTTTCTTTCCTTTGGAAGAGGTTCGTTTAGATTGAATAAAACTTTGTCAAACTACGTATCGTCAGCTCATGGTATTTTTTCCATTTCCGTCAAACTACGTGTCGTCAACTCATGGTATGTTTACCATTTCCGTTAAACTACGTATCGTCAAGTCATGGTATTTTTTTCCATTTCCGTGTGTGCCTTGTTGCATCCCATATAGCAGACATGCGTTGGCCCAACGTTGGGCCAACGGCAGACTCTTCGTTGGCCCAACGAAGATTTCCAACGTTGGCCCAACGCCATTTTGCTAATTGGCGCAACGTTGGCCCAACGGTTGGTACACCGTTGGCCCAACGACTGGTATCCTACACTCATCGTTGGCCCTCCATTGGGCCAACAACTGATAACCTACACTCATCGTTGGCCCTCCATTGGGCCAACAGCATTTTGTCGTCTATTATGGTTGGTTCAACGTTGGGCCAACTCTGTTTCTTTGTTAGCCAAAGATGGATGCCAACGCTATCTCAACGATTAAGAAATTGAAAAAAAGTCTAAAACTAGCATTATTTCATACATGTTTTATTTTCAAATAGTTGTGATTTTGTTAACATTTAACAAAAAGAAACCTTACATTTATTTAAAGTTTGTTTGCAATTTTCCTGAAGAAATATAACAGAATATTTCATCACTACAACATGTAAAATATTGATTCCAGTCTTTATAAATCTAACTATTTTTCTTTTTTCAGTCACTGATTAAATCCTACTAAAGTGAATTACTGTCTGTATATTAACTCATTATATATCCAAGTTCTGTTTGTTTGTTTTCTTTTCTCTCTGAAGTTGCAGCTTTTTGTATTTTTATTTTTTCCTGTGCACCACAGTGCTAGGCACTCCGTTATTACTCTCTTGAACAGGACCCTGTAAAAAAAAAACAACAAAAATCATGTTGATTAAACCATCTACGTCAAATTGATAATAATAACTAAAGAAATGCATATAAACCTCTGGACATAAACTTATGTAAAATGTGTGAAATTATTTTTTGTCTGTATTTAACCGAGAAAAATGTGTTATAATTAATGAGAATATGAGTTTTATTTACAGAATTTAATGCTCCACACAAGTGCTATCCGCCAGCTTTAGATATAAGTATTTAACATATGTTCAAGTCACATGGATATAACATGCATACATGATATAAAAAGAAATTCTCTATAAGATTCCACAACTTATCAAAAATATTTTTTAAAAAAAAAAAAACTTCTACTTACAGTTTATAGCTGGAAGACTGGGTTTTTGTTAAATCTAGACCTATCACATGTATAATAGTTTCCTTTACTTCACATGTCTATAAAGCTAGAAATCTGGCCTAGAGAGTAAAATTAACCACATTTTCTGGGATTTCTTACATAACACGGGTTAACGAGAGTTCATGTTCTGGAATATTCAACAGATTTATTGTAAACATTTTATGATTGTATAAAATTAGATATTTGTTATAGAGTTAGTAGTTTGTTTTTATTGTTGTTTTTTTTTTTCAATACTTTTCTCAAAATTTTTCCAATGTAGTAGATTTGAAATAGTTCAAAATATCACTACGGCTGCAGATAAGTTTTAAGTTTAATTAGCCCAAATTTATGTAACTACGAATTGGTGAAGAAAAGTGTTTAACTATTAATTAAATATTGCATGTTACACCTACACAACGTGTATACCTGTGGGGGCTTGTGATAAAACAGTGACCCGTAAAATATACAATGATATTGTTACTACTAATGGGCCAACGTTGGGCCAACGATGTTTTCCCTGTATAAGTCTTTGCCTGAAAATCAATATCGGGCCAATGCAGAGATATCTGTGACTGAAATTTAAAATTGGTTCAACGTTGGCCCAACAGCTGTATTTACAATACTTATTAATCATTGTTGGGCCAACAGTGGCCCAACAAAGATTATCCTTTGACGGTTTTCCGTCGTTGGCCCAATGACTTCATGTTTACAGGGATATTTCAGACAAGTTTTTTACGTTGATTAACTGTCGAAACGGATACAAATTTTAATACATCTTTTTTAACATACTAGAAGAAAGATACAAAAACAGCTACAATATGCGTGTAATAGCGCTGAAATCAGTTTAAGTACACTCCAGACGTAGATCTACCACACACACATCAAAGTCAATTTCACCAACATCAAAAAGATGTCTACAAACAAATTGAGACGGGTTAATTATCGAGTCTCTCCACAGGAGCGAAAGTAAATGTAACGCGAAACTACTGACTGTATATTATTAATTAAAAAGTCAACATCTTAACCTGAATTTATACGACATAAAAAGGATAAGCGTATCGTATTTCTTAGATTTAAGGGGCGGTTTCGTCTTTGATTATACTCTGTTCTGACTAGAGTTTAAATGTGGTTTAAAACGGTTTTATTTTTTTGATCAAGTTTGTGTCCACACACAATGTGAATTATACCGTGTTCAGACTACGTTTTTAATCCTACATTAACTTGGGTTTATTTTTTAAACTCGTTTGCGTCCACACTATATGTGGTGTAAAACGTGAATTTTGTAAAGGTCAAGTGGTTTCTGTAATGTAGCATTAAAACTACCTCGGGAGGTGGTTTTAATACTACATTAAAAAGTAATGCTACATTATTTTACAAATGTGAACGCAAATGTGGGTTATAACTGGTTTTACAACCCCAAATCCACAGATCTTACCTTTTGGAGGAAGAATACCATGTGTTTCTCTTTTGTATCAAACAATTGATGCTGTGGCTGGCAAAGTAATTGGACTGTTGTTGAAACAAAAACATTAAATTGCGATATGGAGTCATGCTGACGCTCAAAATGGACAATAGATGGAATGAACAGAAATTCTTAGATGAACACAGAAGTTTAAATATTGATGACCCCTTCTTGTTTCTGTTAGCCTCAATTCTTTGTAACCTTTTTGCTTATTGCAAGATATTTGTTAACTTCCAACATTACATGTGTATATCTAAACCACATTTCTTTGCCAAGTGTGGACGCAAACTAGATTATATTTTGATGGGTTTTGAATGTCAAATACCAATTATAGCCAATTAGTGCCTAATAAAAATAAAACCGTTCTGCTAGTGTGAACACGGTATTAGAAGTGTATTATTTGAAGGTCAAGTGGATTAAAAACAAAACAAAACAAAAAATAATGTAACATTAAAACCACCTCCAGGGGTAGTTTAAAAGCTACACTAAAAATAATTACATTTATTTCATTAGTGTGAACACACTTGTGGAATATTACAGTTTTAAAATCTATTTATGGGTTTACTCACCAAATCTGACATTTTGGCGGGACAATACTATATTTGTCATCTTTAGTGTTAATATAATAAACAATGGATGCAATAATAAACAATGGATGTAATGGTTATGATTTCCTTATATCTGCATGCCTCCTTGTTTGTAATCTTTCTTGTTTATTACAAATCATTCTCCGAAACTGCCATGTTTCTACTTGACAATGTTTGCTTCCAATAATGTAACAATGCTAATAAATATTCACGACCCTTGCATGTATATACTTTAACTTTCAACTGCCTGGTGTGAATGCAAACTAGATTATATTTTAATGGCTTTGATTATCTCAACCATTAAGGCACTACAACAATACGGATGTTCAGTCTGAACACAGTATTAGTCTGCGCTGTAACACGTGACAGCAAATTGTTAATCCTTACGCATTGCTGTTTTGCATTTTCTACATTACTTTTGTCCTTATATTTCATATGGTAGTCTTTCGCTTGCTTTCACAGTAAAGATGTAGATCTATATCAGTTTTCAACAAAAATGGTTATTGAAAGCTTATTCATCACATAAACTTAGGAACATGATATTGAATGCAAACACCGCATGACGTTTAGATATCTTTTAGAATGTTCGCGGTAAAAGGTGCGTAATTACGGTAATAGGTATAAACATAGGAGAATACTCCGGACAGTATTCAAATTTTGTATGGTTATGCCCCTTTTCTTCTCAAAACATTGATAATTAGTTATGAGGAAATATGATGAGATAGTATAAGCAAAATACGGTAGAAATTTTGGGGGAAAAACATTTTTATAAAAAATAATGAAAAAAGATTATCTAGTTGGTAGCCAGATTATACAAAAATGGGATCAATTAATATTCTTTACAAGAACAAATTTGTTTCATCTTCTAAACGTTTTCGTTTACCGTGATCAAAGAATGACAGTAAAAACGCAAACACATGTTTCGTGAATTTAATCGTAAGTTTTCAGAACTTCATATAACATTAGTTTTAAGAAATTAACAAAGATTTAAATAAAGTGATAAAAAAAAGTCATTATTATTATAATTGGTTTTGTTAAAATGAATTTTCCTCTACTTCCGTTTTATATAATTTCCGTATTGGTACGATTACGACGAAAAGTAATTTAAAAAAGGTGTCGCCTACGGCTGAAATAGTCAAGCCTTTACTAAACATCACTTCTAAAAAACAACCGCAATTATGTAATTTGCCTTTCAATGTAACCTTTTACTGATAAACAGTATAAATTCACCATTTATTGTACATTACCAGTCAACAAAGTCCGTTTCTTAATTTCCTTAATGTTCTGTTTGCAGACGACAAGTTTAGCTTACCGTACAACAAAAACAAACAACAGAAAAGCGGAACTAGCATGTGTTACCTATGGAAAAGCTACCTAATCAGGAATCTGTCAATTAATGAACATGTATTACATGATAACAATTTTGCTTTATCTTATCTCTATATTATTATTTCCCTTTAAATATACACACGAGTTCATGCCCTTGTCACTTCCAAAGATCTTTCACAGGGTTTTCTGCAGATAGGCCAAGACATAAAACAGATAAGCCATGCCATGCACTACACAAGTTTTTAAAAATCTGCAACTGAACCAGTATCACAGATAACTCCTAGCTAGGGTTACTCAGATATTGTAATTATGCCTATTTTCTTCTGAAAACAGGAGAAAGTCAAAACTTAAAGGTATTTTACTGATATAGTAAAAGCGAAAAAAGTAGAAAGTTAGAAAAAGAATTAAAATTATTATGAGTCGGTAGCCAGACCATGCAACCAGTCTTGTCTAGCAATCATAATACAACGTAACTTCATCCTCGCTGCTGGTCAATGAGTGTACATCATCATCGTCATCGTCGTCCACCGTCACCGTCATCATCATCATCATCATCATCGTCATCATTGTCGTCGTCGTCGTCGTCGTCGTCGTCAGCATCAGCATCATCATCATCATCATCATCATGAAAGTAACAACAATTACGATTATCAGTCCTCAATATCAGATTATAAAGAAAGATGTAAATAAATTCACACCCAAATTGTAAATGAGTGTCAATAACTGTGATAACTGCTACTAAAAACTGACACAAAAACACAGAACATATTTACTGATGATTTATTTGAATCCGGCTTTTTTGAAGTTTTTAACCTTGAATTCTGGTCAGGATGTTTAAATAGTGTCATCAGTTACGTCAAACGGAAAATACAACGCGGATATCAATTTAAAGTAGTTTTATAAAATTGGGATTTTAATTTAGAAAAGCGGATATCTTAAAATACCCCTTCATAATAACTTTTCAACTATTTACATTTATTTCTCGTAATTTTTATGAGTCGAATCGTAAATACTACGAAGCTCGAAATCAACCATGATTTTAATCGGAGTGTTAAAATGTTGTAATAGAAGTAGTAGTAGAAGTTGTCGTAGTACTAGAAGTAGTAGTTGTACTAGTGGTAGTAGTAGAAGTAGGTAGTAGTAGAAGTAGTTAGTAGTTAGTAAGTTAGTTGTAGTAGTTGTAGTAGAAGTAGTAGTTGTATTAGTGGTAGTAGTAGAAGTAGATAGTGGTTGTAGTAGTAGAGGTAGTAGTAGTAGTAGTAGTAGTAGTAGTAGTAGTAGTAGTAGTAAGTAGTTAGTAGTTAGTAGTAGCAGTAGTAGTAGTAATGATAATGATAATAATAATGTTATTATTATTGGTTTTTCAAAAATACTCTTTAGATCGAATGTATGTCATTTTCTCAACAAGTTACACATTTAACTGCATGGAAACAACACCTGTTAAAACCGTTATCTTTCCCACTGAGACACTTTTCTTTGTACCTTCGTTATCACGATAAGAAATCTGAGAATCAAATACTGGATATAACTTAACCCTTAGCCTGTTAAATTTCTATAATGAACTTGTCCACCTTTCAATTTGGATAGTACTATTAACTGTGAAAAGGGATACATACAAAAAAGATACTAACTGAATGACGAACAGTGCAGATCTTGATCAGACTGCACTGATGTGCAGGCTGATCATGATCTACACTGGTCGCAAAGGCAGAATCAATCGTGTCCAGCATGCTAAAGGTTAACAATATTATCGTCCTGAAAATATTCTGTCACACGGCGCTAAATTAATTTATAGTTGCATATCGTCTCGAGGTCTCAGAAAAGTAGGAGTATGCCAGTACCTCAAAATGCTGACTTCTACAGGACCCAGGGTTCTTCATGATTAATTCAACTGTAGCTGAGAATACTATAACACAAGTCATAATATAAAAGTAAACACTTTATTCTAAGATCATCTGAGTAAAACACAGATACCTTTTCATTGAAAACTAGTTAAAACACTGAAAATTGAAAAAAGAGCACAATGAGGGTTCACCATTATAATAATATGTATCACGGCCTTTGTAATGCGGAAAGGTCATTACAGAAGTTTAAACCGGAATGAATATTTAAGAAAACGAAATAAATTACCATTTTGTATCAAATTGTGACAAATTATACGAAGTATGACCTTTTTCGTAAACAAACGTGTAAAAGTTATTGTTTTGAAGCAACTGTAAGCGTAAGTAAACAAGTTACAGATTTAAAGATAAAACTATATCCATTGAAAAAAGACCATACACACATTTTGACAAATTATTTTTTTGTATGGACATGTCAACCTGTGTATTGAATTATGTACGGTATTTCTCGCTGCTGGTGACAAGCCTGATTGACAAGCCTAATTCAGCTTATCATAAGAGAATCTTTATATTGTATGCAATTACGATAGTCAGCCCATGTTTACTGAAATAGCAACATTGTTCGGTATGTGCAGTTAATATTTTATATAAAATTATGTAGCACTAATATGAATGCAATACTATTAGTAATAATCATTACTACATGGCCAGAGACCACCAATTCAAAAATTGCGAATAAGGTAATCGTATACTTGGGAATAAGGTAATGTTTAGCCCGTTCTGATTGGTCAGTGATGTAAACAAACCAAAGAAGTATTTTTTTTCGACGTTTTATGCGTTTACAGTATTTCATAATACATTTTGACAATATTTGCTTCGTTTGATATGTATTGAAAATAGTTTCAAGAAACGATTTCCCATACCATCGATGTAAGCAGGCGGTCATATCATTTACAGGAAAAAAACTCAAATAATGTATCACTATTTCTTTATTTTTCGCTCGTTATTTTTGTTTAACTAAGTTCATGAAAAAATGTGATAATAGATACATGTTTCGATTTATGGAATCCGTGTAAGCCGTAATGCTATAATGGAAGTCTAATCGGAGAACAATTAGTTATCTCTAACCTCATGGAGTACTAATACTGATGTCGTTTCTATTGCAATAGCTCCTACTGGTAGTAATACTAGTACTAATCCTGGTGCTCATAAAACTGGCAGGATTTCCCAGGAGAAAAACGTGTTACTGGAACAGCTTTCTGGAATCGTATTTTCATTATTACTGGGCGCACAGAGCATATCTATCTCGGTTAAATGTAAAAATTATTATTCGATTACAATGATAATGCTAAATGTTAGTGTTATGGTCATACAGCATCTGCAACATTCAGAAATGTATTTACCCAGCAAAAAATGACTAAATACAAATGTTTAATATATATTTTATTTAATTAAAGATTGGCACAAAATTGTCATGACTGGATTAAGTTTACTAGTAAATATATAGCTTAATAAATGCAGTTGAGTAAAAACTTGAATTGAAATTATTCAATATGAATCGACGTTGTTTCTTGCCCCATCCACGATCGCAAGAGTTTTATGATATTAAAAACGCTGAAACACAACTTTGTCCCGACACCGGCGACAAATGTTTAAAACAGTCTTTTTGTATTTGTGCTTTGTTCGTCATTAGGATTCAAAGCATCTGGTTGTAAACCCAAATGTTTCAGCTCTCTCCAGTCACGACGATGGGTGATATCCTGCAAATATAAAACAAACACGAGAAAAACGGGCAGGGTTGGGAGGGAAGTTTTTAAACTAAAATTTTTGTTTAAAGTATCAATGACTCTACCTCGTTCAGTGGACTCAGATTCGAAAAGACTGGAATCTGGCGAGACGGGCGTTTATATACCTGACCCAGAATTCCCTGGTCACGTGAAGGTATGGTGTACAAGGGGAGTCATTTTTGCCGAGTAAAGAGTTTAACCTTAATTCGGTTAAACTGAATATTGTCAGATATGCGTAAAACTATACTGTTTTAAGAATTACATTTGTCTGTTTTCTAAGACACGATTTTCTACTTTATCATTACAAGTGGTGATGAGTGAGTGAGACCCACGCGTATAGTTATACAAAATTCATGAAAACTTTCAGAGACTGAAAAAAAACTGCATCGTGTCTCGTTTTAAAGTGGAGGCGTTTGATGGATATCGTAACTCTCTAGAATAGTTGTGAAATCCTTTAATTATTGCTTCTGTTTAAAACGATAATTGAGCCGTGCCATGGGAAAACCAACATAGTGGGTTTGCGACCAGCATGGATCCAGACCAGCCTGCGCATCGGCGCAGTCTGGTCAGGCTCCATGCTGTTCGCTTTTAAAGCCTACTGGAATTGGAGAAACTGTTAGCGAACAGCATGGATCCTGACCAGATTGCGCGGATGCGCAGACTGGTCTGGATCCATGCTGGTCGCCAAGCCACTATGTTGGTTTTCCCATGGCACGGCTCATATTATTGTTAGATATTAACTTATTCCTTTACTCATTTTTTGTACAAATTTCAGGGTTTTATTTATTGTTGGGAGGTATTTATTTCTTTATCTTGATGGCCGCACAAACACTTCGAGTAAAACTGGAGCCATTTACATTACCACGACTATGATTGTGACCATCACTTGAGGCTATGCCCTTTAAATTTAATAGCTATGAGACTTTCGGGAGTCAAGATTTCGTGAAATTTTTGAACTTATAATTGCAAAAAGATTATATTATGTTATCTAAAATTGATGCAATTTATACTTGGGAGAATCTGCTGCAAGTTCATCATATAAACACAAGTAAAACGTACTGTCAAGACTTATAGTAAATTCTACATCTACAAATACTAATGGCACTTTAAAGTTTCAAAGTGCTTTAATGTTCCACGAAGTTATATTCCACGAAGTAAGTCACGCGTTTATAGAAGTAATTACAGGATATGTAATATTTAATACATGGAAAAAGAATGTATTACAGATTGTTACAGATGCTGAATAATGCTTTAATGTATTTATATAATAATGTGGTGGAAAGAGCAGTTTGATTCATTTCATAATGTGTTCATACAGCACAGTCTCAATTTCATTATTTGTATTTTTATTTTCTATGAGTCCCATAAATGCAGAAACCGTTTATCGTCTGCTTACTGAGTCTGAAAGACTGATAAGCTTTGTTCTTGAAAAAGAGACACTGGTGAACAAGAAGAAAGTATTCACATACGGATTTAATTAATTACCGTTAGCTCTCGTACCAAAGTGTTCCGATTCTCGATCAATATCTGCTAATAACTTTGTACTTGATACCATCGGCAACATATTAGACAGACACAATTAATTAACTTTGGAAATGTTGTGTTTGGGTTATCGCTCTATATTCATCACTTGAATAATTTGCTAATTGTTTAACTTCTTTTCGTTCATTGACAGCTTAGGTGCAGTTAAATCTATTTAAGGAGGAGCAAATGTTGAGAGTGATTTTGATGATGACGATGACGATGACGATGACGATAACGATGACGATGACGACGATGACGATGACGATAATGATGATGATGGCGACGACGACGAAGAAGAAGAAGAAGATGGTGATGATGATGATGATGAAAATCTTGACCGCTGAGTGAATAATCACTAGATTTCTTCGCCAACACTTCTAAAAGCTTCCATTTATCAATATATATAAAGTTCAAATTAACGACTTGAGATCAGACTTGGCACCGACTCCACATGTGTTTGTTAGCGCGACTTATCCCATATACAGTAACATATCAAAATATCCCAAACAAGGTTACTGAAGCTCAAACACCCTCGGGTTGAATAGGACATGTTTGGTCTAAACTACGACTTTCTGTTGTGTTAATATGAATCTAATTAATATCAAGTAATTAACATGGCAGCTGTTGATTAGAAAAAAAAACATAAAACGTAACAACACGGCTTTTTCTGCCATTTTATTTTCCAAAATATCGTCATGTTTAAGAACAATTGCATTCGGACAGACCAATAAATTTGTCTACTTGGCAAATTGCGTACAGACATTTATCTCAAGGCGAAGCAAATTTATTCAGTTAATGTATGGAACAATCTACCTTTTTCAAAGAATCATTTAACCTTTACCCTGCTTCCAACAAGTGATTCTGCTTTTGCGACCAGTGCAGACCAAGATCAGACGTACAGGCTGATCATGGGCTGCGCTGTTCGCTATTCAGTCAGTAAATTTTCAGTGAACATTCCTTCAAATAATAAATGGTACTGCCCAAACTGAATGATAGACCAGTCCATTTTAGAAATTTAGCAGGATAAAGGTTTAAAAAAGGTAATGATAGTAGTTGACTGATATGTCAAACTAAAACATAAAGTTATAATATATAAATAGAATAGAAAAGAAAGAAATAATATAAATAAAACAATAAGAACACCTATGAATACAAAAATTGCTCAACATCACTTATCTTAACGCGCGATATTTCTGTACCTTAGGGTTTTGCATTACGTGTTGTAACAATATCATATCTTAAGCTACCGAACACACAGTCAACTTGCATACTTGAAGCATTCAAATTTAGCTGATTTAACCTTCAACACAAACACGTAAGAATTGCATAGGTTTATTTTTTCAAGAATACACTTCATCTAATAAATATTATCTTCAAGATCTGATGTTTTAATCTGATCTGATGTTTTAATAATCCGGTCATAAGTTAATTATATATGTTTTTATAAAACTGTTGAAAAACACAGCTGGTATATGAACAAAAAGGTATGGCGTTAAGTCGACTTTAAGCTCACACATATACAAGGTCAGCGATTAATCAATAAACCACTATTAAATTCTCGTTAACCAGTGATGTTATCTAAGATCAATTGTATCATAACTGTTGCATTTTTATTAACTTTATAGATACATTTGAGCCGCGCCATGATAAAACCAACATAGTGGGTTTGCGACCAGCATGGATCCAGACCAGCCTGCGCATCCGCGCAGTCTGGTCAGGATCCATTCTGTTTGCTTACAGTTTCTCCAATTCCAATAAGCTGTAAAAGTGAACAGCATGGATCCTGACCAGACTGCGCGGTCGCGCAGGCTGGTCTGGATCCACGCTGGTCGCAAAACCACTATGTTGGTTTTCTCATGGCGCGGCTCATTTATCAATCCATAAGACTCATGCAGAACTAATGCTTATCAACAAAAAATGATCATCTGTCTTGCCCATATATACAATTTAACATATTTAGCAAACATTATGTTGGTCGTAAAAGAGATATAAAACTTTCATAAATGTCATTTCACATAACTCGTTTTGCCCATACGCATACAACACATGTCATTCTTGCTAAAGAAACATTAGAGCAACATGTTTCTATAGAAAGTTACATAGTACGCACTTGTGCTGTCAATCGGTAGTTTATCTCAGTAGCCAGTTTATATATTATACATAAAGATTATGTCAAACAGCTACACTAAATAAATTTGTCAGCCATCTGGCATACTGTGTTGTATCTTTATCTGGACCAGCTTTTTCATATCCCTATGTAAATATTATATGCACATTTTTAAAAAACACAAAATAGGCTAACTACGATCATATAAGATGTCAGCATTACAAAAAGTTTCAAAGAGACCCCCCCCCCCCACTCCCTCTCTCTCTCTCTCTCTCTCTCTCTCTCTCAATATCAGTATTGCACATTTTGAAGTACAAACTCGATTTATCTGTGCATAAAGACTTCAATTTGTTTTAACATCCATCCATTTGCTTCTCAGTCTTAAATAGGTTAGCTGAGGGTAATTTATCACAGTTCTTATATCAGCGCCATGCACTTCGCTTGAAGACAATTTAACGTTTTGTACAGCTTTAATGTCACTTTTGCCTAGATTTACTGTATCACTATCATCAGAACAGATATTTTTGAATTTCCCTACAACGCTGCTTACAATGCATTATTTTGCTACTTCTAACCCTTAACCCCTGTCAACAGACTTGTTTGCGTACCTGTGCAGTTATTTAAATATGGCACAATGCTACACTCGTTGTCAGATTGTATAACAGCCGAATTATCGTAACCAGAACTTTGCTTTGAATTGTCACCAGTGATATTTCTTGAGTCATCAAAAGACTGTTCATCAGGGACTTTCATTTCTTTTGGATATTATGTCTGACTTTTCACCAATATCAGACACTTCAGTCTTCTCATTCAATTTTTCATGAAACACGTTATTAATGAGTGTGTCTGTCATATCGTCCGTGATTTTCTCATGAACTCCGCACAGGAAGGGGTCATCAATCAAGTAAGTGTCTGATATACAACTATTGTTCAATGCACCGTATCCGCTAGAAGTATTTGTTTTATCTGATGCAAATTTCTTAGTCCTACGTTTTTCTTGTCGTAATTCAAGTTGTAGACGTTTCGTTGTATTATTAACAAGAACTGTTCTTCTAAGAAAGGCTTCGGGGTCATCCAGTTGTTTTAACTTTTTAATTGAGATTTTCAGAATTTTCTTTCGTTTGTCTTTTCTTTCTTTCGGTGTGTTTAAAAATGGTGAGACTCTTTTTGATGGAATGTACACTTCTTCGGACTCCGTGTTTCCTGCTTTTCGTTTGACTCCGTGTTTTTTTATATTCGTGTGATCCGGCTCCACTTCTGTCTCATTGCACATTTCAAACAACCTTTTCTCTGTTAAGCAAAAAAAAAGTTAAATATGAACTGTTATATAAAAAAATGGTACTCTGTGTATGTTACAATCTACTTTTGCGTTATGAAAGATGTTGCAAAAAGAATGATAGAGTTTAGCAGTTTCGTTTCTGAGAATTCAATTAATAATATCATACAAGCTGATGAAACATATAGCATTTTTATCGTATGTATACAGAGATGAAACGGACAAATGTCAGATTGCAAAATCAGTGGTATGTCTGACACATAAAAAAACTAGTTAAAATATTGTATTGCATGAATTTCAACAACACCAACAGTAATGAATAATATTTACATTTGTTTAAGATGAGATAATGCCATTAAGAAGATTAACCCTGAACAGAACGACCATATTCGATCAATATTGTGATAAAACCGACCACCACTTGTTATATGGCTATGTGCACTACCTTTTAAAAGTATATCACAGGGCTAGATTGAGCAAATATAACAGGTATTTTACTACTTAAGTTGTAAAATTTGTAAAACTTTATACTATTAGATAAAATAAAGACTGATTTATCTACGATGACATTGACAAAGAGTTAACAATACCGCTTAACCTTATCGTAATCAGTGTCGTAACAGGAAGCGTTTAACCTATATTATAAAGATTGTGTAAATAATGGTCAATATAACTTATCTTAGGTGTATTGAATTCAACCCATTTTCAGGCGCATGCAAGTGCATCTGACAGTGTAAAGAGTATAAAGCAAGAGAAAGCCAAACAACCAACCGTTTGTATGAACATGCTTTTCCATGTCATTTGATTCCAGGTCTGCGCCGTAACTATCTTTGTTATGTACATCGAGATGCTCGTGTTTGGTGTTTCCAGTTAGTCCATTTGAAATATCCATTTGGCACCAAGTCGACGGACCCGCGCTCTCTTCTACGTGACACGAGTCGGGAAATCTTTGATACGTGGATAAAACGGAATGTGGCTGACTGGCATTTAACCAATTAAAATCAAAACTTTCACATACTTTATTCTGTATATCTGCACTGTCCTCGCTAAATGGGTTCGTGTACAAAGCTGACATTGACAAAACACAAGTCATTTTGATTTCTTTTAACACTATAAAATGAAAAAGTATTTATATATTTTGCAAAAGATTTAACACTGATAAATAATATAATCCAAATATATTAGCAGACGGGATTATTAAAGATCCGCCGGATCACCTTATCAATACACAATAATTCCTTCTGCTTGTAAAATGATCATAAATATGACAGCACGGCATACGATAAACACTGCGTCTTTTCACTCCGGCTAACAATCATTTACTGACGCTCCTACTGTTTACAAGCAGTCGGCACATGGTTAAGTAATTCGTTTGAGATAGCGTAAACTTGCTAATCTAAATTTGTAAGTAAATATCAAACAGATAATATACTATTTTTTTATATGCATATTTACACTCAAATCAATGAAAGAAATGAAATATTACTAGTTTAAATACTGATGTAAAATGTATGCTGTTATTTGATTCCAACCTAATTATGGTCGGATTGATACACATGGTCAACTTAAGGCCTATCTTAAATAAAGAGACTGGGCTACAGATTTTGACTAAAACTGATCTTTCTTTAACATTGAAGTTTGGTCTTATTATGATAATTAGAACACGCGTTTCTGTTTCTAAACTACTTAGTAATACATGTATACTAAATCAAGAGAAAAAAACATGTTTGAGTCGGAAATCGAACCCGGGTTGCCTTTACGAGCTTTACCAATACGCCACGAAGAACTCGTTTATAACTCGGGACCCCGTGGCAAACCCGTTTCAATAGAGTGGGAAGATGAGTAAAAACAATTATTTCTCATGTGTTTCCATAACATATAATCTGTCAGTAAATCAGTTCAAAAGGCTTTTTAAGATGTAAAGCAATAATTTCCTGATATCATGATATTTTATATTTTCTGTGTTGTCTTACGCTCTGGAGGTCAGTTCCCTGAATAGTTTCTTGTATATGATAACTTGTAAATGATCGATGCACTCATGACCAATGGGTTTGAAAGATAGGGACTCAAGAACACATTCCATGAGACGAGACACATTCACCATACTTCCACTCTACAAGTGGCCAATGACCCTCTATAGTTACCAGTGATTTGAAATTAGCCCAGCCTGAAAAATATAGTTACATCTAACATAATTATATTGACGCATAGTCTTTAGCATCGTATTACGGTGCCTGTCCTTAAAAGTTTATGTTTCTTTCTTCAAGTTACACGTAATAGCCAAAGTTCTTGAAGTCATTTTATCTTTTTTTGTGCAAATTGAATCCGATTCGATCAAGGTCAATATCGGTTTCATCAAAACATGACATATTTGTTTAACAAAAGTGTCAAACTAATTGCACTCATTACTTTAACGACAAAACCTCTTTCCTTGGGCGAAATGTGAAGTGTTGTTAAACAAGGGCCCTTCTGTCAATTGATTGTTTCCGCGTACAGCAGGATCATCGACATTAATTATTGTTGACGTTGTATAAGGACAAAAAGTTTGTATGTTTGGCCAAAGTCATCTTTCATTCCTTGAGTTATTTATATAACCACTGCTGCTGCTGATGATGATGATGATGCTGATGGAAATGCTGCTGCCGTTGTTGTTGTTATTGTTGTTGTTGTTGTTGTTGGTGGTGGTAGTGGCGGTGGTGATGATGACGATGATGATTGTGATGTGATAATGGTGATGATGATGACGATGATGATAACGACGACAAAGGAGACATAGACGACGACGACGACGACAATGACGATGCTGATGCTGTCTTTGATGATGATGGCTATAATGATGATGATGGTGGTGCTGCTGCTGATGATGATAATGATGATGATGATGATGATGTTGTAGTTGTTGTTGTTGATGATGATGAAGATGATGATGATTAAGATGATGATGATCTTAATGATGATCTTTATGATGATCCTGATGATGGTACTTAAAAGTGTAAGCAGTAAAAACATTATCTATCAAATAAATTAATTAACAGTTACTACAGGATTGAAACGAAAGACCCAGGAAACTAAATAAGTTATGAGGCAGGAGAATAGAAACGCGTTCCTGGCCCGGATGCCGCGGGTTCGAATTACGTCACTGGCTGTTTTATCAGCCATTGAATTCGGTTAACCATGTTTTAACTATCAAGAGAAGTAATTTAACATAAATATAAGAAATACAACAACATACTATAGTTGGCAAATGTTAGCAATGTGACCTGCCTACCCTTAAAATGACTGGAGGCAAATATCTGTGATCTAAAGGTTATATACATTACGTAATATTTTGTATTTTGAAATAAAACAAAAAACATAAAATGAATAACATTTTCAAAATATTTTAATTACTTTGATAAAAGGTTATTGCGCAGTATGTCAATACAGCTGGCGAGTTTATTGTACCCGTGCCATATAAAAAGAATTTAGTTTAAAATGTTAAAGCTTATACCTAGAAATCGAACAAGTGTGTTAATTCTACATATCGTAATTATTATATTCTACGAGCTACTGTAAAAAAAGGGAACAATAACTGTTTTAATGTTTTTTCTGGTTACAACTAATAATAATAGTATATATAGAAAAAAAAACACTTCTGTTGCTGCTACTACTGCTGTTGCTGTTGCCGCGATTTTCACTTCAACTGTCACTACCATTCATAACCAGTGCTTCTGTTGCTACTACACGAGAAATTTCACCCTGAAACTAGTTTGCCTTAGTAAGTCATTTGTTTATAAAAATGTCATTAATTTGCCCTTTACATGTGGTAACATTGATTGTACGCATAAGGAGAAATAAACCTGTTACATTTAAACGTTGAAACAGCTTTCTGCAACAACATTCGTTAATTGAATTGAGCGCACAGTACATTATATATCATATAACATATGTGAATTCTATTAAAAATCAAAACCTTTCCGAACTCTACTTGTTGACAATACATTTCGTTCCTTAACGGATCGACCTTTTCTAGCTATACTGAATAACACCAGCACTGGTGTATTTTGAAGAGATGTGGATCGTGAAATTGGTTTCGATTGGACATACAATATATATTTCTACGAGCTCAGTTGATTATTTTCATCAATCAAGTAAATGAATAACTTCAATGCAAAAATAGTTTTGTAGGCTGATGACCACTCGAGTCAACTGGTAAAGTAAAATACGTTCACTTCCATTAACTAATAAATTAACTATTTCTTTAAATTTTGCACACAAGTGCAGATACGATTAAATATTTTTTTCACTCTGTGTTTGATAGCAAGTCATTCCTATATATTTTCTAATTGATTTTGTTTGGTTGAACGTCACGCCAACACAATTACAGGTCATGTGGCGATATTCCAGGACCTGATGGTAGGGGAAAGCGGGACACTTGGAAGAACCACTGACCTTCGTAAGAGAGTTTGTTGTCTGATTGTATTAAAGTAACGGAGATTCTATAAATAACTGATAAATGAATATAATCATTATGAGATATGTTTCTTCTGTTTTGTTTTCTCATTACAGCAATAGCGCTTTATCAAATGTAATAATCTATATGCAAGACTGTTAATATATATTGAATAATAATCATAAATTGGTCATGAACTATTGGCATTTCAACATACACAAATACTAATTCTAACACGATCCGATTCATTTTCCTATTAAACAAAGAAGGCTGAAAACAGTGAATTATTATACAACAAATCACTGTTCTGACGTCACAATTATTACGTCATGGCGTCAAACGGCATAGCGGTGCGCTTGAAAAGAAACCAATTGAAAACGGGCAAATATTTAATGAATGTCGTCAAGGATGTACTTAATTTAAATCCTTGGTAACGTGTTAGAATCGAAATAATATATCTCATTAAAGTGATTTGCTCTTGAATAAATCATTGTTTGTCGTTCAGATGCGTATTATTATATCACTCGGGCTGCGCCCTCGTGATATAATTCCTTCACATCTGAACTCCAAACAATGATTTATTTATTGCCAATAGACGTCACAGGTGTGACGTTTGGTTAAGTTCTCAAAAGTTCAAGGCCCATGCTTAATCGATATTACCACTCTAACAGTGCTAATGTTTGAAATACAACAAAATTAATGTTAAACTGGTTTGATTTACTTTATTGATACAGAAACATTTAACTATTCATAAGTCCGGTGCTGAACTTACGTATGTCAGAGAAAAATTAACAGGATTGTCCTGAAACATAAGCAAGGGAATACGCTGTGCGTCAGATGGATATAAAACTTTCATAAATGAGCCGCGCCATGAGAAAATCAACATAGTGGGTTTGCGACCAACATGGATCCAGACCAGCCTGCGCCTCCGTGCAGTCTGGTCAGAATCCATGCTGTTCGCTAACGATTTCTCTAATTGCAATAGGCCTTGAAAGCGAACAGCATGGATCCTGACCAGAATGCGCGGATGCGCAGGCTGGTCTGGATCCATGCTGGTCGCAAACGCACTATGTTGGTTTTCTCATGGCGCGGCTCAAATGTCATTTCACGTAAATTATCTTGCCGAAACGCATACAAACACATGTTATATTGATGTTGTGTACAGAAACAAGTTACAATTATGTGAAAGCAACATGTTTCAGCACGGAAGCATTAAGTTCTTCCAGGAGTTCGTTTATATTACACAAAATGTAGATCAACGATAATTGTAGGAAACAACTGCACTTTATTAATTTGTCAGTCATCATGCATGCTGTATTGTATTTGTCTAGACATTTCATATCCCAATATAAAAATAGCACAATCTGTAGGCTACGATATCTTACATTGTACACATGTTGCGGTAAATCACAAAATGTTACAAAGAGAGTTAAAGATATGTTATCTTAGCGACGTGTTAAATGTCAAATTTAAACGGTATGACTTGACAATTTAATACCATACCAGCTAATGAAACATTTAGCACTTTATTGAACATGCATTTTCCATTTAAAACAAGTTCATATATTGTATTATTGGCAAACTGCTTCTTAATGGTGCGTTCTTCATGATTCCCCCCAAAAAATCAGTAAGAACCCAGTTCTTATTTCGTAAATTCACGGTTTTTAAGACGCGACAATGACATAACAGATTTTTAAACCAAACAAAAACGTTTATGAGAACGACAGAAATGACATTAACCGAAAAGAAGGCCAAAAGCACATGTTGTATTGCTATATACATGTACGCTACCTTTGAAGTGATAAAAAGATTTCACTTATAATGTTTAAGCAATGTAACAGATATATTACAAGTTGTAAAGCTATATACGATTAGGTAGAATTTATTTTAAGTTACATTGACATAGAGTTAACAATGACATTGATTTGGTACAGCCTTACCTTATCGTATACATCTTGACAACAAAGAAAATATTTACACTACATTATAAATATAATACAAATGCGATCATTATAGGCTATTTTGAGTGTAATGTATTGATCCTAAATGCATGTTATCAATTTCAGTTACATGAAAGGATAGGTAATCATTATTAATTTTATTTGACACCTTAAATTGGATAAAGTAATAATATGCATTTTTTTTTCGGCACGGACTTAACTACATAACGGGTGAATATGTGCCAGGCAGCCTGTTGGCACTCGCCCTGTAAATGAGGGTTATCGGGTTTGAGCTTCTAGCTGACTTACTTATTATAAGTTACGGGGCAGGAGAAGACAATCGCGTTCCTGGCCCGGATGCCACGGGTTCAAATTCCGTCACAGGCGTCAAGGCGTCACTTTAGCACCCGGCTTTGGACCGTTGAATATACTTGCTTGATCGGTCTTACGACGACTGCAACCTTATGTACGGCCGGAATTTAGAGACGGATTTACATTTTGTAAGGATGTATGTCTCGACAACAGTGAACAATGTGTGCTAGGCAGTCGATTAGCTCAGCTGGTAGAGTACTCGTCTTATAAACGAGAGGTCTCGGATTCAATCCGCTGACTGACAACACATTTTTCTCACCCTGTGACATGCACATTAATTGCTTCCACACAACAGGGTGGTACATCTTTGATTATCGGATAATCCAGAATGTTGAAGTTGGACATTTATTTAGTTAAAATCAAAAGGTCCGCATTATATTTTCACCGCCCTCGCTAAATGAGTTTGTGTACAAAACTGACATTTACAAAACATTGTTTTTACCAATATAATTAAGATATGATATTTCTATATTATTCAAGAGATTCAACTTTCATAACAATAAAATTTAAATTAATAAGCGAACGATTTTATCAAATATTCGGCTGATCAATACACAATATCTTGTTACAGTAATTACGACAGCGCAAAATTGCGCTATCTATCGCAAAAGTGCGCTATCTATCGTAAAAGTGTGTCATCTATCGCAAAAGTGCACTATCTATCGCGAAAGTGTGTCATCTGTCGTAATAGTGTGCTATCAATCGCTAAAGTGCGCCATCTATCGCAAACTGACGTTAACCTATAATGAGGGAGTAACGTGTTTAAGATAAAGAAATGTGTTAATTCATGTAAATATACAAATTTGTGTATGCGCAATTCAACAGCTCGAGTAAGTCATAAATTATGAATAAACATTTATGTAAATAATTATGTTTCGATACATTTTTAGTTACTAACTGATATAATTGCAAATATTGTATCTTTGTTTTCTGTTATTTTATAAAACTATTGCTTCTTGCTGGATAAAATAGGATCATGGTCATATTACAATAATTACGGGGAGAGAGTGGGTGGGGTGTCAAAATAACGCTCCATAGTTTGAGCAGCAGACAAATTCATTTTTACGCTAACCATCCTCATTAAGTGTATAGTTACTAGACTAGCCACTAGACTGATGATAAAGAATTTGTCACAAAATTTAAATCTTTGTACTTTTTCTTTTATTCTACGTAATAATGACAAATGCCAGTCAATTTTAGAGATTTTCTCAGAGAAATTATTGTAATATTATCATAATGATATTGCACATCGGATATAGACTGGCTACATTCACAATTTAAAAAAAAATGTTTAAAAAAAAATAATAAAAAGTATATCATAGTCTAGGAACTAGTCTAGATCTGAATTTGATCAGACTAAAACGAGATCTGCTTCCATTCAAATATAATGTAAATACACATTTATTGCCATCATTTATTTGACCCTTGAGCAAAATGTGAAGTGTTGTTTAACTAGAGTCCTTCTATCAATTGATTGATTCCACATACTGCAAGATCAGCGACATTAATCATTGTTGTATGTGGGTTTGTGTATCGGACCTCAAACAGAAGGTTTCACTAAATGCATTCCTTGGGACGAAATGGCAAATATCGATGACTGATGAGTAGCTGGTTTTGGTATAGATGATGCCGAATTCGCTATTTGAATTACTGCCATTGTTTGCTAGTGTTGTTGTTGCTGCTGCCGCCACCGCCGCCGCTTTTAATGTAAGTTGTTGGTAGCGGTACTCTTAATGTTGTTGATGATGTTGATGATAATGATGATGATGAAGGCAAAAAGGAAGACCAGTATAAGACAATCATATGTTCATAAGACAATCATGAAGGAGCTGCTGTTGTTGTTGTTGTTGTCGTCGTCGTCGTTGTTTTAATGATGAATATGATGATGATAAAGACAGTGATGTTCATAATGATGATGAAAAAGTGAATTATTAAATAAAACAAAAACGGCCTCCATATCCCTAAATATTGTAGACAGGAACGTCGTAAAAGTGATAAAATAATACATTTTAGTTACTAGTATTTGTCAGCAGTCATAATACTTGCTACTATAAAATATATGATTATTTGCTAGAAGAACTAAAGGACAACCCTTGCAAAGTGTAGCTTCTAATGAAATACATTAAGCATAAATTATTGCCTCCCGGATAATTTAATATAATACTGCGGTAAGAATATCTAGACATGATAGAGAATAGGTGGTGGGACAAAACACACCCAGTATCTAAGTAGGAAAATATAGGTTGAACATCGAACAAAAATCAAATACTTTCTGAATATTTAAAGCAACAATATTTTTTATCTTTGATTGACTAGTGTATAACCAAGTCTATAAGACGGTCTTTGACAGCACAGATCGCAGCCAAGACAAATAATAGCAGACTCGGTTTGCTGCTTGAGTCAGTCAAGGAAAGAACACCCCTCACGTCAGCTAGCACTGGCTTTGTTTTGTTAGGCACAATTAAGGTCATATGGCGACTTTACTAGCTTTTAATGACGGAGAAAGTCCCCAGGTGCCGGTCTATGCATTATTTCAGACATGGGTGGGCACCTTAGTAGAATCTCAGATCTTCCGTGAGCCAGCTATACGGCTGTCTCACATGACAAATTCTACCCAAGCAACGTTTCGAACGCACATTGCTGAGGGACAAGTGATTCGAAGTCAGCAACCTTAACCGCCCGGCCATGGAGGCCCCTCACTGGCTTAATCGGAACTCTATCATAAAGTTGGCAAGGATTACATTGTAATAATTGAATGAAAACCTGAAAGATGGAATATTTATTATAAGATTTTCGTATCAATAAAAGTAAACATACTTCTGTAAAGACTGGTGGTCAATTGTACACTTTACAAATATTTCTGACACTTAAAGGTGGTTAATAAAATTCGGGTCAAGCAATGGATTTGTTCATAACTTAACACATTATCACTTACACTTATTTATGTCCACTGATTGTTGATACATACACAGATTTACACTGGAAGTACTTGAAAATTTGATTTTCCTATCCTGGTTGCTCAACCAAAAGAATTATTTTAGCGTGTATAAGTATAAATTTGGTAAACATACTGTCTTAGCCTAGGTATTGATACAAATATAAGAACGAACGAATGTCATTATTATAATAATAGGATTATATTTGACAATGATTTGCATTGAAACTTACATATTTAGCTGAAATTCATTTCGAATGCAAGTTTAGTGGTTGCGCAACCATGATAGATTTGAAATTAATGAATGCCGAGGTTTCGCGCAGATTTAAAACTTGACCTTTGATTAAGATTGCTGAAATATCCCATTATTAATCAAATGAAAATATAAAACAGAAATTTTACTAAAATCAAAAGAAATACTTATATTAAAGGAAAGTAATTACAAAAAATTACAAAAACTATAGGATATACATGGCAAATGAAGATCTAACTCTATGTAAATGGCCTTGTTGTGCCTTGAATAAATCGCTAACGTAAATAATGTCATAAAATTTTGCTTAACATTTAACACCTTTAGTTGCACTCAATAACATTGCCAATATACCAGAAATAATAAGAGATTTATTGGCATTTTTGCTTAAGGGTTAGCGCTCTCGACTCATCACTTGCAAGTTTTGTTATTTGTTTTGTTTTTCTTCCTTCGTTTATTGGTATCTTTAGTGCAGCAAGAGCTATCTATTAACAGTTTATGTTTGTTCGTTTGCTGATAAGAAGTAGAAGCCCAAAAGACGTTGAAGGTACTGCAGGTGTTGGTGGTGAAGGTTAAGATCATGTTGGTGATGATGATGATGATGATGATGTGCGTAAAAAACACTAGATTTTCCGGGGTTTATTTTCAAGACTGTCCGGAATTTTCACATCTACAACAAAATGTACATATCAACATCACTTAGTCAATCACTTTAACAGCTAACTTTCAGCTCAGAGTAAATAAAATCCGATGTTGGGCATCAAATAAATCACAATTACGTGGAAGTGGTTCATTAATATACGTATAATTAACGGCGAAAAAGAGGTGTTTGTTTACCATGTGAGGTCTGCTACCTACGCGTTTCTTTACACATAGTTACACTTCTGATAAGTTACTCTCAAACATTTTCGGTTGGTTTGGTCTATACTATGACTTTCTGTTTAGATAAGGTGAAGCTAATTACTGACAAAAAATTAACATGACAAAGAACATAAAACGTAACACTAATGAGTCTTCCGTCAACTAATCTGTCCAATGAATTCAAAACTTATAATAAAACCATAATTTTATATAAGAAATAATGTGTCGAAGGAATGTGAGAACGACTTCTGGTCCAATTTTTGATCAAGTTCCAAAATATCTATACTACAATTTTGTTCATTTATTGCACGTTTGGAGGTTAAGAACAAATTATCTATACCTGTGCATTAATAAGTTTGAACAGTGTCTATACGCTTAATTTGAATCTTTGATTTCTCAAGCCTCATTAGCTTAGCTTAGCTAAGTGCAGTTTATCACATTCCGTGTTTTCATCACCAAGCACGTTTTACACTTCTTTTGAAGGTAGTCTAATGTATTCACCTAGGTACATACATACAGTTTCACTATAATCTTAACAGAAATGTTTCAATATCTTTTTCTTACTGTTTAAACCTTACATATCTGCTACTTTTAACTCATCAAACTTAGCAACGGACATTTCCTGCGGCGTACCTTTTCTATTGTTTAAACAAGTCAGATGCTACATTCTTTAGTTATAGATTGTATGACAGGCAAACTGCCATCTCTAGAACTTTGATCTGAACTGTATTCAGTGACGTTTAATGACGTAAACGTTCTTCAGTAAATGCACGGTTGTCCGTAAAAAGCATCCATTTCATTGGGTATTATGTCTGTCATCAGATTGGTTAGTTCTGTTATTCGTTTCACATAACACGTTATTGATAAGTGTGTCTGTCATTTCGTCCATGATTTTCTCATAGACTCAACTCAAAATGGATCATCAAAACAATAAATGTCTGACATGCAATTGTTGTTAGGTACACTATAAACCACGAAATACTTTCTTTGATTTGATGCAAATGTTCTAAGATTTTCTTGTCGTAATTCTGTTTGAAGACTGTTTTGTTGTATTATTGGCAAGGACTGACAAGGACTGTTCTAGAAAGCCTTCGGGGTCATCTCATTGTTTTAACTTGTAAACTGAGTTTTTCAGTATTGTCTTTCGTTCGTTTTTTTTTTTTTCTTCCCTTTTGGCGTTTTTAGGACGGTGGAAACCGTTTCGGTGGAATATTGATTTCTTCGGATTCCGTAACTTCTACTTTTCGCTTGACCCAATGATTCTTTATATCTAAGAGCTTTGGTTCCACGTTTGTCTTGTCGCATAATTCAAGCATGCTTGTTACACGTTTTTACCTGCGCAAACTTTAATGTAAATTAGAACTCGTAAAACATCTTGTTAACATATTTCAAACTTCATCTTCACTGTCGGTCAGCGCGTCTAGATCAACATCATCATTAACATTATTATTATTACAATCCTCGCTGGAATCATGTATTTTATGATAACAATTATTATATATCTTGTCACACTCTCGCTATCTCTATTATTATCCATTCTCTTTCTCTTTAGGTATATACAAACGAGTTCATACCCCTGTCACTTTCAGAGATTTGCTTTGTACAAATAAGCCATTGGCTTATGGACTACAGGCGATTTTCATGTCTGGTATCCAATACAAGCAATTATGATACATGTCTAGTCAAAGCAAGGAACTTCATTTCAGCGCATCTTAATCATCAGCAGCATCATCAAAATCGCCAACACAATTATAGTTAGCGCTAAAATTATTTCCTTTACACGATTTCTCCAGATACCATGGTGCTAGTAAAACAATATTCAATTAGATGACTGCAAACCATACCATTGTCTCATATAATTAATAGCTCTGTAGCATTTTACAGGTCTCCAAAAAAAGGTTTACAGAGTTTTAGATCTTTTTTTTTTCATTAAAAATCTGTAAACAGGTTTCATAAACTGGGTTTTTACGAACAATTAAACTAAAACGGAGATTATATTTGAATAGTAGATAAACATTTTACATTGCATTAAAGTGGGTATCTTATAAAACGATCTGTATAAAAAGCTTCAAAGAAAAAAGTTCTGTTTACACAATAAGATGTGTTTGAGAAAGTTAATCAAGAGACAGACAGAAATTTCCATGTTCAATACAGAGTTAATTATCATGACAAGCTATTATATGACAACAAAGATTGACCTTTACTTTTATTACGCTACCTTCGAAGTTCGCGTAATAAAATGTTTTATCTAAAATAACAAGATTTAGCAATATAAGATATATTCAATTAGATAGCTACGTTGACCAAGTTAACACTAGCATTGATTTTTGTACCGCATACATATCACTTATGTGTAGCATACTAATAATCTTATCAAACAAAAACGTATCGACGTAATTATAAAGATAAATTTTTTAAAAAAAAAATGGTATTTTAAAATGTATATGATTGCATATCAATTTAAGCTGAACGAAAGTGTAGTTCATAAAAAATGATTTGACAACAAAAAAAGTGGCAACACAGATTATAGGAACATACTTCTCTGGATCGGTTACATTTAATAGGGTCTGTTTCCTAACTTTCGTTGGTATGCACATCAAATTGCTCATGTTTGACGCTTCTGGAGAGTCCAGTTGATAATACAGTTATGCACAGAGTAGACTGACTCGAACTTGTGTCTACATGACACGGGATGGGACGTCTCGAACTTGCTTCTACATGACACGGGATGGGATGTCTCGAACTTGCTTCTTACTGAACGATGAATGACACGAATGATGTCTAGAACTTGCTTCTACATGACACGGGATGGGATGTCTCGAACTTACTTCTACATGACACGGGATGGGATGTCTCGAACTTGCTTCTAACATGACACGGGATGGGATGTCTCGAACTTGCTTCTACATGACACGGGATGGGACGTCTCGAACTTGCTTCTACATGACACGGGATGGGACGTCTCGAACTTACTTCTGTCTCGAACTTGCTTCAACATGACACGGAATGGGATGTCTAGAACTTGCTTCTACATGACACGGGATGGGACGTCTCGAACTTGCTTCTACATGACACGGGATGGGACGTCTCGAACTTACTTCTGTCTCGAACTTGCTTCAACATGACACGGAATGGGATGTCTAGAACTTGCTTCTACATGACACGGGATGGGATCTCGATGCTTACGACAGTACTCATCTGTCTCGAACTTACTTCTACATGAAACGGGATGGGATGTCTTTATTCTATCAGATGATTCGGAATGCCTACATGACACGGGATGGGACGTCTCGAACTTACTTCTGTCTCGAACTTACTTCTACATGACACGGAATGGGATGTCTCGAACTTGCTTCTACATGACACGGGATGGGACGTCTCGAACTTACTTCTGTCTCGAACTTACTTCTACATGACACGGGATGGGATGTCTCGAACTTACTTCTACATGACACGGGATGGGATGTCTCGAACTTGCTTCTACATGACACGGGATGGGATGTCTCGAACTTACTTCTGTCTCGAACTTACTTCTACATGACACGGGATGGGATGTCTCGAACTTACTTCTACATGACACGGGATGGGATGTCTCGAACTTGCTTCTACATGACACGGGATGGGATGTCTCGAACTTACTTCTACATGACACGGGATGGGATGTCTCGAACTTGCTTCTACATGACACGGGATGGGATGTCTCGAACTTACTTCTGTCTCGAACTTACTTCTACATGACACGGGATGGGATGTCTCGAACTTACTTCTACATGACACGGGATGGGATGTCTCGAACTTGCTTCTACATGACACGGGATGGGATGTCTCGAACTTACTTCTACATGACACGGGATGGGATGTCTCGAACTTGCTTCTACATGACACGGGATGGGATGTCTCGAACTTGCTTCTACATGACACGGGATGGGACGTCTCGAACTTACTTCTGTCTCGAACTTACTTCTACATGACACGGGATGGGATGTCTTTGATTTATCTGATGATTCGGAATGCGGATGGGCAGCATTTATCCTTTAAAATCATACCATTTACATCCTGATATATTGGAATGTAGCATATGGGGCTCGGTGATTTCACGTGACTTTTTACCGATATGCGATTGGCTTATCGCATTGATGGAACGCCGTTTTTTGCAATATAGCTTGCACTCTACATGATACATAGAGAAATGTTTGTGACCTCATTCATTAGTTCATATAATTTATTCAAATTTTCAGCAATGATCAATATTTGTAATCTAGTTGTGCATAAGGGTTTTTGTGTTAATTGCTCTTCAATTTCCTATTGTCAACGACGTCCAGGTGAAGGCATGAATCACATAGTCAAGGAATGTGACCAGTTGAGCTAAAACTTATGTTATACATGAAAGGAAAATAAAGTTATTTTTGCTCAAAACAATAACTTTCAGAATTAAGGAATACATATTTCATAGATCTACTTGTATATCATGTAGAATGATAAAACTATTTTCTACATTAAAGCGTACTGGTATAAAAAAAAAAACAAGCACGTTATTCACCCATAAGTTACTTTTCATAACAATTTCTGGTCTGTATATCTTTCGACTTGTAGACATCTTTGCATGCAATAAAATTGCTCAAATAAATGATATCAGGGGTAGACTGTCACTAAATGCATTGTGGGAGGAGTTATAGTTTGTTAATCAGATGCGTGGTGGCAGCTAAAGTAATCATTAGAAATACAAGTACATGTAGCTAGTATCACCTGATCTTTTGAAACAGTTGCTATCTTGTAAAATTTTATAATCTAATATTTTCTTTTTTTATTATTATAAACAAAACCACGTGTCAGTTGTTTACGTTATCAAAGGGTCATTTATGCTCCTCCAGTGAAATTCAAATATTTGACAAATGAAACTGAAAAATTCTAAGTATACTGATATCTGTTGAAAATATTAATTGTACCAAAAGAAATAGCATACATCAAAATATATTTCTGTATGTTTTAAAAATCATTCTGTTCTTTCAGGATTTCAAAAAAATACCATTCATATTTTTATATAAAAGCCTGCCACAGTGCCATCTTCTGCAGCTTGTTAATTTTGTGTTTACATAGTATATATGTGGCATTTGTTCATGTTTTTGATTATGAATTTGGGTCTAGTTTACCTTTAAAGCTATTTGTTTCTCTTCTGTGAGTTTGAGCAACGTTAAGGCCGAGTTCAGACATGCGAGCAAGCCATCCATCTGACCGCTGCCTAAGGTTAAGAGTTCTTCACAGTCTGAAATAATGTCAAAAGTAATACCAGAGTGTTCACTCACCATTGAATTAAAACAATCGATGCGATGCTGACCCAACACAACAAGCAAATCCTATCACTATTATGTGTGCCATCTGACATTTTGCAAAGGAGATATAATTATCTAACTCCATCATTTGTCCATGATGGTTACATCAGTTCAGATAACCATAATCATTCCTGGGGGCGTAATTACACTAAAATTATTATCATAACCACTTAAGATGAGGCTATAGCCTTGTTTATCAATGACTCTAAAATTACTGTAAATGTCAATGTACTATTATCAAACCGGATTTAAGCTTGTAGCTATTTTTTATTTTTGTATACGTTTGTTCTCTCCTTCGTCTGTTTCTGTAGAAGGTCGATAGTTCGATCCACACCCGCGTCACACCAATGACATGCAAAACGGTACCAGTAATCACTTGCACGGCCCCACCTTATAAGGAAAACCACTCATACCCACTTGGCGATAGATTCTATCAGGAATAAGGTGTTGAGGTTGATAAATGTAAGTTTGACAATGGACCTAACACAAATAAGCATAAACTATGAAACAAAAATAAATGACTGACGTAAGAATAACAAAAATATTTCACAACTGCGATAAAAGGTTGTTGTTCAGTATGTTAATATATTTGGTATATGCCCTTGACATATCAAAAGAATTTAGTGTATTGTTTTAATATAGAAGTCAGTACCTAGATACTGGACAAGGTGTAACTGGTAATTATTTCTTATTTCCTATAAAATATACAACATAATATGGATTTGAATAGTTTTAACACTGTACTAGAAGGTGCACAGAAACATTCTGTGTGGCCTTTGGTATACATTATTTAGCGGCATAGCATAAGGTACCATTCGCATATATTCTGTGTGGCTTTTAGGATCATCAAATTATTGTCTTCTTCTTTTCAAAGTGTATAAGGGTCACTCCATATTCTGCAAGGTCTATGGTATCAATTTTTTGACGCATTTTTTTCACACTGCTTCAAAATAATAAAACAGGAGAGCTATTTGTATCCTACAGCAATATGATATGCATAGGTTCGAAATATATAATTAACAATATTCTGCTTCGATTGATGTAAATGTTTCAAGGCAAAACCACTGTCAGTTGCATTACCTCAACTATAGATGTGACCAATCCTTGTTGATCATTACATACCTTGATTGTAACAACACAGTGACTTTCTTCACTATGTCGGCACTCACAATCGACCACGATTGTTATTATTATGATATCTATAAGCTATGTAAAGACATGGCTTGTGTATTTGCTGAAATATTTTCGTATAAACAAATGTAAACATTCATCCATCACGGCTTATTGCCAATTTTGTATTTACAAATAATTATGACATTTTAAGTCACAACGTGCTTTTATGTTACACGCTATCAGTCACGATTTAAACTTTAAATGAAGCTGTTTACTGTATAATATCATGGAGAGATAATTTTGATCTTTTACAAAGGCTGCTGTTTTGAAAAATAAATACATTATGATACACATCCGGAGTCATGACCCTCTATTACAATTTACTTATGTGATTCAGTTTCACATAAAGTTGTTCATATTAGATATCTGGTAGAATTTATATTTGACAAAAATACTTTTAAACAGAAATTATCCATATACGGATTTTATTAACTAACGTATCTCCCGTAAATGAGTGCTATGCTTAAGTTGTAAAGTAAAGAATCAATGTTGTGCAATGGTCATCCCTTTCGGCTTATCACTTGCAAACTTTGTTAATTGTTTTGTTTTCTCTCTGCGTATATTACATACAATTGGCCTATTTCTTATTTGTAGACAACAAGATACCAATGAGGCGCTGGAGCAAAATATAATTGAATGTTGTAGTGGTGCGGTGGCGTAGGTAATGACGGTGATGCTGAGTATATTGACCGCCGAGTCAAAAGGCAATATATTTTCTGGTTACTTTCAAGATTGTCACGACTTCTTCGTTGATCCATACATATTTACAGAACAGAACAGAACAGAACAAGCACTTTATTAAACTCACACCATACATAAAGGTATACGAGTATTCAAAGCAATTCCACCTTTACAAATCGGATCACGTTACAATATATGAGCCGCGTAATGAGAAACCCAACATAGTGGCTTTGCGACCAGCATGGATCCAGTCCAGCTTGCGCATCCGCGCAGTCTGGTCAGGATCCATGCTGTTCGCTAACAGTTTCTCTAACTGCAATAGGCTTTCAAAGCGAACAGCATGGTTCCTGACCAGACTGCGCGGATGCGCAAGCTGGTCTGGATCCATGCTGGCCGCAAAGTCACTATGTTGGTTTTCCCATGGCACGGCTCATATGGTGAACATGAAACAAAAAGAAAGCAGCAGAAAGTACACTTGTCACAAGAGAAACAAAAGGAAACCGACATGACGTAGTCAAGACTTTAACAGGTAATAATAAGCTGAATTGCATGGAAAACATATCAATCAAATGTAAAAGCGAGCTGTTCATGAATTAAACGGCTAAAGAAAGGTGTCTACCCTGTGAGGTATGTGCCTCTGGGTTTGTTCGCATCTCTTTTCTCATATGAATTTACACTTCATATATCCTACAACTAAATGTTTCTTCTATACTATGGCCTTCTGTTACGTTAAGGTGAAACTAATTACTGTCAAGTAACTAACATGACAGAGAACATAAAACGTAACAATAATGATTCTTCCGTCATTTTATTTTTCATAATAATAGGAGCCTTGTAAATTATCACATATTATTAGATACTATTAACAGTTTGATATAAAACATCATCATCATTATTTTGCTAAGAGCATTTCAACGCATATATAGATTTGCCTATTTTTCAAAAGACACTTTGTATTTCATTTACACAGGAAAATGTAAAATGCAAATACATATTTTTCTAGGTGAAAAAAAAATACTATTTATATAAATTAATCAAACAAACATTCTTGTCTATCATTATTTTATAAGGTAATAGTGGTAATTAATGAACACGGCAAAGAAACTGAAAACAGTTACTACACTTCAAAAAGAAACAAATCTAAATGAAATAAAACACAAACTAAGAAAAGCAGAAAACGTGTAACTAGTTGCAAAATCATTTGAAAGTTACAAAACATATCTTTACAAAAGCGTTGTTGATGATGTGGTAACTAAATATTTCTCTATTATCAGAGAGAACAGTTATCGAAAATAAGACACAACAGGAAATGATTATGTTCATAACAAAGCAAATATTGCAACGCATTTTAAACAAGAGCCCATGATGACTTTTAACTAATATAACATAAACTTAATTCAGTGCCAGTATTGTCTTGACAACAGTTGTTTTTTTTTGCGCTATCACAAATCTTATTGTTTTAAAAATCATAATGAAATAGTCTTTTTCTAATTTGTTGAATCATTTCTATTGTAATTCTGTCCGATCTTTCATGACTCGGATTATCCATGTTACCCGAGAAGAAAAGGGATATCACTATACAAAGCCTGAAAAGCCTCGAGAGCCATCAGTTAAGGTATTAGAGCACTAATAGTAATGTTTACAAAATGGCCTTTGCTTGGTATATTCTGAAAGGTAACCGTATTTTGCACTATTTTGCAATTTTTAAACAACTTTTACCGTGCCGTTTTTTATAAATTTTGTATAACTTATAGTATCTCCTCAAGCTCAAGTAGAGACAAATTTCAAAGTGATAGTCACTATCCAAAACGTTTGCAGAGAACTCATTTTACCATTAATTTTAATGAAAGAAACATCAAACTATTGGTAAACAATTATAAAACACAAAATAAAAATGTCAATATCATTTTTTCTATGGTGCCTCAAGTAAACGGATTTAATGAGACAGAATTCATACTTCAACATTGAAAAAATAAGGTCGGATGCTGTGTTTCTGTTTTGAATTCTGCTTACTCCATTTACAAATAACCTTAGGACAGACGTAAAACCTACCTAAATTTCTTCCACAATATATAATCTAAGAGTGAAAGCAAAATTGAGAACTTTCAACGCGTGTAACTCAATATTTTTAAAGATGTGTAAATCTACCCCTTCTGTTTAAGTAGTTAATTCACTTTGAACACCAAGAAATCGCTTATAAGATTCATCTTTTTCCATTTTTGTACAAGAAATCAATAATAAGTCTCGAAAGAAGTAAAAACTTACTAGAAAAAAAGGAAAATAAGGAGAAAAAAATTTGGTCCCAGTAGGGCTTGAACCTACGCCCCCCCCCCCCCCCCCCCCCCCCCCCAAAAAAAAACAAAGAAAAATATCAAACAGGGAATGCCACGCACCAAAAACGTAGCCTCCTCAAAACGAAACCCCCAGCACGCAGACGCGTGCACCACACACACACACACACACACACACAAAGCCAACACATAAGGACAAAACGAACAACACACACGCGCCCACAAAGCCAACACATAAGACGAAACGAACAAACAAAGGAACACAGTGGGGCAGTAAAAGTAGGTTTATGGTAGGAATTGAATACTCTTCAAAAAGGAGGTTCTCTATTAGTGATCTAATACCTTAACAAAACATAGGGTCTGAACACAGACTATGAAAAACAGACTATGAAAACATAAATTATGCAAATTTAATGTGAATATATCAATATAATTACCGAAGACTTCAACATATTAAGCGAAGGAATATCTTGCTCGTAAAATGGACATAAAAGTTTCATAAATGTCATTTCACGCAAATCAATTTGCCGCGTAGCATACAACACATGTTTTTCTGGTGTAAATAGCAGAAACAAGGTACAATTATATAAAACAACATGTTACAGCTCGGAAATAGCGGAAATGTATATTGCTGATAGTTGCAGCCTCGCCAACTGGAGGAAAATAACTTCACTTCATGATCTGGTCGGTGAATGGTCGGTGGGTTAACGTGCTACTTTGTTTTTTTTACACGAACACATTTTCATACTAGTTTCATCTGGCAAATCAACCTATGTGCGTAAAGTTAGCAGTCAAGTAGGATGTGCACTTTCTAAAGGAATGTTACAATGACAGTTTCAGCCTAAGCGGCTTGTTCATGGCTTGTTAGTTATTTTTAACATTATAAACGATAGTAACTATAGAGACACTGTACAATTATTGAACCATTTTCAGATCAGATATATCTTAGATTTCTGTCATTACATAACCCCTTGTTATCATTTCATAAAAATAGTACTCTCTCTCTCTCTCTCTCTCTCTCTCTCGTCCAATGTATTTAAAAAAATATCACAATTGTGTGTAAGATCAAAATGGGTTGGAGGAATGCAATAATGTCTTCTGGTCCAATTTGTTTTCAAGTTCCGACATAATTATGTACGCTACAGTTACGTTCATTTATTGCACCTTGTGAAGCCAAGTATAAATTACATTTCTCTGTGCATTGATTAATTTGAACAGTGTCTATACAATTTGTTTGAATATCTAATGTCTTAAGCTTTCCTAGCTTGGCTAGATGTACCATATCACATCCCGTGCACGTTTTGCATTTAACTTGTCGGTAATGCTATGCTTTCTAAAACGTTAGTGTCCCTTTCAGCTGTATGCACTGTTTCACTTTTATCATTGCAGGTATTTATGAAATTCTCTACCATACTGTTCACATGCCCGCTTGCCACATTTAATGATGGAGACATGTCTGCAGGCATTTCCTGCGTGTCTTTAATATTGCATAAACAAGTCAAACTACTACACGTTTTACTGGATTGCATTACAGAGGTATTTTTATCAATAGCACTTTCGGTTGAATTGTTTGAATTGTCTTCTGCGACATTTAAAGGTGTAAAAGTTCTTGAGTCAACACACGACTGTTCGCCCGCCACAGTATCTTCCATTTTACTGGATAACATGTCTGACATTTCATCAGATTCCTCAGTTTTGTCATTTGTTTTATCAAGAAACACGTTTTTAATGAGTGTGTCTGTCATATCGTCTGTAATTTTCTGATGAATTCCACTCAGAAAAGGATCATCAAACAAGTAAGTGTCTGACATACAGTTGTTGGTGGGTACAAAATATCCGCTGAAATACTTTCTCTTATTTGTTGCATATATTTTATTTCTAAGTTTGTCTTGTCGTAATTCCTTTTGTAGGCGTTTCGTTATATTGTTAACAAGTACTGTTCTTCTAAGAAATACTTCAGGGTCATCTAACTGTTTTAATTTTTTAATTGACATTTTCAGAATTTTCTTTCTTTCGTCTTTTCTTTCTTTGGGCGTGTTTAAGAACGGTGAGACTCGTTTAGATGGAATATAGACTTCTTCGGATTCGGTAACTTCCGCTTTTCTTTTCACTCCGTGCTTTTTCATATGCATGTGACCGTCACCAAATTCCACGTCTGTCGTGTTGCCTATTTCAAACAAATCTGTTACACATTGTTTACCTGTGGAACCAAAAAAAGGATTGTAAATTATAATTTGTAACTTATTACTAACACTTGAACACGCACGTCTCAATCAGCAGCATTAAAAGTACTATAATTAATATTGTCTTTAAAACACGATTCCTTGGTATCTAATTAGGAATCAGTTAACATGGTTGTAGTAAACAGTTTGCAATTTGATAACCGTAATCCATAACAACTCTTCACCTCTAATTAATAATTCTAATTCACTTTACCAGTCTCAAAAACAGGTTGATTAGTGATACAGTACTTAATATGAGCCGCTCCATGGGAAAACCAACATAGTGGGTATGCGACCAGCATGGATCTAGACCAGCCTGCGCATCCGCGCAGTCTGGTCAGGATTCATGCTGTTCGCTAACAGTTTCTCCAATTCCAATAGGCTTTAAAAGCGAACAGCATGGAGCCTGACCAGACTGCGCGGATGCGCAGGCTGGTCTGGATCCATGCTGGTCGCATACCCACTATGTTGGTTTTCTCATGGCACGGCTCATATTTTTTTCTTCATTTAATTTCTCTTCAGTTGTTTTGATAAGATATACTGGTTCCTGCAAACACTGGGATATTTCATATATTAACGCAATACTAGTATAGAATTAAAACAGTCAAAGGTCATTCTTGTACATAGTTTTAATACTGTGAACAAAAAGAGGAAAGTGGGATGTGTGAAGATGTGTATAATGCGAAAAGGGCCATTACAAATTGTTAAACCGCAAAGACAGATGAAGAAGACGACAGCATGACAATGCTCCATCATTATGTGTCAAAAGTGAGTTAATCATTATCACGAAAAAGAAATTACACGACAGCATATTACGAACATTTTTGTAAATATACTGAAGAGGTTGAGCAATATAACAAATAGCTTATACACAAGCTAAAGGTATGTGTAAAAGTCAGATAAAGCTACGGTGAAATAGACCTCTATTTAAGAATAGCATTGATTTTTGTACCGTTTAACCTTATTGTATTTAATTAAGTAAATATAACAAGGTCGTAACATCAAAATCGTTTATAAACTATAATTGGATTGATATAAATGTAAGATATCTAAAATGTGGTAGATTATATTAAATGTATTGCAATCATGCAATCAACTTAAGCTAACTGAAAGCGTACATGATCATTAATTTCTTCTGAAATCTTAAAGGAAGTTTAACAAAATGAAAAAACAACTAACCATTTGCAGAAACATCATTTTCCGTGTCAGTTGATTTAAGGTCTGTTTTTATACTATCTTCGGTATAAACACCAAATTGGTCATGTTTGACGCTTTCACATGGTACATTTGGAATTTCCATTTGGCACGAAATCGATGAACTCGTGCTTGCTTCTATATGGCATGAAGTGGGACATATTTGATTATCTGATAATCCGGAATGTGGACGAGGAATATTTATCCAATTAAAATTAAAACTTTCACATCCATTATTTTGCACATCTGTATCACCCTCACTAAATGGATTCGTGTACAACGCTTGCATTGACAAAACACAAGTCATTTTTGTTGGCACTTTAATTATGATATGATATTTCAATATTTTTCTAACTATTTAACTTTCATAGCAAACAATCCAAATATATCAGCAGACGACACTATTAAATAGTCTCCGGAATGGCAAATCAATACACAATATCTCCTTCTGCTTGTAGCTTAAATCATACCGTAATATTATTGCAGCGGACAAGTTTTCACTCCGGCTATCAATCGCGAACTGACGTACAACTGTACAACTGAGATATCATGAAAAAGATGTACGATATAGGTAACGGGGAGTAACTCGTTAGAAGTTGTTATGAAACAGTTTATACATCTAAATCTTAGTTGTATTTTAAAACATTATATATATATTGTAGCTTTGTGTCCTCATTTGCTTATTTTAATAAATACCGTATGTGAGGCAGCTTACAAGGATGCTCATGGTCCAGTGCGTTTTGGCGGGTGATGGGTTGGGGATGACGGTCTAGTCCAAGTTCGTAGATTTGTGAAACAGTCATACTGATCAAATATATTACCTGTACCTATTCGCATATACATCACATACATAAATATTTGTACATATTCTTTTGTTGGGATTTAAAGATATTTGATTCTCTCCCACTCAGTGTAATAGACTGAAAAGACTATTGTTTGTTTATCAAATTTTGTACAAAAATAGTTGATTCAAGACGACCACTCGAGGCAACAATACTTGCGACCATCCCTTGTTTATATGTTGTTTGACATTAACAGCTACAGAGTTTCAGGAGTCATCGTTTCGAGAAAGTGTTTAGCGTCCTAGCAAATCGGCCAGGTTTGCATTACGTTATCTATAACAGAACTGAAGGCGGACAACTGGAGTATTTTGTTTTAAGATTTTCAAATAAAGAATAGTAGATATTTGTCAGAGTTTGCGGTTAATTGTACATTTACAAAGTATTTATGACACTTAAAGTGCTTTTATATCCCACGCAGACAGTCACACAGTACAAATATAATATACAATTGTTTAGATATATCAGTTAATGTATAATTATGTACTGCAACTTCATGTTTTGTCTTTTACAAAAGCTGCAATTTTGAAAAACAAATTATAACCCAATTTATCCAACCTGAATTTCATTTCTCACAAAGTTAGTGATTATGTAAAATCCACATACAGTAAGACAGAAATAAAATTGTATATATGTTTGACTACTAAGTACTAATAATTTTTTTTATCCCTCATTTTACATTGCATCTTTTAGATCTACTAGATTAGATAGCACATGTGATACATTTGCAGAAGCAGCTACCTATAACGCTGGGAGAAAATAGAACCGATGTATTCATTAACATGCATCATAACAAATAAATCAGAGGTGAAAGCTGGTGGCTCATTAATATAAAACATACGATTATCGGATGAAGAAGTAGGCGTCTACATAGACGGCTCTCCAACAGGGGCATTTTAATTTTCTTCTCTGTTAAAGTATATGACCGGCAAAATTAAAACACAAGACAAACTGGCGTCCGTATACTGTAAAACAAATGAAAAGCTTAGGTGACTGTTTGCAAATACTATAGTGGTAATTAAACATGATTTCTTCTTGTCTAGCGGTAAACAACAATTTAGCGTTGTGGTTCTGTCATGCACTGTATGTTTATCAGAATTAGCGTTTCAAGTCCATCGAGCAGCAAATATTGGAATCCAAGCATGTTTTCTTCGCTCACAGGTCATTTAAAAATCAAGGTCGCGAAATGAAGAGTTAGCCTCTGACATAATTATGAAATAAACATTTACACGATTGAAGCTTTTTTCAGCAGTAATCACGAGATTATAATTATAACATTGGCGCAATGTTTTAGACGTTTCGTTGTCTGTCATTTCTTAGCAAAGTACGTATAAGAAAAACAAAATGTGGTATCAATTAAACTGATAAAATCATACTGTCGACAGCGAAAAAGAGTTCAAGGCAGGCGATGGGAACCACCAGTCGTGCTGCTTAAAATAGTTGCTAGGAAAACGGTAGCAAAACACATAAATAAAGTTACTGTCAATTCTCTTCGTAGTATCTTACAATAACTCTTTCAGTCATATAAATTTCTGATCGGGGACGTGGGGTGGGGGTGAGTTGTGTCAGACAGAAAATATAATTTCATGGAATTGAATCACACAAAACAATCTTTGCAGGTGTCATATATTATGCGCTGGCGGTAATGTGTAAGGTGTGACATTTAAGAAAAGTCTAATCAGAATTCACAGTGGCCTCTGCGGCCGAGTTGTTGGTGTCCCTGACTTGGAATAACTCGCCACTCGCCTTTTTGAATTACCTATGAGTAGTGCAAAAATGTTGAAAGTTACTAAATATATCTTTAGGTACACGTTATTTTAATTCAATGGCTACGCTGTGATAACTAAATGTATTCACTATTTCGACGTATATCTGAGAGAACAGTCATTGCAAATAGGACATAACAAGGATTTATTACATAGCATATTAAATGTGGTAACCTCATTATAAACCATTTAATTAATACCTTTCAAATCATGGCAAGTAATAAAATGTCTTGACATGTCTTGTTGTTTCTTATTGTTTTAAAACTAATAATGAAATAGTGTGCAAATACAATGTGCATATATGAATATAATTACCGAAGACTTCAACATATTAAGCAAAGGAATACCTTGCTCGTAAAATGGACATTAAACCTTCATAAATGTCATTTCACGTAATCAGTTTGGCCGCGACGAATACAACACATGTTATTCTGATGTAAATTACAAGTTATAACTAGTTATAACAAGTTACAATTACATAAAAATAAATTACATTTATTTCAGCTCGGAAATATGTAATGTATATTATCCAAAGTTACAGCAAAATAACTATGGTTCATGATCTAGTCGGCCTATGGCCGGTAGGTTTATATTTGCTTCTTTCCATTTTACGTGAACAAAATTTCTTATCTCATCTGACAAATCAGCCTAATCTTCAGGCTAAAAGGGTATGTAATTTCTGAAGGAATGTTATACTGGGAACTCTTTTAACCTAAGCGGCTGGTTCATGGCTTGTTTTTTATTAATAACATACATGTATATATATATATATATATATATATATAATATATATATATATATATATATATATATATATATATATATATATATATATATATATATAGTGGCTATGTAGACACTGTACAAATAATTAGTCTCTCTCTCACACACACACACACACACACACACACACACAAATATCGACTGATCCATTCAATGTATTCCAAGACAATGATCAAGTAGAGAAAAAAAACTGTGTGAAAGCTATATCTCATCGAAATCGGATCCCGACTACCGTAATTTCAGGATGAATTACTAGTATTGGTGTATCTGTGGCTATATAGTTTTGAAAAGTTTGTACAAATTATTTTTTTTTGTCTGGACCTGTGGTCAGTTCTACATTTGCAAATATTTCTGAAACTTAAACGTTCCTGAGTGTTTTTATATTACACATAGCTATCCACCCAATAATAATTCCATATAAAATAGAATAAAATGTAGTTGAAAATATTAAATTTATATTGAAGATTTTGTATGTATAGCAGGCCTGTACTTTTGAAACATCTGACATGTTGATGCACACGTTATAATTTGCATTTACATCATTTTTGTTTCACATAGCGTTTTTTCCCATGTGTAAAGGGTTATCGTGGATGTGGAGCACTATGCTTGGGGAAATATCCGGTAGGATAGAAGGTAAAAGCACTGTTAGCAAATATGACAATATTTACATACTATAATCTAATTAATTATCGTTATCATTCATACACAAGTATGGTTCTTATTCACTATTTGCTAACAAACTGAACTCAATACTAAACAAAATAATGAGTTTTGGAAATATTGCATACGAGTTATATTTCTCGGCACATCACTTGCAAATTTTGTTAATTGTTTTGTTTTCCCTTCGTTTATTGGCCTCGTAAGTGCATTTAGGTCATTTGTTTACAAAATATGTTTGTTAATAGACAACGATACGGATGAGGAGCAGAAAGCAAGAGATGTTGTAGTTGTTGTTGGTGATGTTGTTGATGATGATGATGATGATGATGATGTTGATGATGATGAATAATTTGCCTATAAAAGCAAACAGTAGATTTTCTAGTCATATTCAAGATGTGCCCGTAATTGTTGTTACATGTAAATTCACCAGAAACCATGCATATTTACAAGTAAGAACTCACTATGAGCTGAGAGTAAATAATAAACGACGGAAATTTTCTGCCACGTGAGTTGTGCTACCTCATGGATTGTATGCACGTTTTTCCTCGTATACATCTACACTTCACAGTGTAATCTTAAGTAAATCTAAAACATCTTTGGATGGGTTTGTAAAGCTTTTTCTTCTATACCACGACTTTCTGTTACGAAAAGGGGAATCTAATTAATGAGAAATAATTAACTTGACAGCTGTCGACAAGTAAAGAACATAAAAAGCAACACTAATGATTCTTCCATCATTCTATTTTTGAGCTTCATAAAGCTATCACATTTTATTAGATAATTTAAACATTTTGATATTATATACCATACATTTACTAAATGCATTCCAACAGATAGACAGAGTTGCTTACTTTGCAAATTGCACCTTGTATATCAGTTACACAGAACAACTTGTTTCCTAACTGACTCTTGCCTATCGTTATATTTTTTCATGCGACAATGGTAACTTGGTGGAAATGCAAACAATGTGTATATAAATAGAGAAAAGATTGAAATAAATAATATAAATATAATAAGAAAACATGTGTGTATTGAAAGCTACTAAACTTATTTTTTAGATATACATTATTTCAACTCAATGCCGACGCTTAAAGATGTTCCTTCCGAATCAATCACTGAAATGTTTCATCATTACATATTGATTTCACATCTGCCGTATTTCACTTGCCTAAATATATAAAGTGTATAATAGCTGTAATCACAATTGATGACATATCCACTTAAAACAAACTTCCAGTTGTTTTAAAACATTACTTATTAGTATTGTGTTTACTTATACATTTGTAACTGTGAAGTGTTTTAAACACACGCATGCTTATTTTATGTTACATAGATACATTGTGGCAATTGTTCATAGTTACAAATATGGAATTGGGCCTCAATATCTTTAACTATTAAACCACAATTCACTGCTGGTAACACCAGTGCAGTTCTTTCTTTCTGTTATAGGTTGGGACAATAGTGAACGAGACAAAAATGAAAAACCATTTTGTTTTAAGACATGTCATGAATTGATGTTAATCGGCCAAAAAGAATATAGTGGCACTTACTAGCGAAGGGATACGTTACTAGTAAAATGGGCATTAAAGGTATATTACATTCATATTCGTATTTGAAAATATGCCTAATTGCTTTATCTATATAAACATAAGGAATTTTAGTAGCAATGAGTTAGGTTTAAATACATGTTTAACTAGGCGCAGTATAAATGTGTACTCTCTCTCTCTCTCTCTCTCTATTTCCTCAACTGATCCGTCTGATGTATTGAAATATCACCATTCTGTGTAAGACGAAAATGTGTTGAAGGAATGCAATAACGTCTTCCGGTCCAATTTTTGATCAAGTTCCGACATATGTAAGCTACAGTTACATTCATTAATTGCACCTTGTGAAGCCAAGTACAAATCACATTTCTCTGTGCATTGATCGGGTTGAACAGTGTCTGTAAAATTTATTTGAATATCTGTTGATTTCTCAAGTTTTGCGAGGTTGGCTTGATGTAACTTATCACATCCCGTCTTTTGATAATGAAGCACGCTTTGAACTTCACTTGAAGGTAATCCTATGCTTTCTAAAACGTTAGTATCCCTTTCAACTGTATGCGCTGTTTCACTTTTATCATAGCAGATACTTATAAAATTATCTACCCCTCTAGCCACATTCAATGCAGCAGAAATGTCTACAGGCATTTCCTGCGTATCTGTAATACTGCTTAAACATGTCAAACGACTACACTCTTTACTGGATTGTATTACAGGGTTACTCTCGTCACTAGAACTTTCGGTTGAATTGTTTGAATTGTCTTTTGCGACATTCAACGGAGTTCTTGAGTCAACGCACGACTGTTCGCCCACAACAGTGTCTTCCATTTTACTGGATATCGTGTCTGACATTGCATCATAACAAATAAATCAGAGGTGAAAGCTGGTGGCTCATTAATATAAAACATACGATTATCGGATGAAGAAGGAGCCATCTATGCTGCAACAGGGAGAATTTTCTTCCCTGTTAAAGTATATGGCTAGTGAACTTAATATCTAACCGGCAAAATTAAAAACACAAGACAAATTGGCTTCAGTATACTGTAAAACAAATGAATTAAAGGTTTAAAATACTACAGTGGTAATTAAACATGATTTCTTCTTGTCAGGCGGTAAACAACAATTTGCCGTTGCGGTTCTGTCATGCCCTCTATGTTTATCAGAATAAGCGTTTCAAGTCTATTTTATCTAAGCATGTTTTCTTCGCTCACAGGCCATTTAAAAAATCAAGGTCGCGAAATGAAGAGTTAGCTCCGACATAATTATGAAATAAACATTTACGCGACTGAAGCTTTTTTCAGCTTGAAACAAACGGCAGTAATCACGAAATTATGATTATAATATTGGTGCAACGCTTTATAAGTTTCGTTGTCTGTCTTTTCTTAGCAAAATACGTATAAGAAAAACAAAATGTGGTATCAGTTTAACTGATAAAATCATACTGCCGGCAGCAAAACAGAATTCAAGGCAGGCGATGGGAGCCACCAGTTATGCTGCTTTAAATATTTGCTAAAAAAAACGGTAGCAAAACACATATATAAAGTAAATGTAAATTCTCTGCGTAGTATCTTACAATAACTCTTTCAGTCATGTAAATTTCTGTCTGATCGGGGGCGTGGTGGGAGTGTGTGGTGTCAGATAGAAAAAAATAATTTCATGGAATGGAATCACACAAAACAATCTTTGCAGGTGTCATATATCATGCGCTGGCGGTAATGTGTAAGGTGTGACATTTAAGAAAAAGTCTGAACAGAATTCACAGTGGCCTCTGTGGCCGAGTTGTTTGTGTCCCTGACTTGGAATAACTCGCCACTCGCCTTTCTGAATTACCTATGAGTAGTGCAAAAATGTTAATAGCTGCTAAACATATCTTTAAGTACACGTTATTTTAATTCAATGGCTACGCTGTGATAACTAAATATTCACTATTTCAATGTATATCTGAGAGAACAGTCATTGCAAATAGGACATAACAAGGATTTATTACATAGCAAATTAGATGTGGTAACCTCATTATAAACCATTTAAGTAATACCACTCAAATCATGGCAAGTAATAAAATGTCTTGACATGTCTTGTTGTTTCTTATTGTTTTAAAACTAATAATGAAATAGTGTGCAAATACAATGTGCATATATGAATATAATTACCGAAGACTTCAACATATTAAGCAAAGGAATACCTTGCTCGTAAAATTCATAAATGTCATTTCACGTAAATCAGTTTGGCCGCGGCGAATACAACACATGTTCTTCTGATGTAGATTACAAGTTATAACAAGTTTAAATTACATAAAAAGAATTTATTTCAGCTCGGAAATATGTAATGTATATTATCAAAAGTTACAACAAAATAACTATGGTTCATGATCTAGTCGGCCTATGGCCGGTAGGTTTATATTTGCTTCTTTCCATTTTACGTGAACAAAATTTCTTATCTCATCTGACAAATCAGCCTAATCTTAGGCTAAAAGGGTATGCAATTTCTGAAGGAATGTTATACTGGGAACTCTTTTAGCCTAAGCGGCTGGAACAAGGCTTTTTTTTTATTGATAACATATATATAGTGACTGCTAGTATGTAGACAGACATTGTACAAATAATTAATCTCTCTCTCTCTCCCTCTCCCTCTCCCCCCCCCCCCCCCCCCCCCCCCTCTCTCTCTCTCTCTCTCTCTCTCTCTCTCTCTCTCTCTCTCTCTCCTCCCCCCCCCCTCTCTCTCTCTCATATCAATTGATCCATTCAATGTATTCCAAGACAATGATTCAGCATACAAAGACATCTGATCGGATCTTTGACCAAGTTCTAACGGATCTTGACTACTATGATGTAAAGTAATATCACGATGAATTACTAGTGTTGGTATCTGTGAATATATATTTTTGAAACGTTTGTACGAATTTTTTCTTTTTTGTCAGGACCTGTGGTCAGTTCTGTATTTGCAAATATGTCTGACACTTAAACGTTCCAGAGTGTTTTTATATTACACAGAGCTATCCATCCAATAATAATTGCATATAAAATAGAACAAAATGTAGTTGAAAATATTAAATTATATCAATGATTTTTTATGTATAGCAGGCCTGTACTTCTGAAACATCTGACATGTTGATGTATACGTTATAATTTGCACTTTTATTACTTTTGTTTCACATAGCGTTTTTTTTTTTCATGTGTGAAGGGTTATAGTGAATGCGAAGCACTATGTTTGGGGAAATATCCGGTAGGATAGAAAGTAAAAGCACTGTTAACCAATATGAAAATATTTACATACTAATCTAATTAATTATCGTTATCATCCATACACAAGTATGGTTCTTATTTAATATTTGCTAACAAAACTGCACTCAGTACTCAACAAAATAATGAATTTTGGAATTTCTGTGTACGAGTTATATCTCTCGGCTCATCACTTGCAAATTTTGTTAATTGTTTTGATTGGCCTCGTCCGTGCATTTAGGCCACTTGTTTACAAAATATGTTTATTTATAGACAACGATGCGGATGAGGAGCAGGAAGCAAGAGACGTCGAATATGATGATATTCATTTTATTGATGTTGTTGTGTTGCTACTGCTGCTGTGTTGATGATGGTGAGAAGGAGGAGGATGTGGAAGAGGAGGAGGATTGTACTGATGATGATTATGATGAAAAACTTGGATGATGATGATGATGATGATATAATTTGGCCGATAAAAACAAACTGTAGATTTTCCAGTCATATTCAAGATATGCCCGTAATTGTTCTTACTTGTAGATGCATCAGAAACCAATGCATATTTACAAAACGTAGTTAAGAACTAACACCTCACTGTGAACTGAGAGTAAATAATAATCGACGCCATGTGAGGTGCGCTACCTCTTGGATTGTATGCACGATTTTTGTCGTAAACATTTACACTTCAAAGTGTAATCTTAAGTACATCTTAAACATCTTCGGATGGGTTTGTAAAGCTTTACGTCTATACCATGACTTTCTGTTACGATAAGGGTAATCTTATTAATGAGAAGTAATTAACTTAACACCTGTTGACAAGTAAAGAACATAAAACGTAACACTAATGATTTTTCCATCATTTTATTTTTGAGTTTCATAAAGCTATCACATTTTATTACATAATTTAAACATTTTGATATTATATACCATCACATTTTGTTAAATGCATCCCAAATTAAAAACAGAGTTGCTTACTTTGCAAATTGCGCCTTGTATATCAGTTACACAGCGAAATACCAGTACATATGTTCTAAGGTGAAATAAAGGTTTTCATAAATGACTCTTGCCTATCATTTTATTTTTTTCATAAAATGCAATAATGGTCATTTGAGCCATGCCATGAGAAAACCGACATAGTGCAATTGCGACCAGCATGGATTCAGACCAGCCCGCGCATCCACGCTGTCTGGTGAGGATTCATGCTGTTCGCTTTTAGAGCCTATTCAATTAGAGAAACCGTTAGCGAACAGCACGGATCCTGACCAGACTGCGCGAATGCGAAGGCTGGTCTGGATCCATGCTGGTTGCAAATGCACTATGTTGGTTTTCACATGGTGCGGTTCACTTGGTGGAAATGCAAACAACAGTGAATGTATATAAATAGAGGAAAGATGGAAATAAATAATATTAAATTATATAAATAATATAACAAGAAAACACATGTGCAGTATTAAATCTGCTGACAGCTACTAAACTTATTTTTAAATACACATCTATTTAGTATTTCAACTCAATACCGACGCTTATACATTTACTTTCCGAATCAATCAATGAAATATTACATCATTAAACTATACTATAGCTGTAATCACAATTAATTACATATCCACTTAAAACAAACTTAGTTAATTTAAAACATTACATATTCATATTGTGTATACTTATACATTTATTATTGTGATGTATTTAAAACCTAGCACAGAGCACTGTTTATACACACATGCATGTTTATCTGATGTTTCCATAGATACATTGTGACAATTGTTCCAAATATGGACTTTGGGCACAATATCTTTAATTCAAAGCAGGTAATGTCAGTGCAGTTCTGTCTTTCTGTTATAGTTTGGCACAAAGGCGAAATATAAATCAGCCCTTGAGACAAAAATGAAAATCATCACTCGTCATGAACTAATGTAAATCGTCAAAAAAGAATATAATGGTACTTACTAGCGAAGGGATACGTTACTAGTAAAATGGGCATTAAAGGTATATTACACCAATATTCGTATTTTAAAATTTGCACAATTGCTTTATAGTTTCAATATAAATATAAAACATTTTAGTACTGTGAGTTAGGTTTAAATAAAACATGTTTAGTGAGGTGCAGTATAAATGAGTACTCTCTCTCTCTCTCTCTCTCTCTCTCTCTCTCTCTCTCTCTCTGATGTATTCAATTATCACAATTCTGTGTAAGACGAAAATGTGTTGAAGGAATGCAATAACGTCTTCTGGTCCAATTTTTGATCAAGTTCCGACATATGTAAACTACAGTTACGTTCATTTATTGTACCTTGTGAAACTAAGTAAAAATTGCATTTATCTGTGCAGTGTTCATTTTGAACAGTGTCTGTACAATTTATTTGAATATCTGTTGATTTCTCAAGATTTACTAGATTGGCTAGATGTAACTTATCATATTCCGTGTTTTGATAATTAAGCACGTTTTTTACTTCACTTGAAGGTAATCCTATGCTTTCTAAAACGTTAGTATCCCTTTCAACTGTATGCACAGTTTCACTTTTATCATAGCAGGTATTTATGAAATTCTCTGACCCTCTAGCCACATTCAATGCAGCAGAAATGTCTACAGGCATTTCCTGCGTACCTGTAACGTTGCCTAAACATGTCAAACGACTACACTCTTTACTGGATTGTAATACAGGGGTACTCTCGTCACTAGAACTTTCGGTTGAATTGTTCGAATTGTCTTCTGCGACATTTAACGGAGTAAACGTTCTTGAGTCAACGCACGACTATTCGCCCACCACAGTGTCTTCCATTTTACTGGATATCGTGTCTGACGTTTCATCAGATTCCTCAGTTTTGTCATTTGTTTTATCATGAAACACGTTTTTAATGAGTGTGTCTGTCATATCGTCTGTAATTTTCTCATGGATTCCACTCAGTAAAGGATCATCAAACAAGTAAGTGTCTGACATACAGTTGTTGGTGGGTACATTATATCCGCTGAAAGACTTTCTTTTCTTCGTTGCATTTTTCTTATTCCTTTTGAAGGCGTTTCGTGATATTATTAACAAGAACTGTTCTTTTAAGAAAGGTTTTAGGATCATCTAACTGTTTTAATTTTTTAATTGACATTTTCAGAATTTTCTTTCTTTCGTCTTTTCTTTCCTTTGATGTGTTTAAGAATGATGAGACTCGTTTCGATGAAATATAGACTTCTTCGGACTCCGTAACTTCTGCCTTTCGTTTGATTCCGTGCTTTTTCATATGTATGTGACAGTCACCCAGTTCCACGTCTGTCTTGTTGCATATTTCAAACAAATCTGTTACACACTGTTTTCCTGTGGAAACAAAAGAAAGTGTTAATCATAATTTGTTATACATATTACTAACATTTGAAAACATTGCTTCATTTTCATTGTCAATTAACTCGTCTTAATCAGCAGCAGCATTAACATCATTATCATTATAATTATCGTTAAAATCGCTTTCCTTCGCACGATCCGTCGGTATCGGATTATGAATCAGATGATCTGCAAGGAGATAACTGCAATCCTGAACAACTTCTCCTATAATATAGCAGTTCTAAATCACTTTACAGTTCTCCAAAACATTTCATATTTAACCAAATACAGAATTAAAGCGGGCAAAGGTCATTCTGGTTCATAGATCTGCTATTGTGAACTAAATGAGGAACGCGTGTAATAAAATGTGTAAAGATGTGTAATGCGAAAAAAAGTTTACATGATAGCGAAATATGGACATTATTTGTAAACCAACATTTGTTAGGCTATACTGAAGATACTGATATAACAAATATCTCAATTAGTAAAGCTATACGCTAGGTAAAGGTATTACAACATAATATAGTATGCTTAAAAGTCCGATAAAGCTACGGTGAAAAAGATCTCTGGAGTTAAGAATAGCATTGATTTTTGTACCGTTTAACCTTATCGTATTTAATTAAGTAAATATAACAAGGTAAACAAAGGAAGCGTTATGATAATATAAATATAGAGTATTTAAAATGTGTTAGATTATATTGAATGCATGTTATCAACTTAAGGTGACTAACAGCTTAGTTGAGATCATTAATTTCTTTGACATCTTAAATTCAATTAAGAGGATAAACAAAATGAAAACAACTAACCGTTTGCAGAAGCATCATCATCGCCGTCAGTTGACTTAAAGATTTGATTTATTATTATCATCTGTATAAACATCAAATTGTTCATGTTTGACGCTTCCACGTGGTACATTTGAAATTTCTATTCGGCACGAAATCGATGAACTCGTGCTTGCTTCTATATGACATGAAATGGGACATATTTGGTTATCTGATAATCCGGAATGTGGACGATGAACATTTATCCAGTTAAAATCAAACCTTTCACATCCATTATTTTGTACATCTGCACTACTTTCACTAAATGGATTCGTGTACACCGCTGGCATGGACAAAACACAAGTCATTTTGTTAGCACTTTAATTATGATATAATATTTTTCAATATTTTTCGAACTATTTAACTTTCATAGCAAACAATCTAAATATATCAGCAGACGACACTATTAAATAGTCTCCGGAATGGCTAATCAATACACAATACTTCCTTCTGCTTGTAGTTTAAAGTTATATCGTAGTTATTACAGCGGACAAGAGCGTCTTCACTCCGGCTATCAATTGCGAACTGACGTACAACTCTATACCTGATACCGTGAAAAAAAGATGCACGGTATAGGTAACTGGGAGTAACTCGTTAACAGTTATATCGAAATCTTAGTTGTATAAACATTGAAGTAAACACGTTTCCTGTCTGTTTTTGTTGTTTACCGAAATAATATGTGAAATAATATTTTACATATTGTATATCCTCATTTCCTTTATATTATAATAAATATCGTCTGTGAGGCGACTTACAAGATGCGTGCTCATGATGGGGTTTAGCGGGGGATGGGTTGGGGATGACGGTCTACTAGTAGTTCAATTTCCTACAGTTGTGAGACATTAATAATGATTAAATATATTACCTGTACCATTTCGCATATATATTGTACATTATCCTTTTTTCGGGAATTTATTTTTGTTTAATCTATTTGATTCTCCCCCACTCAATGTAATAATGCGTAATACAGAGACGACAATATTATTGTTGGCTTATCAAATTTTGTACAATATAGTTGATTCATGACGACCACTCGGTGCAACAACATTTGCGACCATCCTTTGTTGATTTGCTGTTTGATCTTAGCAGCCTACAGACTTACAGGAGACAGCTTTTTTAGTCCTAGCAATCGACCAGGATTGCATTTTGAAAGAGAACAATTGAAGTATTTTGTTATAAGATTTTCAAATAAGGAAAAGTAAACATCTGAGTTTGCGGTCAATTGTACATTTACAAAGTTTTTGTGACACTTTTTAAGTGCTTTTAAATTCCACGGAGACAGTCAAGCAGTAAAATAAAGTGTACAGTTTAGATATATCAATCAATGTATAATTATATACTGCTGCTTCATTTTTATCTCAGTTTACAAATACTACAATTTTGAAAAAACAAATGATCTCTTCTCTCCATATGTAACCCAATTTCTCCAGTCTGAATTTCATAACTCACAAAGTTAAGTGATTATGTAAAATCCATATACAGTAAAACAGAAATAAAATTGTGTATATGTTTGACTTAAGCTTGTAGCAAATATTGGAATCCACGCATGGTTCGCTCACAGACCATTTAAAAAAAAGATCGCGTAATGTCTTTAAACATAAAACGAGTTAGCTAAATAAGCATTTACACGATTGAAGCTTTTTGCTCAACTTGAAATAAAAAGCAGTAATTACAAGATTATAATTACAATATTGGTGCAACGCTTTATAAGTTTCTTTGTCTGTCATTTCTTAGCAAAATACGTATAAGAAAAACAAAATGTGGTATCAATTAAACAGTTAAAATCATACTGTCGGCAGCAAAACAAAATTCAAGGCAGGCGATGGGAACCACCAGTCGTGCTGCTTAAAATATTTGCTAGAGAAACGGTAGCAAAACACATATATAAAGTTACTGTAAATTCTCTGCGTGGTATCGTACAATTACTCTTTCAGTCATATAAATTTCTGTCTGATCGGGGGCGTGGGTTGGGAGTGAGTTGTGTCAGACAGAATAAAATAATTTCATGGAATGTAATAACACAAAACAACCTTTGCAGGTGTCATATATCATGCGCTGGCGGTAGTGTGTAAGGTGCGACATTTAAGAAAAGGTCTAAACAGAATTCACAGTGGCCTCTATGGTTGAGTTGTTTGTGTCCCTGACTTTGAATAACTCGCCACTCGCCTTTTTGAATTAGAGCTCTGCTCGGGTCGTCATGTAAATAAGCCATCCCTCTGGACTGCGGAAGGTAGTTGGCTCTACGTATGTGCTCATCCGTAACTGAAATGATTTTCGGAGAGGAAACTTAATCCAAAATTAAAACGCAATATTATCTAAAATGTTTCAGTATTACTTAAACCCAAAGAAAATAAACGAGCCAAAAAAGAGTCATGGACGTTTTTATGTTTCATGCAACATGTGACGTCACATCAACCGCAATATTGATAGTCTTTATCACGACTTGCTTCTGTAGGCCGTCAGTTGATTCCTGATAGTTAATGGCCGTACCTACTTTTAAAACTGGTTCTTACAAACGTTGGCAAGTAGACAACCCGAATACCTCAGTAGATAGAGCAGAAGCAATGAATCAAGAGGTGTTGAGCTCGATCCCCGTGTGCGGCGTACATTCTTCGCTTTGACAGAAGACACGTTTTCCTCTGCACCACTTCTCAGCCTTGCGGTGAAGTTTTCTGCTACGTGTATTGAATCTTGATTACTGATAAAATATATTTGTATCATACAGCAATAGAAAACTGTTTTGAAAATATGCAGAGGTTTGAAAAATGTATTTTCTGTTTTGATGGATCTACCAAATTTTCTACAAATGTAGACATTTCAAGACAAACACTGGGGCCAGTTGCATAATATTCATAACACCATACAGAGATAATGTTGCTTTTATGATTTCAATCTTTTATAAATGCTACCGTTTTGCAGAATAAATATATTCTGATGTACATTTGGAGGCATGTATTTTATAATTTTCTCATGTAATGCAGTCTGCACCTCGTTATTTCACATTAGATTGTTCATAGTTTGTACGGAGCGTCCTGTTTGTGAAGATATTAGGTAGGATATATATTTGAATTCTAATCAGTAAGAAATTATACAAATATGAATTTTATTAACTAACTTCATATCCAATACATGAGTTTTTATGATTCTCAATCAATGTCTGCTGATAAGTTGTACATAAGCTTGATATTTGTAATAATAATTTATTTGTAGACAACAAGATACTTAAATATATTCACGGTGATGGCAGTGGTGGTGGTGGCTTTGATAATGACGGTGGTGATGGTGCTGAGTATACTGGCCGCTGAGTCAAAAGGCAATTTATTTTCTGATCCATTTCAAGACATTTGTGAACTAAAAAGAACATGAAACGTAACAATAATGTTTCTTCCTTCTTTTCCATGGAGCTTTGTAAACTATCACTATTTATTAAATACCATAAACAGTTTGATATTAAACATCATCACATTTAGCTAGATATAAAGAGTTGCCTACTTTGTATTTCATTTACACACAGGAAAATGGTTATCTTTTTTTTTAATGTAAAAGTGGTGATTTGATGGACATGCCAAACTAAACAGTTACTACACATAAATAGAAACAAATCTAAGTAATAAATGTGAACAATATAATCAGAAAACCTATGAGTATTGCAAAAAAGTTGAAAGTTACTAAACATATTTTTAAGTACACGTTATTTTAATTCAATGGCTACGCTGTGATAACTAAATATTCACTATTTCGACAAATATCTGAGAGAATAAGCGTTGCAAATAGGACATAACAAGGATTTATTACACAGCAAATTAAATGTGGTAACCCCTTTATAAACCATTTAACTAATAAAACTCAATTCACGGGAAGTAATAAACATGTCTTGGCAGGTCTTGTTGTTTCGTACTGTTTCAAAATTAATAATGAAATAGTGTGCAAATACAATGTGCAAATATGAATATAATTACTGAAGACTTCAACATACTTAGCAAAGGAACACATTGCTCGTAAAATTGACATTAAACGTTCATAAATGTCATTTCACGTAAATCAGTTTGGCCGCGGCGAATACAACACATGTTATTCTGATGTACATTACAAGAAAAAGTTACAATTACATACAAACAACTTATTTCATCTCGCAATTGGGGAAATGAATATTATCCAAAGTAACAGCAAAATATTAGTAACTGTGGTTTATGATCTAGACGGCATATTTGCTTCTTTCCATTTTACATGAACAAATTTTCATACGTCATCTCTTTTAGCCTAAGCGGCTGGTTCATGGCTTGTTTTTTATTTATAACATACATATATAGTGACTATATAGACAGACACTGTACAAATAATTAATCTCTCTCTCCCTCGTATCAATTGATATATTCAATATATTCCAAGACAATGATTCAGTATAGAACAAAAATGAGTGAAAGACATCTGATCGGATTTTTTTTATCAGGTTCTAACGGATCTTGACTATTATGATGTAAAGTAATATCACGATGAATTACTAGTACATGTATTGGTATCTGTGGATATGTAATTTTCAAACGTTTGTACGAATTATTTCTTTTTTTGTCAGGACCTGTGGTCAGTTCTATATTTGCAAATATTTCTGACACTTAAACGTTCCTGAGTGTTTTATATTACACATAGCTATCCACCCAATAATAATTATATATAAAATAGAACAAAATGTAGTTGAAAATATTAAATTTATATTGAAGATTTTGTATGTTTAGCAGGCCTGTACTTTTGAAACATCTGACATGTTGATGTATACGTTATAATTTGCACTTTTATTATTTTTGTTTCACATAGCGTTTTTGTCATGTGTGATGGGTTATAGTGGATGTGGAGCACTATGTTAGGGGAAATATCCGGTAGGATAGAAAGTAAAAGCACTGTTAACCAATATGAAAATATTTACATACTAATCTGAGTAATTATCGTTATCATCCATACACAAGTATGGTTCTTATTTAATATTTGCTAACAAACTGAACTCAATACTAAACAAAGTAATGAGCATTGGAGTTTCTGTGTACGAGTTGTATCTCTCGGCTCATCACTTGCAAATTTTGTTAATTGTTTTGTTTTCCCTTCGTTTATTGGCCTCGTCAGTGCATTTAGGCCACATGTTAACAAAATATGTTTGTTTATCGACAACGATACGAATGACGAACAGGAAGCAAGAGACGTCGAATATGATGATATTGATTATATTGATGTTGTTGTTGAGGAGGAGGATGATGATGATTGTACTGATGATGATTATGATGAAAAACTTGAATGATGATGATGATGATGATGGTGACAATGATGATGATGATGATATAATTTGGCCGATAAACTTTTCAAGTCATATTCAAGATATGCCCGTAATTCTTCTTACATGTAGATGCATCAGAAACCATGCATATTTACAAAACGTAATTAAGGACTATCACCTCACAATGAGCTGAGAGTAAATAATAAACGACGGAAATCATCTGTCATGTGAGGTGTGCTACCTCTTGGATTGTATGCACGATTTTTGTCGTAAACATTTACACTTCAAAGTGTAATCTTAAGTAAATCTTAAACATCTTCGGATGGGTTTGTAAAGCTTTACTTCTATACCATGACTTTCTGTTACGATAAGGGTAATCTTATTAATGAGAAGTAATTAACTTGACAGCTGTAGACAAGTAAAGAACATAAAACGTAACACTAATGATTCTTCCATCATTTTATTTTTGAGCTTCGTAAAGCTATCACATTTTATTACATAATTTAAACATTTAGATATTATATACCATCACATTTTGTTAAATGCATCCCAAATTAAAAACAGAGTTGATTGCTTTGCAAATTGCACCTTGTATATCAGTTACAAAGCAAAATACCAATAAATATCTTTTGAGATGAAACAAAGGTTTTCATAAATGAGCCGTGCCATGAGAAAACCAACATAGTGGCTTTGCGACCAGCATGGATCCAGACCAGCCTGCGCATCCGCGCAGTCTGGTCAGGCTCCATGCTGTTCGCTAGCAGTTTCTCCAATTCCAATAGGCTTTAAAAGCGAACAGCATGGAGCCTGACCAGACTGCGCGGATGCGCAGGCTGGTCTGGATCCATGCTGGTCGCACACCCACTATGTTGGTTTTCTCATGGCGCGGCTCAAATGACTCTTACCTATCATTATATTTTTTCATAAAATGCGATAATGGTCATATAGTGGAAATACAAACAACGGTGAATGTATATCACAAGAAGAAAGATCTAAATAAATAATGTTAAATAATATAAATAATATAATAAGAAAACACATGTGTAGTATTAAATCTGCTGACAGCTACTAAACTTATTTTTAGATATACATTATTTCAACTCAATGCCGACGCTTAAAGATGTTCTTTCAAAATCAATCACTGAAATATTTCACCATGACATATTGATTTCACATCTGCGGTATTTCACTGGCCTAAATATATAAACTGCACTATAGCTGTAATTACCAATGATTACATATCCACTTAAAACAAACTTAGTTATTTTGAAACATTACATATTCATATTTGTTTACTTATACATTTATTATTGTGATGTATTACAGAACTATTTATACACACACGTATGTTTATTTTATGTTTACACAGATACATTGTGACAATTGTTCATGGTTCCAAATATGAAATCTTTAACTAATAAACCTCAATTCAGGGCTGGTAATACCAGTGCAGTTCTTTCATTCTGTAATATCTTGGGACAAAAGTGAAATAATATGAGTCAGCTCCTGGGGTAAAAATGCAAACCATTTTGTTAAGACTCGTCATGAACTATAAATGCTAATCGGCAAAAAAAAGAATATAGTGGTATTTACTAGCTAACGTTACTAGTATAATGGGCATAAAGGTATATTACACCCATATTCGTATATGAAACTCTGCACAATTGATTTTTAGTACTGCGAGTTAGGTTTAAAAAGTGCATGTTCAGCTAGGCGCAGTAAAAATGTGTACTCTCTCTCCTCTCTCTCTCTCGCCTCAACTGATCCGTCGGATGTATTCAAATATCACAATTCAGTGTAAGACGAAAATGTGTTGAAGGAATGCAATAATGTCTTCTGGTCCAATTTTTGATCAAGTTCCGACATGTGTAAGCTACAGTAACATTCATTTATTGCACCTTGTGAAGCCAGGGACAAATTACATTTCTCTGTGCATTGATCATTTTGAAAAGTGTCTGTACAATTTATTTGAATATCAGTTGATTTCTCAAGCTTTACTAGTTTGGCTAGATGTAACTTATCACATCCCGTGTTTTGATAATTAAGCACGCTTTGTACTTCACTTGAAGGTAATCCTATGCTTTCTAAAACGTTAGTGTCCCTTTCACCTTTAACCTCTGTTTCACTATTATCATGGCAGGTATTTATGAAATTCTGTTCCCCTCTAGCCACATTCAATGCAGCAGAAATGTCTATAGACATTTGCTGCGTATCTTTAATATTGCCTAAACATGTCAAACGACTACACTCTTTACTGGATTGTATTTCAGGGGTACTCTCGTCACTAGATGTTTCGGCTGAATTGTTTGAATTGTCGTCTGCGACATTTAACGGAGTAAAAGTTCTTGAGTCAACGCACGACTGTTCGCCCATCACAGTGTCTTCCATTTTACCGGATATCGTGTCTGACATTTCATCAGATTCCTCAGTCTGATCATTTGTTTTATCATGAAACACGTTTTTAATGAGTGTGTCTGTCATATCGTCTGTAATTTTCTCATGGATTCCACTCAGAAAAGGATCATCAAACAAGTAAGCGTCTGACATACAATTGTTGGTGGGTACATCATATCCGCTGAAAGACTTTCTTTTCTTTGTTGCATATTTCTTATTTCTAAGTTTTTCTTGTCGTAATTCCTTTTGAAGGCGTTTCGTGATATTATTAACAAGAACTGTTCTTCTAAGAAAGGCTTCAGGGTCATCTAACTGTTTTAATTTTTTAATAGACATTTTCAGAATTTTTTTCCTTTCATCTTTTCTTTCCTTTGGTGTGTTTAAGAATGGTGAGACTCGTTTAGATGGAATGTAGACTTCTTCGGACTCCGTAACTTCTGCTTTTCTTTTGACTCCGTGCTTTGTTTTATGCATGTGATCGTCACCCAGTTCCACGTCTGTTTTGTTGCATACTTCAAACAAGTCTGTAACACACGGTTTTCCTGTGGAAACAAAACAAACTGTTAATCATAATTTGTTATGCATATTACTAACATCTGAAAACATCACTTCATTTTCATTGTCGATCAGTGCGTCTTAATCAACAGCAGCATCAAAATCTTGATCACTATAATTATCATTAAAATCGCTTTCCTTCCGTACGATTCCTCGGCATCGGATTATGAATCAGAATCAGATACCGCGGTACTAGTAAAACAATCTGCAATGAGATAATTGTAATCCTTAACCAATGTAGTACTTCTAAATCACTTTGCATATCTCCATAACATTTCATATTTAACCAAATACAGAATTAAAGCGGGCAAAGGTCATTCTGGTACATAGTTTTACTACTGTGAACGCGTAAAGTAAAATGTATAAAGATGTGTGTAATGCGAAAAAGATCATTACAAAAGTTTAAACCGCAAAGACAGTTTAAGAAAACGACTGACATGACAATACTCCATCATTATGTGACAAAAGTGAGTTAATCATTATCACGAAAAACCATTACATGGATATTTTTGTAAACCAGCTCTTGTTATATGGCTCTATAAGCTATACTGAAGATATTATTTATTTAATACACCAAATATCTCACTTTGTAAAGCTGTACGCTAGATAAAGATATGTTTAAAAGTCCGATAAAGCTACGGTGAAATAGATCTCTCTTAAGAATACCATTGATTTTTGTACCGTTTAACCTTATCGTATTTAATTAAGTAAATATAACAAGGTCGTAACATCATGGCAAACAAAGGAAGCGTTAGGATAATATAAATATAGCGTATTTAAAATGTGTTAGATTATATTAAATGCATATTATCAACTTAAATTGATTAATTTCTTTGCCAACTTAACAGAGGATAAACAAAATGAAAACAACTAACCGTTTGCAGCAACATCCTTTTCCATGTCAATTGATTTAAGGTCCGTTTTATTACTATCTTCGGTATGAACATCAAATTGTCCATGTTTGACGCTTCCACAAGGTACACTTGAAATTTCCATTTGGCACGAAATCAATGAACTCGTGCTTGCTTCTATATGACATGAAGTTGGACATATCTGATTATCTGATAATCCGGAATGTGGACGAGGAACATTTATCCAGTTAAAGTCAAAACTTTCACATCCATTATTTTGAACATCTGCACCACCCTCACTAAAATGATTCGTGTACAACGCTGGCATTGATAAAACACAAGTCATTTTTGTTAGCACTTGAATTATGATATAATATATTTTAATATTTTTCGAATGATTTAGCTTTCATAACAAACAATCCAAATATATCAGCAGACGACACTATTAAATAGTCTCCGGAATGGCAAATCAATACACAATATCTCCTTCTGCTTGTAGTTATACCGTAATTATGACAGCAGACAAGTGCGTCTTTTCACTCCGGCTATCAATCGCGAACTGACGTACAACTGTATACCAGATAGGCAACGGGGAGTAACTCTCAAACAGTTTGTATTATGCAAATTTATCACTTAGTTGTATAAACAATGAAGCAAACATGTTTCCTGTCTGTTTTTGTTGTTTGCCAAATATAATTTGAAATAATATTATTTTATATACTGTATTTTTGTGCCCCGATGTTTTGATTATATCAAGGCTTATTTTAATAGATAGTGTGTTCTGTACGCGAGGTAAAACAGTACCGGCGTCTCACAAGTAGGTGCGCCATGATCAAGTGGGTTTGGGCGGGGGACGGAGGTGGGGATGAGGGTCAGCTTCACGTTCCTTGATATATGAGACATTCACACTGCTTAAATATTTATACCTGTTTTCATATTCATCACAGACAGATACATGGTAGGTATTATGTTTTTGTTAGAAATCTGTTTGTTTTAAAACATTTTATTCCCTCCCACTCAGTGTAATAATGCATGATACAGAGACTAACATTTAATATCAAATTTGTGTATAAAAAAAATAATTCAAGGCGACCGCTCGCTATAACAATATTTGCGACCATCCCTTGTTGATATGCTGTTTTTGATTTTAGCAGCCAACATATTTTCAGGAGTCATGGTTTCCAGAAAGTTCAATCGACTAGGATTGCATTATGGTATCTATAATCGAAGCGAAGGCGGACAACTGGAGTATTTTGTAATAAGATTTTCAAATAAAGAAAAGTAAACACATATCAATGCTGCGGTCAATTAATTGTACATTTACAAGGTATTTATGGCACTTAAGTCACAAAAGAGCTTTTATGTTCCACGCAGATAGTAACGCAGTGGAAATTTGTTTAAAAGATATACAGTGTACAATTCTTAAAGGTATATAAGACCCAAATTCATATTTATAAAAATGAACTTATTACTTTATAGTATCTATTAAAAGATAAAGTTAACATGTTTATGTATAAACCCAGTACTGTGTGTTAGGTTAAGCATAGTACACTTCTAACACATGCATAGCTAAGCACCATTACCATTAAAAAACTGGAAGTGTTATTAACAAACGATTGTTATACATGACATTTGTTAATAAAGCTCTACAAAAACATTTAGTTTATATATTTAGACAAGTTAAATTCTTTCGATATGGATTTTCTAAATCTAAAGTTAGTGTCTAAAAATAAATCATTTAGTAAAAAAAAATCGCATTGGATATCTTTAGAATGTGTTAACTTATGTATAATTATGTTCTACATCTTTATTTTTTTATGTTTTTTACAAATGCTGCAATTTTGAAAGAAAAATGATCTCCACTCTCTTGATGTAACTCAATTTATGCAATCGGAATTTCATTACTTCACAAAGTTAGAGAATATATAGAATAAGGTTACAATAAGACGGAAATAAAACTTGTGTAGGCTGACTTAGTATGAACTTGTCTATTTCAAAGTAAAATATAACTGTTCATATTCTGATGTATCACTCGAACCAAAATGCCTCAATGCTGAATCAATTTCTTCGAACAAGTAGTACCCAATTAACATCGGCAACATACCAGACACAATTAATAAGTTTTTGGCAATATTTCTGTAAAGGTTATCGCGATATGTTCATCACTTGCATATTTCCTTGTTTTGTTGTCTTATCGTTTATTTGGTGCAGTGAGAGCTATTTATTTATATATTGCTTACAATGTGTGAGGAGAGCGTTTAATATTACTGTTGTGTCACTTGGCTCTGCAAGAAATTCACAACTTCCTCACTTTAAAACTACGGAAGCTCTACGGTGACAAGTTTGCTTCCTTATTATTTCATAGCCACGAGATAACTAATTCATGGCCACGTGATAATATCTCGTGGGAACGATAGTATCTCGTAATCAGAAGGCCGCGAGATACAAACTCATGGTAACGAAAAACTATTTCGAGTTAATTATCTCTAGGCCACGTGATACTCGTACCCGCGAGTTAGTATCACGTAGGCACGAAAGTTTTTTTGTTGTCATTGTTGTTGAAAATGATGATGATGGTGGTGTGGTGGTGGTGGTGGTGGTGATGATGATGATGATGATCTGTATTTTGACCACTAAGTACATGTAACTGTATAGTTAGCCTTCATTTTCTATCGCATCTCTTAGATCTACCAGATCAGATTATACATGCGATATATCAGCAGAACCTGCTACCTATAACGCTGAGAGAAAATGATTATAACAGATGCATTCATTAACATGCATCATAACAAATAAATCAGATGTGAACGCGGGTGGCTCATTAATATAAAACATACGATTATCGGAAGAAGAAAGGGGCGTCTACAAAGAAGGATCTGCAACAGGGGGATTTTAATTTTCTTCTCTGTGCCGGCAAACTTTTAAATACAAGACAAACTGGCTTCAGTATAATGTAAAACAAATTAAAGGCATAAGGTGGTTCTTTTCAAATACTACTGCAGTAATTAAACATGATTTTTTCTTGTCAGGCGGCAAACAACAATCTGACGCCATCCATTCTGCGGTTTGCGGTTCTGTCATGCCCTCTATGTTTACCAGAATCGGCGTTTCAAGTCCGTCTACCAGCAAGAATTGACATTTCATGCATTGCTTTTTCACACAAAAACATTGAAAAGATCGAGGTCGCGTAATGTTTTAAACATATTAGACATATCATACATAGTTATGGCATTAACATATACACGAATGTAATTAAACTCTTAGGTCTAAGTAGTTGAAGTGGGAGGAAACTTTTTCAGCTTGAAACAAAGGCAATGATTATGAGATTATATATTTTAATAACTTCATAATGTTGCTGTAACGCTGTCTGTCATTTTCTAGTAAAATATGCATAAGAAAGACAAAATGTGGAATCAGTTAAACTGATAACATCATACTGTCGGCAGCAAGACTTGTGCATGACTAGGAAACTGTGTTTTGCTACAGTACGACTTGTGGAACCACAAGTCGTACTGTAGCAAAACACAGTTTCCTAGTCATGTAAAATTATGTCTGATCGGGGGCGTAGGGTGGGATTGAGTAGTGTTAGACAGATAAAAGAATTTCATGGAGTCGAACCACAAAAAGCAATCTTTGCAGGTGTCATATATACCATGCGCTGACAGTACTGCGGTAGGTGTGTGGCATTTAAGAAAACGCCTAAATGGGATTCAAAGTGGCCTCTGTGGCCGAATTGTTTGTATCGATGACTTCGAACCACCACGGATTCGAATCCCTTGGGTTATCATTTGAAGAAGGCATCCATCTGGCTTGTGGAAGGCAGCTTGTTGTACCCAGGTGCTTACCCGTAACTAAAATAATGTTAGGAGCGGCACCTATGTAATCTAAGCCAAAATTAAAACTTAAAAAATCGCAATATTACATAGACTGTGTCAGCATTATTTAAACCCGAAGAAAAAATACTACATGTATATAGGTGGCTTCGCATCAACTGCTATAATATGTTGATAGTCTTTCTCACGACTTGCTAGTAAATGGCCGTACCTATCTTACCAATCTTACGAAGCGGCCGACACGGATACCTCAGCAGGTAGAGCAGAAGATTACGATGCAAGAGGTCGCGAGTTCGATCCCCAGATGCGGCGTATAATTCTCCGTGACGATTTGACGATACTCCACCTTTGACGCATGTGGGGAAGTTTTCTGATACTTGTGGAGAAGTTCTCTGATACTTGTGGAGAATCTTGATCACTTATAAGACTAACTCTCCGCCCTTTAAACCACCGAAAGTCTAATGTATTAAACACAAAGCTACGCTGAACTGACTTCTAATTCATTTATTTCAGAAGCAACTTCTTTTATTGAATGTTATTCTGCAAGTACAATCGCATGTTCTTCCGATGAGTCAGAAACTTGGATAAAATGATGCATGTGTAAACAATGTACTAACAAACACTCGAAATGTTTTGACTAATGCAACATTAAAGAGAAGATGAAAGTAAAATATAACGCCCAATTATATCATGTTTATAATACACCGAGATAAAGAATGTAAAACATTTTAAAACTTTTTTATAGGATATGATATCCTGCGCGGTAGAGGTAGGTATATTATAACTAACTACTGTTTCATAGTATTACGGCAACTGGTCGGTAGCATTACGGCAATTTCCGGGTCATCTCTGGTCAGTTAGACGGCCAGCAGGGTCAGATAGCGCAAACAGACTGCGAGTTCGAGGAGAATGTCTTCTACGCCCAATTCAGGCCTGACGTCCACTACTCCCTGTTTAATGTGGGGAAGCTGTCATTTACTTCTAGAGGCAACATGTTCACCTGTGCGGAATCCAGGAACTATGGACTCTGGTTACATTACTCGGATGAAAAGGTTGTAACCCGCTTAAGATTTTGTTGATCACATAATTCGAATTACGAACTTGGCAGGAGCCACCTGATTGTTATAACAAGGAAAGAATCATTCTGAAAAAAAAAATCAAATATTTTGATAGGATCCTGAATGAAAATTCTAGCTCAATGAATAAACAATACATAACGAAGAAAAAATATTGACATAATGACCCGAATAGATATACTAATAAACTTTGATAATGTGGCAGTTGAGTTCAATAAGTCCAAGGGTGTTCAAAGATAATCCGTCATAGATCTATTATAAAGCAAATATTGGATTTACCTGTATTGGAAAATAAACAGTGTCAATTGGATTTAGGTCAACTGCCACATTATCAAAGTTTATTAGTACAAAGGTATGTAATTAACATGATGACCTACATAAATTTACCACGTATGTCATTTTAGGATCGCCAAAGTAATTAGTGGTTACCAATAAAATGATCATGAATATGAACATGTGTATTGTTAATGACCCCAGGACAGACAAATTTATACATGAAAATGTCATGATAACTGTTTAACTCTTCCATAAACGAGGATAGGCAGTTTTGAAAATGCATTAAGGGGCCCCCAGGGACTGTAACATGTATATATGACAGCCGGGACATGAAAAATAATAATTTGTCATGATAAAATGACAGTGTAGTTGACATGGACCGTCTACTTTATGCTAAATGAAAATGGAAAATGACCTTTTATCTATAGAAAGTAGATCTGAGTATAGACATTATGAACCCTCGGGGCTAAAGGAAGGTAATTAAAGTCACACCTTTAAGTGTGAAGGAATTAAATAGCTTATATATATTATAATTCACTTCCCAGTATCTTTTTGCCAAATTTAAGAATAAGGGATGGGAAGTTGTAAGCTACTTGTGGGGAATATTGTAGTAGCGGTACGAAACACGGGATTACCGTATGGTTAACTGACCACAGTTTCTAAACATATTTAAAGATATCCGATGCCAATCTTTCATAAAATTGTTAATATCTAAATACTGATTGTAAATGTGGAAAATCCTCGTCGCACTTGACTTGGCTAAATATATGCAGTTGAACCTGCCTGAGTGGTCACCTCTATTAAGCAGCCAATTGCCTTAAGCAGCCAGTCAGCTTACTTCCCAAACTGACTTTCTGTTCTAATTTCAACCTCTCAGCCACCTGCCTTTAGCAGCCAGATTATGCTGCTCCCTTGGCTGGCTGCTTGACACAGGTTTGACTTATTGTGTTTGTGCAGCTACATTCACAATTAAAAATAAGGTATAGCAGTCATTTGTTTAAAAAAAAACTTCCAATTGTTTTAGTGGCATTGCACATTTATACAACTTTTAGCTATACATGTGTTAGATTTACATTGTCTAAACCAAGCAGACGGTATTGTTTATAAACACACAAGGAAGAAATTGTCCATATTTCAAAAATACTAATTTCGGCCAAATAAATCTTTAAATGGCTTTAAATTATTATTACAATCATGATCATCCAATATTTTATTATTAATTTATGGTGGCTGATTTGTGCCATTACGTTATTTCGTTCTGTCGCAGCGACAGAACGGCGAACGTCGTTATGGCGCCCGTCGAACGTCGCCGCAGCTGCGACAGAACGAAACAACGAAATGGCATAAATCAGCCACCATAATTACTGCAACATTGAGAACTTCTGCATTTCCTTTGAATAACTAAGCCACTTTATTTTCCTGTAATACGATACAGTATGAAATTATAATTCGGCGCAGCATGATGTGATGTAAATACTATTAAGGTAAAGAGTTTTGAGACAATATTTGAGCCGTGCCATGGGAAAACCAACATAGAGGCTTTGTGACCAGCATGGATCCAGACCAGCCTGCGCATCCGCGCAGTCTGGTCAGGCTCCATGCTGTTCGCTAACAGTTTCTCCAATTCCAATAGGCTTTAAAAGCGAACAGCATGGAGCCTGACCAGACTGCGCGGATGCGCAGGCTGGTCTGGATCCATGCTGGTCGCATACCCACTATGTTGGTTTTCTCATGGCGCGGCTCATTTAATGAATATGGGGAGAGTGCATGCATGTTTATATAATAGACAAAAAGAAAAGTTACAGACAATCAAGACTGTAATGCATATTAAATTACGTTGATGAAAATGTATAAAAAATAGTGAATGCAATTTTCAGCATTATAGTGACATTTTTCTTGCAACTTTTCATTTAATTCGTTCTGACGCATTTCGTGTATTTGGTAAAACGTATTGAGAAATAGTTCATTCACCATCTAGTAAAGATAGCCATACATTAATGTGTAGATGACCCGACCAGGGGCGATAGTGTCTTTAATTACTGTAAAAGGAGTAAGGCCATTGACCATGTGACAAACAAGACAAGAAAACATGGGTCAACGACATTTAATTACATGTGAATTTCGACCGAGAAATTCGATATGGACGTAGTGCCCGACCAGCAATAAACTTTTGACATAATGTGTACGTTTACCTCAAATATGCATGCAGGGAGGGAAGTGAGGGCTGGAGGTGGGGTCTGCATGGAACTCTGTGTTAGAACTCTCTCAAAATCACGTATCTGGTACAATTTCGTCCGGTATTTAAGCCTTTTCACCGGCGCACAGCATGAAACAGGCAGTCTGTGGCATTTTACAAAACTGACTCATATTTAGACTGTTAAACCAAATATAAATCATCTTGCAAACATAATATACAGAGCGATGGTGACGTGGTCAAAATGCTGCACGGTCAGAGTTCCGTTCCCAAGTTCAAAACCCGCCCAGATCTCGAGCACACCTTACAGACATGTATTTTCCGGGAAGCAGACTGCAGCTTAACACTTATGCTGGACACGATTGATTCTGCCTTTGTGACCAGTGCAGATCATGATCAGCTTGTACATCCGTGCAGTCTGATCATGACATGCACTGTTCGCCATTCAGTCAGTATCTTTTTTGGTAAGCATCCCTTTTAACAGTTAATGAAACTGTCCAAATTGAAAGACAGACAAGTTCATTTTAGAAATTTAGCAGGGTATGGGTTAACTGTGCTACAGTAAATTCTATGAACGCAGGATGATTATGTTGATTAACCTGTTTCTAAAATCTGTAGACGCTAAAAGTAGTATTAACACATGGCGAAAAATTCAACTAGATTCTACATTATCATTCAAGAACATACATGTAAATTATTGTAAATGAAGTTATCAGTGAGCAGTAGCAATGGGCAGTAGAAATAAAACAGAACACGTGAAAATGACAGTAGCAGTGGTAGCAGTAGAAGAATAGAAGTGGCAGCAGCAGCAGCAAAAGCAACAGCAGACTGTAGCGGCAGCGGTAGCAGTAGCGGTAGCAGAACAGTAGAACAGTAGCAGCAGCAGCAGCAGCAGCAGCAGTAGCAGGTGCGGTAACAGAACAGTAGCAGTAGCAGTAGTAGCAACAGCAGCAGCAGCAGCAGCAGCAGCAGCAGTAGCAGTAGCAGTAGTAGCAACAGCAGCAGTAGCAGTAGCAGTAGCAGTAGCAGTAGCAGTAGCAGTAGCAGTAGCAGCAGCAGCAGCAGTAGCAGTAGCAGTAGAAGTAGCAGTAGCAGTAGCAGTAGCAGTAGCAGTAGCAGCAGCAGTAGCAGCAGCAGTAGCAGCAGCAGCAGCAGCAGCAGTAGCAGCAGCAGCAGCAGCAGTAGCAGTAGTAGCAACAGCAGCAGCAGCAGCAGCAGCAGCAGCAGTAGCAGTAGCAGTAGTAGCAACAGCAGCAGTAGCAGTAGCAGTAGCAGTAGCAGTAGCAGTAGCAGTAGCAGTAGCAGTAGCAGTAGCAGTAGCAGTAGCAGTAGCAGTAGCAGTAGCAGTAGCAGTAGCAGTAGCAGCAGCAGCAGCAGCAGCAGTAGCAGTAGCAGTAGTAGCAACAGCAGCAGCAGCAGTAGTAGCAGTAGCAGTGGCAGCAGCAGTAGTAGCAGTAGATGTGGTATTAGTAGTTTTAATAGCAGTAATAGCAGAATAAAATCTGACGGAACATGAAACATCGATCAAAGAGTTTGCAAGGAGTTTCTATAATACAATTTATCAATATTTCAAACAGTATATTAATTTCAAAGTAGTTTGCAATAAATCCGAATAAAGACGAAATGTTCCTTCTTTCTGTTCATATTATTAAGTTAAAATCGTTAGAACTGCACGAATATGTGTCTATGTGTCGTTAATAATTCATTTATTATTGGAGACACTCTCTCGTATTGATTTGTTTGTGACCTTAGCGATATAACAGATTGGAGATTTATATCTTGAATCTTGGTTTTACATGTAACTTTTTTTTTTACATGTACCTGTACAGTCAAACCCGTCCATAAAGGCCACATTGAAAAAAAAGACCTTTATCAAGAGTAGGTCTCTCATAACAGGGTGGAATGGTGCTATTTGTACGATGGTGACCGTTTAAGACAGGGTTTATTGTTTGGTATTTATTTAGAGGTATTTTGTTCGTATAGGTTTGTTTGTTTTGGGTTTAAAGCCGTTTTTAACAGTATTTCAGCTGTATATCTAACGCCGGGCAGTTAACCTAACCAGTGTTCCTGGATTCTGTACCAGTACAAACCTGTTCTTCGCAAGTAACTGCAAACTTCCCCTCATGCATGAATTTGAGGTGGAGGACGAATAATTTCAGAATCAAATTGCTACGGAGAATATACGCCTTGCCCGGGGATCGAACTCAGGACCCCGCGATCCGTAAATCTGCGTTCTCCCTACTAGGTCAAGTTGGGCTGAGCGTGCGGGTTCGTGCAGGTTCGGGTGTGTCATGGTTCGACAGAATAAGCTTTGTTAAAAAGATTGCATGTCGCGGGATTTTATATTTTAACAGTTTGCTTCTATTCTTTTTGTCAGAAATTGTGTGCATTAAATATCGCTTACATTTCTTTGTTAGCAACTCTGTAACCCTTTCGCTTTACTTAACAGTTCTATTCTGTTCTGTTTAGTTGATGGCCTCTCCCTTCTTCAAGGGGTTCTTGGTAAAACTCGGCCTCATCTCATATTTAATTAACACCAAGAACAACATGTATTTTATAACTAAACCTCCAAAGAATGCTACTGAAATGCATTGAAGATATAAGATCATTAATTACGCAATCTTTTACTATTATATAGCAGTATTTGAATGGAGGCGTGTAATGTGTTTAAAGACATTATCCGCATGCACAATATCAATTTTCTATTCAAAACAATCATTATCCGTATTGTTTACAGTTGTCTTGGGTCTCTCTCTATTTCATGTAATCAAGCCCTAATGTCTTTTTCTATAGAGCGTGAAATATAATTCTTCTTGTCAAGTATTGATTCGATAAAGCCTCTTTCGGAAGCGAATGATCCTGTCGTTCACAACAAAATGCAATCAGCAAAACGATGTTGAGATTTTTTTTCAATGGGAGCGTCGCGCAAAACGCTATATTCGTCGCGCTATCAAATCGATGGGAGCCATGTGTCTTGGGCAGAGCACCAGCTGTGGCACGATTAATGACATGTAGAATATGCTGCGTTATTACATGATAACAATAATAATGCCCTATTACGGTCATTTCAACATATGTATTAATATACCAGCTTGTACATGATCTGATAAGCCTGTTTTCCTCGTACTGCCCGGTCCAATACAGCTTTTTTCCGCCTGATTACAAGTAATAGGCCACTATAACGGTAAGTACATCACTTACATAAATTTTCCGGAATCAACATTATTTGACAAGTAGATCAGTGTAATTTCCGGGTTTTGCTGGTATTTTTTTCTCTTAATGATCGGTCCAATACAGTAGTTTATTTCCCACGACGTGTATTTTTTACGGCGCTACTAAAAACTGTCTGAAAGAAATGCAAACGTCATAAAGTGCCTGTATTTGACATAAAACATTTTCAGAAACGTCACGTAGTAAAATTATAAATGGCACATAAATGAGTCCTACATCAGTCGTATTGGCCTTCGGCCTGCAGCCTCGGATCAATACTACAAACATTGGGCCCATTACAGAACTTACGTCAATAAGATTCACCTAGAGATACATTTTGATGTCATGATTTGCGTACTGTGTTTGTCAGTCAGATAAAAATAAACTTGTCAGTTCATGCTAATTATGCTAATAAAACACATTGCGGTGAAAAACATTACTATTTTATTACTACAGATAGTGCATTTTCCTTTGTCATATGTAACCGGCTTAGATATATTTCATAGTTTCTATCTTCTTTTTTACTTAAAATACCGACCCGTCTCTGTTGTAGATGTATATTTATATACTGATAATCTAGCTTTTAGCAAAGAATAATGGGGCTTAATTATACAAAATTTGATTATTTTCAGGAGTTATCTTCTTTGAACAAAATAGAGTCTGGATACAGACTTAACACTAAAAATCCTCATTGCGCGGCCACGGGTACATTTTCGTAGTCAGTGACAAAAAGGTGGCCGACATTTACTAGCCGTTGCGAAAGAAGGCAGTGGGTCAAATGTCGGTGGGGAGTGGAAATCATCATTTAAACCCACTTTCAATATTGGGTACGGATCCATCAGTTATCTAGCTTTGTAGAGAAACCAATTTCATTGTTTCTCTCTAAACAGACCAAATCATTCTTTGCTAAACCCTTGATTATCAATACATGTATGTTACCGCGCTTATCTCAGAGATTGCTTTGTACTTCTATATTTGCGGAAACCCGGCTACTTCTATTTCTAGATTGTTTTGATGAGGTGTACCTAACTGATCTAAACAAAAGCTTTTATCTTTGGGGCTATATCAAGATTATTTATAAAGTAAATAAATGACATCTTTTTCCTTATATACATTAAGAAGAACACTTATTTGTTTTGTTCTAAATTCATTTATTAATACATATATACAACCTTGACGATTTCGCTGCGATTGTTGTTAAAAAAATGGTTGAAAGGTTGATAAAAAGCTATTCATGATACTTTTGTTTTAAAATTGGCTGAATAATTTTAAGGATGTCAAAATAATATTACATATACTTCCTTGTACTTCTGAACTGAGCATATGATTCGCTAATATTATTTTAACTGAATTGTATATTAGATCTAGTAGATAAGTTGTTGTTGTTTTTTTTTGTTTCCTGATTACCGGCATTTTTCATAAACTAGATTTTGTACAGTATATTAAAATGTTAAAAATTATAACTTTCATTTGAAAGCTTCAATATCAACATATTTCATTTAAGCAGTGGCTATAATCCACGGTGTGAAATCTCCGTGGCAGAGTGATTTAAGTTCGCTGACCTCGAACCTCTTATCCCTCGCAGCTGTGTGTTCGAACCCTCGCTTTGGATGTAGAATTTTTTGGAGGGTACCATGTAGTTAATACCACAGTCACACATACGGCGCAAATAGCTACGTCGAGCTACGGATAGAAACGTAGTAACCCGTATCGATCCGTACCTGAGAGGTACGAATTGGTACGAATTGATACGGCTTACTACATTAAGGTACGTCTCAGGTACGTTTCAATACGGGTCGATACGGATTACTACGTTTTTATCCGTGGCTAGACGTAGCTTTCCGCGCCGTATGTGTGACTGGGGTATAACTTGCCGAAAGTTGATGATTGTACCCATGCCCCCGCCCGCGCCTGAAATAATATAGACCTGGTCTTCCCCCATCAATAAAGCTGTGAAGTCTTCACGTGACCCAAAATTGTGCCGGCGTGACTGAAACCCAGCGTAATATGAAAGATGCATAAAATTTGTGCTGAGAGCACTACAAGAATTCAAGAAAAGTTAGCATTTGCAAAATGAACCCTAGGCATTAAATGGCTATAAATGAAACACTCCCAGCACACAGTGTCCAGATCGAAATCATACTTACATAGGCAATATTTTATAAGCAAAGATAATTCTGTCAAGGATATAACAGTCATTATGTTGACAGAAATGCAAAATCGGTCAAAAGTAAAACAAAAAAAATCGCAAAGCGAGAAACAAGTGGTCAGGTCCGATATCGTCTGCTTTTTTAACAGGAAGTGTTAAAAACATCCATTTAATCAACACAATTTTTCTTTTGAAATTTTGAATTTTGAATCAAATAACTTTTGGACGGTATGCTATTAAAAAGAATATTTTATAGAGTTTCAACTGGATTTGCTAATACATGTACCAAAAATATTATTTGATACCATCCATCAATAGCAAGACCTTGGAACCGGTATTAGATTGCATGATAATTTCTTGGACTGATAGACTCTTTGTTGTATACCACTGCAAAGCAGACGAATATTTTATCAATAATACGTAATGGAACTGTTGCATTCTCGATAATTTACTACCGAACAGCGAGCATGTGTTTCATGTCATGTCGTTATTTGTTCATTGATTGTTATCTTTAGACCTGGGTTATATACATCAGGGATCGCTTATTGCTTTTTTCCTGTTACATGATTTATTGAATTTATGACAAGCCCAGTCTCCCAAAGTCTTGGAATAGTAATTGATTTTTCCTACTAACTTATAATATTACAAAAAGGATTAAGCAATAAAGTTTAAATTTTATAGTTTAGAGTTCGATTTTGACAAGGTATTCATGTGTATGTTACAATATCAATTTACTTTTATTTGACATCCATTTTACTGCGTTGCTGACACATTTTGCAGACTAAAAACGTCTTGGAATAGTTTGAATACTAGTGCTTTAGGCCGACAATGGGTCATAATCCAAATTTGAAATAGTATCATTTTCCCAAAAACTATTTTCAAAAGTGTCCACCCTAGACCCTAGCTAATCAAAACATTTAAATAAGTTTTCACAATAAGTTTTATACACACGATACCGAGCCATAACTTAACCTTAGTTTTTTTTCTTCCATAGCTGTTTAAAGAAATATAATCAGGTACAACTATAATAGCAGATATATTTCCCGATTTCAGGGAAATGTCACTAAAATCTTAGGAAATTTGTGGAGCTGAGTAAAGGTAGGCAACCAGTTCGCCTCGTGGTGTAGTATTTACAATAAGACCTAACGAGTTGCTCCTCTTATGCACATAGCGCTCCATAAATTTTTCACCGGAAGCATCGATCTATTCGGTGCAGCAGTGTTTTATATTTATCTCTTAAAGGTGACTAGAAAAACTGCATCTATGACCATTATGTGGAAATTCTCAGCGGGGATCCCTTATTCAAAATTATTTTTTGTTGCCATGAGTCACACCTTGTTTACGTGTTATTAATCATTCGGACTACTTAGTAAATATTCATGCGCATTTCCAAAGTGCATAATAATACAAATTTGTCAAGCATGCGGAGAAACAGATTACAAATCATTAAGATTCCCATGATGATGATAAAAGATAAGAAGTATTGCTGGTATTTTCCGTATGGTATAATGATGACCAACTTTTGCGTAGGCCTAATTGTAAGGTTATGTGTATAAAATTTCTGCTTGTTTTTTTTTGTTTTTGTTTTGTCAATTATATCAATCTAATCAGGTTTTACATCGCCATGATACCACCTCCTTGCTAAATCCGCTACCCTCCATCCTAACAAGTCCTTTATCATGTAATTGAATCATTGATTTTTCTTTTTGTCGGTTGATAAGGAATGATGGCGTGGGGTGGTACTGATGTGTATCTCAAGATTTGATCTTTTTTTTTTTAAGCTAACGTGCGGATGGGATTATTAGGTCAAATCGCCTACCCTTTTATAAAACAATATCCGGATGGACGCCAACACCCTACTCCACCGAAATGTCGGACACATCTTCGAAATATGTTTCTGACACAGGTCTACATTCCGCTAACCAGATTGATGGCTCCCAATGCTGAAAAAATTCGACGCCTGTTTGGGCTCGAACCCATAGTGACTGGGATTAAAGGGCATTATGTCAATGAGTCAAAGTGAAGATCACAATTTTTCAGAAGCCTTTTTGCTGAATATCTACAACTCTCAGCTTTGTTAGATGAGAGTTTAATTATGCAACGCGACCGCCAAAATTAAAAAATATAAAATTTCTATTTTGATTCGAATACGTGTACTTCGCAGACTCAACCAGAACACACAGTACATCAGCCACATTTCAAGTCTTAACTGACACATATACTCCTCATAAAATAAACAAACGTGTTTGTAAACACGGACGGTTCCAAACGGAAGGGGAAGAAGCATTTTATAGAAATAGTTCGATGGCAAAATACAATACATATCCGTAGCTCTGACCAACCTATAAACTGGGCCAGTCTTTTTTATAAGTACAACAACACTGTTGACCCATTTAAACGAGGAGTAATGAAACATGTTTACTTTCAAAATATATTGATTAGTATCAAACATCAACTTTTGATTTGAAGAGATGTTTTCAGTTGTAATTTGGACTTTTCAGTTTGGATTTTTTAAGGTATCTTATAAGTCATAAAGGCAACATTTTGTACAGTTTTGTAAACCGATTGTTTTTCAGTATGTTGCATATTCAATAAATTTTACAAAGGGATTTTCCTATGGACTCTTCTTCATTTTAGTGAAAGTATATTTATCAAAACGAATCCGGAAGGTATCCGATTCAGTCACCTCAGCTGTGGATCTTAAAGGCCATTTCATATTAACACCGGACCAAAACCGGTTTCGAACCAATGCCGTTTTTGTTTCTTTTTTCTTTTTTTTTTCTTTTTCGTTTTATTTTGATTTTCGGAATTAGGTACTAGGGATTTCACATATTACGTCGAATTTTGATCTGAATATGTATGTCAACCATCTAAATAAAATCATTCACCTTTATGGACCGAATCAGGTAACCCAATTCGTGATACTTTTCGTTTCGGTTTCGGTTCGACCTTGGCATATATTTGACATAAGTCTTTCTTTTCTCAGCTCGGTTTCGGTTTTGGTCCGGCGTATATGTGAAATAACCCTTAAGAAGGTTTACCTAGTGGTCTGTAATAGATTCTTGAAAAAGAGAAAACATCTTAGAACTTCTTAGAAAAACGGTGGGGGTAGACTACCCGGAATCACAGAGCACCTCAAACACTGCTATAGATCCATGCATCGCAAAATGGGCAGCAAAAAAAATGAAAATGTATAGGAAAATTATTGCAGATGAATTGTTTCAAAAATCCAACTCATAATTTTAGTTATATGCAAAATACAGAAATGGGTAAGGGACAGATAACAGGGTGGGGATGGGGGTTGTGGGGGGGGGGGGGAGTAGAAAAAAAACAAGGATGAATATTAAACATGGAAAATCACGCTCCAAAGCCAATTTCAAACCACGGCAGCGCAAACACGCACGTACACAAGGCAAACACATGCACGCACGTACAAACAGAGGAAACAAACAGACAAACAGGGAATAAAACAAAACCAGGTGAAACATATTTGTGAAAATTTAATAAATTTTATTTGTAGTAATGTTCGTAGGACTTCTCTCCTTTTGCCTGTATGTATTTCATTATATCGGTTGTCATAATTATCGCAATTACGTGTAAAGCGAAACAGAAAATAAACCTGTCAGCAAAAAGAAAATGCACAGTCACGGAAAATATAATACAATACAATACAAAGGTTTTATTAGCATTAAACATATTACAGTGTTAATAGCCACAATATATATATATAGCCACGCATAATAAGATACATTAAGACCGAAAGAAGCAAAATAACTGTTGGAATGGGTTAAAAGAACATAATAACTATGTTGCATTTTTAGAAATTGTATAACCAAGAACAACGAAACCATGTGAAACTCAAAGGAAATTCATGGTCCACTTTTTCTTAATCGTAGCATTCCCTTTATTTACTTCGTAATTATTTCCCTCTCATCTGTCTGTTGTAATAACAAAAGCGACTACTAAATGATTTTTGCAGTGGGTGAAACTGCCATGGTGTAGCCTATTAGGATGCCGCTCAATCTCTAACTAGGCGAGATCGCGACCGTTACGCCTCAGATGCAAGATATATCTTTATAGATATGTATCGTAGTGGTGTGCTGATTTATCGCCGCCGACGTATGAATGAATACATGGATCGTGACGCGATTATCGCGCGGTCGGCATATGAATACAAAGATCATGAAGGGCTAATTGCGCCGTCGACGTATGTATACATAGATTGTGACGCAATTATCATTTGTAACCTTAACTCACGGTTCCTTATTTTAGCGTGTCTTGTAAAAGAAAAGCGTGAACTCAAGCTTAAGGGAACACATATTGCTACATTCATAGTTCATACAGAAATGCGGAAGGGGTGCATATTCAAGAAATCGATGGTGGGAAAATAAAAAACATATTCCTAAACTGATATAATACTGATGGACACCTGTAATATTCAGTATTTTGTGGATAAGGATGTGGTACTATGAATGTAATAGGAAAACAGAGGTCTTTGTGAAAGTACATTCAACACAAAATATTAAGCTTTTGTATAAGGAAATAATAGGTTTTTTACAATAACAGTGTTCCAAATAATGTTGAAGGGATGAGATTTTCTTTCTAACACACCAGGTTTGCTTAAACATGTAAAAATTTAACGCCACATCATTTCAGCTCGGGATGGACGCCATATTTCTCATTGATAAAAATGTAAACAAAAAAAATCAGAGTGGGATTATCACTGCAAGGGCATAACATGACATTCTACACAATGAATACCTTAGAACAGATATCTAAGATGCTACACAGGTCAGACGGGTTAAATGCATAATGGCGATCACTTGAAATTCATCTTGAAAAGGTGGTTAATTTTAGTTTATTTACATGGTTTTTAATTTTCCCACGACTTCTCGGCGATTCACTGCAAATGTATTACTGCGCCGGACGAAAGGTAACTCTAATAAACAACGGGAGACAACTTAGGTGTCAGCACGTGTACGATTTTTAAAAAAAACATGTCGATGATTATAATTTCTTATCAAATAATGAATCCTATTCAGATATTCGTCTTTAATATTAGAAAATTATTAATTTCTGTGGACATTTGTCAAAAAGTATTACTTACATTGGACTACTTTGCGCATCAAACTGGTTTCCGCTTCAGTTGTGAGGCACTTCCGTTATACTTTTTGACAACAATAACAAAACACAAAATGAATCAATAAAGTCACTTATAAACCGACTGCTACTTAAATCAGTGTAAGTAAAGTTGTTGTTACAACATTATACATGTTCGTTACGTTATGAGATAAAGTTTATCTTGAACTGCATAATCCATTAATAACGTTTGGATGACATTGCATTTACAACTTATTTGACCCCATTTTTTACGTGAATGACAGCATTCTCGTGCAACTCGTGCAAACAGAGTTATGAAAAGTATGGTGGAGAATTCAAGGACAAATTATAAATGACATTAAAGTGAGGATAACTGTATATTCGTCCAGTTTTGATCATTGACATGCCTGCTGTGTATTAGTAACTTTTGTGAACAAGATTAGAATGTTACTTTTGCACATATACACATTGATTGGACCTCTCAACCAAATTTCATACCTTATTTTAGGGATTTTTAAGACAATACATTTTCAAAAGTTTGTTGAATGTGTTTTGATATATAAGTGCATTGTAGTTCATGAATACCAAGTTAAAAATTAATAATGGCAACATTTCTAGGCCCTTATTTTAAGCCACTAGACTTCTGTAACGATAAATGTTTAATGTATTAAGGGGAAAATACTCTTTTAGTTTTGGAATGTGGCATTCCTTGACCACCGTATCTTTTCTTATGCACTACTTTGTAAACAAACTAAATAATGTGTTTTAGCTTACATATGCCAAATGAAAAGCAAGACAGTGACCATATTTCACATTCTTTCTTTAAATTAGAATCTGTAGGACATTGATAAATGTTTGGACAAGGTGAAGCACTATTATTTTCGCACCAAAAAGTCTTAATTGTTGACTTTGAATGTACACAATAAGTCTTATGTAATTCAACAATAACTTTCTTGTTTCAGTTTTCTCATACCCCACCCACTTTTTTCTAATTTCAAAGTATGCGTCCCCTTAAATAAAACATAATCAAAAAGTAGAAAGGTCATTTTGTAAGTAGAGAAATTTTGGGTTGAAAACGTGTAAACATGCATGACCTATAGTAATCGAACTGTAGTTATGAATTTATCATCAAACATCAACTTTTGATTTGAAGAGATGTTTACAGTTGTAAAATATGTATTATCCATTTTCTGGATGCAGTGTAACTTGGACTTTTCAGTTTGGACTTTTTAAAACATATTTAAGGTATTTTATTAGTCACAAAAGCAACATTAATTTTGTACAGTTTTGTAAACCTATTGTTTTTCAATATGTTGCATGTCCAATAAATTTTACAGAGGGATTTTCCTAGGGACTCTTCTTCAGTTCTAGTGAAAGTATATTATCCGGAAGGTATCCCATTCAGTTACCTCAGCTGTGGGTCTTAAGGGCCATTTCACATAAACCGGACCAAAACCGGTTCCAATGCCGTTTTTATCTATTTATTTTTTTTCTCATTTTATTTTGATTTTCGGAATTAGGTACTAGGGATTTCACATATTACGCCGAATTTTGATCTGAATATGTATGTCAACAATCTAAATAAAATAATTCACCTTAATGGACCGAATCAGGTAACCCAATTCTTGATAGTTTTCATTTCGGTTTCGGTTCGACCTTGGCATATATTTGAAATGGTCCATTGATTCTCGACTCGGTTTCGGTTTTGGTTCGGCGTTTTATATGTGAAATAACCCTTAAGAAGTTTTACCTAGTGGTCTGTAACTGATTCTTGAAAAAGAGAAAACATTTTAGAAAGAAAAATGGTAAGGGTAGACTTCCCGGAATCACAGAGAACCTTAAACACAGCTATAAAAACATGCATCGCAAAATGGGCAGCAAAAAAAGAAAATGTATAGGATTTTTTTTGCAGATGAATTGTTTCAAAAATCCAACAATAATAATTTTAGTTATATGCAAAATACAGAATGGGGACAGTTAACAAGGTGGGGATGGGGTGGGGGGAGTGTAGAAAAAAAAAACAAGGATGAATATTAAACAGGGAAAGTCACGCTCTAAAGCCAATTTCAAACCACGGCAGCGCAAACACGCACGTACACAAGACAAACACATGCACGCACGCACGCAAGCACAGAGAAAACAGACAAACAGGGAATAAAACAAAACCAGGTGAAACATATTTGTGAAAATTTAATAAATTTTATTTGTAGTAATGTTCGTAGGACTTCTCTCCCTTTCCCTGTATTTCATTATTATATCGGTTGTCATAATTAACGTAATTACGTGTAAAGCGAAACAGAAAATAAACCTGTCAGCAAAAAAAAATGCACAGTCACGGAAAATATAATACTATTACAATACAAGGATTTTATTAGCATTAAACATATTATATTGTTTATAGCCACAATATATATATATAAGATACATTAAGACCGAAAGAAGCAAAATAACTGTTGGAATGGGTTAAAAGAACATAATGATTATGTTGCATTTTTAGAAATTGTATAACCAAGAACCACGAAACCATGTGAAACTCAAAGGCAATTCATGGTCCCCTTTTTCTTAATCGTAGCATTCCCTTTATTTACTTCGTAATCATTTCCCTCTCATCTGTCTACTTCATAAAATATGTTTTAATAACAAAAGCGACCACTAAATGGTTTTATGCAGTGGGTGAAACTGCCATGGTGTAGCCTATTAGGATGCCGCTCAATCCCTAGGTTGCCGGTTCAAGACTAGGCGAGATCGCGACCGTTACGCCTCAGATGCAAGATATATCTTTATAGATATGTATCGTAGTGGTGTGCTGATTTATCGCCGCCGACGTATGAATGAATACATGGATCGTGACGCGATTATCGCGCGTTCGGCGTATTAATACATAGATCATGAAGTGCTAATCGCGATTATCGCGCCGTAAATGTATAAATACATGGATCATGACGCGATTATCGCGCCGTCAAGGTATAAATACATAGATCATGAAGTTACCGATCCGTCGACGTATGAATGAATACATGGATCGTGACGCTATTAGTATGCCGTCGACGTATGAATACATGGATCGTGACGCGATTATCGCCCCGTCGACATATGAATACATGGATTATGAAAATACCGAGCCCTCGATGTACGAATAAGTACACGGATCGTGGCGTCTGTGTATGGATACACGGGTTATGTCGCGCTTATCGCGCCGTCGACGTATGGACACATGGATCATGACGCGATTATCGCCCCGTCGACGTATGAATACATGGATTATGAAAATACAGAGCCCTCGATGTATGAATACACGGATCGTGGCGTCTGTGTATGGATACACGGATCATGTCGTGTGTATCGCACCGTTGACGTACGAATGAATGCATGGATCATGATACGATTATCGCGCCGTCAATGTATGAATACATGGATCATGACGCGATTATCGCGCCGTCGGTGTATGGACATATGGATTATGACGCGATTATCGCGTCGTTGACGTATAATTATATGGATCATGACGTGATCATGGAGGATACGAATTTCGGCTTCCTTTAAATACACCTATATAAAAACTATCCTAGGTCCATAATACTGCTGAGAATTGCTTTTTATAAATGAAAATTTATTTGATAAAATTGTGAAATGTTCTTTATGTCCTTGAGTTATCATATCCATATTTAGTCTACAGGTAATATTGGCGTGATCCCAACGGTAGTATCATGTCAGAATATATATATATAGGAACAAGCCTATTCTTTTATATCTGACACAGTGACCGAAAGACTTCAACCTTGAATATACGCGTAAACCAATTTATTATTTTGCATAGTATATAAAGAAACCAATTACAATATACAGCTGACATGAAATATTCCTTCCTTATTCATTACCATATCTTGTTTCATATATCAATAATAGCATATCGTATTTTGCACGGCTCATTAAAACGAAAATTAGCTGAAATATTAGCACACTATAATTTTATATCTCAGCAAAACATTCCCCGTAATTTTCCCTCCACACTGTAGAACAAAAAGCAAAATCATGCAATATTGAGAATATATTATATCACACAAAACTTAAACCAGCTGAACCACACAAAACTTACAAAAAACAACTCCAAATGCTTCAAAATCCACGAGTCATTAAAATCATGCAAAACCTAAAGTGCGGAACCTCACAACATCTAGCCGGTGGAATCATGCAAAATCTAGCGTGTAAAACTACAAAAATACCAGTCAGTGGAAGCATACAAGACAAATGATGCAAACAGTGCGTGATTTCTTGGTATCTAACAAAACCTTGGCAGTGGTACCAGGTAATCCGAGGAGAAGCCAAAACAACACCTAGTCTAGCCTGGGAAGCCGTTGATAATATTTATGCTTTGTCAGAAGAAATCATACCTAATATCTATGCATTAAAGACCCCCCCCCCCCCCCCCCCCACTTAATTGGCACTAATTAGTGTTAATTGGCATTCATCGAGTTTCTGATATTGTCAATTTGCAGGTAGAAAAAAAGTTAAAAATTGTCAGTCTGGATTCCCAGGCTACACCTAGTCCACGAACTAACGAAACCGAAAAAAAACTTAGTGCGCGACAACTCTTAACAAAAGTCTTAACCTCCACAAAACACAACATGTTGAACCATACAAAACCTAAAATATATATGACACCATACAAAACATGACCAGTGCTGAACCATCCAACCTATGCTGTTAATTCGCTAGGAAAGAAAAGCTGGTAGAACCATGAAAAGCATCGTTTGAAACTAAACAAAACCTAGCATGTGGTAACGCTATCAGTAAATGTCGAAAAAAATACATGGATCTATATTTTAACTTCGCTGGAGGTATAGGGAAGATGCCAACTTAGTACACGCTATGTACCCGGATAATCCTAACTCTGTTCAGCGACCCTAACTCAGTGCCAACATGGCTGACAGAAAGACGATGTATGTAGTTAATTTCCTTGTCTTTTTTGATGTTTTTATGTGTGTATGCAATGTTAGCGTAAAACTTTTGATAGTCATAATATCCTGTATTGATAACATGTTTTGTGTACTAAATATTTCAATCGAAATGTCACATTATGTGGCTGGAATTCATTAAAATGTACTCAAAAAAGTCTTCAAAATGAACATGTTTTATGTTTCAAACTGTTTTAAAGTACCAGAAATTGCAGTAAGACCTTACTTATTAAATGTATTAGTTTCATAAATATCTCTTTGACAATGTTTAACAGTATCAAAGTTTGAAACTGATTTTTATAGCTTAAAAATTGTATTGATTATGAGGTGGGTTTAAATTTGCGGATAATTCCTAACTGGTATAGGAAACAGTGCTGGATAAATACGAACTTAGAATGGATAAACACCTAACCAAACGAAAACGGCTGTTCGTCTGTGCTTTTTATGGACTGTTGATGCTCGAAGTTCTTTGATCTACCCACCCCTGCAGGGATGTGGGATTCCTATGTCCAACTTATCCGACTCGTGATTTTTTGCTGGCGGACAAGTGCATTTTTCATTCTGTGTGTCCGCGGACAAGCATACTTTTTCAGGTATAAGATGAGAAAACATAAAATATCATTTAGATTGTGTGTTGCTTCAAGTGTATGGAGGTGATAAAGATAATGGGTTCTTTGACTAGGTCTCGCGCACACTGTAACTCGGTGACTATGATAAAATATCAGAGAAGATTTAGATACAAGCAGATTTATTTAACGTCAAAAAGTATAAACATATAACACTAGCTTAAAGCTATTTTCCGACAAACACATGTAAATAAGCTCAACATAAGTAAAACAGCTGTAATAAAATGCAAATATGTTAAAGCACATTAAAGCAAATAAAGCATCTGGATCTAAGTAGATAAGAAACAAATCACAAATTATCACATACATGTTACAGCGCATTAAAACAAAATAGCACATATGTACTAGCAAATAAAAGGAAAAAGTAATTTACCACATACAGATTTAGCACATTTAAAGCAACATAAAGAATAATTAGCTGACACTACACAAAAATAAGAAGACATGCATTTAAAAAAAACATAAAAGAAGAAATCATATACATGCTAAAAGGAACATAAGAACTAGTAGTTTGTAAGTAGAATTCCAACTGCTGAGACAATAAGTCACTGTCAAAGGAAATATTTGACCCATTAGTCAGCCAAATTAAAATCAAAAGCACACAGAGATCGCAAGTATGACTAAAACAAGTCGGAACGTTTTAAGAGTCTTTCTCTGAATTCATCTGGCTTTGCACCATTGCGTGGGCAGTGTTTCGGGCATGACCTCAAAAGATCCCGAACACTGCTTACGCGATTTCAGACTTTTATAAACGTTAAAAGGCAAATATTTCAACAGCTTATTTTTTACCACAGTTACTGTGATATGCTTTTCTTTTCATTGTCCTAAATAAAGAACTCAATCTCCAGTCTATTTGCGCTTTCATGAAGGTTTAATATTACAAATCAGAGCAAGTGAAATTTGAATATGGACAAGTGGATTTTTAAGTGTCCGTGGACAAGTGAAAAATGTAAGGATACCCACACCCCTGTCCCGCCAGTCCATGCATCACTCCACCCACCCCACCACACCACACACACACACACTTTTCTTCCCTATTTACCGTCTGAAAAATATCATATTTAATAATTAATCATAAATCTAATCCCATTTAAACAATATCAAAAATATTCCATTAGCACCTCTATAAAAATCTCTTACACTATACGATATACAAGATTTGAAACAAACACAATTCTTCTGAAACAGTGTGTGTGTGTGTGTGTGCGTGTGCGTGTGTGTGTATGTGTGAGAGAGAGAGAGAGAGAGCAAGAGAGAGAGAGAGAGAGAGGGAGAGAGGGTTGGGGACTACAGAACTTCGAACATAGGTGGTATTAAATAATTTCTTATATAAATATAATAATTTTGACTTTTATACTGAGTTATTTTTAGGGTTTATCCTGATTTTTCCAAACATTGCTATTTGCATAATATTAAAATTATGAAAAAATATTTGACTGTAGTGGGCATACATATACATCTTGTAAAATTAATGACAAAGTTTGAAGACAATACCGCTTATAAAGTAATGTTTACAATAAACAGACCATGTACATGTCAGTTCATTCATTTCTATAGAAAACTAGTCAGTTAGGTGTTTATCCGTCACGCAATTTCGTGTAAGTTAGGTTTTTATCCATTCCTCATGTAAACTGAGTTCGGTTTTTATCAACTCGGAGTTAGGTTTTTATCCCTTTTCTCGCTGTCAGTACATTTGAACATGTATTGTGTCAACATGTAGTGGGTTAACAACATAGTGTAAACGGGCCTATAAAGCAGTATATCTTTGCTTTCAAACAACAAAATAGTCGAGGCATCAAAAGCATAGAAGTATTTTTAAAGATTTTTTGTAAAAGTTTTCATTGAAAAAGTTGCGTTGTTCGTCGTTTTTCCACCTGAAAACACAAGGGTTGATATATTTAACATGATACATTTTGAAATAAATATACACTTGATCAATGGAGATAGATATAACAACAGAAACATTCCTTTATACATCGTAATTACACAGAAAATAAAGTTGTATCGGCTTTACATCTGCCATGTTGGCACTGAGTTAGGGTCGCTGAACAGAGTTAAGATTATCCGGGTACATGGCGTGTAGTATGGTTTACCGTATTATATTACAAACATTAAATTCACGGGGACTTTTTCCCAACAAGGAAGTATGTATTAGGGTAGTAAGCGGGGATCAAGTGTTTACATCACGTATGTCTCCATTATGTAATCTTTGCAGTGAACAGATAAAACAGAACAAAATATTGTAGATGGCTATACCGGTATACAGAACCTACAAACCTTGCATATCGAGAATTTCAGAAAGCAAAATGTGCCATCTTGAGCAAGACCCTGTTAACTACACAGTGGCACACAGAATTATCGCCGTAACTCCTCAGAAAAATGTAACCAGTGGAATTATGCAAACCTGAGTGTGTTATTTTACCAATATACCAAATGGAAGAATGTAAAACCCTGAATCTTACTGTTTGGTTGAAGTTTTCCGAAAAAGTGTTTTTTACTTTGAAATCTCTTTTAAGACATCGGGTAATAAAATATGTAAAGAGATCCTTTGGAAGCATAGAATGCAACAAAGAAGAATAGCAAACTCGGTTTGACTGAGTCTGTTCATGAGAGGTAATGAAATGTGTAACGCCTCTTAGCACCGGCTTAAGTAGAACACTAATATACATTATTGAATGGACTCAATGATCCCAAAGAACCAGAAAATATAACAACATTGAATCCAAGTATGGGGAGACTTTTACAGCCGCCACACGATTCTTAAAAATTGCTGTTGTGATAGTTAATAAAACTTTAGAAGCATTAAATGTAACCAAGCAGAATAATAGACTTGGTTTGTTCTAGTCTGTTCATCAAAGGTAATGGAAAGTGAAACACCTCTCTCATCTCCTAGCACCGGTTTAAGCGGAACTCTGTCACACAGGTATTGAATGGACTCAACAATCCCAAAGAACCAGAAAATATAACAACTGATTCCAAGTACGGGGAGACTAAAGCCATCAGTAAATGACGAACAATTAAATGGATATTTATTTTAACTTTGCTGGGGAAAGACTGCCATTCCGGCCAAAAAATGAGAGTATTATGGTTTACCAAACCAGACTTCTATGATTATAGTACAAAACATTAAATTCATGGGGATTTTTTCCCCAACAAGGAAGTGCATTTTCTAGTAGTAAGCGGACAGATAACAAGAAGGATAGAGTGTTCATGACAGCACTTGAAATATATCTTCTTTAGGTACTCTTTGCCATATACAGATAAAATAAAACAAAATATTCTAGAGTACTATGTACAGAACCCACAAATCTAGCATATAGTGTTTTAGAAAGCAAAATATACCATCTTGAGTATAACCTAGCAAAATCAAGCCTGTAAACCACTCAATGACACACCAGAAAATGTCAATGGTATATCGCCTTAACTCTTCAAAAATTGTAAGCAGTGGAATCATGCAAAACCTGGGTGTGTAACCTTAGCAAATATACCCAATGGAAGCATGTGAAACCTTGGACCCTACTATTTGGTCGAAGCATTCAGTAAAAAGGCTCTATTCTTTGAAATCTCTTTTAAAACAGGATTTACATTTTCAAAATATCTTGGAAATTTTTAATTTATCATCAAAAACAAATTTGATAAGAGTTACTTCACCCGTTTGAGATATCATAATGTTCTAAAATCTCAATTTGGGCTTAAATATTTGATGAACTGTTAACAAACGTTCACTACAACTCAGATACTAGTAACACAAAAGAAACATTTCCATGTTTTTGTATTTTTGAAATAGTGATTTGGCACGAATTTTTCGCGTGAAAAATGCATCTCTGTAGTTCCGACTACAAACCCTGAAGACATCTTATAAACTAGAGCAGAAATTTACGAAAAACCATGTTACGGATTAGGTGGATACAAAAAGTTCAGTGTTTAACAACTAATATACAAGCCAGAGGGACAATACAAACTCTTGGAAACCACACAAAATATAACAAGAAGAACAATGCAAAGACTAAGGGCTTGAATATAGAAACCCTGAAACACTTTGCCAGTAAAACAATGCAAAAACTAAGATGTGTGAAACATAGAAATCCTGAAACACATAGCCAGTAGAACCAGGCAAAAACCTAGGGCGTGAACATCGAAACCCTGGCTAGACATCGAAACCCTGATACACCTAGCCAGTAGGACATGCAAAATCCTAGCGCGTGAAACATAGAAACCCTGAAACACGTAGACAGCGAGACCATGCAAAAACCTTGGGCGTGAAACATAGAAACCTCGACACACATTGTCAGTAGAACCATACAAAATCATTGGGCGTGAAACATAGAAACTCCGAAACACGTAATGAGTAGGACCGTGCAAAATCCTAGAGCGTGAAATATAGAAACCCTGAAACACGTAGTCCGTATCATCATGCAAAATACTAGGGCGTGAAACATAGAAACACTGATATACGTAGCCACATGATCTATGCAAAAACCTAGGGCGTTAAACATAGGAACCCTTAAACACGTAGCCAGCAGAACCATGCAAAAACATAGGGCGACAAACAGAACCCTAGACACTTGCCAGTAGGTCATGCAACACCTAGGGCGTGAAATATAGAAACCCTGAAACACGTAGCTAGTAGCATCATGGAAAACCCCAAAGGTGTGAAACATAGAAACCCTGAAACTCGTAGCCAGAAGAACCATGGAAAAACCTTTGGCGCGAAACATAGAAACCCTCAAACACGTAACCTGGTGAATCATGACAAGCAAAACCATGTGAAACATCAAAACTCCGAATCATTTAGCCAGTGGGACCATGCAGAAACCTAGGATGTGAAACAGAAACCCTCTGCATTGTCCCTCTGTCTTGCATATTTGTTGTTTGACACTGAACTGCCAATGATCATGCAAAACATTGGGTGTGAAACAGAAAAAAACCTGAAACACGAAGCCAGGTGAACCATGCAAAAGCTTACATGTTAAACATACTTTTTAAGACCTGAAACACTTCGCCAATAGAACCATGCAAAATCCTAGAATGTGAAACACATAAACTCTGAAACACGTAACCTGGCGAATCATACAAGAAGCACAATCCAAAAACTTAGGGCTTCAAATATAGAAAACATGAAACACGTATATAGCTAGAAGGACCAAGCAAATCCTAGGATGTGAAAACCCATGAAATAACTAATGGGACCATACAATAGCTAGTGTGTTACCATGCAAAATCAAACCTTCGGTACCATTCAAATCGTAGGATGTGAAACCACATAAATCCGTGCCTGTGGGACAAATGTTGCAAAACCAAATAAAACGTACCTAGTTGTACCAAGCGAAACAACATAAAACATAATGCAATTGACTTAGTTTTGGAGGACACAAAATCATTCAAAACCTATATTGTAAAGCAAGAGCCATATAATCATAATGAGCCGTGCCATGAGAAAACCAACATAGTGGGTTTGCAACCAGCATGGATCCAGACCAGCCTGCGCATCCGCGCAGTCTGGTCAGGATCCACGCTGTTCGCTAACAGTTTCTCTAATTACTATAGGCTTTGAAAGCGAACAGCATGGATCCTGACCAGACTGCGCAAATGCGCTGGCTGGTCTGGATCCATGCTGGTCGCTCATGGCGCGGCTCATATTCTCTGAAGCATGCAAAACCTAGGGTGTGTTGCTGCACAAAGACATAACCGATCAAACAATGCAACAAACGTAACCAAGAAAATGTAATAAATGAAACATTTACATAATATGTAACATATTATTTAATTACTGCACGCTTAAAATATAGCACTGCATACAACGCTCGCATTTTAACAAGTCCTTTGTCAACCATATTATCAAACAATTGCATGGCTTATGCAGGATAAATAGAGGTGGTACAAGTTCTAGGAAAACAAAATAGGATTCGTTTTAAAAACTAAAATTCTGCTGAAAAAAGAAATGTGCTAAACCGGATACGTACCAGTCGGTACATGCCGGACAATTATTGCCGAGATCTATTTTTATTATACACGTTTAGGTTCCGGCCAAAAAAATGACATAAGCTTCTCCTGGCTATATTGTTGCACAGCACATTGAATTTAAGGGGATTTTCACCTACCAGGAAGTAAAGGCCAAAGTTTATTAAGTTATAATATATTTCTTATACCGTCAATATGTAAACGTGCAATATCGGATGTTTTCAAACATAGACAATTTCTTAGTAAACAAACTGAACAGTTGTGTTCTTTTATAGTTCAAATAGTTTCTCACAGTACATTAAATTTCTTTTTTAAAATTGTCGTCTTTACAATCTGATAAAAAGCTGCTACTTGTTTACTTGAATTTTTGGGTCTGACTCATACGTCTCCGAGCTACTCAACTTCGCCATCATTTATTCTGGAGTGAAGCTACCAAATTTTGTATTTGGGTGTTTCCCATTAAACAAATGGTATTTCGTTTAAACATTTCAGCAATATCATCCTAAATGCCAATGTGGACAATATTTGCACGTGAAGCGGACATGTCGGTATCGACTGGTTATTTCTTGATAAATGTACTCGATCTGTGCCGTTCCTGGAATCCTGTAAAGTTTTTTCCCCTTATCAGTTCAAATAAAACAAACTTTACGATATAATCTGAAACACTTTATTTGAGATCGAACAGTTTACAAATAAACGATTTTGCCAGTTAAGTAACAACAATGACTTTGTAATATATTCTGTTTGTTATATAAGTCCGTATGTCTTACTAGTATTACACGCTTTCAAGGACGGGCGACTGGCACCAGGGGTTGGGCTGACATTCATAAATTGGGCGTTTTAATTGCATTGTCATTTGACAGTGTATATATATATATATTTTTTTTTTAATAATGCAGCACATGTTGTATCATTAAATTTAGACTACAAGTATATACTATCTGGCATGCAAGCTATTTACTAAAACAAAAACAATTACATAGTCCAGAATTTAGACATTCACAAAAATTTGAAAAAAAAAGCTTTTTCATTTAGTATTGATACACTAATATGAAAGGTTTTAATCATTACATAAAATTAAGATTAAAACGTATATACGGCATATCTGAATGATATAAAAGTTAAAATTACCTATAAATAGGATTGTAATGATTAAAGCTTTACAGATGGGTTCATCAGCGGTCAATTTTCAATACATAGACAGTCAAATTACAATTTAAAAACATGAAATTGTATTTTTAATTAGTAAACACACTCAAACGGCATCAAACAATTTCGTTGTTGTCCATTCAGAAAATAAATACAATGTCTAAATAATAATAATATATAAAAAAAGAAATGTCTTTTCAAAGTGAAATTCCCATTGAGGTGAAGCGGGTTTCGACTTTTTTTTCACAACTTCAAAAACTACTTCAAACAGTGAGTCTTTTTTAGTTTGTTAATGTGTATACACTCTAAAGCAGCTTTTTGGAATATTCTGCATCAGGCTGTTTGCTCGGTTCGCTAATATACTCCTTATCTAACTCTGGCAGTCCAGCGTTTTGGCTGCTATGGTACTCTATCTATATTCTGTGCTTTGTGTCACACTGTGTAGTTCAAACTCGGTTGACAATAACTCCGTTTATTTTGATATCTTCATATGGCTCCTCGTTCTGCAAGAAAAAAATACAAATAAATTCAAATTTGTTGTGACAAACAGTCTATTATATATTAAATATTGAAGTAACTGCCGACTTTTTCTGCAGCTTCATTTATTTTGAACGAGCCTGCTAACTGCTATCTATCAATGCATTTCATTTTCGGGTTGTTTTAAATGAAAATTACATGCAATTTCTCCCTTTGTGTGTACTGCACACCAGTATCGATCATACATATCTTGAATGGAACCAATGTTCTAGATATTGCTCCAAAATATGACAGGTATATTTTCTGTGGCCTACAGTTTACTTATATCTCAATATCGTACTGAAAAAAAATGATTTACTGCACGAACAAAATGAATAGGGGTATTACCATTTCTTCTTCTGATGAGGACTCATCGGTATCAGACCAGGCCCCTGATTCTCTCAACAACCTCACTGCCTGTTCGTGACCACGTCCCTTAGCCAACATGATAGGCGTAAGACCACCGTAAGTTATGCAGTTGATGTCCAGTTTGCAGTGTGCCTGCTCTACGAGGAACTGAAGTAGTGGCATACAACCGGACTCGGCAGCGTAATGAAGGGCTGTACGACCGCTCTTGCCATCCTAAAATGAGTACATAAAATGATTAATAAAAACGTGATCATTATGTAAAGCATAAACAAGTTTTCCCTACATATGCGTCATTCAAATTCAAAGCGAATATACCGACCGTGAAACACTGATATCTGATATAACAAACGCTTGAAGTATTCTGATAAACACTTCATTCTTCCTGATGCGTGTATTAGATTTCAAGTAGATCTAAAGAACTTGGGTCTTTTCTAAACCTGACTTACCCTTGCATTGACGTCGGCTCCCTTACTTAGCAAGATATTAAGGGTTTGAATATGACATCCCTCTGCGGCCAAATGGACACAGACCTGACCTGAAAAGTAGAAATAATACTATATAAATGATTTACATGTTAAGAGATATGATATACCGCAAAAACGGTCGTCAGAAGATTTGTTAACTTGCTCAAAACTTCGGTATTAAATTAAATACAGCAGATGTACAAAGTAACTATTATGCAGCGACGTCCGACGCATATTTAACAACAAGAACGCAAAAAGCAGCGTAATTTATCATGTAAGCAATGGTTATGAGCCCTGTTAACGACTTTCACTCAACTCTGACCGAAGTTATTCCAAACCCCACTGAGACCACGGCATTTGCTCACTAATATTAAGCTTCAGTTAAGTACACATGCACGATCCTGCCAAATAACTAAATTCTGTATATTTTATCACAGTTCTGTCCTTAAAAGTGTGCGCTTACCATCATAATTTCTTGCTTCCAAATTCTGTGGAATCTGTTGGTAGGGAAGTTCGTAGTTATTGTTCTTAGTTTCCTCGTAGTGTACTGGCTCAAGGAGTATCTTTACGAAAAAGTCGTACCCCTCTTTTGAAGCAATATGAAGTGGGGTGTTACCCCGATGATCTCTGCAGTCAACCTGAGCTCCTGACGTCATTAACTTGCGCGTGAGTACGTCTTGTTTGGTAACGACGGCCAAATGAAGTGGAGTTTGGAGATAATTGTTTTTCAGGTTCAGGAGCGTGTGAGTTGGGCACAGTGAGATGAAATAAAGGGCCAGGTCTGTCAGTAACTGGATGATCGCAGTATGAAGACGCCTGTGAACAAAAATAACATTTAATAGTGATAGCAGATTATTCATTATATAAAATTTTATGATCAATTTACATAGGCGGTAATGAGCGAAATCATGATACTTTTAATATTGCTGTAAAAAAAAATAGCATAACGCAAGTTTATCTGTTGCTCTGAGCACGATCACATACGAAAGTAGGTTAATTTAGGTTAAACACATTATTTGTGTAAATTACTCAAAAACGATAGAAACTTCTGAAATGCTCACGTGGGTCGGGTACAAACTCGTAATCATCATGAACATTCTCGTTTTTACCGAGGTCGTAGTTGAGTAAATAGGTAAAACTAACAGGAATTCCAGAGTAAAATTACAGCACATTTATTTTTGCTTTTAATATACGTGCGTTGATTTCCGTAAAATTAAGTGGGCTGGGTAAAATCTGGGACTGGGTAAAATCTAGCACATATTTTAACCAGGTTTATATATATATAATAATAATGAGCAAAAACAGGTTAACAACCGATAAACATAAAGGCGTATTACGGTAGCAAAATAACAAGGATATCGATTTTCATTGGCTATATTTGTGTTTAGTCACTCCTACTTTACAGATGACTGCACAATCAGCTGTGAAGGGAAATTCCAAATGTACTAAAAATATATCCTTGTAATATGCCCGGGTAACCGCACAATGAACTTGGATGACTTGTCGCCCGATTAGTAACAAAGATATGCTTATTAGTCTTCATAAATAATTTAGGGTGGTTACTAATTCTAGAAATAGCTACACATATTATTACAATCCCTATTTAGTACAAATTTAAGGTACTTGAATTTGAAATAATTTAAGGTGCTTACGTGTCACCATCATCGTCTTGCTGATACGTTTCCAACAGAACTTGCTGATACTGTTGTAGTTGTAGTTGTTTTTCAGAGTTTTCTGATTCACTGTCCTGTGATTGTGAACTTTTTTCACACTTTTCAGAAGCCCCTGATATTATGATTTCCGATGACTCAAACCCTTCATCTACTGATACAAGAGTTGTTTTAACATCATCATTATCCAATGTTAAACTTTCGAGTCCCGCAACGGGAATTAACCTGTCCTCGTCACTTGTGAAACGTCCCTCATTCAGTTCACTTGGTAAATTTCCACTGCCATAACCCGAGGAATATGTAGAATCAAACCTGTCTTCCTTTGAAACATCGCCTTTGTGAGAATTAAACTTGTGTGCATGTAATCGTCTTTGCAAATCCTTTCCACTTAGGTCAACACGTTCACAATCCTCCTCCAGGTCGTGATCACTGCTTAAATCCATATCTACGTCTTTACTGCAAGCGTTATTCTGGCTAAACGCCTGTTTAAACGAAAAGTAAAACTATTTATCTGTAATGAAACAAAACTTCGATCCAAGCTTTTCAAAATTTAAAAAGATATGAACAAATAAAGGAATACTGTCGCCTTCCCTTTCCGCCCAGGCAAATTTCGGGGATTTCCAGATTTGATAGCTCAAAGCGCATGCGTAAGCACGCTTCGCTGCAGTTTTATTGATTGGGGGAATTCCGATATTTTGCAAATACTGCGTCATTTGTACGTAAATGCCGATAGATCTACTTGTTTACAGACTTAAAAACATTTTTTCTTAAATAAATTCTTTAAATAAACAAAATAATAACAAACACTTACCAGCTGCATTTCAATTGAAAATATGTAGTTATATCTAATATGGCAATATTATACTGATGTAGTCCGACGGTTTACATAAAATAGAAATGATCAGGTTTGACAAAACCTTTTATAGCCGTGATCTTCAAGGATTCCCCGTCCAGAAAACCCTTTAATAGCCTGCTGAAAATTACACATTCTTTATAATAGCCTTCATTTCTGAAAAAAATAAATAAATAAGCTAGTGCAATACCTGGACTCCTCAAACTAGACATATTCCGGTAGGCCTACTCAGAAAATGAACTGTATTAATATTAAATATGTTGGTTTTACTGATTATTAACAAACGATTAAAGAACATATCCATGGAATAGACTATAAATGTAATTACATCCCCTACGTTACTGTACCAAATTATTTTAGTACAGTTGAGAAGTGCCGGTCAATGCAGCCGTATACGTGATTGAATCATGACCAAAGAAGTTTTCGTAAAACATATTACACTGCGAAATCAACATAGTTAATTGAAGCTTTCATCACAATTAAACAAATTAGTATTTATATACTAACTAAAATCAATTTATTGATATATAGACAGATTAAATTGTTTAAAAACTTTTAGATCAAGGGCTGTCTTAGACTGGCATCAGTCGTTAGAGTCATAAATGTAAAGCACTTGGCCATAAAATCAATCCTCTTTGTTACCACTTTCTGAAAAAATTTACAATATCTCTAACCTCTGACTCTGTTGGGATGAGCCTAGAGAGAAAATGGTTTTCTTAGAAAATATCAGTGTCAGTATGAAGAAAGAATAAAACTATTGCAGATAACTTGATCTCAACAGACTTTGTAAGTCTAGGGCTCTCTTTGAATGTTTGATTCCTGATTAAAATACCCATTACTATAGTTTACCAGAGACATATAATGGAGACGTGTTAGGTTCGTACTCACAGTAGGCCTACACGGATAATGGCGGATCATGCATGCGGTCAATAACCGATACCATGGGTGTAACTAAAAATATATGTGCGGGTCCGACCTACCAGGTTGTCCGAAGGGGATGGGGGTGCATTTGTGTATTGAGCATTTTCGTGAAAAATATGGACAGGTCCGTGTGTACAATGCCTAATAAAATGCTTTGGGCGTAATCGTATGTTTATCAGTTATTTAGATCAGAGTGGTGCATCCTATCGAATGTCATTAAGTATATATGTACACTCTATCAGTATTCCATAGCAAGACATCTGTCAAAATCTTTGTATTTGGAAACAAATTATGGGCGTATCATCCCGCGGAAACGCCTGCATTCATTAGAATTAGACTTTCACTCAGTGTTCCAGGATTGTGTACAATTACTGAATTAATCTCCGTATGTAAATGACAACTTCCCTACACGACTCAACATGACGAAAGTTTCTATTATATCTCTCAAGGGACTCTTGGCTACTCAAGCGGTCTATCACATATGTCCGTTTGACCTTGAGCAATGCTTGAGCAAAACAGTCGGACATTTATAAATGTTAGAAATATTTCGGACATTTATAAATGTTAGAAATATTTTGCTAATATGAATTACCGGAGTTGCAAAGAATTCATGACAGTTTTAATCCATTAATCAGTGTATGGGAGGATTTTACACTTTCTCTAATACCCCAGTCACACATACGGCGCGGAAAGCTACGTCTAGCCACGGATAAAAACGTAGTAATCCGTATCGACCCGTATTGAAACGTACCTGAGACGTACCTTAATGTAGTAAGCCGTATCAGTTCGTACCAATTCGTACGGCTCAGGTACGGATCGATACGGGTTACTACGTTTCTATCCGTAGCTCGACGTAGCTATTTGCGCCGTATGTGTGACTGTGGTATAATACAAATGCGTAGGTTTTGGTTAGATCTACTAAAAAGAAATTACATCAGTGTACTGTTTTACCAAAAAGTTATTTCCTTCGCTGACTAAAGGAATGATTTATATTAGTTTGATAAAAGTCTATGTACATACAACTTCTTTAGTGCAACTTGCATTTCTTCTGTTATAAAAGTGGACCACAGAGCTGCGCCTCTTTTATAAGTACACACTTTTGAATGTCTTAACCACAAGCTTATTTAACACGAACCTGAGCTACTATTCAGCCATTCATAACACTGAAAAAATCAAAACCGGACCACTATTGAAAAATATACAAGTTTGAAATTTAAGAAAATGGGTAACCAGAGAGCCTCATAACTTACTCATATTTGAGCCGCTTAAACGATTTAAGAAAACCTATCAGGAAGAATCAACATTGTGGCAACGTTGCCTTTTTCCTTAAAGCCAATTTCACTGTACATGTTTGGACATAGTTACGTTCTGTTGAAAGATACACGCAGTAAAAAAAAGAAAGAAATAATTATAATAGTTAGGTTAAATGTGAACAATGCACGGCCCATACGCGAACAGGTGAAACAATAGTGTTCAGAAAAATTAGAAAAATTATTACAAAATGAAAAAAAGGGGAAGTAGTGTTGATGATAAAACGTTTACTGATAAGTTACTAAGAAAACCGTGTGGTATTTGCCAAATGAATTTGGTGTAGTATTATATAAATTGAACCAAAATTTGAAGAAAAAAAATAAATATCCTTTTCTTTATTTTCTCATATATGTCCATACAAAATGATAAACCTGCTTGGTACATCTGTGTGTTTAAAGATACCTATTTCTGGTTTTGAACAACACTGTAACCACATACTAATTATGATATATGATATCTCAGACTGTTATAATGCATAAAGAGTATCTATTAGATTAACAAATGGAAGATATTGTAAGAACTGGCTATGATAATACCCACTTATTATATTGACTTTGTTTCTTATTCCAAAACAGTTATCGTAATGGTTAGAATAATATATATATTACTATTCGTTTTGATATTAATGACTTTTTTTCAAGTTTCATTCTCATTCTGACAGAGTTCTGATCTGTTTGCGGCTTTCTATGTATTAATGATCAAGGTAGACCTCTGGTGTCCCTCCAAACAGTATTTCAGGCACTAGAAAAACACCTGGGTAGAACCACAAACCTCCAAATCCTGGTTGTACAGATACCACAAATGTTGACCCGACTGGGACCCGAACCTCAGAGGTGAGGCAGTGATACGAAGTTAGCGACTTTAACCACGAAGCCACAGAGCGCCCTTTGTTGTAACTATGGTACAAGGGTAATTTGGCAATATAGGGAAGACAGTGCGCTAAATTAAGAAGAAGAAAAAACGCGACCAGGAAAAATAAAATGTGTCTGCACGTGCAGTACAAAGGTTGCTGCCTTAAAGATGCCAATTTACTTTAAACCCATTAAAAGAAAACATATGCCATTGTGGAGAAGCGTTCGTTCTTCGGAGGTGTCGCTAAACAGTTGTATGTTTTTCAAAAGCGTCAATAAACAGAGTTCTTCTGAGTGTAATGATAAACAGATGTGTTTGTTCTTCGGACGGAGGTGTTTGCTCAACAGAGGTTTCATTAAGCAGAGGTGTTTGCTCTACAGAGGTGTCATTAAGCTGAGGTGTTTGCTGTACAGAGGTGTCATTAAACAGGTGTTTGCTCTTTGAAGGTGTCATTAAACAGGTTTTTGCTCTTTGGAGGTGTCACTGATTAGAGGTGTTTGCTCAACAGAGGTGTCATTAAGCAGAGGTGTTTGCTCGACAGGGGTGTCATTAAGCAGAGGTGTTTGCTCTATAGAGGTGCCATTAAGCAGAGGTGTTTGCTCTACAGAGGTGTCATTAAGCAGAGGTGTTTGCTCTACAGAGGTGTCATTAAGCAGAGGTGTTTGCTCTACAGAGGTGTCATTAAGCAGAGGTGTTTGCTCTACAGAGTTGTCATTAAGCAGAGGTGTTTGCTCTACAGAGGTGTCATTAAGCAGAGGTGTTTATGTGTTTGTTCTTCAGAGGTGTCATTGAACAGAGGTGTCATTGAACAGAGGTGTCATTAACCACAGGTTATACCGTATATCAGTAATCATTCCAGAGTGTTACATTATCATGTGAATGAGTGGCTAGAAAAGGATTTTTTACAATTCAAAAGTCAAGTGTATTGTAGATACCACCTTCCACTTTACATTTTAATGTATAACCAACATTTAATCAGTTCAAAAGTCAATAGATGAGAGTGTATTTTCCAGAACAGGAAGTGAAACTGTGGGATAAACAACTAACATCGGGCTTTTAAATACTTGACATACTTTTTAAATACTTGTAGTTACAATTACTAGCAGGAACAAAATAATCAAAGCCTTGAGATGTCTGGTGGTTGCGGGTTTTGCTGGAGTTATTTTCATTTTAAATGCCAATCTATAAATATACATGTATAAGACACAAATATCTAAGACAAACTCTGCCTGACCTTACATGAACAGCTGGAAGTCAGTGATGTAACCATGGGCTGAAATACCTAATCATTGACAAATCTTATGTAATCTAAATGGCCAGTGTGAATGGATAGAGGATGAATAAGAACTGCTTGATCATTGATAATTCATCAGCATTGTTCATGAATGGGACTACTTTGTGTAGCACATGAACAAATTCCTTTGGATGTGATTTGGAATAAAATAAAGATGCTACATGATTGTCAGAAATACACTTAGCTTTGGTAGCGGGATAAACCCGCAACCAAAAACTGAAATATTTAAGGACTTTAAGGGTGCAAAATTATGATTTATGACAAAATGTGAAGATCACAAAATTGAAAAAAAAAATGACAATTTGTCAGAAGGCAAAACTTGTAAAAATTTCAATTGTCCACTACCATTGATGCATGTGGAGAAAGAGGCTACCACTTGTTGAAAACAGGTTAGTCCCATTAGAGAATCCACGAGTACTTGGTATATGCTAGTCTGTGTTCAGACCTCATGTTTTGTTCACAGGAGATAACTCCTGAGGCTATACAAATTTTGTATCATTTTGTCCCTTTTATTCTCAAAACATAGATAATCAGAGCCAAGACTGATGAAGTCAGAATATTATATAAAAGAATTATTTTTTCTAAAAAAAAAAAAGATTATCTAGTCAGGAGCCAGACTAGGTATATGCTAGTGTTTAAAAATGGCACAAAAGAGACATTCCTCAAAACATAAATCCCCCCGCTTAGCTCAATAGGTAAGAGCGTTGGTCTACGGATCTCGGGTTCGCGAGTTCGATCCTCGGGCGGGGCATATGTTCTCCGTGACTATTTGATAAACGACATTGTGTCTGATATCATAAGTCCTCCACCTCTGATTCATGTGGGGAAGTTGGCAGTTACTTGCGGAGAACAGGTTTGTACTGGTACAGAATCCAGGAACACTGGTTAGGTTAACTGCCCGCCGTTACATGACTGAAATACTGTTGAAAAACGGCGTTAAACCCAAAACAAAAACAAACAAATCAAAACATAAATCAAAATAACCAAACTTTTGACAACAAGATAGCAATGTCTATGAAATAGCCTAAATGTAGAAGTCTATAGTGTATTATTAAATTAAAAGGTTCTAATTTAACATTAAAGTGTGTCTAACACAGCAGAAAGCTTTCAGACATATTTTAAAGATCACAGGAGTATTCATTAATCAATACTACCTGGAACTGACTGAATCACTTTGATAATAAAAATAATCAATGCCTTTGCATTGTTTATTGTCCGATTTACAACAGCAGAGAGCTCAGATGCACAGGAACTGAATGAAGAGGGCATAAGACCAAGGAGTTTAATATCCAACCATCTGAACAATCCTCTGATTTACAACGGCTCAGAGTTCAGATGCACAAGTGTTAGCCCTAATGGTATCTGAATGATGAACTGTGGTAAATTAGATAATAAAACATTAAAAGTCATTGTTTATTTTCATTCTAACATGCTCATTTAAACATGATGATGAAAATCATGCCGATCTTCATTCATGCAAGTAGTTAGGATGTGGGCGTCATGTGTTTATTTGACATCTTAACTGACGTCATAATGTTCTCTCACCAGTTGGCAGTCAACAGTTGTTTAAGAGCACATGTATCCATGTTAGAACTTCTCTTTTAGATTTACAACTACTAACAAATACAGAACATAGATGCATTCTAAATTTTCAAAGTTAATTTAAATATAGAAATTTTCAACAAAATGCTGATAAATGGCAAGGAAATAAATACAGTAACTGAAGCCAAAGAATGTAACTAGACCCAATAATGGTTTCAATAATACTTTTAACAGCACTTACAATTTATTGGATAAAAGCAACTAAGATTTTTTTCAGATTCTTTTACTGGCTTAGGGAAAATATATTTTCACTGAAAAAATGGGAATGAAATGCTGACTCAGTTTCATATCATATTATTTATTAAGTTGTTGCATTGTCATATTTTAACCACGGTTTTTAATTAACTTCCAAGTATCCATAGCTACCCTAAAATGTACATCTTAAAGTTTAGGTCTTTTTACCATACAAGTGTATCGCAAGTTATAACTTCCTTTCAATGGTCATACAAGTAAAATGTTTACAGAATGCAGTTTAAGAGCAAAAAGGAAATGTCCTCTTTTTTTCTGTTATATCTCATGTAATTTTTTTTATTTTAACCTACTCACCCTTTCGCCTTGCACTTCAAGGTCTTTTTTACTTCTAAGAACTGTTCACAGGACTTGCTATTAAATCATGACTGACTGTGTTTTATAGTGTCAAGTAGATGCAGATGTGGATTATACAGTGCAACCTCTGTAGAGCAACACCCTTTGGGAGATACAAATATTGACTGTTATGTAGAGGTTGTTCTGAAGAGGTAAATTTGATAGTACATTTGTATATTAAAAATTTTCAGCTTAGGGAAATTTTGATGAGGTTGTTATTAGGGAGGTTTTTGCTTAAGAGAGGGCCGCTCTGGAGAGGTTGTACTGTACTGTTCTGAGTTTTCTTACAGTTTGTTCACATATAAGGCCTGAATCCAAATAGGTTTTGGGTTCAAAACCTTCTGGTGTCACACTTATATCTTACACCGACTTTGCCTACAAAAAAGACTTGGGAGCATTATCAAACCAAAGCTTAAAACTTTCTATAATAAATCTACAATTTATTGTGACATTTCAGTTGCAATAGCTCTATTTATCGCATGTTTGACATTGTGCGAGTGAAATAAAGCCATTATATAAATTTGATAATACACTAATAAAGCTTTGACGTTGACGTTTATTAACAGGAGACGTTGGGTGAATTTACTTCGTCTATAACAGGCAAAGAAAGAAGAAATGTTGATGTATCAACAGGAAAAGCTTACATGTGAAAAAAAGAATATTCATTTGTGACTTTCCACATTGAATTTATTAAACTCGTTGAATAAAATTGATAAAATGCTCAGCAGAGGCTCCCATTTTATTATTTTATTAAACTCAAATAAATTCAATATGGAAAAGATACTCCTGTAATATCCTCTATTTCTGCAAACTTTTAGGATAATGTTAAAAAAATGACAAAAAATTTAAAATCTGGTTTGTTGGATTTTCAATCACACGCACAAAGCATGCCATGTCAACTTGCGGATTTGATGATTTAATATTAATGCTGGATATTGACAAAAAGTATCTCTCAACGCATTATTTCAGGAACAGGCGCACCCACATTGGACCACTGACCTTCCAGTATGTAGCTATACTATTTCCTCACATGACTCTACAAGAAGGTCTCAAGCCCATACAGGTGAATGGGAAGTCATTCACAGTCAGACTGACCTTACAGCTCAGCCACTGACACTACTTAAAAAAATAGTTTACCGACAAAATAATTAACTCTGTATTGCCTACAATTTATAAATTATTTCCTGAAACAATTGAATTCTTGGAAGTGGTTAGTTTTCTACATGGAAAGTTTACTGACAATACACAATTTCCAACATACTGAAGAGACGTGAAACAATGGCATAAAAATCCCTGTTAATATTGATGTAAGAACAGCCTGGAAAATACAAGGAGGAGAAATTATAAAGAAAAACACAAAACCAAAAAAGGCATTATTATCACATGTTTTAATAGACATTATAGCATTCAAATCACATATTTATATACAATTCATACATATTTACCATTGGGTCATAAATAATTTAACAAAAGATCTCCTCACTTTGTGAAGAAAAAAAAAACAATACATCTATTACACAATGAACTGTATGCCGTAAATTACACAATGTCAAATTTTATATCTTTAGTAATATCTACATATTCAAGATATAAATAGAATTATCAAATCTAAAAATGACATTATCAGGTTGATCTTGATAACACAGATTCTATTACAATGAACAATGTATTTCTTTATCTATTTATCACAAAATGATAAATAAATTCAATTTAATTTCACTGTAAAAGGGATTGATTTCTAGAAAATCAATGAGCCACACCATGAGAAAACCAACATAGTGTATTTGCAACCAGCATGGATTCAGACCAGCCTGCTCATCCGTGCAGTCTGGTCAGGATCCATGCTGTTCACTAATGGTTTCTCTAATTGCAATAGGCTTTGAAAGCGAACAGCATGGATCCTGACCAGACTGCGTGGATGCGCAGGCTGGTCTGGATCCATGCTGGTCGCAAATGCACTATGTTGGTTTTCTCATGGTGCAACTCAAATTTCTTTTCTACAATCAAACCTGTATTTAGCAGTCATCTAAGGGAGTGAAACATTGCGGCCACTTAAGGCAGGTGACTGCTTAAGGTAGTTATGCACCTTTGATAAACTGTAAGTAATGGCTTAACGTCATTTGTCTGGGTAACATAGAATAAAGCCTGGACTTGGCATAAGGAAATGAAAAACATTTCATACATTCATAGCAATCTCTGAGTAAAATTATTAAAACTGCTATGTTAACATCTCTCTAGAGATAAAACATGAAATCAAAATGTTTGACACATTAAATAATTTCAAAATATGTCGCAAAATAAGTTTGAAATGTGCAGATCTCTTTAACCATGGGAAAACTTAAAAACAAGTAGGCAGATCTGATATTTTATTTCATCATATTTTAACAAAATCTACAAAGTAGAAAAAATTCTGTTTGCAGAAGAGTCATCAAAATTGTGTTTTTTTTCGTAGTTTCCAATTATGAAAACTTGTAAGAAGTCCAAAACAAAACCTCAAACAACATGAACAATCACATTATATTTTACGCTGTGAAATCATTCAACTTTGAGGGCATGAAGTTTTGTGGTTTAGGCTATGACAGCTATTTTATTTGGTTACCGGTATGTAATTTGTGGATTAATTGCTGAAGATAAAATGAACAAGAAATTTCTGTGTTTACTGACATTTAATTTTCATGGATTAAGCTAACCATGAAATCAATGTAAATTAGTACCCCCATAAATATTAATAATTTTACAGCATATTTCATCTGCTTTTTTTTTCATTTAATAGATCATAAAGATAATATATGTTTGGCTAAAGGAATTGGTTACCAGTATAACTTTCTTATACATGTATTACTTTGGCCATTTCTTGGACTGTTGAATAAGCTCAATATAAATATTTATAACCTATAAAGAATGAACTCAACGAAAAAAGAACAAAGCAATGAAATATTCTCATGTCTATAAGCGATGAATATGTTATCATTGACAACTAATCAAACAAGAGCACCGCCTTGCGGGTGCTGACGCTCATCTGATTTTTTTTGTATAATAGAAATATTGTCCTACCCATGATTTTCTAAGTCTAAAAAGGGCCATCACTCTTGCAAAAAGCAGGATAGAGTTATGTTTCTTGATGTACAGTGTCCACTTATGATGGTGAAAAACTGTTGCAAGTTTTAGAGCAATAGCTTTGATCGTTTATGAGAAAAGTTGACTTAAACATAATATTCAACCAAGAAAATGATTTTTCTAAGTCCAAAAGGGGCAATAATTATTGCAAAAAGCAGGATGGAGTTATGTTGCTTGCTGTACAGGGTCAGTTTATGATGGTGAACAAGAGTTGCAAGTTTTAAAGCAATAGCTTTGATAGTTTAAGGTTTCGATGGAGGCCTTGAGAAACAAAAATCAAACAACACCAAATCATAGAAAGAAAGAGTTGTTTGACATGAAAATTGAACAGCATGTAAAACATGTATATTACTTTACGAAACAAGTGTCAGTATACTGATATAAACATTGAATTCCGGAAAAGGGCTGCCTAAAGGGGCTCCACTTCCGGACAGTTAAACGCCTTTAAAAACTCACCATTTTCAAAGAACTGTTACACATGTTCGTTTTGATGCATTTGCAATAGCGTGCGAGTGGTGAAATTTCGCATAACAAGGTGGAACACAGTTTTCAGCAATTGTTTATCTTTATTTCTTTACAAATGGCATTCATTTTCAAAGGGAGACAACTGTTCCCAATTATTTTAAGTACAAATGGCATTCATTTTCAAAGGGAAACAACTTTTTCCGATTATTTTAAGTAATCTTTGAGAAAAAGTTGTCTCCCTTTGAAAATGAATGCCATTTGTAAAGAAAAAAAGATAAACAATTGCTGAAAACTATGTTCCACCTTGTTACGTGAAAATTCATCACTCGCACGCTATTGCAAATGCATCAAAACAAACATGTGTAACAGTTCTTTGAAAATGGTGAGTTTTTAAAGGCGTTTAACTGTCCGGAAGTGGAGCCCCTTTAGGCAGCCCTTTTCCGGAATTCAATGTTTATATCAGTATACTGACACTTGTTTCGTAAAGTAATATACATGTTTTACATGCTGTTCAATTTTCATGTCAAACAACTCTTTCTTTCTATGATTTGGTGTTGTTTGATTTTTGTTTCTCAAGGCCTCCATCGAAACCTTAAGAGAAAAAGTTGACCTAAACATAAAACTTAACCTAGAAATCTGATATTTTCTAAGTCCAAAAGGGGCCATAAATCTTGCAAAAATCAGGATGGAGTTATGTTTCTTGCTGTACAGGGTCAGCTTATGATGGTGAACAAGTATTCCAAGTTTCAAAGCAAAAGCTTTGATAGTTTAGGATAAAAGCTGACCTAAACATAAAACTTAACCAAGAAAACTGATATTTTCTAAGTACAAAAGGGGCCATAAATCTTGCAAAAAGCAAGATGGAGTTATGTTTCTTGCTATACAGGGTCAGCTTATGATGGTGAACAAGTATTCCAAGTTTCAAAGCAACAGCTTTGATAGTTTAGGAGAAAAGCTGACCTAAACATAAAACTTAACCAGGCAACGCCGACGCCGACGCCGACAACCGCTCAAGTGATGACAATAACTCATCATTTTTTTTCAAAAAATCAGATGAGCTAAAAATAACTCGAGTCTAGCAATTTCAAAAATTATCCTGTGAATTCTATGCAGTTTTAATGATAAATAAGACCTTTCTTTCCTTCCCTAAAATAATTATATTTTTTAAACACAACTCAAGAATTCAGCTGTTATAACCATAAATGACTGATATATTTTTATATACAAATTCATGCCCATTTTCAATTTAAACTTCACTACATAAAACATCAAATGAGCTTCTATGAACAGAAAACATTGTTATTAGGCAAGAAAACACTAAAACATGATGACTGTTTATTTACAGTGATTGTATATTAATAAATTTCATGAGACTAGTTCAGATAAATTCGTCCTCTAATCATACTAACATATTTTCAATACATTCTTACTTCGTCTCCCCACATGTCATTATCAGGATATTATTTCCCGATATTTTCACAGCACAGTATCACATTTTCCTGATACCAATTTCATGTTTTCCAAAAACCATTTTCACATTTTGCCAAACCAAATAAAACCCAATATCACTTTCCCTTTTTCCGAAATATCTGTCTATTTCACATAATTATTACCCAACATTAAATTCAGGCATTTCAATACAGTCCTTCTATATTTCCCAATGCAAGTTTCACATTTTAAAGTAAGACTTTCACATTTTCAATACCATTTTTACAAATTTCCCCCATTTCTAATTTTCACATTTTCACAAAATCACGTTCACATTTTCCCTCAAAATCAATTACACATTTTTCTAAGATACCAGCATCACACATTTTTCTAAAAGTGTTGATAAATAAACTATATCTATATTCCACAAATATGTCGAAACTACCCTAATGAATGCACCATCTCCCATCATGCCTTAAGGAACTCTCTAACTTGTACTGTAAAATCATTTAATTTCGTGGGCACTAAATTTCATGGTTTTCAGGAAAAAGACTTTTTAAAGGGACTAACTCACACATTTTAGGTGTAAAATAATCTATCTCAAAAATCCATAAAAAGTGAGTACTCTGAAAGTGACTAGTTGTACAAACTTGACATACATTTTTTGAAAGATATTCTTAAAACTAGAGCTGCTTTTGAGAAAAGTGCATGTCTCCCACAACTGCAATTCCAAATCAGATTATCTAAAACAATATTTAAAGGGCCACAATTCCGAAGTGCATGGGCTGATTTGGCTAGTTATCGAACCTGGCCGAGGACGTATGGTTAAACACGTTTTGTTCAAGTTTGGTGAAGATCGGATGAGAACTGTTTGACTTAAAGCGCCGACAAGATTTGTGACAGACACACAGACAGACGGACGGACACACAGACAGGAGTAAATCAATATATCTCCCACACCACTGTGTGGTGGGAGACATAAATAACCAACAATATTGTGCAGAAGGTAGTAAACCATTGCAACCCTTTTGAAATAATTCAGAAACATACTTTTTACATTTTTACTAATATCTAACTTTCATTTTCACCTATTTTATCATTTCTCAGTGTCATATACACATTCTATGTTTAACTTGGTGGAAATAAAAAATTCCACCTACTCTACGGGCGAGTAACTTTAATAGGGATATCAATTCGTGGATTTTAAACTTTGAATACAATGTATAACATGAGTAAGGATTTCATTTTTTTTTTGCTGGGGTTTAAATTTAAGTATTTACTCAAGAAATCCATGAAATCAAGTCCCCCACAAACATTAAAAATGTCACACTTTGTAAACACCTATGAAAGCCAGTCTAAGGAAAGTTTCTCCTTTGTTGCTAATGACACATTGTCATCTGAATTGTTTACAATTCGTAAGTATTTTGGAAGTGGACACACAGTCACGATAAATGTGAAAATATACTGTGATTTCACATGCAAAATATCTTGTGGTTTTGCCCAGAAAAGCCACTTCATGAGGATATAACTCACATTTGGAATTCCACATATCAAGATAAAATAAATAGAAGGCTTGCCTGTTCATTGCAATTTAATTTTTAGGATTAACACAGTCACGAAATCCATAAAAAATATTACCCCCACAACTATTAATGAATTTGCAGTAGTATTTTATCTGTATCATAAGGCACAGACAAAAATGACTGTTTCTGGTCAAACATTGGAGGTGCTTCGCTTTCCATTTCGAGGGAAGATAAAAGTGTTTTATTGCATTGAATTTTGGATAAACGATATGTACTGTTACTAAAATTCCCAATTATATAACACCAAAACAGGAGGACTGTTTAATTGATTTTTACTGATAATATCTCTTCACTCCCTTCCCTTTATTCCCCCACCCCTTCCCCTCCCCCCACCCACCCAAAATCCCACATTCCCGACCCCTAAAATAATTTACATTCCTTAGTTACTACAAATGTACAAGGAGACAAAAAAGATAAAATTTTCCCAGAAATCTTTAAATGAGAAGGGGCTGAGTTACCCAAAACCATGGCTGCTATTAAGACCTATTGAAGTCTATGACATTTAGTCAATGAGGTGTCTACAACATAATTCTTTTAAGATGGACTGAATATGTCACTAGAAACATGACTGCCCTATATGTTCCTTATTTGGAACAACTACAATGAAAAAATGCTATAATGGGAGTCTTTCGAGGGAATCTCAAAGACTAGTATCTTTCTACAGAGGTACATCATGAACTATGCACAGAATGAGTACAGCTGCACTGAAACAAATGCTAATTTCTAGTACTTTGGTATCGAGTATGCTTGCACTGCAAAGCATGAATAATTTGGTGCAACATAACACAGTGTAGCCTCTCTTTAACAATACCTATGAAAAGTGAACACCTCTCTACAGTGACATAATTTTCGTTCAAATTATATTATGTTTAGTGACTTAAATTTTTTTCAGTGGTGTTCGCTCAAGAGAGGTGACACAGTACATATACTTATAAATTTTGCTGAATTCTTTTACTATGACAAATTATTGGTACGATATAAACTGAATAAGCTGTTTCTGCAAGTACCATAGGAGATGGTTAATAATTTGCCAAACTGGTCATCCTTACAGAGACGCAAGAATTTATTAACATATCAAATTACAATACTTTATTGTAAAACGTGCCAAATAGTGATTTTTACTCGAGCCATAATAAAACCATACTCTTTTTGATAATTAGTCCATAATTGCACTGTGGCAAAATATCCCAAGGTGCCTTGTATATCTCATTTAGTTGTCTACTTAAATTTAAAAGCCACTTGTAGCCTTTGGTCACATGTGAAAATTAAATTATAATACCAATCAATAAATTAAGATAACAATCTTATACAATAACTAACATACTCAAAATGTAAGAGCCAGTGCCAAACAAAAACACCAAAATGGTAAGAAAATATTTGTTATCAAGATGTCCTATCTTTGGCAGATTAGCCAATTATCCTTAAACCATTAAGGCACTATGGCACTGGAGTGCCTTATCTGCTAATTGAATATCCTAGAACCTTAATTTATAGAATTCCTAGAAAACATCTTGTCGATCTGTCTTAATTTTCAATTATGAGCTTTAGATTTAATGAACTAAGTTTGTGTAAAGAAATTGCAAAAATGCTAATAATATGTAGGTAACTTGAGCACCTTTAAACATTTTCTGTAAATCATGAGCCTTACATCCATATATTAGCTAAATCATATGTACAACCATAGTACACATGCACCACTTTCTTACAAATATTAAACTTAGCAAAGAAACTTTGTAAAGCAAAAAAGTTATGATTTTAATTTTATCAGCCAAAAAATATTTGTGAATACTGCATTCTTAAATGCATTCTTTAATTGAGCCGTGCCATGAGAAAACCAACATAGTGGGTTTGCGACCAGCATGGATCCAGACCAGCCTGCGCATCCGCGCAGTCTGGTCAGGATCCATGCTGTTCGTTAACAGTTTTTCCAATTCCAATAGGCTTAAAAGCGAACAGCATGGAGCCTGACCAGACTGCGCGGATGCGCAGGCTGGTCTGGATCCATGCTGGTCGCAAACCCACTATGTTGGTTTTCTCATGGCACGGCTCAATTCTTAAATTCAAAGACATCAGAAATGTGACAGTGTATATTTCATATAACCGCAATGCTGTTCTTGTTTGGCATGTCTCAAAGAATGATGCCCATGTCAAAAATATATACATGTAATAGCAACTTTACACTGTCAATAAATATATTACAGATCATACTTTCAGCCTCTGAAAAATAAATTATCTGTCTTTGATAAAATAAATCAACCCATAAAACAGTTTCCACTTAGATATGTATCTTTTTTATCTTTTAATATACACATTTTAATTTTTTTTACAGAAAGATACAATGACCATTTCAAAGCAGCATATCAGGGAAACTAAATGATCAAAAATGCAGATGCAATAGTGTAACAAATGCAGGATTTTAACTGACTTCTAAATAAAAGGTTGTGTGAATATTTTTTAAAGGCTTCCAGCAAAATAAGAAGCAGCTCTGGGCAAGGTCAAAGCCAGTGTACATGAAAAGAAATCCAGTATTTCAATACTGTATATATTCAAGAGTTGTGCAAGTGTTTTGCAAAATTGATGCAGAATTTCAACTGGCTTCTAAAGAAAATGTAGGGGGCCAAATATTTTCTGAAGAACAAATGTAAATCTATCATACCTTACTTTTCATTAGATAATTTTGAAAACTTGGGTGTATTTGCCTGACTAGAGTTGAGAACTTATTCTACACTATTTGTCTATTACTACAAAAAAGCAATGGATGAATCTAACAAAAAGCGCATTGTTATTATGTAAAAATAGTGCTCCAAAATTTGAGATGCATCTGCCATTTTTATTTCTATGAAATAACATCCCTCGACGCTTTCAACCAAGTTACATTTCATTTTTTTGACAAATTCTGAATCACGTGTTTATACATTCTTAGTAGCACACATTAATTTAAAGAGGTAAAAGCAAATTATGTTACCCTGTCTATTAAAATCATGTCCTAGTTCCAAGGCTTGGGGGATCAGTCAAAAAATGCAGCCTTGCTATTGGACAAATTCAAAATTGTGATAGAATCAACCAATCAGATGCTGGAGTTCTGAGACTGGTCCCACAACTCAGTTTTATAACCTCCAGCTGGTTCTCTTTTCATCTTTGTTCTTAAAGTGACATTTCATAATTGCGTTGACATTTCGTATTACTTAACATAAGCTAGTCCAGTTATGTTATTTACCACAGTAAGCAAAAAAGTAGAGAAATTGATTGATTAGTTGCAAAACAACTGAAAAATAACTGAGTGTTACTAATTGGAGGTACTAATCCCGCACGATAATTTAAACGACAGCAAGTTTATAATATCGTTTGATTGTTATGGTTCTCATGCATCGTTGAACTCAAAAAGGTTGTCAATGATAGAAGTTAAGTGCATACTGTAATGTTATACAAAAATATTTTCTGTATTGAAACGTTTTAATGAAGAAAAATCATAATCATCAAACATGTTATCGTTTGAGTTATCGTGCAGGATTTATACTGTTTTATGTCCAGTTGATGAGCAGTTTTGGTTTGAAAATCACGCTTCATTACACTGGAGAAAAAGCACATAATTGAAAACTTCTTAAGATTTTTTTTATCAGTCTTATATAAACTATCGACAATACCTCCTGTTCCGATACACTTTCACATCACGCTTTACTGAATGTTTACCAGGAGCGCGTAAACTAAGGATATATCCTAATTTGGTTTCGATGAGCTAAAAATAGCACAGTCTTTCCCCATTTCAATTTAAGTCAGTATTTTCACAGTTTCAATAAAATAAAATGCTTCAATATATTTCAAGCAATTGCTCGTTTAAAATATATGATGGACTGCTAGTTTCTAATAATTTATCTAACGATGAAATGTTGCTTTAAGCATTTTTTTCTCAAAGCTACAAGGATGTTCTTTTAAATACTGAAAGATACAAACCTCTAAAAATCAAAATTGAGCTTTGCAACCTTTATAATATGGTTAAAACATAAATGAATTATGAAGCATTTTCATGAAATCTAAAACAACTCTTCAGCACATTTGTGAAAATGGGTCCCGTCAAGCTTCTGAAATCCTTCAGACACTAAAATTCTTCAATCCTCCAAAAAATCCTTCTGTCTCCAAAAAATACCTCAAAATACCAACAACTAAAAATTTCTCACTAAACATTTTGGAATCAAACAATTCATTTAACAAGGCTTTTGTCTATATCTAACTATACATGTATCCTACACTAGTGCTTATGTCCAATGCTTAATATAACGGGTACAACTGCACCAAAAACTAGAGCAACTAAGTCCAGCTTAGCAAAGCCTTTATGCTCGTGTATAACCACTGTCCCATCTTGTAAAGTCTGTCTTGTCTGACGGCTGGCAATCTCTGGCAGCACGTGCACCGTGGCCACGTATAAAAATGTCCCCGCACTAAACAACATTGCTATTCCAGTTGTGTGAGTGTCATTTAATGTCTCCATACTTTTCTGAAAAAGAGCAAGCGTTTAACAAAATGTTAATTCGAAACTTTCATTGTATATATCAAGTCTTGTACAAATAAAAGATGTAGTGAACTGCATACATGTACTCCTTTTCCTCTAAAATATGGATATGAAACAGCACCAGGGTGTGCCTTAGTAAATTCTCTTCTAAAAAGATATGAAGGCGATGATGCAACAACCATATATATTGACACAAATTTCGTTTAACTTTTTTCTTTGTTCATGTTGAACTCACAGCTGAAGGATTTCGATCGTCTGCCTTGGTATAGGCTATATCAAGGTTTATAATATATTGCCGATTTCCATTTCTTCACGAATGCTATCAGTGTAGGTGGCGAACACATGAGTTAAAGGTTTTATTGTATTTTTCATGGGATATGTAATTTTCGAAAATTTGGGGCCAGAAACAGCCAATACAGGTGCTATTAGGATTTTTTAAATTATGAATCTGAATAACTCAGTCATACATTAAAGAAAGTGAGGATATTTGTTTGTTTTGAGTGAGTGTATCTCTCATTGAGAAGTAAAACAACTTTCATGTTTTCAGGAGCACATAGCCTCAGTGTATAATGTGAAAAGTGTCTCACACAGAGGTGATATGTATTCCACATCTACTCAAAACATTTTTTTTTTATACATAATATATAATAATTTATGTTGAAATACACTCTTAACAACAAACTTGAACCTCAGCTCAGGTAAAATACACACGCCAATGATGTCAGACATTTTGTGATGTTTAAAAGATGCACAGGACAATAATTTCCATCTCATTTTGTTATGCTGTATAACATGAAATTCTCATCCAGTAACATTATCTGAATCAAGAAATATTCTATAAAGAACAAAGCACAATTAAAATTTGTACTCCCATTTGATCTGAAATATTAGAAATTAAGGCACAATGTCCAATTAAATCAGCAAAGCTGTATCACTCAATGTGACTGATATGGATTATGTCTCACTGAAAATTATCATTACCTCACCACAAAAGTATAAAATAAATACATTGTATTTTGACTATTTGATAATAAATTAATTAAAGATATCAAATTTTAGGTACTTCCTTCCAAAATGAAAATAAATTTCAAAATCTGGCTTATCAAGAAGGCCTGAAGTATAAAATAGACCCATAACAATTATGAAAGGATGGAAAATGTATAAAATATTTTTCAGATCCCCAACAATCGATCTAGTACTATCTAAGTGAAGTAAGGCCACAAATAAAGAAACAAACACTACTATATATTAACAAGGACATCTCATGGTTTTCTTATAATGCAGATTGGATATTTTTCACACTGCTATTAATTCTGCAACTTCACAGTCAGCTGTTATGTTCATTCTTTAAAAATTTACGACTTTTAACTCGAGATATTTCATGACAAAATGCCATTTTATTTTGAATTGGCTAGTCCCACAGCTTGCAAACATTAACGGAAATAAAACCATTGTGAATAAAATCCAATCTACAGTTCACTAAGAATACTAAAAAATTTCTTTTGAATATGGCGATTTATGTCTGATATATTAAACAATAAACAAGCAAACGAAAATAAAAACGGACCTACAAAACAACACAATTTTTGTAAATTTAGGAATATCTTAGACAGGAATGACTCCTGTAACGCTAAAAATGGTTCCAATATTTCCTGTGATGCTAAGCTATTATCCCCATTCTTACCGTTCCTCCAAGAACATATAAAATAAGTGGGAGCTAAAAATTTAAGAAAAGTGAAGTGTTCAAACAGATTACTATCAGGTAGATACACATACAAGCTAGCACACGTTTTTCTCACAATAAAACAGTCTCTACATTAAGGCAATGGGCCCTTAATGGCATTCTGCAATTTCTGTGAGATTTCAAATTTCCATTTTTCATTTTTGTTGTTGGGTTTTACCTCGCATCAGCATAATTATAGGTTATATGGTGACTTTCCACCCTTGATGCACCTCCATGCATTACTTAATCAAGGGTGGGCACATGGGTAGAACCACTGACCTTCCGTAAGCCAGCTGGATGGCTTCCTCATATCAAGAATTCTACACCCATAGTGAGGTTCGAACCCACATCGGGGAGGGGCAAGTGACTTAAAAGTCAGTAACCTTAACCACTATGCCACTGAGGTTCCCTCTCATGTTTTATTTCAACATTCTTCAGTCGTTAACATACATGTAGCTGATACAAGCAATGATTTCGGTGACAACTGGGAAATGCCAAAATCACATACAATGGAAAAGTAATCAAACGGAAATTACAGCTTGGCATTATGGGTGCGTTACCTTAAAGTCAATAGATACCAAAGAACTGGACATAAATGGGGTTGTTAAACTTGCATGTTACTTTCTAATGTTGTATGTTCCTGTAAAGTGCACAATAAAGGCAATATATGATACAATGTATCAAAATATTATGGAAAGATGCTTGCATTCCGGACAGAATTTTCCCGTGCTTCCAACGATGCTGGAAAAACTTGTCTTACACCATGGGATGGTGTAAGATGGTTCTCAACACTCAATTTATTAATGAATGCGTAAATTTGTTCGCTACTACAATAGAATAATGTTGGTTTTTTAAATTCTATTTCTTCCATTATTTGATGCAAAAAAAGAACTTTCTCACTGATTGTAGATGTGGAAGGAAATATCTGGTTCTCAGATCATAATGGCCTCGTTGCTGCCTAATCAGTTACCCTCGAGTCAGATATTCCCACCTGCACCTACAACCTGGACAAGACTCTTATAATTAACACTGACCAAGACTGCCTGAAAAAGATCACAACCACATCCATAAATTTAGTGTAATTCAATAACTTTAAAGAGTTAAATAAACTATTTTAAGAGAAACATCAAAGAATTTTCTTTATATAATTTATGTGTTTTGTAGTTCTCTGTTTTCTATCTATAACTTTTTGAATCAACAATTTGACACATCTCCCCCTAACAAATGGAGACCTAGTTGTTTTTCATACAAACAAATGGTCCAAGGGAGGTAAATACAAACTTTCAGTCCTGAAAACACACACACATAAAACAGTTCAAGACATACAGAGTACTTCCCCTTGAAGAATAATAATCATTTAGAAAAGCATTTTCAGCTGGGCAGATTGATATAAACAAGTTTGTTATTTGATTTGGGTTAACTAACTGGGTTAACCAATAAGTTATCAAGAAAATTAAATATTATACTTATTATATTATATATATGAATATATTTTATTTACTGACTGATCATTTTCAGAATGACAGGCATATCAAATATAAATTTTAATTATACACGTGTTTATAAGCCATATCAAATACACAATTTTAATTTTAAACATATCGTTTTAAGCCATATCAAATATGTTTAAACATGTCTTTTTTACCCATATGAAATATAAAATTTGAACACGTTTTTCCTAGCCATATCAAATTTAAGACTTAAACATGTTTTTAGCCAGGTCAAATATAAAATTTGAACATATTCTTTTACCCATAACAAAAAAAAAATTTAAACCTGATTTTTCTAGCCATATCAAATTTAAGATTTAAACACGTTTAAATTAATCTGCTGAACTGAAACACAATCCTAAACAATTAGTACTTACCTGATTTAAACACATATATGTTAATATAGCTCCTACTGGTGCTGCTGCAGCAAATATAAATAAATGTCTTCTTATTCTAGTTCTATCAAATCCTTCATGAAGTAAAAATGATACGAGACCAAAGGCTGCTGGCGCCTGAAATATAGATCAAGATTTTCCACAAAAATATATACAAATTAGCTGGTCTATAAAAATCAAGTTCTTTTTTTTTTCTATATCATGTGACTTACTATCGCTGAAGTAATCTTGTTGAGTTTCCTTGGAAAGTTTAGTATATACTTGGAAAACAACTTTTTTTTCTATTTCTAAAAACACAACAATTAATACAGCGAATTAATACCAGGACAGTCATTCTATAAAGAAAATTTATAACTTAAAATATTCATTATCAAGTATCTTTGAAAACCTGTGATTTTACTGAAATGATACAATATTTGTGGATCTGAAATTTTTGTTGCCATGAAAAAATTGTGTCAATTTTGTACATCTTGTCCTTCGTGGTTGTGATATAAAATGAGCCGTGCCATGAGAAAACCAACATAGTGGCTTTGTGACCAGCATGGATCCAGACCAGCCTGCGCATCCGCGCAGTCTGGTCAGGATCCATACTGTTCGCTTTCAAAGCCTATTGCAATTAAAGAAACTGTTAGCAAACAGCATGGATCCTGACCAGACTGCGCGGATGCGCAGGCTGGTCTGGATCCATGCTGGTGGCAAACGCACTATGTTGGTTCTCTAATGGCGCGGCTCAAATAAATTTAGAAGATCCTTTGGAAGCATAGAATGTAACCTTAGAGTCAAAGCCTTGCTTGTGCCAACAGATATTTCTAGATCTAGAGACGACAAATTCTACATCTTAGACATTATGTCAAATGAAGAAAACTTTATGTCTATAAAGTCATATGGATGTAAACCGCTAATCCATTACACATTTAACTGTTTCAGCGGTCAGTTATCAGTTAATAAAATCATTCTGAAAGTTCTTTTCTTTTAATAAACAACAATGAAATTACTTTGTTTTACTTGAAGTTTCTGATTATCAGCATCCATAATTGAGCCGCGCCATGAGAAAACCAACATAGTGTGTTTGCGACCAGCAGGGATCCAGACCAGCCTGCGCATCCACGCAGTCTGGTCAGAATTCATGTTGTTGGCTAACAGTTTCTCTAATTGCAACAGGCTTTGAAAGCGAACAGCATGGATCCTGACCAGACTGCGCAGATGCGCAGGCTGTTCTGGATCCATGCTGGTTGCAAATGCACTATGTTGGTTTTCTCAAGGTGCGGCTCATATAAGTAAGTCCTAAAATATAGTTCTGTGGTTATTACAGTGGTATTCAAACTAATAACATTTTATAACTCCTATCTGGTTCTTGCAAAAAGATCAAACCCAGAAACTCTAGTTACAAGATTCAGTTTTCAAACATTTTCAGTTAATTTCAACCTATGAATAAAGACCACCTGCCGTAAAGACCATTTCTTGGCCTTGTGAAAAATAGGCCTTATTTTCTATTTGTGTATACAGATTTGACTAAGCGAATTAATTACAGTATATAGGATCATATTTGAAAAGGTTTTCACTTTGCTAATTTCCGTGAACTAAGCGACAGCTCTCATGAATAAGTAAAATCCTTACCTCCAAACAGATTAAACATGTTCGTATTCTTAATAACATGAATAAATCTGTTGTCCATCAAATCGCGAAATAAAACTGATATAAAAATTATGCAATCTACAGTTATAATTTGAAGATACATTGTAGTTCTAACCTTATGTAACATGATAGCTACAAACACTATAAGTGTTAGATGAGCAGTTGACATAGATACAGCAGCACCCATAGCAATACCATCAGCTGAAATCATAACATTTGTAAGCCATTTATGTATGTAATGATCCAAGTTAACATTTAGTAAAGATTTTGCTTCAGCCAATACGCAGTTAATGTCAAGACAAAATCCTCCCAATAACTTTCATTTAAATTCAAATGTATAAAGTTGGAGATACACACAGAATTACATAGAGGATATTTGTTTGTTTTTCGTGAATATGGAATATATCTCACTTCGAGGTGAGATATATTCTATATTCAAGAAAAACAAACAAATTTTCTTTTTATTTTATGCTGAATTACATTGAGATGTGCATTTTGCAACTATTTTAATCTCAGCGCGGGAAACAGACGCGCGTAAACAGACATGATGTCAGACGTGCTGTGACGTTATAAAGACACATGCAACATAAAGTTCCATTTTGTTTTATTTCTTGCTGCATAACGGTATGAGATTCTCTTTAAGTAAAATAATTTGAATGGAGAAATATACTATAAAGAACAAAGTGTGGCTACAATTTTCATCCTGTTTTAAGCAAATAATTTTAAATTCATACACAATGTAATGAGGGGGCAGAGCTATATCTCTCACAGTGTGAAAATATAGATTTCATATTTTCACAGTGTGAGTGATGAAATATGAAAATATTTAACTGATAGAATACAGTATTTCATTAGTTAGCATAAAATAAATGTTTGTTTTTGGCGTCACTTTAAACAATATTTCAGTTACGTAATGGCAAGCAGTTAAAACTAGAAAATGCTTTTGTAAAACAGCGCATGTCTCCCCCAATGCAAAGTCCTATACAAGAAGTCAATAGGGGTCAGGAGCGAAAGTCGAAGAGACACTGATGGTTGGCTGCAATAGGGATCATCTACTTGGCATGTCCAGTCATCCCGCTAAATTCCAACACTCTTGGCCTAGTGGTTCTCAAGTCACTGTTCAGGCTCCTGTGACCTTGACCTTTGATCAAGTGACCTCAAAATAAATAGGGGTCATCTACTCTGCATGTCCAATCATCCTATTAAGTTTCAACATTGTAGGTCAAGTGATTCTCAAGTTATTTCTAAAAAATGATTTTACAAGAACAGGCCACTGTGACCTTGACCTTTAATAGACTGACCCCAAAATCAATAGGGGTCATCTACTCTGCATGTTCAATCATCCTATGAAGTTTCAACATTCTGGGTCAAGTGGTTCTCAAGTAATTGATCAGAACTGGTTATCAATGTTCAGGCCTCTGTGACCTTGACCTTTAACGGAGTGACCCCAAAAACAATAGGGGTCATTTACTCTGCATGAACAATCATCCTATGAAGTTTCAACATTCTGGGTCGAGAGGTTCTCAAGTTATTGATTGGAAATGGTTTTCCATGTTCAGGCCCCTGTGGCCTTGACCTTTAACAGAGTGACCCTAAAATCGTTAGGGGTCATCTACTCTGCATGACCAATCATCCTATGAAGTTTCAACATTCTGGGTCAAGTGGTTCTCAAGTTACTGACCGGAAATGGTTTTCAATGTTCAGGCCCCTGTGACCTTGACCTTTCACAGAGTGACCCCAAAATCGTTAGGGGTCATCTACTTTGCATGACCAATCATCCTATTAAGATTCAACATTCTGGGACAAGTGGTTCTCAAGTTACTGACCGGAAATGGTTTTCAATGTTCAGGCCTCTGTGACCTTGACCTTTAATGGAGTGACCCCAAAATCGATAGGGGTCATCTACTTTGCATGCACAATCATCCTATGAAGTTTCAACATTCTGGGTCAAGTGGTTCTCTAGTTATTGATCATAAATGGTTTTCCATGTTCAGGCCCCTGTGACCTTGACCTTTGATGGAGTGACCCCAAAATCAATAGGGGTCATCTACTCATCATGACCAATCATCCTATGAAGTTCAACATTCTGGGTCAAGTGGTTCTCTAGTTATTGATCGGAAATGGTTTTCAATGTTCAGGCCCCTGTGACCTTGACCTTTGACGGAGTGACCCCAAAATCAGTAGGGGTCATCTACTCTTCATGACCAATCTTCCTATGAAGTTTCAACATTCTGGGTCAAGTGGTTCTCTAGTTATTGATCGGAAATGGTTTTCAATGTTCAGGCCCCTGTGACCTTGACCTTTCACAGAGTGACCCCAAAATCAATAGGGGTCATCTACTCTTCATGGCCAATCATCCTATGAAGTTTCAACATTCTGGGTCAAGTGGTTCTCTAGTTATTGATCGGAAATGGTTTTCAATGTTCAGGCCCCTGTGACCTTGACCTTTGACGAAGTGACCCCAAAAACAATAGGGGTCGTCTACTCCAGCAGCCCTACAACCCTATGAAGTTTGAAGGTTCTAGGTCAAATGGTTCTCCAGTTATTGCTCGGAAATGAAGTGTGACGTACGGACGGACGGACGGACGGACGGAAGGACGGACAGGGCAAAAACAATATGTCTCCTGGGGGAGACATAATAACCAATGTTCCTGGATTCTGTACCAGTACTAGCCTGTTTTCTACGAGCCAATGCCAACTTCCCCACATGAAACAGAGTTGGAGGACAAAATGAATTCAGACACAATGTCTTTCAACAAATTTGTTTCTCAGTAACCCTGGGAGGATTTTGTACGAAGATGTAAAATTATGTATATAGAGTTCTGTCCTAAATGTCTACATTTACTGAGACTACTTTCAATGGTCATGGTATTGCAGGGCAGGCTTATAAATGTTAATGTTTTATTGTTGAGAGCTGCATTTTTAATGCTATAACATTAGATTTAAAAACATCAGTACTTTTGAATTAAAAACTACTGTGAAATCATTATTATTCGTGGGAGACTAATTTTCGTGGATTTCTTGGTTGTGTCAATCCACGAAATTTAATCCCAACGAACAAGTAAAATTCCCATTCATTTTATGTTCAAAAGTTGAAATTCACGAATTCATGTCCCCCACGAAATTGCCGTTTTGATCAAAACGACGAAATTTCATGCCCACAAAATTAAATGATTTTACAGTATGCAGTTATTATATGCAGTGGAACTTCATTCAATAGAACTGAGATAATTCTAACACCACCCTTTCGCTCTAACTCATCATGAGGTCCATGCAAAAATTCTATATAATGTATACAGTTTGATAGCTCAAAACTACCGGCCGAGTTCGGCCAAACAAAGTTCGATTTTACCAGTGCACATTATGTTATACTGTAGGGATAAATCGTAGGAATTGGTTGGAAATCTGCAGCAGTTTTAACAGGAAACAAACACAAGTAAAGGCTATTCTAGATTAAAACCTTTGTTAAAGCTCAAATAAATATGAATTTTTAACTTGTCAATAAGCAATTATTTCCTCTCGAACTTATTTAAAATAAACATTACAGGTCTGTAATATAATTTATGATGCTCAAGTTTCGCCATGAAACAAGCATATAAAAAGTAAAGTTGTGTTAACAGCGTGTGATCTTGTTTGCCCATGTTTACTGTCCTGTTAAAACACCCTGTGAAAACGACAATAACAGCATTTTTATGCTAGAATATAATATTTTACTGTAAATCAGTCAAATTCTTCAGTATCTATATCTACAGGTGTTGTGTTATACTGTTCATATAAAATTATGTTAAATTTGTTAAATACTATACCCGCTGCGTGAACTACAAGTCCTAATGTTGCTGTTATTTTATGTCTGTTTTGGGCAGAATTATTTGTAGGTAAATCTGTGTCTGAAAATACAGCAAGAACAAACAACGTGAGACAATGTGCTATAACTGAAAAAGGATAGTTTCAATTTGCAAGCCAAACTGTATTTACCTTTAAATGCTACATGTAAATAAAGCTTGTTTCAATAGGAGCCTTCCATAAGATAACAAATCACAGGGGTTCAGTTCTCAACAATCTGTTACTGGTAAGAAATCTAGGAGATATCCTAGTCATCAAGCTAAGTTAATATGAGCCACATAGTGGTCAGGATCCATGCTGTTCACTAACAGTTTCTCTCATTGCAATAGGCTTTGAAAGCGAACAGCATGGATCCAGACCAGACTGCCTGGATGCGCAGGTTGGTCTGGATCCATGCTGGTCGCAAACGCACTATGTTGGTTTTCTCATGGTGCGGCTCAATATTATAAATTATAAGAACACCTCTGCAATGAATGTGTTTGCGTTTTTTTGTTGCTGTTTAGAATCACATGGACGCAATTCAGGTCATGTGGTGACTTTTCAAGTTTCTGATGACGGAGGAAGAACATTGTTTAGGGGCTGGGCAGGCTCCTGCGTAGAACCACTGACCTTCAATAAGCCAGCTAGATGGCTTCCTCACAAAGAATTCTACACCGCAAGCAAAGTTTTGACCCCACTTTGGTGAGAGTTGATTTGAAGTCAGTGACCTTAACCACTTAGTACATGAATTGCAATCAGACTAACCACTCAAAAGGGCATTTTTCATGAATCTGACTAAACTGTCAATAAAAGGTAACAGCCTAACTCGAATCTAATAAACAATATCTTTAATGTATTTCGCAGCAGCTGGCAACCATTGCTTCAATTATCACATCACTAAAAACCAAGTATGTAGATAAACTGTGCATTTGGCATGTCAACTTTACCATACCTCCATTAAAGCCGTTATTTCACTTCTTTTTACTTTTAAGTAGCGACAACTGCAGCTCAAAATGCTTAGTTTTCTCATGAATGGATTCAAAAAAAATTTCAGTTTAATATGCACACTCATTCTTTGGGGTGAGGGGGGTTTCAATAAAAACTACAGTGATGAACACATGTACCTGCAGGGGCATGTATATGTCCGCCTCCTCCAATCTGGTCAACCAGTAACATAAATATAAACCCAGACACCAGCGTTATCCCTATCAGAGAATGGTCATCTATCATACTGTGTTCATGCTCATGCTCATGTGCAGCCTCTGTACCTTCATGTGCGTGTTCTTTTTCTTTGGCCTCATGTTTAACGTGCTCTTGGTGTTCTTCTGAAATAAGAAATAACAATTACTGTGAAATCATTGAATTTTGTTGACCAGTACAGAATTTTTGGGATTAGACAAAATGGCTATTTCACTGGGATTTTTATTAATCTTTACCCTGTTAAATTTTCAAAATGGACTTGTCCATCATCCAATTTAGGCAATACCATTAAGTTTTTGAAGGGTGTTCACCAAAAATGTACTGACTGAATAACAATCTGTGCTGACCATGATCAGCCTGCATGGATGTGCAGGCTGATCTTGGTCTGCACTGATCGCATTGACAGAAACACTTGCCGCCAGTAGCCTAAAGGTTAATGGATTTTTTTTAAACTTTTGAAATGAATGAGAGTTTTATTTATTCATTGGAAATTAATGTCGTGAATTGGCCTAACCATGAAATCCTCAAATACTTGTCCCACACAAATATTTATGATTTTATAGCATGTAAATGTAGAACATTATGGCCGACAATGTTGTCTGACCATAACATTTCTTCATTATATACTGCACATTACATGTAAAAATCATTTTATTACATTATTTACTTGCCAGTGCTTTCTCAATGCTTAACCCTTTTCCTGCTAAATTTCTATAATGAACTTGTCCATACTTCAAATTGGATAGTACCATGAACTGTTAAAAGGGGTGCTTAACAAAAAGATACTGACTAAATGGCGAACAGTGCAGATCATGATCCGACAGCATATATGTGCAGGCTGATCACGATCTAACTGGTCGCAAAGGCAGAAAAAATCGTGCCCAGCATGGTAAGGGTTAACATATCTTCAGTTAATATTTACGACTTTTCTTTACATATTGACAAATTGCATGAAACATTAAGTACAATGCAACTTTACTGAAGCAAAACATCAACAATATCTAAATGATTACCAAGAGAGCTGTCAACATTGTAACTTGTACATTCCCCCTGAATATTAAATTACAAAGTAATTTTAACTCAAAAAATGGGCATTATAAGTTTTACACCAACTTCCTTTCTATGCTAGTCTACACAACTAGTAACTCAATACTGCTTTCACAGTAAAATGATATCTTCATTTTAAGACGTGTCTAATTTTATATCTGAACATTTTCAGTGATACATATATGTAGCCGGTGCTTGGTTTGTAATCTTAAAACCAACGCTGTGTCGATTTCAAACTCACGTTTACTATATCGACAAAGCCTAAAATTCATGATAACATCTATATTACAAATCATTCAACATCAAGATATAAAATTACAAATTGCATCAATACTAGATATAATTTCATGAAAAGGATAAAAGGCCTAAAAAACAAAAAAGATTTGTTTCGTAAAAATCTAAAAATAAATTAGCTGTAGGTAGTCGGCAAAAGTGTTTTTTTTTGGAATATTTTATAGAAGGGGGAGATTTTCGGAATTATTTTGTCGTCAAAAATTAATACAAATAATGGGTCACTGCCTTTAACAATCAAAGTGATATTTTAACATCACGACCATTGTTTGATAAAAGTTCAGTTTGGCAACTTTTTGTCAAAAAGTTGAAAAAATTATTCCCCAAGGCCATAAAAACATTTAGGGTCGGGCCAAAAATTTAGGGTAGGTCGGGATACCGGAAACAAACAATTTTTTTTTTACGCCTAAATAAATCTTACCAGGATCACTTCAAAAAGATCAAAACAGAGATGGATGTCTGTATATAAAACTTCTAAACATATAAATAGTATTAGTAGACAGTACTGCAAAGTACGTCTTACTTGCATAGTATAAAGAAGTGAAGTGCCCAGAGAAGAAAAAGATAGGCGGGAAGAGAATATTTCACGGGATTAATAGTATAAATGCACATGCAAAACTGGTGAATACATTCATACGACCTTTCACTGACCCATACGACATTCGTTACATCACTGTATAATATAAAGTAAAGACTAACTTTGTATCTACAACGGTCTTTTTTATTTCCTCACGATCCATTTTAACTTTAAAATTGGCTGATGCATACGGTGACCATGATTTTTTAGCCCCAAACCAAGACTTTGAACTTCTATAATGATTTTTTGACCCCTCCTCTCAAAAGGGATAAAACTTCTCCAATACAAATCATTGAGTGTGGTTCTTGATCTTAATAACTGCGTCACAGTCTTATAGATGAAAATGAAAATTAAGTGAAGCAGACTGAAAGGTCATTTAAAATATTCCATGTTTTGTCAGAGTGTTTATCAAATGCTAACTAGAACATGTCTTATTTCCCTTAAACCAAGACCTCTCCTAGTCAGATTGTGTATAGAGACTCCCTGTCTACAATGACCTTTTTAAAATTCTCCGAAGGTTGGTCACTGTAGACAGTCTTTACTGTACTACTATAGTTAGGAAATCAGATAAATACTGAAGTTAGGGAGACAGACGTGATACAGACATTAATATATATTAAAATAAAACACTATCATCGAACACAGTAAAATGTTGCCAGGGTTACATATATAAAGCAATATTAATAACTTTATATTACACCTAAAATATACAGGAACAACTGAAGTGTAAAATTAACAGTCTGGATATAACTTTAAAAAAAAAAATGTACATTGCCTAAAAAGTAATGGTTGCACTGTGGAATATTTCCATTAACTATCTTTTCCCTTGGTGCTTTTCAGCACAATACTAGGTCAATTGTTGGATTAACAAAAAAGGATGTTTTGATAGATACCTGTAAAAATAAGGAACAAGAAAATCTTAAGACTATTAAGAATAAAATTTTTTTTAAGTTAATGGTATTTATTCTATTTGTTCATTTCGGGTTTAACACCATTTTTTTAACAGTATTTCAGTTATTTAACAGCTGGCAGTTAACCTAACCAGTGTTCCTGGATTCTGCACCAGTACAAACCTGTTCTCAGCAAGTAACTGCCATCTTCCCCACATGAATCAGAGGTGGAGAACAAAATTTAATGATTTCTGGCAGAATGTCTTTTATCAATTCGTCACAGACAACATGTGCCTCACCTGGGGATCAAAATCACGAACCCATGATCCGTAGATCTGCACTCTCCCTATTGAGCTATGCGGGCACTTTCTGTAAAATACAGCTAAAATCCTAAATGGTCTTTGAGCAGTGTGGAAGAGACTGTGGAAGATATAGTTTATAAACAAGAGTACCGCCTTGCGGGTGCTGACGCTCATCTGATTTTTTTTGTATAATAGAAACATTGTCCTACCCATGATTTTCTAAGTCTAAAAAGGACCATCATTCTTGCAAAAAGCAGGATAGAGTTATGTTTCTTGATGTACAGTGTCCACTTATGATGGTGAAAAACTGTTGCAAGTTTTAAAGCAATAGCTTTGATAGTTTATGAGAAAAGCTGACTTAAACATAATATTCAACCAAGAAAATGATTTTTCTAAGTCCAAAAGGGGCAATAATTATTGCAAAAAGCAGGATGGAGTTATGTTGCTTGCTTAACAGGGTCAGCTTATGATGGTGAACAACAGTTGCAAGTTTTAAAGCAATAGCTTTGATGGTTTAAGAGAAAAAGTTGACCTAAACATAAAACTTAACCAAGAAATCTGATATTTTCTAAGTCCAAAAGGGGCCATCATTCTTGCAAAAAGCAGGATGGAGTTATGTTTCTTGCTGTACAGGGTCCACTTACGATGGTAAAAAACTGTTGCAAGTTTTAAAGCAATAGCTTTGATAGTTTAGGATAAAAGTTGACCTAAACATAAAATTTAACCAAGAAAACTGATTTTCTAAGTCCAAAAGGGGCAATAATTCTTGCAAAAAGCAAGATGGAGTTATGTTTCTTGATGTACAGGGTCTGCTTATGATGGTGAACAAGTATTCCAAGTTTCAAAGCAATAGCTTTGATAGTTTAGGAGAAAAGTTGACCTAAACATAAAACTTAACCAAGAAATCTGATATTTTCTAAGTACAAAAAGGGGCCATAAATCTTGCAAAATGCAAGATGGAGTTATGTTTCTTGCTATACAGTGTCAGCTTATGATGGTGAACAAGTATTCCAAGTTTCAAAGCAATAGCTTTGATAGTTTAGGAGAAAAGCTGACCTAAACATAAAACTTAACCAAGCAACGCCGACGCAGACGCCGACGCCGACAACCGCTCAAGTGATGACAATAACTCATCATTTTTTTTCAAAAAATCAGATGAGCTAAAAATGAAATTCGAGTACAGATTTTCAATCAATTCTGAGTTACATTAACATAATTATATGTGTACATGTACTTTATGACAAAACTGGAGCATGTGGGTTCATATTTTCTTTTAAAGGGGAACAACTATTGTGCTGATAAACTGAGAACTCGCCTAACTGTACAATTTATCACCCTATAGCATTTAAACAACATGAAGCAGTATGTAGGTAAATTAAATGCAATCATGGTTGGTTCTTTTTTTATTGGGCGTTTTAATGTTTTATGCATCACTGATGTTAAATATTCACACCCTATACAGTAGGCAACTACTGGAGACATTTAGGAAAATAATATACAAGTTATATAGGAAAACACTGTTTCTCACTACTTAGTGTAAGCAGTGGCCTGATGGTAACATGCCTGAGTATGAAACCTGGGATACCTTCCTTCAATTAAAATGACTAACATTGGATCAGAGTCCCCTGTATGGATGCTTTTTACCTGACACTCTTAATAGCATGTGAAGCCTCCAGAATAGGAGCATCTGCAGTATCTTGCACTTACCTTAATTCCACTAAAATTTCTGCCAATTTAAAACTTTTGTTATACTTGCGTTCACTACTTTGTCATATTTAGATATTATCATTATGCCAGTTACCATATAGCTTAGTATTTCTAACAAGTATTAATGGCTTGACCTTCGTGCAAAGGTAATCTTTCAATAGAAGGCATTCCAAAATGCTACCAGCTTTTAAACATATTGTATTATCCGTAATATCTTTAAAGTTTAAATTAAAAGATTTTTTAAAGAGATTACAAAACAAAACAAGACATAAATTGCCCCCCCCCCCCCACACTTAACCAAACAGAACGAAATAAAACAATAATTCTACCTTAGTCTTACTACAACATTTTAATCTTCAAAATACATACTTTTTCAATTAAATAAATCAGCATGAAGAATTTATAGATCGCAGCAAGAGTGGGGGGAGAGGGAAACAGCATCTATAACCCAAGTCGCGCCAGTCATAATTAATTACAACCTTAAAAGGATTTTCCTCTTAAAAGGCGGAAAAAGCAGAACGCAAATACATGCTGTTTCGGCAGTTAATGACCCTATTAGCTTATTTTACTCTATGAATACAAGTGTTACCCCACTTAGTGAACCATTCACAAGCATTTCTACTTCTGTAACATATTTTTTACGCTTACTGACCAAATATACTAGCATAAAATTGTGCAAATTTAGTGTATAAATATTCATAAAAGAAAGCTTAACTCCCAAAGTGGTAGATATTGATACAGATTGAATAGTATTTTATAAGTACAAAAAATAAATTATTAAAGTGTTATTTGATTTTGTTGCATTTTTCATATGTTAATGATGACATATTTTAGCAAATGTGAGAAATTTCATAAACGACTATCAATAATATGGAAGATATTGCCAGAATATTGAGGGGGCATCAAAAATTTTGATATGTGCGATATGATTAAAATGGGTCTTGGATGTATTTACGATACAATCAGAGCAAGGGTGGATCTGGGACAATGGTTTGGGGAGGAGGTCTGGTAGAATCTGTAGATGGTCCAGGGGCATGTCCCTTTCCAAATTTTTAGGCAATCATACCTTAAAAAGTGCAACCTGATATATATTTCAGTAAACGATTTTGACAGAATGTCTCCTTAGGAATGTGTAAATGTTTACAAACAGCCCTTTTTTCCAAACATCAACCTATAATTTTGGGGAAAATCCTGTAATAGGTCTCAATTTTTGGCTATCAGAGATATACACTTGCCAGATTTGAAAAAGGCAGACATTTCTAATCTGCCCTTCTAGAGAGCTCTGTACTATGTTCCTTTGCATCTAATACATTAAATGCATTACAATTTAGTGTTAAACTTATATTCTGATATAAAAATACAGTTGCATCTTTATCGTGACCAGTTTACCAACCATAAACTCTGCTTCTGAAGAATGCAGCAGCCACAAAATAAAATCCACAAGTTACTAAACCTTTCCTTCAATGAATCTGTCATAAATGAGCCGCACCATGAGAAAACCAACATAGTGCGTTTGCGACTAGCATGGATCCAGACCAGCCTGCGCATCCACGCAGTCTGGTCAGGATCCATGCTTTTCGCTTTCAAAGCCTATTGAAATTGAGAAACCATTAGCGAACAGCATGGATCCTGACCAGACTGCACCGATGCACAGGCTGGTCTGGATCCATGCTGGTCACTTGCAAGATGTTGGTTTTCTCAAAACAACTCCAGACGAACACATTGTGTTTAGCTCTACTTTCCAGAAGAACTTCAGTACCTCTGCATTTGCGGTCAATTATTCTCCATAATTACAAGCAATCGTTTTTGACTTCAGCTGAACTCTCAGACTGACAGAACTAGTCTTCTACTCAGGCAATTTTTTGTTGGAAACTGAGCCTGAAATAAAGACTGCTCTCCCTGGAAAATGTTACTTCTAAAATGCCCATTAAGAATTCTCTAAATCTAATTTTTTTTGGCTTTTTTTGCCAAAGAATCGTTTCGTTAAATACGACAGCATTAAAATGTACTATAATGTCTTAAATCCAAATGCAGAAACCTGCAAAATTCGCACACATTGTAGATGCAGTGTTTGTACATCTTACAAAAAAAAAAAAAAAAGGGATTCCAAAAGTCATGAGAAAAAGCCAAAAACAAAAGAAAATACGAGTATAAATACATACGTGCAGTGGCTATTGACATAGCATGGATTCCTTCTGGTATAATAACTGCCAAAGCTGTGCCAACAAGAAGACCCGCTCCTAGTACTGTGACCAGCTTTAATTTGTCCTGGAAAAAAACCCATAAATGTTTGTTAAGCAAGTGCTAGGTTAAAACATTTAATCCCATCTTTAAACCTTTAACCTGCTGGTGGCAAGTGAATTTGCCTTTGCAACCAGTGCAGACCAAGATCAGCCTGCTTGATCATGATCTGCACTTTTCGCTATTCAGTCTATGAATTTTCAGTGAACACCCCTTTGAATAATAAGTGGTTCTGCTCAAACTGAATGATGGACCAGTCCATTTTAGAATCATAGCAGGGTAAAGGTTAAGGTAAAGACAAGATTTCAGTAATTTCTATTCAGTAATATTTTTTCTGAGCATGGTTATGGCATTTTTTTGTTGTCATGGAAACCATTCTCATAATTATACACTACATTTACTGCTGAAGAATGTTGAAATAACAGACGATAACACAAAATCCCACAGTAATTACCAAAAAAAGTTTAATGCTGTTATGAATCCACTAACTTAACAGTATTTCAGTTTCGGAAAAGTGGTCTGTCAACACTACGATGTATTTGTTCTTAGATTTTGAACCAGTATTGACTTGTTGTCCGTACTTAACTGACAACTTCCCAAAACATGACAAGTTTGTGGGAAAATGACTACAGCCATATTACCCACAGGTGCTCGTCCAAACTTGGTACCCATATATTTTGGTCCCCCATAAAAAAGTTAAAAACTACTGTTTTTAATCCTAAAGCGAAAAAAAATTTTTATTTTTTTACTATTATACTGATACCGGTACATTGAAAAGGTCCCTATGTTGCCGTAACGCTATGGAGGTTTACTAGGACACGCTGTGGAACAACCAAAATGTCCAGTTCAGTAACAAAACAGGCCTTGCTGCCATTTACACATCGGGCATTTAGAAAATGGTAAACAATGTTTTTCTGCCTAGTCTGCTGCCTAAATAACTTACATTTAAACTCAAAGACGCCAAGTACAGCATAAGTTTTCTACTTTCGTTTTGCAACGAAATGGCCGATCGTCACTGACAAGTTTTACAAGCGATTAGACAAGTTGGAATGTTTGAATTTAAATGTAAGTTATTTAAGGCTGTTGGCAAGGCAGAATAACATTGTTTACTATTTTCTAAAATGCCCGATGTGTAAATGGCAGCAAGATAGCCTTTATTGTTTAAACTAAACTGGACATTTTGGTTGTTCCACAGCGTGTTCTAGTAAATCTCCATAGCGTTACAGCAACATAGGGACCTTTTCAATGTATCAGTAGAGAATCTATATATTAATACATTTTCTTTTCGTTTTAGTATTAAAAAGGGTATGTAGTTTTTAACTTTTTAATTGGGGACCTATACATGGACACCAAGACTGGACGAGCACCTGTGGTTTTATATTCATGAAACTGTAAAAAATTATCCTGCTTGTTTAGTCTTTTTGAGATGACAGGTGTCCGTAAAAGTTACACATTGTAAAGCATTACCTATAGACATAAGATCAATCACTATGTTATAGATAGAGCTTATGAAGTGAATTCTCCACGAAAAAGAATCCGATAGGGAGTGACCGACCGAGGTTTCTTTTACTCGAAAAATTCTGTTCATGGACTCTATCTGACATAGTGTGAAATCTATGTTTGACCAATCAGAACTGCAGAGTTAGTAATATTTATTTAATTGACGTTTACAAATCACATCGGATTCTCTGCATACCTTTGACTAACGCCTTGAAGTAACAACAAGAGTGCCAGACTGCCACAAAATACGCCCATCATCGAACTTGGCCTAATTCAAGGGCCATAATCCAGGAGTACCTGGGGCGACTTGGCTGGCTGAGATATTATGCCCACAAACATTGTCAGCAAGTTTGGTGAAGATCGGATGAAAACTGTTCGACTAAGAGAGCGGACATGCTTTGGACGCCAACCACCCGCTGCCACAGGTGTTCACATAATATGCCCTGCTCTTTCAGAGAAGTGCATATAAAAATTCGTCGGCTTCCTTTAAAATACAATGAAAGTATGGTCACTAGTATGAATGCGCATTCAGTCAATGCTCTTCAGCGTGTAGAGCCATTATTCGAAAGTTATTGCTACAGTCACATTGGTCTTCAGGAATAAGAAGCCACATTTTTTTTTAAAAAATAACTCGCTCTGATTGGTCAAAAAAGAAGGTTGCACACTATTACCTTTATGAATGTTTTAACAGTTTCTAAATTACCTATAAATATCTCGATGACTCGATACCTGTAACAATCACAACCTATACATAATTTATACTCTCTATCCAGGGGTCAATGTTTGTTTAATAATACACAGTGCAAACACAACAGTTATCATATCGGTTCCAAATTAAATATTTATTTGTAAATTGTTCCATTTGTCTTAAAATTACAACATCCTATAGTTGCTATGAAAACACAGATATCCGATACTGTAATTATGGCTATTTCCATTTGATATGCTGAGTAAGGTTTGTGACATAATGAGATTTTCTTGATTTGCATTTTTGTCGCTATTGGTTAAAATTTCTGTGAGGATTAATATTCGCAAGATGATATGGACCTCGCGGATATAGCAAAAATTAAACCCTCAGAAAAATTTCTGCTTTTTACCATACCTGATGTTATTTTTTTTGTCATTTTCTATTTACGGTCATCATATTTAGGCCCCCACAAAATGTATTGGAAAGGCCTTTTAAAACACATGTACATGTGCTTTACACCAAGAGAGCAGCATTCAATACTAAACACTGAATTACGTAAATTATCATCACATCTATCCAAGCAGAAAAGAAAACTGTTGGTTTTTTTTATGTGCAGCCATATTTAGCTCATTTTCATGACCTATGCAGCTAATTGCATGAAAGTGTTTTCACAAATGACAGTGTTCATCCTTAATGACAGTTTACAGTTATTGGTATGTTTAAATAAATATAACTAGAGCTATCACTGAAGGTGATGAATGTACCTCCAGTACACACTGACACAGTACATTGCAATTTAACCCACACAAGATTGCATAATTATGTTCACTGTATGTATATAGTATATTAACAAAAAACAAAGTCCCATAACTGTGCAGAATTTTTTCTGAAAGAACCTAACATGCACCATGCATAACTAGGGTTACTACTGATCACTTGTGTTAAGTTTCATTAAATTGTGTGCATGGGTTCAGGAGATAAGGCACCCACAAGATTGCATATGCAGACTCAAAGTCCCGTAACTCTGCAATTTTTCTTTCTGAAAGAACCTAACATGCACCATGCACAACTACTGTGGTTACTGATCACTTGTGTGAAATTTCATTAAATTGTGTCAAGACTCAAGGGGATGAGCAGAGTTGGTGCGCACAAAATTGTGTCTACTGACAGATAGACAACTCTACCGACAGATAGACAACCTGAAACCAGTATACCCACTTTCAACTTCGTTGTTCGTGGGTGGGGGGTACAAAAAGTCAAAAGAAAATCCACAAGATATGGTTTTATTTCAGCAAAACTATGCTGTTTTGTAATTTGTATACTACAGAAAACATTGATAGTTAAAGGAAATGTCTTGTTATAGTTACTGGGTTTATAAAATTAACCTAGATACAGGTACACACTATTGCAACACGAGCAATCACAATCCATTTATCGATAAGCCTGCCATTAGTTCACACCTCTACTAACATTAATAATCAAAAACATTTAAATGATGCACAGTTTAAAAATAAATCAATGATGCATTATCTGAATTTATTTGCTGACATTTTATTTTTTATTCAGCAATCAGTCTTAAATTTGCATTTCAAAGGAAAACTTTGAAATATACTTTTGTATAGGCCATGCATACAAATTCACATAATGAGTTGTTTTACTCAAGGCTTGATTGTATCTTTCTGGAATACTTGCCCTTTGGGCAAATTGATATTTAGTTTTAGCTATTTTTTCTTGTTGCCTAGATGTTTCATGTAATTACATTAATGTTAAAACAAGAGCTGTCGGAGGACAGCAACGTTCGACTATTCAACAGCCTTGTCAATTGAATGAATACAAAAGTCGAAAAAGGGGCATAATTTTGTAAAAATGCAAAACAGGGTTATGGTACCTGCACAGTGCTTATCAGCTTATGACAGTGGACAAGTGTGTAAAGTTTCAATCCATTCCCATTAGAGTGTACTGAGATACCAGCTTACATACAAAACCTTGACCAAAAATTTCTAAGGCGAAGAATGGGCATAATTTTGTAAAAAAGCAAAATAGAGTTATGGAACCGGTGCAATGTAAATCAGTTTATCACAGTGAATAAGTGCGTGAAGTTTCAATTCATTATCACAAGTGGTTACTGAGATACCAGCTTACATACAAAAACTTAACCAAATAGGGACGCCGAGGTACAGGCAAGTCCATTAGCTCTACTATTCTATGAATAGTCGAGCTAATGAACTTCTGCTGTTCTATTATTAGAAAAAAAATCAAGTAATCAGTTATGTGAAGTTTTATTTGAACTTTTTATTCTAAATTGATTATATTCTCAACATTATAACATCTGATGACTGTGTCCTTGGTTACCCTAGATACCAGTACAAAATGCTTTAAAACTTAGATATTGTGGAAACTGCAGTCATTTGCTCCAGCTTGAATTTGAACCTGCAATTTCTAAATCTGAACCTCTAAACTTCTGCCAAATCTCTTGCTAACTTTTGTCAAATAAAATAAAAACTATTCATTTCAAAACAAATTTTGAGAAAGCAAGACTGCTTAATAAATAAATTTATCTAAAATTTCCCCCCATTCTGTTTTCTTTTTCTAAAATTTTCCTCGAGGAGACCCTCAAAACTCCTACCAGTGAGAGGATATTTCCTCTCCTACAACCTCCCACTGACTAACTTAAAAACTGGTCACAATAGCTGCTAGACATGATGATGCATCAGAAAGGTGAACCACAAGACCTATGCTGCAGTATCTACAATTTAACATGATTTTATAGAAAAAGATGTTGTAAACATATTAAGTTATTCACATAGCAGCCATGCCTGTAAAAAAACTAGAGCTGCTTTTATTTAAAAAGCATGACTGTGTCTCCCAAAACTGCCCAATCACCTGAATAGTAAGTCTGTCTTTACATACTGTTTCCTCACAGAAAATATACCTTTGATAGTTTTGGAGTAAACGGCCTTTCATTATGTATCTGAGTCAACCATGCACCAAGACCTGTATCACTGGTATCAGTATTTTTGGTAATTCAAGGGCCCATAACTCCAATGTGCCTGGGCCAATTTGGCTAGTTATCGAACGTGGCTGAGGACTTATTGGCAAACACATTTTGTTCATGTTTAGTGAAGATCGGATGAGAACTATTCAACTTACAGCGCGGACAAGATTTGTGACAGACGGACAGACACACAGACAGAAGTAAATCAATATGACTCCCACCAGTGCAGTGGTGTGGGAGACATAATTACTGTAAGTCTGTAAATAGTCACATCTGATTCTGAATCAGCTCTAGACATTCTCTCAGACTAATACAATTCTTAGATTTGCGACACAGGTACTCTTCGGATCCAATTTTCAGGAGGCTGGAACTTGGCTTTTTCTGAGTGGGAAGGGCAAAGTGAAATATTTTAAGGCGAAGTCATTGCTCAACTTTGCTCAAAACACAGTCCCTGTAATTGTCATATTTCTTCATACCTTTAAGTACTACAAATAGGAGATATAGGGTCAAACCATGGCACATTGTCAATGGTGTCTATATGTCCAGCTGCAGAGTACATGTACCTGTGATTTGAGATTATTTGTTTTGTTGGGTTTATTGTCGCACTGACACATTTATAGGCATACATGCCATAATTTTTCAGGACCTTTCCGGGATTCTGAGTTAAAATTTCCGGGATTTTTACCCTTTGTCCGGGACATACACCGTGACATTAGTATTCGTCTGTTTCATGCATAAATATCATAAAATTACCTGCAGTTTCCGGAGATAAACATTGTTCCCTCGCTTAGGAATTTATTTGCTGAAATGTCGTCTAGCTTTCTAAGGAGGTAAATAGGTTCATTCAGTCTATAGTTCGGCACGTGAATTGGTGCGTTCCCGAGGTGAACTGAATTAGGATTGCTACATATGAAGAACTAACCTGGTCATCGTGATTTAGAATCCAGCTTATTTGGTATCATTTTTATGCTTAAACGTTTATCTAATCATTAATAAAATGGAATCCTCAAGGAATAAAATAATCTTGTAGATAAATCGATATAAAATATTTCGGGTTGGTCAATTTTCATGGATCGGTCGGCAAATGCATTCAATAGTCAAAAGTTTAATTTAGTATATGTGTGACAATCAATCTACATTTTGAAAGATTACTACCTTTTAAAATAATTATCGTTTAATTGACCGTTATCAGCCATTTCTTCCAATCAAGGCTACATGTAGCTTCACCGCCTACGTGCTAAAAACAACGAGATTTTCGGCTATTGTTCCTAATATTAAATGATCATTAAAACTGTTATTGATTGCATAATTTTGTCAATTCATAATCAGGGTCATCAAAATAGCCGACTGTAAATTAATCTGGGTCATCAAAAGATCGCAGGGCACGTTCAATATTAGTGTTGATCGGAGCTGGCTTAATCAACATGTGTCCCGCTCGAGGGCATGAAACTGATTATTGGATAATTAGGAATAAACAATGTGACACCGGGGACTGTTTATTGTGTTTTATTAATGTAAAATTCAACAATTTATAGACCAAAAAAACTAGTTTTTTGGGAGGTTATTTTTGTTTTCTGTATTTTTAATTTTCCGGGACATTTCAACACTGTCCGGGACACCGGGACGAGTATGTGATTTCCGGGACAATCCCGGACAATCCGGGACGTATGACATGTATGTTTATAGGTTATATGGCGACTTTCCAGCTTTGATGGTGGAGGAAGGCCCCAGGTGCCCCTCCGTGCATTAATTCATCACGGGCTGGAACCTGGATAGAACCAACGACCTGGATTGCTTCCTCACATGAAGAATTTAAAACCCCAAGTGAGACTCGAACCCACATCGGTGAGGGGCAAGTGATCTGAAGTCAGCGACTTTAACCACTTGGCCAACGAGGCCCTGATTTGCCATTAAGTTAAGACTAATCCAACAGTCCATTTCTCTGATTCGCGATTCAAAAATATATGTATTTTTCATCTTCTACTGTAACCTTTAGGCTTGAATCATTTCCTTTCTAGGCCTATTTGTAATTGGTACTAGAAGTCAGAACAAAAATTTAAAACCCAACCTCTGTGACAGAGTGTCAAAATTTCTGCACACTCTGGTAACGACTTTGACAACTTTCAAGTCAACAAAACCAGTAAACGTTGTCATAATAAATCATTTGAGAAAAAACTGACCTCTGACAAATTTATTGCTAGTGGTATAATTCCGGCCAAGTAACAGCCAACCAGCATTGCCGTAGACAATAATATAAGCGTCCAAATATCATCCATTTTTCTGTGTTTTCTCCTGCCATGTAGACATGAAAATGGTTTTCGACAACGTGTAGTTAACCCTGTATGATATCAAAAAATGCAGGGTACCAGCACAGCTTTTTACTTGTTATTAGCCCAAAGAAAGGAAACAAAGACCAAGAAAATTATTTAAGCAAATCAGTACAAATTACAGAAAACTGCATGGTAGGCAAGGCTTCAGGTTCGGAATTGAAGCACACATAATTAATGTAATTTATCTAAGAAAGCCAAACCAACAGAGAACAATAATACCATTCAAATAGCCAAGTTCCTATCAAGCCTACTATTTTGAATTAATATATTAATATAACATGTTTTATACCTGTATTCATTCTGGTTTATGTCCCGGACAAAGCGCCTCCCGGTTATAATCAGTAATGATTGTTGGGCAGTACGCTGTTGATGTATTATAAATATGTCCGTAAACTTTTTATGTTTATGTGATCACCTGCCGCGGCGGGCATCAACTGGAACTTTCCGCTCTAATATATATCTATTTTGCCTCAGCCGATTCAGCTGTAAATAGGTATCAACAAATTGCTGGGGTAAGGTATAATTGGTTTCAACTGTTCTGGATCTCTCAAAAGCTCTACAAAGCAAATTTACCTTTACCTTAACCGTTAATTTGATTAGTTCTTAGCCAATGTTCACCTAAGACTAATGTTCACCAAACTTGGTCAAAATGTTAGTGGGTATAATACCTCGACCAGCTGTATTATCATAATGGTTCTGGAGATAATGCGACCCTTGAAATTCTCAAAATTGCAAAATCTGGCAGTGTTCGCTGTTACACTCTCCCACCCGTTTTGGAGTTATGGCCCAAGAATTACTTAAAATTGCGAAAACTGACAGTGTCCGCTCTCTTATTTGAGTAATTCTTATCCAGTACTTACCAAATTTGGTCACAATATGGACTCAGTATCTCGGCCAAGTTTGATAACCAGATAAACTCTCCGAGTCACTCTTGAGTTATGGCCGGTGAATTAACCACATTGCAAACATTTACCGATTGACAGTGTCCACTCTCTAACTTGAATAGTTCATCAAACTTGCTCGCAATGTTTATGGGCATAATATCACAATCAAATTCGAAATCCATCTGGTACTTGAAGTCACTGGTCCTTGAATTTCTTAATTACTTACGAAAGTTGACAGTATTCACAGCTCTTGTCCAGTGTAAGTCAGTCTCTTAAAGAGCATATCATCTTGGCCAAGTCTGATGACCAGCCTTATAGTCTATTTCCTTTGGGAGTTATCGCTCTTGAATTAATCGAACTTGTAAAAATTTACAACTATTCTGCTCAAAAAGTAGAACATTTTAAAAGTCAAAATTTATTTGCTGTGACGGGCATAAATTGTGACAGTTCGGTACTTTTGTTTATCTATTTTTTTCCATTATTACTTACTTACTTACTTACTTACTTACTTACTTACTTAATTAATTAATTAATTAATTAATTTATTTATTTATTTATTTATTTATTTATTTATTTATTTATAACGTTACATTTACGGTCTCCATAATCTGTGTGAAAAAATCGACAAACCGTTATAGCAATAAATAGAATGAACAGATAAAGATAATTAATGTTTATATATCGATCTTTAAGTAAATTGACTTTCACTTCCTTTGTTTCAAATAATGACAACCTTTGTTTTATGTTTGATTGAACTGTAGAGATAAGCCGACATAGGTTTTGTAAATGTTTAAATACACAATTAGTATATATTTCCTTAATTCTTCTATCGGTCAATAATAATGGAAATTCTGTCTGGAGAAATCATTGTTTAAATTTGAAAGTTTTAAATATTCAGTATAGGGAAGTGCGAACTTTTTACAATTTTCTACCAAAGTTTTCATATTAACCGAGGAAGTGATATTAACAAATAACCATGTCGCAGGCGACATTCCGGCACGTGAACACATTATCTTTGAAATACGAACTTCTGCGAGAGATAAAACACTGGAAACAATCGAGCAACAAATATATCAATGACATCACGAATAATATCAAATCCTTGCGCGCGTCACGTGCTGAGGTAAAGCGGGAAATCCACGAAGCTCGTGCACGGCTCGAGGAGCGACTGAGAGAACTAGAAGAATGCTCGGAAAAACAGATGTCTGACATTGTAGCCGCTGAAGAAGAAACATTAAAGAATTTTGTTAAAAAGCTTTTGGACCGTCAGAAACGGTAAGAATTGTTAAAAAGCTTTTGGACCGTCAGAAACGGTAAGAATTTCAAGTTTTCTTTTCATTAAAACCAAAAGTACACTATATTCCATTTTGTATATAATCAGCATTTTTTTAAAATTTTGTTCAGATATCTTCAGATTCGTTTAATTTTATTGTTTTACTGGTACAAAAGCACGCCTGCACACACAATAAACTCGCGTTATAGTGCTAAGAAACTTCTGCTTAACAAAATGATACAAATTTCAGGATGGAAATGACAGAATCGGTATTAAAAGAAAACATCATAGGCTTTAAGCTAAAAAGGACACTAGAAGAAGGGAAAAAGCAAGCGCTGGCAATCAGAGAAGCCATGTTAGAAGTCAACAAATACAACATGGCGGCCGCTGTTGACTTCAAGCTGAAGGAGCCGTTATATTCCATAACGGAGCGACTTGATTCGCTAGGTACAGTGGCCCTGCTCTCTTCACCGGGAAACAAGATGCGGGGGAAGCAGCTTCAAAGAGCTGGTGCTCCAGAACCTAAAATACCAGCCGGAGAAGCTGACGTTTCATTGGATACATTTCTTACCTCAAATGAAGAGAGCAGATCCGCTTCTATCGAGGAAACTATGATAAATGATTTAGAATTCGTTCTAGAAATGGGTACAAAATATGGCCACTCATTGCAACCATTTCTAGACAGCATCAAAGACATTTCGTTCAATTACAATAATAATCAAATATCAAAGAAAGAAATGAAGCATTCACAAATGATAAAAAGACGTCCAAAGTTGATAGACTGCGAACAAAAGCCAAAGTCTGCACTACGTGCACAAAGTGCTAAGAACGAAGATAATAGCAGTCAAAGAATACATACACGATTGTCAAAGTCGGCGAGAGAAGATGGACGAAGCGCAGGGGGTGAGAATCTTTGCCTGAATGACGTCGAAATGTCCTATGTTCCATTTGAAGAGCAAGGACCAGAGTCAAAAGAAGTGAAGAGGAAAAAGACAAGGGCAATGTCTGTCAGATATCATGACTTTGATTTTGTAAAGGAAATAACGGCGATAAAAGATGACGTTGAAACAGAAACGGAAAAAGTCATGAAGGTAACAAATACTGTTATCTCATCAGACGGTGTAATTAAAGATATTGTTAGAATGCACAGTCCTGGATCACAGAGTACGGTCAGTACAACATTGAGCAGCGTGAGCTACAAACCGTCCAGTTCTCTTGCAAGCGGTCCCGTGTACATACCATCTTCTCAGCTGCGGAAGTCGAACTCCTTTTTCAACTATGTTGCAAGGTTCCACACAAAGAAACATCCGTACGAGACCGACCTTTGCCGCTTAACAAGTATTGTCGCTCTTGACAATGGTCAAATTGTGGTCTCCGACATTAATCATTTACAGATAATGCTGTTTGGTTCAGATTTTAGTTACCTTGACTCACTCGAGTGTCCTTCACCTTGCGGACTAGGACAGGTTTCAGAGAACACAGTCGCTGTGACCTTGTTTCACAACAGAAAGGTCATGCAGGTCAAAGTTCATACAATTCATCTGGTGAGGTATAAAGAATTCAACATACCGTGTCAAGAATCGCTTTTCGCCGTGTCACACCGACATGAACGCTGTTTCGTTTTATGTTTCGCCGGCGACATTCACATTCTAGACGACGACGGCCGACAGCTCGCAATCTTGGAGACAGGAATAAACGCCGGCGAGGCCCGTCATATGGATATTGACAGAGAAGCGAAAATGATCTTTGTGAGTGGACATGACCGGGTTAGCTGTTTCACCGATACAGGTAGGTTAAATCATGGTTAAATGCCTATAGATGGTCTTAGTCAACATTTTTGTTTTATCTTTCCAGTAATAATAACAGTAAATGCTCTCTAAGTTTAAAACAGATACGTGTTTTTCTTTACACAAGAGTGTGTCACATGGCGCTATATAACAAATTATTGCTTCAGCAGTTTTCAAGTTACCTTTTATGTTACGGCGGTCAGTCAGCATTTTAGATAGTAGTCTTACATTCTGTACCAGAACTAACATGCTTTCTGCAATAACTGACAAATTTCCAACATAAATCTGAGATGGCAAACAAATGATTTCAGACATAGGCCTACTGGTTTCGATAAAATCTTCATGGCGGCCTGCAGTCAACTCTCCTCAGACATGCTGCCTCCGACTTGTGCGCTACTCTGCGTTGCCGAAAGGAGCGTATTTAGTGGGGCATTTTATTGAGCATTCTTTCAAAATTCGATTTGCCTGTCAGTTAAACTAACAGAAGTCGAGAGTTGCAAATTCTGCGATAAATAACAATTGCCGCGTCAGCCGCTGAGAAAACATAAATTGCCGCATCAGTCTTTACTACTCGAAAGAACGAAGTTCTGAGGCTGGTATATTTAATGCCCTCGTGGTTTAATTCCTATACGCATCTGAACTCTGAACCATGATAAATCAGGCGACAAACCACTCGAATGCCACGATTATTTGTTAAATAAGGAAGTCAGAATGACATCGAAGATACAATGTCAAACTTTATTTTTATCTGCAATACATGTACTAGCACTGGCCCATGATGCGACCTGATTGAGAAACATTCTTATGTATATATTTCTTACCCACTGCACTGTTTTTTTAAGGAGAAAAACTCTGGCAGTTTACAAACAGTACGTATCACAAGAGATTTACTCCCAGCGGCATCGTTCTGCACAACAACCGACTGTTTGTGGCCGACTGGTCCAGTAGCAAAGTCCTCGAGCTCACGGTAGATGGATCGCACGTGCGTGACGTTGTCATTGACAACATTGAACACCCACACGCTCTGGCAGTCCAGAAGTCTTATGGTAGGCTATTTATCACACAAAGCAACTTCTTTAAACAAGAAGCAAGGAGCAGGGGTGTCAAAGTATTTGAAATCAAGTAAATGGAGGTCTATCTATAGATTTCCAGTGACGGGCCCTTCAGTTAATGTATCTAACAAGTGGCCTTGGTTTTTTTAAACAGACGAAATTACGGACATTTATATTTTCAACAGGTTAAAATAAAATTTAAATGACTTGTGTTTATATAACATGTTCCGATCAGAAGTGTGTGTTATTATCAAGACCGTCTGTGAATACTGACTACCTTACGGACCACACTACATCATTTTAACATTTTCTGTGTATTTAAACTGCATATACAGACCAGTTTAGGCCCAAGTGGTCTTCATTTACATGGCTTTTGTGCAAATTACACATGGTCTTTATGTGAAATTATACATGTCTTTTTATGTATTCCACATGGTGTTTTATGTGAATTATGCATGGTCTATGTGAATTATACATGGTATTTTTTGTGCATTCCACATGGTTTTTATGTGAATTATGCATGGTCTATGTGAATTATACATGGTATTTTTGTGAATTCCACATGGTTTTTATGTGAATTATGCATGGTCTATGTGAATTATACATGGTATTTTTGTGAATTCCACATGGTTTTTATGTGAATTATGCATGGTCTATGTGAATTATTTATGGTATTTTTGTGAATTTCACATGATTTTTAAGTGAATTATGCATTGTCTATGTGAATTATACATGGTATTTTTGTGAATTCCACATGGTTTTTATGTGAAATGTGCATGGTCTATGTGAATTATACATTATTTTTATATGTATTCCACATGGTATTTTATGTGAATTATGCATGGTCTATGTGAATTATATTTGGTATTTCTGTGAATTCCACATGGTTTTTATGTGAATTATGCATGGTATATGTGAATTATACATGGTATTTTTGTGAATTCCACATGGTTTTAGTGAATTATGCATGGTCTTTGTGAATTGTACATGGTCTTTGTGAATTATACATGGTATTTTTGTGAATTCCACATGGTTTTTATGCCAATTATGCATGATCTATATGAATTATACATGGTATTTTTGTGAATTCCACAATCATAAGTCATGGTTTTTTATGTAAATTATGCTTGGTCTATGTGAATTATACATTGTCTTCATGTGAACCACACATGGTTTTTATGTGAATTGTACATTAAAATAGTGGGCTTAAAAGCCAGTTTAGATGCAAAATTGTGAACAAGAGGGCCATGATGGCCCTATATCGCTCACCTGAGTACCATTGCTCAAAATGATATGATCGTTTCAAACCAATCTCATTAGAAGCTGCTAAGGTGTATTCATTTAGATAAAAAATAAAGGGAGGTTATTTGTCAATATGTATCTTCACTGATTCTCCAAGTCCATCTGTTGAAATTTCAGATCAGTATCTTCATTAGTTACGGAGAAATACCCATTTTAATTTGAAATAAAGGGAGGTAATCTGACATAAAATCAGTCCATAGTTATCTACCCTGATTGTCTCAGTCCAACTGACAATAATGAAATTCCAAATAAGTCCTATAAGGTAATTTGTCAATATGTATCTTCACTGATTCTCCAAGTCCATCTGTTGACATTTCAGATCAGTATCTTCATTAGTTTCGGAGAAATACCCATTTTAATTTGAAATAAAGGGAGGTAATTTGACATAAAATCAGTCCATAGTTATCTACCCTGATTGTCTCAGTCCAACTGACAATAATGAAATTCCAAATAAGTCCTATAAGGTAATTTGTCAATATGTATCTTCACTGATTCTCCAAGTCCATCTGTTGACATTTCAGATCAGTATCTTCATTAGTTTCGGAGAAATACCCATTTTAATTTGAAATAAAGGGAGGTAATTTGACATAAAATCAGTCCATAGTTATCTACCCAGATTGTCTCAGTCCAACTAATGACAATAATGAAATTTCAAATAAGTCATATAAGGACTTACGGATATAAATCCATTTTGATTACAATCAGGGGAGGTAATCAGATATAAAATAATTTTTGGATCTGACAGATTTATCATGGAATCCAAGATTTATTGTTGTAGAAGATATTTTGGAAGTTTATATCAAATCAAACCATAAATGAAGTCTCCATATGGCTGCAAAAGCCAAAATAGCAAATTTTGGACCTTTAAGGGGCCATCACTCTGGAACCCATGAAGGAATCTGGCCAGTTCAAGAAAACAACCAAGATCTTGTGGTGATACAAGTTATGTGCAAGTTTGGTTAAAATAAAATCATAAATGAAGCTGCTATTGTGCAGACAAGGTCAAAATAGCTAATTCTGGCCCTTTCAGGGGCCATAACTCTGGAACCCATAATGGAATCTGGCCTGTTCAAGAAAAGAACCAAGATCTTATGGTGATACAAGTTGTGTGCAAGTTTGGTAAATATCAAATCATAAATAAAGCTGCTATTGTGCAGACAAGGTCAATATATCTAATTTTGGCCCTTTCAAGGGCCATAACTCTGGAACCCATAATGGGATCTGGCCAGTTCATGAAAGGAACCGAGATCTTATAGTGATACAAGTTGTGTGCAAGTTTGATAAAAATCAAATCATAAATAAAGCTGCTATTGTGCAGACAAGGTCAAAATAGCTGATTTTGGTACTTTCAGGGGCCATAACTCTGGAACCCATAATGGGATCTGGCCAGTTCAAGAAAGGAACCAAGATCTTATGGTGATACAAGTTGTGTGCAAGTTTGGTTAAAATAAAATCATAAATGAAACCACTATCGTGCAGACAAGAAATTGTTGACTGACGGATGGACGCACAGACGACTGACGAAGGGTGATCACAAAAGCTCACCTTGTCACTATGTGACAGGTGAGCTAACAAGAGCTGTCTGATGACAGCGCGCTCGACTATTCGAAGAATTGATTGAAGAATGGTGTCAAAATATTTCCACGGATATTCAGACAAAAGAAATAAATAGATTAGACAAACAATGTTCCTGTATTACTTTGATTTCGATAAGTAATGCACTAAATGGCAATATATGAGCCAATTTCAAAGTCCAAAAAGGGCCATAATTCAGTCAAAATAGTTATGTACTCTTGCCTACAGATGGAAATCATAATGATAAACAAGTGTTCAAAGTTTAAAAGCCATATGTCAAATAGTTTTGACAAAACATGGACTTGTATGGAAACAGAACTAATTTCAAAGTCCAAAATGGGCCATAATTCAGCCAAAATAGATGACAGAGTTATGTTCTCTTTCCTATAGATAGAGACTATTATACTAAACAAGTGATAAAAGTTTCAAAGCCATATGTCTAACACTTTACAAAAAATATGAACTGGTACGAAAAACTTAACCAAGATTTCTCAGTCAAAAAGGGCCATAATTCAGCCAAAATCCTTGATGGAGTTATGTACTATTGCCTATAACTGGACATGGTGATGGTTAACAGATGTTGAAAGTTTCAAAGCTTTATCTCAAAAGACTTTGTCAAAATATGAACTGGTACGAAATATTAACGCAGATTTCTAAGTCAAAAAGGGCCATAATTCAGCCAAAATCCTCGATGGAGTTATGTGCTCTTGCCTATAACTGGACATGGTGATGGTAACCAAGTGTTGAAAGTTTCAAAGCTTTATCTCTAAAAACTTTGTCAAAATGTGAACTGGTACGAAAAACTTAACCATGATTTCTAAGTCAAAAGGGGCAATAATTCAGTCAAAATCCTTGATGGAGTTATGTGCTCTTGCCTATCACTGGACATGGTGATGGTAAACAAGTGTGGAAAGTTTCAAAGCTTTATCTCAAATGACTTTGTCAAGATGTGGACTGGTACGAAATATTAACCCAGATTTCTAAGTCAAAAAGGGCCATAATTCAGCCAAAATCCTTGGAGTTATGTGCTCTTGCCTATAACTGGACATGGTGATGGTAAACAAGTGTTGAAAGTTTCAAAGCTTTATCTCAAAAGACTTTGTCAAAATATGAACTGGTACGAAAAACTTAATCATGATTTCTAAGTCAAAAGGGGCCATAATTCAGCCAAAATCCTTAATGGAGTTATGTGCTCTTGCCTATAAATGGCCATGATGATGGTAAACAAGTGTTGAAAGTTTCAAGGCTTTATCTCAAAAGACTTTGTCAAAATGTGGACTGGTACGAAAAACTTAACCCAAGGTGTGACGCCGACGCCGTGGTGAGTAGGATAGCTCTACTTATTCTTCGAATAGTCGAGCTAAAAAGCATGTTTGACAAAATTTCCTGGCAGTAGGCCGCTTGTAGAGTATATTGCAATATATTTAGATGTTCTTTGTCTTTTTTCACATTGAAGTAGAAGTGTTTGCATTTTACAAACTTGTCATGAAATGCTGGTGTTATTAATATCATCTTTTTATTCTCCCATAAAGTTAAAATTTCCTGAATGTATGAAATAAATGGTTATTTTCTGAAATAATTTTGGGCCATTTTTGTAGGTAAATCCTATGTACCGCTTTCTGTAGAAAATGTACCAAAAACCGCCTCAGTAACCTAGTGGTAGAGCGCCTGTTTCGAGTGTGGGAGGTCGTGGGTTTGATCCCTGGTCGTGCTAAACCAAAGACGCAAAAAATGGTACTAGTATTAAGAGAATAGTACTTGCACTAGTTAACCCGGTGTCATTATAATGTGAATGAGTGGGGTTATCTTGTCAATTGCCTACGGCGAGACAGCACTATGAAGTTGGGCATGGTGCTCACTGCTACAAGCCATAGTTTATCCTACTGAAAAATTGTTAAAAATGACGTTTAACCCTAACACACACAAATACAGAAGCATTAAATAAGACTGAAAAACTATGCAAGCGTTACACTCCATGTTGTTGATAAGCTGATTTACTTTTCCAACTTGAACAAACTTTCCTTACACCCCTTACAAAACAATGATGTTCTTGAGCAAGCTGGATTTGCTAAATGAGCCGCGCCATGAGAAAACCAACATAGTGCGTTTGCGACCAGCATGGATCACGACCAGCCTGCGCATCCATGCTGTCTGGTCAGGATTCATGCTGTTCGCTTTCAAAGTCTATTGCAATTAGAGAAACTGTTAGAAAACAGCATGGATCCTGATCAGACTGCGCAGATGCACAGGCTGGTCTGGATCCATGCTGGTTGCAAACACAATATGCTGGTTTTCTCATGGTGCGGCTCAAATGTATAACATAACAAATCAAGCAGAAAATTCATTTTTTATTGCATGATATTTGAAAACAATGTAACAAGTGACATAATTCATTTGCAAAATTTCTAACAATACATTATCCACAAACTTACAGCATTTTCATTCAGTTCAACATGTATATTCCAAAGTTTTCTTTTCACAGATTTTAGTAGTACAAACTATTACAGATGTTTATAAAACATAAAACTGGTAAGTAATTAGAATGTTCTAGCCTTTTAAAAATTTATTAGCTTCCAAAGAAAACAATAGCTTTTTTAAAATATAGTTTGTGCATTATGAACCAAACTAAGGCGTAAAAAAAAATAAAATTGTCTGTTTCCGGTATCCCGACCTACCCTAAATTTTCGGCCCGACCCTAAATGTTTTTATGGCCTTGGAGAATATTTATTTCAACTTTTTAACAAAAAGATGCAAAACTGCACTTTTTATGCTTTAAACATAGCCAGTGGTGTTAGAAATCAACTTACTGATGCTCTAAAGGCATAACCCCCTTATTAATAATCATTTTTTGACAAAAAAATAATTTCCGAAAAGTCCCCCTTAATAAAAAAAAATTCCCCCCCCAAAAAAAATTCAGACCTACCTACCCGAATTTTTTTCAGCATGTTACCGGAAACAAAGAATTTTTTTTTAGGCCTCTCTAGAGCTAAATGGCGGACAATTTTATAACTATAACTTTGCATATCTTACAATTAACTAAAATAGACTGGTGATAAAACACTGGTGCTTCAAAATAAGAAAACTCTCCAAAAAAAAAAACCCAAAATATTTCAATATAAATCTTGCATTTCAAGATCAAAGTCATATTAACCTTTACAGTGCTAAATTTCTATAATAGACTGCTCCATCATTCAATTTGAGCAAACAATTTATTATTCAAAGGGGTTTTCACTGAAAATTTACTGACTGAATAGCAAACAGTGCAGACCATGATCCTGAGGTGCAGGCTGATCTTGGTCTACACTGGTTGCAAAGGCAGAATCACTTGCAGCCAGCAGGCTAAAGGTAAATACAACCATATTCCGAATTAAACTGAGTTTAATGGTGCTGAATAACAGCATCTTTTCAAACACTTGAATGCTTAGTAACACCTCAAAGTACGAAAGGAATATGGGCAAATCATTACTTTCTTAGACTGAAAAACAATGCCCAATTCAATGTATTAACAGATATTTAAAATTTCTTTTGGCACTGAACTACACAGGCAAATTTTGATAACAAAAACCAAAATGAGCACTGAAAACACTGCAAGTCTATGAATATCTTTTTATAATCTTAAGTTTAATTACATGTTCTGAAGATATACCACACTGCTGTATTACTCTGATTCCAGTTATCCACAACTTTATTAATCATTTAGGATAATATGCAAGTTGAGTACAACGATATAAATACTTCTATTATTTGGGATTTAATTTAGGTGAACTAGCCCCATGTTACAAAACATTTTCAGTCTCAGCTGAGTTTGATAACAACACTTTATTTGTCATTCATATTAAAATTGCATGTTCTGAAATAAAATGTTTACATTTGTATATTAACACTTTTAAGATTTTCTTTTATATAAACAAAGATGGATTTTACTGTGTACTGTCTTCTCTATTAAAACACGTTTCGCAAAATGACCTACTTTTGGCTATTCCTGGTGTAATTCAATGTGTTAGAATGGAAATAGATTTTAGTTTTGTGTGCTTTGTTGGCAAACAAAACACATTTTTTTCATTCAGATGCATAGTTATTAATCACTCAGGCATTTGGCCTTCGTGATTAGATTACTACGCATCTGAACCCAAAACCTGTTTTATTTGCCAACAAAGCATGCAAAACTTAAAAAATTTATTTCCCAAGTTAATGACTATTTTCAAGTGGCTATTCAGTATAGATGGTCTCAATTAGAATTCACTCTTTTAGTAAAATTTGCTATCAAAATTTGAATCTCTAACTCGGCTGAAAAAGAGAAACTTCAAAAATGTTTTGATAATCTGCCAGTAAATAAAAGCTAAGTGTTTTCTTGATAACTTATTGTTTCACCCATATCAAATAACACATCATACACCTATCTTACCTACAGTATGATTATAAACATAAAATATCACCACAAAAATATCTTTACTCAAAAGGTAAGACATACAACAACTTCCATATTTCGAAAAGTAATGTTGTTTCGAACATTATTTGTAGAAGATAAATTAACATACATAGAGAAAAACTCCCAATACATTCCCAATACATTCCATTTTTTCAGCAATGTCTTATGGAACTAAACATATTAGGAATTTCAAAATAATTCTTACTCTTCTTACATTTGTTTGACTAATTCACACTGAAACATACGAAATACAAACAGATAATCCCAAAATTTCGGACAATAAGTAATGTTACAAAGGCGCTAGTTTCAACATAAATACATGTACAGATGAAAAGAAAAACAATTTTATTTAACTTTTAATCATAACAGTAACAAGTGTATAGAACTTTTCGTAAAATGTGTGCAAATTGAGTCAACTGGTAAGATTTAATTAGGGATTCATTTAAAATGTGTATATAAAACAGTTTACAACTGAAGTATATGTAAAAGTAACATAGTGCTTAAGTGAAAATAAACTGGCTTAACAAAATCATTATTTTTCTCAGTAATATCCTGTTTTAATAGTGTAACACTATCTTATCAAAGTTAGATATACCTGGATACCTTAACCTGAGCTTAATCATAATTTTCAAAGTTACAATTTACACGGTACACTGGAATTTATAGTTTATATCTATAAATAAACTGTATATTACCAGTATGATTGTGCCTTTCTACTTCCTTACTATTGACATTAAAAAATTTGCGCCTTTAACTTATTTTCAAAAGCAAAGTTAGAAGACAGGAATGGTCGACTATTCTAAAGTAATGTCACAAAAGTAAGTTAAATAAATGAAAATCTAAAGTCAAAACAGGGGCATAACTTGGTAAAAAGCAAGACAGAGTTATGACATACCCTGCACTGCATGTCAGATCATCACAGTAAACCAAAGTGTCAAGTTTCAATCCATTCATGCTGGAGATTACAGAAACATCAGTTTAAATATGGGCATAGCTTTGAGAATAAGCAAACTAAGAGTTGCATACTTGTGCAATGCATATCAGATTATTAAAATGTGAAATTTAATCTATTTCATCAGTGGTTACTTAAATATGTAAAAGCCAACACACAAAAACTTAACCAGAAATATTATGCTGAAAAAGTGGATATTTTTGTAAAATGGAAAACAGGAGTTATGGAACCTGTGCACTGCAGGTCAGATCACCACAGTGAACAAGTTCTTGAAGTTTCAATCCATTCTCACAAGTGGTTACCGAGATATCAGCTTACATACAAAACTCAAACTTAACCAAATCGGGAATGTGGACAAATGTGTGAGTGCAACAGCTCCATCTATTCTTTTAAAAGTTGAGCTAAAAATGAAAAAAATAATCAAAAGATCCCTGCTTCTGAATAACAGAAGGTAATGTGTAATATCTCAATGGTCACACAAACAAAAATTCAAAACCTAGAGTCAAAGGAAGTCAGTTCCATTTTTGTACCTCCAAACTGACAACTCATTGCATAACAATTCCTCACATATTCATTTCTGGAAATGCTGGGTATGAAGGGCTACAGCGAAACTGCCATAACTCATTAAACTGAAAGAGCAACTGCTAAGTTTTCTGCTAAAACCCTGACAATTCAATATTGTCTTTCCAGTACAGGTTGATGAGGCACTATGTTTACAAGTATGCTTTTGAAAAACAATTTTTTCTCTAAACAATTTAATACAATGTCAAATAAAATCATCACAAATATCGCAGCATTCTGCATCTGCCTTTTACTCTTTATTCCAACAACTCGGCATTCAACATACAAATCGGCACTTTCATTTGGATGTGAATTTTGAGTTTTACTCAACTACCAACGTTGTCTGACCTCCCAAACACACGAGGTCAAATCACAGTATTTTACAAAATGCCCTATCTGCATCATTATCAGCTTGAGTCCTTCCCTACTGTTACTTTGCTATAGACTTTGGTTTTATCAGCAGACTTTTGCTCCTTCCTGAAAACAAACAAACAAACAAATTCATTGAACTGACATCCCCCGCATTACAGAACAAGGTTTCTGGCATACCAGAAAGTCATTGTTGGGTTTAACGTCCCAATGACACAGTTTAGGTCATATGGAAAACTTTCTAGCTCTGATGGTGAAGACCTCAGGTGCCCCTCTGTGCATTATTTCATCACAGGCGGGCACCCGGGTAGAATCACCGACCCTCTTTTAAGCCAGCTGGATGGCTTCCTCACATGAGCAATTCAAAACCATCGAGTGAAGCTTAAATGCATACCAGACAGGGATTTCCTGTGTTTTCACTGGCGCCGGAAAACTCCATCTCACACTCGTGGGTGTAAGATGACTCTTGCACTATAAATGATGTATAACGATCTACATATAATTATATAGCACATGCATTCATTTATATTTTGACAAATAAAAGGTATTAGTCTTGCCTACATATAAAGACTATGATGGTAAACAATTGTTCAAAGTTTCAAAGCCATATGACAAACAGTTAGACAAAATATGGACTGGTACTGAAATTTTAACTGATTTCCGAGTCCAAAAACGGCCGTAATTCAGCCAAAACAATTGGCAGAGTTAAGTACTCTTATCTACAGGTGGAGATCATGATAATAAACAAGTGTTCAAAGTTTCAAAGCCACAGGTCAAATACTTTTGATAAAACATGGACTGGTATAAAAACTGAACCAATTTCCAAGTCCTATAGATAGAAACTGTTATAATAAACAAGTAATAAATTAAGTTTCAAAGCCATATGTCAAACAGTTTACACAAAATATCAATTGGTACCAAGGTTTGTAAGTGAAAAGGGGCAATAATTCAGACAAAATCCTTGATGGAGTTATGTCCTCTTGCCTAAAGCTGGACACGGTAGTGGTCCCAAAGCAAATACCGTGGTGAGTAGGATAGCTCTACTTCTTCTTTGAATAGTCGAGCTAAAAAGCATTCTGCCTATCAATCAAAAATGCAGATTTTTTTTCTTTTAAAGAATGTTAGTTTGGTGTCAATTTCTCATACTTTACATACCGGTAAGTTATTTATTTCTTCAGTTAAAATACATTTAACAAGAGCTCGTAGAACACGAAATGCCACCCTTGATGCATTCAGTAATTGCACAAGGAACAGAAATTATTAAGTCACTGTACACAAAAGTTCTACTGTTCTGGGTCAATGTGACCTTGACCTTTGACCTATTGACCTCAAAATCAATAGGGGTCATCTGCTGGTCATGATTAACCTCCCGACCGACAGACCTACTGACCGACATCTGCAAAACAATATACCCCTCCTTCTTCGAAGAGGGACATAAAAATTTCTTGCAGAACTTAACAGGTCAAAATGTTCTATTAGTTTATGCAACAATAACCTAGACAATATAATCAAGTGTTACTGAACCTTCATCTCTGTGTGAGATACCTATGTACCAAAATTTGTGTTAAGGTTAGGGTCCCTGTGAAATAATGCTTAAATGACAGTATTAATTCATTTTATTTGTAATACATTTGTATATGGCATGAAAGAAAAAGAATTTATGACTAGTTGTAGGTGCAGATAGGAATGTACCAGTACAGCTGGTTTTGGAGTAACTCAGCAGAGCCTCATTACCACCTAAACTGTTACCCTAAAGCAAAAATTCCTATCCTCACCAGCAATCCATAAAAACTCGTATATTAACCTTAGTGAAAATATCAGATCTTTTGTATTTCTTTTATCAAAAGTATTTCAGTTATTTAGCAGCTGTGAGCTAATGTAACCAGTGTTCCTGGAGGCTGGCACCTGTACTAACGCTTTGTTTGCAAGTAACTGACAACTCCTACACAAAAACAAGAGGGTCATTATGACCCAGGATCGCTCACCTGAGTAATATGAGCTACATGTTTCAAATGTCAAACTGATGATAAAATATTAAGAAAGTCAGTAGGTCAAATTCATGGTCAATGAAATTCAGTTTTATGATTTGTGTGCAAAACTGTGTATGTCATCAAAATTTCAAGGCTGTATCTTAAACAACAAGAAAGTAGGTCAGTAGGTCAAGGTCAGTCAAGTGACATCATATTACTTAGGGTCATCAGGTAATTATAATTAAACAGTCTTGGAAATAGGATCAGATGATTTTTTAAGTATTTTTCCTATATAACTCACATAATAACTAAGTGACCCCAGGGCGGGGCCTTTTTTAACCCCAGGGGCATAATTTGAAAAATTTTGGTAGGGGACTACTGGATAATGCATCATACCAAATATCAAAAGCCTACGTCGTATGGTTTCAGACAAGAAGATTTAAAAAGCTTTTTCCTATATAAGTCTATATGAAACTTGGGACCCCCAGGGCAAGGCCTCTTTTCTTCCATGGGGTACAATTTGAACAATTTTGGTTAAGGACCATATGACAATGCTACAAACCAAATATCAAAGGTCTAAGTGTTGTGGTTTCAGACAAGAAGATTTTTAAACTTTTTTTCCTATATAAGTCTATGTAAAACTTGGGACTCCTGGGGCGGGGCCACATTTGACCCTAGGGGGATAATTTGAACAATCTTGGTAGAGGACCACTAGATGTTGCTACATACAAAATATCAAAGCCCTAGGCCATGTAGTTTTGTACAAGAAGATTTTCAAAGTTTTCCATATATATAAGTCTATATAAATCATGTGAACCCCGGGGCGGGGCTTATTTGAAAAAATTTGGTAGAGGACCACTAGATGATGCTACACACCAGATATCAAAGCCCTAGGCCCTGTGGTTTTGTACAAGAAGATTTTCAAAGTTTTCCCTATGTAAGTCTATATAAACCATGTGATCCCCGGGGCGGGGCCATATTTGACCCTAGGGGGACAATTTGAACAATTTTGGTAGAGGACCACTAGATGATGCTACACACCAGATATCAAAGCCCTAGGTCCTGTGGTTTTGGACAAGAAGATTTTTAAAGTTTTTCCTTTCGGTTGCCAAGGCAACCAGAGTTCTGAATGGAATTCAATTCTTTAAATAATTTTGAAAAGGGGCCACCCAAGGATCATTCCTGTGAAGTTTGGTGTAATTCTACACAGTGGTTTTCAAGAAGATTTTTTTAGAAATTGTTGACGCACGCACGACCCACGACGGACATTGAGTGGTCACAAAAGCTCACCATGAGCCTTTTGCTCATGTGAGCTAAAACAAGAGCACCGCCTTGCGGGTGCTGACGCTCATCTGATTTTTTTTGTGTAATAGAAATATTGTCCTACCCACGATTTTCTAAGTCTAAAAAGGGCCATCATTCTTGCAAAAAGCAGGATAGAATTATGTTTCTTGATGTACAGTGTCCACTTATGATGGTGAAAAACTGTTGCAAGTTTTAAAGCAATAGCTTTGATAGTTTATGAGAAAAGTCGACTTAAACATAATACTCAACCAAGAAAATGATTTTCTAAGTCCAAAAGGGGCAATAATTATTGCAAAAAGCAGGATGGAGTTATGTTGCTTGCTATACAGGGTCAGCTTATGATGGTGAACAAGTGTTGCAAGTTTCAAAGCAATAGCTTTGATAGTTTAAGAGAAAAAGTTGACCTAAACATAAAACTTAACCAAGAAATCTGATATTTTCTAAGTCCAAAAGGGGCCATAAATCTTGCAAAAAGCAGGATGGAGTTATGTTTCTTGCTGTACAGGGTCAGCTTATGATGGTGAACAAGTGTTGCAAGTTTTAAAGCAACAGCTTTGATAGTTTAGGATAAAAGCTGACCTAAACATAAAACTTAACCAAGAAAACTGATTTTCTAAGTCCAAAAGGGGCAATAATTCTTGCAAAAAGCAAGATGGAGTTATGGTTCTTGATGTACAGGGTCTGCTTATGATGGTGAACAAGTATTCCAAGTTTCAATGCAATAGCTTTGATAGTTTAGGAGAAAAGTTGACCTAAACATAAAACTTAACCAAGAAATCTGATATTTTCTAAGTCCAAAAGGGGCCATAAATCTTGCAAAAAGCAAGATGGAGTTATGTTTCTTGCTGTACAGGGTCAGCTTATGATGGTGGACAAGTGTTGCAAGTTTTAAAGCAATAGCTTTGATAGTTTAGGATAAAAGCTGACCTAAACATAAAACTTAACCAAGAAAACTGATTTTCTAAGTCCAAAAGGGGCAATAATTCTTGCAAAAAGCAAGATGGAGTTATGTTTCTTTCTGTACAGGGTCTGCTTATGATGGTGAACAAGTATTCCAAGTTTCAAAGCAATAGCTTTGATAGTTTAGGAGAAAAGTTGACCTAAACATAAAACTTGACCAAGAAATCTGATATTTTCTAAGTACAAAAGGGGCCATAAATCTTGCAAAAAGTAAGATGGAGTTATGTTTCTTGCTATACAGGGTCAGCTTATGATGGTGGACAAGTCTTCCAAGTTTCAAAGCAATAGCTTTGATAGTTTAGGAGAAAAGCTGACCTAAACATAAAACTTAACCAGGCAACGCCGACGCAGACGCCGACGCCGACGCCGACAACCGCTCAAGTGATGACAATAACTCATCATTTTTTTTCAAAAAATCAGATGAGCTAAAAATCATATAACCAATGAATTCAAGCCTAATATTGTATCAAAACTGCAGTCTTAGCAGTTATACTTACAATTGTTTTCTTCTCTCAATTTCTTGTTTGCTGAAAAACAGAACATAATAAACATTAAATTACAAGTACTTTCTTTTTTATTAAACGCTTTATATGTAATACATGAAATAGTATCATTTTATTTAAAAATTTTGTACAACAAAAATATTATTTTCTCGGAAATTCAATAATAAAGTCATTGTATGTAAAGTTAAGCCTTGAGTCAAAGTTCAAATCCAGGTTAAGGCTTTAAGACTTTTCAGACAAGATACAATAGCATCATAATCCATTGTTTACAAAGGTAACAGTTGCGGCCTAAACCTTTATTACTGTGAAATAATCTGTTGTGAAAAACGAAGCAGCACAGTAATCAGAATACTTATTATTATAATAACAATTTATTCTTCAGATTTAATTATAATAAATAAAATTCAAAACTAAAATATATTAACCAATGAGACAAACAAATAACAAAGACATTTTAAGAACTAGTGAAAATAAACAAATAACGCAAAGCATGGTCAACACCTCAACTAATTTCAAATTTAGCCCATATTAAAGTATAATTGGTAATTTGTATACAAGCTTACAGTGTAAATGTGAATGTTTTGTTTCTGGATATCGACAACTCTATTGGCACCTGCTACACTATATAAGTCCCAAACTCCATTCCTACGCATTTTCTTGAACAAACGTCCATCTTATTAAACTCTTAATCATCTAAACTTAATACATGTACTGAGCTGTTAAGTCAAAAACTGAACTCAGTTTAGATCTGTCATCTCTAGATCCTTTGTTTGCGTATAATCCTCTGTGTAAGAAAATGTACACAATGGAAAAAAATATATTTAAAATAGAATTACCGGTAAAACTCATAAGAAAAGCAGTCTACGATGGACAAAAGCATAAAAATGTTAATAATACAGGTAAAACTTGTAGACTCAAATTTATTCGGAACTTTCAAAATAACAGGATAAAAGACAAAAGACTTTATTGTGTAAAATTTGTAATCAACTTCATGTACCAATAAGTAATGGTTTTGGTCAAAACCATGAACTTACATGCCAACAAATGAGCTGCACCACGAGAAAACCAAGACAGTGCATTTGTGACCAGCAAAGATCCAGACCTGCATGCACGTCCGTGCAGTCTGGTCAGGATCCATGCTGTTCGCTAACAATTTCTCTAATTGCAGTAGGCTTTGAAAGCAAACAGCATGGATCCTGACCAGTCTGCGCGGATGCACAGGCTGGTATGGATCCACACTTGTCGCAAATGCACTATGTAGATTTTCTCAAGGTGCAGCTCAAGCGCTTTAACATTATTACATACTAAATGTTTTAAATGCAAAATGTTTTGGTGCAGTTCTTAAAACATATCAAGGCTGGTGTAAACATAACTTAATGGATTTTGGTAGAAGTATAATAGCAAAAATTTATATTTTCTTTTCATATATGTATTATGTTACTATAATGTAGGGATAACACATGTTGTTGTTTTTTTTGCATCCCATTATAAAAATCAGGAAATAAACAGGACAAAAATGATCCAAAACAGATCAGTGAAAATTGGAACAATATCCTTAGATTATATTTACACTGGCCTTATCTGATAAACTGGTGTGCACAAGCCTTTTTTCTTGCCTTATATTTCTGAAGCTGAAAATATTTTATGTGTGATGAATTACTGCTGACAAAAAAAATAGTGTAGACCAGAAATGTTTTTCTTTATTGCAGAAGAATAGTTGAAGTATGTACCATTACTATATCATTTATTCCTATAAACTGTAAGAAGGAAAAACCCAAATGACAACTAGCAATTTCCATTCTCTGTATGCAAGTTCAGCCTTCTCTGGTTGTTGCAAAAATTTAAGCCATTTCATTGAGATATGGCCAAATAATGTCAAAACAGCAAACGAAAATATGTAATCCCACAGAAATTGCTGGTTGTTACTGGGGATCCACTACCTTTATTCAAATATGAGCTTCACCATGAGAAAACCAACATAGTGGCTTTGTGACCAGCATGGATCCAGACCAGCCTGCGCATCCTCATGGTCTGATCAGGACCCATGCTGTTCACCAACGTTTTCTCTAATTGCAATAGGCTTTGAAAGCGAATAGCGGGTTGGTCTGGATCCATGCTGGTAGCAAAGCCACAATGTTGGTTTTCCCATGGTGTGGTTCAATTTTGGTCTTACACTACTTTATCCTAGTTCTGGCAAATGGGTTTAACAATCAACTTATTTATAGAATTCTACACAACATTTTTTAATGAAATAATTTAATATACATTATTTTCATTTTCAAACGGTACTGTGGATTGTGTAATATTGCTATTGTTTTGTTTGTTTTTTTTTGGTTGTTAGGATTTTAGTATTTTCATCCATAAATTAAAAGAAAACAAGGCAGTCTGAAAGACAGCTAAATCCCCCGCCACTGCTATTGTTAGTGAAAGGGTAAACCTTTGATTTTAGCTGTGACCTTGACCTTGAACTGACATGGCTGACTCATCAATTCTGCACAACATCTTGATGGGGTGATTATTTGACCCAAGTTTCATGAAAATCCTTCAAGGGGTTTAGGAGATACAGGGCTGAAACCTTTGACCTTCAGTTGTGACCTTGACCTTGAGTTGACATGACTGACTCATGAGTTCTTGATGAGGTGATCATTTGACCCAAGTTTGATGAAAATCCTTCAAGGGGTTTAGGAGATACAGAGTGGACACAAAATGGAAGGCTCAAGCCTTCGACCCTATAGTTGTGACCTTGACCTTGAGCTGGCATGGTTGACTCATAATTTCTGCACATCGTTTTGATGAGATAATCATTTTACCCAAGTTTTATAAAATTCCTTCAAGGGGTTTAGGAGATATAGAGCGGACACAAAATGGAAGGCTCAAACCTTTGACCTTCAGTTGTGACCCTGACCTTGAGCGACATGGCTGACTCATAAGTTCTGCACATCGCCTTGATGAGGTGATCGTTTGACCCAAGTTTGATGAAAATCCTTCAAGGAGTTTAGGAGATATAGAGTGGACACAAAATGGAAGGCTCAAACCTTTGACCCTAAGTTGTGACCTTGACCTTGAGCCGGCATGACTGACTCATGAGTTCTGCACATCGTCTTGATGAGGTGATCATTTGACCCAAGTTTCATGAAAATCCTTCAAGGAGTTTAGAAGATATAGAGTGGACACAAAATGGAAGGCTCAAAACCTTTGACCCTAAGTTGTGACCTTGACCTTGAGCCGGCATGGCTGACTCATGGGTTCTGCACATCGTCTTGATGAGGTGATCATTTGACACAAGTTTTATAAAATTCCTTCAAGGGGTTTATGAGATATAGAGTGGACACAAAATGGTAGGCTCAAACCTTTGACCTTGAGTTGTCACCTTGACCTTGAACCGACAAGGCTGACTCATGGGTTCTGCACATCATCTTGATGAGGTGATCATTTGACCCATGTTTCATGAAAATCCTTCAAGGGGTTTAGGAGATATGGACCGGACACGATTTTGATATGGACGGAAGGACGGACGGACGGAAGCACGGATGGACGCAGACCATTCCTATAATCCCTCCGCCACGGCAGGGGATTAAAAAGAAATATGAGTGATGCCGAAAATACCTAACCTCTGTAACATTTACAACCAATCAATAAAAAGGTTTATGTTCATTCATACAATGAAATTATATTTATGTAACAGTGTTATATTACGATTGGATATACACATGGATAATACTACCACTTCTAGAATTTAATTTCTATGACAGTCACTGCATTATTATTTCATCTACTAATGTTCCTGGTGGCTTTAAGACATGCTTTGATAAAAATTGCATATTAATAAAGGGATCAAATCCAAAATGGGTCCAGGTTTATGAAGCTGTGCTTCGAAACCAATCTGAAGACTCCAAAAAGTAATTTTTTTTGTTTTTCTTGTTTGATTTAATGTCGCACCGACACATGATAGGTCATATGGCGACTTTCCATCTTTAATGGTGGAGGAAGACCCCAGGTGCCCCTCCGTGCATTATTTCGTCACGAGCGGGCACCTGAGTAGAACCACCGACCTTCCGTAAGCCAGCTGGATGGCTTCCTCACATGAAGAATTCAACGCTCCGAGTGAGGCTCGAACCCACATCGCTGAGGGGCAACTGATTTGAAGTCAGCGACCTTAACCACTCGGCCACGGAGGCCCCCCAGCAAGTAATTGGTTGCTTCTGAGAATAGTTTTGAAATTTGCCAAAAGAAAGCTTGCAACACGAGACTGGTCTCCACACTTACTTTTATCATGTGTAACATGTATAAGAAGGAAATTTTCTTACAGATAAAATTTTTGAAATGAACTTGTTTGCACTGACAACTTTCAATTCCAACTGAACACTTACCTAAAGAAAAAAACAACTGTAGCATAAAGTCCTAAATAAAATAACATTTTACTTTTGCTAGCACTTCCTCGTTCCCACGCTTCAGCTTCCCTACAAGGAAACAAGTAAAGGTATATCTTAAATGCCAAAAAAAAAACAAGCAAAAAAAAACGAAAAAAAAAAACAAAACGATCCCCATATCTTATATCTTGGAACTCAGAATGCCAGCAGCTGTCCTTGACCAATCTGTTACCATGACCTTCAAAAAAGATGACTTTTACATTTAATACAAAGCCATTTCGCCAACTGGTAACCACTTACTTTCTGCGCCTTTGTCTGTAGTTTTCTCGTATTGAACAAAGAACTAATGTGATCAAGGTCACCACTTGGAAGTAGGCAAAAGTGTCCTCTGGAATTATTCTTCGCCTCGGAGTATCATCATATACCCTTAAAATCATAAAGTTGTTATTACCAACTTATCCTAAAAGCGACACTTACTTTTTGTAAAGAAAAGCTATGCCGATTAACGATGCATATATCGTATCACAATGGAACAAAGATTAAACATGTCATTTCGCCTCTCCCGATCCTTTTGGCGTCTTTCCTCATCTTCCCTACAAATTAAATTTTCTATCTATAATGGAAACAGTACTTGCGTTACTTGGTTTCAAACCAAAAACCATACTGTGAAACCATTGTCATTTTTGCGGATTATGATGAACTTCGTGGAATTCATGGTTGTGTAAAACCACCTTATTTACCCCATCAAACAAATAAATGTTTCTTTAATTCCGCACCCAATATTAAATCAACAATTTTCACAGAATTTGCGGTTTTGTAAATCCACCTAACTGAACCCGAATGAACAAATAAATCTTTATTTTCCATCCAAATCAAATCCACAAATTTACGTCTCCACTACACAGCTAATTTGGACAAAAACACAAAATCTCATACCAACAAAAAACTGAACAATTTCACAGTATAAGCGAAGGTACATTGGGTTAGTTGTTGAGTGTTGACTATGCTTTGACTCAGCTTGTTCAAATACGTACAGTCCGTGAGTCGTGACCTTGATATGGGCATGAATGATAACCTCCCATAACATAAAAATAGCCATAAGAATTGCCATGGTCCACCATATCCTATGGAATGCAACTAAAACTCCGTCATCATGCTCACTTTCCTCAGGCATGGCGTAAGATGTCGTTTTCTCTCCATTACCTCCGTTTTCTGCCTGTTGCTGCCTAAGAGCAAAAAATGTTTCATTATTTCTAAAATCCATATAATTATACTTATTAAAGTAAGCTTTTTAATAAGAACTTTATGGTGTGTTGAGCAGTACCTGTAAATATTGCTACCAGAAAAATTGAGGTGTTGCAGTTTAAATCTAAGTTTTAATTTCATTCTGGGTACAATCAAAATGAGCTAGGATTTGTATGTAGGATATGATAGAAACTTCATTATGGAGCATTGCACGACAATGATGTAGCATTGCTCGATCAGTAAACAATTTTATACATTAAATACAGTGATGTTTATAAGATCCTTAATACATGTACAGTTGAATATCGTTACCTCGATATCAGTTAGCTCGATACTCCGGTTAGCAAGATGTGTTTTGGTCGGTCCCAAATTTTCCCTTTATATTTTAATTGTATTATTTATCATTTCCTCGATATTATTAGCACAATATTTTGTTTAGCTCCATGGGATTTTTCAGTCCCGTCAGCTTACCTGTACTGTTCTTATACCTGATTTCGTCGATATCACAGCTTTTCAAAAATACCCATGTTACCGGTATTTATAAGGTGTGAAAATCAACCTATTGTTGTCCAGTGATGTATTAATTATAATCAAGTTAGTTTGTGCGTTTGTTTTGTTTGTCATTTTGTCTTTATTCCAATCTAAATGTTAACAAGTTTGCATTTGATTCTCAATAAATTAGTCTATAACAGTGTGCAAGCGGGCAGGCTGTTTTCCAATAAAACAATTAATTTGGACAAAATATTTTTCTGTTTGACGGAGTAAAAATCTGTCATTTTTGATCGAGTAACAATATGTGTAATTTTTGTCAATAAAATTAAGAGATCTATAAGATCTTATATCGGCTAAAACAAGATCAGATAGGGAAAATGAAATGGGCCCATGTTATGGAGATGGCATTCCTTACTGTTGACAGATAGGGAATAAGTACTTTGTGCATGTAAAAGTACAGGTTTCGGGCTTTCTTAAGATTATAACATTACATACTTTCCTGCGATTTCTTACACACTGTAATAGATAATATGGTTGAAAAATGGTGTTTTTTCATCGTTATGGTGTTGTAAATAAAAAATGGCAAATTTTAGCAAGCCAGTGATCAAAGCAGTATTACATTAATGTGAATTGGCAATAACAGACTTAAAATGTGGCATTTCAAATTAAAGAAAGTCAAATTATTTCTTTATCAGTGAAGGAATTAAGTTTTAATAAAAAAAATACGAAAACAGGCCTGCGTTATGTTTTTTTGTTTTTTTAAGGTCTGTCTCTATTACCCTATTACAAAGGCAACAGTGATATGCCAGATACAGTATGGTAGTGTGTGCTGTTGCTGATAATCATATACCACTCTGAATATAAAGATTTTGTTTCAGGTCCAAATGAAAAAAATTGAGTCATAATTTGGTAACATGACTTTTTCGTAGTGTCTGTAGATCAATGTTTGCAATATGTAAATTGTAAGACCCACAAATAATATTTACTATTTTGTATTATTTTCTATTTCAGACTGTCTCAGAGAATTAGCAGAACTAAACATCTTTCTGCTTCTGCGACTGGTTATTTGTTGGGAAGCAACAGAAATTTGTCAGTAGACCGTAGTGTCCGTAGATCAATAATTTAACTGTAGATAATTTTCTTAAAACCAGTACATAATCAATGAGCTTGGGATATTATTGATGTTTTTATAAGGATATACTGATTCCAAAGAGATAAAACTTTCATCTTTCAGAGTATTTTAGAAAAATATGTTTTTGTCTATCTTTTCAAGTGAAAATGAACTTTAGTAAGCTATAAAACGAGTTTCACTAAGTGTACTTTAGCCAGATTGCGTTATTTACATACAGTATAACTATCCAATATGAATCAGCAAACTATAATGTACATTTAACCACACTTGATCTCTTAACAGAGCTATTTTTTATATTGTCACTTGATCTACGGACACTACAAGAATGCATGATATGTACACAATCTCTAATATACTTAGTGTTTTACAGCTTTTTGAAAAATTAACATTACAAAAGGGAAATTATAACAAAATGAGGACAAAAAGAAACATTACAAAAGATAACAATGAAGAGAATGAAAAGAATTCTGTGCTTGCGAGTAAGAAGGCCAAAATTATGCGTAGATACAGGGCAAAAGTTAAAAGTGACAGTGCAAAATACGAAAAGATGAAACTTAAGGACAGAGAGAGGAAAAAAAGGGAAAGGGAAATGCAGAGAATAGCAAAACAGACTGATCCAGTACTGTGCAATGAGCTAAGACGTCAAAAAAGAGAACAACAGAGAAGATTTAGGAATAAACAGAAGTTAGATAAAGCCAAGAAAGAACAGAAAGAAGATAAAGCAAAAGCAAATGATTTAATGAAAAAGCTTAATGAAATGAAAGATAGTAGTGAAAAAAAGAAAGCTACCCTCAGAACCAAAATGTGGAGGATGAAGATCAAATTACAAAAAGAAAGAGAAAAAGAAAGTGTACCTAAAGGAAGAATAGTGAGCAGAACACTTACCACTGAGACAACCAAAGAAACAATAGTCAATGATGTGACTGATAGCACTCAAACAGAATCTGGAAACGAAGAAAATGCTGCAAATTGTGTACCTGATAGCAGTGATAGCTCAGAAAGCCTCCTTAGCAGTCCATACAGTTGCAGACAGACAGAATACAGGGCTGTTAAGAAGGTGAAAAACACTTTGCCTAAGACATTACACAAGAGCAGTATTAACTAAGCCAGTTGATAAGACGAGTTGGTTTCTTTCAGTTAGTACTAAGTACTGTTTAAATAAGTTGTGTGTATTTTTTTTCAAATTTTCCTATTAAAAGATTTTGTTTCTAAGTGTATTCAAAACATATCATAGTTCACTGGAAGCTTAAACTTGTGTTACTGTTATTACAGTCTGGTAAATACTCATGCACTAGTATGTAGTGTCCGTAGAATGCACCACTATATTGGTTCATCGAACTGTCACATGTGTTATTCTTTTTCAAATTGTTTGCTGTTTGTTCAAGGTTGATTGAGGTAGGTTTTTTGTTGTGTTGATGAGTTAATTTGTTAGTACAAACTGTTTGGAATACAAGTTTTTGTCTCAAATAGTTAATATTTTTATTCTTAAAGGACATTTTCAACAAAAGATTTCATAGCTGTGAATAATTCAATAGTTTTCTACTGTTATTTTTGAAGTATGGCTGTTTGAAAGTCAATTTTCTAAACTAAATTGTAACAAAAATGTTAAAATGATGGTGAAACTAAGGTTTAGACACAGTATGAATTTCTGTAGTGTCCGTAGCTGTTATAACAGTGATTCTTTAAGACAAGTTAATGATATTTAAAATGTTTAAAATGTTAAGCATTTGTTTGTGGCTACAAGATTGTGTTTTTTATGCAAAAGCTTAATACACTTTATGCCAGGATAGAGGTTAGATATACATTTTCTACTTAAAAAACACCATGAGAAAAAAATTTTGACTCAGGTTTTGGAAATATGTAACCATAAACAAGAGCTGTCTCCATATGATGACACATGCCCCTGATGGCACTTTGAATGAATAGTTATGGCCGATGTTAGAGTTTAGGACCTTTGACCTACGGACCTTGGTCTTGTGCGTGACACGCTGTCTTACCGTGCCACACATTCATGCGTAGTTATTTTAAAATCCATGCATGAATGACAAAGATATGGACCGGACATGCCCATCATTGCACTATCATGAAATATGACTTTTAACGTCTAAGTGTGACCTTGACATTTGAGCTACGGACCTGGGTCTTGCGTGCGACACGTCGTCTTACTGTGGTACACATTCACGCCCAATAATTTTAAAATCCATGCATGAATGACAAAGATATGGACCGGACATGCCCATCATTGCACTAGCATGAAATATGACCTTTAACGTCTAAGTGTGACCTTGACATTTGAGCTACGGACCTGGGTCTTGCGTGCGACATGTCGTCTTACTGTGGTACACGTTCACGCCCAATAATTTTAAAATCCATGCATGAATGACAAAGATATGGACCGGACACGCCCATCAATGCACTATCATGAAATATGACCTTTAACTTCTAAGTGTGACCTTGACCTTTGAGCTACAGACCTGGGTCTTGCGCGCGACACGTCGTCTTACTGTGCCACACATCTATGCGTAGTTACTTGAAAATTCATCCATGGATGACAAAGATATGGACCGGACACGCCCATCAATGCACTATCATGAAAAATTACCTTTAACGTCTAAGTGTGACCTTGACCTTTGAGCTACGGACCTGGGTCTTGCGCGCGACACATCGTCTTACTGTGGTACACATTCAAGCCAATTTATTTGAAAATCCGTCCATGGATGTCAAAGATATGGACCGGACACGAAAATTGCGGACAGACGGTTCAAAAACTATATGCCTCCCTTCGGGGGCATAAAAAAGAAACATTCACATCAGTTGTATTTTTATGATTGTGTAAACCTTACTTTAGTTAGTCATTACATAACTTTCTCTGTATATTGCAACAGCATTGTTGGAATCATCATCAAATCATGTAACATGTTTTGTAGTGTCCGTAGACATTTTAAAACCTCTTCATGAACCAATTTATTTTCAAAACTCGTAAACTTTTAGTCCTGAGCATCTGTTTTGCATAAAAGCACAATGTCTTGTTAGTGAACTGAAGTAGTTTTCCTATCATTGTCAGCTGTTCTGTTAAAATAAAAGAATTTGAAAAGTTTAATAAACAATTTGTGTTATTATAATCATACTTCTTATGCAAATATTAACACAATAATGTCTTCTATCCAGTGGTTTTTGAGTGAAACTTGCTAAATTGTACTTGTTTAAGCAAGTTACAGTCAAAATGAATCTTTACTTCAGTGTTTTCCATAAATTACACATTGTTATGCCTTGTGTTTGTAGTGTCCGTGACTCTGCTACCCTCATATAATTGCTGCCTTGTAAATTTTATAGCAGACAGTCCTAGTCAAAAAGGTTTTGGTATTTGGTCCCTAGTATATTAGACCATGACATGGGCTGAAAAAATGAGGATTTGAAAAACTTTATTTTTTTGGCAAAATTGCAACATAAATTCCCTATCTGATCTTGTTTTACGATCGTATTTACGTTTTATATTATTTCTTTCCCCTATCAAACCCTCTAAAAGAAGCATGAAATGTAATGACAATAAAGACGTCATACTCAGATACAAAATGTAGTCCTAGATTGACGATATCATTACGTCGAACTTCGGATACATTGATGTAATTTTTGCAGTCCCTTGAATATTGAGGTAACGGTATTTGACTGTATATCTGCTGGCATAAAAATCCATAGATATTCTGACAAGTACAAATGTACAATATAACCGACAATCTGCATAAACATAATGTGCAGAGTTGAGCTCCATCTCCTAGTAAACTGATAAGCCAAAAGGAAAAGCAAATAACACAAATGATCAGTCTAAATTCACTTACTAGTAAATGGTCAAAAAATGAAAGCTGACTGCAGACTAAAATATCAGACATAAGGTTTGATAAGTATTAATTTTATTTTCCACTGAAACAAGAGCTGTCACTAATGGTGACAAATGCCCCCCGCAGCGCCTTGACCTTTGACCTGGTGACCCAGAAGTCAGTAGGGGTCGTGTACTCAATAAGTACTATCAGCATGTGAAGTTTGAAGGTCCTGGGTGCAGTGGTTCACGAATAAAGTGCCTTCATGCAAAAAGTTAACGTTGTGACGAACGAACTAACGAACAGACGGACAGTTGAAAACTAATATGCCTCCCTTCGGGGGCATAAAAAACAACAAAATATTTATTCCAGGATGTCTGACTTTCTAATATCTACGCGATCCAAGCTACTGCACAGGAACTTTTTCTATCTATGACCATGACCTTATCAATACTGACCTCAAATGAATGAGTCTTTGATTTTCTGCAGAGGGCAATTTAAAGCAATGTTCACTTTTAACAGAATATAACTTACAGAACAGAAAAATATTATACTTTAAACCTGACAAAAGAATACAAACATAGGAAATACCAAAGCTATATTACATGCCAGGAGAAGAAAATGGCTCATTTGCACAGATGCTAGTAATTTCTTACCAAAAGGTAATACAATAAAAATTCATTTCAATGGTAGAGAATGATTTGTTTCTAAATGTATATCAAACAGAAAAGTGTCAAAATAGTGTTCCATTGACTTTAAGCCTGCTGGCCACAAGTGGTTTTGCCTCTGCAACTTGTGCAGACCAAGATCAGCCTGCACATCTGTGCAAGCTGATCATGGTCTTCAGTCAGTAAATTTTCACTGAACATCCCTTTGAATAAGAAGTGGTATTGCCCAAATTGAATGATGGACCAGTCCATTTTAGAAATTTACCAAAGTAAAGGTTAAATATACAACTGCAATTTTCAAACAGAAATTCTGTGTTGAAATACGAGGTGTTGGCCATGCTTTTTTTTAAAGCTCTGTAATATCTTTGATACATACTGCCTTGTAATAATAGAACGGTCTTCAGTCAGTATCTCGATAAATATAAGGACACAAGCAAAAATGGTAACAAATGAAACAAAGTACTGCAACTGCCGTGTTAGCTCTTCTTGCTGAGCCTTTCTGTCAATTCTATTTCTATTTGTATATCTAGGTTGACCTCTTGACCTGCAGGAAATATACATGGCAAATATGAGCCACGCCATGAGAAAACCAACATAATGGGTTTGCAACCAGCATGGATCTAGACCAGCCTGCGCATCCGCGCAGTCTGCTTAGGATCCATGGTGTTCGCTAACAGTTTCTCTAATTGCTATAGGTTTTGAAAGCGAACAGCATGGATCCTGACCAGACTGCGCGGATATGCAGGCTGGTCTGGATCCATGCTGGTCGCAAAGCCACTATGTTGGTTTTCTCATGGCACGGCTCATATATATAATAAAGGACCGACCACTCAGCGTCCCAACAGAAGTAAATGCTCAAGTTACTCAAGGTACTGTGTGATCCAAAGATATAAAATCTTCGGAAAATTGTCAGGTACCACTAACTTCACGTGAGCCTATGGACTCAAGCGAGCAATTTTTCGCTGTATATACAATATTCTTACTCAGTGATACTTTTAAACTACTAGTTTATTATACTCAAACTAGAAGCTTTGCTTTGGTGCCTTATCAAACGGGTTGAAAGCCTACTTTGTGTATGTGCACATTTCAAAACAGACGTGCAGGTATAAAATTGTGCATAGTAGTATCAAGTATTTACATATTTATTTACATATTTATGCATACATGTAAAAAATGTATTGATTATAACGTGTTTGATGTGCAAGTGTATCATCTATGCGTATCTTTATTCATGCACAGTCATGTATTTTCAATGTAAATACATGCAATGTACACTTTCACCCGAGATGGTACACCACTGTACCTGATATAAGTAATGTCCCTCATAACTTATGCTTCGCAATGATGTTCTTAAACAGTCTAATTACATCATCTTTTAAATATGTACATTATAAGAATTTATGCATTATTTACCAGTATAGATATATTTTTTTCCCCATTGTTTAACCATTTTGGGCTTCATTGTTGCACAATCATGTTTCTATGTTTTTTTTTTCTGAAAGACATAAAATTGTTCCTTTCAACTTAATATCAAGCTATCTTTTCATTCCATCAAAAGCTTTTATAATTAGCGTGTTTTTTTATCAAGTTTTTATTATTCTGATTATCATCCCTTCCACTTTCAAAACTCTGGTATAGAATATAAATTGAGTTGAGGTGTTTCCCATATTCTTTGCATTACTTATTTAATGTTTATGGTAATACAAACCCGAAAGCCTTCTCTGATGTTACCATATACAGTAAGAAGCCTCGTAAGAGCAGATACGGTACAACCAGAATTAAAATGGTGGATCTTATTATGCGAATGTACCGGTACTCTGTATCCGCTTGGAAGTTGTCGTAACTTCAAAAGCAAAAATAATTCAACTTTACTTCTGGGCTTACATAATTAATTAATGCAATTCTGTAAACAAATTAAACTTTCTTTATTCCAAACTGTTTCTTCATTTCGAAATGTTTACCAAACAGCTTCTTTATTCCAAAATGTTTACTAAACCATTTCTTTATTCCGAAATGTTTACCAAACCGCTAACCAGAATGTTCAGCTGTATTTCCCAATTAACTCAAGCAAATTTTCAATTTCCAAAATAAATAGATTTTGTACTTCAAAGTAACATCATAACCTTTTAAAAAAAATTCTCCTCTAACAAGCCTTTACGGCCTAAAAAACTTAAATTTCAACATCTTTTACGTAAATCAAAAGGTGTTGACCATCCTTCACATATTACAAGGTGATACTTGCTCTTCCATGAGTTTACGGTAAAGTTCTATATATGCCAGAACATGGAACGAGATCAGCAGAGCCACTAAAATAATACTTCTGTCTGTGGGTGGATCAGAGTAACTATACGAACCTCTAAAACACAATACATTGTATACAGATGTCAAAATTGTCATTCACTAAACAGTAGAAAGTCTTTGTTTTGCCTACGATAATTATCTTTCCAACTTCAAGACAATCTATTCTTACTTTTTTGTTGTGTTCAGAATGGTTCAAGATATATATACAGTCAAACTTCATTAGCTCAAACTTGACTAGAAAATGAGCCGTGCCATGGGAAAACCAACATAGTGGCTTTGCGACCAGCATGGATCCAGACCAGCCTGCGCATCCGTGCAGTCTGGTCAGGATCCATGCTGTTCGCTAACAGTTTCTATAACAGCAATAGGCTTTGAAAGCGAACAGCATGGATCCTGACCAGACTGCGCGGATGCGCAGGCTGGTCTGGATCCATGCTGGTCGCAAAGCCACTATGTTGGTTTTCCCATGGCATGGCTCAAATTTGTTCATAATCAGAGCCATCAGACAATATACATTACACAGAAACTTTGCTAGGAACTGACAATGAGTTTGAGCAAAGGGCAGTGCATGAATTATATGAGCTTGAGCGGACGAGGTTTGACTGTACATCATAATTTTTCAATAAGAACAAAGTATACAGTTACAGTTTTCTACTACTGCTTGATCACTGAACTTCAAGGCTATGTAATGAAGTCTGGGCACCATCAAAAAAACCTGTGCGTAGGCTTGACCTTTGAAACAGGCCAGTATATGAATCATCTGCTACAGAATTTAGGCAATAAATCCACTATGTCTCATCAGATAAGTCATCATTGTGATTAGGAAAGAGAGAACCTACATGCATCTTTCTAATCTAAAGGAAAGATCAGAGGTACTGATATGTGCTGCTAATGGAAAAATCGAAGAAAAACTGAGATTGTGACAACTACTTAATCTGATTTATAATAAGTGATCTTATATTCAACTCAATGAGCCAGACAGATAATTATTATAGTTAATTTTTATCAATAAAATGTCTGAAATATAATTTATAACAAGAGCACTGCCTTGCGGGTGCTGACGCTCATCTGATTTTTTATGTATAAAAGAAATATTGTCCTACCCATGATTTTCTAAGTCTAAAAAGGGCCATCACTCTTGCAAAAAGCAGAATAGAGTTATGTTTCTTGATGTACAGTGTCCACTTATGATGGTGAAAAACTGTTGCAAGTTTTAAAGCAATAGCTTTGACAGTTTATGAGAAAAGTTGACTTAAACATAATATTCAACCAAGAAAATGATTTTTCTAAGTCCAAAAGGGGCAATAATTATTTCAAAAAGCAGGATGGAGTTATGTTGCTTGCTGTACAGGGTCAGCTTATGATGGTGAACAAGAGTTGCAAGTTTTAAAGCAATAGCTTTGATAGTTTAAGAGAAAAAGTTGACCTAAACATAAAACTTAACCAAGAAATCTGATATTTTCTAAGTCCAAAAGGGGCCATAAATCTTGCAAAAAGCAGGATGGAGTTATGTTTCTTGCTGTACAGGGTCAGCTTATGATGGTGAACAAGTGTTGCAAGTTTTAAAGGAATAGCTTTGATAGTTTAGGATAAAAGCTGACCTAAACATAAAACTTAACCAAGAAAACTGATTTTCTAAGTCCACAAGGGGCAATAATTCTTGCAAAAAGCAAGATGGAGTTATGTTTCTAGATGTACAGGGTCTGCTTATGATGGTGAACAATTATTCCAAGTTTCAAAGCAAAAGCTTTGATAGTTTAGGAGAAAAGTTGACCTAAACATAAAACTTAACCAAGAAATCTGATATTTTCTAAGTACAAAAGGGGCCATAAATCTTGCAAAAAGCAAGATGGAGTTATGTTTCTTGCTATACAGGGTCAGCTTATGATGGTGAACAAGTATTCCAAGTTTCAAAGCAATAGCTTTGATAGTTTAGGAGAAAAGCTGACCTAAACATAAAACTTAACCAGGCAACGCCGACGCCGACGCCGACAACCGCTCAAGTGATGACAACAACTCATCATTTTTTTTCAAAAAATCAGATGAGCTAAAAATGATCTTAAAAATCACTTTTAAAAACAACTGCAAACCCTGACTTGTGAGAAATTTTGCCCCCTTAAAAATCATGCCTGTAATCTCTAACTTAAAAATCTTTTAAGAAACAAAATATGAGAATACCTCTTTAAAACTAAAAATGTGTCCAAGGGACACAGATGCCCCCAGTATTTGACAAAGGACACAAATTTTTTCTTAGGTCAGGGGCTATAACTCCTACAATACTGAATGAATTGGGACGCGAAACCCCAGGTGCACAACTGCACAGGCTGACCAACATTCCTGTAAACTTTGGTGACTCTAGGTCAAATGATTTTGGAGCTACGCGCAACACAACATTAAAATGACCAATTTTTAACTAAGTCTGGGGCCATAACTCCTACATGACTGAACAAATCCGGACACGAAACCCCAGGTGCACAACTGCACATGCTGACCAACATTCCTGTAAATTTTGGTGACTCTAGGTCAAATACTTTTGGAGCTATGTGCGACACAACATTAAGATGACCAATTTTTTACTAAGTCAGGGGCCATAACTCATACATGACTGAATGAATCCGGACGCGAAACCCCAGGTGCACAACTATACATGCTGACCAACATTCCTGTGAAGTTTTGTGACTCTAAGTTAAATACTTTTGGAGCTAGGCGCGACACAACACTATTACTAAAATGACCAATTTTTACGAAGTCAGGGCCCATAACTCATACATGACTGAATGAATCCAGACGGGAAACCCCAGGTGCACAACTACACATGCTGACCAACATTCCTGTAAATTTTTGTGACTCTACGTCAAATACTTTTGGAGCTAGGTGCGACACAACATTTTCGGAAGGACGGACAGACGGAAGGACGGACAAGGGCAAATCTATATGCCCCCCGCCCCCCAAAAGTGGGGGCATAATAAAAACTCATTTCAATGGTTGAGAATGATTTGTTTCTAAATGTATATCAAACAGAAAAGTGTCAAAATAGTGTTCCATTAACCTTTAGCCTGCTGGCCGCAATTGGTTTTGCCTTTGTGACCTGTGCAGACCAAGATCAGCCTGCACATCTGTGCAAGCTGATCATTGTCTGCAGTCAGTAAATTTTCAGTGAACATCCCTTTGAATAAGAAGTGGTACTGCCCAAACTGAATGATGGACCAGTCCATTTTAGAAATTTACCAAAGGTTAAATATACAACTGCAATTTTCAAACAGAAATTCTGTATTGAAATACGAGGTGTTGGCCATGCTTTTTTAAAATTCTGTAATATCTTTGATACATACTGCCTTTTGATAATAGAACGGTCTTCAGTCAGTATCTCGATAAATATAAGGACACAAGCATAAATTGTAACAAAAGAAACAAAGTACTGCAACTGCCGTGTTAGCTCTTCTTGCTGAGCCTTTCTGTCAATTCTATTTCTATTTGTATATCTAGGTTGACCTCCTGACCTGTAGGAAATACACATGGCATATATAGTAAAGGACCAACCACTCAGCGTCCCAACAGAAGTAAATGTTCAAGTTACTCAAGGTACTGTGTGATCCAAAGATATAAAATCTTCGGAAAATTGTCAGGTACCACTAACTACGTGTGAGCCTATGGACTCAAGCGAGCAATTTTTCGCTGTATATACAATATTCTTACTCAGTGATACTTTAAAACATTCTATCAAAAGCTTTGTACAATTAGCATGGTTTTTACCAAGTTTAATGATTCTGATTATCAGGCCCTCTACTTTCAAAACTCTGGTATTGAATATAAATTTTTTTTGTTGAGTTGAGGTGTTTCCCATATTCTTTGCATTACTTATTTAACGTTTACAGTAATACAAACCCAAAAGCCTTTTCTGATGTTACCATATACAGTAAGAAGCTTCGTAAGAGTAGATATGGTACAACCAGAATTAAAATGGTGGATCTTATTATACGTATGTACTCTGTATTCGCTTTGAAGTTGTTGTTACTTAAAAAGCAAAAATAATTCAACTTTACTTTTGAGCTTACAAAACTAATTAATTAATGCAATTCTGTAAACAAATTAAACTGAGTGTCTTTATTCCGAAATGTTTACCAAACCGTTTCTTTATTCCAAAATGTTTACCATACCGCTAACCTGAACGTTCGCCGCATTACCCAAATAAGTCAAGCAAATTTTCTGATTAACTCGAGCAAATTTTCGTTTCCAAAATAAACAGATTTTGTATTTCAAAGTAACATCATAATCTAAAAAAAAAATTCTCCTCTAACAAGCCTTTACGGCCTAAAAAACTTAAATTTCAACATCTTTTGAAACGTAAATCAAAAGGTGTTGACCATCCTTCACATATTACAAGGTGATACTTGCTCTTCCATGAGTTTACGGTAAAGTTCTATATATGCCAGAACATGGAACGAGATCAGTAGAGCCACTAAAATAATACTTCTGTCTGTGGGTGGATCAGAGTAACTATACGAACCTCTAAAACACAATACATTGTATACAGATGTCAAAATTGTCATTCACTAAACAGTAGAAAGTCTTTGTTTTGCCTACGATAATTATCTTTCCAACTTCAAGACAATCTATTCTTACTTTTTTGTTGTGTTCAGAATGGTTCAAGATATATATACAGTCAAACTTCATTAGCTCAAACTTGACTAGACTGAAAAATGAGCCGTGCCATGGGAAAACCAACATAGTGGCTTTGCGACCAGCATGGATCCAGACCAGCCTGCGCATGCGCGCAGTATGGTCAGGATTCATGCTGTTCGCTAACAGTTTCTCTAATAGCAATAGGCTTTGAAAGCGAACAGCATGGATCCTGACCAGACTGCACGGATGCGCAGGCTGGTCTGGATCCATGCTGGTCGCAAAGCCACTATGTTGGTTTTCCCATGGCATGGCTCAAATTTGTTCATAATCAGTGCCATCAGACAATATACATTATACAGAGACTTTGCTAGGAACTGACAATGAGTTTGAGCAAAGGGCAGTGCATGAATTATACGAGCTCGAGCGGACGAGGTTTGACTGTACATCACAATTTTTCAATAAGAACAAAGTATACAGTTACAGTTTTCCACTACTGCTTGATCACTGAACTTCCAGGCTATGTAAAGAATTCTGGGCACCATCAAAAAAACCTGTGCGTAGGCTTAACCTTTGAAACAGGCCACTATATGAACCATCTGCTACAGAATTTAGGCAATAAATCTCATCAGATAAGTCATCATTGTGATTAGGAAAGAGAGAACCTACATGCATCTTTCTAATCTAAAGGAAAGATTAGAGGTACTGATATGTGCTGCTAATGGAAAAATCAAAGAAAAACTGAGATTGTGACAACTACTTAATCTGATTTAAGTGATCTTATATTCAATTCAATGTGCGAGACAGATAATTATTTTAGTTAATTTTTATCAATAAAATGTCTGAAATATAATTTATACAAATGATCTTAAAAATCACTTTAAAAACAAACTTGTGCGAACCCTGACTTGTGAGAAATTTTGTCACCTTAAATATCATGTCTGTAATATCTAACTTAAAAATCTTATTTTACAATTTTACACACAAAACAACTTTTAAGAAACCAAATATGAGAATACCTCTTTTAAACAAGAGCTGTCACTAATGGTGACAAATGCCCCCGCAGCACCTTGACCTTTGACCTGGTGACCCCAAAGTCAATAGGGGTCGTGTACTCAATAAGTACTATGAGCATGTGAAGTTTGAAGGTCCTGGGTGCATAGTGCCTTCATGCAAAAAGTTAACATTGACCCCTGTGACCTTGACCTTTGACCTGGTGACCCAAAAGTCGGTACGGGTCGTGTACTCAATAAGTACTATTAGCATGTGAAGTTTGAAGGTCCTGGGTGCAGTGGTTCGCAAGTAAAGTGCCTTTAAAAGTTAACATTGTGATGAACGAACTAACTAACAAACGAACGGATGCACAGTTGAAAACTAATATGCCTCCCTTTGGGGGCATAAAAAAACAAAACAAAAAAAACCAAAAAACTTTAGACTTTAGAAAATTTGAATCCTTTAAAAAACTGTCTTATCTTTTTAAACATTCACAAGTACAATATGCATTAAATTCACCAAACAGCTTCAAATGCTGCCCCACCCCACCCCCTCCCCCTCCCCCAAGCTAAGATGCTGACCCCACCCCCCAGCTAAGATGCTGACCAGCTTTACTCTCGTTAACTGAATACTTGCCTAAATATATAGGCAAATAATTTTGCCAGAACAAAATAGGGTATGATAACATAACCGAGCACATAGAACACCACTAATCGTTTCAATGCAGCATCGCTAAAAAACTCGTGTGATCTTGATCTGTTGGTTTTGGGCCTAAAATAAACATTTTAAAGATACACTATGAGCCTATTTCCCTTAAATATTTTTATCATTACACTATTATCTTTCAATGTTGAAAATTCTATCAAACGTACTGATCAATATAACAACCAGCTTTGTAATGTAGAGCCAACCGCATTCACAATCAAATGGCACATTATAACTGTTACAGTCACTTCTTCAACAAGAGGACCATGATGGTCCTGAATCGCTCACCTCTTCCCACATGACCCAGTTTTGAGTATGACGTCGTTTTTTCTATTATTTGACATAGTGACCTAGTTTTTGAGCTCATGTGACCCAGTTTTGAACTTGACCTAGATATTATCAAGATAAAAATTCTGACCAATTTTCAAGAAGATCCATTGAAAAATATGGTCTCTAGAGAGGTCACAAGGTTTTTCTATTATTTGACCTATTGACCTAGTTTTCGAAGGTACGTGACCCTGTTTTGAATTTTACCTAGATATCATCAAGGTGAACACTCTCACTAATTTTCATGAAGATCTCATGAAAAATATGGCCTCTAGAGGTCACAAGGTTTTTCTCTTTTTATACCTACTGGCCTAGTTTTTGACCGCACGTGACCCAGTTTGGAAACTGACCTAGATATCATCAAGATGAACATTCCGATCAATTTTCATGAAGATCTATTGAAAAATATGGCCTCTAGAGAGGTCAAAAGGTTTTAATAATTTTAGACCTACTGACCTAGTTTTTGACCGCAGTTGACCCAGTTTCAAACTTGACCTAGATATCATCAAGATGAACATTCAGACCAACTTTCATACAGATCCCATGAAAAGTATGGCCTCTAGAGAGGTCACAAGGTTTTTTTATTATTTGACCTACTGACCTAGTTTTTTAAGGCACGTGACCCAGTTTCAAACTTGACCTAGATATCATCAAGGTGAACATTCTGACCAATTTTCATACAGATCCCATGAAAAATATGGCCTTTAGAGAGGTCACAAGGTTTTTCTATTATATGACCTACTGACCTAGTTTTTGATGGCACGTGACCCACTTTCAAAACTGACCTAGATATCATCAAGATGAACATTCAGACCAACTTTCATACAGATCCCATGAAAAATATGGCCTCTAGCGAGGCCACAAGGTTTTTCTATTATTTGACCTACTGACCTAGTTTTTGACGGCACGTGACCCACTTTCGAACTTGACCTAGATATCATCAAGGTGAACATTCTGACCAATTTTCATGAAGATCTCATGAACTATATGGCTTCTAGAGAGGTCACAAGGTTTTTCTATTTTAGACCTACTGACCTAGTTTTTGAATGCACGTGACCCAGTTTCAAACTTGACCTAGATATCATCAAGGTGAACATTCAGACCAACTTTCATACAGATCCCATGAAAAATGTGGCCTTTAGAGAGGTCACAAGGTTTTTCTATTATTTGACCTACTGACCTAGTTTTTGATGGCACGTGACCCAGTTTCGAACCTGACCTAGATATCATCAAGATGAACGTTCTGACCAATTTTCATGAAGATCTTGTGAAATATATGGCCTCTAGAGAGGTCACAAGGTTTTTCTATTTTTAGACCTACTGACCTAGTTTTTGATGGCACGTGACCCAGTTTCGAACTTGACCTAGATATCATCAAGATGAACGTTCTGACCAATTTTCATAAAGATCTTGTGAAATATATAGCCTCTAGAGAGGTCACAAGGTTTTTCTATTTTTAGACCTACTGACCATGTTTTTGAAGGCACGTGACCCAGTTTCGAATTGACCTAGATATCATCAAGGTGAACATTCTGACCAATTTTCATGAAGATCTTGTGAAATATATGGCCTCTAGAGAGGTCACAAGGTTTTTCTATTTTTAGACCCACTGGCCTAGTTTTCGAAGGCACGTGACCCAGTTTCGAATTTGACCTAGATATCATCAAGATGAACATTCTGACCAACTTTCATAAAGATCCCATGAAAAATGTGACCCCTAGAGTGGTCACAAGCAAAAGTTTACGGACGGACGCACGGACGGACGGACGCACGGACGGACGACGGACACCGCGCAATCACAAAAGCTCACCTTGTCACTTTGTGACAGGTGAGCTAAAAACACCACCAGAATTTATAGTTGGCAGTGCAAGTTCATAATGTGGCTAGTTATACAATTTTGAAGTAAGTACTTTTTTTAACCTAACATACAATATTATTTATACACACAAAACATTTTTTTTTTGTTTACATAGATACGTTTTATTAAAATCAATTTCTTTCAAATAAAGTAACTTCAGCATAATGTAACTGTAAACTAATTTGGTAAGTATAGCATTGTAGCACTGGCATTATCAAGGCCCTATTTTTTTCTTTGATTTGTTTTTTCTCTCTCTTAATATGATGAGAGTGTGTAAGCTGGGATACCCAAAGGTAGCTGGTTCAAACACCAGCGGTATCGCAACATAATAAACAGTTTTTTGTTGTTTCTTCTCTCTACATGGTTCAGTCTGAAAGCTTACTTCAAAACCAAAGCAGAAACACATTTGCATTTAAACACATTTTTTTTTTGCATTAGATATTACGGTCATTTTTTTAACACTTAATTCAGCACTAAAAAGATAAAATTAAATTGCACAAGATACTGTATCTATTTAAAGAGCAAACCAACATAGTGCATTTGCGAACAGCATGGATCCAGACCAGCCTGCGCATCTGCGCAGTCTTGTCAGGATCCACTGTTCACTTTAAAACCCTATTGCAATTAGAAAAACCGTTAGCGAACAGTATGGTTCCTGACCAGACTGCGCAGATGCGCAGGCTAGTCTGGATCCATACTGGGCGAAATGCACTATGTTGGTTTTCTCATGGTGCGGCTCACATAATTTAAAATTAAAGATAGGTTTGCCTTTAAGCATGGGACAAACTTAACAATGTTTTTGAGCATCTGACACACCGGTTTTATTTTAAGTTGTTTTTACTGATTCATCTGTTCCGCAAGTAAAAAAGCCCCTATTTCAAATGGAGATAAACAAATTCACTACTTCTAAGACAAAGTTGAGGTGTTGAGCAAGCCTGTACTTTTTATATAATTTAATAACACTTGCTTGCACATGTCATTGAAGGCGTAAAAGACTCCCAAGTAGAAAGGAAGGAGTATGAGAAGAGAGTATATTGTCGACACCTTTTGTCTAAATTCCCAATCAATTCCAAAGTCGTCAGGTTTATACTCCTCATGTCTTCTAGAAGCATCACAGAACAGAAATATATGCTTTTACTACAGTCATGTTTTTCAGTAAATCATCGAAAAATTACAGTGAAATATATATCTGGTATTCCCACAGTGAAAACTATCAAATATATTTTTTCCCAGGTTAGAAACTATAACATGGGTAAATTTAGTCAAAACATGAAATTAAAGGAGCAGTTGTTTGTTTTACATGTTAAAATCAAAATGTCTTTCACTCATGAACACCATATTCTATATTTTGTGGCTATGCCACCCGTGAAAATATTGCATGAGATTGATTAGTTCATTATAGAAATTTAGCAGGGTAAACATTATTTCGCTTTCTTTCAAATATAATACGAGTGACTCCTTATAGAAACAGAAATATTTGTTAAGTTTTAGTCGGAATTGGTAAAATACAGTCAAAGCCCTAATATAACTTCTTAAAGAAACATAGAACTTTTTTTGTCAGAATAGAGAATAAACAGTCAAAGCCTTTGTTCCTATAATGACGTAAATCTGAAATAATCTAATTAACACATTCTAAACTATAAACACCCCTGCATAATTCTTATCACTGTTAAAAACAAGAGGGCCATGAAGGCCCTGTATCGCTCACCTGACCTATTGACCTAAAGATCATCAAGATCAACATTCTGACCAAGTTTCATTAAGATATGGTCATAAATGTAGCCTCTAAAGTGTTAACTAGCTTTTCCTTTGATTTGACCCGGTGACCTAGTTTTTGCCCCCACATGACCCAGATTCGAACTTGACCTAAAGATCATCAAGATTAACATTCTGATTAAGTTTCATGAAGATACAGTCATAAATCTGGCCTCTAGAGTCTTAACAAGCTTTTCCTTTGATTTGACCTAGTGACCTAGTTTTTTAACACACCTGACCCAGATTTAAACTTGACCTATAGATCATCAAGATTAACATTCTGACCAAGTTTCATTAAGATATGGTCATAAATGTGGCCTCTAAAGTAATAACTAACTATTCCTTTTATTTGACCCCCGTGACCTAGTTTTTGACCAGACATGACCCAGATTCGAACCTGACCTAAAGACCATCAAGTTTAACATTCTGACTAAGTTTCATGAAGATATAGTCAAAAATGTGGCCTCTAGAGTGTTAACAAGCTTTTCCTTTGATATGACCTAGTGACCTAGTTTTTGACTCCATCTGACCCAGATTTAAACTTGACCTAAAGATTATCAAGATTAACATTCTGACCAAGTTTCATTAAGATATGGTCATAAACGTGGCCTCTACAGTGTTAATTAGCTTTTCCTTTGATTTGACCCGGTGACCTAGTTTTTGACCCGACATGACCCAGATTCAAAATTGCCCTAAAGATCATCAAGTTTAACATTCTGACTAAGTTTCATGAAGATATAGTCATAAATGTGGCCTCTAGAGTGTTAACAAGCTTTTCCTTTGATATGACCTAGTGACCTAGTTTTTGACCCCACCTAACCCAGATTTGAACTTGAGCTATAGATCATCAAGATTTGACCAAGTTTCATTAAGGTATGGTCATAAATGTGGCCTCTAGTGTAAACTAGCTTTTCATTTGATTTGGCTTGGTGACCTAGTTTTTTATCCTACATGACCCAGATTCAAACTGGACCTTAAGATCATCAATATTAACAATCTGACCAAGTTTCATGAAGATACAGTCATAAATGCGGCTTCAACAGTGTTAACAAGCTTTTCCTTTGATTTGACCTGGTGACCTAGTTTATGATCCCAGATAACCAAATATCGAACTCGTCCAAGATTTTATTAAGGGTAACATTCTGACCAAGTTTCATTAAGATTGGGCCAAAAATGTGACCTCTAGAGTGTTAACAAGCTTTTTCTTTGATTTGACCTGGTGACCTAGTTTTTGACCCTAGATGACCCAATATCGAACTCGTCCAAGATTTTATTGAGCGTAACATCCTGACCAAGTTTCATTAAGATTGGGCCAAAATTGTGACCTCTAGAATGTTAACAAGCTTTTCCTTTGATTTGACCTGATGACCTAGTTTTTGACCCCAGATGACTTAATATCGAACTCATCCAAGATTTTATTGAGGGTAACATTCTGACCAAGTTTCATTAAGATTGGGCCAAAAATGTGACCTCTAGAGTGTTAACAAGCTTTTCCTTTGATTTGACCTGATGACCTAGTTTTTGATCCCAGATGACCCAATATCGAACTCGACCAAGATTTTATTGAGGGTAACATTCTGACCAAGTTTCATTAAGATTGGGTCAAAAATGTGACCTCTAGAGTGTTAACAGTCAAATTGTTGACGACGGACGGACGGACGGACGGACGGACGGACGACGACGGACGCCGGACACAGGGTGATCACTAAAGCTCACCTTTGAGCACTTCGTGCTCAGGTGAGCTAAAAAAGATGGCACGCAGTCCTAAGACCACAAGCCTATTAGTGTGACTTAGAATTTTACTTAACCAACAACGCTAGTGACCATTAAAATTGAAATTTTGAAAAATTTATAACACTGAATGTAAGTGGAGATAACTGTCTTAGGGAGTAAATACCATTTTAACTCATGTAATTTTGTTGTGTTAAGCCACAAGAACACATTCTACCCCTTATTATGTTGGACACGATTGATTCTGCCTTTGCAACCAGTGTAGATGATGATCAGCATGTTAGCCTGCACATCCATGCAGTCTGATCAAGATCTGCACTGTCCGCCATTTAGTCAGTATCTTTTTGGTAAGCACCCGTTTAATAGTTAATGGTACTGTCAAAATTGAAAGATGCACAAGTTCATTATTAGAAATTTAGCAGGGTAAGGGTTAACCCTTATCATGCTAGACACGACTGATTCTGCCTTTGCAACCAGTATAGATCATGATCAGCCTGCACATTCATGTAGTCTGATCATTATCTGCACTGTTCGCTAATCAGCCAGTATCTTTTTGGTGAGCACCCCTTTTAACAGTTAATGGTACTGTCCAAATTGAAAGATGGACAAGTTCATTACAGAAAAGTAGCGTAAGGGTTAAGTCATATGGTGACTTTTTTTTAGCTTTTGATGGTGCAGCAAGACCCCAGCTGCCCATCCAGGCATTGCTTCAGTCATGGATGAGCACATCGGTAGAACGACCAAACTTTTGTGAGCCAGCTGGTTGATTTCCTCACAAAGAATTCTAAACCAAAGCAAGGTTTCAAAACCCACAGCCGAAAAAGGCAAATCAGCAAACTTACTTTAAAGTTGCAGCTATCAGATCAAGGTGAACAAGAGCTGTCTCCATAGGATGACACATGCCCCCGATGGCACTTTGAATGAATAGTTATGGCCGATGTTAGAGTTTAGGACCTTTGACCTACGGAGCTGGGTCTTGCGCACGACAGGTCGTCTTCCTGTGTCACACATTCATGCGTAGTTATTTTAAAATCCATGCATGAATGACAAAGATATGGACCGGACATGCCCATCAATGCACTATCATGAAAAATGACCTTTAACGCCCAAGTGTGACCTTGGCCTTTGAGCTACGGACCTGGGTCTTGCATGTGACACCTCGTCTTACTGTGGTACACATTCATGCCAAGTTATTTGAAAATCCATTCATGGATGACAAAGATATGGACCGGACACGCCCATCAATGCACTATCCCTTAATGTCTAAGTGTGACCTTGACCTTTGAGCTACGGACCTGGGTCTTGTGCGCGACATGTCGTCTTACTGTGGTACACATTCATGCCAAGTTATTTGAAAATCCATCCATCGATGACAAAGATATGGACCGGACACGCCCATCAATGCACTATCCTTTAACGTCTAAGTGTGACCTTGACCTTTGAGCTACGGACCTGGATCATGCGCTTGACACGTCGTCTTACTGTGGTACACATTCATGCCAAGTTATTTGAAAATCCATCCATCGATGACAAAGATATGGACCGGACACGCCCATCAATGCACTATCCTTCAAGGTCCAAGTGTGACCTTGACCTTTGAGCTACGGACCTGGGTCTTGCGCGCGACATGTCGTTTTACTGTGGCATACATTCATGCCAAGTTATTTGAAATCCATCCATCGATGACAAAGATATGGACCGGACACGAAAATTGCGGACAGACCGACAGACTGACAGACGGTTCAAAAAGTATATGCCTCCCTTTGGGGGCATAAAAATGGCTTGCATGATTTGTTTTGTTGCAAGGATACTAAAATTCAGCTACTTAGTGGCAACACCTTATATGCCAGTATCTTTAATCTTTTTACTTTAGTAAACTTAGAATGTTCTATACACTAGATGTCTTTACAGACTATTTACAATTATATACACCCTGTCAACAAAGCTCTCATTATGAAGAAATAAGTAACTTCACATATTAATTACTCGTATACATGTATAAATATATCTGCATCATTTCAGATCACAAAAAAATAACTACCTTAATCTAGTTGTCCTACCTTCAACATTTTCTCTTCTTACACTTAATTAGAACACAAGTTAAAGAATTTCTGCACGTACTAACGCAATGTCAAGAGATTTCACACGAAATGGCTTAGAACTTACTATACATATATGCAAATTTCAGAGCTTTCTATTTATCATATTAACCAGACAAAGAAATAGTATTATATTATGAACATTCTGTCATATTGCTATTAAAATGAGAATTTTTCTTAAAAAGAACAAACTTCCCCTATCATTACCTTTGTCTTTGGTAGTGTTCGTAACCGTACGACGAGAACGGATCATAATGACTGCCGGCATTTCTCTTTGAATATGGGTCATATTGATTATGGTCGCTAAAAGGTCCTTGATCTTCATAAAACTGTCCGCTACTGTAGTAATTTGGCGGCCGATGTGACGTTCTAAAATTCGGCCGTGGCTGATTTCTCACTCGAACTGAATCGTCATAGCTACGTCGACTAGAGTCTTTACTCAAAACTTCATATGCTTCATTTATCTTTACGAATTTTTCATGACTTTTGGGATCCTGCCTATTTTGATCAGGGTGATGCTGCAAAATTAAACATAAATTTGGATAATAACCTAGATTTAATGGCAGTGGCCCCTAAGGTTCGAAGGTAACACTGTCAATATCAAATACTTGCCTGTTTTTTATACGGGTTTTATACATTTCTCAACAGTTATTTCATTCAAGGTATTCAAAGCTTCTGATGTTGGTAACTTTTTGCAGGAAACTGGCAAATTTTCAAAATATCCAACCATTACCTTCCGGGTATTGAAGCAAGGCTCTTTGATACAGGAATTTGTCTGACATTTTCACTCAAAAAACAAAATGTGTTGTGTTTTAAAGATAAACAAGAATGCCAGACTGTCACAAAATATGCCCGTCATCAAACTCGGCCTAACTCAAGGGCCATAATCCAAGAGTGCCTGGGGCGATTTGGCTGGTTATTGAACTTGGCCAAGATATTATGCCCACAAACATTGTCAGCAAGTTTGAAGATCAGATGAAAACTGTTTGAGCGGACAAGGCTAAAATCGCAGATTTCAAGTAACTCATGGGCAATAATCCAAGAGTGCCTGAGGCGATTTGGCTGGTAATTAAACTTGCCGAGATATTATGCCCACAAACATTATCTGCAAGTTTTGGGGAGATCAAATGAAAACTGTTCGACAAATAGAGCGGACAAGGCGAAATTCGCAGTTATTAGAGTAATTCAAGGGCCATAATCTAAGAGTGCCTGGGGCGATTTGGCTGGTTATCAAACTTGGCCGAGATATTATGCCCACAAACATTCTTACCAGGTCTGGTGAAGAGCGGATGAAAACTGTTCAACTTAGAGAGCAGACATGCTTTTGGACACCGCCCGTCCGTGTATTAAAAATAATTGTTTTCTTTTAAGATAAGAGTTTTAATAAGACAGTGGGGTTGGTGTATTCACTTCCAACGACAAACTTGAACCCCGCTGCCCAAAAACATGCCAACTGAGGGTTCTGCTTCAGAGTTAAAAGGTCTCAGTGTTTTGGGGGCCATTTTTTGGGTAAAATTCAACCCCATTCCCCTTTCCAAAAAGTAAGTTTCTCCTCCTCCACTCCACAATTTTGACAAAAACAAGAGGGTCATTGGCCCTCAAGCACTCACCTGTGTAAAAGGATTCAAGTGTGTTTGCATAATGCATTGGTACAAGTACCAAGTTAGGTTTATATAAATATCAAGGCTCCAGCTATTATGATTCAGAGAAGTTATTAAAAGTTTCTTTTATATTAGCCTATAAGTTTCTTTTATATTAGCCTATATTATAATATATACATGTCATGCACATGTGCATGGCCATTTTTCAACCTAGGGCAATAATTTGAACAGTTACTGTAGACAGTCTAACCCTGATATCACACATCAAATATGCAAGAAATATTTTGTGTAAAATTGTTCTAAAATAGGGCCTGCTATTTCTGGCAAAAACTTTTTTAAAGTTTACAATATATACATTTAGTGAAAAAGTGACAACAACCCCTGGCGACCAAGGTTTATGACATATCAAAATCATTTGAACAATCTTCATAGAATGTCACACAAGGACCATTTGTGTGAAATTATTTTAAAATCGGGCCAACAATTTCAGTTTTCACTTTATGCTTATATAATTAATGGGAAAAGTGACCACGCCCTCTGGCAGCCATGTTGTTTGACTAATCAGAATAACTGAACAGTCTTTAAAGAATGTCGCAAAAGGACAATTTCTGTGAAAGTATGTTAAAATCAGGCCAGCAGTATCATACAAGAAGATTTTTTATGTTTCTACTATATACATATAGGGAAAAGTGACCATGCTCTCTTGCAGCCATTTTTTTTGACAAATCAGAATAATGTGAACAATCTTGGTAGGTTACAAAAGGACCATTTACATTAAATTATTTCAAAATCGGACCAGCAGTTAAGGAGATGTCGTTTGAATATTTTTCTACTTTTAGCTCCAGTGGCCCCTATGTGCAACCAAGCGGAACTGTTTGGACAACTTTGGTAGAGGACCACCAAAGGAACATCAAAGCCAAATTTCATAAAAATCCATTCAGTGCTTTTGGAGATGTCGTTTAAAGAAACTGTTGATGACAGACGGATGACTGGAAGAACGCACGAAAGACAAGGTAAACAACGCCATCATAATACGAAGTGTTAAGGTGAGCTAAAACAAGAGCACCGCCTTGCGGGTGCTGACGCTCATCTGATTTTTTTTTGTGTAATAGAAATATTGTCCTACCCATGATTTTCTAATTCTAAAAAGGGCCATCATTCTTGCAAAAAGCAGGATAGAGTTATGTTTCTTGATGTTCAGTGTCCACTTATGATGGTGAAAAACTGTTGCAAGTTTTAAAGCAATAGCTTTGATAGTTTATGAGAAAAGTTGACTTAAACATAATACTCAACCAAGAAAATGATTTTCTAAGTCCAAAAGGGGCAATAATTATTGCAAAAAGCAGGATGGAGTTATGTTGCTTGCTGTACAGGGTCAGCTTATGATGGTGAACAAGTGTTGCAAGTTTCAAAGCAATAGCTTTGATAGTTTAAGAGAAAAAGTTGACCTAAACATAAAACTTAACCAAGAAATCTGATATTTTCTAAGTCCAAAAGGGGCCATAAATCTTGCAAAAAGCAGGATGGAGTTATGTTTCTTGCTGTACAGGGTCAACTTATGATGGTGAACAAGTGTTGCAAGTTTTAAAGCAATAGCTTTGACAGTTTAGGAGAAAAGCTGACCTAAACATAAAACTTAACCAAGAAAACTGATTTTCTAAGTCCAAAAGGGGCAATAATTCTTGCAAAAAGCAAGATGGAGTTATGTTTCTTGATGTACAGGGTCTGCTTATGATGGTGAACAAGTATTCCAAGTTTCAAAGCAATAGCTTTGATAGTTTAGGAGAAAAGTTGACCTAAACATAAAACTTAACCAAGAAATCTGATATTTTCTAAGTACAAAAGGGGCCATAAATCTTGCAAAAATCAAGATGGAGTTATGTTTCTTGCTATACAGGGTCAGCTTATGATGGTGAACAAGTATTCCAAGTTTCAAAGCAATAGCTTTGATAGTTTAGGAGAAAAGCTGACCTAAACATAAAACTTAACCAGGCAACGCCGACGCCGACAACCGCTCAAGTGATGACAATAACTCATCATTTTTTTCCAAAAAATCAGATGAGCTAAAAACAACCTATGCAACATTTTTTTATATTCTTAGTAAATCTACATGTACATTATTATGTAAACCAAACCAAACAAAACACAAATCCTCTTCAAACATGATTTAAAAAGGTACCTGTTTCGAAAGTTTTAAGTAGGCATCTCTGATCTGTTTTTGTGTTGCAGTATTGGAAACACCTAGGACAGCATAATGACTTTTTAACCTGCAATTTGTAATAATTTTATCATTATAGTTAAATTATACAATACAGTATCAATAAAGTATACAATAACTGATAAAATTTGTTTTCAAAATTTAGCCTGCTAGCGGCAAGTGATTCTGCCTTTGAAACCAGTGCAGATCAAGATGAGCCTGCACATTCCTGCAGGCCATCTTAGTCTGCACTGTTCGCTGTTCAGTCAGTAAATTTTCAGTTAACACCCCTTTGATAAACAAGTAATATAATTGCCCAGATGGTATGATGGACCAATCCATTTTAGAAATTTAGCAGCCTGAGTATAGGTTAATGACATACAGTAAAAACAAGAGCTGTCAGAGGACAGCAACACTCGACTATTCAACAGCCTTGTCAATTGAATGAATATTAAAGTTGAAAAAGGGGCATAATTTTTTAAAATTGCATAATAGGGTAATGTAATGGAACCTGTACAATGCATATCAGCTCATGACAACTGACCATTGTGTGAAGTTTTAATCTATTCCCATTAGTCGGTACTGAGATACCAGCTTACATACAAAAACTTAACCGAAAAACTGCTGAGTCAAAAAAGGGGCATAATTTTGTAAAAATGTGTAATTGAGTTTAGGAACCTGTACACTGCATGTCAGATCATAACAGTCAACAAGTGTGTGAAGTTTCAATCCATTCCTATATGGGGGTACTGTGAACACAGCTTACATATAAAACCTTAACCAAAAATTTCTATGTGGAAAAAGGGGCATAATTTTGTAAAAAAGCAAAATAGAGTTATGGAACCTGTGCAATGTAAGTCAGTTTATCACAGTAAATAAGTGTGTGAAGTTTCAATCCATTCCCACAAGTGGTTACTGAGATACCAGCTTACATACAAAACCTTAACCAAAAATTTCTAAGTCAAAAAAGGGGCATAATTTTGTAAAAAAGCAAAATAGAGTTATGGAACCTGTGCAATGTAAGTCAGTTTATCACAGTGAATAAGTGTGTGAAGTTTCAATCCATTCCCACAAGTGGTTGCTGAGATACCAGCATACATGAAAAAACTTAACCAAATAGGGACGCGGACGCCGACGCATGGGCGAGTCCAATAGCTCTACTATTCTATGAATAGTCAAGCTAAAAAGCAAAACAGAGTTATGGAACCTGTGCAATGTAAGTCAGTTTATCACAGTGAGTAAGTGTGTGAAGTTTTAATTCATTCTGACAAGTGGTTACTAAGATACCAGCTTACATACAAAACTTAACCAAATTTGGACGCCAGTCCAATAGCTCTGCTTATTCTTTGAAAAGTCGAGCTAAAAATGCATTTTAAAACTTAAAATGTAGAAACTCTGCACATATTCATCAATGTTTAAAATCTAAAGGTTAGACTAACACTCCGAATCTCTAAAAAATCAAATTGCCCTTCCTGTTGCAACAAATCTACATTGCTGAAACTTTGCACTGCTGTTTGTTGTAGTATATGCCATAATGACGCAAAGTGTCATCAAAATCTGTACACGATTTACAAATTTTATGAACATGTACAGACACTGACTATAGTATTATTAAAGTGATAATTTTATCATAGTTTAACGATACACCGTAGTGACCTAACCATTACAAACTATTACATGATACTGCAATCAACAGAGAAATGGATAGAGAATCAGATACTCTTGCCAGGAGTCAAATGTTCGAACCCCAGCAGGTTAAGATGACGATCCTACATGTATCTTAATAAAGACAGCAGACATGCCTTTTCATTCAAATCAGATTGGACAAAAGTAAACTGCTCTGACTATAACTTTAATAATTAACACACATGACAGTAAAGCACTTTACCTGACAAACTTGTTTGTGGCTACCAATCTCTGAAGACACGCCTTACAAAGCGTTATATTAAACAGCATACTTGTATTTTGCTTAATATCTGTCACTTTCATCGAATGTTACTTCACACAAACAGACAACACTGCTGAAATAAACAAAAATCTGTGAAATTTTGTAAATATATGGGTTAAAGTTTTTTTAAGTATTAAATGTACTTTTGATGACTGGGACACAGACTAATCATCAGGGTTTTATTAAAAACACTAGTATTCACTTTGGACGTCATCAGATTTTGCCGTGATGAGGTCTAAGGTGCTGGTTCACATTCCTGTAGGTTTTTGTCAGGGCCTCTGGCTCGCTCCTCACAACCTTTTTTTTTATTTTTTTTTTTTACAAATGATTTTTTTACCTTGAGATTGTATCATTAAAAAGAATATGAAAATATTACAAATACGAATGTATTACATTTGGAAAAAAAAAAAGAAGAAAAACTGCTTGCCCTATGGGCCCTGACAAAATACACCTGGTATTCTAAACCAGCGCCTTTAACCTCTGCCACCGAAGCAGATCTATGACTTTCCATACCTGCCAAGTTTCCAAAATATGAGTGAGATATGTTTGAGTTGGGAAGCGACGAGTGGGGGTGGGTTTCTTCATAGTTTATTCATTAATACTTCTGACACCCTGCCTATCCTGTGCGGTGTCCCTCAGGGATCTGTCCTAGGGCCCTGTCTCTTCCTGGCTTACATTTATGACCTACCAGATTCTATTAGAAGTAAGGCAAGACTGTTTGCAGATGATACCATAGTATACCTTACAGTCAAGTCCTCGTCTGATGCCCAAACACTACAAAAAGATTTGTACGCCCTTGAAAAGTGGGAACGGGACTGGTCAATGGAATTTAATCCAGACAAGTGTGAGGTGCTGACTGCTGAGAATTACTCGCAAATGAAACCGCAGCATGCCCACTCATTTTTAAAGTTGAGGGTACATGTACTAGTGTTTCCTGTAGGCCTTTTTAACATGGCGCAGCGCCATGCCCCGTTTGAAGTGCCGCCAAGCTGCCCTTCTAACCGCCCGTTTGCGCCACGTGCCCTTTTATTCTATGAAGCTTGTATATTTATCTTGACAAGTGCCCTTTCAAAACCAGTCTGGAAAGCCAATGTCCGCGGGCCATGTTCCATGTATTGTACCGTCAATTAGCGGCTGTGATCAACAGGTCGACACGTGAGTGCATCAACCGTGAATGACCCTGATTAAGAACTGACAAGATTATGCAATCAATTACTGTTTTATGATAGTTTAATTGGGAACAGTAGATGAAAATTTGTTTGTTTTTAGCACGTCCACGGGGAAGCAACATGTAGCCTTTTTACGGAAGATATGATTGAAACGGTCAATTAAACGATAATTATTTTAAAAGGTTGTAATCATTTAAAATGTAGATTGATTATCGAAAATATTCGATGCGCTAATTAGGCCTTTAAAAATAAAATATTGAAGGTTTGCCGATCGCCGACCAACCCATGAAATTTTTGACCAGACTCAAAAAATTTTATATCGACTTTATCTACAAGATTTATTTTATTCCTTTACGGATATCATTTATAAAAATAATAAGATAAACGTTTACGCTTTAGAATGATACCAGAGTCATTAAAATTGACCGATGTCTTGATTTGTAATATTACGAAGCACATTCATGACGCGCCGATGCAGAAGTCGTCGCCATCTTGAAAATTTGAAAACGTACATCGGTATGAAAATAACCGATAACTTAGCGATTAAGTTATAAAACCTGATCGAGATTTAAATGAATAAACTAACAAGAGATCACAGAGTGATCTTGGCGCCCACCAATGTGCCATTTTTGAGTGTTCCAAATTTCAAGACTTACTGACTAGCTCAAGGTCAAATTTCATTTCCGTACACAACACTGTGCATGTGGTCCTAATTCGAAAGCTGTAGCTTGAGAAATGTGAAAGTAGGTCAGTAGATCAATCTTAAGGTCAAAGTTTAATTTGGTACACAAAACTATGAAAGTGGTCCGAATTTGAAGGCTTAGCTTGAGAAATGTGTAAGTAGGTCACTAGGTCAAAATCAAGGGTCAAATTTCACTTCAGAACACAAATCTATGCATGTGGTCCAAATCTGAAGCCTGTACCTTCAAAAATGTGAAAGTAGGTCACTAGGTCAATGTCAAGGTCAAAGGTTGTTTTGGTACACAATCCTATGCATGTTGTCTAAATTTGAAGCCTGTAGCTACAGAAATGTGAAAGTAGGTCACTAGGTCAATCTTAAGGTCAAAGTTCATTTCGGTACACAAAACTATGCATGTGGTCCAAATCTGAAGGCTGTAGCTTGAGAAATGTGAAAGTAGGTCACTAGGTCAAAATCAAGGTCAAATTTTATTTCAGAATACAGAACTATGCATGTGGTCCAAATTTGAAGCTTGTACCTTCAAAAATGTGAAAGTAGGTCACTAGGTCAATGTAAAGGTCAAAGTTTGTTTCGTTACATAAAACCATGCATGTGGTCCAAATTTGAAGGCTGTAGCTTGAGAAATGAGAAAGTAGGTCACTGGGTCAAAATCAAGGTCAAATTTAATTTCGGAACATAAAACTATGCATGTGGTCCAAATTTGAAGACTGTACCTTCAAAAATGTGAAAGTAGGTCACTAGGTCAAAATCAATGTCAAATTTTATTTTGAAACACGGAACTATGCAAATGGTCCAAATTTGATACCTGTACCTTCAAAAATGTGAAAGTAGGTCACTAGGTCAAAATCAAGGTCAAAGTTTTTTCAAGTGCACAAAACTATGCATGTGGTCCAAATTTGAAGGCTGTAGCTACAGAAATGTGAAAGTAGGTCACTAGGTCAAAATCAAGGTCAACTCATGTCAAGGTTCATCTTGCCACTCAAAAATATACATGTGGTCCAAATTTGAATGATGCAGTTATTGACAAGAAGATTTTAAAAGCTTTTCCCTATATAAGTCTAAATGAACCATGTGACCCCCGGGGCGGGGCCATATTTGACCCTAGGGGGATAATTTGAACAAACTTGGTAGAGAACCACTAGATGATGCTACATTACAAGTATCAAAGCCCTAGGCTTTGTGGTTTGGACAAGAAGATTTTCAAAGTTTTTCCCTATATAAGTCTATGTAAACCATATGACCCCCAGGGTGGGGCCATATTTGACCCTAGGGGTATAATTTGAACAATCTTAGTTGAAGACCACTAGATGATGTCACATACAAAATATAAAAGCCCTAGGCCCTGTGCTTTTGGACAAGAGGTTTTTCAAAGTTTTTCCCTATATAAGTCTATATAAACCATGTGACCCCCAGGGCGGGGCCATATTTGACCCCAGAGAAATAATTTGAATCATCTTGGTAGAGGACCACTAGATAATGCTTCATACCTAATATCAAAGCCCTAGGCTCTGTGGTTTTGGACAAGAAGGTTTTCAAAGTTTTCCCCTATATAAATCTATGTAAATTATAGAAATAAACAAAGGGCCATAACTCACTCATAAATTGTTGAACCAGTCTGATTTTCAGGGGGACACAACTAGGGTACCAACACATCATTCTGACAAAGATTGGTCAAAATCCCCCCAGTAGTTTCTGAGGAGATGCGATAACGAGAAATTGTTAACGGACGGACGGACGGACCACGGACGCAGAGTGATTTTAATAGCCCACCATCTGATGATGGTGGGCTAAAAATGCAAGGCCCTAGTTTTGTTTTCGTAAATAATTTGTCAAAATGATTTTATAAGGCCGAAATTTAAGATGAAAGTGCACGGCCGCATGCGTCAAGCAAGCCAAAATTTTGAGTTATTACTTGCAATGAACCATTGGTATTCACATTTATGTTTATATTACTGAATAATGTGTGATTAGACGAAAAAAAACCCAACAGATTCATAGTCAGTCACTGTATGTATCGCAAAAACATCCGAGCAACGGGGGAGTGATAAAAATAGTGGCAGGCGATCTAATCTAGCAAATTTCACAGCATATACTTTTTACGTCGCATTCTACTTTCGTTTTCGCATGCCCAAAACACTAGCAAAATATAACTTTCCGACTCGACCTGTCGTCTAAATCTTACTGGCAAGGAAGAACAATGGGTTTAATCAGCAATATAGGTACAAAGTCATTGATTGCATGTAGATTTGACGAACTGCCTATTCTCTTAAGTAAATCAGTGGTGAAATGGAATACAGGCTGATTCGGACCATGGCTGATTCGGACCAAATTTACTTGGCTTATTCGGCCCAAATTGTTTAAGTTTTCCTGACACTAATGTCATGAGTAAAAGTAATACTTATGAGTATTAAGTTTAATGTCTGATGCAAAGAACAATTAAAGTCCTTATCTAAATGCATAAATGATGCATTTTAGTTTGTCAAAACTTCTTACCTGTTTGTATGGTGTATATTTTATGTCCTTACTTCAAGTTAAACATCTATATAAGCTATAATCAACATTATTTTCTGAAAATTGCTGAACCATCCAAAATTTATGGTCATTATTGACTGTTAAATAGAAGTTTGTGGTCTGAATCAGCCAAAATATATGGTCATTATCTACTTTTATTCAAGGAAGTGTCTAGCCGTCCGGTAACCGGACGTCTAGCCTGCCTTCTAGTCGTCCGGTTACCGGATGACTAGCAAATCCTCAGGGGATTTTCTAGTCGTCCGGTAATTGATTTCTTATTTAATAGGTAATGATTTTATACAGTTTTAAATGTTATTTACTTAAAATACCAATACTTTGATTTTTCAGTCAATTAAACGCAAGAGATCGTGTTTGTTTACAAAGCCGTTGATATTTTATTTTTAGAAATGATAAAACATTGATCGCCGAACGTCCATATGCTATTTTTGTAAAAAGTGATGTTTTTCTAACGGCCTAAACTTTAATTATTAAAACACAAATCTCTATATATATTTTAACTACTGTTTTTCTTAAAGTTTTGAACATTTCAGTGCTGCTTTTGAAATTAGATGTCATTTAAAACAGTTGTTCATTAAAAAATATTTGAATACTAAAATATGAAATTGAAATTTCAAAACTGTTTTAATTTTGAAAATCCAGTGAAAAAGTTGTTAAAATTTAAAAATTCCGATCCCATAAAAGCCTCGAGATGAACAGACTTTGATAAGTGACGTCATGTTGATCTCACCATCATTGAGTTCGGCAAACTTCCATTTTATTGGCTGAATAATGCAGTGATTTATTGTAAATCTGTATAATATGTATTCACACAACAAGTATCAATATCTTAAGTAAATAACATTAAAACTATATAAAATCATGTCTTATTCATTTGGAAATCAATTACCGGACGACTAGAAAATCCCCTGAGGATTTGCTAGCCGTCCGGTAACCGGACGACTAGAATGCAGGCTAGGCGTCCGGTTACCGGACGGCTAGACACTTCCTTTATTCAAAGTATGTGGTCCGAATCAGCCAAAATATTTGGTCCGAATCAGCCATGGTCCGAATCAGCCACGGTCCGAATCAGCCAGTTTCCGGTGAAATGATATGATTGACAAAATAAAGTTGCGCACTGATAGTTGTTCAATAAAACTTGTTGCTTATTAATTATCACCTGAAATCTGTCTCTGAAAATGCAAGCTAACACTTCATGAGGGTAACAGAATAAGAATGTTTGAAAGTATGAATCATCAGTGTCATCTTTAACAAAAGAAAGGAAAGCACTTTCACAACATGCCATGGTAGGCATTATAAAGAATACTACAAAATATCTATCCCATATCTGAGATATGAAAGATTCTCAAATTCAATGAGAAAATAGTATGTAAAATGACGCCGACAAGCGTTCTTGGACGAATGCCCTTTCAATGCCAAACTGCGCGTTAAAAGTGCCCCTTTTCAATGGAAGCACCATGCCCCTTTAAGAGTCTGCAGGAAACACTATGTACCCCCTGCTTTTGCAAAATAGGGGTACACTTCAAAATTTGGGGGTACACTACATCGCAGATCTGAAAATTTTCTATTTAACTACTGAAATTTGTATACTACGTTGTTTTTTTTTTGTTGTTTTTTTTTTATATATACAGTAGAACTCTCGTGGGTGGGGTATAACAGATGAGATAATTATAGAAAATGTAAAATGTTTTTCCAAAGTTAAGATAGGAAATTCTGAATCAAAAGACCCCTCCCTATATTATACTAAATATAAATATGTTTTCAGCAAGGTTAATGTATTCCTAATTTCGTGAAAGGAACACGATTCGTCCGAAATAACATACAGTCAACTGAAGACTGGTAAAATTTGTCCATCAATAATAAATGCCTTAACTATTACAGATATGCAATGTGTATCAAAATTGCAGTTAAATATTGAAAAATAAAATACTGTTAACCTTTTGCTGAGTTTCTTAAAGCTAAAATGCCTTTTTGCGTTTCGTATCCATTCTTTTTTTGAACACGACCCGTGTGACGTCCGACTAAAACATTTACCAAACCCCTCCATACAGCTGACAATTACGCCGAGAATTCGGTGATGGAAACGAAATTATAACGTTCGTGGACCGGATCTGCGTTTTAGACCAAACCAAACAATTGGCAAGTGCGGGATGAAATAAACAGCGATTTGGCAGCTGAACTGGAGTTCTGAATCTCTGCATGCATGTACCCCCAACAAGTGATTTTTATGCGTGCATTTGATATTTTGTACGTGATTCACGTACTGCAGTGCGTGAATGGGCATGCTGGAAACCCTGTCATGTTTCCTTACACCCTGCATGACAAGGAACTGAAATCTACTGATACCGCTAAATACTTAGGTGTTACACTAACTAAAGACTTAAACTGGTCTGAACATATTAATACTATTTCCTCTAAAGCAAACAACTCTCTTAAATTCATCAAAAGAAATGTTCAGACAACAAACAGAAAGGTCAAAGAGAAAGCCTATAACAACTATGTCCATCCACAACTCAAGTATTGCTCATCCATCTGGCACCCCTGGCAAAAGTCTCTCTCATACAAAGTCGAAAAAGTGCAAAGATCAGCTGCACGGTTTATCTTTAACGACTATAATTATACAAGCAGTGTAACCCAGATGATTAACACCCTAAACTGGCAAACTTTAGAACAACGGCGCATACAATCTCTCTCATCTGTTTTTAAAAAATCCGAATGAATCATGTATGCGTCGACCATAACCATCTAACTCTGACCAGAAACCTTAACTACCTAATTCCACTCAATACCACATGAACTCCTTCTTCCCCCGTACAATCAGACTATGGAATGGCCTTCCTCACTATGTACAGTCCAGCCCCAGCCTCAACATATTTGCTGAGCGGCTGGCTACTGTACATCTGCAGTAACTTCCTTCACTATGTTTTTAACTTAGCACCTGTAGTAATTTTTATTCTTTGCACCTAATGAGTTTTCTCATTTTTTAACACTGCCCAGACAAGCGCCTTCCAGTCATAATCGCAAATGATTGTTGGAAGTAACATGTAGATGTAGATATGGATTATGGTGACAGATCTGATTATATTGTCATTATCGCTGTAAAATCAGTTTACAGCCCAGTGTTTTAGTGTCTTAATTTGTATGGAGTTTCTCCCTGCCACAGCTTATCTAATCTAATTTTGAAGTCATTTACAGTTTTAGCATCTACAACATACTGTGGTAATTCATTCCATGGTTTGATAACACGACGAGAAAACTGGTTCAGGCAAAACGTTGTTCTAGAACATGGCATTTCAAGTTTTAGGTTATGGCCTCTTGTTGAAGAAGAGTATAGTGGTGTCCGGTAATATCGCGGTAATCTCCCTTTGCCGGAAATTAGCTGAGCAGCACCGCAGTGACTTACATTTGTAAACCGGAACCACGAGATTTTGTTTACAAACACTTTTTGCAAAATTCCATCGTAAATGGTAAGTATTACTTAGTTTTATCGCAACCATTCAATATCTCAAAATTATGCATCTGCTCATCACCCCTTCCCGCCCCAAAACGCTTTTATTTAAATTAAACTTAATCCACAACTGGACAGCTTCAGAAAGTTCGTCTGATGCATTGTTTTTATGAATGAAATTATTGCGGTCACACGATGACGCAATCAGGCGTGTCCCGCAGCTATCAAAATCAAATACCGCGATATTTGAGAACTGTGGGATTGTTAAAGTAGGTCAAGTATGGCTGACATTTTAATATGTTTTTTTACACATTCTCCGCTAGCTAAGAAAGACAGATGATTTGCAAGTTATAGCAGAAAACAAACTAAAGATCAGACTTTATTGATATGTTATTTATGTTCCGACCATTAGTACAGCGATACGAGGGAACTCCATCAGACCATCCTACTCGAAAAATCTCTCAAAAGGACAGTCATCAATTCCTTAAACGATTTTAAAAACCTGTATTAAGTCACCTCTTAATCTGTGATGAGAAAGACTGGGGAATTTTAATTTTTTCAACCGGTCTGTATATGTAAAGTCTTTCAAAGATTGAACAAGATTTGTTGCTCTCTTTTGAAGTCTTTCTAGACTGTCTATGTCCTTAAGTAAATATGGTAGTCCAAATTATTGTACTCGAGAGTTAAATATCGTTATATTATTTTGACTTGTCGATATCCGCCTCCGAGTACAAACCAGAAAAGGTAAAGAATGTGGTAGCACTGTCCTCTTCTTTGCGTAAGTAACACCCAATGGAATCCGTTGTGCGGGAATTATGTTACAATAATGCAACGGATAAAAAAAAGAAATACATACATAGAAAGCCTGTAATTTTTCCTTTTCAATGATGTATATATTACCGAGATTTCTTGAGAAAAATTCAAACTATGGCAGTTAAAAAAATGCCAAGGTTTAACACGAGTGTACTACATATTGGAAAATGGCCGATCACCGGTAAACACATTACTACACGAAGTGTTTTCATTGGTCACGCCTCCGACCGCCATTACATGAAGACAATTGAAACGTTAGAGGTTTAAATTTTTTACAACAGAAATTCTTGACAAATATGTCCTGTTCTTATGTTTTTTATTTACTATTTATGATTTAAAACCACAGGTAAGCAGTTTGGGCTAAAGAAAAATCGTGACTACTGATAAATCGTAATTTCAATTGACCACAGTTTCCACCACAGTTTTGATCGTTTCTGGTTGAGACCTCTAGGTAGACAACGTAAAATATCAAAATGTAAAATCGGTCTGCCCGAGGTCTCATTATTTAGACTAGTAAATATAGGTGCCAGACAACATTTGCAAATTCAATATGAGGGCAAATCAATGCAATGTACAGCTTCATGAAAGTGTATTCATCAATAAATTCAAAACTCTTGCTGATAAAGGCCAATACGCTGTTGGCTTTGAGATAGGCCTTTGAAATATGCAGAACCAGCAACCGGAATTTTGTGGCAGACGAGATGTGCAAAACATTTCTAATTCGGCCATAATTATTTCCTTCGAAGTAGGATACATTATTTGCATGCAATTTTTATACAAGAATTGCATGAATTGAGTAATGATAAAAATATCTTTTGGAACTTCACCTTCAACGTCCGCCATTTTCGTTTCGTAACAGTTTGTCAAGGGAAATAACTCATGAAAAACAAACATATTTTCGTTACAACTCTAGTTTTCTCCAAAATGCTGAAAGCAGACATGCGCAATTGAATAGAGTTGTCACAAACACATTTCCAGGGGTGGCTCCAGGATTTTGGGTTGGGGTGGGGGTGAATCTCTGATTCTTTTAAAATTTATTTTGCATGATTATAAGGAGACGTTAACTGTCGGAACTGTTTTTCTCTTTTCACAAAATGTAGTATCTGAACAAAGAAGTATAAAATCCACTACTAGTACGTACTGATGATAAACTCGAACAGAAAATGAGGTTTTTTACCTGTAACTTTTTTTTCTGCAAATTGTTATCAATGGCTGGTATCAAAATAAAGCTTAGCTCTTACTGAATAATTGACATAACTTAAATTTATATTTAGTAAGCAAACTCACAAGGAGTGGGGCCCTGAAAGGGGTATGTAAAATGGGGACTGTACGAATGTTCACTGATGATAAATTCGACCACTTTGTCATTTTAAAAAAAATTCTCCATAGTATTATCTTGAAACTTTCCCAAAAATGTTGCAACAGTCATTCCCGATCAAGTAATGAAAAGTGACCAAATGTCAGACCTTCATATGTTGACAGTGAGCATGCGCAAAAAACATCCTCTTCCCCAGTATTTTTGATAAATATTTTTTAAACAGACAAATGTAAGTCATTTATTTATACAGAGTATTTACCAATTTTGTTTTTGTTTACACCAACTGGGGTTGTAAGTGGTTGCTATTAGACGTTCAATAAAAAACCAATTGCAATTGAATAATTTGAAGGTGGTCGACTTTATCATCTGTTCGAGTTTATCATCAGTACCAGTATTTTTTATAATTCTTTGATCTGGAGTATAAATACTATTTAAAAAAAGACAGTAGAGCAAAGCGAGCTGAAAATGTCGTGATTTTAGCTTTCATTTGCATAGGTAGGCCCTATTCATCCCCTGAATAATGATTATTAGCAGAAATTTCATTGTTGCCTGAATTATTACATAAGGTGTTGTTAATGTATCATAATTATGAATTGCGAGCGGAAAGAGCAAGAATATCATATCTCTTTTCAATTTAAGCTTTCCATTCCACAGAGTACCGACTGCAGTATTAGTTATGAAGAATGATGAGTGCCTCTTCTTCTTCTTCTTCCAATACTGTACATGGCCCACTCTGGAGCATCGTATTAAGTATGTATTAAGCTATCAAATTTCGAGCTAACACATGCATTCGCACCCCGTGGTATTGATAATAATTTTAATGATGTGAGAGCGAAACACCAGATGTGCCCATAATCTGTAGTGATTTCTACTTAATTTAAATAGAGAGCTAACTACCCATTCTTTCTCTATCTATCTACTTTCATGGAAAGTGTAATGGACGGTAACTCGGCAAAGGAGATTGGTCTTTTATCTTTTTATAAAAACATTTAACTTCCCAACTAAACTTTTCTCGTTTAGGGCAAATTAAGCCATTATTTTATAAGGGGGTCCATACACCGCTCTTTATGGAATTGCAATCTGTGCATCATTGAAGGTTCCATGTGCACCGCCGTATGAACACATCTGCGGATGTCTCTAAATTATATTCTGGTATTTATAACATGTGTAAATGTTGAGTTCTGCTCAACTCTGGGCTAGAGGGCGTGGACGGTAGCTTGCATATCCACTACCGTCCATGAACAGGCTCAACCAAACCATAACTACAGAGCCCCCTCTGTATTCCAGTTTCTTTAGTTATGCCTATTATTTTCTCGTTTAGGGCACAATCATTATTTTAAAAGAGGGATCATACGCCGCTCTTTATGGAATTGCAATCTGTGCATCATTGAAGGTTCCATGTGCACCGCCGTATGAACACACCATCTGCGGATGTCCCTAAATTATATTCTGGTATTTATAACATATGTAAATGTTGAGTTCTGCCCAGCCCGGGGCTAGAGGGTGTGGACGGTAGCTTGCATTTCCACTACCGTCCATGAACAGGCTCAATTAAATTGAGCCTGAAACATTTTCGTTTATGTCGTGTTGGGCGACAATGGTTTTCCTCTTTTTTTTATTTTATTGTTCGGTTAAAAATTAAAAATACTCCATGAAACGCGAATCTGGTTCTCTTAATTACTATAGATCAATTATTGAAAACCATATATTTCGATCTTTTCAGATCGTTCAGCACGACTTTTATGTTTCGTTTTGGTACTGTTTAGTTTTTCAGCTTGAACATTTCGGCCTGGGTGGTCCTAATACTCCCGCTTTCACAGCGTTGGGTATTTTATAATCACCCCTTGGATATGGTGCCTGCTTTTTAATTTTGTCTATTAGCAGTTCCTGTGATATGCAGGCTCCTTAACCTCAGATCCCCTTTCTAAATTCCAGTTTGTTTAGTTCTGCCGAGCATATGCCGCTTTTCATGGAATTACATGCAAGTGTATCATTGAAGGTTCCATGTGCACCACCGTATGAACACATCTGCGGAAGTCTCTAAATTTTTTATTATTTTTTTGTACTTGTACCATGTGTAAATGTTGATTTCTGCTTAACCCGGGGCTAGAGGACGTGCACGGTAGCATATATTTTCACTACCGTCCACGAACAGGCTCAACTAAACCGAGCCCCTGCAACATTTTCATTTTTGTCGTGTTGAGCGACCTGTTGAGTTTCCACTTTTTATACGTCAGTTTGAAAAACGGGACGTATTATGGGAACGCCCCTGTTTTAAAATGTTAACTGTGGTTTTGTTCGTTCATTGTGTTAACAGGGGGAAATGGCCTATATATATACTTATATATTTTCTAACTCCATACTAGGGGATTTGCTTAGAAACATTTGTATCGCGCTAAAAGAAAAAGATCATTCAATTTTTATGAAATATCACAAGGGTAAGAATCGAACTAAATTCACTGAGGTGTGACAGTTACATATAGACAGTATAGAATTCCAGACAATTCACTCCCAAGTCTAATTCTCCCCTGATCATTCACTCCCAAACTACTCACCTTATAGGCTAACTATTTACTCCCATTTTTATTTTTTTTCATTATGGCAATTTAAAATTATTGACTGTTTAATATTTAGTTTGGAAATGAATATTAAATCAATATTCCCAGATTATTTGGATATATTAAGTAAGATTGATATTATTAAGAAGAAAAAAATGTTGTTAAAATAAAGTTTATTATTTTGTTCTATCCAGTTTCATACATTTTCTTATAGAACATTTTTTAATTTAGTACACTATCTCTCATTTCAGTATTTATATGCAAGGTGCGCTGACCCTGATAACACTGATGTCAAAAGACAACAGTCTGTTATTCTGTTTATCATATAACCTAGCTGAAACAACATATTTCTTTATCTTATTGCGTAATAAATTATTTATGAAGCAAAAATAAATGAATTCAAATTTTTTGGATTTGAAAATTTATCCGCTCCAGGTACATCTGAATGAAACAATACAGCAGCCATGTTTAATTCAAATTCGGCAACATATATTGACTTTCTGGTATTCTTATAAAAACAACAACAATAGGATAGACTCTTACTTGGGTAAAAACCACAATTAATCCTTTTGAAAAGTTAGATCATGCTTTATTTGCACATTTGTTTTTAGATATATGCATTTGACTCAGACAGCTGCATGTCACAAAAATTTAAAAATTTTGCTTCCGGTGTCACTCAGAGAGACATTAAAAATCTCTTCCAAAAATAGGCATATTCATTACTGATTTCTAGTCGAACATCATTCGTAGGCTTAATAATGTAAGACACGGGTAAAACCTATTAATTTGCTGTAGGCAATATATTTATTTATGTAGTGAATATGTGAGTGCTTTTAGCTTATTCCATACGAAGTCTGTGTCGACAAACATCAGTTAAGTATATGCATGAACATACGGCATTAAGCACAGTGTGAGGTCGTGCTCGATTTGTCAATGTAAGTTTATCAGGGACGTTCATGAAAGAGCAGGCAAATGAAAATTATAAGATAGAGAGCTCGGTCTCCCCAAATAAAATGTTTTGCGTATTCAGATGTGGTCATGAAAGTAGTATTTCTTTAAAAAATACAAACCAACTTGTGCAAGTATAGTTCGAATTAACCTGAGACAATGTGCTTTCCAATAACTGCTATGAGGCACTGGTACACGACGAAGAATGGAATGCACATACAGTGACGTAATAAGGGTATGACGTCATCAATAGCGGAAAATAAATTGAAACATTTTTTTCCAAGTATTATCTTACTCAACCACAATAACATGTGAAAACATATGAATAGTGATACCTGAGTAATGATATTCGCACGAATGATATGACCCCTCCATCCCGGATTGCTTTTTTGCATTTATAACTGGAGAATTTTAAGCGTTTCATGAACCACTTTCAATGCACATCAAATTTAGCAAATATTATCAAAATATATAAAGGTAATAATTAAAATACTATAAGCGCACTAAAAAGATTAATTCGATTTCGAAAAGAAATCGCTTCTTGCGTTTGTTTACATTATTGACCAGTCGGATGGTGGTGGTCTCGTCAAATCACCGGTTCCTCATACTTAATTTATATAGTAAATGAGAGGTTGTTTCGTCATACGTATTGTTATAGTGTAATAATGATTGTTTGTTGGTCGTTTTATTGTTGATGTACTTTCGTGTGGCAAACAAGTTAATTAGTTGTTAATTTTGAAAAGATAATTTCAAAGCTAATTATTTATACAAAAAAAATGAAATGAAAAGAAGAATAAATGATACAATTGCCTCAATCAGGAATAAGAGTTTACTAGTGATTTGTATGCCATGCTCGGAATAATATCAAATAAATGACTTTCTTTTTTGCACTATTTTCTTGCAGAATACAGCATCCCAGATCGAGCTACTGTTATAATAACCATATTGTATTAGCTAATGTTTACATGTTTGTTATAACCGACACTAAATAAAGATGATCTTATTTTATATTATTTACCACCAGAATCCCCCGTCCGGTATGCAAGAACCGAATACCGGGTTTAATTACTCCTTTCTAGCTTTCGCCAATCGCCAGTCGAACTTGTCCAATGTTATGCAAAGGTGAGAACATTTGCTTTTTAACGGTATTTCCGTACTCGTTTGTACTATTTGTGTTTATTTATCAGCAGTCATTGAATTCACTCGTTTATAAACTCTTGACTTCTTCAGATTCCGCAGAAACCTCAGAAAGCTTGTAGAGTTTTATAGTGTAGGCTTTTTTCGGACAGAACTTTATCGGACAACGATTTAACTACAAATTTATACTTATGAAGTTATATCGTGTAGTAGTTGTGCACATTTAACATCAATTGGGATTTTATTGGACAAATCAATAAACATGTTATTCATTACAGCTGTATTGTTTAAATTGTAGAACATAACAACCATTAGTCGAAGGTCTTTGACGATGATTATGAGCATAATTTACATTTCATTTCATCACCGTCATAATTATATAACAGATCTTATTTAGTTATGGTACCAAGTACTAAACAACCATTAGCCTTACTCATTTGGCTTATCGGGATGGCTTATTTTATGATCTGACAGTGTACGAAATTCAGATTTGTATCCACTAGCCCGTTCGGGCTACCAGATAGGAAATTTTCCAAGCCCAGCACCAATTTCACTAGCCCGAATTTTAATACCTTAAAATACTTAATTTTTGCGCCATATAACATTTTGTTTTACAGACATCTCTATACATGTTTGAAGGAATATTATAAAATAGACATACAGTACATGTTTGCTATGTTTTCGAAAAGGAAGTGTCTAGCCGTCCGGTAACCGGAGGCCTAGCCTGTGTTCTATTGTCCGGTTACCGGACGGCTAGCAAATCCTCGGGGGATTTTCTAGTCGTCCGGTAATTGATTTCTTAATGAATAAGTAATGATTTTATATAGTTTTAAATGTTATTTACTTAAATTATCAATACTTATCTGATTTTCAGTCGATTAAACGCAAGAGATCGTGCTTGTTTACAAATCCGTTGATATTCTATTTTTAGAAATGATAAAAAATTGATCGCTGAACGTCCATATGCTATTTAGTCAAAAGTGGTGTTTTTTCTAATGGCCTAAACTTTAAGTTTAATTATTTAAAGACAAATTGATATATCTTTTTTTGAAGAATGGAAAGCTTAAAAAAATGCAATGCATTCATTAATTTTGACAATAATTATTTCAAAATATTTAAAATGGATTAATTATGAACGCTTAACTACTGCTGTTTCTCTTAATGTTTTGAAAATCACGCTGTCGCTTTTGAAAGTATATGTCAATTAAAACAGTAATTCATTAAAAAATATTTGAATACTAAAATATGAAAATTGAAAGTTCTTCAAAACTGTTTTAATTTTGAAAAACCAGTGAAAAAGTTGTTAAAATTTGAAAATTCCGGTCCCATAGAAGCCTCCAGATGAACAGATTTTAATAAGTGACGTCACGTCGATCTCGCCATTATTGAGTTCGGCAAACTTCCATTTTATCGGCTGAATAATGCAGTGATTTATTGTAAATGTTTATTGTATGTATTAACACAAACTTTTGTTTGCATATAAGTATCGATATCTTAAGTAAATAACATTAAAACTGTATAAAATCATGTCTTGTTCATTAGGAAATCAATTACCGGACGACTAGAACATCCCCTGAGGAACGCAGGCTAGGCGTCCGGTTATCGAACGGCTAGACACTACCTTTCAAAAAATTTTAACTAAAAATACTCCAGTCCAGATCAGCATCGTCAGAGTCCAAAAGCATCGGACATGACACTCCTTGCCAAACGAAATCTAAACTGTAACGCCCGCTTTCTTAGGATCCGCAGTCGCCAATTACTGCTACTCAGACTGTTGACAATTTGCAAGATGTAATAACAAGTGCTGAATACACATTTACACACACGCCGATAGCATAATTTAAGCTCCGCCTACTGCAGTAACTTGTGAGATTTTCGCGAAAAGTGTGAAAGCTAATCAAATTATCCGTTACACAAGAGGTGATTGTATTCAGCCAATTAGCGCTGCGGTTACGTCTTTGACACTTTGTGTTTGATTGTCAACATGTGAGAGTGCAAAAAACGAACAATAATTCAATAAGCGTTCCTCAGTCAGGACGTTGCGTGATGCCTTCTTAGTGTTCATTAATGGAGATCATATGAAATTACGATGCTGTACTCGTTTAATTAGCATGATTTTTTAACCAAATTAGGAAAATTCGGTAGCCTGGTCGGGCTTGTACCTGCGGAAAATCGGTAGCCCGAGCTGAAATTTGGTAGCCGTAGGCTGTCGGACTACCGCGAATTTTGAACACTGATCTGATATTTTTTAGTTGTCATCCCTCTATCGATAAGCCTTACCCATGTCTGCATTTTACTGTTCAATAGGAAAGCAAAGACATCAAAAAATCCAAAAAAGTCATCATATACTGGTCAGACTTATTTGCGCTAATAAATTACACATTAGTATTCATGTAGAAGCTTCAAATAGGTTGATATAACTCATCATTTTAAAGAAGAGACTTAATTTTTTGAAAATATTATGTGACAGGTGCGAGGAGATATCTACCATGACACTATCTATCTATTCATACTGCCACGCCCTCTTTCCGAGTATTACATGCACCGGTTTCAATACTCAGCAGACTGCTGATGACACTAAATTGCAGAAACAAAACACAAAATATACATTCATAAAATGTCAGCAAGGCAAGTTTATGTTTTAATGTCAACATAAATTCATTATCAGAGATGTAATCATTACAAATACATCTACATCTTTCACTCAACCGTTAAAAAATTTGTGTTCAATCATGAATGTATCTCAAAATGAACTTGACCGAGTAATAAAACATTAGAGGATTGTTTTATAATAAGCATGTAAAGATGTGCACCTGATGTTCTGTTTTGAATTTCATTCAGCTGGGCCAGAGTTATGTTCTTTCACTTACTGAAAAATACACGTGTTTAAAAGTTTTACGTTGCAAACATCTTAAAAAATATTTAACTTGGTGTATTGAAACCATGTACAGAGTCAGGAGTGGGGGGCATCTGTGTTTTATAAACACACATCTAGTTTTAATTCAGAATGTCTTTAACCATTTAAAACAAAATTTATATTATTCTGAAATTGTGTACATACTGTGTCTACAAATGTTTATGAAACTTGAATAGACGGAGTGTTAATAATAAGTATGTTCAGAAAAGTTTTTAAACTTTGGCATCTTCTTTCTTAATTTAATTCATTAATGAGCCGCGCCATGAGAAAACCAACATAGTGGGTTTGCGACCAGCATGGATCCATGCTGTTCGCTTTTAAAGTCTATTGGAATTGGAGAAACTGTTAGTGAACAGCATGGATCCTGACCAGACTGGGTGGATGCACAGGCTGGTCTGGATCCATGCTGGTCGCAAACCCACTATGTTGGTTTTTCTCATGGCATGGCTCATTTCTCCATTATAAAATTTGTCACACTTCCGTTTTTTACTTGTTAACAGTTACATGATTAAGGTTTGAATTCAGCCTAGGATTTCTTTACAGGTAAAATTGCAATCTTACTTCCCAAGGGCAAACAGAAAATGATAAATTCAACCTAGATTTAATTTATTCATTACACTTTTCCTTAACATAAGAATTGTAAATATCAAGAATCAAGGCTAACTATAGATTTGCAAAATGTTTTAAGTTAAGCTGTGATTGGCTAGCGAAAGGGTCGTCAGAACGAGGCTATCAATAGCTCGTTCTCAGATCCTAAGCGTAGTGTATAATAGGAGATGTACTTTAGTCAGATTGGCCTGTATATAAAATTAATCCTTTTCCAAGTTCTACAGGAATAAAGCCCCAAGAAAGTATACATAAAACATATTTAGATGAAACCAGGAACAATGAATGTGCTGGATACTGTCAGTTTGTTGTCAGTCAAATTGAAATTTTAATATTTTGAAAACCTAGTCTTCTTCAGACTGTAAAAAATCTTGTGAACATGCACTCAGAATAACTACATGTGTATTTTGTGTGATATTGGTTCAATTTGTAGTAGATTTGCACTATTTTCAGATAGGTGCAGGATGTAGATCCATATCGTGCAGACATTTTACGCTTGACAGATGAAAGTGTTGAAAGATACCACCTTGTAAACAGTCATGTTGCCGAGTCAAGCCCAGTCTGCAGCTAACGCCTTCCTTAGACTAAGTCAGAGGATTGATACCCAGTGGTAATGTAGTGTTTTTATAGCTTTTCTAGTCTCTGTAATTAGATTAGCTTGAATGCCTTGTGAGATCCGATCTGGCAAAAATCCACTCGAGGCAAATACAGCATCCCAGATCGAGCTACTGTTATAATAACCATATTTTATCCTAATTATTATGTAGAGTAAAATTTGTAAAATCTCTTTCATAATTGTCCCATATTGCTATGTTCCAGATTTTTTAAGTCAATCTTGCAAAAAAATCAAGCATGTGTCCCTATTCTTTATTTGCTGATTTTTTTTACTATAATCGGAAAAATCAGGGTTTAAGCAAATTTTGTAGTGTAGAAAAAAAATTGTTCCAGATGTGCAGAATCACCTTAATGGACTGGGATCAAGATTTATGTTAGAATTATATCATAACGCTTTTGTAGTTAAATTCCTGCAAATCAGAACTCTGTACTGTGGTAAATCAGATGATAAACAATGTGAAGGCCTAGATGTGTTCATATTTAATCCACCACTCAATATTGTTAGCAATGTATTGTAAAATTTAAATGTTGACAGGGGATTTAGTTTGGAATTAGCGAGACATGAATAAAGAAAGTTAATTTTTAGCCTTGAAAGAAAATATATTTGAGCCGTGCCATGAAAAAACCAACATAGTGGCTTTGTGACCAGCATGGATCCAGACCAGCCTGCGCATCTGCTCAGTCTGGTCAGGATCCATGCTGTTCGCTAACAGTTTCTCTATTTGCAATAGACTTTGAAAGCGAACAGCATTGATCCTGACCAGACTGCGCGGATGCGCAGGCTGGTCTGGATCCATGCTGGTCGCAAAGCCACTATGTTGGTTTTCTCATGGCACGGCTCATTTTCAGAATATGTTTTTCTGTCTGTTTCAGTGCCTTTTTCCACAAAAATTTCCACCAAAATTTCCGGAAAGCAACAAATGAAACCCATTACGATGTTCTGGGGGTTCCTAGTGATGCTTCAGATAAAGAAATAAAGAAAGCTTTTATAGAACTTTCTAAAAAGGTTTGTCATATAATATGAGCCATGCCATGGGAAAACCAACATAGTGGGTATGCGACCAGCATGGATCCAGACCAGCCTGCGCATCCGCGCAGTCTGGTCAAGATCCATGCTGTTCACTAATAGTTTCTCCAATTCCAATAGGCTTTAAAAGCGAACAGCATGGAGCCTAACCAGACTGCGCGGATGTGCAGGCTGGTGTGGATCCATGCTGGTCGCAAAGCCACTATGTTAGTTTTCTCATGGCGCGGCTCATATATAGTCTAGTTTAGTATATACATGTAGTCATTCATCTTCCTTCCTGTGATAGGACAGTTAACCCTTTCCCTGCTAAATTTCTATAATGAATGTGTTCATCTTTCAATATGGATAGTACCATTATCAGGCGGTTATCAGTTACTTGTTTGGGAAACAATCAGCACTAGTAGAGATTCCAATTATTAGCATGAGTGGTACTTTTGCTTTGTAGGATAAATTACAGCGGAACCTCAGTTATTCTATGGCAAAGTGGCCAAAATCTTAAATTTGAATAATGCAATGGTTTGAATTGAATACTCCAACTATTGGCTCTGATTGGTTTCAGTTTCATTTCAAATGTAGCAACTTGCTGCTGACTTCGACAGATATCCTAGTGCTGACTATGTTGTTATTTCATCAATGCTTTTTAGCTCACCTGAACTTTGTTCAGGGTGAGCTATTAGAATAGGTGGTCCATGGATGGTCTGGAGTCCATCATCCTGCGTCAGCATTTTTACCTGAACATCTCCTCTGTAAGTGCTGGTCAGAATTACACCAAACTTGGTCAGTAGCATCCTGGCATGGACCTCTATCAATTTTATTCAAATGGTTCACCTTGGCCCCTATTGGGGCTGCCAGAGCTAAAAATAGAAAAATTTTATAAGAACTTAAGACTGCTCATGAACCGCTTGAAGGATTTTCATCAAACTTTGTAGCATCATTATAAAGTCCTCACCGAATTCTGTTCAAATGGGGGCACTTGGCCCTTTTAAGGGCGGCAGGAGCTGAAATTAGAAATATCTTTAAACAACTTCTTCTCATAAACCACAACATGGATCTTCATCGGACTTGGTCTATAGCATCATTGTAAGGTCCTTTATAAGGTTCTTTCTCAAGTTTATTCAAATGGGGGGCCCCTAGAGCTAAAATAGAAATAACTTTTAAAGACTTCTTCTCATGAACCGCTTTATGGATCTTCATCTAATTTGGGCTGTAGCATTATTATAAGGTCCTCTCCCAATTTTATACAAATGAGGTCACTTGGCGCCATTTAGAGGCTGCTAAATACAAATGTACCTTTAAACAACTTCTTTTCATGAACTGCTGGATGGATCTTCACCGGACATGGTTTGTAGCATCATTATAAGGTCCTCTCCCAAATTTGAACAAATGGGGGGCAATTAAATATGCATTCAGGACCTAAAACATTTGTCACACATCTTAAAGTTATTTGACCTAGGGTCATTGAATAGTAAAGGAAAGTTATTCAGCATGTGATTTTTGTTTGTTGGACCTAGCATCAGGGTCCTTCCGCATCCACACCTTGGTTAAAGTTTTTATGCACTTTCTCTTCGTCTTTGTAATTACTTAATGGATTTGCTTCAAACTTAAAATAGTTATTCCTCATCATCACTCACATTATATGGTACAAGGGTCATAACTCTTTCACCAATATTTCATGAATAATCCCCCCTATTTACCATAGAATTTCAGGTTAAAGGTTTGGTGCTCTTTCACTCTATCTCAGTTATTACTTATTGGATTTGATTCAGACTTAAAACAGTCGTTCCACATCACCACCCACATCAATTGTTTCAAGGGCTATAATTCTTGCTCCAGTTATGAATATTTTATGAATTGTCCCCCTTTTTACTTAAAATTTCAGGTTAAAGTTTTGATGCATTTTCATTTTATCTCTGTAATTACCAAACGGATTTGATTCAAACCTAAAATAGTAGTACCATATCATCACCCACATTATATGACATAAGGACCATGACATTTGTACCAATATTTCATGAATTATGTCCCCGTCTTAGCTCCACTATTCGGAGAATAGGGGGGCTATTCTACTCGCGTTGGTGTTGGCGTTGGCGTTGGCGTCGGTGTGAGCTTTCTTGGTTGAAGTTTTTTGGCCACCTTTGATTTTCTGTCATATCTTTGTTAGTATTGCTTATATCTTACTGTAACTTCACATAAAGACTGTCCAGCGTACACACAAGGTGTGTGCAGGGGCTGGGCCCATTACACAGAAAGTCAAGGTCACCAAGGTGTTATACTTGGTATTATTTTCATTTTTATTTAAAGCTTCGTTTATAGACAGATCTATGGTACTTTAAAAGATAATGACTTGAAATTAAAAGTATTTCTTTTTAATCATCATCTGCAAAGTTAAAGTTTTTCGGCAACCTTTGTTTTTCTGTCATATCTTTTTAGCTCACCTGTCACAAAGTGACAAGGTGAGCTTTTGTGATCGTGCGGTGTCCGTCATCCGTCCGTGCGTCCGTCCGTGCGTCCGTCCGTAAACTTTTGCTTGTGACCACTCTAGAGGTCACATTTTTCATGGGATCTTTATGAAAGTTGGTCAGAATGTTCATCTTGATGATATCTAGGTCAAGTTCGAAACTGGGTCATGTGCCATCAAAAACTAGGTCAGTAGGTCTAAAAATAGAAAAACCTTGTGACCTCTCTAGAGGCCATATATTTCACAAGATCTTCATGAAAATTGGTCAGAATGTTCACCTTGATGATATCTAGGTCAAGTTCGAAACTGGGTCACGTTCCATCAAAAACTAGGTCAGTAGGTCTAAAAATAGAAAAACCTTGTGACCTCTCTAGAGGCCATATATTTCAAAGATCTTCATGAAAATTGGTCAGAATGTTCACCTTGATGATATCTAGGTCAAGTTCGAAACTGGGTCACGTGCCATCAAAAACTAGGTCAGTAGGTCAAATAATAGAAAAGCCTTGTGACCTCTCTAAAGGCCATATTTTTCATGGGATCTGTATGAAAGTTGGTCTGAATGTTCATCTTGATGATATCTAGGTCAAGTTCGAAACTGGGTCACGTGCGGTCAAAAACTAGGTCAGTAGGGCTAAAAATAGAAAAACCTTGTGACCTCTCTAGAGGCCATATATTTCACGAGATCTTCATGAAAATTGGTCAGAATGTTCATCTTGATGATATCTAGGTCAAGTTCGAAAGTGGGTCACGTGCCATCAAAAACTAGGTCAGTAGGTCAAATAATAGAAAAACCTTGTGACCTCTCTAGAGGCCATATTTTTCATGGGATCTGTATGAAAGTTGGTCAGAATGTTCATCTTGATGATATCTAGGTCAAGTTCGAAAGTGGGTCACATGCCATCAAAAACTAGGTCAGTAGGTCAAATAATAGAAAAGCCTTGTGACCTCTCTAAAGGCCATATTTTTCATGGGATCTGTATGAAAATTGGTCTGAATGTTCATCTTGATGATATCTAGGTCAACTTCGAAACAGGGTCATGTGCGGTCAAAAACTAGGTCAGTAGGTCTAAAAATAGAAAAACCTTGTGACCCCTCTAGAGGCCATACTTGTGAATGGATCTCCATAAAAATTGGTCAGAATGTTCACCTTGATGATATCTAGGTCAAGTTTGAAACTGGGTCATGTGCCTTAAAAAACTAGGTCAGTAGGTCAGATAATAAAAAAACCTTGTGACCTCTCTAGAGGCCATACTTTTCATGGGATCTGTATGAAAGTTGGTCTGAATGTTCATCTTGATGATATCTAGGTCAAGTTTGAAACTGGGTCAATTGCTATCAAAAACTAGGTCAGTAGGTCTAAAATTATTTAAATCTTTTGACCTCTCTAGAGGCCATATTTTTCAATGGATCTTCATGAAAATTGATCTGAATATTCACCTTGATGATATCTAGGTCAGTTTCAAAACTGGGTCACGTGCGATCAAAAACTAGGCCAGTAGGTATAAAAATAGAAAAACCTTGTGACCTCTCTAGAGGCCATATTTTTCATGAGATCTTCATGAAAATTAGTGAGAATGTTCACCTTGATGATATCTATGTAAAGTTCAAAACAGGGTCACGTACCTTCGAAAACTAGGTCAATAGGTCAAATAATAGAAAAACCTTGTGACCTCTCTAGAGACCATATTTTTCAATGGATCTTCATGAAAATTGGTCAGAATTTTTATCTTGATAATATCTAGGTCAAGTTCAAAACTGGGTCACATGAGCTCAAAAACTAGGTCACTATGTCAAATAATAGAAAAAAAGAAGTCATACTCAAAACTGGGTCATGTGGGAAGAGGTGAGCGATTCAGGACCATCATGGTCCTCTTGTTTACTATTGTTTATTGCTTACTGTAAGTTCACATAAACATTGTCCAGCATATAAACAAAGTATGTGCAGGGGCTGAGCCCATTGTACCCAAGACCAAGGTCACAAACTTGTTATACTTGGAATTATTTTCATGTTAAATTTTTGCTTCGTTTATAGAAATATCTTTGGAACTTTAAAAGATAATGACTTGAATTTAAAAGTATTTCTTTATAATCATCATCTGCATGTGTGGTTATAATCCCCATAACTCTTATTGTGTTTTTGACAATTATGCCCCTTTCATACGTTAAGTTTTTTTGCAATCTTCGCTTTCTGGATATAACTTTAGTACAATATAAGATAAAGACTTGAAACTTAAAATATATCTCTGTTATCATCATCTGCATGTGTGGTAACAGTCCCCATAACTCTCATTTGTAATTTTGAGTAGAGGTCCCTTATTGAGACATACATTGTATAATATTCATTTTACTGTCAAATCGCCAAGTAATGGAGCACGCTGTCTTATGGACAGCTCTTGTTACTTTCAATTTCTGGTTCAAGTAGTGAGACACTTTTATTCTATCTCAGTTATTACTAAATAGATTTGATTGGAACTTAAAATAGTTGTTCCACATTATTAGACACGTGACATGACACATGTTACAGTACTTTTGCAGAAAGTTTTGATGAATTATGTCCCTTTTATACTTATTTAATGTTTTGATACACTTTATCTCTATCTCTGTTATTACTAATACATTTGACACAGACTTAACCTATTGTCCAATAATATCTTCATCCGCAGGGGAGTCATTAAACACTTCAGTGATAGCTCAAGCTTCCTCAGATTAGCCCAATTTCACTATCCAGCATTGAATAGTCAAGTGCGCTGTCTCCTGTACAGCTCTTGGTATGAATTCCTTTGCAGGAAATGGAGGGGCCTCATTGGCCGAGTTGTTTAGGTTATTGAAAATGAATGAATTACCCTCACTACTCAGCCATACAAAAATCAAGAAGTGTTTCATTAGTAAGCCTTTAAACTGACTTGACAAGATCATTGGTTGTATCTAGGATTTACCCTAACTTATTTTAGCTGCAAAGTTGCCATATGACCAAAAACTGTGTCATTGTGTATTTTAAAGGTCCATTACTAAGGGAAAGTGAGTTGGCAATTTTTTTCATAGCCAGTGCATAGACTTCTGCAAGACACTAAATAATGAAGATTGGCGGGTCAAAATTTACAGAAGGTCTTTGGAACTCAAAGAAATGTATGTGTATTATGTTGAAATTTCAATGAATCGACAGAATGACCCCCCAGGTCTTTTTAACTTTCTTCATACTTCATAGAAAAATAATTGTACATATACTGCGATTTATTTCGAATTTCTACATACCAACTTTCATTTTCCAATAAAATGAAATAGTTTCTGTGCTTTTTAAAAGAAATTAAAATGTTCACTTTCCTTAGTATTGGACCTTTAACAAAACCAAAAGGTTATCAGCTGAAAATGGAATTCATTGTTTTTGTATCTTGGTGAGTTTATTTTGAAAAATTATTGACCCACTGAAATAAAAGGTGAAAGTAAGTTTTATTGGCCATCATTTTGTGAAGCATTGAACATAAGCTCTGTTGTGCTTTTGACTCTGTAGAGCTTTTTAGCGACACTGATTTTAAGAACAATTAAACCCCACTTATATAATTACCCCCAGCAACTAAGCTGGTACTTGTTTACAGCTGGGTCAGACGAGGAAATTATGATAAAGTGCCTTGCCCATGAACACCCTGGAGTGGGAGTGGCCAGGATTTGAACGTAAGACCTTCAACTCTATAGGAAAGCATCTTCGTCTTGTCAAACAGTAAAATTAACTCTACTATCTGACTTTATAGGTGCATCCTGATGCTGACTCCAAAGATAAAACCTTACATGACAAATTTGTGAAAATTAACAGAGCGTATAGTGTACTGAGTAAACCTTCAGAAAGAAAAATTTATGACGAGGGTCTAAAGGCGGGTTTTCATGTGGAGCCAGATGAGGTGTCCACAGCTGAGACCTGGAATCCTAATCAAACACAGTATTATTATCATCCAAGATTTTATAAAGATCCAGAAATGAGGTAATTCTAATATTTTATACGAATGTATATGTTGTATTTATGATATATTTAACGTCAATTGTTTTATACTATAGTTGAAACTCGGATCTTGAATTTGAAAGGAATTGAGAATTTTACTTCATGCTAACTGAAATACTACTTAAATGATACTAGTAGTTTGTTCACAATCATGTTTTTGGGGTTGGACTTCGCAGATATTATCCAAAACAGATATCTTTTATGTATCATGTTGTATTTCAATTTTGCTACCAGTATTTTAGAAAAATTCCGAACTTTTTTTTCCCAATTCCAGTGATTCCACTACTGTGTTGATGGCATTTCCAAAGAAGGCCTGAGCCCGCCCACTTAGCTCAGTAGGTAGAGCGTTGGTCTATGGATCGCGGGGTCATGAGTTCGATCCTCGGGCGGGTCGTATGTTCTCCGTGACTATTTGATAAACGACATTGTGTCTGAAATCCACCTCTGATTCATGTGGGGAAGTTGGCAGTTACTTGCGGAGAACAGGTTTGTACTGGTACAGAATCCAGGAACACTGGTTAGGTTAACTGCCCGCCGTTACATGACTGAAATACTGTTGAAAAACGGCGTAAAACCTAAAACAAACAAACAAACAAACATTATATCATTCCTCCCTGCACTTTGAAGCAGACAGTTACAAATTGTTTCCTGAGTGTTAAATATAATTAAATCTTCAACAGAATTTGTAATTACATGAAATGCATCTCCTCTGGACAGACATGATACCGGATTCCGTAAAATAATCAGACAGTGAACAGAGCTGTAATGCCTGTTAGTATTAGAAATAGCCAGAAAACAAATCATCATGTACTTGTAACATGAAAAAAATCTTATTTTCTCTTTAATATAGGAAGCAGGCAGCTAAAACATGGAAGGCACATACAGGATATTCTTTTGCTGAATATGAAAAGGAGGTACCTCATGAAGGACGACTTACGAAAACAGCGTCTGTTTACCTATGTATCTTCCTCATGTTGCTTGGATCTCTGTTAGGATATTTGCAGTATTTGTAAGTTTTCAATGTTAACCCTTACCCTGCTGAATTTGGATTTGGACCATACCATTAACTGTCAAAAGGGGTGCTTACCAAAAAGATACTGACTGAATGGCGAACAGTGCAGATCATTTTCAGACTGCATGGATGTGCAGGCTGATCATGATCTGCACTGGTCACAAAGGCAGAATAAATGGTGTCCAGCATGATAAGTGTTAAGCCTGCTGGCAACAAGTGATTCTGCCTCTGCAACCATCCATGCAGGATGATCTTGGGTCTGCAGTTTGCTATTCAGTCAGTAAATCTTCAGTGAACACCCCTTCAAGTAATAAATGGTATTGCCTATATTGAATTATGGACCAGTTCATTTTAAAAAATTAACAGGGTAGTTTTTAATGAAGCAGATAGACTTACCATGTTGTTTTTTTTTAACACATTTTTAACTGTGGGAAATGGTTACATGTTGTACATTACTATTTAACCTTTAGCCTGCTGACGGCAAGTGATTCTGCCTTTTTAACCAGTGCAGACCAAGATCAGCATGCATGCAGGCTGATCATGCTGTGCCCTGTTCGCTGTTCAGTCAGTAAATTTTCAGTGAACACCACTTTGAGTAATATATGGTACTGCCCAAATTGAATGATGGACACTCCTATTTTAGAAATTTAACAGGGTAAAGGTTAACCAATATGAAAGCATCTATCATTTAGCTGAATAGTAAAATTCCTACTCATTTTATGTTCGTATGATTAAATCCACAAGTTCGCATCCCCATGACATAGCCATTTTGACCAGTACCATGACAGCCATTTTGACCAGTATCCCCATGACATAGCTATTTTGACCAGTACCATGACATAGCCATTTTGACCAGAACCATGACATAGCCATTTTGACCAGTATCCCCATGACATAGCCATTTTTATCAGTATCATGACATAGCCATTTTGACCAGTATCCCCATGACATAGATATTTTGCCCAGTATCCCCATGACATAGCCATTTTGACCAGTACCGTGACATAGCCATTTTGACCAGTACCATGACATAGCCATTTTGACCAGTACCATGAAATCTTGCTCCTGCAAAATTAAAAGATTACAAGACTAGACAACAGTTAATAAGGAAAACACATGAATTGAATCAAAAGGATGACCAGTACCATGAAATCTTGCTCCTGCAAAATTAAAAGATTACAAGACTAGACAACAGTTAATAAGGAAAACACATGTATTGAATCAAAAGGACACTTACTACTAATCAGAAAGTCTTTAAGATTTATAAGTTAAATCGACTTAGGGCTAATATGACAGACCATAGAAGTTGGCCTGTAAGAAGTGACTCAGTAACAGATTTAAATACAAAATACAGAACACAAATTTTATTAGTCCCCTACTGGTGGATCGTAGGAATGCCCTCTATCCATCCGTCTGTCCGTCTGCAAATCTGGATCCTGCAATTACTCAAAAAGTATTCAAGCTAGGTTCATAAAACTTGGTATGTTTATAGAGGGCAATATGTAGATTATGCACACACATGACTTATGCTTGAGGTCAAGGTCACTATTGAAGGTCAAGTAAAAATTGTTTCTGCTCAATAACTTTTATAAATAAATGCATTGATAGATTATCTTAGTGTTCCCCATTATGAGACAATATGTCAACACATGATCTATGCTTGTCGGTTAAAGGTCAAGGTCACTGTATAAAGTCAAGTAAAAATTTGTTTCTGCCCCATAACTTTTAATTGCATTGAATGATATTTTTATTACTACACAGAAATGTTCCCCATGATTAGACTATGTGTCACGCATATGACCCATGGTTGTCAATCAAAGGTTAAGGTCACTATTGAAGGTCAGGTAAAATTGTTTCCACTCTGTAACTTTTATGTGCATTGATGGATTCTCCTAGCACTGCACACAAATGTTCCCCATGATTAGACAATGTGTCACGCACATGATCTACATGTATGATTGTAGGTCAAGGTCAGTGTTGAAATTTAAGTAAAAATAGTTTCTTAGCTCCTAAATGACTTGAAGTATTTTTAATCTCAACATTGTTGCCAACAACCACAAGGGACGAACACTATCAAAGTTTTATACCAGTAGGGGACTTCTGTATTGCCATTACAATACTCGGTCACTTGTTTAAAGTTGGTATGTGTACAGTAACATTAGCGATGTGGCGCGATTGCTAATAAATACCTGTGTTACTGCTGATAGCAGTGGAAAGCAAGTCTTATTGCATAAGTGTACATAAGCCAAGGATTTTTCTTAAAAAGCCATTATTGCAGAGTTGAGGTTCTTATAAATTTATGACTGCAGCCTCACAAGGCAAGTCTGTATAGATAATTATGCATGTCTACATGACACTTTAATTACATGTATTACCAATTTGGTTTGATTCATTTGTATTTTTAGAAATGCCAAGAGTTTTGTCACAGCAAAAAGGAATAAATCTGCAGAAATTGAAGAGAGGACAAAGATGAAAGATACAGCAAAGTAAGACATTTTGCAGTGGTTTGCATTTCTTTTAGTGTTAATGCTAACATACCGGCTGTCATTGGTCAGGTGGTGAACTGGTTAACTCTTTGAATGTCAAATTATCAGATGGTTAAACCGGTAATCAGGAAATTGCATTTTTAGCTCATCAAAGCAGAAAGTGAGCTATGGTGATCACTCACTGTCCAGCTTTGTTGGTGGTGGTGTCCATCCGTAAACAGCATTTTTGAAAACCATGGGTGGAAGTTAATGAAACTTGGCATTAATCCTTAGCTTGAGTTGTTAACCAGTTTTTAATATAACATACATATTACAGAATGATGCCTTGCAGAAATATGGTCTGTTAAAAGGATGTCTGAAAAGATTTTGTTTTCATGTCCCTTCAAAATAGGAATGCCACAAAAGCACTGCTTAATTGAATGCCTTCTGGGATGTAGAAATAAATGCTTGAAGAAGTATATATCTCAGTGATTTTCGATTAAGTCAAAGCTTTGTCACCCAGAATGAGATGTGAATTACTGTATCACGAGTGCTCTGCACAGATGATGTAATTCCTTCAAATCTGAACTGTAACCATGACAAAATTACTGTTTTGGATATTGTATTTCTAAAATATTTATTAAGTCAAATTTCCCTTGATTTTATGGTCACGTCAAATTAAAGAAAAATATTCCTTTTGATCAAAACAGTAGAATTTTTATGACAACAAGAAGCAATGATTTCACAGCTAAAGTATTTGACCACTAAATGCCTTCGGAATCTATCAGATTGCAGCATTTTAAGGCCTTAATTCCAAAAACATTACTTGGTGGAGGCATCCCTCACCCCCTTACACCCCCATTAGCAGGGATTTCTGCCAGAATACCTCCAGCTGAGGCCTGTTATGTTTTGAAGCCAGGAAGTGGCAGTACATCAAGAAAATTTATAAATTATAACATTTGTTGCTTATAGTATAATAGAAATTGCACGGAAAAATCTGCATTGGTTTTAACTATTAGGCCTAAAAAAAATTCTTTGTTTCCGGTAACATGCTTAAAAAAAATTAGGGTAGGTAGGTCAGAAAAAAAAATTTTTTGGATTTTTTTTTAAGGAAGACTTTCTGGAAATTATTTTTGTGTCAAAAAATGAATACAAATAAGGGGGTTATGCCTTAAAATTAAAGCATCAAGTTGATTTCTAACATCACTGGCCATGTTTGAAGCATAAAAAGTGCAGTTTTGAAAAAAATATTCTCCAAAAACATTTAGGGTCGGGCCAAAAATTTAGGTTAGGTCGGGACACCGGAAACAAACAACTTTTTTTTTACGCCTTATGTTTTCTACGTTCATAAGCTGGCTATTATTTTTTTGGAGGCCATTTTGAACTGTGGTACCTCATTTTATGCTACCTCTCACTGATGTGAGTTTGAGCCTCATTTTGGGTGTTAAATTCTTCATGTGGGGAGCCATCCAGCTGGTTTATGGTAGGTCGATGGTCTACCCAGATGCATGCCAGTGGTGACTTTGTGCTTTGTGGGGCACCTGGTGTTTTCCTCCGCTATCAAAAGCTATAAAGTTGAGGTATGAGCTAAATTGTGTTGGTGTGACTTTCAACTCAACAAAAACAAAAAAAACATATTCTGCTAAACAACAGATGAAGGTTAAATATTATAAATATTTAAAAAAATTTATTGTCAATTATTGTACAGTGTGGTATCTGTTGGAAGAAGAGTAAGAGATAAGAAAAGTTTGGAAACAAGAGAAGAAGAAAAAGATCTTACAGTCGACAGTCTAGCTGGACCAGCCAGCATATTATCTCCAGAACCATTGAAGACGTGATGTTTAAATGCAGTTTAGTAAGGTAACTTTTTGGGAAGCTTTATATCTTACTAGCAGGAAGAAAAGATTTCATAAATGGATTTGAACCAGTTTTACCATCAGATTTCTTATAAAAAATTTAATCAGTTGTTACAGTATCAGTAATTTATCTATTTTTCACAAAATAAATCATGGTTTTAGGGGCTTCTGTGACTGAGTGGTTAAAGTCTCGGAATCACTTACCCCTCACCGATGTGGGTTCGAGCCTCACTTGGGGTGTTGAAATCTTCATGTGAGGAAGCCATCCAGCTGGCTTACGGAAAGTGGGTGGTTCTACCCAGGTGCCTGCCTGTGATGAAATAATGCACAAAGGGGCAACTGGGGCCTTCCTCCGTCATCAAAGCTGGAAAGTCGCCATATGACCTATACCTATACCCGGTAATTGTGTCAGTGCGACCTTAACCAAACCAAAACAAAACAAAAAAATAATCATGGTTTTATATGACATTGTGTCAATACTATGTAATTTAATGGTTAATAGACTGATATAGCAGCTGTGGCACTTTTGGTCTCAGATTTTCGTTATGGTACAGAAGAAAAAAAAATGTGCTGTGTAAACTGGTTGCTATGGTAACCAGTATGAAATGATATCCATGTCACTGTTTGAAAATACCATACCTACAAAAATCAAGACTTTCCAGAAAGAAAAAAAAAATATAAAAAAGAAATATGCAGTAACAAGATGGTTGTGTAAAAATGACATTTTGTGCAAGTATATTTTGATTAATTTGGTATTGAATAGGCAACTTTATGAGCAACTGGTGGAACATTTTGCAGTTACGCTCTTTTATTCTCATAAGATGAATGTTGGGGATTTTCTTAAATTCACTGAACTTGTAACTCTATTATTTTTTTATGGTATATTTTCTAGTAATTAAAATGATAAGGAAAAATAAATGTTAATTTTGTATGGATTTAATGCCTAATATCAAGTACAAACAAGAAGCAAAAAATGCCTAGGCTGCAGTTCAACATTTGTTTTAATTCCAAAGTCAATCAGAAACTGCAGTTGGTATAGGCATGGCATTTTTTCTCAGTTTGTACCGCTTTCCAATTGGTTAAAAGCTTAGGTGAGCCGCGTCATGAGAAAACCAACATAGCGGGTTTGCGACCAGCATGGATCCAGACCAACCTGCGCATCTGCGCCGTCTGGTCAGGATCCATGCTGTTCGCTAACAATTTCTCTAATTGCAATAGGCTTTGAAGGTGAACAGCATGGATCCTGACCAGACTGCACGGATGCGCAGGCTGGTCTGGATCCATGTTGGTCGCAAACCCACTATGTTGGTTTTCTCATGGCGCAGCTCAGGTACTTTCCCAATTGACAGGAAAATGGAAGTTATTAGAAAAACGCGAAATCGTAAAAAAGTGTTGGTCTTTTTAAAGGGTGTTATTGGTATGGCAGTTTTGATGCAGAAGTGCCTTTCTTGTATTGTTTAGGAGATCTTACTGAAATAGTTGATTTTGATCTCATTTTCAGATTGATTGTAGATGTATGGATGTTGGAGCATATGTGATTTTGAAGAATGGAACGACAGATGAGGCTGTGAAAATGTATAGCATTTTATCTGTGATCAAGAATGACTGAAAAACATGAATTTCAAAACATTTGAAAAGCACTTTTATTGTTGACGAAATTGAAATAAGCTGTCTTAAAGCTGAAATATATTTTGTCTGTATTTAGTACGCTAAAGTTGTTTAACAAGATGAAAGCAAACATTTTACATTCAGTATTTAAATTGTTATAGAAATGTACCATGTTCTCAAGCAACACTAGGTTATTAAGAGTTCTAGTTAGGTGAATGCATCATTGTACCCCCCGACAACAAAGTTGTAAGGGGGGGTATACTGGTTTCAGGTTGTCTGTCTGTCTGTCTGTCTGTCCGTCTGTCTGTCTGTCCGTCTGTCCGTAGACGCAATCTTGTGTGCACCATCTCTCCTTATCCCCTTGACAGAATTTAATGAAACTTCACACAAGTGATCAGTACCAACAGTAGTTGTGCATGGGGCATGTTAGGTTCTTTTAGAAAAAAAATTTGCAGAGTTATGGAACTTTGTTTTTTTGTTACTATACTATATACATAGACACAATCTTGTGCGCACCATCTCTCCTCATCCCCTTGACACAATTTAATGAAACTTCACACAAGTGATCAGTACCAACAGTAGTTGTGCATGGGGCATGTTAGGTTCTTTTAGAAAAAAAATTTGCAGAGTTATGGGACTTTGTTTTTTTGTTACTATACTATATACATAGACACAATCTTGTGCGCACCATCTCTCCTCATCCCCTTGACACAATTTAATGAAACTTCACACAAGTGATCAGTAACAACAATAGTTGTGCATGGGGCATGTTAGGTTCTTTCAGAATTTTTTTTTGCAGAGTTACGGGACTTTGTTTTTTTGTTACTATACTATATACATAGACACAATCTTGTGCGCACCATCTCTCCTCATCCCCTTGACACAATTTAAAGAAACTTCACACAAGTGATCAGTAACAACAGTAGTTGTGCATGGGGCATGTTAGGTTCTTTCAGCGACAAAAATTGCAGAGTTATGGGACTTTGTTTCTTGTTAACATACTATGTACATACAGTCTGCATATGCAATCTTGTGCGTGCCTAATCTACCAAACCCTTACACACAATTTAATGAAACTTCACACAAGTGATCAGTACCAACCCTAGTTGTGCATGGTGCATGTTACATTCTTTTAGATAAATATTCTGCATAGTTATGGGACTTTGTTTTTTGTTACTATACTGTATACATACAGTCTATATACATACAGTCCACATAATTATGCAATCTTGTGTGCATCAAATTGCAATGTACTGTGTCAGTGCATGCGGGGGGTACATTCATCACCTTTAGTGATAGCTCTAGTTCTTCAAGGAGCATTTTAGAAAATTAACAGATGAAGTTTAAAAATTTTAAAAGATTAAATTTTTTTACAGAAGACAAAAATGAGTGGCCTATTAAAGTGACTTTTTATGCCCCCGGCATCTACTGATGCGGGAGGCATATAGTGATTGATTAACCAAATGGGACCGTTTCATCTAGCATCAATACCCCTTACTAGAATGACTTGATACTAATGCAGATGTAACCTGTGACCATTCCTCATCTTCAGACATCACCTGACCTCAGTTTGACCTTGAAGTTGACCTCGTTTTGGACTTAGGTTGCTTTGTATCGACAAGGATGCCACCGGGGGCATCAAGCATTTATTGAACGCAGCTTCTTGTTATGCCTGTATTTATACAGACATATCTCATATTAATAAAGTCAGTTTTTTCAGAAGAAACTTTAAGTGTCATTTTAACGTCTATGGGCTTTTTCTCGACACAAATCTACACGCCTGGTAAACTACAGAGCTACCTCTTTAAGAGGTATATGGTAAACTGCTCTGTCGCAACTTCCGAGGTACTGTAAAATCATTTAATTTCATGGGCATGAAATTTCGTGGTTTTGGTCAAAACGGCAATTTCGTGGGGATATGAATTCGTGGATTTCAACTTTTGAACATAAAATGAATAGGAAATTTACTTGTTCGTTGGGATTAAATTTAGTGGATTGACTCAACCACGAAATCCATGAAAATTAGTCCTCCACGAATATTAATGATTTCACAGTAGTGCACGTAAAAGGTCTACAGTGCTGAGAAGATATAGGCCATTATACATAGGCCATTATACATAACTTGATTACTAAACCCGATATTCACTGTTGACTAAATGGTATGCAAATTTTGTTGCATGAATGAAACTGATGTAGCCTGTGTGGTCACTTATTAAAATAATTCTGTGGGTTTACAAAGTCGTATGATATTTAAGTTTCGAAACTTTTTTTGTGAAATCATGATTTCATGGGCATTGAAGTTTTTTGTTTTGGGCAAAATGACATTTTCGTAGGTACATGAACTCAGTCTCAATGGTTAAACAATTTATGTGTGGGAATTTTGTTATATGTTGGGATTGGATTACAAGGATGTACACAACCATTAAAATTAGTTGCCCGATAGTATTAATGTTTTCTCAGTACTGCTACTTCATTTTACCTCTTGTAAGGTCAAGGACCATCCTCTAACCTATAGATTTTACCATACCAACTTTTGATATTTTTGTTGTTGTCATTTTTAGTCACATTTTTGTATTAAGAAAAAGTTTCTTAACATGCACTTTTTGACAAAGTTGATTTTGTTTTCTTTATTAGTGCGATATCAAAGCGAGGTTTTTGTCGTTGTTCAAAAATATGGTTGATGAAACTTTCATTTGTATCTCATCTTATCAAAGGTTAATTTTACTTTGATCATTGAATATGTTAGGATTCATGTGTTTCTTAAATAATCAATGTTGCATTGTTTAATGTCTGATATACAATGGTTCAAAGTCGAGATGGACGGGAATTAAATCAGGAGAATTTAATATCAAATGTTTAAATATCAAAGCATCTGAATGATGAACTGTGGTAAATCAAATGATAAACTATAAGAGAGCATTGTTTATTTTCATTTTAACATGCTCATAAAAAACACACTGAAAATAATGCTGATTTTCATTCTTCAGGAGTAATAATGAACCGAACATCCTTCAGCTATTTGGCTTCTTGATGTTCTCTCACCATTCCACATGTCAGCCGTTGTTTATCATAAAATATACCATGCATGATTTACTTCTTTGTTTAACTGACAGAAAAATAGAGCTATGTTAGAATGAAAAATTGATAAGGATGTTCTTTAATTGATTTTGATTGAAATTTTACAGATTCATACATCTACTTTTTTCTTTGCCAGTTCCCTGTCAGTTTATATTGATTTGAGAGTTGCTTATGGGGAAAGAGGGTAATAATTTTAAGGCATTTATTAGGGAGAGTGCTTCACCATGTTTCACTTGCACCAGGGATGAGACGTAGAAACTAAATTTTAATATGTCAGGGAATTTTTTAGAAAATGTTAGGGGTTCTTTTATAATTGAGGAAATATTGGGAGTATTCGCTGTGACAGAGTGAAGGAACTGTGGAAAATGAAATGCAGTGGTATCAGACCTTGAAAATGGAAATTAGAAATATGTAGGAAAATGCTTCCGGGACACTTTTATGATACCAGTAAAATAGAGTTGCATACTTGAATTCTGCTTTTACTTAAAGATATTTGAGAATAAATAAAGTGGATTTTTTTGTCTAATTGATGTTTTCTTTATTCATGGTCTGAAACCACTACCAAGTCGTTGCACATTTTGTACGATATTGTTTACTACTTGCCAGTGAATGAAATGATATTTTTGTACTGTCGTGATTGAAATGGACTCTGTTGTGATCAGACTTTGCTAAACGACAACCTTAAGTATTCCATTTGCAATTTTTTTTTCAGTTAAATGTATGACTTTTACAAAAATATTATCAAATTTTTTTGTACACCTTTGGTACAAAAGTAATTTTTAGCATTTATTTTACTTTTACTTTTTGTTTGTGGAATTAAATAGTAAAGTCTGATTTCATATGTACAATGTATAATTATGTATATAATATGCTCAAATTTTATGTGCTGTGAAATCAGTTAATTTTGTGGGCATGAAAATTGGTGGTTTAGGCCAATTTGGTAATTTCGTGGGGGATATGAATTCGTGGATTTCAGCTCACGAAATAAGTGAGAATTGTACATAGTTTTATGGATTTAATTTTGTGGATTGACTGAACCATGAAATCCACAAAAATTAACTTCTCATGAATATAATTTCACAGCAAGTTTCGAGCAGCTGTTGCTATATGAATAAATTGTTGAACTTTTATCCAGATTGTTTGTTTTTGCTCACTATACAGTCTTACCTTCTTTAGAAGTCACTGCTGTACTGCTTAGCCAAGCTGACAACAGTCATCATAACATCCAACTGGTCAAAATTCTACTTTAATAGCATAAACATGGCCAACATCTTCAGTTTGCAAAACTTTCACCGAAAATGCAACAGTTTATGGTAAAACCTTGGCATGTTATTTCCCTTTGTTTAATACCAAGGAAAAGAGTTTGAAATAAATCTGTTTGGTGATGAGCTGCGTTTGGGAACGTTTCATGTTTGCAGTATGCAAGTGCTTATCTAGTGATATATTTTGACTTACAGTTAACCCTTAGCCTGCTGCAGGCGAATTTAACAGCCTTTGCAAACAGCTTGGAACCAGATCAGACGCCGATTAAATCGGCGTCTGATCAGGTTCCAAGCTGTTTGCTACTCTGACAATATTTCTTCCAATTTTGGAGCAAATTGAATGAACTTTACAATTTTAGCAGACGACATTTCCAGCAGACGACAATTTATCTAGCATGCTAAAGGTTAATTAACATATATTATATTGATAATGCACTGTTTAATGATGAATGATTTGTACCTTCTTTGTGTCATGAAGATAACCTGACACTCTTGTGTCAAAAATCAAATAAGTCCACCCATTTAGGCCAATAGGGAGAGCTTAGATCTATGGATAGCAGGGTCGTGAGTTCAGTCCCCGTGCTAGGCGTATGTTCTCCATGAGGATTGATAATAAAAGACATTGTGTCTGCAAATCAATTGTCCTCCACCTCTGATTCATATGGGGGAAGTTGGCAGTTACTTGCGGAGAACATGTAAGTACTGATACAGAATCCTGGAGCACTGGTTAGGTTAACTGTCTGCTGTTATATAACTGAAATACTGTTGAGAGATCGGACTAAATACAAACAAATAATCCAATGTCTTATTTGATTCACATATTTCATAACAGTCATTTTCATGAAATTTTCTTGACCTTACAGGATACTAAAGCCAAAATTACACTGTTTTAAATATCTGCAAGAATGATGGTTGAAACATATTAAATTTTGAAAATTATAACCTCATGTGATTTGAAATGCAGGACTGTTCCGTCCACAAACATTTCAGTTTTTTTTTTCTTCAAAATTTTACTTTAATCTAACATTTGCAATTATATGTCCCAAAATGGCTGAACATTTTATACAGGGAATAAACTTCGCCAAAACAAATACTTGACACTTAATTCAAAACTACTTTTAATATTCATAAAATTATGTTAAAAAGTCCAAATTTCATCCAAAGGATAGTAAAAAATCATGTACAATATTGTCAATGATATAATTTGAAAAAATTTGGTAAGAAACCTTAACAAAATCTTTAACAGAAAATACATCTCAAGAATCACCCCATCATAATGTTGAACTCTGTCTGTTTTTGTAGAGCTACATTTAATAAAAGTTTCATCAAAATCTGGTTTATAAAACATTACTATAACATTCTGTAAAGATTTTAAAGGGGCATATATCCAAGTATTTTTCAAATATTTCAAACTTCATTAAGGTTTGTTACAAATGAAAACTAAAATAAAAACTGATTCAATGAGTTCCAGGATGTACTTGGCGCATGAAAACATTTTGTAGTTTGTATTTAAAAAGTATACATATTATGTAAAATAGAAGGAAATGTTAGCTGCTTTCTCAATCATGCTTAAATCAACAAAAATTATATTGATTCATTATGTTTGATATACTTTGCTTTCTGTTTGATTTTTTTTTCCGGAAATTTGTTCATCTAGTGGCATGCCCCTTTAAAGTTTCAGTTGAAATCACAGCTGACAGCAATGGTAATGTCACATAAAAATGTAATGTCTCTTTAGTAACTTGGCATTGTCAAAGAAATGCCACATTCTTTAATGAAGTAACTCTGCTTTAAAACACAGAACTTTGTGACATTTTTATGTTATATGTTACTAATAGAGTCAGTCTTTGGTAATGTGACACTTCAAGGAAAGCCATTTTATGATAATGTGACACTGAAATGTCACCACAAGGATATATGACACCGTTTAGAAATGTGACACTGTCTCCATTTACATGTATGTCACATTTTAGGGAGTATCACCTCCTGGCATACAAACAATATTTATATATAAGAATTTTAAAAATTCTAGACTTTATATAACAGTAAGTTCACATTGTAATGATTAACACATTCACATTGTTCACATTGTCAGAAGCAGATTATCAGTGATAAACACATCTTGTCAGGCTAAACAGGCATCTGTCTTTGTCAGCATAAGTTTTATCCTATGTAATTTCTCATTAGCCAACATAAACACACAGACTGCTTTGACAAAGTAACTGTATACACTGTGCAACACTTTGCAGACTTTGTCAGGATAAATTTATCTTCAGTAAATATGTATGCTGCTTTGTCAGAATATAATTATCCCGGCTTTATACACAACCTGTTTTTGTTTTTTTCAGAATTACACTTTATAAAAGTACACTGAACTTTGTCAGGATAAAGTCATCTGCATCAGGTACACCACCTGTTTTTGTGAGAATAATTCTATTCACTATATACACAAGTGAAAACTTTTCCAGGATGAATTTATCAACAGGAAATACACCATGCTTTGTCAGTTGTTTGCATGTTTTAAAATTCAAGTTTATTCACAAAAAACATGCATAGTGCACAGTCAAAGCAAATGTGCTCCACAATAAGCTAAAAGCTTTAGCAGAAACGTTTGCCTTACCACAACTGTATCCCTATCAGTGAAGAAAATTTGAAAGAACTATTTTTGCCACAATGCAAATGTTATTATCTTATCCTTCATAAATTTTGAAGATTTCATTGAAAGTTTAGCTTAAAAGCATTAACTGAGCTTTGGCAAAATACCAAAGCTTTTCAATATTTAAAACACAAGGCGTTCACTGTGTAATAAATTACAGCAGCTTCCAAAAATAATTATTTAGGATAAAACTTTTATCCTGCATTGTATAGTATGACTGTATTAACTATAGTTAACACTAAGTGTCCCGTAAGTACTGGTCAAATGGATTCTGACCAATCCGTTTTGGATGAGATGGTAGTTTAATATTTATATTTCCTGAAATAAAAAAGAAGAAATTGTTTTATTTAAACCATAATAATCATGGTTAAGAATACTTTATCTTCAAGTTAACCTTCAATAACAATGGAAAATATTGTTGTCATGAAATAAAAGGGCATTCATTAGATCTATGCTTCATTTTTTTCTGTAATCGAAAAATGTGATTTTTTTTTGCAGATTTATAAAATTCACTTTCTACACCCTCCAAAGAAATTAATATATTTTGTAGTAATTTTACGTATGCCAACAAATATCTATTAAAGCCATCATGGTCGCACTTTCGAAGCATTAGTTATTAAATGTCAATGTAACCTTAATTATAGCAACACATTGCAAGTTAATACCGACAAATTTCCCCAACCCCTATGTAGACAAAATGCCCCCTGTTCAACCTGACCAAGACGGACAAAATTCTTCGAGTTTTTCATATATATTTATATTTTCACTTCATTCCGTTTAAAAACTGTTCTTAACATCTTAAAATTGTAATTATTTAAGGAAGTGTCTAGGGGTACGGATTCGTACCTCTACAGTCTGATTCTAGAGGTACGGGTCCGTACCTCTAGACAAGCCTGTTAGGGTTTTTCTAGGGGTACGGACCTCCGATTTTCTAGAGATTAAGGGTCATTTACATTTCAAATTATGCCGATTATCTTTATATCTTGTTAAATAACAAAATAAATAGGTGCATATTATTATGCTTAATTAATTTTTTTTTTCAGCTGAATTTCAAATAGAATTCATTTAAGGGTTACAAGGTTACAAGCACTCATTTATCTGTTATCAACAGTTTATTTTACAACAAACTTATCGGCACGGAACAGTGTATTCAATTGTAGTTCCTCGGTTATTTAGGTATTGAAACAGAAGGTAAACAATCGGGTGAACGCTGGTATCTGTAAACCATTTAGATCCAAGTTTTAAGTGAACACTGGTTAAGTCTTATTTTTATTTCATTTTCAACAAAATTTAAGATATATATAACCCTACATATCTAGAAAAAGGAGGTCCGTAGCCCTAGAAAAACCCTAACAGGCTTGTCTAGAGGTACGGATCCGTACCCCTAGACACTTCCATTATTTAATTTCTGGTAACTTTTCTTCCGTCTTAGGGCCTTTATTCAACAAAATCAAACGTGGGGGGGGGGGGGGGGGGGGGGGGGGGGGGGGGGGGGGGGGGGGGCTTTGTCCGCCTTGGTCAAATAGAGCGTGGGCGGGGAGGGGGATGTTGGTCCGGAGAATTTTGTCTTACATTCATAACTTATTTACATCAGTCTGTTAACAATACATACTAGTTATACCCATACAGTCGACCCACTCCTGCCTCGACACCTTTTTATTCCCGTCCTCGTCACAGAATCGCACGAATTTTCGAGCACATTTTCTTGTTGCCTTCTTTTGTGCACTCTTCAGTGTTTCCCGGAAACTCTCTAACTCCGAGTTCTCTAAGTCCTACAAAAACATTTGAGCCGCACCATGAGAAAACTAACATAGTGCTTTTGCGACCAGCATGGATCCAGACCAGTCTGGTCAGGATCCATACTGTTCGCTTTCAAACCCTATTGCAATTAGAGAAACCGTTAGCGAACAGTATGGATCCTGACCAGACTGCGCGGATGCGCAGGCTGGTCTGGATCCATGCTGGTCGCAAATGCACTATGTTGGTTTTCTCATGTTGCGGCTGATTTACAAAATGAGCGGACATAATACCGGCATTTATTATATATCTTTGCAATTCGAAGGACAGAATCTCGTACAAGATAATGTCATACTAACAGTGATTATGGCACTCCTAAACCTAAATTAGCATTCAGGTATACACCCACGCGCCAATATAGTTATGGCTGTGCCTTAACACATAGGATACGTTATTGTCGTTTCATATTATTACTCTAGTCTCCTGCAGTATTAACGCTAAAAATTGTATTTTACTTTTATTTTTTATAATCAGACTTTATTTCCAGTTATATGGCGATATTTTGACCTAACCCGCAAACTTACCAACTCTTATTTTTTACAGAATTATAAATTTAAAAAATGAAGGAATTTATGAACCTGGTTATTGTTGATGTCCAGAACTTTAAACTTCCAATGTACTGCTCGCTCATGTATCGTCTGATTCGGGTCTGTTACAAGGGCACTGTAATATAAAACATAATCAATAGCCAATGGAAACGGCTTAAAGTGCAGATGAAATATCAAAAATGCACTAAATAGTACCGTCATGAAATCAATGATTTATTTATACTTATTGAAAGAAAAATATAGAAGAACCATGTAACAAAAAGATGAGGTTATAAGATTGCGGAATAATTTCGTTAGGGTGCAGCCAGAGTGAATTATACACACTCGTATTGTTTAGGTATGCGAAATCATAGTTCTGTTATATATTGTTTCTATTTTAATATGTATTTTATGTAAACTAGTAGATAAAATGGGGAAGCATTATTTCGTGTAGCACGTATCACGCCAAATTTAGTAGTTAACACATCCCGCGGAATGGAGTGCGTAGACGTCAAAACTTCAAAGAGTTATTCTGCGCACCTGATAATCCATACTCTGTGTGTGGGCCTGCAAGGTATGTGTAAGAGTGGTCTGTTATATGAATCCGATTCTGAAACGTCGTCCTTTTTATAACGCACCAGATCAAATATGGTAGAACTTTTTCTCGGTGCCTATATGGCGCAAAATGTCGACCTGACGTCATTATTGCACTGTACATGGATTTTTCATATTATAATATTTGCTTATTGCATATTCCGTTATATAAATACTCTTACTTTAAGTCTATGGAGAACAACGGTATTGAATGTTTGGAGCTTGTGCAGACAGTACAGTCACATAATTGGAGGTACCGGTTCCTATCTTAATAGGGCTGGGTACCAGAGCAGAACAGTGATTTACTATAATTTCAGAAAAACAACTTTTGTCACTGGACAACAAACACACTTTTGCTGTTTAGGTCGTTGATAAGCTAATAACGACGAGAAAGTAAAAAGGCTTTTGTGAGTTTTAATGAGTCAGGTCATATTTACACTTATAGTGAAGTTTTGTTAATAGAGATAACTCACGGGGCTATTCAAATTTTGTAAAATTATGTCCCTTCACTACAGAGGTCAGAAATATAAGAAAAATGATCTAAATGATAAACAAAATATCTAGTCGGTATCCAGTCTAGTGGAATGCCGATACTGCCACCTAAGCATTTTCGAGAACTAAACATGTCACATCTCCCTACCTAAGAACAATCCGGAGGAAGTCGTTAAATACTTTCACTGGTTAGATAATTTAAAGATGTTAAAGTGCGCCATGTACTCTTTATTATATAACAATGTATTAGAAACGCATCTTTGAATAGCCATAATTTACTATATTGACTGATGCGTGACGTTATTTCTGACGTCAGTTTTCATGTTTGTAGTTGCGTTAAAAGTTCATTAACGACGACACTTTCAAAAGAGAAGAAAATGAAATAATTTATAATCGTAAATGTAAGTACAGATGTGTATGTAGTAAGGATAGAGAACAAAATATAATTTACATTATATCAATTAAATGTAGGAGTGACAAAAGATTGTAATAAAACACTATTAACACTTGTATACCGAGTTCGCGGTATAGTATTGCGCTCCTAAAGTCGCACAATATTTACACTGTATGTTATAGTAGTCGCAACTTGACCGTGATGGTTGACCTTAGGCTGATTATTCATATCGATTATTTCATTGTAGAAATAAAGGGTGCTTGGGGTAGTCGTGTATATTTATATGGAATTAATTTGTATACAGTGCAGTGTCAAAGTATGTATACTTAAATTTTATCAGTTAGAACTTTTCAATACACTAATTTATATTTACACAAATTGATATTTCCATTTTCTCGTGTAGCTCCTGTTTTTTCAACACTCCTTTTCAATAACAGATTTTGCCTCATTATGTATTATAATACAAAGGTCAACCATCGGGGTCAAGTTGCGTCCACTATACCCAGTTACATTGACCTAGTTTATGACGAGAAAGATGTCACTATATTACAAACTTTAGGGCGAGAAAGACAAAACCAGGTCACATACTCATACTGACCTAGTTTAAGGCAAAGCTGAGTGTGGAACTCCACCATCTTCATTACTTTAAACAAGGCACATAAAAAGCAACGATACCTGTCCATACTAGCCTTCTTGTTATATTTAATAATTCAAACTACTTCAACGTGGGTATCTCGCCATTTCTAATTTGTTAATTTGCTTTTGTTACGGACACATTCTTAACTTTACATTGACAACTTAACATCTTAGATAAGTGGTATTCGTGGTGGAATGGTTCAGATTGCAAACTTCAAAGTACTTGTCGCTTACCCTTTTCAGTAAGCCATCCAGCTGGCTTTCGGAAGGATAGTTGTAAAATGTAAAAATCAGGTACCCGTGCCTGAAATAATGCACACTTTCCGCTTGCATGTCTTCGCAATAGTGGCATATGACCTAACTGTGAAGGTGTGTCTAAAACCAGACTAAACAAACGAACACTCACCTATGGTCAGTTCTGTTGTTAAGGGCATATTCCGCCATCTCTTGTGTCAATGTGCTTAGGAGATCTGCGAGGAAACTCTGTTTTTCTGCGTAGGAACATCCTATGGAGACAGATCCTGAATGGAGGTCATTTTGTCAAAACGTTTTAGCAAGTACAAACATTACGTATATGTGCGAAATAATATGTTACATACTCTACAAGCATGCAGTACCCAAAAAATATTAAATGTAACAGAATGATGAACGGGTCCCAAAGTAAGATTGTATGAATATTGTTATTGGCCTACTTCGATTTGGGTGAGAATATTGTTTAACTCATTTACAGTTGTAACAACAGAAGTGGATGTGTTGACTTGTTCATTTTCGCGTTTCCGACACTGCCCAACGGTGCGATCAGACCAGTGTTCGCTTGTTCCAAGTCTTTAGGTGTGCAGACGAAATATTTGTATCGATGGATGCCATTGACCAACTAGACCAAGCTGCACACGATATACGGTGTCAAATCTCCAAAAGTAACCAACATCAGACTGAGCATATTCCAAATGTATATATCAACTACTTACATACACACAGCATTTATCAGAATTTTTCATATAAAGTGTATATGAGCCGCGCCATGAGAAAACTAACATAGTGGCTTTGCGACCAGCATGGATCCAGACCAGCCTGCGCATCCGCGCAGTCTGGTCAGGATCCATGCTGTTCGCTAACGGTTTCTGTAATTGCAGTAGGGTTTGAAAGCGAACAGCATGGATCCTGACCAGACTGCGCGGATGCGCAGGCTGGTCTGGATCCATGCTGGTCGCAAAGTCACTATGTTGGTTTTCTCATTTCACGGCTCATATAATGAATGCTTTCATGCACAAATCTTATTTCAATTACTTTCATCCAAGTACATTTATACAAATAACTCTCATACAAAGAGCAAATATACCAGATACTTACGTACAATATCTCAGTTGTACAATAAGAATCACATTGCTCGCATGCAAACGCTCGCATCGATTACTAATGTGCAAGAACATAATATATGTAATATATACTGAGCCAGGCATAAGGCACACATTGTATTGAAATATCGTAGTTTGTATAGACTAACACATATCAACTACCTGGTATATCTCGTTCTTCCTCAAAGTCGCATTTTGGATCCACTCCGTGGGTGGACGTCCCACTGATTGGCCTGCCGGAGTTCTCTTCAACACACCAACAGTATTTTGTAGCCTCGTGGCATTGCGCACGCGTCCACTTCCCATCCGGTGTACACTTAGGAACAAAGATGCCAGCTTTCGGATTGTCCCTCTCTTGTTCAAGAGCAGATTGTCTATCTGTCCGACAGTCATTCGGTTCTGATACAATAGTTCAAAATTATTTATTAAACAGCTGATATGTATACAGCCATTATTTAGAACTATTCGAAAAATACAAAATGTATGACAACAACTACTAGTACACAATTTTGTTCGATTAAAAATGTGTTAAAACTTAATATAATTTAAACAAGTGAAAAATACACACCTTCGAAAAAAAAAAAAGAAGAAAATAAGTGCCAGAAAATAAAAAGGTACTAGGCGAGAAATGATACAATTTGCCTTCTGCTAAAAAGCGAAAAAGTATGAGGGTTAAAGCTGGTTTAATTTTACGCGGATAAAGGAAGCGGCTACAGATGCTTTTCATATAGCACAAATTACCTCCCTTGTCCGCCATTTAAATGGGAGAACTCAAAAATTCTGTTTACTAATAAAATAGTAGTTCATTTTTCACATGTTTTATGTTTTTCATATGTGCAGGTTAATACGACATGTTTAATTCCAAGTTTACATTATCTTCTTTCGACTGAATGAGTTGTCTCATTGGCTTGTGTGGTAAAATGGCCACAAAAATCGCTGCCGCTGATGATCATAAAAATGGCTGCCAGCTTTGTCAAGGGAGGTAATTCGTACAAAAAGGGAGAGAATTTGACTGAAAGGTGGTATGCTTACGTTTCTCTTGACTGACTTCGTTGATAGGTGTTATATCACGGAAGTCATTCCATGTTTCATCAACGTCGATAGGGAACGAGGGTTTTGTCGGTCTCTCGATCTGGCCTGTAGGATACCAGGTAAAAACTGCACTATTTTCTCGTGTAATATATATCAGTAACAGTGATTTTTAGACAATGAAAGTTACTGATATGTATTTTTGGCAATGAGATGAGACGATGATAATTGAAATCGGTTTATGTTTTGTTTGAATGGAACACAGAACTCTGCACTTTGTTCTTAGTTTGCTTTGTTTGATTAGAATTGTTAGAAAGGCAAAATCGAGAAACGCCAGAATCAAGCAGGAGGGACGTTTGCTTTGAAGGGAAAGGCCGTAGTCAAAGGTACGACACATTCTCTTGGGACTTTGATGCACCAAGTTTCCAGAAGTCACGCAATAATTGTGCGAAACATATGCAAAAATACCAATTACTGCAAGAATCACCAACTTGTCCCGAAAGTTCTAGTGGTAAGAAATAAATAACAGATATTGATTTTGTGCCAAGAGCTCGTGATGTCGGACTCATTTAGAATTGGATGATGTTTTATATGCATTTATAATTCCGCCATCGCCACATGATGATGTTCATTTAACATAATTCCATGCCAGTTTCAATATTTCCCCCCACATATAAGTGACAACTTCATTCACATGAATTGAAATTGAGAATAAATTACTTCTGACACAGTCGTCACGGGGAACAGCCGCCTCATCCGAAGATCGAACTCGCGATCGCTAGACTGGTACTCTTCTACTCTCCCTACTGAGCAAACCGATCGAGAATTTAACCTACCCTACATCGGGAAACCTCGTGAAACTCCGTCATATTTCGTGAGTGGTCAGGACACACACTGCCGATAAAATTCCGCTAACTTTCGATCGCCGTAATAACATACGGAATATGCCGATAATAAATTTGCCTAAAAGAAGAACTCTTTGAATTATCAAGATTGAGAGCGAGAACAAAGTATTAGTTACGAAATTTGGTACGCAGTTATAAAAGACGTCATAGAATTCGACAGCATGTTGAATCTCTGATCGTTCGGTGCACAATATACCACTTTTATTCCAAGTCATGACTACGGCCCAGAGGGGTATTTCTGGTTATATAAGTAAAGAGGTAAAAGTGCAAAGCTCGTGTATTTGTAGCCAGAGAGAAGGCAAACAAAATAAATACAGATGAGCCGTGCCATGAGAAAATCAACATAGTGGGTTTGCGACCAGCATGGATCCAGACCAGCCTGCGCATCCGCGCAGTCTGGTCAGGCTCCATGCTGTTCGCTTTTAAAGCCTATTGGAATTGGAGAAACTGTTAGCGAACAGCATGGAGCCTGACCAGACTGCGCGGATGCACAGGCTGGTTTGGATCCATGCTGGTCGCACACCCACTATGTTGGTTTTCTCATGGCACGGCTCAGATATGGAAATAAATTAAAATGCGAAGTATTAAATATGCTCAAGAACCAGACCAAACATTGTGTGCTTTCAAAGATCCAACATTTTCAAAGACTTTAGAAGCTTTTTCTAGTTAGATGAGCGTATAGTTTTTATTTACTATTTGATCCACAAAATCCGTAAAACGTTTTTTTCATGATTTTCGGTTAGATTCTCGAGATCTAAGATCCAGATATATACTATGCATCATTATAATTAAGGTTTCCATGGATAGTTCAAAATATCTTGAATGATGTCGATTTTACTGCAAAAAAAAATGTATTTTCGTCATAGAAAACGCAAGAACAAAAATCACATTTACGATATTTTTAGAATTTTTACACTCGCAACCACCACCCACCTAAAATGCGAAGAAATGTTGCTTTTACGCTAAGATATCCTGTGACAGTTTTATAGCAATCCATTTACAAATGAAGTCGAAATTGATTAAAAAACAAAACAATGCTATCAAGGAAAATCTACAACTGAAATTACTCCATGAAAACAGTTTTCTGAGGATAAATTCAAAACTAATCAAAATATTTTGAAAATGTAAATGAGCCGCACCACGAGAAAACCAACATAGTGCGTTTGCGACCAGCATGGATCCGGACCAGCCTGCGCATCTGCGCAGTCTGGTCAGGATCCATGCTGGTCGCTAACGGTTTCTCTAATTGCAATAGGATCTGAAAGCGAACTGCATGGATCCTGACCAGACTGCGCGGATGCGCAGGCTGGTCTGGATCAATGCTGGTCGCAAACGCACTATGTTGGTTTTCCCATGGCGCGGCTCATATATTTAAGGAGAAATTAAGGGAAAAAACACTTGTTACGGAAAATGTGTATCAAACAGTATTATTAGATATTTAAATATATTGGTGTCATTAATCACTCATGTACTTTTTTTTCCTTTTTGGGAAAGAAGTGTTTAAGAAAATAAAAACACCTGAAAGTTCCTCGCACAAGTTAGAAATAGAAACCACACACTATTTGGTCGTGAAAAGCGAAACAAGTGTATGAAGTTATCTAGTACAGTCTTCGTACCATTATGCCATATATGCAAATAAATAACTTTAATATTCTTTTTTACTTAGTGTTAGAATTAGCCAAGCACATTTATTATTTAAGGTATTTAATGATGCAATAGATACATTCGCAAAATTATCTGCGCATCAAAAACAGAATGACAGATAACTTCCCACACGTGTTTCTTGCTTGTAAAACAACCGCAATAAAGAAACATCACTGTTCATAAAGTATGGAAGTGAAAAACTTGAAAAATTATGATATAATCTGACAAGTACAGTTATTGCTGTTTATTTCTATTTATAGTAACTATTAACATTATGATTAATACAGGGGATAATTTCTTAATCACAAGCTCTTAATTAAAGTGACGGGTTTGAAAGATGTATACATGTTTCGCAATGTTAAGAGAGAATCAACCTTAAAGGTGCGTCCCTCTTAATGAACGGGAGATAACGGGTAGGATCATTGGTTTGGACTAATGCAACCGCTAACCCACATTAATAGTGTTTCGCCAAATAAGAAAGGGACGAATGCTGAAAACTTTTATATGTTTTGACGCAAAGTAGCTAGGCTTTATTCAGCAGCAAAAAGTTCGGCTTAGTTAAGAAAATGTATTTCGAGTTAAGTTTTACAGAACGAAGTAGTACAATTTATGGAACAGCTCATCATAAATTGGCTATGTAGTTAAAGATAGAGCCTGTATTAAATCACACCAACAATCGAAAAAGTGCTGTACGCGCCTGCTTCCGTTATTAACAAAAACCCATAAATCAATCATGCCTCACCAGAATGTTCGCACAAGCAAAGTCTAGACCTGTTACAATCATTTTTAGCTACGCATATAGCAATTAAGGCTGTAAATAACGAATATAAAAATGAACACACAGATGTTCATGAATATTTCCTCGAGTTAGTCAGCAAATCAAAAAAAAAATAAGAATTTGTCACATAAGATAACAAAATGTTCGTTGTAAAACTGCGATGAAAATACGACACGCATTTAATCGAACTGTCAAAACTTGAAAAAAATCAAACACATCCTGCAGTCTTACGAATAAATTAATATTGTCGTTTAATTTATCTATAAACATGTTCCAGTGTGTTTCAAAATAGTCCCGTCAATATTTTAAACAATTTTTTCACTAGTTCAAAATGGCAATCTTGGTAACATACGGCACATAAGAACAAGAACTCCCAACAACTTTAGATACAGGGTGAAAAATACTAGGAAACATGGCTTGCCAAACCAAGGAGCCTCTTGTTAGATATAAAAAAGACTACCTATAACAACAATAAAACGAGATAATACTCACTCGCACCAAGATCTGACCTACCGTTATTTGATGATGAAGATGATGATGACGGTGATTTCTTAAATGGAATCTTATGTATGTGTAAACTTTCACCTGTTGTTTTCACTTCCGGCGCATGCGTAGTCTTGTCCTTTTGGTCGTCTGAGTTGAGAGAGACAAACAAGCGAAAAGAAACTATATGACAGAGAGGTGAATTCATTATGTTCTAATGATGTCGCAAACCTTGCTCTTGCCTGGCCTTAACCTCAAGTCACTGTTAGTCGGAACTTTTGTGGAAAATCGAGACTTACGTTACCAAATCATACACTCTGATATTTCACTGTGTCCAACCGGTTAAACCGATTGCGGTAGTAACGTGGATTTGCGGTAAAAGTTATATAACTTCAATAAAAAAAGTCAGCTTTTTCATGTATAACGTCACATCGACATAATTATAGGTTCATATGGCGATTTCCAGATTTTGACAATGGAGGAAGATCCCATGTGCCCCTCCGGGACTTTTCCCTTTCAGACATAGGCGTAGAACAACCGATGAGCCAGGTGGATGGCTATTTTACAACCAAAATGAGGTTCCGAACTCACAGCGGTGAGGGGCGAGTGATTCGCAATCGGCAATATTAGTCACGGATGTCTCTAGCAAAATCAGAACTGCGTAAGTATTCATTCTAGTATTCGATCGAATTACAGCGCGTGGGTAAGGTAAATTGGTTGAGTATTCAATTCAGCGTAAGTTTACCGCAAATCAGCATTGCTACGGCAAATCAGTTTTACCTGTTGCACACTGTAATTTTGGTAACATAATTCACAAGGTTCAAGAATTAGGCAAAGAAGCAAATGCTGCAAGGGAGATAAATTCAGCACTTGTAAGAAAGAACACAGTTACTTCCGAATATTTTCTTTTACATTTTCTGAGGAAGTTCATAAAAGAAATCACGACATTTTGGTATGAATAGATGTTATAGTGTAAGCAACAGCAGCAAGAACATTTATGAAATGAAAAAAGCGCAAGTGACGGAATCCGATAAATGGTTCACTTGAGCACAAAAAACATTTTTCACAGTCAGACATAATTAAATTAATTATCATAATTGTTTTGAAGTGAAGCTTGCACGCTTAATTATTACTATATTATTTGCAAGAGGTTTGTTGTGTAATATCTTTGTAAAAAGACATTCTTATAGAATTATTCTAAATTAGAAGAACACGTTACAGTATATTGAATAATTAAGACGTATGAAATCTTGGAAACAAACTAAAGCAGATGTAAAATCACAAAATGGTTTATGTTTTGTACCCATTTACAAATAGTTTGACGCACGCATCGGATTCCGATCTTTTGACGTCACAAAGCTGAGATGGTGACGCAATTGTGTCTGGGAAGTTTGGGGTTGTCACGTGTTTATAGACCAAGCAAGGCAAATTTGCTTCACTAGAACAGTTCAAATCATAACATACTAAATATAAGGGAAATTTGACAGAACCAGCGCTAATAAAACAGTATACCATAAAAAATGTACATCTATTAATAAAGTACACATAAAATTCTTAAATACTGTTTTTTTTTATTTATTTATAAATATATACTGTCAAATCATCCTTTTTGCGCGAATGTCACGAAATACTCGATTCTATATTTTCTCCCAATATAGAATCTAGTATACTCTTATTTTTAATTTGCATATGGCACTGACGTTACGCTAAATTTAGCCACTCAAAATACGTTTTCCTATACGAATCAAAGAAAATTAATTGTCCACGAAAGAAATGATTTTACAGTAAAAACAACACAACGTTCATGCATATCAACTGCCAAACATCCCTTTCAGTTGGTTGGAGATATAAATTCTGGGTTAAAGACACCATCACCAGAGGGATTATATGAAAAACAAGCGTATATGATAGAATGAATATATCATGAGATACAATTGATCTTTGACTGGTATTTTTTTCTGCCTTCAATCACAGGTGGCAGTAACGTACCTCAGATACAGTATGGGTCCATGAGCCATATGCACTTAAATTTATTACAATTATAATGTTTTCTTAGGAAAAAATTGACAAAAAGCCATTTTGAAAAAAAAATTTTTTTTTTGCTCATTGTCACAGGTGCAATTTTTTTTTTCAAAACGGCTTTTTGTCATTTTTTTCCTAAGAAAACATTATAATTGTAGTACATATGGCTCATGCACTCATACTGTATCCTAGGTACGTTAGTGCCACCTGTGCCTTCAATATCGCCAGTTCAGGGTATGAAAATATCTCATTCTTCCTCCATCATCAAAGACACAGTGTATGATATTAAAATGTATGCTTACTCCAAGATTATAAAGCCTGAGCTTTGATACCAGTCTAACTCGAAAGGCAACAACGTTACTGGTCAGCTTTAAACTTTTGATAAGAAACAATCAGCCATTGTTTCTATATTTATATTCAAAACACAGATGTGTCATCCTGGGCCGTGTATACTGTTATAAGGTTAGCGCAAAAAAGGGGAGAAAGCGTAAATAAGGGAACGGTCGTCCCAAAATTCTAAATATCGTATTTTCAAGCGTTTCTTTTACAGAATCTCACATGTAATAAAATACTGAAATGGGACCAATTATTATTAAGACTACTTGATAAAAAAATATTCATATCTATTAAAGGGTGTAATAAAATAAGAACATTATTTAAACAGTAACGCCGATCGGTTGGGGTATAATCGGACAAACTCATTAACATCGCCTTTAGGTAGTTACGATGACTGGATTGTATAATACACCGGTCATATTCTTACAAAGAACAACTAAAGCAGTAACAAAAAATGTTATGATAATCATACTAGCTTAACATGTATGAATTAAGCTGTGACATTCTATCCAGAGTACATGTATTGTCCGATAATACCATGGCATGTCCGACAATACCCGCATGAAGGCCCAATATTGGTGTAGCTTGTTGTAAGCCATATGATACAATACGGGCCAAGATTTTTTTTATCAGAAATGTCAAGTATACAATTGCCTTTCAAATGAACGTGGATTTTCAAGAACTTTCTAGATTTAGCCTTTTGAAATAGTCATTTGATATTATCCTAGATCGACACAACTGCGTTACGTTGAGGTCAATATGTCGACCATATAATATACCAACGACGCTATATCACTTTTCATGCTTTCCTTTTCTTCGGGACAGCCAATTCTGTTTTGCGGACCCGCCTGTGCAGCGTTCTCGACGGCGTCCAGGCAGGGTATATAATTTTTTGAGATATTTTTTTATGTCCAGCATTGAATAATTTTTGTAAGATGGAAATAGAACTATTTACTATGTAAGCAAAATTTACCACTTTTGAGAGGTTTTCAATGTAGCAATACCAAATAAACATACCTAACTTTCGACAACAAAAATAATACTTGATTGAATACGAAAATATCGTGCAGTTATTGCTTGATTATGTATTATGTTAATAATGTATGGATCCGTGGCATATACAATACGTTGACTTGCAAATAAAACATGCATTAAACCCAATAAATTAAAAAATAGGTTTTCGTACAAAATTATTTTAACTGAGCTATGTTATTTACGTTATATTTCATCTTATTTTGCAATATTTGCTAATGGTGAGGAGAAGCCTTCAATATTTGCTTACACTAGGACACTAGGAGCAATTGGTTTCACAAATAGATTGGAATTTGGCCTTGTAAACTGCATTATACATTTCTTTCAATATTTCAATGACAAATGTTCTTGTCGATTGTCTTAGAACACAATTGTCAGCTTTAGATATATACATATTCCAGTTTTCATCATGACACATATCTTTGCATAAAGTCGTTATTTATAAAAATCTTAAATAATCAAATCTATAGCAGGAACGTTAATTGAGGATACAAGATGACTAGCAGCTATACACTATAAAACTAACATAATTATAATAATTTATGCTTTTCAGAGTTATTATTAGCTCCCAGTCTTTAAAGACACAAACATCTTTCAACAATTCTGAAAATAAGTTTCTTTGCACATTCTTTCACTTACAGCACGGTTCAAACCAAGCAAAATATTATCTAATTCTAGTTTCTGCCAAGACTACTGTAGATTGAACGATATTCACGAAAATTCTATTTTCGCTACTGTTCTTTTGCTTAGTGTAACGCCGTTTTCAACAGAACGAGTTTCCGTGTGTGTGATTGGTTCAACGCATTTCAACAACGATTCCGGCAAGATTCCTGATTTGACAGTTTTAACATAATATTAGGCCACGAAACATACACAATCTACAATAATCTACAGGCAAAACTATCGTTACTATAAATATCCCAATGACGTAATGCTCGTCTTAATTTTCTATTAATAACTACCAATAATATGACAGATAATAAATACTCACTATTTATATCCACGCCAAGGCAGAGTGACCACTCTTGTCTCCGGATCAGCGTATCTTTATCTTGATCACAGAATTTTAAAAATCTTTTTGCACAACTTCTTGGTTTTATAAACTTTTTAACTAAACGTCTCAATGCGCTAACTTCTTTTCGTTGTAGAAGATCATCATTATTATTGTCATAGTGTGAAAATTTCCATTCTACCACCTTTTTTTCTAAAGGTTCCATTAGCGGATCTAATTCTTCTGAAATAGTAATAAAACATATTTAAATAGCAGCACTATATATAATCTGCAAATACAGTGTTTTATCTTGAAATGTTTGAATTCCAAAATATGAAAAAGACATACATAGACTATGAAAGGTCTACCTGCAAGACTAAATGCTAAATACCGTATGCCAAATGCCAAATGCCAAATGCTTAGATTGTTTTTATTTTACTGGTATTTGTGTTCAGGTTTTGTAGTAAATTGGTATAAATCTCAATAATTTAAGACATGTCATGTAGTATGATATGAACCATGTGCCACCAGCCATATGAACACAGGACCGAAACCTTTCGCTCGAAGCTGTTTAGAAAAAAAGTTTTGACAAAGTTATGAACTGGACCTAAGACCAATGACCGTCTGAAAGAAATGCATCGTTTCCCCAGCATATTGATAATTGGAGTTGTTTTCATAATCACTAATTAGTAAATATTTGGCATTCGTTGTTCCACATTTAGCATTTAACAGTTAAAATGTATCAATCAATTTTGAGATAAGCATTTAGTATTCGACATTTCGCAGTAAGTATTTGGCAGTCGCAACGATACATTAGCTTTCCAATTACCTTTTTCAATGACATGTGGCACCAAAAAAAGCCATGCTGATGCATCATATCTACAATGCATCCCTAAATTTTCTAATGTAAACAAACTTACTTACGAAATAGATAATTTTAAATGAATGATAAATAAATGAAGACTTAAAGAGAAAAATGGCATGTTATCTACTTGCTATATCTCCCATGGGGAGAAAACTGGCCATAAACTGCGGCATACACTGCAAAAATTGCTCTTAGCACAGCAAGGTTCCCATTGCTTCATTTCAAATATATGCAGGAAATGCACATAATAAGGTACAAAGCATTAATAAACAAATGATAGGCTCAACTTTAAATGTGATATGACATAAGAATTGCAAGAGATGATTTATTTTGAAAGCTGTTTTATGGTTGAAATGTATTAAATGTCAGATATTCAAGATCATCTTTACCATCAAACCTATTGTGTACCAAGTAAATTATACAGATTATGGTTCTCACGCAGCGCCGATCTTATTTTCCCATAATGCAAGGAGGGTAAATTGATTATCCGGACATAAAACAGTATGGTTTTGCTTTTAGGACGATTATCAAGATTTTCTTTCACATTACTGTGCTGTGAAATAATACTGAGTCTGATTCTTGGAAATGCACAATGTAAAAGTTAATAATTCCATTATCTATTAATTCAAGCAATATGATTGGCTTAGCCAAGACGTTCGCACATTGATGCACCCCTTGTGTACCTTTTTTGTATTCGTACACATATTTCAGAGTTGTAATATGAATTAAGACACTGCCTAGCATGGGGATTTATCTTTTTATATATATCTACTTACGAAGAAATGTTCAACTCTCAAAAGAAATAAAACTTCGCGCTTATCAGTTAACATTTAGTGTCATACCTCTTATAGCGAATATCATACGTTGCAAAATTTACGGAAAGCCGCGACGGTGACGTCATGCACCGCGTTCTGGCACTGGCTTTAGGATTTTATTGTTTGTTTGCACTCCACGCAGAAACTTGACAGCCTTTACACTTCCTTACTGTTTTAAAAGTGTTTTTCAATTACATGTACAGTTTTCATTACATAAAAGAAGTAAAAAGAATCATGTTGGCGCGGTTTACGAATTTCTGTGACTGATTCGGGGTGCTCGGATGTTCTTGCAGACAACCAGTCTACGTTTTGTACATAAACCGGAACCGGAAAACATCGAAAAAATTGCCTCAGTATATGCAGACAACAAAAACGAATAACTATATACGGACGTTACCGTCTCGGGGATTTTCATCCCCGGCGCTTCGCGCCGTGGATAAATCCCCTATAAATGAGAATGAGATATCAGTATGAATTTCGAAGAATTGCGATAATTTTCTTATTTCTTAATGAAACATATACTGTTAATACATTTTTCTTAGTTAGATTTTCTTAGAGTTTTCTAACCATAATTATGATAATGCATTCAAAATTTGAAAAAAAAAATGTTTGCAAAGAGTAAAATCTTTTAAAAAAATGAAAAATTGATGCGGAAATGTGTTTATCTGGAAATATAAGAATTAAATTAATATATTTTATTTTCATGTTCTGGCATGTGAAATTAAACCCTGTTTCAATGCATACATTTAACAGAATCTGTGTACGTGTCATTTGGCAGGGTTTACAAATTTGTTTTAGTCCTATACTGAAAATAAGCCATGCGACAAATATGCAAATGATGCCAGTATGTTTATTCAATAATGGGACCCTGCAGAGAAATTGTCATTATTGTTACCTAAGTGTCAGAAAACAGAATTTTAATATTATGTCTAACAGTTATCGATGCTCGATAACTGAATGAAAATAAACGCACAAAAAATAAACCGTCAAAACTATATTCTATTCTTGTACTCTTCCCCCCGAAAAAGGGACGCGCAAAATTAATATGCATTTTCGAAAGTCTTAATTATATTCGTTCAAATTCTACGGATACATTGTCTTTAGCGAGTGTAGTCCAGTAAAAATAGGTTTACATTATTGACATTTTTATTGTATGTTCATTTTAAATGTGTTTAGCCAAATACAAGCTAATAAATTAATTCGACTGTTTTGGAAAAAAAAAACACGTCGTTTGCATTCTGCAGAGGTACCGTAAAAAAATTACACGTTGAGAAAGCTTTATAAAGCTGTATTGGTCCGGACAGTTCGAGATACCTGCTAATCATAGACCTAATATGCATGAACTTGAATGACCACATTAAGGCCTACATATTTGTTATAAACATGATTGTAACGAAGTGCCCTATTTTTGCAAATTACAGTTTCTGTTGTAGTTTGTTGAATGCGAATAATTATACTCACTTGTTCTAGTATTTGGATACACCTTCACAGATCTATTATATTCTTCTGTAAATACTCTAACTAAATTGGAATTAAATCTGGATCTTTCTTGACTAGAACATCCTGCAAAGAAACAAAACAGATTTTGAAACATTTTATACAAGTGACTTTTACACAGGAATCTCTGTGACGCTAGTATTTTTCTCTAACATGGTACACGCGTACATGGGCTCAGTGTTGTTGTTATTATTATTTTTTTTTTTTTTTTGGGGGGGGGGGGGTATTTTTGGATCATTTGGGTCTATTCAGTGGTCTTGTAAGGCTGATCACTACCATATCAAATGTAAGTCTACGCAGGTCATATCGCAAGTAGTCCCAATGTTAATAGTCACAATCTTTCTTATATTCCCCTCATGCCTCTTTTTCAATAGCATTGTGTTTTCTTTTATCATACTAGTATCGCGGTTCAATATGTATGTGAAGCATTTTATCGAAAATCGGCATGTTTCTCTCACATGCTAGATAAAATGGTCGCGTAAGACCATTTTGTCTTAAAAAAGAGACATGAGTAAATTTAACAGGTTGTATTAAATCTACTAGCTTTCTTATACAAAAGTTAACACCCATTTTTCTTTTCCTTTTTCTAGTGTAGAGATAAAGTTCTTTATTGGAACGCAAGTCTCTGAAAAACTTGTATTCTAGAAAATGTCGAAATAGCGTTATTAAATATGTTGATTTTATCTGAAATCATGAACAGCCGGATTTAATGGTGTTCAACCTTGTATATTGTATCTTGTTGGTTTAAACAATATTTTATTCATATATATACATTTACAACATGAAACGCTACATAAAGCATGAAGGAATGAGTAGAAAGCCAAGCTTATTTGAAACGTCCCCTTACGTATTTTGATATTTTGTTTCGGTAACATGTTAACTTCACAATAAACAGTGTCGTATGTTTACTGGTTAGACATAAAATGTAGGAAAACAAATATACGTGTATTCATTTTGTATTTAAAGCAAATTTAAAGACAAAACATATCTATGATATCGTACAAGAAAGAAAGGACAGAAAAGCAAGAAGCAAGAAAAGATAGGTTGTAGTGGTCACTTTAGAGCACTTGGTTATGTTTGAAGGACTTGTGTTATATCATAGTCTTAAAGGGTCTGATTTAAAGACAACTTATGTTCAGTTAAGTCGAAATCTTAGCAGCCTTTTTTGAAATTTCCATTAAATTTTCGAACAGAGGTTCACAATGACGACACAAACTCAAACTATGCACGCAACTGTAGGCATATATCCCAGATACAGTTTGAATTCTGGGCTAGCTCTAGAGGCTAGGGCAGGTCATACATTGATGTACGGTAATTTGTTAAAGTCCGTACATGCTAGTTACCAAATATGGATGTGTAGGTAGAATCTGATGTATCCACGTCAATGTGCAAGACTTCGAAGCTCAGGTGTTAAAGGGACAATTATGTCCTTTGATTCAGAAGGACAGACGATAAAATTTCGTGGACAAGGAGGCAATGTATTATTATTATTATTATCATCATCATTATGTACAGCGCCATTGAATATGTCCTTGCATCGAAATAGGCATTTAATCAATTTATTCAGTTTCAGTTCCAATGTACTAAGTCGAAATGTCCGAGTTATTTACTCGAATTTTCAAGAAACGTCAAACTTTCGAGTTACGTATCTCGAAATTTCTAGTTACTAAGCCGAAAATCCTGGTTATTAACTCTAAATTTCGAGTAATGCATGTTACATAAGTCAAATTTTTGACTTACTGAGTCAAATTTTCGAGTTTATAGCTAACATAAACCTAATATTCAGTCAAGTAAAAAGTGATAAATTTTATCGAATTGTTCTTTAAATGAATATCTACAATATATAAGCCGTGCCATGAGAAAACCAACATAGTGTGTTTGCGACCAACATGGATCCAGACCAGCCTGCGCATCCGCGCAGTCTGGTCAGGATCCATGCTGTTCGCTTACGGTTTCTCTAATTGCTATAGGCTTTGAAAGCGAACAGCATGGATCCTGACGCGCAGGCTGGTCTGGATCCATGCTGGTCGCAAACCCACTATGTTGGTTTTCCCATGGCACGGCTCATTATTATAATTTTCGGAAATCTGCGTTGTGTACGTAGCCTGTCATGTTATACGTATTTGTTAACGTTACTAAATTCAAAGAAATGTTACTCATTCTTGCATACCTATTACTGTCTTCAATTTATGTGACGAAAACACTAATTTAAAAGAAAACACCAAAACATTTACATATTTTGGTTTTGTTAATTAACAATTTTGTTAATTATTCATTTATATGTACAAATTTGGGCATAATGCTTAGCTTTGTTGTACAGTAATCATTATCTTAAACACAACGAGTGTGGTTTAAAAATAAGTATAACAAAACCTTAAAGGAAAGTGTAATATTAAGTATTTCAGTGATATCTAAAATGATGACAGTTGTCTTTTATTTATCATGAAGTTGTCAGTAGATTATGTCAAAATATATCAAAATAAAGCGCAACCATGATGTATCTTTAGAAGTAATCAACTTTTTAAAATTAACAGTGCAACATAAGTGTCAATTTTTTCATCATCCCGTCTGTTTTAGACGCTACATTAAAACAAGGTTTTAAAGGAACATAATTATTGTTGTTGTTTTTTTTGTAAAGATTATTTAAAATTGCCCCTTTTCACTATTAACTAAAATAATCGTATTTTTTAATCAACATTTTTTTTTTGCATATAACATTATTATGTATCTAACATTGTGTGTTCAAATAACCAGAATTACGAATTGTTTAATATAACAAACTATTATTATAATAATATCCGATGTGTTGGATCTATAAACGAACTTATACATTAGAAAATGTACTCTTATCTAGGAAATCTTACGCTCGATATACAGTGACACACAATCTTTTTTATATATTGACGTATATGGCAATATCTCACGTTTACTTGTTGCCTATCGCTGTTAATCATCGAGCACTACCAGACAGTGACGAAACACAGATTCCAAAAATTGGACAAGAGTTGTTTCAGGCCGGTATCATTTATTCTCGAGAACTTTATTATAACAGTAAGCTTATAACTAATATAATGTTATAACGTACATATAAAACGCACATGGTTTTAAACAAAATGAGATAGCGTCACTTCCATGCATATATTATGATTACATTTAACGTTCATTTGTCTTATGTATAACACAAAGAAAGAGGCGATTCCATTAGTATAAAAATTACATATACAAAACGCTCGCATTTCGTAACACAATGTTTCATTTCTTGTTTATATTACAAATGTAAAACACCCATATTCTCTACACAATAAGATGGCGTCACGTCCATGTTAGTGTATGTTACAGATACGAAACAATTACATTTCTTTACACAATAAGATAGCGTCACTTATATGCGTCACGAAAAAAGACGTCATTGTACCCGTTATGTATTTGCAACAATCTTAGCATCGCTGTCTATACATACGACGGCGCAACAATAATACGTCGGAGACTCAAAATCAGCCTGGGTACAGGTTCTTGGTCTTACAATACACTTGAACACTGTATGCCTCAACATCCTTTGAAATAAGTCATAAAAAACACTATATGAACTTAAGTGATCAATAGATAAATACGTACTTTTAGATTTTTTATTTTTCCTTTCTCTTGTTCTTTCGGGCGGTCTAGGCCGTGGATTTCCTTTTGTATGTTTATCAATTTTCTTTCCTGAAATAAGAAAAAGTCAGATTTAATCTTTACTGATTTATGTTTTGACGAACGTAGGCCTAAGTCAAGCAGATAAAAACAATGTTAGGACTTTGAAATTTATTTACATTTAACAGTTTTCAGTGTTAGAAAGAAGGACTGCTTCTGAAAGTCAAACATCAGAATGAAAAGTCAAAATGCTTATAAAGATGACCATAGAGCTTATACCATTAAATTGTCACTTTCTTGGTTTGGGATGATGTAAAGTACACTGTATGGCAATTAGTGTGTACACTGGTTGGCAATTAGTGTGTACACTGCATGGCAATTAGTGTGTATTCTAATCTGTAGATTCTTAACCGGGTAAGTTCAGGTCAGTGTAGGCAAGTTAACATTTAGTCATACTCGCTATGTAGGCAACTTTGAGAAAATTAAGTCTAACATATTCTAAACATATTCTAGACAACTGCATAATGTAATTACTATTATTACGTACTATACTTCTGACTCTACAATGATACAATGACCTAGTATCACGTAATTCGACAAATTGAAACTTCAAATTCTCTATGTTTAGTTTATAGAACTGTTTTATTATAAAACATCCTTATGAGACAAATTTGTACAGCGTTTCTGGTGTTACAATTATCTATACACATTTCTAATTTTAAAACTATTTTATTTACCATTACACCGGTTGCAAATACTTTATGCCTTCCTTGTGCCTTAGCGCTGTAATAATATCATCAATCCTTCTCAATTCGAAATTTTAAAAAAAAAGTTGGTTAAAGCCCAGCAGTTTCCGGGTGTTTTTTTCGGTAGTACGATATGATTTTTGTTTAAAAAGCTTTCGTATCCCATGAAGGCTACTTTTACCTTGCTTTCTGTGCGAGCAATTGCAAATGCAATGTCAAGCTGAGAACCAGCTGTTGCATTAAATAAAGCCAAAGACTCTAAATGAAAGTCGTTTCTTGGTGGTGGTATACCAGTATGTATACTTCACAAATCTTTCAGTCTCAGTAACATATTCCTACCTGGTGATTTACAATTTGGTCTACCGTCTTTGGTAGAAGTTCTTGGGAATGGTTTTCCGTCGGATTCCACACACCAGCAGAAACCGGAAGCGCTGTGACACTGAACATCAGCGTATGTTCCGTCCGAATTGCATTCTGGGATAAAGACATTTGTAGCGTCACCTTTAACAACGGAGTTCTGGGCTTCTCCCCTCTCTTGAAAACATTTTGTCATAGGCACATCTGCGTCTGTAATACAATCAACACATATAATGCAACTGGATTGAATTATGCTTTCTGCATGTTAAGATATAAAGTGTTTTAAGATGTATTGTTTTTAACGTTTGGCCCACTTTTGATTTGCAAATGAGACCATGGACATTCTCTACAAAAGTGTATATATGTGTGCTAATTGTCAAAAGTTCTATTTTTGTCCAGCACAGGAGGAAGTATTATAAACTGTTTTTGATTACCACCCTTTAATATATATATATATGACTGTAATTAATGCAAAACTTTGAAATCATCGCTTTTCTGTGAAATGTAACGAACAGCCACGTGCTTGAATAACCTACATTAACTACGGAACAATGCTGAAGTTGATTATAAAATACGAAACCGCACTGATTAATTTGATATTTCATTTAATATGATTGTATATTCAAATATATGTTCATTGTCTGAGAGCACTGGTAACGTAGATATATATCAAGTTTTATCTATCTGTTATCATTTTGCATTTAAGAAGTGCCAAAATACATCAAAACAAATCTATATATATATTCAATGAAAATTGATTTCTGTTAAAATTTCGCCTGTTCGTCGTCTTATTTCATTAACTAGGTACATGGTAAATTTCTACTACAAAAATAAGTTTAACAAATGAAATGCATTCCAAAACTTTTTTATTAGCAAAATATATTTTTGATGCATATACAGTATTCTTGAATGATAATTCTCACTGCAAAAAAAGTTCGTAATTATTTTATAAAGATTATTAGTATGATAATGGAGTTATAGTATTCTCCAAATTCTGCCAGGAGTAAATTGGTAATTTTACTACCAGACAACGAAATATTTTCCCGTTGGACAATTTTCCCATGAGAAGGCATATTTTCCAATTGGGTAATATTTGATACAGGAGTGAGTCATTCTTGTATTATTACTTAGATACAGCTTATTGTTCAGCGGTAGGGCATATTTTCCAGCTGGGCAAATGTTTCTACAGCAGATAAGACATAGCTTCCTGTAGGAATATTTATGCCATGGGATGTAAGGATATAATGTCCCATTGGGTCTACTTTGCCATGGGAGTGCAGTTTGGTCATTTTTACAATTATATTATAATGTTGCATATTTTTCATTAAAGTGACTATGGACACATTTTGTTTGTTTAAATGTTAGTTTGAATTGAGTTTTTTTTTCTAACTGTATGAAACATTCAATTTTCTCTAATAAGCAATTTGGATTTGGATTTAGTATGAGGTAATGTCACAAACATGTATGATTTACAAATTAACATAAAGTGTGCCGAAATTATTATGTTTAATTTATGTTCATTGTGATCAGAATTTTATACTCTTTCATTTCAATTCATTAAACTATTAAGCAAGAAATATAAATGAAAATGAAAAGCGAGGAATTTCACCATATTTAAACTTTTTTGTCGATATAAATCTTATTTTTTGTTTATGTATTAGTTTTGGAAAAAAGTCAGAAATACTGTCGTATGTTTAGACTAATTAGCAACTGTAAATGTTACATTTTGACTGAGATAATATCGAATTCAGAATTCAATTGCAAGCCAACAAAAAGAGTTGTTTAAATTTAAAAAATGATTATATGATGACGTATTTGGATATTCACGGCCTTAACCATTTATTCAAAAGTGCATCGTCACCATGTTTGGTAAAATAAAATATAAAACCTCTATAAAAATTAAAATTCATAAGCCGTTTTCATAAATTATTTCATTATTTCTACCAGTTATAAATTATTCGTGAGAAAAAAAAATCCCACCTACTTGAGAAAGCCATGAAAATGATTTCAAAGATAACACGAAGCTATGCAGAAAAGCTACCCGATATTATGACCGTGATGCTTTTATACTGTCATAATTTTACGACAATACTTACACCCAAAGTAACAAAATTTTCGTAGAGCTATTATATCATTTTTGAAACACCTGTGTCGGCTTCTCTGTAAACACCTGACTAATCTATTGAACACACTATAGAGCAAATCAAAGTAATCTCTTGTGTTCCCCCTCACGAATACTTGAGGCTTATTTGTACATCATTGTAAGTAGAGTCAGTAGGGCTGATTACGGCTTGCAGGTGTTGCTGAAATGTTAAGGAGGTTATCTGCCATGTAGGTTTTTAAGAAGCGCGATTGTAATAAATTTAATTTACTGAATAATTTTAAAGTTTGACAGTTTATTTATCTTTGTAGTCGTCATCTGTGCGAAATTAAGCGCTTTTAATCTAGGGTTTTCATCTTGTGCGTGCTAAAAATGCACTCGGATCGATTCTAGTAATAATGCCAATGCGTGTTTATGAATAATTTCGTATTTTATATATCAATTAATTGTATAAATTCACCTTTTCAATTAATAACGTATTATATCATATTTAACGCCAATACATATTTCGCAACCCTTAAAAATGTCCGCCTAACAACATGACGGGACTAAAAAACAAATACAGCCTTTTGGACTGCATTTTTTACCGTATCTTTAAAAAACCTTCAACTATCAGAAGAAGTTTTAGCTGTCAGATTCACCTTAATTCCATTTTAAAATTGCCCATAGAGAATATTATACACGATGATAAAAATAAGTGACGGAAAAATAGGCATTATTTGAAGGGGAAAATTACCCAAAAGAAAACATAACGCTTTATTACAATGAAAAATATAGCTTAAATCCATTAGTAAAATTTGCAAAAAAAAAAGAAAATATACACTAACTCCCAGATTAATTTTTACTCAAATGGAAACTGCATTTACCAGTATTGCAAATATTTCCAATCGGTAAAAAAATACTTTCATTCTCATGGCAAAAATTACAAACGAGAAAATATACAATAGCTCCCAGGGCAAATTTTACTCAGTTCGAAAATACATTAACTACTGTTGCAAAAGTTAACACCCTCCAATAAAAAAAAATAATCAAGAAGAAATTAACTGCCACTGAAAATGGACCAACGATATTGTTTGTCTCTGACGGAAAGGCAAACATTCCCAACCACAGATTATGTAGTGGACGTCTGTCCATGGTAAAAAATTGCCTAAAAGAAAATATACAGATGGCAAAATAATCCAACGGGAAAATCAATCTTTATCCCCTTGGCAAATATAAATAATCCGGTAGGAAAATATGCCTTAAAAATATTTAACGGGAACAAGTCTCAATTCCAATTTAACCAAGAATATTTACAAAGATCTCCTGAATAACTGGTTGTATTCTCCCAAATTTTATATTACTTAAACAAGTGTATCATAAGTGGAATTTGCAGGAACTTGCCTTATCTTTGTTTTGGTCTAAATATCTACAGCTGCAACTGCAAGAGTTCAAATCATCTAAAAACATTTTCTCTAATTTGAGCAAGCACATACGTGTAGTCATTTAGGCAAATGGTATGTGCTTACCAGGAATTTAGGCAATACGGAAAATTATGATTAAGAAGATAGTACACACTGCTGAAGGCGATTGTTTTGAAGGCTTGATTAAAGATGAATTTAAATCATCAAACAGTGAGAATCGTGAAGCAATCCTTAAATTAGATTTTTTAATATTTTCAACTCTTTCGCGTATTGTCATCTTTATGTGTACTTTCTACTCTCTTGAAACATTGGTATTATGTTCTTGAGTCTCCAAACAATACGGTAAGCTGCTGGAATGTTATACATTTATAAATTGTGGGTTTCAAATAATGCACATTTCTTTTATCAAATATTTAACACATTACCTTTCTAAAATAAATAGTTTTGTCAGGTGTTTCACACAGGAAAGCACTTCATAAATACAAATTAAAATTGTTACCTACTAAATAGCTGCCATTAGTTTATTTACTTATGATAAGAACGGTTTAATTGATTAGGCTTAAAAATAACAGTTTCGTTTAAATAAATGGTCGCACACTTAAGCCTTTTTGTGCACATAGCTTTAGAGACGATAACGATATATTGACAGCAAAAGTCGCAATATCTAAATCAAAGTCTCATAGGATACATTAGCATTTGATGAATTGTCCCCACCCACAGGAAAACAAACAACGCAATTGTTGTTACTAGGCATTTGGTACGTACAGAAGCACGCGCGTGCATGCCATCTGCGTATCCGCATATAAACATGCAAAATATGTGACGTGAAATTATCAGACATTCTAAACCTAATCTCAACTATCTTACACAGGAATCTGGGTAATGTGCTAACACACGAATGACATGTGCAGAGCATGTCTTACAAATGTCGAAGAAAGATTAAGAAAATTAGCGGAATTATATCTTACAGAAATGTGGATGATTTATATTTCTTAAAACAAAATCCTACCTATACAAATGATAGGAAGATACATGCACGTGCATCAGTTAATCATTTTGTAGGGAAAGTTCGATACACAAAATCCATATATAATTGTGGTAGAAATTTTCCCCATGGCAACACTTGTTATAATATACTTAAAATACAGCATGATAATCTAAAGAAAATCTAAATACTACCTTACAGATTTGCTTTTGAAGAATAAAGCATTTCTTATCCAGAGAAATAATTATGAAAATAAATAATTGTTCATGATATGCAACATTTCAAGATATTTTGTCATATATGTAGGTGTTTTTAGATATACATCTTTATGATAAGTAACTGTCATTCATTTTCCTTGTTTCTTTGGGAGGGCAAAATTCCCATGTTGGAAGAACTTGTGCCTAGCCCACTGGTTTTTGCTTTTTTGAAACTGTTTTGTTCGTAGTGTATATATACATGTATATAGCAATACAATGTGATTAAACTAAATATATTTTTGATCAGCTCTTTATCAGAACCGTTATATTCAGTACAACATTAAGAAACCATCTATGGGAATGTGGAAAAGAGGTTTCTTGATACAAGTGGTCTCTTGAACATGCTTCACTGTAATCAGGACCGATAGCAAGTTCCAAATATTAAGACTTTTTGTATTAAATGAGTATCTGCAAATACGAGTATAGCTGTCACTGTCATTAGAGAATTTAACTATGAATTACTCATACTAGTTTGCAACATACACGTCAAATATAAATACCGTTTGAAAGTCAATATAAAGAGTGGCATTGTATATTTTAGTCAAGTTTTATACAGTAATTATGTAAATGTATGTGAATTAAAGAGGATAAGATGAAATTATACAAAACCGCACTTTTTAGGGAGATTTTTTTTAGAGTGCGCAAGTTGCTTTGATACTGTGTAATATCATTGTCAGAGCATTTGAATATGACATTTATTACACATCTACCTGTCATGATAACTGCTTTAAATAGATGAGAAAAGTTAATTATTGTTAATTATTTAATTAAATGAAAACAATTTAAGTAAGGATGCTGTCAGATTTTTTATTCTTGAAGACAAATAAACTCTTTTGTTGTTTCTTTTTGCAGCGGAAGAAGACTTAATATTTTTGTGCACAAGAGGTGTTCAGTTGTCTATTATATAAAGAATTAACCTTTTAGAAATTACTAAAAAATCTACGCTAAATACTGCATCAGTACAATGTATCCATCGGCGGTTTTGCCACTGACCGTTCCAAGGCGGTGCCCTGCTGTGTTTATCATATATGTTTTCGTCTTACACTGGTAATTATTCCTTTCTTCATTTAGTTGTGTACTTGCGTTCACAGCCAGCGTACACATATGTGTATACATTTTCGTATGGAAAACTGTATGGGTGGCTATGTGCTCTTAATATGGCTTTTCCTGTTGGACTTTCGTCATTGTTGACTATACATACTCTGTCTTACGTAGCTTTATAATTATGCGCTTTAACAAAATTAAGTAACTAATTTAGCACCATATTAGAGGTAATCAACTGCGACTCAACCCGAGTTTAATATCATTTCTTTGGTTGCGTCCTACGCTTCCAAAATTTATGGGTTTCTTATACATTTTATTAAAGTACAATTACATTACCATACATAAATAACGAAACTTGTCAGTTTTGTAAATAAAACTTTATGCAGTTTCAACCTACATGATTATTTGCATTTCCTTGGGGTGCAACATTACTATTTTATATCTCTACACATATTACCAATGTCTGGTTCACAAAATCCGCTGAAATGGTTTCTAGAGCACTTGTTCCTGATTTTTGGAGGAAGCAAATACATAATATATGAGCCGCGTCATGAGAAAACCAACATAGTGGGTTTGCGACCAGCATAGATCCAGACCAGCCTGTGCATCCGCGCAGTCTGGTCAGGCTCCATGCTGTTTGCTTTTATAATCTATTGGAATTGGAGAAACTGTTAGCGAACAGCATGGATCCTGACCAGACTGCGCGGATGCGCAGGCTGGTCTGGATCCATGCTGGTCGCATACCCACTATGTTGGTTTTCCCATGGCATGGCTCATATATATCATTTCAATGTATTCTTTTGGTAAAAGTTGATTTATTTTTAATTGAAATTATATTCGTTTTAATGTTTTTGAAGAACTTTTTTTCTACAGGAAAACTGCCACAGAAAAACATATATAAAATGTCGGTCAATAAAAATTTCAAAGACAATTGATTCGTTTAAGTAAAAACCCCAATTAAAACACTTAATTACTAACGTTGTTTTAAGCTACCAAGTAAAATAGAACAAATTGCATAAAGGTCTTATTTCATGAAATAAATAACAAGATCTTCGTCTAAAATTCACTCAGTGCGTACCGTCACATTTTCCTTTCCGTTTAATTTTGACATTTTTGCCTTCGCACCTTCTTGCTCGTTTCACTTCACATTTTGAGAGATATGATACCCCGTCAGATCCGCACATTATTCTTGGTTTCCGACTTTTACACTTGACCTTACACTCGCTGTCACGTAACGCCCGAAATAAAACCTGAAAGTAGAAACCAGATATTTCAATCAAGCTTTATTTTTGTCAAGTCTACGTTACATCTAATTACATATTGTTTGTTAGATCAGAAATGCAAAACTAAACAAACTAATAATAAAAAAAAGATGCAGCCTTTTGTTTTTCTGAGACATTCTGCATTACTTTGGCACTGAAACATGTTTTATAGACAAAGTTATTGTAATAATAATTATGTTCATATAAGCATTGTTTCAATCAGCCGTCCTAAAGTTAAATGCATTAGAAATAATAATTGTAATCTGAACAAACTTCTAGGACAAACTATATCAAAACCTAACTTTTATAGGGATGCTATTTGATGCCACGCCTTTTTCTTGATTGTATCTGATGACAGTGTTACAAATCTCCACGATAGGCCGTTCTAAAAGGTCTCTAGGATTGATATTTGTCGTCTGACCCTTCATAGTCTTTCTGTATTGTATGTGTTGCTTTTCACAAAGGCATTAAGAATATGCGTATTTATCATTCTTTAGGTTTTCTTTTATATATGAGCCGTGCCATGGGAAAACCAACATAGTGGGTTTGCGACCAGCATGGATCCAGACCAGCCTGCGCATCCGCGCAGTCTGGTCAGGCTCCATGCTGTTCGCTTTTAAAGCCTATTTAAGTTGGAGAAACTGTTAGCGAACAGCATGGATCCTGACCAGACAGCGCGGATGCGCAGGCTGGTCTGGATCCATGCTGGTCGCACACCCACTATGTTGGTTTTCCCATGGCACGGCTCATATTTTAACGAGCATGTTTTGCGTTTTACATATTGTGTCCTTTGTAATCATAACATGTGTATGGGTTTCACACGGCGGTAAATATCTTTAATTTCACTTTCCTGTAATTTTGAAATAAAGTAGGGATTGAGAGTAAGGTCTGCACGCAATTAGCAGGTTTAATCTGCTCTATAGTGTTGTTTACCATTGACCGTACCAAGGCGGTGCCCCACTGTGTTCATGAATGCTTTTTTTGTACCTGTTTGCTTCGTCTGTGTACAGGTCCCAATTTCACGAGAAAAACGGTAATTACTTAGTTAAGTCTGTTATTTAAAAATCGTGCTATTGTTTAAGTTATTGATATTTAATGTTGAATTTTTATAACAATGTCTTTACAGCTAAATTATACTATGGTTAGTAGTATTTGTCTGCAGTACTTACGCAATTGTGATATCTCTATTTAAGCATGATATAACGATCTTAAGTATATTTCTTATTTCTATACTTTGTTTTCTGTAAAATTCAGAATTATTGTGTTTTGAACTTTGAAATAGTCATATACGGTTCTGATATAGATGAAAAAGCCAATATTGAAGACACATAAAGAGCAAACACATGCATTTGAAATAACATACTTAGCTAAGCAATTATTACGTAAGTGTTTTCGTGATATTGGGGCAAGGTGTTGCTTTTGTTCTGTGCATACATGTATGTCTAAACGTTTGTACATACACTGCCGTAGGATTTTGTTTTTGAAAGTGCAGCTATCCCTGTAGGATCTTTGTCTCTGTTTCTAGGTTTGGTCGTGCAAGGATTGTTAAAAATGGAAATAAGAGACACACTGCTTTTTGTTTAACATAAAATAAGAAAATATCATATGTATCCGCTACTATCATAATGGCAGATTTTCATATGGGCGATTTTTTTTCAGCTTTAGTGACAGACGGTACTAATATGTTTATGCAAACACAGTAATGGGCTAGTTGATCAAAGGCATGGTCGAGGTATACATACGTCACGACACATTTTGGACAACTTCATCGTTCACGGGTCTAGCCTGGTAAAATGTAAGTGTTATAAATTCCCCCCAGCTTTTGAATGGTACACACAAAATGTAGTTGAAAACGATTTTTAAATAGACGGTAGTTTCGAGAACACGGAATTTATTATCAACTAAGCAAATTAATTCGAAAGAAAAATCTGAGCTAAGCAATGTCCCGTTTTTGTATACATAAAAACTAGCTTCAGAAAAAGTAAACACATTAGTAAATAATAGGAAAAAAAGTCATCATTTACATAGAGTTTCACAAAATAAATATAAAAAACTGCATTTTCGTACGGCGATAGTGAATTTATTCCTTTGACTTTTGTAAAGTTATAGGTACATATAATTGAAAATATGCGTGTATGAAAAATGCTCCATAAATTTAGATATAAAGTGCACGCTCGTACTGAACCCTCAATAAATAGTTATAAAAATGTGTTTACAGGTGTTACCATAAAGAATTTACAAGAACACCAACTTCTCATAAATTTAACAAGATGGAAGTGGATTATCATATCCATTGAATATCAAACATATGTGTTTAGTTTATTCATCTTTATCGTGCTTTATATACTAAAACTATTATGAGACAGGGTCATATTTTATGACAAAATAAAATTAATATTCACTCAAATATTTAAAGAAAGAATTTTACAAGAAAACAAGAGAGGGTATTTCGCTTTCTTTGAAGCAAAGAGGTTGGCTGATTATCAAAGGATGCGCACCTGTTGAATTAGTCTGCCGATACATAATAATGAATTTTACCATATTTCAATTATGCGCTAAGAGAACATCGTAAAGTTAATTGTGCATAAGATGTTTAGTGTTTAGATGAGATGATAGGCACGTTATTATAAGGTAGAATATTGTACCATCTGTTCAAAGTAAACTTTCCACGCAATGATTACGATAGCTACTGGTAACGGTCAATTAAAATCAATTAGACAACGATTAAGCCTGAACAAATGATAAAAAGATCATATGAAAATAAGCTCGTTTACGGAAACAAGCTGGCTTCTTCAGCAGAGGCGGTGTTTCTTCAATTATGTACCCGAACTCTGTTGTTTTGCCAGACTTGAGAATTCGCATATGTAATTACAATTATGCAACAAACAGAAGCGAATCCTGTGGAGAAAAAAAACTGTTTTGAAAAATGTTTGCCAAAGCCGGACTTTTAAACATATGATTTATTTCCGTCACCAGAGCATGGACAAAATTTGCATCATAAATTACGTCATACTGCATTTGGGAAAATGTCTTCAAATCAAATACATGATTAAATTTCAATATTTTGAAAACAAGTACATTTACTCTTCGGGATAAAATTGTAACATAAAGCTGTAATTCAGAAAAGTTTACGCTGAAAGAAATTGCGAAGCATAAAATTGACATATATTTAAAAAAAATAAAAATGCGAACTACTTGTATGTAAACCATATGCCTGTTAGCAGGAACATATTTAAAGTCATGATAAATCTTTCATATCTTAAAGGCCATCTTAACTCTTTCATATTTGGAAATTGAATATATTTTAGTTGTTATGACATTTATGTATAGCATTAAGTCTGAGACAGGTTTACATATAATAACTGAAAATATTATTATTATTATTTCAATAAATTCATAAAATCTGTTCGATCCTTTGGAAGCACAGAATACAATCAAGCAAAATAATAGCAGACTCGGTTTGATTGAGCCTGTTCATGAGAGGTAATGAAATATGCAACACCTCTCACGCCCCCTAGCACCGGCTTAAGCGGACTTCTGTTACAGTATAATTGAGTGTACTCCACGATCCCTGAGGACCGGAAAATATAACAAGAAATTGTTGACGCACAGACGGAGGGACTGACGACGGACGAAGGGTGATCACAAAAGCTCACCTTGTCACTATGTGACAGGTGAGCTAAAAACACTACCACCACAGTAAGGTTTGAACAGACTCGCATACCGTCTTTAAAGTATAATAAATATCAGTTCCCAAAACTGATTTGATTGTGGATAAACACTCTATAAGTATAGTGTAATAAAAATATGCAATTCAGTAGTAGTATTAACTCTTCTAGTGGAACACCTGTTGAGTGGCGACCCTCTTTATATCTGTAAGTGTTGACTTGAAGAATACTTACTACAGAAATGTACTGGCGCTTTTAAATCTCTTATAGCGTTACCGCAAAGGTGTAAAAGGTTGGATTTTCATTCCTTGAGTACCCGTCTACATTGTCATGTAACACCTGTCCGTATTTACACTAGCGTAAAGTAAATACGAGCCGAGTGTAACCATATTGTTGCATAGTCATACTTTTTACTGAACTAAATTGCTTTTAGATCTATAAAATTAAATGGTTGAGTTCGATTGGGACATTTAAAAATGTATCCTTCTGTTTGACGACTTGTAAACGGAAAAGGTATATTTTGATAGACGACCTTTAAAACGACTTTGATATGTTCACGATTACTCATTATTTCGCTTTATTAGCTGTGATTTTCACAATCATTTAAAAGTCAGAAAGAAAACATTTTCTGACAATATTTTTTTTAACTACCCATTTGTTTACGAATATCGTTATTTTTAAGAACATTAAGTTAAAATTACTATGTGACCATAACCGGCAAATGTTACAGTCGTAATAAAATGTCCGAGGTGTAACAGTAATTTCTGTCTCATATGTTATAGTCGTAATAAAATGTCCGAGGTGTAACAGTAATTTCTGTCTCATATGTTATAGTCGTAATAAAATGTCCGAGGTGTAACAGTAATTTCTGTCTCATATGTCACTACACTCGGACCTTATATTTGCTATCCCCAATATCGTGACTTGCATCTTAAAAAAAGAAAGATTGATGGAAAAACGCTGAAGATTAATATCCACTTAAAATGTGGTGAAATGTTCTTTTTTTTTATTGCAAATATTTGCAATTACATAGACACCCCTCTCTTGGTTACAAATGGGACTGATTAACGCTCATTATAGAGTCATAAACACACACCTCCCTATTATCATTTACAATTAATAAAAATAAACAATTGAAAAACAACCATAAAAGGATCATATCATCTTTGATATCTTGTATAATGAGTATATCACATTTAAATTTACTGTAAATTAGATGGAACGTTTTGCAAAGTAATGATGAGGCGGCGTGTTGCAATAAATTGGTGAAAAGAGGTTTTAGTTTTTATTTAATTTACCACCCAATTTAAATGCGTGAAGAGATACATTGATATATGGTTCAGTACACGATATTGTGCAAAATTAATGCGTTTTATCATTCAATTGAACGGCTATGCGTGCTTCAAATTCTTAACAAAAAATAAGATTATCTTCACAGCATAAAGATCACTGCATGCAATTTATAAAGTGAAAAACTGCAGTCTGCTCTAGTCATAAATCTCGAAAGGAGAAAAAAAAATGTGTGTGGTGCACTTTTCGTTTCATATCTAGAAAACTCCATGCGCTAACCGGGAGAATCTATCGGTTATCATTATAAATACATTAATAAGATAATAATGAAATATGTCGGGTGATGCAATAATTTTATGTTATAATTGAGCCGTGCCATGAGAAAACCAACATAGTGGGTTTGCAACCAGCATGGATCCAGACCAGCCTGCGCATCCGCGCAGTCTGGTCAGGGTCCATGCTGTTCGCTAAAGATTTCTCCAATCCCAATAGGCTTTAAAAGCGAACAGCATGGATCCTGACCAGACTGCGCGGATGCGCAGGCTGGTCTGGATCCATGCAGGTCGCAAACCCACTATGTTGGTTTTCTCATGGCTCGGCTTATATGTTGTTTAGATTATAATATCTTAACATTTCATAAACGTTTCGGGTACGGCTCTTTATAATTAGGTACGCCAGTAATAATATGATTATAATAATATGCGGTGATTATATAAATTTACCAAAATGTGATTTATGTAGTATGTAATAAGCAGGTTTTGAGCATCATTTGGATTTCGTTCAAGAACTGAACATGTTGCGCAAAATATTACTGAAAAAGCCGACCTCATGATTTTTCAACTACCTGCAGTCCTAGCTCAAAAAGCGTGATTAATATATCCTATACACTCAATGATTTATTTTTAGTTGAAGTCTTCTCAAATGTGTGTCTGTTTCAGTTAACAGTGGCACCTGACCTGTCAATATCGACGATATCAAATAAAAATAGTATCAGGTAGAGACGTGTATATTACAAGCACGTGTATACACCAGGGCTTGTGGCACGCATATGTTGTTCTCCATGCCGGGTATCCGATGTTCTATTATAATTGACAGTGCCACTGTATTGAGTCAGCTGTCATTTTCTTTTTAGACACATGTTTTGTACTGATATTGAATTGGCTGTCTGTTATATTGACTGATCGCTAGAATATGACAAGTTTTAATATTCCCGAAAGCTCAAGGGAGAAGCGACGAATGAAGATTGTGCACCGTTTGCTAGGCAATTGCACTTTTTACAGAAATATGTCTTGTCCAATACTGCTCATATATCTAGAATATGTGTCAATCAGCTGATGTATGTATTATGAAAATCCTTTTAATATGCAGCTCTAAGTATTTTACATGCATATTAAAGTATCTAGGAGTACATTATGACATGATACTGAAAACAATCTCCACATAAATTAATGTTGGGTCAAATGCGTACAGGCTTTTTACTGTCTAAATAATTACAAAAATTGATATCATCTTCAGCCAAGGTGAAAATACCTGTCGCTTTACAAAAATCAAGTTGTGAAATAACCGGCGTGCAAATTTGATTGATTGTTGTACAAATAACAAACCTACGATGTGGACATTCTTCAACAAATTAAGTACACGTGTTTTCTGTCGCGTAAAATAAATAGATACAGATAAAGTGTTGTATCTGTGAACAGTTAGCAGCGGCAGACGAGACGTTTTCCTGGTTGTGCAAAGGTCATCTAGGTACTATTTTCGTTAGTTTCTGTATAAACTATAGATATCGACATTTTAAAGTATTCCGGCGATATATGACCATTTTGTGTCGATTCGCCGTAAAACCCAACTCACTCACTTTAAAGTGAAGTAAAAGAAGGACCACATCATACATATGGACAGATAAGGAGGTCTGAAAAGGTCATGGTCAACCACGCAGATGAGATGATTTTCTATTCAGTTCTGCGTTTATTGTATACAATGAATGAGTTGTATCTATTTCATATACTGATGTATATAGTGAAAAGAGTCATCATGTTGGACAGATGTTATACAGACTTACAGAAGTACTTCATACTGGAATACGATACGCCCATGTTTAAGTTTATTTTGTTGCCGTATTGATTTAAAAATACTTAAACTGTTAGCGAAGCCCAGCTAAGCCACCTGGTTGTCCGAAAATTACATGCCAAAACATACTTTGTTTACATAGATCGGCATTATCCCTTCGGAAACCTTTGTAGATTAACGGAGCTGTCCATCAAACGATACCTTGTCATAAAATGTCAATACATACAATGATATTCTGTCATATCAAGTCGGTAAATTGGCATTCTATTGATCAATTGATAGATGTCTAATCGATGTTAAATCTTAAGAAAATCATTGTTTTTGTTAATGAACATTTCATCACTCGAGATAAAAGTTCATCTTAGCACAGATTTTTAGTTGATAAACGCATGTATCGGTGACATGACTTGTAACCTATCTGAACACTGTCGTTTTGGATTACTGAACACCTGTGGAGTATCGTCATACTATACAAAGGACTCTTAATTTACATCTTAATTGCTTTAATTACCATTCACTATATGCACACGGGATATCAAGCCTTAATCCTATACACTTCACGTTATATACAATCGTCATTTCATTGGCTCTTGAACCAGAGTGGGTCTATTGTTTGAGTCGGCTGTGATGGACACGTATATATGCAAATAATGACATGGTCTATTGTTCAAGCCCACTGGATGCAGAGTGATGAATGCAGTAAATGTGTACGCAACAAGCACTGGAGTATACACGTGCTAGTCATACGCAAGTTTCTACTTGAAACTATATTTATTTGATATCGTCAATATTGACATGTCAAGTGTCAAAACAACTGAAACTGACATCAAATCTGGGGGGAAAAAATAGCCGACATGAGTACAGTCACGTCCCATGAAACATTTAACGGGCTCATATGGATCAAATATAATATGAGCCGTGCCATGAGAAAACCAACATAGCGGCTTTGCGACCAGCATGGATCTAGACCAGCCTTCGCATCCACGCAGTCTGGTCAGGATCCATGCTGTTCGCTAACGGTTTCTCTAATTGCAGTAGGCTTTAAAAGCGAACAGCATGGATCGCAAACCCACTATGTTGGTTTTATCTTGACACGGCTCAATTATAATGTAATGTTGTAACGAAGAATTCTGTTATACTTTTCACAGAAATTACATACACGTGTTTGGAGTCCGTTCAATATATGTGTAATAGAGATCCGCTTAAGCCGGCGCTAGTGGGCGTGAGAGGTGCTGCACATTTTATTACCTTTCATGAACAAGGATCTTTTTACAGATTTTATTGCTAACATTGACAACTGTTCTTTTTTTCTTTAAAAGGTGAGTAAGTGAGTAATATCATATTTTGAAATAAATTAGCAGTTCTATAAATTCCTATTAGGAAAATTGTCGATGGAAGAAAATCAGTTTGACCCGCAAACGTAAAATGTCACTACTTTAGATGTCTGAAAACATGATATATTCTCTTTTTTCGCTGTTTTAGAATGTAATAATTGATATGATATATGCAATCTGTTTATTTGAATACAAGCAAAAACCTCCCTATCTGAAAGTAATTAAAATGTCTCTTTGTATTATGTAAAATTAACATGTTCTTATGCAGCAAAATATTGTAAATTATATGAATGTAGGTCTTCCCTGAACTATGAAAACAGTTTGTTTACCATAAGATAATATCAATTTATTGTCAATGTGCACGTGGATGTTTGGATACAACGAGTTATAATTGACATAAACTGGCAGGAACAAGTCAAAATGTAATAACCAGAAGCTTCTAAATGTCAAACTATATGTCACATGCAATATCACTATCTGGTTAAGCAAATATCGTTGCTATTAACATATGACAAAGCTATTTTCGGTCAAACGACTCAATTTTATATGGTTGAAAATTTTCTTGGTTGAAAGAAAAATTGGTTTTAGTATGCATATTGGTTCTACCCAGGTGCCCGCTCGTGATGAAATAATGCACGGAGGGGCACCTGGGATCTTCCTCCACCATTCAAGCTGGAAAGTCGCCATATGACATATCATGTGTCGGTGCGACGTTAAATAAAAAAAAAAAATATTAAAAAAATGTATCATACAGAGAGAGAGAGAGAGAGAGAGAGAGAGAGGGAGAGAGAGAGAGAGAACAGTTTCGCCGTGCAATTCAATAGATATAAAATTGGGTTTCATATATAAACTGAAAATAAAACTATGATATTTAGACCAATACTTTGATTCCAAGTGCACAGGATCCGGATCAGCTTCAAAAACATTTTTATAATATTCTTGGTATCAAAATATGTATCAACTTTCTGTCTTAATCATGCATGAAAGTATTAAGAGAAAATGACACACGCTTTGTGTGATGAATGGTAAAAAGCAGCTTCATGCATTCATGATAATCAATGATAAACAAAGTCTGTCTAAGTCAGTAGAAGTCTACTCCCTTAATCATCATAAAGTATGAATTCTGGGTGTGTAATTATACAGTAACAGACAATGACGTAGAAATATAAAAAACAATAGGAGTATGCACATAAAGCCACTTGGTTGCAGACACAAATATAATCAGGTAATGGAACATGTTTTATATATAGACCAAATAACCTTTATTATAATAATTATGTTAGCATATCAGTACAGTACTGAATTTTCAATGTAAAGTGCTGTTTTTGTTTCGTTAAACATCGTCCCACAGTCAAAGGGTTTAGTTAATGACATTTATACAGCTAATCAACAGCTAAAGTTTTAACTGCACTACAGCCAAGCGTTGATTAAACGCTTAATTTTACACATAGTATATTCACCGGCGTTGTACATTAAATTATACCAGATTTATATATCTAAGGCGCTTTACATAGTTCAAATGCAGCCACACAGGGCGCATAATTCATCCTCTACTAGTACAGACACAGAGCGATCTGACCAGAGGGACCGAGTGAGACAAAGCCCCCACGACAGAGAGATCAGAAATCAGATACATGCTTATCCGGCTAACTTAGCCTAGCTTGTTTCGAATAGACAGCCTGGTTCTTTAACGTGCCCAGTGTATAGCACTGATACACGCAAGGATTGCCTGGGTTCCTGACCAGTACACTTCTAGTTGAGTGGGAACCACTGAAAAGCGTTTCTGAAAATTCCCGAGTAGCTGCCGGGGATCGAACCCCGACCTCAGGATTGGAAGGCCAGTGTGCAAACCACTGAGCTATCCGTCCACCTTAAGTTTAAAGGCATTTCAACAGAAACAAAGGGTTAACGGTTTGGCTTGACGGAACTCCGCCATCTAAAGGCTACACAAGAATTAAATGGCATTTCGTCAGTTAAAAATTTAATTTGCACATCAATTGAAAGGTGCTTGGGACAGACAGTGTTAATTGAAGGGTTCAATGGCACTTAGATAGCTAGCCAGTAAATTGGATGGTTTAAGGTTTTCGATGGTTAAGGTAAATTGGATGGCTTAAGACCCTTCGACGGCTGGAGAGTTAAATGAAGGTTTGATGGCAGTTGGGCAGCTAGATGGTAAATCGGATGGCTTAAGATACTTCGATTTTGAAGAATTGAGAATGGTCATTGAATAAAATAATGCAGCGACTTTCAAGCTTTATTAGTGACGGAACTGGCAATGGTGAACAAATAATGAGTCACTTAAACACACGGCCTCCTACTCCAACGTCGTCCAGAAAGTGAAACTAAATTTATTTTACTACATAATTATAATTATTAATATTCATATTATTACATTTATAATTTTTGTCATTTTTTGCATTTGCTTTTTTTTTACGCTATTTATATGAAAAATGAGGGCTGGTTAATACTTTTAGATTCCGAGGACCCAATTACGTTATTTGTGTATTAAATAATTGCCAAAGGTATGTTGATATTTAAACATTCAAGTCAGCCTCTTAAATAAGATGAAACCAACCTGATTGAAATAGAATACTATGATTTGATTTCCGTTAAAATCGAGCAAGACGAAATACGGATAATTTAATTAAAAGATGCAATTTTCTTCCAGACTGGTAACCATTTTAGACAGTTATACGCCACTCTACAATTTACATTTATGCATCAATTATCTCGTTCAAGTTGCAATTTGGGAAATGTGAAGTGTAATAAGATATTTATGTTTAGGATATAATATTTCAACGTCCAACCGCTTTAACATCTGCTTCATAAACTGTTTTACATATGAGCCGCACCATGAGAAAACCAACATAGTGCGTTTGCGACCAGCATGGATCCAGACCAGTCTGCGCATCAGGATCCATACTGTTCGCTGACGGTTTCTCTAATTACATAAGGCTTTGAAAGCGAACAGTATGCGTAGGCTGGTCTGGAACCACGCTGGTCGCAAATGCATTAGGTTGGTTTTCTCATGGTGCGGCTCAATTATAACAGCACCAATCTCCTTCTATTAATTTAAATATCATATTCAATGTGAAAGATAATGTCTAAGCCCTTTTGTAACACATTTTAATGTTACAGTATCTTAATATTAAATCTTATCTATGAACTACTAAAGACATTTTAAAAACCATTCCCCACACATTAAACACATTTTTCAGTCACATTTACGAAAATTTATAACATGTGTGGCCTTTTGTAATTAATGATTTATGAAACATGATATAGTCATATTACGGGCAGTCTTGACTACACATTTTAAGTCCTGTAACTTCGTAGACAAATTTATCTTCCTCTACGATATTTCGATTGGCCTGAGAGCCTAGAAAGAGTGCTATTGTAGCTGTAGACTATGCACGAAGAATTATGAAAGTTATAACAAAATATAAACGACAGGTTCTAACACTAAGAATAATGAAATATAGAGTAACAGTCACAAACACAGAAACGAAATATAGAACAACAAATATGAATAACAACCCATGGAATAACAATAACAAACATACAATAAGAATAACGAAATACAGAAAAATAATAAGAAAGTTTGCATTGTGGATAACAAAACATGGAATAACAGAATAACAAAAGCGAACGTACAATAATGAAATATAGAATTATGATAACAGAGTTTGCAATACGGTTAACAAAATAAGGGATGACCATAACAAACATACAATAACAAAATGAGCCGTGCCATGAAAAAACCAACATAGTGGGTTTGCGACCAGCATGGAGCCAGACCAGCCTGCGCATCCGCGCAGTCTGGTCAGGCTCCATGCTGTTCGCTTTTAAAGCCTATTGGAATTGGAGAAACTGTTAGCGAACAGCATGGAGCCTGACCAGACTGCGCGGATGCGCAGGCTGGTCTGGATCCATGCTGGTCGCAAACCCACTATGTTGGTTATCCCATGGCACGGCTCAAATATAGAATAATAATAACAAAATTGCAAGATGGTTTACAAAACGCGGAATGAAAATAACTATTATATGAAAACGAAATATAGAGTCATAATTACAAATTTGCAACATGGTTGACAAAACATGGAATAACAAATAAAGAACATACAATAACGGAATGAAGCGTAATAATAACACATTTGCAATGCTATGGAATAACAATAACGAACATACAATAACCAAATATTGAATAATAATAAAAATTCTGCAATACGAATAACAAAACATGGAATAACAATAACGAACATACGGTGCAAATAACATGGATATGTAATTTAGCAAGGTTTGAAATTCCATACTTGAACACGTGAACATTTTATTTACTTTATATTAAAACATAGTACTTTTAAGAGGATGTTCCTTTAATAGTAATACATTAACATGGTTACAGGGTAACTCTTACACAGTTATACACGTTAACGCAAACATGATGTGGTCTTAAAGTGATCATTCTTGTAAAAGCAGGGAGTTTCCAATGAAAAAAGCAATGCATATTAAATGTAATCTATTTTTGTATTAATTGTTTTTCGTGCAAGTGCAGCAACAAGACACGATAAAGTGTTATAAATAGAAGGGAAAAATAAGCATAATTCTTTTAATATTATGGGAGGAGTACACATTCGAAAGGTGTTTCTAAATTGAAAATCTCATTTTGCCTGTATTTATTTACCACAATTTTCTATGTTCAAACAATAAAGTAATTTAAAACCTAAACCAATGGCCATACGCTGAAACCATGGTTATTTAACGATCTTCATTGAACAATTAACAAGACAGGGAAAATACCCCTAGGTTCGAGAGATACAATGCTTCCCATTTCTAAGAGAGCATCTTCAATTGCACGGACATTGATGTCAAAAGTGTTTCTACGAATGAGAAATTACAAATAACGTGAAAACTGGCATCATAGCAATCATTCAAATGGTGATTAAAATATTAAACATGTAAATAAGTTCAAACCAAAGACCCATTCTACAAAATACAAAAAGTATAACAAATTTTGCGACTGTGAATCAGTCGTTAAAATAATAACATTTAAAAGAATTCATTTTGGAAGCATAAAACGCAACCAATCAAAATAATAGCAGACTCTGTTTAACCCTTACCCGGCAAACTTTCCATAATGCACTTATCCATCTTTCAATTTGGACAGTACCATTAACTGTGAAAAGGAGTGCTTACCAAAAAGATACTAACTGAATAGCGAACAGTGTATATATTGATCAGACTGCACGGATGTGCAGGCTGATCATGATCTACACTGGTCGCAAAGGCAGAATCAATCGTATCTAGCTTGCTAAGGGTTAATTGAGTATGCCCTCTAGCCCCAGCTGGAGCAGACCTTTACTATACATTATACTAAAAGGACCTGACAGTATAACAACTGTGACTAAAAAACACGCAATTGAGAATGCATTTCCACTACAGAGTATAAAGTAGAAATAATGGGAATTTCGCAAGACTTTGTAGTCAGTAATTGAACGAAATTTGATATGGTCTTTAAACTGTAAATTATTTTTATTGGCATATAATTATACACTAAATTGCGATATATTGACATGTATACACTAAATTGCGATTGGTACCAGCACCCGCTATCTCTGTGAAATTATGCAATTACTTCTCAGTATATAATAATAGACTTTTACACCAAACTGATCTATTCATTATAAAATGTATTATCTTTGCGTGATTAAGATGTGCATTTTCCTGTTAAGTATTAATTATCTGTTTTTCATGTAATTACTTTGGTGACTTGTACTGTTTCACTTCATGACTCATTGTAGACATTCTAATAGAATAGTGCAGATAAAAATTTATAAAGTAGAGTTTATGAATCCAAGATTTTTTTTCAGAGAAAATTTATAATAAGTCCATGTGTGTGTTCTGGTGGCCGCCCTGGCCAAGTGATTACGGGCACTTTCTTCGAATCAATCACCTCTGCGGTTTTTCATCCCCTTTAGTCGCAGAATTCTTTCAGGTGAGGATGTCATTCAGGTGAGGACGTCATCCAACTGATTTGCGTGTGATTGATGAGTTTCTACATATTCGTCCGTCTGTGTCTGAAGTATTGTCCAGGTCTCCTTGGTTTTTTTTCCTACTATTAAAGCTGGCACCGATAAAGCCGGAAAGGTGTGCCAACGTGGCTTACACCCAACCAAGCAGACAAACATGAACCATTTGCGTGTGATTGATGAGTTTCTACATATTCGTCCGTCTGTGTCTGAAGTATTGTCCAGGTCCCCTGGGTTTTTTTCCTACTATTAAAGCTGGCACCGTTAAAGCCGGAAAGGTGTGCCAACGTGGCTTACACCCAACCAAGCAGACAAACATGAACCATTTGCGTGTGATTGATGAGTTTCTACATATTCGTCCGTCTGTGTCTATAAGTATTGTTCCCGGTCCCCTGGGTGTTTTTTCTTCATCTATTAAAGCTGGCACCGTTTAAGCCGGAAAGGTGTGCAACGTGCTTACCCACGCAGACCATCATGACATTTGCGTGTGATTGATGAGTTTCTACATATTCGTCCGTCTGTGTCTGAAGTATTGTCCAGGTCCCCTGGGTTTTTTTCCTACTATTAAAGCTGGCACCGTTAAAGCCGGAAAGGTGTGCCAACGTGGCTTACACCCAACCAAGCAGACAAACATGAACCATTTGCGTGATCGTTTGTATTTTTTCGGGGCTATACAATTGTGTCTTCTTTATTTACAGTTTTTTTTTTCATTAATTTTGTAAGGCGTTGTTTGAGATACACTTTCGATTTAATGTTGTATATCCTCGCGTTACCTAGAATCGTTCCTGTATTTTTTCAGTACTTCTCAATTTCTGATATATTTTTATATTGTATTTCCATGTTTGCTTAAAACGTCAGAGACATAAATGTCTATTATTGGAAAATCTTGTTTCAAGGAGTTTAAATCAAAACACTGCTAATACAGACAAATAATTGTAGCAATTTTTGTCAATTATGTGTCGTTACCATGGCAACAAGTCTTATATAAGAATTTGTACCATATTTACAAAGTAATACACGTCAGTATGATATGATATGACTGAATATGACCGTACATTCCTTCGTCAATGTTCGTTAGCCGTGGTAATACGTCCACACAACAACTCGAAGCAATTTGATATCGTTAAGTAAATTTTTCAGTTGATGACAAAAAATGCAGTAAACAGTTGCGTTTTTTTATGTATTACGTAAAACATGTGGTTGTGACTTTGTGTCTATCTTGTTGCCGTAATAATAGAAAATGAAGGTGCACTGAGTTATATCTTATGTGTAAATTATAAAATAGTAAAATTACCTCCTCTGCACAGTCTAAGGCCATTGATAGTTTATTTGATGTTTATTATTAACTCATCAGCATCAATCATTGAAAAAAACCTACATTCTTTCTGTGCCCTTTTTGCTTGACAGTTAAACATATTAAATCTGCCAGTTGACTGCTCTATGATTCAGCAGTTCTATAAATACGTAAAAGCTTACTGAAATGGAACACTTAATTGGTCGTCGCCGGTAGCAAAAAAAAAAAAAAAAAAAAACATCAGAATTCCACTGTAGCTTTTCAAATACGTGTATATTTTTGCAAGGAAGGCGCCCATATATTTTGACACTGTGCCTTGCCTAACAAACATGAAACTATAATGAAATAGTAATAATAATGATAACAATAATAATAATAATTATTACTATAATAAAATAATAAAAATAATAACGATGATGATAATGATGATGATGAAGATTGATAATGATGATGATGATGATGATAACCATGACCTTGATGACGATTTTACAAGCGAAATCTAATAGTATAGAGTCAAAGTTCAAATATTGGCCCATATACCTATACGAATGTGTAATTCACCCATTGCAGTATACATGAGAACTAATCCGTTTGACAACTACATCGCTTACCTGGAAAATCAAGTAATACATGCGTACAAATGACTCAGATGTATTAATAATACGTACAATGAAAATAAATAATTAGCAAACATTCACGATATGTCGCCAGGCTTGTAATACAAAATAATGTAAAACATGTCTAGTGGTATTTTCATGCATTTAAATTAAGTTTGTTTTTGGCTAAATAACCGATAATCATTGTTTCACTTGCGGTAGATTGCCCATCTTTTTCTTGCAAATCAATAACATCGTCATAAACAAGTGCACGAGCTATTAGGTACCTCGTTGTCGCCCAGTACTCCCCTTTCGCCCGATCTGTACACGTTTCAGTCGGGCTAGTTGCGCACGCATCAGAATAGAACAGATAATTTATTTCGTAACTTTGGAATTGAACTTACGTTCCTCTTCCATACATGTTATACATACAAACAAAAGGTCAATATATCAACCTCAATATATACAATATAACACAATAATAACAGTACGCATCAATTCGGTACATATGTGGGACATGCCGATTAGCCCGTCAAATTTCGGTGTACCGATCACGTGATCGGGAGAGCCCGGTGCTGTACGAATCGAGTCTCTAATATGTGTGTATTAAGGGGAGGTAATAATAAAATTACGCAATAGTCTTGTGACATAAACTTTTGATGTTTGGCTGTGTCTGAAAACTGAGCAGTTATAAAGGGTGATGCGGGGACTGGATCGTTGTTTTTTGTTGTCGTTGTTGTTGTTATTTGATATAAAATGTATGTGTTTGGGTTTAACGCTTTTTAACAAATTTCGATTGCATATTAAACGACGGCGTCTGTTTGTATAACAATGAGCTCGATGGCAAACTTAATATCGATGCCTCTCTGGAACACGTCTCATTACATCCCACCCGGTCACATTATATTGACACAGGACTGACAAGCGCTAGAACTATCAAGCGAGCCTCTGAAGCTACCATGGTACCATTTTTATGAAGTCTTCAGAATCGATTCATAACTTTTTTTGGCATGCCGAAATTAAGCCACGATTGTTTTTTTTATACAGAAAGAAATGTACTGAGTTTTTTTTCAACGCTTGCAAAAGCTGTATTGTCAGAGACAAACTTTTTTTTTCAGTCAGTCTAACGTCAAATTTCAAAATTACAATTTTCTCTCAAGGAAAAGACAGCATTTTAATGCCTTACCAAACCAACGCGCAAAAGGAAAATCCCTATGTTTATGCATTTTCATTACACTGCAATCCTTTTTTTAAAACATGCAGGTGTGCCCAGATATTATAGATAGAAGGAATATCGGACTGTATTTGTTTAGTGTTTTGTTTCGTTAAGATGTGAGAAAATGTCAAGTTTTCTTCTAAAACATCGTGGGGAGATTTAATTCAAATGTTTGCCTTGCTAAAAAAAACTGAATGACGAATACGCATATTTTGCTGGAGTGCAGTCGATGTGAAGTTTTATAGACACCGTGTGGTATACTTTAAGGTCTGTGTAAAATTTTTTGCTATGATTCCCACCTCAGATTTTAGCATAAATGTCAAAACCTCCTCACAAGAAGGCCGCTGCGCGTTTCGTCTGTTTAACTTGCGGACAAAAATAACATTATATGGGAAAATAATTATCTTAAATATAAAAGCAAACGTGAGAGCGCTTTGTCGTTTTTTAAGAAACAAACTAAATCACTGACTTAAATATGTCTTTTGTGTAACTGGCTTAAATGCGTTTTAACATACTTTAAGTAGTTTGTTACAATATGCCTTTTTTTTAAGAAAGTAGCTAAGTTATGTCTAACAGGTAACTGGCTAAATTATGTCTTTAAAACAACTGCTTAATATGTTTTTATTTTTTATTTTACTTTTTTTTCTTCGGCTTTAACGTCGCACCGACACAGGATAGGTCATATGGCAACTTTCCAGCTTTAATGGTGGAGGAAGACCCCAGGTGCCCCTCCGTGCATTATTTCATCACGAGCGGGCATCTGGGTAGAACCACCGACCTTCCGTATAATATGTTTTTATATCTTAAATATCTTTTATGTTATTGGCGAAAGTATATTTGAATAACCGGCCAAAATGTATTCATTTTTAAATAATTGGTTTAAACGTGTCTTTTGTATAACTGACTTTTAACATATATTAAGTAGCTTATCAAAAATGTTTATTTTATGAAGCTTGCTAAATTATGTCTGTCAGGCAACTGGCTAAACTTTGTCTTTTATTTACCTGGCCAAATCATGTTTTAAATAACTGGCTAAATTTTGAATTGTTCCACTGGCACCCGTGGCTAATATACAGTAAATGGTCGGTCGTATCACTTTTGAAACACTGTTAAGTTTATTTTTTTTTTTTTGAAGAAATGTATGAAAACCAAGAAAGTTCGTGCATATCGTGCATTTAAAACATCGCATAAGAATACGATTGTAATGATAAGGTATGTTGCGTAATAAATAAGCTTGCGTGTATGTTTTCAATAATTTTAAGCATGGGTCGTTTTCGATTATCTCTCTAACATTGTCATTATACTTATCAGCGGGTCGTTGTGTTTGTGAGACGTTATCTTAAAGATAGGTTTTTTGCAGTGTTGAATCACTTATGAAAAGTATCTGAATCGAGTTATGTAATAGAATGAGCCGCACCATGAGAAAACCAACGACCAGCATGGATCCAGACCAGCCTGCGCATCCGCGCAGTCTAGTCAGGATCCATACTGTTCGCTAACGTTTTCTTTAATTGCAATAGGCTTTGAAAGCGAACAGCATGGATCCTGATCAGATGCGCAGGCTGGTCTGGATCCATGCTGGTCGCAAATGCACTTTGTTGGTTTTCTCATGGTGCCGCTCATATATTATTAAGTATATGTACAAAATGGATCAAGTTACTATTCATTTTCACCCCTTTTCTCCGTTTCTTATAGCTACTTATGGTGATGTTTTGAAACACGAGGGATATTATTTTATGATAAAATATATGTTTGTAGTTTTAGTTGTCTAAAGATATTTTCTTTGCTCCGTTGCGCTGTTAAACTACTCTGTGATGTTGTTTTGTTATTATATATATGTTATGTAACATGATGAAGATGAAGTATATTGTGATGAAAATATGTACACAGTTATGCAATTACAGATGTCTAAAGAATATTATTTTGCCCATCTTATTGAACAGAACAGTACAGAACGGAACAGAATATTCTGTTTGATTTGAACAAAGTTCGTTATCAAAATAAATAGTATTTTTAGATACGTAATAGTATATTATATACTTTAATAAGTTTGTAAAAAATCGAGTCCCTGTGTTTTTTTTTAATTTCATTGTTTCGCGGATCCTTAACAGTCTATGGTAACACTACAGTTGTATACGAGAGCTTGTAAATGTTGCTGCTGCTGCTGCTGTTATTATTGTTGTTGTTGTCTCTACTGAAGGGATTGTGACAATAATTAAATAAAGAAGTACGAACCTTTCCTGTTTCCTGAATCTGGGACACCGACATTGAATTCGCCGACGCCGACATAACCATATACGGAATAACTAAAAGGCATATCCAGAGTCGAGAGATCATTTTATCACAGGCGGTTTATACATGTGAAGTCATCTTGATTAAAGATTTTATTTTATAGTCGTCATCAGGACATCATATATCCATGAATATAACACACAGAATCATCATGTATAATTTCAATCATCACATCTTTAATGGAATTTCTTAATCAAACATAACCTGTTTATTTTCATTTAAATAATCACTTTTAATTTATCCTTTATCGTTATCTTGATCGATATATAAATATATAAACAAATTATCAAATCATCTTCTTTTTATTAAGTAAAAATTATATATATATTTTTTTTATTAATTACACGTAATGTTTCCTTTTCCGCGCTGAACTGAAAATGCACTTGAATTAAATCCACTGTATACCAGGGGAAAACTTTTATATCAAACTTATTGCACATAAATCTCAAGTTCCCTCGCTCATTTTTATTTTTTTTATCAAAATATGTCCATATTTTCCCCCTGACGTATCATTTCTATACACGTGCTGGTTTATTGAATGTATGACACTTATTATCTATTGTATTTTTTATTGTTTACCACAAAAATTATTACGTATAGCCAAAACCCACTCGAGTAATTTCACACTGTCGCACTATTCAACCCGTACACTTATAACACCATGTTGTGGTAATCCGCCGATTTTGAGCCCTTGCTAATCCACTGCGCGATAATCCAGACTTTAACATTTTCTACTATGTACCTTACTAATTTCTCGTTAACGTAATCTTACTTGTTTATGCTATGACAAATCTCATCATTCGCACTTTTAATTAAAACTTTTCTCGCCAAAAATACCTGTTAAAGACTTTACATAATGTAATATAATAGCATGTCGAAAAACAACTGAGGTTTTTGCAGTTATGAATTTAGCAGACTGGTATCGTATCGTTTTTGTCATGAATGAAGATTTGCCAAAAATGAAATATCACCGAGGGAAGAAATTTACAAACTAGCGCGGTATATTCACTGACGGAGTGGTAGACAGGCGCGATATCGGATGAGGTTACCGAAACGCTTAACCCCGCCTTATGAATATTCATCGATGTTTTTAACCTTATCTTATTTTTTTTTTTTGTATTTTTTACATAAACATGTCAAAATGATATACTCCGAGATAAATTTATGTTCCGTTTTAAAATAAGACTATAGTACTTTTAGAAGACTGTATACACACGTACTATTTTTACACGGAGACATATTATATTTGAATATATAAAATCGTATACATAAAAAGTATGAAAACGAAACCGAATCGCAAATGATCATTATATGAGAAGTTATTTAATGTAAAATGCACGTGAAATATGACGACATAATACGAAAAGTGGTTGCAATAGTCTAAAGACGTTTATCAAATTTCATATTGAAAGCGTTTCATACGATGGTTGCAAAATAAACGATGTTAAAAATATTTATAAGTTTTCCGGTCAAAGAAGCAAAGAAACACTGTATTTTCGGAGGTATCTATCAGGCATGCATTTAATAGAATCAGTATTATGTATCTTAAATTATTCAGTTGAGCCGCGCCATGAGAAAACCAACATAGTGCATTTGCGACCAGCATGGATCCAGACTAGCCTGCGCATCGTGGCAATTAAAGAAACTGTTAGCGAACAGCATGGATCCTGACCAGACTGGGCGGATGCAAATGCACTATGTTCGTTTTCTAATGGCGCGGCTCATTTATTGTAGGAGATCTGTAACGTCTGAGAGTCACCGAACTATAAATCTTAACAAAATATCGTAACATATTCCGTGTAGACGAAAGCACTGTGAAATTTAAATACTCATGGGAGACATATCAATTTTGCCTCACCTTCTGTCTGTCCGTCCGTCCGCATCTTGCTTGCCCGCGTTACTTCTCAGAAATCACCGGTCGGATTTCAATGAAACTACACAGTTGGATGATTTCACTGAGTTTTGGCCCTTTGATTTTATATATAAAGCCTACAAAACTGCATTCATAATCTTAGATAAAATATACATTTCTTTACTTTTTCTATATAAGTGAAACCTTTATGAAAAAACAACAACAACAACAACAACAAAAAACCTGCCTTATCAATATTAAACGCCTAAAACAAACAAAACGAAAAGAAAAAAAAAAGAAAAATAGAAACATCCACTTACAGACTTATTAAAACATACCGTTCGTTGGAATGATTTCATTCTTTCATATTCAAAGTTTGGAAATGGATCTGGCAATTCACAAAGTATTGGAGCAGTGATTTAATGGTTAAGTAGTCGACCACCCAAACGGAATGTCGATGGTCCAAACCCCATTAGGATTATAGCTGTCACGGTACATCCTTAGAATACATTATAAAAGCATCAGTACTATCTTCTTTCAAGGAAGCTGACTTCTTCACTCAATCATTATTAGCAAAAATCTTTTACAAAAAAATGTTTGAAATAGAACTAGAGCAGTGTAACAGGAAACAGAAATTGTGATTCTTTTTTTGTTTATCTTTGAAAAGAAACTTTAGCTTATCTTGTTTCAAGTTTCATATGGCCAAAGTGCAAACTATAATGCACTAAAATAGCCTTAAAAGGTATATTCTTTTACAAAGTGTTGAAGTCAACTCTCGCTTTGTGTAATCTCTACCTCTTCAGTTATAAAACCGATCCTCTCAGATACCGCTCTACACCGAAATGTGATAATATTATATACAATACTATACGCATAAATTAATTTTTTTCTCTCAAACATCTGTTTTAACACCTGTGCATTCAAGCAGCAGTATCAAAATTGAGGTTATGGACGGTATTAAAATAACACGCCGAACAAACTACTTAGTTTGACGTACAATTATCCGTCTATTAAACCCATAATTTTGTTCAAATACGCACCGAAGCTTTAATAAAAGCTGTATTTGCCTTAAGATTTGACTACATGCCTCTTTATATAGTTCATACAGTTTCATTCGGGAGGCGGTCATGATATTAAATTAGCTAACATGAATATAGGCGGTGTATTATGCTTTAAGAAATATTATTTATTTTTGTTTCATGTTTTATATATTTATAAAGAATGTGTACCCATACACATTTTTGAAAGTTTTTTTGACAACAAATCTATAGATCACCAATCATTCAGCTCTTTTGAGTTTTTCAAAACTTTAAATGAGCCGTGCCATGAGAAAACCAACATAGTGGCTTTGCGACCAGCATGGATCCAGACCAGCCTGCGCATCCGCACAGTCTGGTCAGGATCCATGCTGTTCGCTAACAGTTTCTCTAATTCAAATAGGCTTTGAAAGCGAACATCATGGATCCTGACCAGACTGCGCGGATGCGCAGGCTGGCCTGGATCCATGCTGGTCGCAAACGCACTATGTTGGTTTTCTCATGGCACGGCTAATTTAAAGTTTTGAAAAACTCAAAAGAGCTGAATCTTTAAAAAGTTACTTGCATCTTCTGGGTTTATAATATCTTCAATTAGTACCAACTGAATACAAAAAATAAATCAAGCATTTAAGAAAACTGATTGGGCGGAGAAATTGGGTTCGTTATGGTCATGCCTGGAAACTGGTATCTAACAAAACAAGATAAGCGTGTTCTGTACAAAATTTAAATATTGGTGAAATTACGTATTTTTCGAGTATTTCTAGTTATTTTGTCTCTAAGGATAAAACTATTGTACACATATCCTAAAATACAGCTTTTTAGAAGGCTAAAATTGCCAGGTACAGGTACACATAGACCTTTCGAATGATCCATCTGTCTCTGTTTATTGCCGACCCTTCTCACGTGTGTTTCAAGAAGGACTTAGTACATGTTGGAAATGTTACTGGTATAAAGAGTGAGAATGATAAAAAGAATCTGGCAATGAATGTTGTCATTTACAGTAAGACGTGAATGAAAGAATTGAAATGCTAGGTAATACCCGAGGACTGAGTAAAAAGTAAGAGATAATAACATTCAATCCAGGACTAATATTGAAGATGTAAGTGTTATAGTTTAAGTCTGAAGAAATATCTGGTCCAAGACATTTTGAAAAAAAAACAAAAAAACAAACTGATTGGAATTATTTATTCAGTATGTTTGGGGATTGGGAGAGGAAGAGGGGACGAGGGTAGAGACAATTTGTGAGTCCTAGTTGGAATTTTAAATAAGTGTGTATCATTTTTGGAGTGCTTTTCAGAATCAGCATAATCAAGTATGCTTTTAGGTATATATTGTAGGGCTCATTTTTAATTTTTTTATGAGACCCTTTATTTTCTAAAATTTGCTCATGGTTAGATTTGTTTTTCTATACTTTTTGGTACAGATGATCTCTTATGAACTGTTTTTTTTTATTTCCTTAGTTACCAAGGGTAATGACTTTTTGGAGCCAACTTTCAAAGGTACATATTTAGATATTCCGGCTTCGAGTTTGTTTTTGAACTGGGCCCATAGATCTTCAGCTGAGAGAGAGTCAGAATTTAGTTATTTCTTCCTTGTAGTCTTGCATAAAGTTCTTAAACTAAGGCCAATTTGCTTTAATGTAGAGTTGACAGGTTTTGGGCTTTTGTTTATAATCGGTCTAGTATTTACAAATGCAGAGATAATATCACGGTCAGATATACCTGAAATAATTTCAACTTTGTTAACTTTAGTGTGATTTGATGTGAGAAAAGGTCGAGAATATTTTGGTTTCTGGTATATTCAGTAACCATCCGTGTGTCAGGTTGTAATCATCCAATACTAGTACCGCAAGGAACTTGTCATAGACTGAGCTGGTACTGCAGCCTGGTTGGAAGGAGGGAGTATGCTTTGAATAGAAAATAAAACTTCACTCGCGAAATGTTCCTTTTTGAGCCAAGTCTCTGCAGCAGTAACTATGTCAAGGGTTTTGAGTTTGGATAAAGTTTTGAAATTCATGTTTTTTTTTTACAACTGACTGACAGTTCATTCAAGTATTTTAACTTTGAAATGTATATGTTTAGGCTGGATTTTGTCACGTTTTTGTGGTTGTTTATTGCTGTGTACAGTATCTGTTGGTTTTCATCTGGGAGGGACGAGTAGCTGCTGTTTGAAGAGATTGAACAAGAGGGCCATGATGACCCTAGATCGCTCACCTGAGTAATATGAGCTACATGTTTCAAATGTCAAACTGATGATTTTTAGAAATTTTTTGGAAGATTTTTTTGTACAATCAAGTAACCCCTGTGGCGGGGCCAATTTTACCCCGGGGGTTATGATTTGAATAAAGTTTGTAGAAGTCTACTAGGCAATGTTACATATCAAATATCTAAGATCTAGGCCTTCTGGGTTTTTTTTAGCAAATTTATGAAGATTTCCCTATGTACAATCAAATAACCCTTGGGACTGGGTCAATTTGACCCTGAGGGGGTCATGATTTGAACAAATTTTGTAGAGATCCACTAGGCAATGCTACATGTCAAATATCTAAGCTCTAGGCCTTCTGGTTTATTTTTAGAAATTTTTTGAAGATTTTCCTATGTAAAATCAAGTGACCCCTGGGGCGGGGTAAATTTTGATCCCGGGGGTCATCATTTAAATAAATTTGTAGAGGTCTACTAGGCAATGCTACATGTGAAATATCTAAGCTCTAGGCCTTCTGGTTTATTTTTAGAATTTTTTGGAAGATTTTCCTATGTAAAATCAAATGACCCCTGGGGCATGGTCAATTTTGACCCCGGGGGTCATGTTTGAACAAATTTTGTAGAGGTCCACTAGGTCATGCTACATGTCAAATATCTAAGCTCTAGGCCCTCTGGTTTATTTTAAGAAAATTTTGAAGATTTCTCTATGTAAAATCAAGTGACCCCTGGGGCGGGGTATATTTTGATCCCGGGGGTCATGATTTAAATAAATTTGTAGAGGTCTACTAGGCAATGCTACATGTGAAATATCTAAGCTCTAGGCCTTCTGGTTTATTTTTAGAAATCTTTTGCAGATTTTCCTATGTAAAATCAAATGACCCCTGGGGCATGGTCAATTTTGACCCCGGGGGTCATGTTTGAACGAATTTTGTAGAGGTCCACTAGGCCATGCTACATGTCAAATATCTAAGCTCTAGGTCCTCTGGTTTATTTTAAGAAAATTTTGAAGATTTTTTCTATGTACAATCAAGTGACCCCATGGGGCGGTGTCAATTTGACCCCAGGGGTCATGATTTGAACAAATTATGTAGAGGTCCACTAGACAATGCCACACGTCAAATATCTAAGATCTATGACTTCTGGTTTATTTTTAGAAAAATTTTGAAGATTTTCCTATGTAAAATCAAGTGACCCCTGGGGCGGTGTCAATTTCGACCCGGGGGTCATGATTTGAACAAATTTTGTAGAGGTCCACCAGACAATGCTACATGTCAAATATCTAAGCTCTAGGCCTTCTGGTTTATTTTTTTAAAGTTTTTTGAAGATTTTCCTATAGAAATCTATGTAAAATCAAGTGACCCCTGGGGCGGGGTCAATTTTGATCCCGGGGTCATGATTTGAATAACTTTAGTAGAGGTCCACTGGGCAATGCTACATGTCAAATATCTAAGATCTAGGGCTTCTGGTTTTTGAGAAGAAGATTTTTTAAGATTTTCCACTGTAAAATCAAGTGACCCCTGGGGCGGGGTCAATTTTGACCCCTGGGTCATGATTTGTATAAATTTGGTAGAGGTCCACTAGGCAATGCTTCATACCAAATATCTAAGCTTTAGGTCTTCTAGTTTTTGAGAAGAAGATTTTTAAACTTTTTCCTTTCGGTAACCATGGCAACCAGAGTTCTGCATGGAATTCAATTCTTTGAATAATTTTTGTAGAGCTTCACGCAAAAAACATTCCTGTGAAGTTTGGATGAAATTGGCCTAGCTGTTTATGAGGAGATGTCGTTTAAAGTAAAAGTTTACGGACAACGGACGACGGACGCCGGACGGTGAGTGATCAGAATAGCTCACCCCGAGCCTTTGGCTCTGGTGAGCTAAAAACATACAATAGACATAAGAGTGATTCAGATTATCACATACCATGCAGGTCCAACGAATGGTCATGGTCAACAAATTGTTGATGCCATACTGGGCCAATTCATGACACTGCAGGTGATACCATATCCCACAGCTGAGTGATAGTAAAGAACCTGAGGTCCAAAGCTTCCGAAACCTTTGTTTGCATTTGTCTCGACATCAGAGGAGATAGGCATGCAGAAGCAAAATAACTAAATGTGACAAAGTCTTTTTTATGGGGATGTATTGGTTGCTAGTGGTGTCAGGATGACAACAATTGTTCCACTACTTTTTGCAGTAAGGGATCATTGAATTTTTTTTATGAAATAAGATTATGTTGATTAAACACGTTTTTCGAAGATTCAAGACCGGTGGGTTTAATGAAGGTAGATAAAATAGATGGGAACTGAACGCAAATAATAAAAAACATGGAAATCCACTTCCATTTAGTTTATTTAATATAAACTTTTACGTACTCAGTGGCATTGAATACTCAGAAAAGCAACAAAATATTTTCATCTGACTAAACAAAGTATATAAAAAGAACCCAAAGAATCAAACGAAAAGAACAGTTTACATTCCTTCTCGGAATGATATGGATTGAACTGTTTCCGTTACAATGCACCAAAACTTAGTAAATCCCTTGGTATTAGTAAAATAGATAAAAGTGCTCGAAACACATTTGACCACGTTTGCGAGGCATTATTCAAGTACCTGCTTTTCCGTAATTACCATAATTTAACCGTGTTTTCGGTAGTTAGCTAGATAGATGTGCACGAGAATGTGCTTTTTCATAGTTACAATGGACCGTATGTTTGGTTGTTATCAAAAATCAAGTGTTTTCTATACATCAATTGTAGAATTTTGTTTTACAAAACTTATATACAACCACATTTAAACTATTGCTTTATCGTATGGGGAAACAAAACGTATACGAATTCAAATAATTATACTTAAAGGTACACTAGACCCAAATTTCATATTTGAAAACATGAAAAAAAATACTACCAGTAGTTTATGTAAACATAGAATAAACAATTATGTGTATTAACACTGCTATGAATTTTGTTAAAAATAGTACACACTGTATACATGTACAGCTGAAAACAGTATAAATGTGTACTACCATAAAAAAACTGGAAGTTTTTTTACACAGTCAGCTGTTACTGCATGACATTTGGTTATGAATTTAGCTAAATATAGACAATTTATCTATATATTTGGTGACGTCAAATATAACTGATGCATTTGAAGTAAATATATAAATAAAAAATATGTCAATGAAAGATGAGCAGTATACATCTTTAAACTAATACTATTTCAGAAACCAGCGTTTCGTATCATTTAAATTTCCGAATATTTAGTTTTTAACCAGGGATTTTTTTCAGAGTTTACAAATAGTTTAAATGATATATGCTTTATTTTAGTGTTATTTTTGCATTTTTTTCCTCAAAAGCCAATTCGTTAGATTAACATATGAAATCCGAAAACAGAATCAGATGGCTAACAATTACCATGGTTTTCGCGTGTTTTAATTGTCCGATTAATATATGTTCACAGAATATTTGCTTTCTATAGGTATAATGACTTTCCTGTATTTTTTGTAGTCCAATAGGCAAATGTGCACAGAATATCTCCGTTTTCCCGAATACCATGAGCTAACCGTGTTTTCGATATATTCTCATATTAATACCTAGGCTTGAGCAGCGACTCTTATAAAAAATGCATTTTGATATAAAATAATTTACATCCCAAATTTATTTGTGAAATTGTACAGCAACACATTTTTCAGTAATAAACATGCAGTGATGTAATTTATCCTAAATTAGTACCATTTGATTCAAATGTGACAAAAACAAAGGATGTGGATAAATCAGTACCGCGACAAAAAAAAAAACAACAACAAAAAACGATGAGGAATGTTTTGTTTTGTATCAATAAAGCAGAATCAAAATGTCAGCCCGAGTTTACAAATAGTTTAAATGATATGCAGTGTTATACTTGCATTTTTCAGTTCCTCCATCCCGGCATTTGACGCCAATTCGTTAGGTCCGAAAACAGAATCAGATGACTAAAAATTACCATGACTTTCGCGTGTTTCCATTGTCCAATTAATAAAGGTTCACGGAATATTTGTTTTCTATAGGTATAATGACTTTCCCGTGTTTTTTTGTAGTCCAATAGGCAAACGGTGCACGGACTATCTCCGTTTTCTCGAATACCATGATCTAACCGTGTTTTCTTTGTAAGTGTGCATATCATTTTCATAGGAACCATGACATTCTCAATGTGCACGGAATATTACATGTCCATTTTAACCATGATTTGTCCGTGCTTTCGTAGTATTATAAGAATCTTTCACTGGTTGAAGGTGCGGATTGAAATATCTGGCTCGAGTGTAATTGTTTACGCGGTAACCAGTCTCTGTCGAGTTACCGTGAAACAGTTACCTGAGAGCCAGATATTTCCATCCGGACCTTCAACTAGTGATAGATTCTTTTTGTTGCATACCGTATTCTTAGATTAATAGAAGAAATAGAATTTTAAAAATGCTTTTCTTTTTAGCACTATTTTATTATAGTAGCGCATGAATTTACGAATTCAGTCATAAAGTTCACGGCTAGTCAGTCATATTACACCCTGGGGTGTTTTTTTTCAGCACTGGTTTCACCAAAAAAGTAGACTTGTATCATTTCGCTAAGTAATGAAAAACAACAACAAAAAAAAAAATCATCAACAACAAGAACGTACAACAAACTTGTGAAAAAGACAGTACTCTGTAATTGTTCAAGGGAGAATAATGGTTCTTTTGCGCTTCAATGCAGTCAAATGCATAAAGATATTGTCTTTCAAATTGTTCACGACTGTGAAAATTAATTATAAAAAAGGAAATTTATCATTATTCGAGATAGGGTTATGTTTCAAAGGGATTTCGCTTGCACTTCTTTACAAATCACCGTTGTATTAAGCTTTATAAAATTTCCTGCAATGAACCTTTATGTTGAAAAATATGTAGGGGTATATTTAAGAAAAAAAATTGAAAGAAAAAAACAACAACAAAAAAAAACAAAAACAAAAAACACTATAATTATGCAGGATACAGTCGAAAGCATATGGACCTTTCTATCCATGTCTCAAAAATTTGTATTTCTGTACAAAGTAACAAAATAAAACATTGATAAACAAATAAAACAATTGTCTTTTCATTTTTCCGTGTGGGTTATTTTTTCAGTTTGGGTATGCGTTCTTTTATAAAATATTCTAGACTGATGCTATACATGCGGTCTATCCAGACAGGTTTGGTCTGTTAGTATGTTTTCCAGGACATTTTACGAATCAAATGACTGTCTGACCTGTCCGCTCGCCTTCTCCATGCCACGTGTACACTCAATCTTTCATATTTAGATATTTAATTCAAATGCAGAAATCCTAATAAAAAGTATTCAGCTTTAGGCCCTACTTACTTCTAAAGGCTAATATATAAATCAATTTTAAATGTCATGCAGTAAGTAATTTATAAACTTTTAGCTTTAAGTAAACTTAATGCATAGTGCTGTTATTACATTTAAACTTGTTAATTTTATTCTTAATTAATTACATGAAGAATATTGGTCATATTTTCAAATATGAAATTTGGATCTAGTATATACATTTGATATAACAACAACAACAACAACAACAATAACAATAATAATAATAATACTAATACTAATATTATTATTATTATTACAATATTACATTACGTTATACATGCTAAGCGGGCTGATAATTCTCATCTTGTTGAGGGGCGCGCATCACTCCCCTCTTCTCTATCCGCCTCCGTGTATTGACCAATGCACGGGGGGAAACTGCAGCATTTGTTTTTCTGTTGATATTATACGAGTTATTCCGCGTACCGTCGGGTAATCTCTGGATAGCAGAACAAAAGAAACTGAGTTTAATTTAATGATGTTTAATTTAGAAACGAGTGTTTAAGTAAAAATGTATTCAGAAAACAACAATTTTATGCAAAGAAATGAAACTTAAAAAAAATGTCTATTTTTAGATAAAGAAATGACCTTAGGCGCATGCGTATGGTTTGTTTACAACACGTATTTCCTGTTGATTATTATTAGTTAATTTATTTGATTTAGGTCAAATTTAAGTTGAATAAAGCTAAATAAATAATTTCTCTGGATTTTGTAGTTAAATTATTAAATCAAAATTTAAAAAAAAACAGAAAAAGGAATTTTACTAGAGGTTTATATATGAAATATTTTACCTCAACTTTCGACTGGGAGTTGTGGCGTGCTCCTGTAATCCAGCTACTTGGAGGTCAGGGTCTGGGACGGTTTGAGGGCGGGGGTTCTGCCTTCCGGTGTACTATGTCGATCGGGCGTCCGCACTAAGCTCGGCATCAATATGGGCTCTTTGTGGGAGCGCAGGGAGTCCAGGTTGTCTAAGGAGGGACGTACCGGCCCAGGGTGGAAACACAGCAGGCAAAAGTTCCCGTGTCGAACAGTAGTGGGATAGCGCTTGTGAATAGGCATCGGTTGGTAGCCCGTCCGATACAATTGGACTTGATCCTTTTTTTTCGTTATTTATTTATTCTTCTTTGTACTGTCTTTAGTTAGAATTATTTTTATTTTTCAGAAAAATCTGTATAGAGAGGCGAGTGTGAAATAAGGTATACGCGCATGAGAATAACTTAATATTAAAATAGATTCTTGAAATGATAGCTCAGGGGCTAAAACTCCCTTAAACGCTTAAGTAATAAGATTCAGCTAGGAACTTACGTGTTCAGTCATATTGAACCTCCTCAAACTTGAAATAGTGCTGCTTTTTTTCGCAACGTCGACAAGGAAGTTGTTCGAATTCTTCAGGCACATGTATATTTTGTAGTTATTACAGTTAAACCTGAGCTACTGTCCGAATAAAGGCCATTATCCACTCCTCCCCGTTTGGCCATAGATAGTGTAAACTACTTGTGTTGTTCAGAGTGGTCTCTAAAGACAGGTATATTTACTCTATTTATGGTTAATCGGAAATAAAACATAGTGGCCTTTTTAAGCAGTCTTTCTTTATAGTGGTGGCCTTTATTCGGGCTTAAGCGCAGGCCTGAGTATAAATGATGCTAACATGGATGGCTATTTAATCCTTCACCAGGGTCGTGATCCCCATACGGCACAAGTCGAGTCTTTCTTGTGCCAAAGTTCCGAAACTGAGGCTATCGGGAAATGTTTTATCTAAAAAAAAAAAAAAAAGAAAATTGAGTGAATATGGTCGCTGGCTCATTTAATATAAGGGAAATAACTAATGCTAACATGAGCGATTGGTAGTGTAATGCAGTTACTTCCAGTGTTTCATGTACGATTTTTGGATAACGTGGTCAAACTCCGCTCTCAGTAGGGACTCTGGCTATTCACGAAAGACTCCGGCTAGGAGTCAGACTTTCCACCCATGACCACTGCATTCTTTTTACATAATCTGGTTATTCTAGAGACATGTAATCAACGCAACTGGAAATTACGAGATACGGAGGTTGAGAATTTCGTGTAACGTAGGTAATGGGCATGGTAACGCAAACATGTATAAAAATGTATACAGTAGGTGCGTGTAATGGCGGATCGCATTCTTGATTCTGTAAAAGACAAAATAACACGTATGGAGACGTTGTCATATTTGCATGATTTTTTTTTGTCAAAGAGACTACATATGGGTGTTGTAGAATATTTTTTATAATTTTTATATAGTTAGCTAAAAATCACTACATTTAACTAACTAGTGTTTTATTCTTGTACTGTTATCTACATGGGACAATTCGCTCTACATATTCGGTCACATTTTATAATTGGAATCATAAAATATTCATAATATTCATTTACCTGCTTTTTACGCGTTTTATGCTAAAATAGCGTTAGCGCATGTTCTTTTCGTGTTTTAACATCTTCACAATCCCTCGGGAATCGTTGGTACCCTCGCCCTAACGGGCTCGGGTACCAAACAATCCCTCGGAATTCTGCAGATGTTATAACACGAAAAAACATGCGTTATCCCTACAATATGATGCATTAACAAACAAACGTTTCAATGTGATACTTTTCTTAAAGTGTGCTAACTTCTTTCAAGAACTTTGGTAAAGATCCTAGATTCACCACAGTTTTAATATTACTTTTTGATCTTTTTTTTTGTCTGTTACATGATTTTCCTGCTTGGTTTCTCTTTAAATATAAAACAACACCATTCAAATTATACATCCTTCTATATGGGTGTTTTAATAGCTAAGACTTGTTACTTCAAAACTACATGTTTCTTGATTAATTTTGAATTTATCATAAATATCGATTACGATAGCGTGTAAATTGTAAATGTAAATTCAGTTGTAAATTTCAGCAATTTTGGACTCCAAGAAGTTTCGAAACTAATAATACAGCTAGAATTGTATAGAAGGAAAAAAAAATTGGGCTATAAATTTACATGCTAAAAACCTTTTGAATTAAAACTGTTCAAAACTACAATTTTATGCCTGGATTTCGTTAAGTTGACAAAAAAACAAAAAACAAACAAAAAACAAAAAAAAAAAAACTGTCATGAGTTTCTGCTTCAACAAAGACGCCAGTGCTGGTTCTTCCCAGGAAAGAGGGTTTCGCGTGCTATACACCAGATTCGTTAAAGAACCAAAAGGCTAAATTAGCTTGATATTCGCTCGGATGTGAGGGGAATTTTTTTCTAAGGGCTCCCTCTTGTCTGAAAGGTCTGTGTCTGTACTAGTAACGGATGAGTTTGGCGACCTGAGTGGCTGTCTTTGTACTATGTAAAGCACCTTTTAAACGTGTTTATCATAAAAGTGGTGTAATACAAATCTGGTTTAATATAAGTAAAATATCAGCAGGGAAGTACTTAAAAAACAGAGGGGGAAGTGATATACCGGTAAATCACAACTCATTTGTACAAGGAACACGAATCACTACAATTTCCTTTTAAAACAATCTACTGATGAGAAAAACATTTTTCTCCTTCTTTTGACGAGGCAAAGTCTATGTAAAGCACTAAGTGTTAGGGGTAATAATAATGACAACTGAACGTTAGCCAATTGAACACAAGTGTATATCTAATAAAAAATTGTTGCTAAATATATGTTTAAAGTATTCATTGTTTTCCTTAATTGAAAATTGTTGTACTAAGTGCACCGTTGCAAAGTCTCTTTGGTCCATTAGTTTTCTAAGTATATAAGTACTGCAAGTAAAATAAACTAGAAATAAATATAGTGTATGTTTTGATTCTGGATGAAATATACGTGCAAATAAGGTGAGCAAAATTTTATTCTTTGGTACACTACCACTGAAACTCACTGTGGCCATCGTTAAATTACCTATTTGTTAATGCGACATAGCTATATGTCCGATCAGAAGTTTGATAAGAATTTATACGGTCATAATAATTTCATTTATAAAAAAACGTGACTGCCACATTTTTGTGATGAACATAAAACGTATAAATTCTGGTCATTTCTTTCTTCTCTAAAGGTACCATTTTACTATTCACTATACAATGTATAGCGATATCGTAAATCTATTAAAATGTGATATCCTTAATTCGTTTGATGATATCACTCAATGTATTATGTGATATCCCAAAATGATATAAAGATATCATAAAATGATTTAAGGATATCACAACATAGAAAAATGGATATCTCTAAATACATATATTTTTTCATATCCTTAATTCAATTCAATGACATCCTAAATTCGTCTAAGATTGTACGATTTTTTTGCGACCGTGCGACCTCCTAAACGTCTAAGTTTGCTGCACTTACTAGAGACTTCAAAATGTCATTTATAATTCTAAAGATACAGTCAAACCTTGGCTAAGTCCACCAGTGAAGAGACAGCCTAACTTTAAAGACCCTAATTTCAGTTTCATGTTAAACATTTGATGTATTTTTCACCTTTTAAATAAAGATAACCCAGAATAAAGATCACGGTTTAGTTCAGCCATGGGTAGTCTTTAAAAACAGGTTTGACTGTATATTGATAACGACATAGTTAGGACCCAAGATCTTAATGCGCATGCGTTGTTTTAACTGAAATGTTCCAGTACAACAGTATTATATTCTCCTACATGGTTATCTTCCCTTGCAGTAACGGGACCGCAAGGGTCAGTAAAAGCTGCCGTAGGTTTGGATATTGAATATAAAATCAAGGGTGTTGGTTATTAAAGTTTCATGGCCGTGAAATTTACACTTAACTTGCGAAGCTAAATAGAAGTTCCTTAGATCACAAGATATCGTAAAAACCTTGAATAATTAAAACATGTAAAACAGGTTGAAGAGCATTGTATTCAAAATGAAAACAAGATATTGAATATCACGTTTTAATAGAAGTTTTTTTGACTTAGTTAAACATCATGGCAAATTTTCGTCCAGATTTAAGGTAATACTTTTGAAAATGACAAAACACGTTCATTAAAAAACAGTCTTTAGCCCATAGAGACTTGGCAATCCTGTTTAAAGAAAATCATATATATTACTCTGACATATACGGTGGTACTCTTAAGTAATGACAACTCCTAAAAGCCAACCACCATTTAGACATGTTCATATCTTCTTCACCGACGTCCTTCAGCGCTTGTTCTTTTGCCTTCAGGTATTGCTGTGTTGTTAAATTTCTCATCCATTTCTCCGCTTTCGTTTTTAGTTTTTCGATTTCCGTTTCATCTTGAGCCGAACTTGGATCGGTTCCGTCCGTTTCCTTTTTTGTACCTCCTTTCTCATTGCGTGTTGAGCGTTGTTGTGAACCAGTCTCACTTGACTTAGATTTTAAACCGGATATTGCATGAAGAAATATGTTATTTCTAACGGCTCCGTGATGTCCGCGGCGAAAAGCTCGACCTAAACGGACAAGATTACTTGGGTGCTTATGATCCGTATTTTTCGCGCTGTATTTCGCAGATTGTACATATTCTTCCGGATTGTCCGCTATATACTTTAGATAATCATACAGCGGCTTATATTCTTCCTTTTCGGTACCAACCACCTTTTTAGATCCATGTTTCTTTTTCCCTTTATTTCCACTTGTGGGATCTTTGCTCCCGATTGCAGTTTCTATGTTTTCAAGTCCAAAAGCCTCGTCCCCTGAGTCGTCATCCATCATTCCAAACATAGTCAAAGGCGTCTTTTCCTCTTTCTTTATTTGAGGCGGATGAAGTTCCTCTTCCGTATGCATTTTCAGTATTTGCCTCCAATCCGGGCGTTTCCGCTCTTCATCCGAGCGAACATCAAATCCGGCAGACGCTAGAGTGTTGTCATGAACACCAAAGAAACTTTTACGAGGCAAGAACAAATCAAGATCCTTCTTAGACCAACCATGCGACGATTTTGGTCTCAATACACTTTCCTTCCTTCTATTTCGTTTCATAGGAAGTGAAAAAGCTACACTGTCACTTCTGTTGCTTAGCAACGAACGTTCTGTATTCGTTCTTGTGAACATTCCATATATCGGGTCCTTCAGTTCTTTAGTTCCATCTTCAATGGTGACTTCGATTTTGTGTTTATCGATTAATTCTGTCAAAACGGTCGACGTTTGAGCATTTTTCTCAGTTGTCGTCTGATTAATATTATCTATGTTTTCTGATGACTCATTTTCTTTTTCAGTCTCAAGTTTATTTTCTCTAGATTCTTCTTTGATTTCTTCCAATTTTTGTCTCATAGTTTCAGTCCCTTTAGGAAATTCTTTGTTCTCATCGTCAGCCCGCTTGTTAGCCGTTGGCAGTTTCACAACAACATTTTTAGTGTGTCTATTTTTTCCGTTTTTCTGTCCCTTGGGGTTATTGTTTAAAGGACCCATGTCATTTTTGGAATTTAGTTTACCAACTCGTCCCCGTGATTTCTCACCTGTCTCTCCGCCTATTTCCTCAATAACCGTCTCCAAAAGGTTGGCTTTTCTTTCAGTCATTGCTATCATGTATAGAAGTTATCATGTACAATAAGCACTCAGATAGTGTTTTCTTGATCACACCGAAGCAAAATCACAGAACACAGAAAATCATGTGACATTTGCTTTTAATCCAAAAGTAAATCATTTTCATCCGTCATGCCATCCGTTCATTGATATATATCAATTTATTTAAACAATTAACAACTTTCTTTATTTGCATAGAAAAACGTATTGCATTGCCTTGGCGGGTTGCGCCCATGAACACTATAGTATCCCCCTTTTAGGCTTTTAAACTCCTTTTTTACCAGAATGAACAATACAGAATAACGTGATAACGTATAAGTAATTTGTTGTCAAGTTTATGTTTGTAATTCACTGCCTTTTGACCAACACTGTCTTCATTGACCTTTAAACTCTTTATTCAAATTTTCATATTTCTTTTGTCAGGTTTGCCTAATCCAGAAAAATATTATCTTAATGAATTGTCCAAATCCAAAAATAATTTTCAAATATTTATAATGTCCACAGTTTAGAATGTCGGTGTTAAAATAATTAGAGTACTTGTCAGTACAATAGTTAACTCGATACAAGTTATTTTCAATGCTTCCAAACAATTGTTGTAAAAAATATAATGAATACACAAATATCGGTTTCATTTTTCCAAATCATTTTTTTTGTGATATACTCGTTCCTTTCGAACGATCACACTGTATAGTATACAACATTGACCAATTAAACTTGTAATATAAGAATGCAGTAACGTGAAAACAAACTGATTTCACTTATCGAAGATTTTTATTTTTCAAGTGTTTTCAATTATATCTAAACAGACGGGCGACGAAGTATATCTTAAGTCAAAACACGCACTGTGATTCACTTAGTGACACTGGAAGTTAATTTGATTTTGAAGTATAATTTGAAGAAACTAAACGTGATTTAAAACCAAATGATATATTCGTGTTGAATATCTAAATCGGTAATGTCCCCATGTATGATTAGAAAATGAAAAAATGTAAATTTATGTCATGTAATTTAACGTCAGAAAGTATGTGATGGAAAGTTAATGTTTTATAACCTGTAAATATGAAATAGATATCAATATGTCATTTAAATACACGCTATACGGTAAATTCAAAACTAGTCCGTTTATGTTTGTTTGTTTAAGAAATGTAAAAGAGATGAACACACGAAAATACTTTTATGAACTCTAGGTGTATACAGCCTTGTGCTAAATTATCTTGCATTCACACGGCAAGGTATTCAGTTCGCAGATTTCAAGGTAATAGACTGTTCAATATGTTGTAGTCATGAAAAGTATTGAATTTCGACAAGTGCGGAACAAAAAGTTGATTCTGTAAGACGATTATTTGGAAAATGTAGCAATACTACCTCGTATTTTGCCAAGTACGGTGAGAGTTTTTACGGCGCCACACGGCATTTAAATATTGCTGTTGTGATATTTATTAAAGCCTGTAAGTTCCTAAAAAACACACGCTAAAATCACACGGTCGTAAATTGTTGTTAAACAGTTTTATTCCAAGTTATTTTTTTTATAAATCTAGCATTTACTTCAATAAATCTGAATTTTTCAAAGATTGGAAACATCAATATTCCCCTGTTGCATAATAACGACTAGTGATGATAATCGGACAGCATAATGATAATCGATTAATCGGATATAATCGGAAGGCCTTCCGAGCAATTAATCGGAAAATAATCGGACTTTGGCACTGAACCTTCTCTAACTTATTAACTCACTTGACTAACTATATTAGCATTTATTTAGCAGTAGTTATGCAATTTGTGTGTGAAATTTTAGCCCTTGTATGCAGATATGATTGTGGCTAATTAATAAGTGGAATATTTATATGATTTGCACTATTTAACGTATGTAGAACTATCAGGAGTCCCTGAGAAACTGACCATGCTGTCAGACCTATAACCCCTCAATAAAAATGCTATTTTGTCCCTAGTTGTACATTTTTATTATTGGTCCAAACTTCAATGCCTTCTAATTTGTTATTTCTAATTTTCTATTTATACTGTTTCTTGTTTATAAAATTACACATCTACCAGCCAGTACAGCTGTATATCAAAAATATTTAGAAGCACAATGCTTATATGAAATTATGAAGTAAATAAAAAACGAAGACAAATATCAAACAGGGAAACCATAATTACGAAAGTGGGTGGGGAACTATTATTTGCGGTCTTTACGGTATAATCGGCAAACGACACTCCCCATTTTTTAAATTATCTTTCACTGCTGCAACTTTACATATCTTGTAGAATCCAAACTGCTTCCACACTGGCGGTATAGTCGTCCCTGGATGGGGAATATAGCTTTGATTGTTGAATTATTATTTTGATCGAATGCAGTATGCTTTGCCTCCGTTTTGAAGAGTGGAAAAGAAATGAACCTAAAGAGGAAATACCACCAAAAAGATATGTAACTCCCGAATAGGCTTTAAACTGACATAAGCGTCAAATAATCGATTATGCAAGTTCATAATCGATGTCGGCGACTTTGGCTCATTAAATGATCGACAATCGATTGTCGGCGACAATCGGAACATCACTAATAACGACGTTTCGTTTGTATTCCTCAAGGTGTCAGGCTAGTGTGATGCACGTGTTATATATGGGCCGGGTTTGGCCATACATACTAAGTCTTTGTTTCGTATTGATCAACGAGTAGGACCATATTAAACTGGTATAGGTTGAAAACAGTCGCATGCATTTAAATAGAAAAAAGAACAGAGGACGGAAAGAAAGAAAGAAAGAAAGAAAGAAAGAAATGAACGTATATATGGACTAATTTAAATGAATGGATTGTCGGCACGTTAGAAGATTCATATGTCACAAGGACTTGTTTACAGTTGGACCGCTTTAGCGTTCGCTAGTTTTAAGGAGCCACTTGCCTTAGCAGCCATTCAACTAACTTCTTCCTTAGTCCTTGGCTGGCTTCTTAACAAATGCTTGACTGTAGTTGCTTTTTATTGTATTTTGGGGTTAATATTATCTATATAAACTTTTTTTTTAGAATGAAGATAAAACAAAACTGCAGGTAGATTTTCCTAATCAAACGATTTATAATCATATTTTACGAATCTGCAAAAACATGTTTGGAATATGTAGCCAGGTGGACCATTCTTACGTGACGAGTCACATTATATCAAAAAAGATGGGAATCGATCTGTCTGAAGTTAATATGTCAGACATTAATTATCCGGCCTGCCATTGTCAAGATACTTTCTCCGTTTGTTCAGAATTTAATTGCAGTTTTGTGTGCTTAAACTTCTTGATCAGTGCACAAACGGAGACATATCACTGTCGTTTAACATCCAATTTGTTGACTTTATGAATATAAGAGCTGCGCTAATGGTAAAATCAAACACGAAGGCAAAATTTTAAATGCCACTTTCTAAATATTGAAGTGCGTTAAATCTTTGATTGATAGGCCTAATGTAGTATCTTATGAACAAGTTTTAAGATGTCTTTTTCATGTGTGGATTTCTAAAATGGTTTTTGCACTGTTTAACTTTTTAAAAGAATTTATCGGTTTTCTTTAATTGAAGAAGGACAAACTTGTTAAGTATTTTGTTCTGTTTTACACGTATACAGATTAGACGGAAACACACTGATTTTATGGATCCTTTCCTTTCTCCTTTGTACCAGTTTTTTTGAATAATAGATCATGGACAAATTTACGGAGGCCCTGGATGGACATCATTACTATTACCGTTTAGCTATTCGGAGCTTCCGAATAAATTATCGTTCACTTTTACGAATGATCAGCCAAAACCTGATATGAGGCTTAGTAATACTTTAGTATTATTCATTAAAGGTCTTCTGCTCGTGATTTTTTTTCATGAAACTACATGTACCAGTTTTCACGTGAGAATATAACCTTTATTTCAACTATTCACGTCCATATTATGAACAAAATTGTGTATTGCAATTTCATATATTAAATTTGTAAAGTAGTGGACCCGTACTAACGTTCAGCAATTTCCGTGGGATTTTGTGAGCCGCGCCATGAGAAAACCAACATAGTGGCTTTGCGACCAGCATGGATCCAGACCAGCCTGCGCGTCCGCGCAGTCTGGTCAGGATCCATGCTGTTCGCTTTCAAAGCCTATTGCAATTAGAGAAACTGTTAGCGAACAGCAAGGGATCCTGAATCCTGATGCGCAGGCTGGTGTGGATCCATGCTGGTCGCAAAATCACTATGTTGATTTTCTCATGACGCGGCTCATGTTATCTCCGAACCTAATGTGGTATTCTTCGCCCGTAATGTGACTCAAACAACTACATGGCTTTCCATACCGAGTGGCCAGGACCATAACGTGAAAATTAAAGTTTCACGGTATTTGTAAGTAGAACAACAATGGTTCATAATTACAAACCACGTTGTCTTACTTCCTACATTTCTAAAAGTCATCGGTTTAGAGCTATTTCATTTTCAGTCTCCCACCCATATTTCTGTGAGACATTACTGAAGATTTTACAGCCATTCGTCGACGCCAGACTGTCATCCGCTCGTCGAGCTGTTTATCTTGGCGAAGTTGTTGCCGGACAATATCTACCGTATCTTTTCTCGACTCCATCTTAACTGGTGCCTGAAAAGCGAGCTTTTGAACCGGTGGACCTCCTTGCTTTCCTTTTTGATGGGTCGCCTTTTGAAGTTTCTCAAGAAACGAGTTTGAAGTTGCAGCAGACGATAATGACTGTCTGCTTTCAGCTCTGACAAGTCCACGTGCTTTAAGATCAGACGCAGAGAGGCCAATGCGAGGACGCGGTGAAACCTCAGTACCAGACGGCGACATTAGATTGTCAAAAATCGCCTGGTTTTCGGCTGAAGCGGAAATAGTCTGGTTTTCGGCTGAAGCGGAAATAGCTGTAATGTCCGAAGTTCCACTTACCGACCGCTGTCTGTTCCCACTGTTTATAGAAATATTTAATTTATCCCCGAATTGCCTTCCTGTTCCGGTACTGCTGGCAAAACTCGCAGATAGGTCCACATTTTCGTTATTCGGTTGTAAGTACACGCTACCAGACGCTTGAGAATCTGACCTAGCAAATGCTACTTTTGATTGGGGCCTCGGAATTCCAAGAAAGGCATTAAAGGCCATTTCTTTTGCATTACAACTGTCATTAGGACTTTTACCGCCGCTGCTGTTCGAAAGCAAAATTGACCTCGGCCTGGCTTGGTTTACCGAAGCAACACTGTCGATTTCATCTTTTTGTGAATGCATCCTTTGCCGAAAAAGGGGCGTACCATCTCTACTTCCACCATACGCACTCGGTGACTGTGAGTTTAAGTCTCTACCCTGAAGTGCCGTCTTACTTCTTAGATTTGTTATGAATTGTTTTGCAAGTAATGCTGAATTCTCTTTCGCGCCCATCGCACTCTTTGACCTCGGCACAACGGACACAATACGGAAATGCCGCGCTTTTCTTTCCCTTGCATTTTGATAAATTTCCGATACAGTTGTTCGCTTTGCATTTATACCTCTCAAACTCTTTTGTATCGGTACTCGGTTGTTAATTTTCATATCAGACGAAATGGTCGGTGTCCTAAAATCTGTTATTTTGCGAACAAGAGCAAGTCTCTCATGTACCGGATCGTACTGCTTTTTTGACAATGATGGATCGAAGGCCAGTGTGTCTTGGTCAGGTATGTCCTCAAAATCAGTCCTTACCGGTTTAACTATGAAACGTCCATCTTTGTGCTTTAGTTTTGCCCTTACTTTACCATGTGATATTTTATTAAAAGACGCCTTCCCGACTGTTATTTTTCTTGAAGAACTAAGCTCCGTCTTTCTATCCATAACTCCAACAACAGTTGTTTTAGAAACCTGGCTTATTTCGGACAAATCGGAATCACTTTTGTCATCATCTTCATCTATTACCTGATGTGTTCCTACTTCCGCCGTCTTTGGTCTCTCCGAAATCATGTCTAACTTACGATTATTTCCAACGGGTGCAGTTTGGGGTCTAAAAACCGAATCGTCTTTGTCGGAAACTGTGTTCAAACCCCATGGGGTGTTGTTCCGGGAGTCCAGCAGCATAGATGAAGAAGAATGAACTTCAGGCCGTGCAAAAGGGTCGCTAGTAGCCGACCGATACAAAGAAAACCGAAGATGTTGTATTTTTTCTTTGTGTAATGCTCTGAGTTCTTTTCTTAGCAATTTCTCTGTTTTCATGTGAACACCCATGTTTGTAATAAATTCTTTATACAGGAAGTGACACCGTTCCATATATTCTTTGTGCACGGCGCTCGGGAGGCCCATGCTTCCGTCTGACATCGTGATGTCAAAACCGAAATTTCTTGCGAGGTCATCTTCGATGCTCATGACTTTTTAACGTCTTAATACCTGGGAATAAAATATAAAAGGCATTAGAAGCTTCTTATAGACTTGATGAGTGTATTTCATTTTTACGGATGTATGATAAAAAACATCTAAACAACCAGGTGTTCGGCATGGTCATTCTAGATGATCTACTATTAATTTGTTCTTGTTGTTAGGTATCATGAAGTTAAACTGACAGGTCAAGTTTATATGGCGACTTCCCAGCTTTGATAAGCGGAGAAATGCCCAAGTTAGCCCCTCTGGCATTAATTTAGGCACGACGATGCACCCGGCAGATCCACCGACTTGCGGCAGTCATTTAGGTTATCAAAACACTAAATGTTTTGTAACAAAATAAGTTTGAAAACACGCATTTCATTGTTTTTTAGTGAAGCCTGTGGAATAATTTCGCGAGGGCATAGCCAGGGCGAATTATTGCACGCGGCATATATAGCGATTTGAGATGATTAAATATTTAAAATGGTTCTGCTATACATTACGGTCAATTCTGGAGCAGCATAATACAAAATCCCCATTACATTTTACTGTGACGGAAAACGGGACCTTCAGTTTTAAGACTTACTCTAAATAAATAATGCTTTGAAAAATAAAGGTATTGGTCAGTTAATACCTTTATTTATATTTCTGTCGTCACTTGTTTAAATAAAAGTGTTTTTTAATGCAGCCCACAAATAATGCATGTAATTAACTGTATTGTAAGTTTAAAGGAATGATAAAATATTTTTAATAAATTGCCAGCACAAATTAAAATGCCATTTAGAAAATAAAGAATAGAATATTTACCAAACTTGCAGAAATGTAAATTCCAAGAATTCGTGGTTTTAATAAGAAAAAAAACTTATTAAATTAAACTAAACCCATATGGCATTGTTTGCCAGATAGTTACTCTGTCACATGGTCATTGAGATATTAAACTGATTTAAAGAACTCGCGATTAATCGGTAGGTTAATTATGAGAACGCCGTGTTATTAACTTGATACAAAAAAAAATTAATCGTTTAATCGGCTCAACAGTGACTTTCGCTTTCAGTGTCTTTAGTTCAATTGAGAGCTTATATTTTGAAGTATAAAAACATTTAATTTTCCGTGTGAAAGAGACTTTCTTTCGCACAGTTTTGGTGGACTTGTCCCAGAAGCAGGGTAAATAGAATGACATGAAATAATTGACATGTAAAGATTTGTGGTTTTCACTTCAGAATATAATGTCTATTTCGTATTACTCCAATGTCCAGAATGACGTATTTTGGATTTTAATTCTTAATGAAAAAAGAAAAATACCTCAGACAAATGAGCCGCACCATGAGAAAACCAACATAGTGCGTTTGCGACCAGCATGGATCCAGACCAGTTAGCGCATCCGCGCAGTCTGGTCAGGATCCATAGTGTTCGCTTTCAAAACCTGTTGCAATTAGAGAGACCGTTAGCGAACAGCATGGATCCACACCAGACTGCGCGGATGCGCAGGCTGGTCTGGATCCAAGCTGGTCGCAAATGCACTATGTTGGTTTTCTCATGGCGCGGCTCAAATGGTTTTATGTGTTAGGAAGGAGTAAATGGCGCAGCTAGTTGCCTTTTAGCCTGCCGGCGCCAAGTGATTCTGCCTTTGCGGCCAGTGCAGATCACGATCAGCCTGCATTTCCGTGCAGGCTGATCGTGGTCTGCACTGTTCGCTGTTAAGTCAGTACAGTTTCAGTGAACACCCCGTTGAATAATAAGTGGGACTGCCCAAATTAAATGATGGACCAGTCCATTTTAGAAATTTAGCAGGGTAAGGGTTAAAGGCCGGTCAGGTTTGATTCCCGGTTGTGACTGATATTCTGACTAGCTAGTGTCAGTATTGAGTGATTACTTAAATAAGAACTGTTTCCAGCTGCACCAGCTAAGATTAGATATTTGGGGAGATAAGCATGAAACATTCCGTGCGCTTGGCTGAAAATAAGTTCTTCCATCTTTTCTAGATTGGACTTGCATCTTCCATAAAGTTAAAACTATTTTACCTTTTAAGTGCAATGTTTAGAGCACAGTTTTTCTTTAATCAAAAGTTTTATCACTTATTATGCAGTTTTATTGGCTCAAAACATCTGTTAAAATTGTAAAAAGTAGCAATAAGATGATAGGCGGCTGTTTCCCGATATGATAAATGAAAGTTCGAAAATGAATGCGCAGGAAAAGACAGGGTTGTGTCCATTGAGCTAATACTCTTTGAAATTTGCGGAGACCACCAATCATTTTTCATTTGTGCGGCTTTTCATAAGCCGAAATCACATTTCTTTCAACGGAAGAAACATATGAATAGTGATACTTTATTTGAGGACTTTTTCTCAGGAATGAGATGACCCCCCCCCCCCCCCCCCCTGTGTACATAGCTGGCCTGATCGGTAAAACCTTTTTCAACTGGCCTCAAATGTAGCAAATATAAAGAATAGAGTAACTGCAGGAAAAAAAATCAATTTTGAAAACAAAATCACTTCTTGGGTTTGTTTACATTACTGACCAATCAGAACGGACAATCATTACCTTATTTCCAGGTATACGGTGTAACGTCATTCCAAATACTTTCCCCGTATTTTTGTTTTGAATTGGTTGTCTCTGACCATCAAAGGTAGCAAATGCCATTCTACAGATCGACAGCAGTGCGCCAGTATACTTCAAATTAGGGCACATGACGCCTTAAAGGGATCACTAGAGATAAACACAAAATATCCTTAAATGACTTTTTCTCTTGAACCGCTTGGCGAGTCCGTATAGCATCCTACTATGGCCCTGTCTCAAATTTGTTCAAACTTGATCTGTTAAATGCATTTTATCATAATATATCACGGAAACCATTTCCGATCAACGGTGATCGGAACAAAATTGCTAATTCCAATTTGCGAATCCTCTCTGTACACATACATGATTTTTTTAATGTTTTAAACTGTGCCGCAGTTTTCATTTACAACAAAATTGAAGATTTAAATGAGTTACAATAGCTGACAAAAGGAGGTGTCAGTGCTCCTTGACAGTGTTCTAAAGCCTTGTCTGGAGGAACGTGTCCTTAGAATATCTGATTCTAGTAGTATGGATCCATAATCATATACACTTCTGTTGTTATTTGGTTGAAAAAAAAGTACATAGGGAGTAGGAGAGATGCAGACCGTAACAGAACATTTAATTGGCGAGTAATATGCCTTTCTTTAATGAATCCCATACGGTTCTGGGACGACAAATTATGTATAAAAAGAATTGGAACTACTGCCATACCCTTTTATGATCGCGAGAAGTGACTAATAGTGTCACGGCATCTCTGCGAGTCCAGCAGGTGTAAAAGAGATGTTAAACCAAACTTTTAAGTCTTGTCTGGCGCCATGAAAACCTGTACTCTGTTGGTTTTCCTTAAATCCCAAAATCAACGTTCATAAATTAATATATAGTAAATGAGTGCTAAATTTAATTTGTGATGGAATCTCGAAGGGTGTTATTGTAGCCCGTCTATTCGACGAATGAGTGAGTCTCTTTCTCAGGGCTATACTGTTCGTCCAAGCGTCAGCATCAAATGCCCACTGACATCTACTATTATCTAAAAAGATATTTATTTGTTCAGCCAAGAACTAAAAACCATATGATTCCATCATTAAAACGATTTTCTGAGCGTTGTTTGGTCAAATGTTGAATGTTTTATTGTATACATAATATACATTGTGAAGGCCAGATATTGAAAATATATTAAACATGACTGTGATCATAGCATATATCAAGACTTAAGTACAATTTTAGGTACTTTTAGTACATATCAAGTCCGAAGACAGACATTTTCTCAGGCCGGCACATAGTTGTTTTACGGAACATACATGGGTATTGGACTATTTTGAAAAAGCATTTCGACATATAAAACCAGCATGTGTATTATATGTATATAATTCATACTGATATTCTATTTTTTTTATATATATATTTCCGACTTTTGAGCAATGGGATCAAAAAAGATGTCTACAGATCGATTTGCCTCTCCACTTAGCCTAGTAGAAAGGTGGATCTACTTTGTCGTCGCAGTCTGGACAGTTTGTTATTTCTGTCTCTGTGTGTACAGAGATTCTATCAGTGAGTATATTATATAAATGCTGACAAAATTTTGAATCTGACATAATATATTCCATAAAGTTGATGTTGCTCGAAGTATCCATTCACCATCCATCCCCACCCACAAAAATATTTATTTCTAGTTTATGTTACTTGTATTTCCATGCACCTTGTAATACCCCTACACCCCCTCGTCCCGCACCACACACACACACACACACACACACACACACACACACACACACACACACACACTCACACATACACACATTAAACACCTCAAATCTTATTTTGTTACTTTTAGTTACTTACGTTACTTGAAATTAGCCTTGTTTCATAGTACATGTATACCTTCATCCCGCTTCCCATATTACCAAAACCCATTTATACTTTTACATTGAGAACATATATTTTTCAATTTCACTTTTTTGTTACTCAGTATTATTTCTTACGCAATCCCAAAACCCTCACACACCAAACTTTACACCCTAAATAACAACCCTCACACCTTTGCGGAATGTTTTCATTTCAAACTTTTCATGTTTTGGCGCCTTGGAGTTTCTTTGTCATTTGTACCTGCATATATTTCGATGTGCTCGTGTAACTGAAAACATACTGTTTAATGATGTTGTTTTTTTAATAGAGTATGAGAGTGTTTTGAATCTGTACGATTTCGGCAAGGGGTGGTTTTGGTTGGGCAGGAAGCAAGATATATCAAATTTTGAATGGAGTTTTTGGTATGCCATGTTTTGGCGAATATGTCCATGGTGTGTGGGACATGTTGCCCTGGGAAAGATGATGGAGTGGACCTCGCATTCAGTAAGCTTATTACAAAAATCATATACTTTGTTATGCCGTGTAAAGATGCTCGATATTATGATTTTTTTCTGAGCGTACTTTCTTCTTTAGATCTATTTTCGTATGTTTTTTTCCAAATAATTGAGAAATGTGCTTAGATACAATTAGTAAGACAACAACGAGTTTTCCAGAATGTTAGGAGCATACCTTGCGCTGTATGCTATCCTTGACGATAATTTCTAAATATTAATTAAAAGAATTTTCTTACACAATGTGGTTAAATTTCCTCATCTTAAACCTAGATCTTACGTTACTGATCCGCTTTCTCAAAGTAACGATTGGACAAGGTGATTTCCCATCTTTGATTCTTTGATTCAGATTTTATACCCGTTTTGAAACAGTATTTCAGTTTATGTAACAGCAGCAAGTAAACCTGTATTACCAGTGTGCCTGTACTAGTACGAACTTCTCCTCTGCAAGTGACAGACAACTTCCCCGCATGAATCAGAAAATCAGAAGTGGGAGTGGGAAACAAATGTCTGTTGACTAAGTATTCACACTTACTACCTTTCTTGTAAGTAGTTTTGTTAAGACTTCCTCCATTTTACAGACAATGTTAGCAAATGAATATATAGCTGTGCAATTAACGTATGTTTTATTCTTTTTCATTCCAGAATAGAAAGTATGGGTTTCTGATCTTTGCATTGATGTGTATTTGTCAACTGGCGGGCTGGCGAATCGTTGCTCTCTTTTTGGTACATTGCTCAGTGATGTATGTTACATCACTCCGCAGTAACACGGTATTAGTGTGGATTGTCTCCCTTAGTGCTCTATCAACATTGAACTTTGAACCATTTGTTACTTTGATGGTAAGTGATGAAACAGTGGATCAAATATACGAAATCCCTAAAAGACGTCTTTATTTAAGCAATGGAGCCTCCATGTGTGTGTTGGTCACCCAAAGACTTTGAATCGCATGTCTTTCTCTTTTGTTTGTTTGAACAATGTCCAAGGCGAACGTTTTCAGCAGTTAGCTTGCAATGATTTGGTGGTTGCTTTTGCCATTAACATTTTAAGCTACTTACCCACAGTTTGGGCGAAATTTTTCATCATTTTCATTTCCACCAAGTTTGGCATAGAATATGACACCGAAAAATGATATATAAATGGTATAAATGCAAAAAGAATGTAAATTTTCAGCATACGTTTAAAAGCGTTGCAACGGTTTACTAAATTCTGCATAAGAGCCGCGCCATGAGAGAACCAACATAATGGCTTTGCGACCAGCATGGATCCAGACCAGCCTGCGCATCCGCGCAGTCTGGTCAGGATCCATGCTGTTCGCTTTCAAAGCCTATTGCAATTAGAGAAACCGTTAGCGAACAGCTTGGATCCTGACCAGACTGCGCGGATGTGCAGACTGGTCTGGATCCATGCTGGTCGCAAACCCACTATGTTGGTTTTCTCATGGCACGGCTCATAATATTTTTGGTTACTTATAATAATATCTTGCAAACATCTTATGTCAATAAGTTTGTACCACTAGTCACTTTCAGAATACAATGTACTCACTTTTATGGAATTTTGAGAGAAATTAATTATTTTTTCCACCTAAAATGTGTGGGTTATTCCCTTGAAACGCTTCTTTCAGAAGTATATATGTTTGTTTTTAAAAACGATGTATTGTCTGTTATTATTTGTTCAATATACATATATGTTCTGCAATATATGTTGTTGTGTTATTTCAGACGTCTCTGGTAGAGGAAGATGGGAAGAGAACATGGTTTGATTTTCTTATGTTTACGTTATCTCTAGTCAATATCAAGGGTACAAGCTTTTGTCTGGAGAAATGTTGGCATAGTAGAAAGCGACAGGTTACTCAAGGTTGGTTTTCTAGCATGCACGAACATTCCGTCGACTTTACTGTGTGTTACAATAGCTTTCATGTCAATTTGAAAAATTCATTGGTGAAAACATTCGAATGCTGGGTTAGCCGGGTCTGGGTTATAAGAGATAAAGAATGCAAGTGCCTTTATCTGCCATTATTTTACGTAATTGTATAGTGCAGGATAAGTCCCTCTGAAAAGGGGTGTAGTTTCAGTGGGCACATTCCAGCAAAGCTTCATTAAAGCTTTTGCACATGCGTATAATCTCACCAGTGTCACAGTCGAAAACTACCGTTTGAATAAGGCAAGAGTATTTTCCAGCATTTGGTTTATGGTTTTAGAAAATCACTAAGTGGATATTATTGCATGGAGAATTTAGTGTTAATCTATCCAACCCTCGTTGGAAAATTATTTTTTTGTGGGCTGTTGTCCTAAGGGTATCTTGTAAAGGTCAAAACGTCTGCTTCCTGCCCTACAACACACCAGATAACTGGCTTTCGTTATTCTGTATAAAACAGAAACTCCAAATGGGTGGTTGCACACATCAGGACCCATTTTAAATGCCTATAACTTATACCTACATGATAAATTGATGAATATGTTCCGTTATGATTAATGCTGGATAAAAATTAAAAGAAAAGTGGAGGTCACGTCTGATGAAAGAAAAGTATTTTCAGTCAAACAAGCACAGTGTTAATCAGCTAAAAATAAGAAAAAACGAGACCTAAAATTGTAATGATGCTGTGTGATTTAAGCTTCCATGTCAAATTCTGTACTGTAATTATTTCAAGATGAAAATAATATCTAAATGTCAGTGATAGATATGTCGCGTGATTTCAGCAAAAAAAGGCAATGAAAGTATGAAAAATGTAATACAGGGCAAAAACACGCCAGTATGCAATGCCTTTTGTTTTACATGTCATTTCTGCATACCTTTGGATCTGATGGTAATACTTGTACGTTTTAATGTTTACAAAAGAAATGCATTATTCATGTTACCATATGTATTATGCATTATACAAATAATGTCCCCATATGGGCGTAGGACCTGGATTTTACATGAATAAACTTGTCTAACTTTGAGTATATACGAAAGACCTTTAAATTAGATAGAAAACGAACATTTCTTTTTTAAAAGTCATACATCTACGATAGATTATTATGAAAAGTGCTAAATGATGTTGATATTTTTAGGTAACCAAACTACTGATTTATATAAAGAAGTGAGCTCAAGAACCAGTCAACAAACTGAAGCAGAGAAACAGTCCACACAAGGGAGGGAATCAGTCGGATACAGTTTCATTGACCTTCTGTGTTACGTGTTTTATCTACCCTTGTTCTTTATTGGTCCTATACTGACCTTTGATCTCTTCAAAGACCAGGTACGAAATATACTAATATATGATTCAATTATAAATTAGGCTGACAAAACGGTCAGCTTATCCCAGCCATATAATTATTAAATGTACCCTTTTTGCTGTTTCTGTCTGTCAGTCTTGGGCTTCCGGTCTTTTGGCGTTTTAGCGCTGTGCCTTTATATTTAAAAGAAAATAAACGTTCAACGTTTCTTTGCAATCACTTCGACTAGAAATACACTAGACCAATCGTTTGAAAAACTGAATCACTTGAAGAAATTACAGGAAATGTTAAACTGTTCAAAGTAATAGAATGCATGTGTGAAGCTTATGATACATCTGAAGCTTATGACTGAAAAATATAATTACAATTTCAGATGAATGCTCCACTACCACAAGACACAAGAGGCCACCTGAAACTGCAATCCTTACACCTGCTGAGATTCTTTTTCTGGGCCATGTTCAACGAGTTTCTATTACATTTCTTATATTTTAACGCCTTACAGAACAACACAATGGTACTGAAATCTGTATCACTATTTACCCTTATGGGTATCGGGTACCTGCATGGACAGTTCTTTATGGTTAAATATCTGGTCATGTTCGGATTACCAGGGACGATAGCAAAATTCGATTATCTGAATCCGCCGGACGGACCAAAATGCATCTCTTATATATATTTATACTCTGACATGTGGAAGTAAGTATATCAAGGACAAAACAGCGCTTGGTAGCATGCAGATTTAAGAAAATATATCCACATATAAATTGTTTTGTCCCTTTATAAGACGCCACAGAAATATTTAACAAAAACACCCAACGGTAGTGTTAGTATAACCAGGTTACATTATTTGCTCATATATTTACACAACTGTTTCTGGAAGTTTTTAGTTAGTTTTGCAAGAATCAATCTAAAGATCTTTAGGCTTTTGAGGTTTCAGGCTTAAAAGATGAAGCTTATACTTTTATTGATTTTCGCTATTCGGCTAAAGAGGTGGAGCTTATACCTTTATATGTAAAGCTTATTTCATGTTCTTTTTGAAAAGCCTTTTACAATGACAAACCATGTAATGAAACTTTTGACATTTCTATTTAAAATATATTTTTTTTTTTTAACAGAAAAAATTAATTACCTTAATTAGAAGATATCAAAAGTATTATTGAATTCATATCAATTTAAAAAATATTTTGCAAAAAAGATTGCATTCTGAATTAAAATACTCATCAAAAAAATTGAAAATACTCGAGTAGTTTTTAAATATTTTAATAAGCGAGTTTTTCTAACTAATTGGTAATAACTGACATTATAAATACACCTAACATTTAAAAGAAAATAAATAGACCTGTTTATATTAATTTGAATGTTACTTATTGTTAATATTCACTGGATACGTATATCTATGGATTTTGTGATTACGTTAATTACCAAAGGTTGACTGAAATTTCTTATTATTTTTGTCTTGAAATTTGAATTCCCACCAAATACCAATACAGTCAATCCTGTATACGAGGAACATGCATGATATGTAAAATCAGCTGAAAATGTTTAATCTAGAAAAGAAATTAGTTCACTTAAGAGCCAGGTGGTCTCTGGTCACAGGTAGACTTCATTTTGCAGGTTAAAAGCAGTTGAAAATGTTTAATTTAGGAAATATAAATAATCATCCATAGAGACAGATGGTCTGTAAGCGCAGGTTTGGCTGTAATTGCGACAAACATGTTGAATGATTTTTTGCTTTGTTTTCCAGTCATATTTTACTTAAAACAGTTCATAAGATGGTGTTAAAATTGATCTCGTATGTTTGGCGATGCCGTTATAGGCTAAGGCACATTATTGTAAGTTGTACTTTATATTTTTCAGATTCTTTGACAGAGGTTTATACAGCTTCTTAAAAAGGTAAAATTTCTTACAGGTTTTATATGGTGTGCTATCAGCACTGTGAGTGATGTGAAGCTAAGACCCCTTGTGTCTGTGGCAAATACCATATAAACACTATGCTACTTCATCTTTCAATCTCTGTAATAACAAATCTGTTCTCTCTGAGCAGTGTATGTCTGCTAAGGAAAATGCATAGTAACCATTATTTCGTCCGTCTGTCTGAAACATTTTGTGCCTCGGTTATTGTACGATTTATTGGATTCAAATAAAGCTTTAAACAAGTATTAAGCACTACTGAATATTTTCACTATATTCACTAATTGTCCTTATTCGCATAACCAAATTTTGTAGAGGTATATTACTAGTAAAAGTAGTCCTACGTATTACAGAAGTTGTCCATATAATGCGGATTTTCTATCAAGTGCACCAATTCAAACTTTCAGTATGAAGAACTGAAGAAAATTGAAAAGAAATGTTGACTTTACAGTAATTAAAATTCCAGTAACAGGAAAATAAAGAAAACTTATTCTATTTGCAGGTATATCTACGTTCCATGTGGTGGCTCGCAGACAGGCATCCGACGTCAGACCATCGGCTCGTTGCTGTGTTTTCTGTATATTTTCTACTGGCATGGCACTGAGTACGATATACTACTGTGGGTTCTGCTTAACTTTATCAGCGTCTCTTTGGAGAAGGTCGGATCTGTGATATGTAGTATATCTATAGTCAAGCATATTGAGGTATGTTTTCTGCATGTTTATGGCTATATTTGGCAATGTTTGGTTACCATCATAGTATTATCTTCAACCGAAAAGATTTTTTTTAAAAATACTTACAGAAATTGCAATGAAGACAATAATAATAATAATAATAATAATAATAATAATAATAATAATAATAAATTGGTTGATCGTGAGGTAGTGAGTTCGATCCCAGAAGGAGGCTTACGTTTTCCGTGCTGGTTTGATAGCAGATATTTTAAGTTTTATGTATTTGGAGGAAATTCGTCCTCCACCTCTGCCTCAGATTCCAATGGAGAAATTGGCAGTTGTTTGAGGAGAACAGGTTAGTATTGGTACAGAATCAACATTTCTTACGTTAACTGTTCGCCGTAACACAGCCTAAATTCTGTTGAGAAATGGAGTTAAACCGATGTATCGTGTAAATTCAGCATTACATTTCCTCACAATTTACTGTCATTTCAGAATTTCAAGCTGGTTTTCCAGTTATTTTGTTCTATTTTCAGACTGATATTTTGTCGGCGGCCATGGTTCAGAGAATCCATGCTTTCTTCTCCGTCCCTATCTTTATTATGTCCTGTTTCTCAATGTTTTGCTTCTTTGGTGGAAAATTGGTTATCTATATATTCTTCGAAAGAGTAATATTGGAAGGTAAAGTATAGTATTTATTTGATTTTAATATATAATGTTTTCCGCACATTTGTTCCCAAATGTTTTGCAGTCGACTGCAAAATAATGTTATTTGGTAGAAGTTAAAGGTGCAAAATCAAGACAAATGAATAGACATAAATCTTAAAAAAAGACTACACATTTTGTAATATAGTACTAAACATTATGATAGCCGTGCAATAATCCCTTGAAATCAACACAAGAACAGAGAAACAAATGATTGTTTCTGTATTTTCTTTGACTGACATGGGGGTCATTTTGTCCTACTTTCATGTTTATCGTTTTTCCGTAATCGGTCGGAAATTCTTCGGGATCACGTGATTTTAAAATTGTTTCAAACGAATATCCGTTTAAAGACGCGCGACAAAATAACTGTATTTCCAAGATGGTAATTATACACGACTTGCACGAAAAATATGAAATGTACACAATTTATGTTTAAAATTGACAGTGACATATATTAGGCCAAGACAATGTGTTTAATGTCTAAAATCTTAGTAAATTAATGTAGCCATATTTACATAAATCAGTGTATTTAGGTAAATTTCAATCACATTTTGTTTCGGCAGTGTAAGACAGTTATTCATTTATATTCTTAAAACTATACTGAAAAGAGATTAACTGAAAAAGTTTGCAGACGAAGTTGTAAAAACATTTTTATTCGGGAAGGGCCTGAATTGTCCTCCCGCAAACTTGTAGTATAGCTGTTTATTACCTGTATTATAAGAATGTTTTTCATGAAGGTTTTGTGAGTTACAAAATTGTTGAATTCCATGTGCTTAGTTTGTAAAAATCACGTTATCGTTTGGGCATATAATATATTTTGCATTTATTTATAAATTATAGCCTCGTTTCGGAGGATTCTTCCGAAAAATTCCGAAGATGCTCGACGGGTTCGTAAGCAGTCGGAAAACATACTTTCGGTTTGACATAGGCAACATTTTTTTGTTTATTTGTTAGTTATTCTTGAACATATTCATGACTATTTGGTCAGATCCGATGCAGTGGGCCATATTTTCAGTAAATAGGAAGTCTCAGCTACAAACTCTGGTTTTCATATAATACTCGTTCGGGTTTTAGTAATGGACCTTTAAGTGGCAGTACCTGCAAAAGTGTCAGCTATCCATAGAATGTTCTCATCTCATATTTCATGGGGAAAATAATTTGAATGCAAAACAAGAACTCTTTAGATAATCCGTTTTGCCGAGAAAAGTTCTAGGCTGAAAAATATGATAGCATCTTACAACTAATCTAAGGAAATGTATACGTTAGACAATTTTACAAGTTTCTGATTTATGTTGTCTTATTTGTCCTTTTTTGTACATATCCGATTGCAAGCTTCGCTGTTTTTCGTCTTTCGTTAGTAAACTTTGTTATTAATTGCTGTAAAGTCGAAGAAATGCTGTTAATATATCTGTGTGTCCGTCTGTTTTGGTACATTTTGTTTTTGCATATTGGTATTTGATCACTTGTGCTTTTGGTGCGGAAAACGTTAAATCGGTTTTATGTCACGGAAAAGCACGAAATTTAATGAAAAATTGTTGTTGTTTTTTCGTGTGTAATATGAATTTATTCATCTCGTGGGCTTCGAAGATGGTATTCTAATTCATGGCTTTGCCACTCTTAAGAATACTATTTTCGAAACTCACTCGATGAAATAAAGTTACATATTACACAAAAACAAACAAAATTAGTATCTTCAGTGAATTTAAATGAAAATAAGTGACGTTTAAAAAATAGAGTTCACCTTTTATAGAGCGCACGCTGAATGAAATATAAAAATGTGTTTGTTGTTCTATTGCTCTAGATTAAGGTAGTGCACGCTAAATCGCATCGGCAGTTTCCCTGCCATTCTGGGACGCTATTTTAGCCTGGTTCCCGGTGTGCATTAATAGTACCACTACCACTGCGTAGCAGTTCAGGGGCAGGTAATCCAGACTAAAATCGAATACGAAGAATATGTAATCGTACGGAAGATACCGACGTTTGTTAAGAGATGTGTTTGCTTCAGAGGTTCATAGACATAGGCTGTACTGTATAAATTATGAAAATCAGGAAGGTTGTACATGTATGAATTTGCAAATATTTAATTTCAGGTACGGTAAGATCGTTTGCTGTTTTGGTGATTTTATATTACTGCTCCATACAGAATGCTATGGAAGTGAACAGATGGATTCTCAGACGGGAGAAGTTGAAACGGCCATAATAGTAAAACCAGACTGTATTGCGGAGGAAGAGGCGGACTGTAACGTTTTTAGGGCAACGCTGCAAACGTCCAGCAGCGGTTACCTCCCCTAACGCTAAAATCTTAACTTTAAGCCGAGAAACCACTGCATATGAAATCGGCAACGCTGATGGGAAGACTAAAATGAATTTGTTGTACAGAGACGTTGCTCTGGACTGGTTCATTTACTGGTACTCAGAAATATTTTAATTGGAAACTGGAAATCTGCCTTTGAATTTGAGCATAACAGGTCTTTGGAATGTTGAAGATTTACTGCTGTAACTGAAATGCTAGCAAGAACAGTCACCGGATACATCTGTTTGTAAACAGCTTTCAAAAAGTAGAGATCACAGATGCCATATTTATTTTACATAGCGTTTAACATAATACTCATTGGATAATCTTATTGTTCCAAATAAACTGATTTATTGATATTGTATTTATCTAACAGCATAAAAACTGGGAAAGGTTACAGTTTGTGAAAATATAATTTACTGATATCTTATTTAGAAATATGTCTAAAATATGTCTGATTACTATGGATAGGGTAGTCAACTCATGTGAGTTTTCGGTAAGGTATACACCGAGAAAATTGCTCAATTCAGGTACCATTTGCTTATATTTTGCTTATTGCCTGTCACACGTTTATAGAATAAAAAGTACGTGGAAGGCATACAATGGGTGCTTCCCTCGCATAAAGAGTTTGCTAGACACTCTTGATAGTCTTCTAAAACACTTCGCCCGGACCAAATGTGTAGCTAACGTATACACTGGATTCTGGGCGAAGTGTTTGAAGACAGTATTGATGAAATCTGGCAGAAGTTTTGTGCCGAGGAAATCACTAGTTTTTCTTTCTTCGACGCTTTTTATATCATCAAAATCCATCAAGTAGAACCGAAACTACAAAAAGAATGTAACATGAATCGGGCAGTTTTCTCCGTGTGTACGATAACAAAACATTACGTGGTAAGTGTAGCCATAGTGTTGTCTGAAGTTTCGTTATCACAGCGGGGTATATGGAATGTGTCATTATTTATTATTCAATATGTTGTATTTCAAAGATTTGATTTGTTAGCCATGTAATGATTGTTTCTCGTAATTATAACCAATACTTGTATTTGTCTTTGTAAGAATGTATTGCCATTAAAAGAAAACAAAATGTTTACTTGGAGTTTTTGTAATGAAGACAAGGATGAATATCCAACAAGAAAAGTCACGTTCCAATTAAGCAGCCTCCTCAGACCGCAACTCACAGTATGTTGATGTGCAAATGACTGTCAACCCCACAAACCCACACACATACAGACAAATCAAACGCCCGCGGAAAAAAAAAGAAACAGACAAATGCCTGAACACAGTGAGGCACCGCCTTGGAATGATCAATGACAAAGTCACTTTTATGTAGCGCTCCGTACTTCACTCTTAACCTCCATAATGTTCCAAAGTCACAGGACAGTGTAAATATAAGATATACCCGCAAGGCGAGTGTCAAACACACGCCATGGCAGCACAAGGCATGGTATGTAAAAAAAACATGCGGTGTGTCTAAAAACAGTCGTGTCATTACCTGTTCTAGTAAAACATTTTATAAGTCAATCTTTTTGTAATGCCGATTTATACTGTTTCTGGGAGATGGATATGAAGGTAGTAGGAATTTGATGTCTGAGTCTTTGACTGTGCATTGTTATGCTACTTTGCCATCGAACTCCCATGTGGTGAGATCAACAGTCGCCAGAAAAGTAGCTATGCCAGAAGCCCACGTATCATAAGTACTACTTACACTTAAAACGTTGCAGGTTCGTCATGAGCTAGAATCATTATCCCACTCGAATTTAAGCCCTAGGGGTCTGTTAATACAGTCCGTGGGAACACATGTCACATTCAATCTCCCTGCCACGGTCTTTCGCTATTGTGATCAGTGATAAAATTTCAAAGATTCAAATTTCGCCAGTTATACAAAAATATACTTACATATCAGCTATATATATAACGCCCGGGACAAAAGTAAGTCTCTTAAAACTTTTTCTATTAGATTTACCTAAGGCAGGGGCCTCTTCTTGCCGGGTGGTTAAGATCGTTGACAGTGGTAAGGGTCGGAATAAGAATGTAGACTTTTTGACGTATATTTGGAGATATGATTTCACCTCGCCCCCTTTTGACATTATTAAGCACCATGCTGTTAATCATGTTAATAAATTGTTCAATGGCTGACAAATGATTAAAAAAAATTCTCCAAAATTGACCACTTGCATTTACATAAGGACATTCATTCCTACATATCAATTCTTTCTGTAGAAAAAACTTGGATTGGCGTATCTTCCAATATTTTCTAATCGGCGACACAAGCTTTGGTCAAAGACAAAAACACCAGTATACCAAATACGTGAAATATGGTACTGGTAGCTCCATAGCTTGGCATTTAGTATTTACCTGGGCGCAACCCCTTTCCCAATGATTTTTTGTCAATTATGTCCCAATAAGCAGGATTCGAAGCAAATGCATGTGATATTCGCTAACTGCTGTACAGTTGTTTTATCATTAGGCGTAAAAAAATTGTTCGTTTCCGGTATCCTGACCTTTCCTAAACTTTTGGCCCGACCCTAAATGTTTTTATGGCCTTGGAGAATATTTTTTCCCCAATAAAAAAATTCAAAACTGCACTTTTATGCTTTAAACATGGTCAGAGATGTTAGAAATCAACTAAAGGCATAATCCCCTGATTTGTATTCATTTTTTGACACAAAAATAATTTCCAAAAAGTCTCCCTTAATAATGATAATAATAATAATAATAATAAAATTACCTACCCTAATTTTTTTTAGCATGTTACCGGAAGAATTTTTAGGCCTTAGACGCGTGGGATGTCCTTCAATAAGGCACATGAGGTAAGAAACTGGCATTTTTGTAGATTTCATGCATTATCACGCTTCGTGTCGCCAGAGTTTTTGTAATAAAGGGGTCGAATAATAAATTACAAACCAGATATTTCACACGCATGATGTTTTTTTCATATTTGTGTCGAATAGCAATTTGCTTTTTTTTTTTGAGAACATATATAAATGTGTCAAACTGAGACAAAAATATAACGTCACCTACCTCAATTTCCTCTTTTTTAAACGCAACAACAGCACCGGACGTCGCGCAACCCATTTTAAGCGTACTCTGACATTGCGCGTTTACCACCCGTGACATTACAAAGGCTAATCTTATCTCAACACATCCTTATATGACTCATTATTACCACATTTCCTTTTTGGTATCGTCAGCTACATATAAATCATCTGCAGTGTAGAACGTGCAAAATATATCCGTGTAAGATAAAACTAACTTTTGTAGGTTATCAATATTTATTACTGCGTATGGGGTTGTATTTTATTACTAATTTAGCGAAGCATTAGAAAGGTTGTTTTAACTGGTTATCTTGCAACATCCGCATGGTTTCCGAGAAAATTGGTCTAGATCCGGCATGTCTCGTGATACACCTCAACGACATTTCTTCTCCACCCTTGCGTCAGGTGTTGCGGACTATTTTTCATATTTCTTAATTTTATAAACGAATGTGTTCACTGGATCTTTAGAATTCTTGTGGCACTGGATAAGGTCATGAGCATGATGAGGTAAATTCCAAACTCATAGTTGTAAAGGTGTATAACGTAGAACTCTTAAAAGCTGTCAGTGTATAAGTAAGGTGGAAATATTAAGTGTTCTTATTTTAGTAGCACATGTTGTCTAACAAGATGGTTTGCACTTACAGGCACTGATGGGAGTATTAATTTTAACCTTGAATAAGATCTTAAGTTACGGTCAAAATGTACCCATATGGTAAAGTCAACATTTACCCAAAAAGACTATGGCAAAATGTACCCACTTAAATAGGTCAAAATGTACCCTAAAAAAGTTAAACTGTACCCAGCTTTCCAAATGTACTAATAAAGTCCAGGTAATAGATATTCCTATATAAGGTTTTAAATTTATGTAAGGCTTTTATTCAATGATAGTGAGTTATAAACAAACTCATTGATTAATCAGCTGAGCAGATTACTTTCCTGACAAAAGATCTGACAACTAAAATATTTGCTGTGAACGGTATAAATACTTTCTTCAAAATTGTTAATGGAGTGACACCTAATTTAATTATCAAGATTTATGACTTTTCTTTAAGTTTTTTAAAATCCTCATTACTAATAATAATAGATCTGTACCATCATTTATTTATCAAACCAAAAATCAATAACACAAGCTTATCTTAAATGCTTTTTTTTCAACATCCGCATGGTTTCCGAGAAAACTGGTCTAGATCCGGCATGTCTCGTGATACACCTCAACGACATTTCTTCTCCACCCTTACGTCAAGTGTTGCGGACTATTTTTCCTATTTCTTAATTTTATAAACGAATGTGTTCACTGGATCTTTAGAATTCTTGTGGCACTGGATAAGGTCATGAGCATGATGAGGTAAATTCCAAACTCATAGTTGTAAAGGGGTATAACGTTAAACTTTTAAAAGCTGTCAGTGTATAAGAAAGGTGGTAATATTAAGTGTTTTTATTTTTAATAGCACATGTTGTCTAACAAGATGGTTTGCACTTACAGGCACTGATGGGAGTATTAATTTTAACCTTGAATAAGATCTTAAGTTACGGTCAAAATGTACCCAAATGGTAAAGTAAACATTTACCCAAAAAGACTATGGCAAAATGTACCCACTTAAATAGATCAAAATGTACCCAAAAAAAGTTAAACTGTAATCAGCTTTCCAAATGTACTAATAAAGTCCAGGTAATAGATATTCCTATATAAGGTTTTAAATTTTTGTAAGGCTTTTATTCAATGATAGTGAGTTATAAACAAACTCATTGATTAATCAGCTGAGCAGATTACTTTCCTGACAAAAGATCTGACAACTAAAATATTTGCTGTGAACGGTATAAATACTTTCTTCAAAATTGTTAATGGAGTGACACCTAGTTTAATTATCAAGATTTATGACTTTTCTTTAAGTTTTTTAAAATCCTCATTACTAAAAATAATAGATATGTACCATCATTTATTTATTAAACCAAAAATCAATAACACAAATCTATCTTAAATGCTTTTTTTTCCTCCTACACAAAAGATTAAAATGCGTACCAGATCTTTTAATGACATTTATTTGAAACCAAGCTAAAAAATTCCATTCTTCGGCAAAAAAAAACAAACAACAAAAAAAAACAAAAACAACAACAACAACAAAACAACAACAACAACAGGTAAATAGATAAAACGAACATTGCAAGATGGAAAGGTACAAACCCATTCATGTTGTATTTTTAGCTGACCTAAGCATGAATCGACTATCCGTCCACACATTTTCTTCAATCAATGCTCCTCTTTAAAAGTTAATGGAAAATAATGAAACTTGGCCTGAATGTTCTTTGTATGTTGATTTCCAAAAGCTGTTCAAAGAAGTTTATTCCAATGGCTTGCAAAACTCTTGTTGCCATAGTAATAATACACTTAAACCTTCTGCCCTGAAAGCACTTGGCTTTTTTCAAAATGACTTGACAGAAATGTTAAGTGAAAACGTATTCTGATTCATTTTCATTGAGTTATAAACCCCCCTGGGCAAGTAAATGGATCAGATTTTAGTGTCGGGTAAACTGAACTAACATACGAAATAGCATGCGATGCTGCTTCTAATAACTGGCATCATCAGTACAGGTAAAAATATGATAAAAGGGCTTGATAATGAATTTAAAGATTAGCATTTTAAATAAATATTTATTTGATATGCATACAGTATTTTCTGTATACTAATAAAGCTAAAATAACCTTGATCAATGGTAAAATATCTTAACCGCCTGTCCGCTCCATCTCTTCTAAACCACTAGAACATTTTCATAAAGCTAGCATCAGTTTTTAAACTCATCAAGATGACATGCAGAGTGCACAACCTAGGCCAAAAAGTCCAAGGTCAAGGTCTCATTTGGAGGTCAAATAGCTTAATTCCTTTCCTGCTCAATATTGTTTAAAGCCGCTCCAAGATGATGTGCAGAGTATACAATCCAGGTCACTAGGTCCAAGCTCAAGATCAAGGTCAATAACTTCAATTTTTGTCTGCTCCATATCTTCTTACCCGCTGCAGAGATTTTAATAAATTAAACATCAGCTATTTACCTTATCAATGTAATTTGCAAAGTGAGCAACTCAGGTCACTAGGTCCATGATCAAGATCACATTTAAAGGTCAAATATCAAATAACTTAACTTACTGTTTTTGGGGTTAATGATCGCATTTAGTGATAGTTCTAGTTTACATCAATACTCTTCTTATTTAGGACAAACAAAGAAATGGGATCAAAGAAGAAGTCCATAGATCGCTTTGCATCACCACTTAGCCTGGTAGAAAGGTGGATATACTTTGTCGGCGCAGTCTGGACAGTTTCTTATCTCAGCTTCTGTGTGTACAGAGATTCGATCAGTGAGTATGTTTTATAAATGCTGACAATATTTGGGATCTGACATACATTCGATAAAGCTGATGATTAATTAAAGCTAACTGTATAGTGTTTTTTTCTTTTTATGTATAAATTTATACAACTGTTAATGAGAAATGAAAACACTGAGATTCAGATTGTAAGGGTTTTTAATACAATCTCCAGCCCTAACCACACTCCAATACCACCCCACCACTGCCTCAACAAGCATGATAGTATAGATTTCCCCTTTCATTCTCTTCCCACATTTGCACCCCGACCTTACTCCCCAATGTACACTTTAATGAGCAGTATTGAAAACCCTGAGATTCAGAGTTTAAGGGATTTTTAATACAATCTCCAGTTCTCCACCCCCAAACCACACTCCAATACCACCCCACCACTGCCTCAACAAGCATGATAGTATATATTTCCCCTTTCATTCTCTTCCCACATTTGCATCCCCACCTTACTCCCCAATGTACACTTATTTTTTTTTAACTTTGTATCTTTTTTATTTTCATTTAATTGTGTTTTTCTGCATTTGCTTTACTCAGCTTCAATACCCAACATCCCCGCATACCAAATATTACAGCCTTGAAAATAACACTCCTTTCAGAATGTGTTTATGATAAACTTTTCATCGTTGGTGGACATCTCGATTCATAAGTAAATGGGTTTGCCTGTAGGGTGTTCTAAACAACTCGATCTAAAGACATGCTATTTTAATATAGAATATTTTGGTGTTCTGAACCTCCACGACTTCGGCAAGGGATGGTTCTGGTTGGTCAGGGATCAAGATATATCCAACCTTGAATGGAGTTTTTGGTATGCTATGTTTTGGCGAATATGGCCATGGTATGCTGGTCATGTTGCCCTAGGGAAGATCATGGAGTGGAACTCCCCTGCAGTAAGTTTGTAATTATTTCATATATTTTGGAATGTATTGTTTGTGGGTCAAATTGCCCCAGAGAAAATCATGGAGTGAGACTCTCCAGCAGTAAGATTATGATGATTTCTTACGCTTTGGAGAATATGGCCTTCAATAAGTTTATTTGGATTTCATACATTAGAAAGTCATGCTTTAGTCACAGGTGAATATGGCTTTAGCATGGGGGTCATGTTGCTCGAGGAATGATCACGGAGAGCAACTCACCTGCAGTAAGTTTGTAATGATTTCACATATATGTAAAGCAGCCAACCAGTTAACCTGAATTACAGGTGTTCCTGTGTTTTGCACCAGTACTGACATGTGGCAGACAACTTCTCCTTACAAATCAGAAAATCTGAGGTGAAAGACAAATGTCTGTTGACAATATCTGTTGACAGTGTATTCACACTTATATTACCTTTCCTGTTAGTAATTTTGTTATGCCTCCTGAATTTGCAAATTAATATATAGCTGTGCAATAAAATTATGCTTTTTCTTCTGTTTTATTTCAGAATAGAAAGTATATATTTTTGATATTTGCATTGATGTGTATTTGTCAACTGGCGGGCTGGCGATTTGTGATTCTCTTTCTGTTACATTGCTCGGTTATGTATGTTACATCACTCTGCAGTAGCACGGTATTGGTGTGGATTGTCTCCCTTAGTGCTCTATCAACGTTGAACTTTGAACCATTTCTTACTTTGATGGTAAGTGATGAAACAGTAGATCAAATATATGCAATCCCTAAAAGACGTATTTATTTAAGCAATGGTGTCTCCGTGAGTGTGTTGGTCAGCCAATGACGTTGAATCACTTGCTCTTCTATTCTGTTTGTTTGAATATTGTCCATGGCGAACGTCTTTATCTAAGGAAACCTTGTAGCAAGCTTGCATAGATTTGAAGGTTGTTTTTGCCATGAATATTTAAAGGCTCACTTGAAGTGCTCCTTTCAGAAATATATGAATGAGATTTGACTATAGGAATATGACTAGAAACGTTGTATTATCTGTTATTATTGGTTCAATATATATGTTCAATATATATATTGTGGTGGTATTTCAGAAGTCTCTGGTAGAGGAAGATAAGAAGGAAACATGGTATAATTTTCTTGTGACTACGTTAGCTCTAGCTAATATCAAGGTTACAAGCTTCTGTCTGGAGAAATGTTGGCATAATATAAATGGAAAAGTTACCAAAGGTTGGTCTGTTAGCATGCACAAACATTCCTTCGACTTTACTATTTGGTGCAATAGCTTTCATGTCAATTTGAATACGAGGAAGGGGTCAAAATGCAACCAATGGTGTTAAATGACAACTAAAGGTTGGATTAAGAAAAACTTTATTTCAAACCATCAAAGTAATCTCCTTTGACAGATACACAACGTCTTAATCTTTTAATCCAATCCTTAAAAGCTTTCTTTTTCGGGTATATCACTAAGGAGGTTAAATATGGCGCCCCCCAACTTTTGGCGGGATGTATATTTTCTGCCTGCAAGCTTTTTCTTGAGACGAGGGAAAAGGGCAAAGTCACAGGGGGCTAGATCCGGAGAATAGGTTAGGTGTTCAAGAACATATACTCCCTGTTCATTCAGAAATGACGTCACAATCCCAGCCTACTGACTCGAGGCGTTGTCATGTAACAAATGGATGCCTCGGATACCCGTCTTTGGTCGACGTTTCTGGAATACTTGAGAAGCTTTTTAAGAACTTTTTTCTTATAAAATTTGGCATTCATTGACTTGCCTTTAGGTACAGGAACCGGGATGGCGAGACCTTTAGTAGTGAAAAATATGGCATACATAACCTTTTTAACACTTGCAATCCTTTTGGCTATGCAAGGCCTTCTGGCATTTTTGGTGAGCCATACTCGGTTACTAATTTTTCGATGCGGTTCGAAGAAATGTATCCAAGACTCATCACCTGTTACTACATTCGTAAATGTTTTTTGATCGTATCTTGGAAAACTTTTTAAAAGCTTGCGCGCCATCTTAACGCGCGTGCGTTTTTGCACATCAATGAGCAAATGCGGGACTCACCTAGCACATATCTTCTTCGATTTCAAAATATTTCGCAGAATGCGCAACACAGATGCTTTGGAAATGCCAACCATGTCCGCAATCTGCTGATAAGTATATCTTGCGTCAGAAAGTACTATTTGTTTGATTTTTTTCAACAATCCTTGGACTACTTGCAGACTTAGGTCGACCAGTTTTAGGAGCATTTTTGACAGACTCCATGCCTGCACAAAATTTCCTAACCCATCTGGTAGTACATGTATAGTTTATACGTCGATTGAAAGCTATTACAACGGGAAACACGTGGAAGGCGTGAATATTGTACTGGCGCTAAAAATAGCGGTTGTCAATAGCCAGTGGCATTACTTTTGATCCCACCCTCGTATATAGTAAATCATTGGTGAAAACATTCGGATGCTGGTTTTGGCCAAGATGGGTTTATTTAACACAATCAAATTGAAATTTAGACTGGGAAAAAAGAAGTGTAAATGCCTTTATCTGCCATTATGTGTGTGTGTGTGCGTGCGTGCTGATGAATACCCTTTGAAATAGTGTATAATTTTACTGCGCACATTCGAGCAAAATTTCATTAAAGCTTTCGCACATACGCATAGTCTCACTAGCATCACGGTGAAAACTACCGTTTGGATCAGGTGATTGTATTTTCTTTACCTTAAGATTTTGGTTTTCGAAAATAAGTTAGCCGACATTGCTGCATGAAATATTTCAAGTTGATTTATCCAACCATTGTTGGAAAATCATTTCTGTTTGTGGATTGTCGTCGTAAAAGTCAAAATGAATATCTGCTTCCTGCTGAAATGTAGATAGTTGACTGAAAATGTATAAAAGTGGGGTAAAATAACAACTTTTTTATTATCAGTAGTGTAGAATCGAACAGTAATATCTACATGAAATTGTTAAATTGTTATTAATGTATCATAGCTATTTCAATAGATCGGTTTTAACGCTTTCTTGTCAGAAGATATACATTGTAGTAAGTGGTGATTGTTAGTGTAGTATTGAAAAAGCCATAGAGCTTGTTTGTAATATTTGAATTGAACTTTTCTGAATAAAGATCCCTGGGGGAAAAATCGGCTTCCTGCTCTACAGGTACATATTGTACATGATGTGTTTAGGTATGAATACACTAGATAACTGGCCTCCGTTACTCTGTATAAAAGTGAGAAATGTTCAATTGCACACACCAGGACTCATTTTAACCAATCTGACTAAAGTACATCTCCTATTACGCTACGCATAGGATCTGAGAACGACCTATTCATAGCCTCGTTCTGACGACCCTTCCGCTAGCCAATCAGAGCTTAACTTACAAAATTTAGCAAATTACCTGTAGACTTGTCTTTTGATATTTACAATTCTTATGTCGAAATATGTCAGATAGCCGGTTAGCTCAGTCGGTAGGCCACTTGCTTAGTAATCGAGGGGTCCCGAGTTCGAGCCCTGGAATAACTGCACATTTTTCTTACTCTTTGACATTCTAACAAGTCGTCTCATTGGTTAAAATAAAAATAGCAATGCTGGAAATCCAAAATATACAGAAGACGTATGTGAATGGGTCGTTCTCAGATCTTCGTTTAGAAGATCAAGTACTTCAGTCAGATTGCATTTTAACTGCCTGTAACTGATATTTTCTTGTTGAATATCGACCGTTATGGATAAGAATCAAAAGAAAAGTGGACGTTACATCTGATGAAAGAAAAGCATTTTCAATCAAACAAGCACGATGTTAATTAGCTAAAAAACGAGACCCAAAATTGTAATAGTAGTGTGTACTTTTTAAGCTTCTGTGTCAAATTCTGTACTGTAATTATTTCATGATACAGATGCTATCTAATTGTCAATGATAGATCTGCCGTGTGATTTCAGCAAAAAGGCAACAATGAAAGTATGGAAAATGTAACACACAGCAAATAAAATCTGAAAACTATTTTAGATATCATTTGTTTTAATGTATACGAAATAAATGCATTGTCTCTGTTGCCATATACAAATAATGGCCCTATATTGGTGCAAGAAACTTGTCTAATTTTCAGTATTCAATTAGACAGTTTTTCTTTTTTAAAAAGTCATACATCTAGGATAGATCCCACTTCTGACTTATTATGAAATGATGTTGATATCTTTAGGAAACCAAAGTAAAGAATTGAACACAGGAACTAGTCACCAACTTGAAGCAGGGAAGCAGTCAACACAAGGGAGGGAATCAGTGGGATACAGTTTCATTGACCTTCTGTGTTACGTGTTTTATCTACCCTTGTTCTTTACTGGTCCTATTTTGACCTTTGATCTCTTCAAAGACCAGGTAATGCTAATTATATATAAATGTAAATGTTTTATGTTCACATGCAATTATATAATCTGAGACAATTATAAATTGAACAGACAAAACGATCAGCTTGGTTTTGATTCAGATTATCCCAGTCATACAATTATCATATAGGTTGCATGTTTCTTGTTTCGCTATGCATTTACTTATGAAAATGTAAACAAACATCTAGAAAATCAGTCTGACGTTTCCTTGTAAACACCTGTACCAGCTGTATCCTGTACCTAGACCACTATATTGAAAAACTAAATCACTTTATGAAATTGCAGGAAATTGTGGGCTATGAGTAGATTGTTCCTATGCAGATAATGATACACCTGGATTCCCTCCCTTTGAAACGTTATATTACACTTTCAGATGAATGCACCAGTACCACAAAACACAAGAGGGCACCTGAAACTGCAATCCTTACACCTGCTGAGATTCTGTTTCTGGGCCATGTTCCACGAGTTTCTATTACATTTCTTATATTTTAACGCCTTACAGAACAACACAATGGTACTGAAATCTGTATCACGGTTTACCCTTATGGGTATCGGGTACCTCCATGGACAGTTCTTTATGGTCAGATATCTGGTTATGTTTGGATTACCAGGAACAATAGCAAACTTCGATTACCTGAACCCGCCGGACGGGCCAAAATGTATCTCTTATATATATCTATACTCTGATATGTGGAAGTAAGTATTACAAGGACAAAACAGCGTTTGGTGGCGTGTAGTAAATATATCCACATACATGTACAAATTGTTTTGTCTCTTCATAAGACGCCGCAGAAATATCTAAAACCCTACAATAGTGTTAGTATAACTAGGTTACATATCTGCTCAGATATTTACACAACAACTGTTTGACTCAGTAATTTCATAACAAGTTTTTGGAAATTTTTAGTTAGTTTTGCAAGAATCAATCAAAAGACGTGCAGGTTTTTGAGCTTTCAAGCTTATCATTCAAAGGCTTAAAAGATAAAGTTTATACTTTTATTATATTTCGTTATTCTGCTTAAAACATGGAGCATATATATCTCGAGTGTTTTGCGTTACATGTGAAGCTTATTTCGAGTTCTTTTCATTATATGGCGTAAAATGTCATTAAATATGGAAATCTTTGCAATGAAACTTTTGATATTTTCATTCCAAAAGTTTTTTTTATATTTTAATATGAACAATATCAGAAGATATCGGATGTTTTTGATCTCGTTCGTTTGGTGAAGCCGTTATAGTATAAGGCACATAACTTTAATCTGTACTTTATATTTTTCAGATTCTTTGACCGAGGTTTATACAGCTTCTTGAAAAGGTAAACTGTATTGTTGGTTTAGCTGTTATATTTCGATATTTTCAGATTGTTTAGCACGACTTTTATGTTGTATTGTTGGTATTGTTTAGTGTTTCAGCTTAAACACATTTCGGCTTGGGTGGTTCCAATACTCCCGCTTTCATAGCTTTGGGTATTGTATAACTACCCTTTGGATATGGTGTCCACTTTTTAATTTTGTCTTTTGGCAAATTTTGTGATATGAGGGCTCCATATCCTCAGATCCCCTTTCTATATTCCAGTTTGTTTAGTTCTGACCATTGTTTTCTCGTTTAGGAATAGCCCATTATTTTAAGCTGGTTCATGCGCCGCTTTTCATGGAATTACACACTAGTGTATTGATCATTGAAGGTTCCATTTGCATGTCCGTATGAACACATCAGCGGATGCCTCTATATTGTTTCTGGTACTTGTAACATGTGAAAATGTTGAGTTCTGGAGGACGTGGACGGTAGCATGCATTTCGACATCTGTCCATGAACAGGTTCAATCAAACCGAGCCTGCAACATTTTCATTTTTGTCGTGTTGTGCGACCTGTGGAGTATATGGTATCTTGTTAGCGCTGTGATGTGAAGCTAAGACCTCTTCTGTGTGGCTGGCAACTTCCGTTTAAACTATGTTATTGCATCTTGAATCTCTGTCATTACAAATCTGTTCTCTGTTCTCTCTGAACACCGTATGCCTGCTGGAAAATGCACTCAAATGAAACTTTATACAAATGTTAACACTTCTCAGTATTTTCACTTTATTCAACTTATTATCCGTATTTGCATAAACAAAAACTTTTAAAGTTTATTACTGGTGAAAATAGCCCTATACATTACTGAAGTTGCCCATATAGCGTGAATTTCCTACCAAGTGCACCAATTCAAAGATTCAGCCTTGTAAAGAAATATGATTTTACAGTAAATTAAAACTACCGGTAGCAGAAAATAAAGAAAACTTATAATTATGTTATTCTATTTGCAGGTATATCTACATTCCATGTGGTGGCTCGCAGACAGGCATCCGACGTCAGACCATAGGCTCGTTGCTGTGTTTTCTATATATTTTCTACTGGCATGGCACTGAGTACGATATACTACTGTGGGTTCTGCTTAACTTTATCAGCGTCTTCTTTGAGAAGATTGGGTTAGCGATATGTAGTATATCTATAGTCAAGCATATTGAGGTAACTTTTTTCACATTGCAGTCTTTAGTTATCATCATAGTATCATCTTAAAAAACGAAATTTCTTTGAAAAAAAATTCTTAAAATCGCAATGGATGTGAAAATGTTTGTGTCCATTTGTGAGTGAATTTAAAAATGGCGTAAAAAGCCCAAACGCTTTAAATGCTGAATAGAACGAATGCAGATTGATGAATAATACGTGAGATAGAGAGTTCGAACCCAGGGCGAGGCGTATGTTGTCCTTGCCAGTTTCATAGAAGACATTGTGAGTTATATGTGTCTAAATAAAATTCATCCTCAATTTCTACCTCAGATTCCTATGGAGAAATTGGCAATCATTGCAGAAAACAGGACAGTATTGGTAAAGAATCAAGGAGCATTTCTTACGTTAACTGTACGCCGTTACATACCCAAATTTCTGTTGAGAGATCAATCGTAAAGCAGGACTTTCTCAATTTAGCATTTCATTTCTTCTCCATTTCTTGTCATTTCAGATACATTTCAGAATATCAGACTGATTTTGATGTTAATTTCTTCTATTTTCAGACTGATATTTTGTCAGCGGCCATGGTACAGAGAATTCATGCATTCTTTTCCGTTCCTATCTTTATTATGTCCTGTTTCTCAATGTTTGGCTTCTTTGGTGGCAGACAGGTTCTCTATATATTCTGCAAAAGACTAATAACGGAAGGTAAATTATTGTATTTATTTGATATGATGATAATCATATAACGTTTTGTGCACTTCTCCCCCGAATTTTCAGCAGTCATCTGCAAAATTATGTTATTTGGCAGAGTACAAGATTTCAAGTTAAGCGACAGCATGTTCAGATACCCGCAAAAGTGTCAGCTATCACTGAAAAAACTTCTCATCTCATAATATTTGAAAAAATAAGATATTTTCATTCAATAAGTGGGACGTGTATCTGTAAATTCGCATGAATGTCATTTATTTTAAATGTATATGTTAATTCAAATACTAACATGAATTGTGAGAGCTGAACCTTTTAGCTTGCCGTGGGAATTGCTATACGCCTGACGTCGGTGTCGTGTATAGACAATTTGTTAACGATTTTCAGCAAGCTTGTATATGTTTATCTCAGGAATTACTTCTAACGACTGGATGAAACTGCATACATAACTTTGGATGTCATTTTGATGAAATTAGATCTATTTTCCTTGTTATTTTTGGACACATTTTTAAACAAATCCGATTGCAAGCTCTTTCGTGAATAAATTGTGTTATCATATTATTCCTTGCTGTGAAGTCTGATAAATGCTGTTCATACATCTGTGTGCCCGTCTTTGCTCAAGTTATGCACATTGGTAATTGATCACTCGCGCTTTTGGTGTTGAACGCTTAAATCGGACAAAACAAAAAGTGACGTATTGTTGTCTTTTTTAGTCGCGGAAAAGGCATAAAATAAAAAGGTGTTGTTTAAACCTTTATTTTGTGTAAGATGAATTTCATTTCATTTCTTGGGCTTCAAAGATGTTACTACATTAGTATTTTCGAAACTCACAAGATGAAATAAAGTTACTTGTTAGTATTACACAAAAACAAACAAAATATCCTGTATAAATTTAAATGAAAATCAGTGAAGTTCCACAAACACATTGCACCTTTTATAGAGCGCACGCTGGATGAAATATTAAAATGTATTTGTTGTACAGAGTCTATTGCTCTAGATTAAGGTAGTGCACACGTAATCACAATCGGCAATTTCCCTGCGATTAGGCATTCTCGAATGCTATTTCGGCATCCGTCGGTCATAGAAAATGCTCATTTTCATAACAGCCGGAGAATACCGAAATCGCATACAAAGTGTATGCAATCACACGGAAAATGCAGAATGTCATTACGTTTCCATCACATAATAGTGTGAGTAACTGGAAAGAAAATGCCTTTGTTCAGGTGTGTCTGCTTTAGAGATTCATTGACATAGGTTATACTGTAATACTGATCAGAGAGGTTGTACACGTATGAATTTACAAATATTTAATTTCAGGTACGGCAGAAACGATTGCTGTTAAGGTGGTTATAAATTACTGCTGCATACAGAATGCTATTGAAGTGAACAGATGGATTCTCAGACGGAAGAAATTGAAACAGTCATAATAGTAAAACCAGACTGTATTGCAGAGGAAGTCCATCTCAGAATGAAGAGGACTATAACCTTTTTAGAACAACGCTGAAAATTCCCAGCAGCGGTTTCATCCACTAGCGCTACATCTTTACTTTAATTGTAGATGGAAAGAATAAGATTAGTTTGTTGTACAGAAGTGTTGCTCCGGAAAGGTTAATTAACTGGTACATGTACTTAGAGAAACATTTTAATCGGAAACTAATAATCTGCCTTTGAATTTCGGAATGTTGAAGAGTTAATGCTGTAAGTCTGAAATGTTAGCATGAACAGAATAGCCGTTTGTAAACAGCTTTTAATTAATACCAGATATTTGTCTACAGATAGAACTGTCACTGAAATATGATATACTGATATCTTATTTAGAAATATTTCTAAAATGTTTCTGACTACTCATGCTTGTAGGAGCAATCATAATATTGTCTTTCGTTTTGTTATCACAGCTGAATATCAGGAGAAGGAGATTTACTGAAGATAGTAATTGTTTTATTATTTGATATGATTTATTTAAAAAAAGACGAAAGGAACGACACAGGTCACATTAAATCTCCCTGCTACGTTCTTCCTCTAATGTGACCAGTGATAAAATTTCAAACATTCAGATTAAATTTTATATAAATACATGGTTACTTATCAATTATGAATATATATACGCCGGGGACAAAGGATGTCCATCCAAACTTCTTCTAATATAGCTTCTGCGGCCGAGTGGTTAAGATCGCTGACGGTGATGGGGTCCGGATAAAAATGTAGTGTTTTTGACACATATTTGGCTATATAATTTCGCCTCATCCCCTTTTGAAATCATTAATATGATAAAGTATGATTATCTTAAGAAGGCTAAATCTTGCATTCTGGTGAGTTTTGAGATAAAGAGTCTCTTTCATTAACTGATTTTTTTATATATAAAAAATACTTGAGTCTTGTGCCGTTTTTACCTAACAAAAGATTCTAAAGAAGTATTTTACACAAATTTTTAAATTCTAGAGTTTAAAGTTATAAATACTATTTTTCACTATGTGTTTCTTAGAATTTTTCAAGAAATGGTTGTAACACAATGATAGCTCGCAGGTCAGTTTTCAGTTAATTCATCATTGTGTGTATTTTATCTATTATTGATTTTGGTAGATAATCCTGATAATTCTTACAAATGATACGAATTCTGTTTACATGCGTAGGTCATTGTTGGTATTTACTACTCAAGCAAATTTCGTAACATCGGAGTGTTTTATCCATTACGTTTTGGCCTAAATGACTTTGTTTACTATTATTACCGATCAGATATTGCGAAATTCTCAAATGAAATTGATTTGGTCAGCCTTAATTACTTTATTTTTTGTTTTCAATGGAATTTTCATTAATTGGCCAGAAATGTTAATTACTTTGTTTACCTGTTCAGCATATTGTTGTTGTTTACAATTTATACAAAATGAATCACCGTTGAATGTTTTATCTATTAGATTTGACCCTAATTATTTTGTTTGTTTCGGTAACAGTCATTTATTTACGGAAATACACAATGGTGATTGATTCTACATCTGTTGTTTACTATTATATGAGTACTTAATGGACGTTTTGATTGACATGTTTTTGAAATTGCTTTGAATATTTTGAAATACTTGTAAACATGTTATTGCGTTGTAATTCGTGAAAAAGGTATAAATACTCAGAATATTAAGAGAAGAGAGAAGAATAGGGAGAGGAAGACTGAGTCAAGAAAAGAGGACGGAGTTAAGGAGAGAGAGACAGAATCAGGAAGTTAGAAATGTTTTACAAAAATGGGATCGGATAATTGGAGTTTGGATCGGTTCAGATCAGCTCGGTTAAGTTCGATTTTTGGGTTCGGGTTTAAGAGCGGGTTAAAAATAACTGTGGAAGTTTTAGAACTGACTTTTATGTTATAGAACTTTTGGACTTAAGAATAAAAATTAATTAAAAGTTTGACGCGGGAAAATACTATTTAAAAAGCTGATGTATTTAAACCTGAATTGACTGTTAGTATAGTTGACGTCTGTATAACCTTGTAAATAAAACCGAGTGTGAAAAAACTGCTGACTTTCTCAATCTATGCAACCAGTGGTGGTGTTACATGGTGATGGTTTTTTTTTTTTTATAAGAAAGTGTTGTAATCTAAGGGGATTTAATACTAGAAATACCCTAGATTTCAGTTATATGATGACAAACTAACACTGAAAAAAAAAACGTTTTCAAGTAGGAATTATATGAGGGTGTGAGAGTTTCTTTCAATCAACTGTTAGATTTCCTTTACAGAAATTCCGGTCCTTACCCCACCTTGGCTTCCAGAATATATAATGGTCGGCCCCTTACTCTAAAAAGCCTTGGAAAATCCTCCTCGCTATTAATCGTGTTAATCAGTTGTTCAATGGCTGACAAATGATTAAAATTTCATCTTTTTTTCCAAAATTGACCACTTGCACTTGCGAAAGGACATTCTTACATATGAATTCTGTCTGTGGAAATGCCGGAGAATGTGGGTTCTTGTATATGAGATGGGCGCTGTAAATATATATAATAATATATTAAGACAATGTATGTTTATTTTTCATACAATAACAATGATGGCGGATGACATAACAAATTAAGGGTTCATGGGAAGGGCCAAGGGAGATACTTAGTATAACTCTGAATTAGTGCAAGTGATACGACCTACGATGGTAATAAATTACGGCTTACGAACTGACTATTGACAACTACAGACTGCTAACTATGTGACAACAAATAGTTTCTAATACAACACGTTCCTGAAAGTATAAATAGGTAAATAATGGCATTTGAGACCGTCTCGTCGTGGTCGCCATATGTCACGGTATAGGACTTGCATATTAAAACGGGGAGAAAGTGTGTAGGCGGCCGGGTAGCTAAGTCGGTAGAGCACCGGAACGGTATTCCGAAGCCCCGGGTTCGAGTCCCGGTCTGGCTGCACATTTTTCTCTTTTTCTCACCCTATGACATTGGGCGCACGGGGGACCGTGACGGCATTACACGGGTAAGTCTCCGATGCATGTAATTGTTTATATATAAAGTACCCGCTGAAATTCGAGGACGAATTTCAAAATGGCGGGGAAATATATCACTGTATAGGACTTGAATGTTAAAACGGGGAGAAAGTGTGCAGGCGGCCGGGTAGCTCAGTCGGTAGAGCATCGCGGAACGGTATTCCAAGGCCCATGTTTCGAGTCCCGGTCTGGCTGCACATTTTTCTCACCCTATGACAATACAGAGAATGAGTTGTATGAAATGAGGTTTAATAAAAGTGTGTTCTCTAGCTAACTAAACTTTGTGACATGATTTAATGGATTTACAGAACAGAGCAAGTTTAATAAGTTAAGGTTTGTCATTACAATTCATGAGTTGTTTAATTTTGTAGGTAACGTTATTTGGATTATTCAAATAGTGCTGTTCCAAATATCTATTTCTGACATTTACAAATAACTGACATTCAATAATGTAATGACACTCTTTCAATACCCAAGCATCTGCCTTTTTCAATAGGCAGTCTGTGGTTTGTAGTACGAAACTGGCAGTGCTATTCCAGGACTGCAAGAACTGATCGTATAGCCTTGTTTTTATCAAAGCCTTGAAATGAGATACATTTGCAACTTTCTGATTTATGAAATACTCGGACAATCCCAGTTCGTTCACACACAATCCAAGTACCTGTTTTGGTATCGTCAGCAACATGTAAATCGTCAGTAGTTTAGAACGTGCCTCAAAAAACCCAATAAGGGGAGTAACTCTAATGCAATGGCTGGCAACGCGAAAACTCAAAGATTCGAAAAGAAGTAAAAATACATTCGTTACAGGCGTGTATGGTAAAACTAATCTTTGTAGATTAGTAATATTTGTTACTACGTAGGCATACGTGTTTCTTTTTAATTGGCAATTTGGCGAAGCACTTGAATAGATGTTTTAAGTGTTTAACTCGCAACATCCGCATCGTTTCCGAGAAAATAATTTCATTGAAATTGGTGGCATGGTGGTGAAACATAATTTTCTTCTCCACCCTTGCACCAACTGTTTCGGACTATTAATCCTATTTCTTAATTTGATAAATGAATGTGTTCACTGGATCTCTAGAATTCTTGTGGCACTGGATTTTATAAGGTCATGACTGACATGAGGTAAATTGGGAATGCCTATATGCTGCTTTCTCCTTGATTCGAGCCTCTTAAATCTTATAGGGTTGTGCATATTTTTGTAAACCTGTTCAATTGAATAATTTTTGTTTTTTTGTTACAAAAATATTTGCATTTAACAATGGGCAATAAGAATTACAATGTTACCATCTTTTACATGTACTTTTTGCACAAGACTGAAGGAGGTCAAACTCCACATCATTTTAAAGCTTTCTCATCGATTCGCGCCCTTTATTTGGAAGGTCATCAAGTGTTAATGTTTGCATATTCTATTTCCATAAAGCAAATATCTATCAAGATTGACTTCTTGTTCACTCCTTACAACAGTTGAAATATGCTCAGGATGCTTTTAATTTGAAATTTGGGCTCACAATATTACCCACTATGTAATTTTCTTTTGAAAAAAGCAATTTTTGATGCAAAATATTAAAACAGGTATTTACTCAATTTTTCAGTGGTTTCATGACTAATTTTTTTCAAGGCATTTTAAAATGTTAATGACACAAATTTCTGATGGAAGAGCATGCTACATGAGCATGAATTCTACTAAAATACAAGGGCTCGAATTGATGAGAAAGCTCGAATCGACGAGAAACAGGCATATATAGTGTATTGGGTATAAAGCTAAAATACTGTCATATATATTACATGTAATATGAAATAAGGCAAAGCGTCATAGCAACCTCAAAGAAATCAGGTTTAACTTACAAAGAAACTATTCACTAATCAATAGAAAGTGAAAATTCGCAAGAACCTATTCACTTGATAACAAAACAGTTTACATTTAGTGACATCATACCTGTTAGGCATTACAGCAGGGTTCTCACTAGCAATTTCAAGTTGCAGTCCTGGAACTCCTAAAGCTGAAAAAGTTGCAGTACTCCCAACTACTGACTAGACGGACGCACAGACTTAAACGTTTCGTCAAAACACAGCCTCTATTGTACTGTCAAATTAAGTGTAGACCAACAGACATTTTGTAATCACAATTCTTCACCCAAATATTGTTAAGGTGAGATAAAAAGGTAAAGGTAAAATAGGTAAAATGTAGTCAAAAATTAATGTAGGACAAAATCACCCCTGGACACCCCCCACCCCCCATCCCTGCTGTTTCTGGTCTTCATGGACGATATCCTCCTGTGAAATTATCAAGATGGACAAAATCTCCCTTGTGAAAATATCAGGTTGGACAAAATCCCCCGTGATAATTTTTCTTTTCCTTTTTATTTCAGAATGGAAAACGTGGAAACGTATATAAACATACAGTGAAAAGAAAATATATGAACAATTATACTTTTATTTTAATACTTACTAAGAGCATAACGTTCAAACATTCGGTCTAAAATACATTAAGAATGCACAGTATGTCTATGATCAACATATCAATAAATGCTTCTTCAGTAACATCAGCGATTTTGCAGAAAAAAATAACCACGTTAAATTGAAATCAGCACCTTTCATAAATTATCATGTGTGTCAATTGATTTATAATTTCAAAGATGTGGGAAATCTAAGTGATCCCAAACCTTATCAAAGAATGTGTCATTTAACTTCTGTAAAATATTTAGCACAAATAGGATAATTTTAATATTAATAATCATAATGTATATATTGCTTTTAGCATATATGTAGATACTAATGCATACTTCAAAATACATTAAAATGATACTAATGCATTCTTCAAAATACATTAAAATGAATCGGGTTGAACATGGTGACTTTATAAGCCCTAACCAAGGATGAAATTCAAACACCAGGGAATGTCACATTCAAAATATCACATTTCAAACATTGCCTTGATCTACTTTTGATGTAAAAATGTTAAATACAAAGAATAGATATAAGAGAGAGTGTCCAACTTAAAGAAAAAAGTACCACAAAGAAAACTTCAGATCATAAGAAGTTTATACTCAGTGAGTTTTAAGTGAGAATCAGATGGTTGCTCCAGTTGTCATGCATCAAGGTTGAAGACTTTGGTACTTCTAATGACACAGTGTATTTTGATCTTGTGTCTCTTTGCTGCCCATAAAGTTAAAACTTCTATCATGTTGTAAAAAATAAGACTGAGGAAGATTGAGAAGAAACATTTAGGTTCGAGTATGTATTTTGTACTGTTACTATTTCGCTGCTAGCCAAACGGGTCTCCTTCAATACATCTGACTATGATCGAATGTCCAGTCTATAATGCGAGCTGCTGTGTTCTGTACATGTTGTTGTTTGAGCAATAAGGTTCTATGAATACCACTCAACAATGCATTGCAATACTGTGAAATCATTTAATTTCGTGGGCATTAAATTTCGTGGTTTTGGTCAAAATGGCAATTTCGTGGGGATATGAATTCGTGGATTTCGACTTTTGAACATAAAATGAACTGGAATTTTACTTCTTTGTTGGGATTAAATTTCGTGGATTGACTCAACCACGAAATGCACGAAAATTAGTCCCCCATGAAAATTAATGATTTCACAGTAGTCTAATGCGAGGTAGGAAGGCAATTCGTACAGGTGTTGATTGCATCACAGGTTAGGTACCGTCTTATCTGACCGTCTTATCTGACCTATTACATGCAATTAGTTTATACTTATTTGTTTTAGCTCGATTGTGATGAAAGTTTCAAGTTTATTGTAACCACTCTCGAGTCCACTTCTTGGAAAAACCAGTACTGGTGTCAAATGAGAAGTCATAGTCGTGACCACAATGGGGCTCAAACCCACGACCCATGGATTACGCGGCCGAAATTATTTGCAGTAATGGATATACAGCCCTGCAAACAAAGTTGAAGTGTTGTTATACATGTCCATCTGAAAAACTGCCTGTGATAATCCTCGATTCCTCACATACATAGTTGCAGAGTCCTGGCCTTCCACGACATGTTAATACTGAACCTGGAAGTATGCTTTGATATCAACATTATTATTTCTATTTTATTATTGAGTTTGAGCATGTCACAATACCTTTACTTAAGCTTTTATAGGCTTAAAGAAAGGCTTTGGTGAAGTAACAAGAAATCATTCCATAGCATCTGACTTTTGCACCAACAGTATTTCATCAACATAGGTGTCGATAACTGCCCATCAATGCACACCATTTGATAGTGATTGTTTAAGTTATATAGATGACATCCAACCTTTCAAATGGTGTTTCAAGGCAGTTTAACACAGTTTTATTGTCAACGGCGTTGGTTCTAGTAGTTTATAACATACATTTGGTTTGGTCAAGATGCTAAATAATGTCGTTGTGGAACTTTGTTAGATCAAACCTGGTCTTTCATTAGCGCATATACAGGTGAATGAATTTTTCTGTATGCAGACTGCAGTCCCTCAAGGAATTTGTTCTTTTCTAGATGGTGTTCTTACTGGATATCCAATACCATCTCCAAACCCTATAAAATGAGTTTGAGACGGGGTACAAGCATGTTGTTTTTGTGGCTGTTGGCTCTAGCCTAGGTTTCTTTAACACAGAGATCTTATTCGCATACTCTTAAATATCTTTGGTACATTACCTAAATCCATGAAATGTATTTATAGATTTTGCTATTAACCTTTAGCATGCTAGATAAATTGTCGTCTGCTGGAAATGTCGTCTGCTAAAATTGTAAAGTTCATTCAATTTGCTCCAAAATAGGAAGAAATATTGTCAGAGTAGCAAACAGCTTGGAACCTGATCAGACGCCGATTTAATCGGCGTCTGATCTGGTTCCAAGCTGTTTGCAAAGGCTGTTAAATTCGCCTGCAGCAGGCTAAGGGTTAATGGTTAGTTCATCCAGGAATTTCTTAAAAAGTCATGTCTGCATCTTCTGTTGCATGATTCAGATCACCAAACAGTTTGTTTTAACCTAACATTGTATAACATTTTAAGTCTTAACCGGTCTGATCTTAGTGATACGTCTTGTGTAAGTGTATAGCATTCCTTATGTTTTCAGATTTATTGTTTACTCAAAGGAAATATTAGCAAGATCACTACCTTTTGTTTGTTTTTAGCTCGACTATTCGAAGAATAGTCTAGCTATTCTACTCACCCTGGCGTCGGCGTCGGCATCACACCTTGGTTAAGTTTTTGCATGCAAGTACATACAGCCATCAATTAAAGGCATATAGCTTTGAAACTTATTTTTTCTTTTTCTAGGTCAATTACCAACCTCTCTGGGTCAAGTCCCATAACTCTGACATGTATTTTGAGCAAATTATGGCCCCTTTTGGACTTAGAAAATTTTGGTTTAAGTTTTACATGCAAGTTACTATCTCCAAAACTAATGCAGATATTGATTTGAAACTTCACATGTGTCTTCCGGGTTATAAAACTAGTTGATAGCAGCAAGTCCCATAACTCTGACTTTCATTTTGGCCAAATAATGCCCCCTTTTGGACTTAGAAAATTCTGGTTAAAGTTTTGCGTGCAAGTACATACAGCTATTTCTAAAAGGCATATAGATTTGAAACTTATTTTTTCTTTTTCTAGATCAATTACCAACCTCACTGGGTCAAGACCCATAACTCTGACATGTATTTTGAGCAAATTATGCCCCCTTTTAGACTTAGAAAATTTTGGTTAAAGTTTTACATGCAAGTTACTATCTCCAAAACTAATGCAGATATTGATTTGAAACTTAACATGTGTCTTCGGGGTTATAAAACTAGTTGATAGCAGCAAGTCCCATAACTCTGACCTTCATTTTGGCCAAATTATGCCCCCTTTTGGACTTTGAAAATTCTGGTTAAAGTTTTGCGTGCAAGTACATACAGCTATTTCTTAAAGGCATATGGATTTGAAACTTATTTTTTCTTTTTCTAGATCAATTACTAACCTCACTGGGTCAAGTCCCATAACTCTGACATGTTTTTTGAGCAAATTATGCCCCCTTTTAGACTTAGAAATTTTGATTAAAGTTTAACATGCAAGTTATTATCTCCAAAACTAATGCAGATATTGATTTGAAACTTCACATGTGTCTTCGGGGTTATAAAACTAGTTGATAGCAGCAAGTCCCATAACTCTGACCTTCATTTTGGCCAAATTATGTCCCCTTTTGGACTTAGCAAATTCTGGTTAAAGTTTTGCGTGCAAGTACATACAGCTATTACTAAAAGGCATATAGATTTGAAACTTACTTTTTCTTTTTCTAGATCAATTACTAACCTCACTGGATCAAGTCCCATAACTCTGGCATGTATTTTGGGCAAATTATGCCCCCTTTTGGACTTTGAAAATTCTGGTTAAAGTTTTACATGCAAGTTTTTATCTCCAAAACTAATGCAGATATTGAATTGAAACTTCACATGTGCCTTCGGGGTTATAAAACTAGTTGATAGCAGCAAGTCCCATAACTGATATGCATTTTGGTCAAATTATTCCCCCTTTTGAACTTAAAACTCTTTTGATATTTAACCTTTTTGGGTAATATTTTCCTGCTTCTAGGACAATATTTCGAATAGTCGAGCTTGGCTGTCTTACGGACAGCTCTTGTTGGGTTTAATGCTGTTTTTCAACAGAATTTATGTAACAGCGGGCAGTTACATGTAATCTAACCAGTGTTCCTGGATTCTGTACCTGTATAAACATGTTTTCTGCCAGTAACTGCCAAACTTCTCCACATGAATCAGAGGTGGAGGATGAATGATTTCAGATGCAATGTCTTTTTAGCTTGACTATTTGAAGAATAGGGGAGCTATCCTACTCACCCCGGCGTCGGTGTGAGTGTCACACAAATGTTAAAGTTTGCGTACCACCCCAAATATTTTCAAAGTCCATTGAGATATTGCTTTCATATTTTGCATACTTGTTTACCATCATGACCCCAGTCTGTAAATAGGAGGAGGCAACTCTATCAAGCTTTTTGACTGAATTATGGCCCCTTTTCGACTTAGAATAAATGTTAAAGTTTGTGTACCACCCCAAATATTTTCAAAGTCCATTGAGATATTGCTTTCATATTTTGCATACTTGGATACCATCATGACCCCAGTCTGTAAAAAGGAGGAGGCAACTCTATCAAGCATTTTGACTGAATTATGGCCCCTTTTCGACTTAGAATAAATGTTAAAGTTTGCGTACCCCCCAAATATTTTCAAAGTCCATTGAGATATTGCTTTCATATTTTGCATACTTGTTTACCATCATGACCCCAGTCTGTAAAAAGGAGGAGGCAACTCTATCAAGCATTTTGACTGAATTATGGCCCCTTTTTGACTTAGAATATGCTTATTGTAATGTTAAAGTTTTACTTATAGCTTATATTATACTATCAAGCACTGAGAATAGTCGAGCGCGCTGTCCACTGACAGCTCTTGTTATTTTGTCAAGTAGTCAGATCTTAAGTTTGCTTTCCCGAATGAGCTAAGCAGGTGGGCTGGATGACTACCGTCTCTACAGATTTTTGATGTCTTTCAAAAGCTCTATTCATAGTAATCATCAATTCGAGCCTGATATGACCTATCTTTTTATATTTGATTATTTATTGTGACTTTAGGTTTTGGCCGCTTTAACGCTCGAGCTTGGCTTTTTAGAAGTTTGGTCTCGTAATTTAAGTCGTCTGTAGTTAGGTGCAACTTGGTCGAAATACAATTATTTTAAGTGGGCAAATGAATGCTATCTATCAGTGAACACTAGCTGTTTACATTTACACCCACTAGCTTATCAACATGAGGCTTTGCATGGCATATGCATATAATTAGAGTGAAGTTTTCAAAACAGACATGTTGATAGTTTGATAACAAAGACTAGGATGATTAACTGCATACACCCTGGAAACACACTTGTAAATATACCAGCTTGCAGTCAACCCCTCCTTATGTGTGCTTGCCTAATGAAAACATGTAGTGGATTTTGCCAGACACATGAAGATGAATATGGTTGATGTTTAATGTCTTTATATTCCACACATGCTCTTGAAAAGGCAAATCTGCAAAAGCAGTAATGCTATGTATAGCAATTTGCAAATGTGGTGGTAATTATGGAAACGGCTGATAAACTTATAAACTAGCTACTTGGATAATAAGCATATACCAGTACTCTTTGCATTTGCAAGGTATATAGATAAACATTATTTTGTAGGAATCAAATATGTATAGATCTCGTTTAAGTTAAGTGTTCAACGTTCTTTACAAATTACATAAAATAGTACCTGTTTCTGAAATAGGCTGTGTAAATAGAATTTATTTCCTTATAAATCTTCCCATATACACATGATATAGGTATGACAAGATTTGGTTTTAATTATAACTATTTAAAATTCATATTCATGATCAATATGTTCTTAATTTACAGTTTAATGATGGTTCAGTTCATGAAGTAAATCACTCGTAACTTTATACTCATATTTTTGGCTGTTTACTTTTGACGGCCATTTTGCTAACACAGTGACATCCAATATATGTCAACAAATACAGTATGCAGTCCTAAATATCATATTATGTAAAATGTTGAGCCTTATTTTCAGTTTTTATAGAAATATTATGGTGTGATAACAGATTATTGGAAGAAATATTGGATTTTGGCGGCCATTTTAAAAATTACATCAACTTCATCTTGGATATTACATCAACTTCCTTTCGTTTTCTTATTAGATAATAACCAATAACATTTGTACAAAATTTGGTACTTTTCTCACAAATGGCACGATTTTATGAAATAAAGTCACCATAATTATACATATAGGCTGCACTAGAAGCCATCCAGCTGGCTTATGGAAGGTCGATGGTTCTACGGTAACTTCTGCCCATGATTATGTCAGATTATGATGAAATAATGCACAATTTAGGGCATTTTGAGTCTTCCTCAAAAGCTTGAAAGTCGCCATAATGACCTATAATTGTCAGTGTGATGTTAAACCCAACAAAAAAATATTAAGTAATATAAACTAATAAGTTTAGTTTAAAAAATAAGAGGGACACCTGCACTTTACCAGTATGCAATTTCAATAAATACTTTCTCTTTATTTATTGGATAGATTATTGTTACAATTGATTTAAGTGATTGTAACAAGCACATCCTGCCTTTGAAAATACCAGGAAGTGCGTGCTGTAAAAGTACATTCTAGCCAGATTAGACAATAAAGAATGCTTAACTTTTTGTTAATGAAGAAGCATTATTATTTTTTTGTTGGGTTTAATGTCACACTGACCCAATTATTGGTCATTTGGCAATTTGAGGAATTTTAGCCCCAAGGTGATATGCAAAGTGAACAGCTCCGGTCACTATGTCCAACGTCAAGGTCACACTTAAAGGACATATTTCAAATAGCTTAACTTTCCCATTTGCTTTTAGTGATAGCTCTAGTTTACATCAATTCTGCTTTTTTAGGACAAACAGGGAAATGGGATCAAAGAAGAAGTCCATAGATCGCTTTGCATCACCACTTAGCCTGGTAGAAAGGTGGATATACTTTGTCGGTGCAGTCTGGACAGTTTCTTATCTCTGCTTCAGTGTGTACAGAGATTCTATCAGTGAGTATGTTACATAAATGCTGACAATATTTTGAATCTGACATATACTTGATGGAGCTGATGTTTCATTAAGGATGACTGTAGTGTGTTTTTTTATGCATAAAATGCATTTATGATATTTTGTTTATATAACTGTTAATAAGAATTGAAAACACGGAGATTCAGAGTTTAAGCACAGGAGCCTGAAATTCTATCCAAAAGCCACGAAAAGTCTGAATATGAAAAAGACCCCCCTTCTATATAATAAAAATAGAAGGGGGGTCTTTTTCATATACAGACTTTTCGTGGCTTTTGGATAGAATTTCAGGCTCCTGTGGTTTAAGGGATTTTTAAATACAATCACTGCCACCACATGCCTCAACAATGTTTTTGTCATAGCATGATAGTATACCTTCCCCTTTCATTCCCTTCCCGCATTTGCTCCCCCACCTTGCTCCCCAATGTACACTTTTATTTTTAGCTCACCTGAGCCAAAGGCTCATGGTGAGCTTTTGTGACCGCTCAATGTCCGTCATCTGTAGTCCGTCATGCGGCGGGCGTCGTGTGTCTGTCAACAATTTCTAAAAAAATCTTCTTCTTGAAAACCACTGGGCAGAATTACACCAAACTTCACAAGAATGATGCTTGGGTGGCCCCCTTTCAAAATTGTTCAAAGAATTGAATTCCATGCAGAACTCTGGTTGCCATGGCAACCGAAAGGAAAAACTTTAAAAATCTTCTTGTCCAAAACTGCAAGGCTTAGAGCATTGATATTTGGCATGTGGTATCATCTTATGGTCCTCTATAAAGATTGTTCAAATTGTGCCCCTTGGGTGAAAAGAGGCCCCTCCCTGGGGGTCACAAGTTTTACATAGACTTATATAGGAAAAAAGCTTTAAAAATCTTCTTGTCTAAAACCACAAGACCTAGGCCTTTGATATTTGGTATGTAGCATTGCTTAGTGGTCATCTACCAAAATTATTCAAATTATAACCCTAGGATGAAAAGAGGCCCAGCCCCAGGGTGTCTCAAGTTTTACATAGACTTATAAAGGAAAAAACTTTAAAAATCTTCTTGCCTTAAACTGCAAGGCCTAGGCTTTTGATATTTGGTATGTTGCATTGCCTTGTGGTCCTCTACCAAAATTGTTCAAATTATACCCCTGGGGGAAAAAGAGGCCCAGCCCTGGGAGTCCCAAATTTAACAAAGACTTATATAGGGAGAAAAAAATCTTCTTGTCTGAAAGTTCAAGGCCTAGGCCTTTGATATTTGATATGTAGCATTGCCTAGTGGATTTCTAATAAGATTGTTCAAATTATGCCCCTGGGGTGAAAAGACGCCCCGCCCTGGGGGTCACTTGTTATATGAGTTATATAGGAATAAATACTTAAAAAATTATCAGATTGTATTTCCTAGACTGTTTAATTATAATTACCTGATGACCACAAGCGATTAGGGGTCACTTGACTGTGACCTTGACCTACTGACCTACTTCCTCGTTTTTTAAGATACAGCCTTGAAATTTGGATGACATGTACAGTTTTGCACATCGATCTTAAAACTGACCTTCAGTGACCATGAATGTGACCTACTTTCTAATATTTTAGCATCAGTGTGCCATTTTAAACATGTGGCTCATGTTACTCAGGTGAGCGATTCAGGGTCATTATGACCCTTTTGTTTTAACTTGATATCCTTTCTAGTTACACATAATTGTGCTTTTTTGTGTGTTTTTTTTTTTACTCAACTCCACACCCAACATCCCCACACACCAAATGTTACACCCTAAAAAATAATACATCTTTCAGAATGTGCTTATGTTAAATTTTTCGCTCATCTGATTTTTTGAAAATAAATGATGAGTTATTGTCATCACTTGATCTGCGTTGGTGTTGGCATTGGCGTTGGCGTTGCCAGGTTAAGTTTTATGTTTAGGTCAGCTTTTCTCCTTAACTTTCAAAGCTATTGCTTTGAAACTTGCAACACTTGTTTACCATCATAAGCTGACTCTGTACAGCAAGAAACGTAACTCCATCCTGCTTTTTGCAAGAATTATTGCCCTTTTTGGACTTAGAAAATATCAGATTTCTTGGTTAAGTTTTATGTTTAGGTCAACTTTTCTCCTAAACTGTCAAAGCTATTGCTTTGAAACTTGCAACACTTGTTCACCATCATAAGCTGACTCTGTACAGCAAGAAACATAACTCCATCCTGCTTTTTGCAAGAATTATGGCCCTTTTTGGACTTAGAAAATCAGATTTCTTGGTTGAGTTTTGTGTTTAGGTCAGCTTTTCTCCTAAACTATCAAAGCTATTACTTTAAAACTTGCAACACTTGTTCACAATCAAAAGCTGACTTTGTACAGCAAGAAACATAACTCCATCCTGCTTTTTGCAAGAATTATGGCCCCTTTTAGACTTAGAAAATATCAGATTTTTATGCCCCCAGCATCTACTGATGCGGGAGGCATATAGTGATTGTCCTGTCCGTCCGTCCATTCGTTCGTCCGTCCGTACGAGGTTAACCAAATGGGACCATTTCGTCTAGCATCAATACCCCTTACTAGAATGACTTGATACTTATGCATATGTAGCCTGTGACTATTCCTCATCTTCAGACATCACCTGACTTCAGTTTGACCTTAACCTTGACCTCATTTTGGACTTAGGTTGCTTTATATGGGCCATCTCTTGGTTAACCAAATGGGACCGTTTCATCTGGCATCAGTACCCCTTACAAGAATGAATTGATACTAATACAGATGTAAACTGTGACCATTCCTCATCTTCAAACATCACCTGACCTCAGTTTGACCTTGACCTTGATCTCGTTTTGGACTTTGGTGCAAAATCTATGGACAAGGATGTCACTGGGGGCATCAAGCGTTTATTGAACGCAGCTTCTTGTTTGGTTAAGTTTTGTGTTTAGGTCACCTTTTCTTCTTAATGGTCAAAGCTATTGCTTTAAAGCTTGGAGCAGTTATTTGCCACTCAAAGCTGACTCTGCACAGCAAGTACCATAACTCTACATTGCTTTTTGCAATAATTATGGCCCCTTTTGGACTTAGAAGATCATGGGTAGGACAATATTTCTAGATTATACAGAGACAAAAAAATCAGACGAGCGTCTGCACCCGCATGGCGGTGCTGTTGTTCAGCTTTGGCAGAAATCTCCATTGTCTGCTGCGCCCTGGTGAAATTATTATGCCCGACGTATAACCGCCCATCGTGCATAAATAGTGTTAAAACACTCTTTTGCTATAAATTATTTCTTAATTTAAACATTTTTACCTGTATGTTGTTTGAAAGATTTTATCTAGAGACATGCTATTTTAATGTTGTTCTGTTTGAATAGAATATGATGGTGTTTTGAACCTGTACGACTTCGGCAAGGGATGGTTCTGGCTGGGCAGGGATCAAGATACATCCAATTTTGAATGGAGTTTTTGGTATGCTATGTTTTGGCGGATATGGCCGTGGTATGTGGGACATGTTGCCCTAGGGAAGATCATGGAGTGGAACTCCCCTGCAGTAAGTTTACATAATTATTTTATACATTTTAGTGTGTCGTGGTCTGGCCATTATAGCCATGTTATGTCAGTCATGTTGGCAAAGGGAACCTCATAGATGGGAAATCCTCTCCAGCAACAAATTCATACATTTTGGTATGCTATGTTTTGATGAATATGGCCTTGGTATGTGTTGTGGAAGAACATAGAGAAAAAGATGCCTTCATATATAATGTAATAGCAACCAGTTTACCTGAATTACTGGTGTGCCTGTGCTTTGCACCAGTACTGACTTGCAAGTTACAGACAAACTCTCTATGTCAATAAGAAAATCGAAGGTGGAAAATAAATTTCTTCAGACACTTTGTGTTGGCAAAGTATTCACACTTACTGCTTTTCCTGTTCATAGTTTAGTAGTGCTGCCTCCATTTTTAACTTGACTTTTTGAAGAATAATTATGCCCGCCTTGAAGAAGGAGGGGTATATTGTTTTGCAGATGTCTGTCGGTCTGTTGGTCGGTCGGTCGGTCGGAATGTAGACCAATCTGTTTCCGGATAATAACTCAAGAACGCTTGGGCCTAGGATCATGAAAGTTGATAGGAAGGTTGGTCTTCAACAGCAGATGACCCCTATTGATTTTGAGACATGAATGTCAAAAGTCAAGGTCACAGTGACCCTGAACAGTTAAACGGTTTCCGGATGATAACTCAAGAACGCTTGGGCCTAGGATCATGAAAGTTAATAGGGAGGTTAGTCATGACCAGGAGATGACCCCTATTGATTTTGAGGTCAGTATGTCAAAGATCAAGGTCACAGTGACACGGAACAGTTAAACAATTTCCGGATGATAACTCAAGATTGCCTAGGATCGTGAAAGTTGATAGGGAGGTTGGTCATCACCAGCAGATGACCCCTATTGATTTTGAGATCAGTAGGTCAAAGGTCAAGGTCACAGTGGCCAGGAACAGTAAAACTGTTTCGGGCGATAACTCAAGAACGCTTTGGCCTAGGATCAGGAAAATTATAGGGAGATTGGTCACGACCAGCAGAAGACCCCTATTGATTTTGAGGTCATTAGGTCAAATTGCAAGGTCACATTGGCCAGGAACAGTTAAACAGTTTCTGGACGATAACTTGAGAACGTTTGGGCCAAGGGTCATGAAGGATGATACAGAGGTTCATCATGACCAGCAGATGACCCCTATTGATTTTGAGGTCAGTAGGTCAAAGGTCAAGGTTACAGTGACTGGGAACATTTAAACTGTTTGCAGACAATTTCTTGAGTGCAGACAATTTCTTGAGAACGCTTGGGCCTAGGATCATGGAACTTGATAGGGAGGTTGGTCATGACCATTAGATGACCCCTATAGATTTTGAGGTCAGTAGGCCAAAGGTCAAGGTCTCATTGACTCGGAACAGTTAAACCCTTTTCAGACGATACCTTGAGAACGCTTGGGCCTAGGATCACGAAACTTAATAGGGAGGTTGATCATGACCAGCTGATGACCCCTGTTGATTTTGAAATCAATAGGTCAAAAGTCAAGGTCACATTGAAAAAGAACAGTAGAACTTTTGTTTACAGTGAGCATATAATTTCTGTTCCTTGTGCAATTACTGAATGCATCAAGGGGGGCATTTTGTGTTCGACGAGCTCTTGTCTAGCTATTCTACTCATCCTGGTGTATGCGTCGGTATTCAACTGACAAGGCTGTTTAACAGTCTAGCGTTGCTTTCCTCAGACAGCTCTTGTTCAATTTGGAAATTCATATTTAGCTGTGCAGTTCAATTATGTTTTTGTTTTATTACATTTCAGAATAGAAAGTATGTATTTTTGATTTTCTCATTGACCAGTATTTGTCAACTGGCAGGCTGGCGAATTGTGGCTCTCTTTTTGGTACATTGCTCAGTGATGTATATTATGTCACTCTGCAGTAACTCGGTATTGGTGTGGATTGTCTCCCTTACAGCTCTATCAACATTGAACTTTGAACCCTTTGTTTCTTTGATGGTAAGTGATGAAACAGTAAACCATATTATGTAAACTTGTAAAGACAGCTTTAAAGCAATGGAGCCTATCTCTTTGTATTTAGGCAAGGACTTTGAATTACTTGCCCAACTCTGCAGTTTGTTATTATCCAGGTCATATTTTTTGATCTAAGGAATCTGTGCAGTTTGATTGTTCTACCACGGTAAATTATTATTGTTATACCAGATTTATATAGCGCCCTTTTCATGATAAACGCGTTCAAAGGCGCTTTACATATAGCAAATGCAGTCACACAGGGCGCGAAATTCATCCTCTGCTAGTACAGACACAGAGCGATCTGACCAGAGGGACAGAGTGAGGTAAAGCCCCCAGAACAGACAGAGAGAACTTTTTAGATACAGACGTGTCCGGCTAACTTAGCCTAGCTCTTTGCGAATAGACAGTCTGGTTCTTTAACGTGCCTGGTGTATAGCACCAATACACGCGAAGCTGTCTTTCCTGGGAAGAACCAGTACAGGCCTCTAGTTTGGTGGGAGACACTCAAGAGCATCTCAGAAATTTCCAGTGCCTGGACCTGGATTCGAACCCCGGACCTCTGGATTGACAGTCAAGCGTGTTACCACTAGACCACCGGCCCACCTATAATTATTTTGATTTATCAAGAAGCATGGTTGTCAGAGGGCATGGCCACTGTATGAAACTTCTCAGAAACTGGATCAGAAACGGCTAATTCACGCAAATGTTCCTTACAATGTAGGTGATTATCTACTAGGTATGATCAGGTTGTTCCAATTCATCAAAAACATGGATGCCAGAGCTGAGAATAGAAAATGTTTTAAACAAAATCGTCCTCTAAACTTGGCAGTGCATATTTTTCATGGGCTGTTGATGACATTGACAAAGCAAAAAGCACATTCACTTTTGAAACCTTGAATTTGAGGTTTCTTAGTTAAAGGTCATGGTCTCTATTAGTAGTCAGATGAAGGTATTATGTGTTGATATTTTTTTGTTTTTAAAAAATGGTGTTTGATTATAGGACTGAGACTAAATTCATTGCATTATCTGTTATGCTGTTAGAATTGACATCATAATGTTCTCTCACTGGTCTTCATGTCAACCATAGCCATTGTTTTTCCAGAATATACAATGCTTAACTTCTTTTTTTGTTCAACTGACAAAACAGTCAAATCACTAATATAAGATCTCGTGTTATTTCAGAAATCCATGATAGAAGATGATGAGGAGGAAACCTGGTATTACTTTCTCATGTTTACATTAGCTCTGGTCAATATCAGGAGTACCAGCTTCTGTCAGGAGAAATGTTGGCATAATAAAAAGCAACCGGTTACTCAAGGTTGGTCTTCAAGTGTGCTGAAACATTTCCTTTGACTGTACAGTGGGTACTGTAGCAGATAGGTGGAAAGATTTGTTTGTTGGTTTAGCTAGGGTGATATTGTTATTTTAATATTCTAATGTCATAAAAATCGTGTTTATTTTCATTGAAACATGGCAATATTAATGTAACATCATGTATTATATACTGATATAGTATAGGTAATATTTGTTTCTATTCAAGACATGTGGAAAATGATGCATTTATGGGTGGAATTATTTTTATAATTGGTTAGAGAAATAATGTCCTCATTGGTGTAAGAACAGGAAACAATATTAGAATAATTCATCTTTGAGTTTACTAAAAGGCCATTACAATAGGTAAAATAACAAACAATTAATTTTATGATGGGATGTAGGATAAATCCTACTTTCTGATGTATTATGAAAAGTCCTAAATGATTTTGATATTTTCAGATAGTCAAACTACTGACTTATATAAAGAATTGAGCCCAGGAACCAGTCAACAACCTGAAACAGAGAAGCAGTCAACACAAGGGAGGGAATCAGTGGGCTACAGTTTCATTGACCTTCTGTGTTACGTGTTTTATCTACCCTTGTACTTTACTGGTCCTATTTTGACATATGATCTCTTTAAAGACCAGGTATGATGATATGAAACTTTGTTTTGTGTGTTTTATTGGGTTTAACGTCACATCGACTCATTTATCGGTCATATAGTGACATTACAGCTATTTGTGATGGAGGAAGACCACAGTGTCCATTTGTGCATCATTTCAGGTAGTCTGTATTCAGACCCAGTATTTAAGTTTTGTATAATTATATCCCTTTTCTTCTCATAACTCTAGATAATCAGAGCCTAGAAAGATCGTTCAGAATAGATAAGAGAAATTATCAAAAAAATTTAAAAAGACTATTTAGTTGGTAGCCAGACTACATTTCAGGCACTACCCAAACACATTTGTTTAATGGATTAAATGAAATTATTAGCTGTAAACAGTAATAGATTTTATTATATACCTAAACCCGCCCACTTAGCTTAGTAGGTAGAGCGTCGGTCTACGGATGGCGGGGTCGCGAGTTTGATCCTCGGGCTGGGCGTATGTTCTCCATGACTATTTGATAAATGACATTGTGTCTGAATTCATTAGTCCTCCACCTCTGATTCATGTGGGGAAGTTGGCAGTTACTTGCGGAGAACAGGTTTGTACTGGTACAGAATCCAGGAACACTGGTTAGGTTAACTGCCCGTCATTACATGACTGAAATACTGTTGAAAAACGGCGTTAAACCCAAAACAAACAGACAAATATAAAATCTGTCAAAACTACGGTTTTGTACCTTTTGTGTTGCCGTACTATTTTCATTTACTATGCATGACCTGACACATTTCGATAAATAGCGCACACACAAACTTCACTCATTTCTATTCTAAAATCGACAGTCAAGATTTCTTACGAAAACAAAACAGCATACAAAGAGGTGGACATATATAATAAAAGGGTCATTACAACAGTAGCTAGATCTGGATTTTTTTTTTTTCGGCTCTTGTGGATTTGGAAGGTTGGATCACACTCGGTGCTTGCGCGCCTCATGAGATCCGATCTTGCAAAATCCACTTGAGTCGGATACATCATCCCAGATCGAGCTACTATTATAATAACCCTATAGTATGTATGCAGGTAATGATACATCTGGATTACCTCCCTTTGATTAAAGAAAATATTATATTTCAGATGAATGCACCAGCACCAGAAAACACAAGAGGGCACCTGAAACTACAGTTCTTACACCTGCTAAGATTCTGTTTCTGGGCCATGTTTAATGAGTTTCTACTGCACTTCCTGTATTTTAATGCCCTACAGCACAGTACGGCTGTACTGAGATCCGTGTCACTGTTTACCTTGGCTGGTATTGGCTACCTCCACGGACAGTTCTTCATGGTCAAATATCTCGTCATGTTTGGATTACCAGGGACAATAGCAAAGTTTGATTATCTGAATCCGCCGGACGGACCAAAATGCATCTCTTATATATATTTATACTCTGACATGTGGAAGTAAGTAAAAAAAGAACAAAAAATAAAATAAGCTCTTTTATGTTTAAAGATATAAAAACAGGCTTCAGACAGACCTTGAAAAGTCCCTTACTTTGATGCTAGTTTTTAAAACCCTTTTGAAAATACGTAAAATCTTTAAATACCTGTAAAAGTACTTTTAATAAAAAAAATGTTTGAATTTCATCCGAAACTTACTGAAAAGCATTCTGTCAGCAACTGAACTTGTTTGTGGAAAGAATAAATTTTAAAAAGAAATAGTAAAACTTAAAATAATTGAAAAAAAAATATACCATTTTATCACTTTCCAACTTTATCATAATTTACAAAGAGTACAATTTCTGCTAAAAAAACGTTTAAGGATAATGTTTAAAAAACATGTACTTTCAAGAAAAATGTCCTTAAAAAGTAAAAGGAAGTACTTGAAAAGTCCTTGAAGTGTACTTGATTTTTTCCCCCTTTCTCCTGTTGGTTTAACCACTTGTGTATAAATAGCTGCTACTTGATTCATCAATGACGTGGATATTTTAGCGGGAACAAAAACGTTCTACCTCAATCTGCAATACGTCTCATATAAGCCTGTTATCCCCAGTGCTTTTTATATATGAGCCGTGCCATGAGAAAACCAACATAGTGGGTTTGCGACCAGCATGGATCCAGACCAGCCTGCGCATCCGCGCAGTCTGGTCAGGCTCCATGCTGATCGCTTTTAAAGCCTATTGGAATTGGAGAAACTGTTAGCGAACAGCATGGATCCTGACCAGACTGCGCGGATGCGCAGGCTGGTCTGGATCCATGCTGGTCGCAAACCCACTATGTTGGTTTTCCCATGGCACGGCTCATATGCTCATTTTGTGTCTAGATTATAAGTGAATAATCAATTAATGTATTACCTTTAAACTTGGCATATATGTAGGTGGAAATAGGTTGATATGATAGCACAGGAACCAGTTTGGTAGGTCAAAGGTCAATTTCACAAATGGAGCTCTAATAATGTCGGGTTTGTCCCTCACATTTGATGTCCAGATCATAATGACCATTCAAGGTATTGACTTCAATCTCAGCATGTAGATTGACGTCAATGAGACAATGTCCATACTGCACGAACCAGGTCAATAGGTCAAAGGTCAAGGTCACAGTAAGGTCAAATCTGTCTGTGATACATGTCCAGAGTAGACCTTAAAATCCATTCAAGGTATTGACAGATAGGTGGTGATGAGATGACGTGCAGAGCACATTAACTTGGTCAGTAGGTCAAAGGTCAAGGTCACAAATTGTGTTGAAATGTTAGATCTGTCCTTTGTACTTTGTGTCAGGCACACAACTTCAAATCTATATAAGGTAAACTTGACTGAAAAATGCAAATGAAAATACTCAATCAAAATATGTTATTGATGATAAAATTAAGGCTACATAAGATATTTTAAAAATATAATGAATTCTGATAAACTGTCATTAGAATGACATTTAATGTCAATATATACATGATGTAATTATAAATAACGATCAAAAAATTTTTTTACATGAAAATGTGAATATTATGAAGTGATTAATATTAGTTCAGAGCTTATTTTGCCCACATCCAAGATGGAGTGTATACAGATTTGGCATTGTCCATTTGGTTGTTTGTCCGTATGTGCGTTCTTGCAACCCTGTCTGTCTGAAATTGAAAATGTGTATACTTCAAAAAGTATTTTAATTAGAATCACCATACCTGATGATTATAAATTAGCATAGTATTATCCCCCTTGACCCAGTGAAAGTGAGTTTTTCCTCTTGATTTAGTTTAAAAAGAAAAAAAACTGAAAATGCTCATAATTCAAAAAGTATTTTAGCTAGAATCACCAAACCACTTGTAATTATTTATTAGCAAAAATCTTTGCTCACATGATGTAGAATTATCCCCCTTGAGCAAGTAAAAGCAGTTTTCCACTGATTTGGTAAAAAGATCAGGATTTTTTATGGTATCGAAGTAACCTATAGATGCACAGTAATGAAGATCACTATTTATTGCCCTTTAATTGTTTTACAATCCATGAATACCTTAATAACAAAAAAATCCATTGATGGATCTTCATAAAATTTCATACAAATATAGATCACTATAGGGTGGTGGTGCACACATAGCTTTTGTCAGTATTTCTTCAGTAATTGCACAGAGTTATTACCCCTCAATTTTTTTTTTATTTACTTCTGTCTGTCTGTCTGTCTGTGTGTCCATCTGTCACAAATCTTGTTTGCTCTCTAAGTAAAACATTTTTCATCCGATCTTCACAATGTGTTTGACCATAAGTCCTCGGCCAAGTTCAGTTACTAGCCAAATCGGCCCAGGCACTTCAGAATTATGTCCCTTGAATAACTGAACAGAGTTGTGCTTGAATCAGTAAACCAAAAACTTCTGAACTGAGTGGCCCTTGAATCACTAAACCAAAACTTACTAAACTGAGTGGCCCTTGAATTTCTGAACCAAAACTTACTCCTGAAGTGTACTTTTTTTACTATTCAGTTGATTAGGCAATTCTGGGAGACATGCGCTTTTCTTTAAAGCAGCTCTAGTTTTATCTTTCAAAATATATGTCCCCTCATTTACAAAAGAACCACTTTGGCAAGTAATATGTATTCACAGGGTTTGCTTGTTATCATGGATGTTTTTGTTGTGTCAGTCAAAACTAAATCCCAAAATTGCTTGATTGACATTAGAATTCACCAAGGCATATAATGTCCTCATTAACCCTTACCATGCTGAACTCTACTTTTGCGACCAGTGGAGATCATGGTCAGCCTGCACATCTGTGCAGTCTGATCATGACTGTTTGCCATTCTGTCAGTATCTTTTTGGTAAGCACCCTTTTTAAAAGTTAATGGTACTGTCCAAATTGAAAGAGGGACATGGTCACTACAGAAATTTAGCAGGGTAAGGGTTAATTACAGCTTTGGACAAAACCCAATTTAATGCCAACAAAAATCAGTTTCTAATTTAAATGATTTATTCCTCAGATTGACTTCCATATGGCTTAAGGTAATTACAAAAAAGTTGTAATTCCTCATTAGTCGTGACATTATTGTTATCAGTTTGACACAAACGGAAACAAAATCTTGGTTTAAAATCATCTTTTAATTATCTTCACCTCATTAGAAAAGATTGAAACTTAATGTAGCTGCAAGGTGCTACTTAACCCTTAGCATGCTGCAGGCGAATTTAACAGCCTTTGCAAACAGCTTGGAACCAGATCAGACGCCGATTAAATCGGCGTCTGATCAGGTTCCGAGCTGTTTGCTACTCTGACAATATTACTTCCAATTTGGAGCAAATTGAATGAACTTTACAATTTTAGCAGACGACATTTCCAGCAGACGACAATTCATCTAGCATGCTAAAGGTTAATATAGCTGTGAGGCATTACTTCATGTAAAAGCACTTAGTTTAATACACTGATTTGTTCTAAATAATTCGGGTAGACTTCTTTAAGCTTAAACAGTACAGTCAAACCTGTATTAAAGGGCCATACTAAGGCTAAGGCAAAAGTGGTCTTTTTTTTTTTACAGGTGCCATGGTGTTCATTCACAGGTAAAATCAGTTGAAAAGGTTTTTAGAAATTAAACTAGTAGACTTAACAGCCAAATGCAGTCTGTACCAGGGCTCCGGAATTTTTGATAACTCAGTCGGTCCGAAACGAAAATCCTGACATCGGCCCTACCCCACCCACCGCATTCCCAATATTACATATTTTGTAAAACGTGATAGAGTAAAGAAATAAGCATGTCATGCATTAAAACTGAGTTACTGGTCACCGTGAGTTACCATACAATGAAGACAGTTATTCAGCGTCATGTGTGATCGTTACTTTGTTTAAATTTCGATGTTTTTTTTTCGAGAAAATACTTGCAAGGATACAAGTGTCGCGGCATTGACACCGCGTGCGTAACTAGTCTAAAAGCCAACGCACGTGACTTTGGTACCGTATACACGGCATATACTTTGTGATGTTTCCTCATTCTTTGACAGAATTCTATAAAATACAATGTGTCAAAGTGAATTACACGACACATATTCTCTGCTACACAGTCTCAGTATTTTAAGAATACTCTCCCGCGGACCGAATTGTTACGTTATGTGAACTTCCCGCATGAACAGTACCAAAAGGTCACGCGGGTTGGCCACGGATATTTCATTTTACTTACATTGTACTTCAATAAGCAACTACATTTTATAAAGTTATATGTTCTCTTCTGATGTAAACAAAATTTCAATTTGAAATGTTTTTTAAAAGACCGATTTGATAAACAGCGCCACTCCGGTTTTCTTTATCATTCGTGTTTGCCAGTCCATTTTTTTTCTTTTTCTTTTTTGTACAGTCGGGTTGCAAAGACAATTTTCTGCACTTGTTTCAACTGGAGCCCCAACAAATGAATCATGTAATTTTTAGCTTGACTATTCGAAGAATAGTCTAGCTATTCTACTCACCCTGTCGTCGGTGTCGGCGTCGGCGTCAGCGTCATACCTTGGTTAAGTTTTTGCATGCAAGTACATACAGCTATCATTTAAAGGCATATAGCTTTGAAACTTATTTATTCTTTTTCTAGGTCAATTACCAACCTCTCTGGGTCAAGTCCCATAACTCTGACATGTATTTTGAGCAAATTATGCCCCCTTTTAGACTTAGAAAATTTTGGTTAAAGTTTTACATGCAAGTTACTATCTCCAAAACTAGTGCAGATATTGAATTGAAACTTCACATGTGTCTTCGGGGTTATAAAACTAGTTGATAGCACCAAGTCCCATAACTCTGACCTTCATTTTTGCCAAATTATGCCCCCTTTTGGACTTAGAAAATTCTGGTTAAAGTTTTGTGTGCAAGTACATACAGCTATTACTAAAAGGCATATAGATTTGAAACTTATTTTTTCTTTTTCTAGATCAATTACCTACCTCACTGGGTCAAGCCCCATAACTCTGACATGTACTTTGGCCAAATTATGCCCCCTTTTGGACTTAGAAAATTCTGGTTAAAGTTTTGCGTGCAAGTACATACAGCTATTACTAAAAGGCATATAGATTTGAAACTTTTTATGCCCCCGAAGGGAGGCATATAGTTTTTGAACCGTCTGTCCGTCTGTCGGTCTGTCGGTCTGTCAGTCTATCGGTCTGTCAGTCTGTCAGTCTGTCCGCAATTTTCGTGTCCGGTCCATATCTTTGTCATGGATGGATGGATTTTCAAATAACTTGGCATGAATGTGTACCACAGTAAGACGACGTGTCGCGCGCAAGACCCAGGTCCGTAGCTCAAAGGTCAAGGTCACACTTAGACATTAAAGGATAGTGCATTGATGGGCGTGTCCGGTCCATATCTTTGTCATCGATGGATGGATTTTCAAATAACTTGGCATGAATGTGTACCACAGTAAGACGACGTGTTGCGCGCAAGACCCAGGTCCGTAGCTCAAAGGTCAAGGTCACACTTAGACATTATAGGATAGTGCATTGATGGGCGTGTCCGGTCCATATCTTTGTCATCGATGGATAGATTTTCAAATAACTTGGCATGAATGTGTACCACAGTAAGACGACGTGTCGCGCGCAAGACCCAGGTCCATAGCTCAAAGGTCAAGGTCACACTTAGACGTTAAAGGTCATTTTTCATGATAGTGCATTGATGGGCGTGTCCGGTCCATATCTTTGTCATTCATGCATGGATTTTAAAATAACTACGCATGAATGTGTGACACAGTAAGACGACCTGTCGTGCGCAAGACCCAGCTCCGTAGGTCAAAGGTCCTAAACTCTAACATCGGCCATAACTACTCATTCAAAGTGCCATCGGGGGCATATGTCATCCTATGGAGACAGCTCTTGTTTTTTCTTTTTCTAGGTCAATTACCGACCTCACTGGGTCAAGTCCCATAACTCTGACACATATTTTGGGCAAATTATGCCCCCTTTTGGACTTAGAAAATTCTGGTTAAAGTTTTACATGCAAGTAACTATCTCCAAAACTACTACAGATATTAAATTGAAACTTCACATGTGTCTTCGGGGTTATAAAACTAGTTGATAGCACCAAGTCCCATAACTCTGACATGTATTTTGGGCAAATTATGCCCCCTTTTGGACTTAGAAAATCCTGGTTAAAGTTTTGCTTGAAAGTACATACATCTATTACCAAAAGGCATATAGTTTTGAAACTTATTTATTCTTTTTCTAGGTCAATTACCAACCTCACTGGGTCAAGTTCCATAACTCTTAACATGTATTTTGAGCAAATTATGCCCCCTTTTGGACTTAGAAAATTCTGGTTAAAGTTTAACATGCAAGTTACTATCCCCAAAACTAATGCAGATATTGAATTGAAACTTAACATGTTTCTTCGGGGTTATAAAACTAGTTGATAACATCAAGTCCCATAACTCTGATATGTATTTTGGTCAAATTATGTCCCCTTTCGAACTTAAAACTCTTTTGATATTTAACATTTTGGGTAATAATTTCCTGCTTCTGTGACAATATTTCGAATAGTCGAGCTTGGCTGTCTTACGGACAGCTCTTGTTTCAAATCCAGTAATTATAAAAATTGTTTTTATCGGTTTTCCGTCTGATGTCTCATTAAATCAAGACCTATAATGTACAATTATAGCTCTTTGATTAAATGCGATGACCATTTGTTTTTTACCATGATCAAACATAGCCTTTTGAAATAAACCATCCGTTGGATTCTAAATAAAAGAAGTGGATCCCCGTCGAAATGATTTGGATCCAGTCAGAAACATTTGGAAACCAGTCAAAAATGTTTAATAAACTGCAGTCGGCTGTCTGCAAACATTAAAGGATGTGCCGCGCGAGCACTGATTGCGTCATGTGCTAATTACGGACCGATCATCAAGGTGACAATCGGACCGTTTGACACGTTATTGATTATCTGAGGGTGCGACCAACAATTTCCTGCTTGGCAGGTGATCGTGTATTGAGATATCAGACCGAAATTTATATTTTTCTCCATTTTTATGGGACCGATTTTTTTCCGTTTGTTCACTTCACGAATCAGTCCGAAAAGTCAAAAATCGGTCCAAAACCGACAAACCGGCAAATTTCCGAAGCCCTGGTCTGTACTATTCAAAGGTACCGGTATATACTGGTAGTTATAAATTGACAGTGACATACATAAAGCCAGGTCAGTGTGTCTGATATCTAAATATAGTGTTTAATTAATGTAGCATGCACAGTATTTGTGTATTTAGTTCAGTTTAAACCACACTTTGTTTCTACAGTGTAAAATATTTATTTATTTTTGTTTTTAAAACTATACTGAAAAACAGGTTGAATAAGTTTTCAGACATTAATTCAGGGAGGGCCTTTATTGTCGACTCTTCATTCATCTTTTAAAATAGCTGTATAATATACCAAAGTTATCAGAATGAATTTCATGAAGTTCCTGTTGGAGAAAAAGTAGGCCACAAGGTTGTGGTGGGTCTTTAACCTTTCGCCTGTTGGGGGTAAGTGATTCTGCCTTTGCGACCAGTGCAGACCAAGACCAGCCTGCACATCCATGCAGGCCGATCATGGTCTGCACTGTTCGCTATTCAGTCACTGAATTTTCTGTGAACAACCCTTCAAACAATTAGTGGTACTGCCCAAATTGAATGATAGACCAGTCCATTTTAGAAATTAAGCAGGGTAAAGGTTTACAAAAGTTAGACTGTACTTGTACCATATGTAGAGATATAGTGATGAAAGGATTTTTATTCCTGCTATATTATCAAGTCAGAGCCTGACTTTGATCTCTGTAATTTACTTAAAATAGTTCCTGTGTTGTTGTACATATTTATCTTGTTTGTTTGATGATATTATTATAGACTGAGGCACACGGCTAGAAATTGTACTTTTATATTTTTTCAGATTGTTTGACAGGGGTTTATACAGCTTTTTAAAAAGGTAATATTAATTTTTTAAAGGTTTTTATATGGTGTACTGTTTTGACCATAACTACATATGATAAAATCTAAACAACAAAATGTTGAAAAGTTGAGCCCTATGTGGTTCTGGGACGATCTGTGTATGAAAAGAATTGGAACCACTGCCTTACCCTTGCATGATCGTAAGAGGCGACTAATAGGGTCTTAACACTTTGTTTTGCTGTAACTCTGTGATTCCAGCAGGTATGCAAACTTTGATTCCATACCTCAGGTTTTTATTTCGATGTAAATGAGATGTGAAACCAAAATTTGTAGTCCTGTTTGGCGCCATATAACCTATACTGTGTTGGTGCGCTGTAAAACCCAAATAAATAAAGAAACAACTTAACCATGACAATGTAAAGTAAAAAATCATGACAGTTAAACTTCTTTTCAATATTGTGGTTTTTACCTTTCGGTCATTGAGATGTGTTGTTGACTTTTCAGCATTATAGTATTGTACTATTTTCAAGATTTTTATATGTGGCAGTGGGAATCGTACTTTCAGTTTCTATAATCTCTCAACACTGTAATCTATATAATATAATCTCTAGATTATATAAAACCATAACATGCTGAGTCACAAGGAGGATCTGTTCCTTGAAAACCTTTCTGCAGATATAACCATGCCAATTCCTAAAGAGATATGATCCCAAGACCTCCCATGTTAGTGACAGATACACCATTTAAAATAATCTGCTGCACCTTTCAGTCTCAGTCCTAACATTTTTAATGCCTCCGAAGGGAGGCATATAGTTTTTGAACCGTCTGTCAGTCTGTCTGTCAGTCTGTCCGCAATTTTCGTGTCCGGTCCATATCTTTGTCATCGATGGATGGATTTTCAAATAACTTGGCATGAATGTGTACCACAGTAAGACGACGTGTCGCGCGCAAGACCCATGCCCGTAGCTCAAAGGTCAAGGTCACACTTAGACATTAAAGGATAGTGCATTGATGGGCGTGTCCGGTCCATATCTTTGTCATCGATGGATGGATTTTCAAATAACTTGGCATGAATGTGTACCACAGTAAGACGACGTGTCGCGCGCAAGACCCAGGTCTGTAGCTCAAAGGTCAAGGTCACACTTGGACGTTAAAGGATAGTGCATTGATGGGCGTGTCCGGTCCATATCTTTGTCGTCCATGGATGGATTTTCAAATAACTTGGCATGAATGTGTACCACTGTAAGACGACGTGTCGCACGCAAGACCCAGGTCCGTAGGTCAAAGGTCAAGGTCACACTTAGACGTTAAAGGATAGTGCATTGATGGGCGTGTCCGGTCCATATCTTTGTCATCGATGGATGGATTTTCAAATAACTTGGCATGAATGTGTACTACAGTAAGACGACGTGTCACACGCAAGACCCAGGTCCGTAGCTCAAAGGTCAAGGTCACACTTAGACATTAAAGGTCATTTTTCATGATAGTGCATTGATGGGCGTGTCCGGTCCATATCATTGTCATTCATGCATGGATTTTAAAATAACTACGCATGAATGTGTGACACAGTAAGACGACGTGTCGCGTGCAAGACCCAGCTCCGTAGGTCAAAGGTCCTAAACTCTAACATCGGCCATAACTATTCATTCAAAGTGCCATTGGGGGCATTTGTCATCCTATGGAGACAGCTCTTGTTTTTAGCTCACCTGTCACAAAGTGACAAGGTGAGCTTTTGTGATCGCACAGCGTCCGTCGTCCGTCGTCCGTCCGTCCGTGCGTGCATCTGTGCGTAAACTTTTGCTTGTGACCACTCTAGAGGTCACATTTTTCATGGGATCTTTATGAAAGTTGGTCAGAATGTTCTCCTTGATGATATCTAGGTCAAGTTTGAAACTGGGTCACGTGCAGTCAAAACTAGGTCAGTAGGTCTTAAAATAAAAAAACTTTGTGACCTCTCTAGAGGCCATATTTTTCATGGGATCTTTATGAAAATTGGTCAGAATGTTCACCTTGATGATATCTAGGTCAAGTTTGAAACTGGGTCACGTGTGGTCAATAACTAGGTCAGTAGGTCTAAAAATAGAAAAACCTTGTGACCTCTCTAGAGGCCATATTTTTCAAGAGATCTTCATGAAAATTGGTCAGAATGTTCATCTTGATGATATCTAGGTCAAGTTCGAAACTGGGTCAACTGCGATCAAAAACTAGGTCAGTAGGTCTAAAAATAGAAAAACCTTGTGATGTCTCTAGAGGCCATATTTCTCAATGGATCTTCATGAAAATTGGTGAGAATGTTCAGCATGATGATATCTAGGTCAGGTTTGTAACTGGGTCATGTGCGGTCAAAAACTAGGTCAGTAGGTCAAATAATGAAAAAACCTTGTGATCTCTCTAGAGGCCATTTTTTTCATGGGATCCGTATGAAAATTGGTCTAAATGTTCATCTTGATGATATCTAGGTCAAGTTTGAAACTGGGTCAACTGCAATCAAAAACTAGGTCAGTAGGTCTAAAAATAGAAAAACTTTGTGACCTCTCTAGAGGCCATACTTTTGAATGGATCTTCATGAAAATTGGTCAGAATTTCCACCTTGATGATATCTAGATCAAGTTTGCAACTGGGTCACGTGCCATCAAAAACTAGGTCAGTAAGTCAAATAATAAAAAAACCTTGTGACCTCTCTGGAGGCCATATTTTTCATGAGATCTTCATGAAATTTAGTGAGAATATTCACCTTTATGATATCTAGGTCACATATCTTCAAAAACTAGGTCAATAGGTCAAATAAAAGAAAAACCTTCTGACCTCTCTAGAGGCCATATTTTTCAATGGATCTTGAAGAAAATTGGTCAGAATTTTTATCTTGATGATTTCTAGGTCAAGTTCAAAACATGAGCTCAAAAACTAGGTCACTATGTCAAATAATAGAAAAAACAACATCATACTCAAAACGGGTCTGTGGGAACAGGTGAGCTTTCAGGCCCAAATCATGGTCCTCTTTTTTTAATTTTTTAGCTAGCATCAAAGAACAGGAGGTTTGGACCACCAGTGCATCCGTTCACACACTTGGCATTTACAGATTTCAGTGCCCACTATTCTTAAGGGTGTTTTTGCTTTTTGGACATAACTTTGCCTCTCATCGATGTGGTTCGGCCTCACCGAGGCTTTTAATTTTTTTTCTTGGGAACCCCACCAGCGGCGTACGGAAGGTCGGTGGTTCTACCCGGTGCCACCCTTGATAAATAATCACAAGGAAAACCAGGGTCTTCCTCAACCATCATAGCTGGAAAATTACCATATGACCTATAATGTGTGACGACATTAAACCCAACAAAACAAACAAAAAAAGGTCACCTTTAGCAGGCATTCATGATTCATCATTTTAATGACCCCCTCTTTTTTTGTCTTTTATAATTGCTTTGGAAAATTTGTTTTTACAGCCAGGTCTGATATTATACCAGGAAGTAGATAGAATTTCCACATATTCCTACCTGATTTGATATAATACATATTCAATTTACTTAATACTGTTTTCTATAGAAGTTTTCATTACGGGTGTAATTTTAGAAATCCAATCGATAGTATTTCTGTTAAATCATTTCTGTTCCCTTTGGTGTTAATAATATGATGCTGTTTCAAAACCTTGATAATTATTAAAGTGATTATTTTGGAGTTGAGAATTTATAAAGCTTCTGTTAATCAGATCTGTTGTTAGGACCTCTGTACCAAGTGGAAAAGGGACGACTTCGAACCACTTCCCTTTCCCTATGTGGGTTTTGAGCCCACGGAATTCTTATGGGGAAACCGTCATTGGGCTTATGGAAGGTTGGAGGTTCACCTATTTCCCCCCCTTCCAAAAAACAGCACAAGGGGCACCTGGGTCTTCCTCCAGCCCTGGAAAGTCTCATATGACCTAAAGTTGTCTTTTTGTGAAAAACCCCAAACAAAACAACAAAAGATTCTGCATCCCAGTTTTGACATCTAAAGTATAAACAGGTTTAAATAAAATTAGCCCCACCAGGGAAAAAACCCAACAAGTGGTTTTGCGCCGCAGGATCCAACCAGCCTGCCACCCACGCTGTCTGTCGACCCGTTTTTCGTTTTTAAAAGGGCCTTAAAATTTGGAAAAACTTTTAAAACCCAAAAAGGACCGACCAACTGCGCGGTTTGCTTTTTGCTTCATTTAAAAAGATTTTTTTTTCATTTTTCGAATTTTTTTAGTTTTTGTGATTTTTACTCTAAACAAACCCCGGTATTATATTAAAATCTCATGTAAAATTGTACATGTGAGCCCTTTTTAAAGGGGTTATTCGGGGTAACCAAGGACCTAAGTTGGCTAAAATTTTTTTCTCACACCCCTTTGTTATTTCATTAGTATTGACTTACATTTTCTTTCAAAAAACACTAATTATAGATATATGAAAGTGATGGTTTTAAACTAGAGTCAAGTAGTAAAATTTAAATGATCTTTAAAGGGGATCCTAGGTGTTTTCCTAAAAGATAAACTCAGTGTTATTTAATGATATACAATAACCATAAGGCTCTGGTATTGTGAAATCATAATTTTCATGGGGGACTAATTTTCATTGATCTCATTGTGTTGATCCACATAAAGAACAGTAAGGGAACTAATTTTTTTCTTGTGTTGCCTGTGTCATATCCTCATATAGCCTATGTCAAATCTTCATATAGCTGTATCAGATTGTCAAATCTTCATGTTGCCTGTATCAAATTCTCAAGTTGCCTGTGTCAAATTCTTAAGTTGCAGTGTCAAATTCTTAAATTTCGTGTAAAATTCTAAATTGTCTGTTCAAATTCCAGTTTTGTTTTTTGTCTTTTCCCCTAAAGTTGTCTTTCATTTTCTCAAGTTTCCTTTGTAAAATTTTCATATAGCTATAAATTGACAAATCTTCATGTTGCATGTTTCAAATTCTTAAGTTGTCTGTGTCAAACTTCCAAGTTGCCTGTGTCAGATCTTGTAGCCAGTGTCTTATCTTGTTACCTGTGTCAAATATTCTTGTTGCCGTAATACTAAATCCACAAGTTGCCCATGTAGTCTCAATTTTCATGTTCTTGTGCCAAATCCTCAAGTTGCCTGTGTCAAATTTTCATGTTGTCTGTATAAAATCTGCATGTTGCTGTGAAAAACTTCATGTTGCCTGCTTGGAAGCGAACCTTTTCATTTAGGAACCATCCGTGGCTCATACACAGTTGGGCTTTCTATGGGGTTCCTGCCCGTGCCGAAGCTTTCCCAAAGGGGCCCCCCAGGGAATTCCCCATAAAAAGCAGTTTTAAAGCTAGAAAGGTGTTTAACCCCAAAAATTGTTATTCTACTCAAAACCTAACAGAAGTATTTCAAACCAAAACTCACTATAAATATTTATTTTTATTTACAAGTCATTTATGTACATGAATTTAAAAGTACTCCTAAGTTTAAAAATTCTAAACAGCAGGGGTGTAACTGTTTTAAGTTAGTAACCTATTTCGCTATTTTTTAAAGCTTTTAAACCTGATTAGTTAAAAATATAATTTAACTCAGGTAAGTTTTTCAAAAAAGTCTTTTTTTCTGTTCTCACAAAGGACCTATACAGTAAAAAAGTGCAATCTGTGGTTAAAAAATTCTCTTTTATCTGATCGGGACGAAAAAAAAGGGGATGCTAAGGTTTTTAGCTTTAACCTTTGGTAAACTTCAAAACCTTGGGTAAGTTTTTTACTGCATACAAAAAGAAAGATTTCAAGGATTCAGGAAAAATTGCACTATCCACTTTCAAAATAAAGGAATTGGCCAGGGGGGTTTTTGAAATTTTTTGATAATTAAAACAAGTATGAAAAATTAAGCAAAAACTCAAAGGGGAAATAAACGTGAAACTTTGAAACGTTACATCCTGACTGCTAAAGGCTGGAGACTGATACTTAATTAAAATTAGAAAAAAAAAATTGCACCCGACTGCCCCCTTTTTGTATGAAAAACCCCTTTTGAATGTTTTTATTTGAAATAGACATAAAATCTGGTAAAATTTGGTACTGTTGTACCAAATTGGAATTTTCCCAAGTCCTCGTTTGTTCTGCAACCCATTAAAGCATGCATTCTCATTTCTCGGTAAAAATTTTTTCCACTCGAAAAAATCTTTTAAACTTTTTTTTCTGTCAGACATTTTTTTTTTCATAGGTTAGCACAAAAGGGTTTTAGATATTTTAATGGATTTTATGGGAAAAAAGGGTTTTTAGTGAACAATGTTTTCTATCAGCAAATTTAGGGCTATTTTTGACGATCTGATAGTTCTATCTTTTAGGAAGAAAAATTTAATATATCTTTTATAAAAAAAAAAAATATCTGCAAATACCTTTTTAGTTTATTTATTTAAAGGGGAAAAATGTTGTTTGTTCATAAAATAGAGCATTTTGATTTGTCGGTTAATTTGGGAAAGAATCGGGTGATGGGTTATATTGTTGACTTGAAATATTTCCTCCGTTTTTTGTTTTTAAGGCAAAGTTTGGAAATTTTTGTATCTCGGGTTGTGGAATAGGTAAAAACACCCGTCCTGCATAACACAAGGGAAGGGGGGGGGGGGGGTTATTGTGCTCCCCCCCCCCCCCCCCACAACACACCCCACATTTTGTTCTTTTGTTTTTCCTTTTTCATTACGCAGGGAAAAATTACCATAAAGCACCTTGATATGGTGTTTTTCCATTAAGAATCGTGTTTTATAGACCTTTAAATGCTATAAAAAAAAACAAGTTGGCACAGGATTTATTTTTTGCTGTGCTCACTTTCTGTGAAAAGACCTGTCTGTTTCTCAGGTTGGCCATATATTGCTAATGCTCTACTATACACACCAGTTTCAATTTAAAAAAGAGCAAACTTTTAACGTTAACACACAAACATAAGATTTTATAGTAAATTGAAATTAAAGAAAATAAAAAAAAAACAAATTTTAATTGCAGGTATATCTATGTGCCATGTGGTGGTTCACAGGCGGGCTTTCATCGGCAGATTATCGGGTCATTGCTGTGTTTTACGTATATTTTCTACTGGCACGGTGCTGAGTACTATATACTACTGTGGATTCTGCTGAACTATATGGGTGTCTCCTTAGAGAAGATTGGATCTGTGATATGTAGTATATCTGTAGTTAAACATATTGAGGTATTTTTTTAGTATGTTTTTCCATTCTGCAATATCTGTCAGATCAAAGTAATCCAAGTTTTAACTTCAAGAAGAAATTTTTTGAATAAATTTAAAAATCTCAATGTAGAAGAAAATATTTGAGTGTATTTTTCCAAGTAGTGTCTAAAATGAAGACTTTATAACTGAATCAGATAAAATATCATATAAAAATCATTTGACACCAAAATTCCCGTTTTCTCTTCCATCCTATAAATTATTAAAAACTTAAATGTTTGTAAATATTTCACAAAATTATTTTTTACTTTTTTGGGCTGGTTTTAAATAATTTTTTAAGTTACTTTTACTAAATTTTATACTGGTTTGTAAATAATTTCTAAGTTATTTTATTAGCCCCCTGTCCCAAAGTGACAAGGTGACTTTTTTTGATCGCGCGGTGCCGCTTGCGCCTCCTCCGTAAACTTTTGCTTGGACCCTCTAGAGGCAATTTTTGTGGATCTTTATGAAAATTGGTCAGAATGTTCATCTTGATGAATCAGGGCGTTTTGAACTGGGCAAGTGCCAAACAAAACTAGGTCAGTAGGGCAAAATAGAAAAAAAACCTTTTACCCTCTAAGCCCCTATATTTCGAGATCTTCCGAAAATTGGGCAAATGTTTATCTTTAGATATCTAGGGGGGTTCGAAAATGGGCCGTGCATAAAAAAAAAGGTCGTAGTTAAAATAGAAAAACCCTTTTGACCTCTCAGAGGCCATATACACAAAATCTTTATGAAAAATTGGTCAAACGTTTACCTTATATATCAGGGCAGGTTCGAAATGGGTCACTTGCCATCAAAACAGGGCCAGTAGGTCAAAAATAGAAAAAAAACCTTTTGACCCTCTAAAGGGCCCAATTTTTTATGGGGCTGTAGAAAATTGGGTTTTAATGTTCATCTGATGATATCTAGGGCAAGTTTTAAACTGGGGCACGTGCCAAAAAAATAGTAGAGTTCAAAAAAAGAAAAACCTTTGACCTCTCTAGAACCATATATTTCATGAGATCTTCTGAAAAATTTTTTTAGAATTTCATCATGATGATTCAGGTCAGGGTTTGAAAGTGGGGCACGTGGTTTGAAACTAAGGCAGTAGGGCAAATTAAAAAAAAACCTTTTGACCTCTCAAGGCCATATTTTTCATGGGATCTTTAAAATTGCTAGTGCCTTTATAATCTAGGTCAATTCGGAACAGGGTCAATGCGGGCAAAAAATTGGTCGGGGTCTAAAAAAGAAAAACCTTGTGCCTCTTTTGAGGCCATACTTGTGAATGACTCCATAAAAATTGGTCAAATGTTCATCTTGAGAATCTAGGTCAATTTGAAAATGGTCCGGCCTCAAAAAAATGGGGGCATAGGGCAAATAATGAAAAAAAGTTGTGACCTCTCTAGAGGCCATATTTTTTCATGGGATCTGTATGAATCGGTCTGAATGTTTACTTTAATACAAGGAAGTTTGAAATGGGCAACCGATCAAAAACTAGGGCATAGGGCTTGAAAAGAAAAACCTTGTACCCCTCTAAAGGCCATACCCTTTAATGGGTTTCATGAAAAAGTCAGAATTTCCCTTGATATTCTAGGGCAAGTTTTGAAATGGTCACGTGCGTTAAAAACTAGGTCAAGGGAAAAAATCAAAAAAAATTTTGACCTCTCTAAAGGGCCCTATTTTTTATGGATCGTAGAAAGTTGGTCTAAAACCAAACTATGATACTAGGCAATTTGAAATTGGGTCAACTGCGGTCAAAAAGTAGGGCATAGGTCTAAAATTAGAAAAAATCTTTTGACCTCTCTAAGGCCAATTTTTTCAGAATCTTCATGAAAATTTGAAATGTTTACCTTTATGAAAAAGGTAAAGTTCCAAACCGGGTCACGTACCTTTGAAAACTATGTCAAAAGTCAATAAAAAAAAACCCCGTGACCTCTCAAACCCTATTTTTTAATGGACTTTCATGAAAATTGGTCACATTTTTATCTTGAAATATCTAGGGCAACGACTCATACTCAAAAAATGGGGCATGTGGAAGAGGATGCATTCAGGCCATCATGGTCCTCTTTTATTATACCAATTTATAAAATTTTTTTTATACCTTTTCATTAAAAACCCTTCCCAAAGGGGGTTTACATATTTTCTATTTTCAACTGATTTCTGTCAGCACCATGGTACAGAGAACTCTTCTTCCCATTTCCCAAAATTTCTGCTTTCTTGTTTCCCATGTTTTGTTTCTTCGGGGGAAAATTGGGGCGGTTTATATTTTTTCCCCAAAGGGTTATTTGAAGGTAAAATGGGATAATTTGTAAATTTTGTGCATTTGTTTTTTAATCAAAAAGTAGTTGCAGCAGTTGCATGAGAGTTAGGTCATAGATAGAGCATAGGCCTTTCAGTCAGGTGGTCGCTGATTTGAATTTCTGATGGAGCATATTTCATACACGCTGATAGCCGAAGACAAAATGTCCAAAGTCATTTGCATTGCAACACTGAAATGAATGGTGTGTGGAAATTATCAGTTACTTGTGGAGAACAGGTTAAATCTGATAAGGCATTCAAGAACACTGATAAGAATAACTGGCAGCATTATGTACGGAAGTACTGGTGAACAATTTTCTTAAAATCATCAAAGAAAACTAGATGCGTACCTAAACCTAGATGAAAGGTCAAGGTCCAACTTTAAAAGTCAAAGATTTTCCCTCATTCAAATCACTCTGCGTCCGTGGTCTGTCCGTACATCCGTTAACAATTTCTCGTTATCGCATCTCCTCAGAAACTACAGGGGGGATTTTGACCAAACTTTGTCAGAATGATGTATTGGTACCCTAGTTGTGTCCCCCTGAAAGTCAGACTGGTTCAACAATTGTTTAGTGAGTTATGGCCCTTTGTTTATTTCTATAATTTACATAGATTTATATAGGGAAAAACTTTGAAAATCTTCTTGTCCAAAACCACAGAGTCTAGGGCTTTGATATTTGGTATGAAACATCATCTAGTGGTCCTCTACCAAGATGATTCAAATTCTTTCCCTGGGGTCTAATATGGCTTGCCCCGGGGGTTACATGGTTTATATAGACTTATATAGGGAAAAACTTTGAAAAACCTCTTATTCAAAACAACAGGGCCTAGGGCTTTGATATTTTGTATGTGACATCATCTAGTGGTCTTCTACTAAAATTGTTCAAATTATCACCCTAGGGTCAAATATGGCCCCGCCCCGGGGGTCACATGGTTTACATAGACTTGTATAGGGAAAAACTTTTAAAATCTTCTTGTCCAAACCACAAAGCCTAGGGCTTTGGCATTTGTAATGTAGCATCATCTAGTGGTTCTCTACCAAGTTTGTTCAAATTATCCCCCTAGGGTCAAATATGGCCCCGCCCCGGGGGTCACATGGTTCATATAGACTTATATATGGAAAAGCTTTTAAAATCTTCTGGTCAATAACCTACAACATTCATATTTGGACCACATATATGGTTTTGAGTGGCAAGATGAACCTTGACATGAGTTGACCTTGATTTTGACCTAGTGACCTACTTTCACATTTCTGTAGCTACAGCCTTCAAATTTGGACCACATGCATAGTTTTGTGCACTGAAAAAAACTTTGACCTTGACATTGACCTAGTGACCTACTTTCACATTTTGAAGGTACAGGCTTCAAATTTGGGCCACATGCATAGTTTTGTGTTCCGAAATGAAATTTGACCTTGATTTTGACCTAGTGACCTACTTTCACATTTCTCAAGCTACAGCCTTCAAATTTGGACCACATGCATAGTTTTCTGTACCGAAACAAACTTTGACCTTTACATTGACTTAGTGTCCTACATTCACATTTTTGAAGGTACAGGCTTCAAATTTGGACCACATGTATAGTTTTGTGTTCCGATATAAAATTTGACCTTGATTTTGACCTAGTGACCTACTTTCACATTTCTCGAGCTACAGCCTTCAAATTTGGACCACTTGCATAGTTTTGTGTACCGAAATGAGCTTTGCCCTTAAGATTGACCTAGTGACCTACTTTCACATTTCTGTAGCTACAGGCTTCAAATTTAGACCATATGCATAGGATTGTGTACCGAAACAAACGTTGACCTTGACATTGACCTAGTGACTTTCACATTTCTGAAGGTACAGGCTTTAAATTTGGACCACATGCATATATTTGTGTTCTGAAGTGTAATTTAACCTTGATTTTGACCTAGTAACCTACTTTTACATTTCCCAAGCTACAGCCTTCAAATTTGGACCACTTGCTTAGTTTTGTGTACCGAAATAAACTTTGACCTTAAGATTGACCTAGTGACCCACTTTCAGATTTCTCAAACTACAGCCTTCAAACTTGATGCACATGCATAGTTTTGTGTACAAAGACCTTTGTCCTTGAAATTGATCTAGTGACCTACTTTCACATTTCTCGAGCTTCAGCTTTCGAATTTGGACCACATGCACAGTGTTGTGTACGGAAATGAAATTTGACCTTAAGCTAGTCAATAAGTCTTGAAATTTGGAACACTCAAAAATTGCACATTGGTGGGCGCCAAAATCACTCTGTGATCTCTTGTTTTTTGTCAATTCTATAATTTGTATGCATGAATTGATATTCAAATAATCTGGCTCAAACATTCATTATAACAAGATCATGAGTTGCCTGGGTGCCCCAGAACCCTAACTTAAAGGTCAAGGTCACATTTGGAGGTCAAAGGTTTAAGGTTGTTTTTCTTGTTCATTTGCTTGCTTGGATGTTGAAATAGCATGGCAAAACAATTCACCTTAATTATAAGACCAGATGTCAGATGCAAGATTCAGGTCCATAGCTCAAAGGTCGTAGTCAAACTCACAAGGAGAAGCATTTTAAGTAATTATGTCTCCTACATCACTGTTGTGGGAGCCATATTGATTTACTCATGTCAGTGTGTGTGTGAGTCAGTCTGTCACAAATCTTGTCCGCACTCTTAAGTCAACAGTTCTCATCAGATCTTCACCAAACTTGAACAAAATATGTTTGCCAATAAGTCCTCAGCCAAGTTAGGCTGCTTACTTCAAAACTTACCCATAGGCTGCTTACTCCAAAACTTACTCCAAAACTTACTCCAAAACTATCAAAAGGTATATTTTCTGTGAGTAAACAGTATATAAAGGCAGACTTACTATTCAGATGATTAGGCAGTTGTGAAAGACATGCACTTTTCTCAAAAGCAGCTGTAGTTTCTTTATGCATTGATGCATATTCATTAACTTTGGATAAACATTGACTATAACTTGGAATAAATATTGATCACAACCAGGGCCAGGCCAAGTGGGCACATGCATCCCCCCCCCTTCTCCAGTTAGCTGAGAAGTGACCTATACTTACCAAAGATGCGAAGGAATAATATTCTTTCAAAATTTAGACCCAGAAACGCACCAGAGGCCACCATTTCACACCCATCAAAAGGGGAATAACCCCTCCATGAATGATTACCTAAAATGCACCAGAGGTCACCATTTCATACCTGTATTTTAAAAAAAAAATCTAGGGGAGACCTTCCTGACCCACTAACATAGACAGAAGTCCCTGCTCCTGCACCTATCCTGTACCCCCCAGACAACTATTTCTGGATCCGGGCCTGACAACTAATGGACATCCCCCTTGTAATACATGTACCTTGCTCTTAATACATTATAGCATGAGTCAGTGTAGTCAAGGTCACAGTAAGTGACTGAAGTTTTTCCATTATAGAAATGACATTGTTTACAGGTCATATACTTCTGCATTCATGTCCAGTGGATACATTTTTAGTCTGTTTATAGAGCTGTTCTTTCTACAAATTAGGATGTTTTGTTTTGACATGTTTCAGGCTAAGCATTTTGCACTTACTAAATTCTCGATTATCTATATATAGACAATTTCACAAGTTATTGACGTATGTTGTCTTAGTAATCCTTGAAAAAGTTGTAAATTACTCCTAGTTCTGAGCATTATATCGTAATTTGTTTATCCAATTTTGTGTCCTTAATATTCAAGCCTCAGTACACCTGGTAAAACAATAATTGTCATAATGGATGTGATATATATAGATTCTCAGCTGACAGGAATTGATTTGTTCATGTTAGCTGAAAATGGTTGTTTTCACTGTGATGATAAATGTTCGATTCATATGTCCAGTAAAAGGGTGTTTGGTGAATTCCTCGCTAAGTATATCATGATGACACTTATATTGTACATAATAATTATATAAATAACACAGGCCAGTAAGACTGATATGGGATATTGTCAGCCTGAGAAAAGTAATAACACCCAAGGTGATAGCCAACATATCATCACAATGGTCATATGTGTTTTACAAACAGCTTTTGCTTAACAGTCATTTTCATAAAGCATTGTTTTCTGACGTGCATAGGTCATTCAAGTGAAGCAAAGTCTTTCAGTTAGGTTTTGTATACATTTACTCTGGTTATAGATACCATATGAATTATTGAAGTATTTATTTATGGACATATTTTCTTGACTGTATGTAGATGTAAATACATTTCTAATGCATTTGTGAAATTTGATTTTCAGGTACGGCTGGCTCATTTGCTGTTTTGGCAACCTGTACATACTGTGCCATACAGAATGGTATTGAAGTCAACAGATGGGTTCTCAGACGTGAGAAAATGAAACAGTTATAGGGGGCAAAACCAGAAACTAGACTGTAATGTGGAGGAATCTAGTCTAAGAAATAAGCAGCTCGTCCTCTATAGAGCAACACTAAAGTCTGTTTGTTGTTGCAAAAAGTTTGTTTCACTGATAGGGTATAATTTAACATAGGAAGAATCTGCTTCAGTTGGGAGGCATTTACTTCTCAGAAGTATTGAAGAGTTAATGTTGGAACTGTAGAAAGTTTGCAAGAACTGTCGGCAGAATTATTATATTAATGACTGGAAACAACTGTCAAGCAGCAGCAGATAAAATAATTGACAATCTCATTTGCCATATACGTATATTTGGGCCGTTCCATGAGAAAACTTGTATTAGTGACATGTTATAACTATTTTATTATAAGTAATTTAAAATACTGGAAAGTCCTTGTTTTTCTTAATATGTTCACGCAGAAACTAGAAACAAGTATATTGTAAGACAGTTATCTAAAGGAAATCAAATTCTACCATATTTTACAAATAAATGTTATTTGTGTTGTCATGGCAACAGAAATTCCAAAGCATCCATGCAATGCCATGATGAAAATATAGAGGTGTGTAGATACGCAAAATTTGTTGCATTAGTGATATGAAAAATACATGTCATGCACAGGGGCATTATACTGCTTTCATCATGTTCTAAACGTCAGATCTCAAAATGCATTCTGTGACACTTAAAATCATTGTAACTCTTGAAATAGTGAAGATAAGCACTTATAATAAAATTTTCAGATTTGAAAGGTAAAAGAATTTTCTTTATGAGTATTTTGTAATCTCAATTTTGATTTTTTTGTCTTTTTAGCTCATCTGTCACATAGTGACAAGGTGAGCTTTTGTGATCACCCTTCGTCTGTCGTCAGTCCGTGCGTCTCGTGCGTCCGTCAACAATTTCTTGTCTGCATGATAGTGGTTTTATTTATGACTTTATTCTAACCAAACTTACACACAACTTGTATCACCATAAGAGCTCGGTTCCTTTCTTGAACTGGCCAGATCCTGTTACAGGTTCCAGAGTTATGGCCCCTGAAAGGGCCAAAATTAGCTATTTTGACCTTGTCTGCACAATAGCAGCTTTATTTATAATTTGATTTTTACCAAACTGGCACACAACTTGTATCATCATAAGATCTTGGTTCCTTTTTTGAACTGGTCAGGTTTCATTATGGGTTCCAGAGTTATGGCCCCTGAAAGGGCCAGAACTAGCTATTTTGACCTTGTCTGCACAATAGCAGCTTCATTTATGATTTTATTTAACCAAACTTGCACACAACTTGTATCACCATATGATCTTGGTCCCTTTCTTGAACTGGCCAGATTCCATTATGGGATCCAGAGTGATGGCCCCTGAAAGGGCCAGAATTAGCTATTTTGACCTTGTCTGCACAATAGCAGCTTCATTTATGATTTGAATTTAATTAAACTTGCACAAAACTTGTGTCACCATAAGATCTCGGTTCCTTTCTTGATCTGGCCAGATCCCATAATGGATTCCAGAGCTTTGGCCCCCGAAAGGGCCAAAATTAGCTATTTGACCTTGTCTGCACAATGGCAGCTTCATTTATGATTTGATTTTAACCAAACTTGCACAAAACTTGTATCACTACAAGATCTTGGTTCCTTTCTTGAACTGGCCAGATTCCTTCATGGGTTCCAGAGTTATGGCCCCTTAAAGGTCCAAAATTGGCTATTTTGGCTTTTGCAGCCATATAGAGACTTCATTTATGGTTTTATTTGATACAAACTTCCAAAATATCTTCAACAACAATAAATCTTGGATTCCATGACAAATCAGATCCATTTGTAAGTTCAGAGTTATTTTATATCTGATTACCTCCCCTGATTGTAATCAAACTGGATTTATATCAGTAAGTACTTATAGGACTTATTTGAAATTTCATTATTGTCATTAGTTGGACTGAGCCAATGAGGGTAGATAACTATGGACTGATTTTATGTCAAATTACCTCCCTTTATTTCAAATTAAAATGGGTATATCTCCGTAACTAATGAAGATACTGATCTGAAATTTCATTTATGTCAACAGATTTATTTGGCAGATCCTTCTTTTGTTAACTTACAATCATTTTTTTTAATATATTCCCTTTTACTATAAATAACTATAAAAACTATAAATAGCTTGTTTTTAGTAGCTTTTTTATTATTGGCTCTAGGGAAAAACCGAGACCACTTTTCTGTGATACAACATGGATGGTACCTCCAATTTTTAGGTGTATTTTGACATATCTGTACCTTGTAAGAATTTTTTTTTCTTTTTGGTTTAATTTCTTCCCTTAGTGTTCCTGTTCTTTGGACTTAGATATTTTTTCTGAGGACCTTGTTCTCAAGTGCAATGATAACAGGTGAGCGATATAGGGCCATCATGGCCCTCTTGTATACAGGTTTTCTCATGGAAAGGCCAATTTAATATTTTGTTTTTTGTATATATTTATTTGACAGTCTAATGTGCCAAACACTTAGCTTTATATTGATATTGAAGTTATTTAGAAACATAGAAAATGGGAAGGAGATTAATTTTGCTATATATATGTTACTGATATTTTGCTTCAAACTTGTTTGCATTTGAACCCCTCTTAAGGTAGTTCTACATGTTTGATAAACCAGAAGTAATGGCATAAAGTCATTTGTCCAGAAGGTGTAGAATAAAGCCTGGATTTGGTGTATGGAAACAGATTTTCATTTTATGAATTAATGGAAACTGGCTTGTAAATTTGTGACATTAAATCCGGATAACCTGGAATAATGCCTGGACTCGATATACGGAAATGAAAGTCACGGTATGAATTAAAATGTTTAACACATTAAATAATTGCAAATAATGACTTGAAATCAGCTTGAAATGAACAAATCTGATATATGATGGGAAAATATCTAAAAAACAAGCACACAGTCCTATCCATTTTATTTCACCATATTCTAGGCCATATGGTTATTTACGGCTGCGAGAAATTTCATTAAAATCTACATTGTAGAAAAAGTTTTATTCGTGAAAATGTAGTAGAAGTTTTGATTTTCCCATAGACTCCCATTATGAAAACTTGTATGAGGTCAACATTTTTCAAATCAGTCTAGCAAAGCATTGAGCACACAACTTGTATCTTTTCAATTTGCCATATTTTCTACATATATTATGAGGTTTGGAAAAATCAGGGTTTAATGAAATTCTACATTGTAGAAAAGAAATTGATCTGAACATGTAGAACTACCTTAATGGCCACTTGCATTGAGTTGTCACTTGCTATAAGCAGCCAGTCTGCTCTCTTCCGATATTGACTTTTTGTTCTAATTTCAACTTGTCTTAAGCAGCCAATTTCTGTAAGCTGCCGATTTGGTGGCTGCAGAGTACAGGTTTGGGTGTATTTGTATTCCACAGTACAAATGTACATGCTAAGAAGGCTGTTCTATAATTTTACAAGTACAGCTGGGTAAGAAAATGATACTTACTGTAAAAAGCCATGTTTGTTATTTTGATATGTTTTTTTGGACATTTATATTGTATTCCAAAACAATTTTTTATTATGATTTATTATGTAGTATGAAATCTGATGATTTAATAATTCTTTTGCTTTTATAATCAATATTTACTTCTGTAAAAATGACTTTGCCATAAAAAATATATTTGCTATGTGTTTTTGTTGTTATATTTGCAGAAACTTGGATTGTGATATGTGAAGTTTTAGTGGCAGGAAGTTGGCATTCAAGTCATAGGCTGTGCCACTGTAATGATTTTTTGTTAAGGCCTAAAAATTCTTTGTTTCCAGTAACATGCTCAAAAAAATTAGGGTAGGTAGGTTGAAAAAAAATGTTTTTGGGATTTTTTTTTTATTAAGGGAGACTTCGGAAATCATTTTTGTTTCAAAAAATGAATATAAGGGGGTTATACCTTTAAGGCATCAGTAAGTTGATTTCTAACATCACTGGCCATGTTTAAAGCATAAAAGGTGCAGTTCTCCAAGGCCATAAAAACATTTAGGGTCGGGCCAAAAATTTAGGGTAGGTCGGGATACCGGAAACAAACAATTTTTTTTTACACCAAAACATTCATTTGATGAGTTCAGCTTGGTCACTAGAATTTATGCTCAACATTATTTGCATTCTTGATCTTATTAGAGCAGAAGTTTGTGACATGCACTATGCAGTGCGAAATTTTGATACATAGAGTTTTTCATCATCTGGATGTTTCACACACCTGATGCATCTCTGAAATTTATAGGTCAAGGGCACCCTTCGAATTCAATGATTTATAAAGTCTTAGCAATATTTCATAACTCTTCCAGCAGTCAAAAACGATTGTAATACATGTAGATCACCATTCAAGTTGTCAAGGGCCATGGTTTTAGTTGGCTACAACAAATGTCACTAGAGCTATTGTCTGGCATCTGCATTGTGTGAGGACACCTTTTTGATTCTTAACAATTCATCTCAAATTAAAATTTACCCATGCCTTCCCAGTGATAACACCCACCAGCTGAATGACACAGAGTATATAACAATTGCTATTGTTCTGATGAAATTTTATGACATTTTGTACTTCCATTGTTTTTCAGCAATATCCTGTTCATGATTGTCTGTGATTTTATATGCAAGGTACGCAGTCACTGCACATTAAAACTGAACGAAACTTCACACGCTCCTTTTCCATGATAATATCAAGTGAATGACATATGTTTCATAACACTTGCTTTCATTTCTGTGAATTTATGCTTCTTTTTAGCTCGAGTTTTGGAAGAAAAAGTAAAGTTACTGCACTGCCCCCGGTGTCGGCATCGCCGTTGGTTAAAGTTTTTGATAAAGTCATATATCTCTTTTACTATTAAAGCTATTGACTTGAAACTTAAAGTAGCTGTTAACTATCAAAGTCTACACCAAGAGAAACAATCTCCATAACTCTGATTTGAATTTTGAGTTATGCCCCTTTTTAACTTAGAATTTTTTGGTTAAAATTAGTTTAATAAAGTTTTTACTGGAAAAGCTCTAAATTTAGAGTCTAGCACTAAGAAAAGTCGAACTTGCTGTCTTATGGACAGCTCTTGTTTGTATATAGCCATTTCGTTTTCGGCAAAACTGTTGCAAGTTTCAGTGAGTTAGTTTCTCATTAATAACACATCTTAAGTCAGTGATACCTGTGTTTTACTTAGAAGTTTTTAGCTCACCAAAGGTTCAGGGTGAGCCAGTAGTATAGGTGGATGGTCTGGCGTCCATCCTTCGTCGTCCACAATTTATGTTACATAAACATCTTCTTCTCTGAAACTAATGGTCTGAATTACACGAAACTTAGACTTTAGCATCCTGGCAAGGGTCTCACTTAAGGTCTCACTTAAATTGGTACAAATGAGAGCACTTGGCACCTTCAAGGGGCCACGAAAACTTTAAACAGAAAAACCTTTAAATGACCTCCTCATTAAAGGCTTGATAGATCTTTATCAAATTTGGTGTGTAGCATCCTGGCTTTCTTCAAATGATAGAGATTCACTGGCCTCGTGTAGGGGTTTCTTGAGCTAAAAGTAGAAAACTTTTAAACATCTTCTCATGAGCTTCTTCATCAAACTTGGTCTGTAACTTCATTGTAAGGTCCACTTCCAAATTTGATCAAAGTGGACACTAAGCCCCTTTTACTAAAAGTAAAAAAACCTTTGAACAGCATCTTTCCATGATCCACTTGATTGAATTTCATCAAACTTGGTCTTGGCATTCGACCTGTTTTATGTTTTTTTTTTTTTTTATATACTAAACCTAGCTAGTATTATTCATAATTCAGTGTGTCATACATATATTCAAGTTCAAATAGTCAATTTCGGGTGAACCACTATGGTCCTCTTGTTTATAAAAGGCCGTCACATATTTGAAACTGAAAATAATCCAGTTTCTTCATAAAATTTATAAGCCTGCCCGCTTAGCTCAGTAGGGAGAGCATTGGTCTACGGATCATGGGGTCAAGAGTTCGATCCCTGGGCAGGGTGTATGTTCTCTGAGACGCTTTGATAAAAGACATTGTGTCTGAAATCATTCGTCCTCCACCTCTGATAATTCATGTGGGGAAGTTGGCAGTTACTTGTGGAGAACAGGTTGGTACTGGTACAGAATCCAGGAACACTGGTGAGGTTAACTGCTCGCCGTTACATGACTGAAATACTGTTGAAAAACGGCATTAAACCCAAAACAAACAAACAAACAATCATAAAATATATGGACATGTCAGTAGCAGTGTATATAACCCTTATTAGACTGGACATGATTGATTCTGCCATTATGACCAGTGTAGATCATGATCAGCCTGCACATCCATGCAGTCAGATCATGATCTGCACTGTTCGCCATTCAGTCAATATCTTTTTGGTATGCACACCATTTAACAGTTAATGGTACTGTCCAAGTTGAAAGATGGACAAGTTCATTATAGAAATTTAGCAGGGTAAGGGATATTTCACACCTGAACTTTTTTCATTGCTTCCACTTGAACAAAAAGTGAGCTCAAAATTCTTGAAATGTTTAGAAAAGATTCCTTTATGTTTCAAACCAAAATCTGTGAATGCAGATAGCGTACTTGTAAACGCTAGAAAAATCTACATGGAAGGGAAAGTTCTACTTTCAAAGATAAATGTCTACCAAGTTTCATTTATTCAGAAAATCATTTTTTCCCTGTGTTTAAATCTGTAAATAACAGCAGTAAATTAATGATAACTTCCTTATATAAAGCAACTGATTGGTAATGACCAGGAAGAAACAAGGTCTTAAAATATCTACCTACTCTGGCTAGACATTCTGTTTCGGAAAATGAATTTCCTTTATCACAGCATGCTTAAATGTCGACCCATAAAGGCTTTAAAGTACTTTTCAGGGTCAGTAATCAGCTGGACTGGTCATTCTCTTTTGATATGAATATATTCTTATAACTTTCTTATTGATCTAGAAAGAAATGGGTAAAAGTTCTTTTGATGTCTAAGACAGTAGCTTTAAGACACTGTCAGTTACAGTGCAAAATAGGGTTTGAAAGCAAACAGCATGGACCTTCCGCGCAGGCTGATCTGGATCAATGCTGGTCGCAAACGCACTATGTTGGTTTTCTCATGGCACGGCTCATTTTCTCAAGTGCTGCTAGAACAAAGTTGTTCTGACACGACTTTTGTGTAGGTCTTGATGTTGTTATAATGACATTGAAACCCTTCTAAGCTGGAACTGCTGACTATAGGAAATGCCTGCAAACTGAATGAATTTTTCGGTCCTTAAATTTTGCTTTCTTATTTCATTTGAAAAATACCCCTAAATAGACAATATTTTCAGAAAAAAAACTATATTTGTCATCACAAAATTACCTCTGAAACCAACCACTTTTAAAAGCAGAATTTGGCTTTTGCCTTTTACTTGAATTTACATATTCGATAGTGTGTTTCCATACAGTTACTAAACGAAGTCGGGACTTAAAATTAGTCCAGTTGCTTGGTAATTGTATAACTATTAATACACTATGTGCTAACAACTAAACCCTCTAAGTAGAAAACCGTTCCGAGCTGAACTTTCACTCCGGCCAGGAGGCTGCTCGGTTGATAAGAGTTCCAACATGTCTTATTTTTTGGAAGTTTTTTAAACCCCTTGAAGGATTTTCATGAAATTTAGGTCACATGATCACGTCATCAAGACAATGTGTCGGCTTAAGGTCAAGGTCACACATCTGGGTATAAGGTTTAGCCTTCAATTTTGTGTCCACTCTGTATCTCCTAAACCCTTTGAAGGATTTTCATAAAACTTGGATCAAATGATCACCTAATCAAGATGATATGCAGAACTCATGAGTCAGCCATGTCATCTCAGGACCAGGTCACAACTCAAGGTCAAAAGTTTGAGCCTTCCATTTTGTCTCCGCTGTTTTCCTAAACCTCTTGAAGGATTTTCATGAAACTTGGGCCAAATGATTGCCTCATAACATGTGCAGAGCTCATGAGTCAGCCATGTCTGCTCAAGGTCAAAGGTTTGAGCCTTTCATTTGTGTCCGCTCTGTACCTCCTAAACGCCTTGAAGAATTTTCATGAAACTAAGGTCAAGTGATCACCTCATCAAGACCATATGCAGAACTCATGAGTCAGCCATTGCGGCTCAAGGTCAAGGTCACAACTCTAAGGCCAAAGGTTTGAGCCTTCCATTTGTGTCTGCTCTGTATCTCATATTTCCCTTTAAGGATTTTCATGGAACTTTGATCAAATGATCACCCCATCAAGATTATGTGCAAAACTCATGAGTCAGCTATGTTGGCTAAAAGTCAAGGTCACAACTCAATGTCAAAGGTTTAAGCCTTCCATTTTTTGTCCGCTCTGTATCTCCAAAACCCCTTGAAGGATCTTCATGAAACTTGGGTGCGGAACTCATGAGTCGGCTCAAAATCAAGTCACAACTCAAGGTCAAGTGTTTGAGCTCTGTATCACGTAAACCTCATGAAACTTGGGTCAAAGGATCATCTCATCAAGACGATGTGCAGAACTCATTAGTCAGCCGTGTTGGCTCAAGGTCAAGGTAACAGTGGTCATGGTCAAAAGTTTGAGCCTTCAATTTTGTGTTCGCTCTGTATCTCCTAAACCCCTTTAAGGATTTTCAAATTCATTGATGTCGTCATACGTGGACTATAAAATATACTTAACAACGTCAATGCTCCTACCCAATACCATTCACTATCCATAACAGCGGTGGGGGATATAGCTGTCTTTCAGACTGCCTTGTTAATTTTTTATTACTAATCTTATAAAGACACCACACAGCCGACATACGTAAAATACAAAATGTGCAACATTAAAAAGACTGTCGAAACTGTGGAGGAATACATATAGTAATCGAACCATCAGTCTGTCCATCCCTACTTTGCTTGAATGCCGGTTCAAAGGGATTTGAGCTTCAAACATTGAATAAAGGTAGACGATAAAGTTCTTCCCTCTCTACCAAAGGGGCGGCAAATAGTAACTGGACTGTCCTTCCACACGGCGAAGGAACCTCAGGTTTGGTAGATAAGATGGCCTCTTATTGTTTTTGAGATCCGTTGCTCAAGGTCAAGGTCGCTTTGACCTTGAGCTGAAAATCGGTTTCCGATCGATAACTAAAAAAATTTCTGGTCTATATTCCTGAAACTTCATAGGATGATTGCTTTGGACCAGCCGATGGCCTGTGTTGCCTTGGGGATCAGAAGATCAAAGCTTACAGTGACCTTGATACTAAAAACAGTTTCCGCTCAAGAACTAAAGAATATTTTGGTTCACAGTCATCAAATTTCAAAGGATGGTTGGTTTAAGGTCAATATTGCAGTGACCTTGATACTGAAAACGGTTTCCATTCAATAAGAAAAGAACGATTTGGCATACAACCTTCATATAGGATGGTTGTCTGTGGTCAGTAGATGAACGTGTTGTTTTGTGGGATCATCAGGTCAAAGATCAAACTGAGTTACAGGGTATGTGACCCCTATTGTTTTGGGAGCAGTAGAGCAATAGGGAAGGTCGCAATGACTTTGACACTGAAAACAGTTTCAGCTCAAATTGACTAAAAAACTATTTGTCTAGATTCGACAGTTTACAAACATAGGATGAATGCCTGCGGTCAGTAGATGACCTTTATCGTTTTGATGGTCATTAGATCCATTTGGAAGGTCATAGTAATCTCGAGACTGAAAATTTTACAGAGCTTGAGATGCCATTTTGATCAGATGAGTCGAGGTTAATGTCACGTTTACTAGCTGTAAAGAATTCTAACATGGCTCGATTTGATTGCCAGTTAAACTAAGAAGTTCAAGCTCTGTATATTCTGCGGTAAATAACGGTAGACGCGCGGACCGGTAAGAGCACATTACGACGTCAATTATGACGTCGAATTGCGCATGACGTCCGGTTATTTACTACTGGAATAAATGAAGCCCAGTTTAATTTTAACCAATATATTTCAATGAACATGTCTTGGTGTGCAGAAAACTTACACAAAACCCTTTCTTATTAATTAATTTGCGCCACGCGTTCCAAGTTCAATGTCGCTGTTTCAAAAAAGTAAAAACGTTTTCCACTCAATTAAATGATTTTTGAATGAGTTATTGCGATAAAACATGGTATGTAAGTAACTTCAAGAAGAATATACGATTTCTCATTGAAGCCAAATTGGAATTGTCCTAATTAACCATTTATGTTGTTTTTTTCGTATAATATGTATTTGAAAATAGGTAGGTGGCAGTAGACCGCTTATTCCGTATCAGGGAACACACTTCGGAGGTATATGTCAAATTACAATGGTTACTCTAGGAAATACTTTTGCTTTACACTGTAACAAAATACCCCTACACGTAACTCCCAGTTTGAAATTATGGATTATGAAATAAATTTTTAGATTATACAGGCTAAAGTCAATTCAAGATACTAATGCTATAAAAAAGCTAAGTCATCGACCTAAAATTTGTTTTTAGCAAACTTGATGCAGAGAAATATCTTTATGTACATCTCCATTAGTTATCTCTTGTAAATATGATTCAGCTATTTAGTGCACATAAACGAAATGTTTCTGTCGGAAAAGACACACCTTGTAGGGTAATACAGGAAAATTAGGAACATAGGGTTACGTCACATTCCAGTTACATAAACGTACTTATCTTCAGAACTAATTAAAAAGCAGCAGAAGCAGGAACAAAATCAATTTAGACTTTGTATTTGCTGATTGTTGCAAAAAAATGGAAGATAAAACAGATAGACTAAGCATCAAATTAGTTCTATTCCTGTCGTAATGATCAAAGTATCAGGTAGCTTAATATGCTTTAATGTCATTTCCGCTATCTGTAGGAATTTAAGTTAAGAAACAATATACACCAGACCAATTTTAGAAATTGAACATGTCACGATGAGATTACGCTTGTGGAATAATTTTACGAGAGCAAAGACCGAGTGAATTATACACGAGGCGTATAACCGATTTGTATTATTAAGACATGTAAAAAACATGGTTCTGCTATATATTGATTCGATTCTAATATGTATTTTCTGTAAACAAGTAGAAAATAGGGAAGCACTATTTCATTGCGTATGTATGGCGCCTGAAATGTAGTAGGTCGACGTGACGTCAACGCGTGTATTTTAACAGTATTAAGATACTGGAAGAAACGCGTCCCGCAGAATAACTTACAGCGATACATTCAATACCTGACGCTTTCTAGAGTCGCAGATACAGATATCACAATGTTCTACAATCAGAAATCGCAAAATTTTTAGATCAAATGTAGCAGAACTCTTTTTTTACTCTTTTTTTCTTGCATGCCAAACAGGATTTTCCCGTGGTTTTTCCTATGCTAGAAAAACTCGTTTTACATCCCGTCTTACACCCCAGGGTACTTATAACTTTGGCGGAACATGTGTAAGCTCTCGGAAGAGTATCGCGACGGTATTTCAAGTCCCGGTTTTCCTGTGTCATTTTGTGCCGCGCGTGGCCCGCTTATGGGCCGTGACTCCATTACTTGTTTAGTTTTACGGCACTTGTTATCAATTTATAATAATCGGAGAAATTCGAGGGCGATATTTTAAGAACATTTATAAGCTGGCCGATAGATCTGTTGAGAGCACATTGGAACAATCTGCCGGGACCCTTGTTCGAGTCCTCGTGCCTGTTTCACAAACCTTCTTGCATAAGAAGTTTGCACGAAATTTGGTACGCAAAACGTACGAACATTTTTAAGAAATTCATACAATTGTTTCACATAACATTTTATTTTTTTTTACAGAAAGCGAGCATATTTCTTTCCACGTAATAAAAACTTTTCTGTGTACATTATGAAATATGTAAGCAAGTCCAAAGTCAGCATAGGACACCTGGGCCCAGTTGTTCGAAAGTTTTACACGCTGTTAAACTAACTGCCAGATGAATTTTGATTCAAAATATTAGTTTTGGCGGGAAACCCTAGTTTGATGTTTTGATTTTACTGTATTTTTTGTATTGATTTTTTAGCTTGTCTGATATTTGAAAAAAACTACGAGGTATTGTCGTCACTTGATCGTCGGTGTCGGTTATTTTTTGTTTTGTTTAGGTCCACCTTTTCTCAAACACTGTAAGAGCTACAGCTTTGAAACTTTGCACACTTGTTTATCATCAATAGGAGTCTATGTAGGCCGAGGCTCTGATATGTATTTTATAAGAATTATGGCCCCTTTTGTACTTAGAAAATTTGAGTTTCTTGGCTATTTTTTTGTTTGTTTAGGTCACCTTTTCTCAACAACTATAACAGCTACAACTTTGAAACTTTGCACACTTGTTAATAATCATTAAGGGACTATGTATGCCAAGAATTATAACTCTAACTTGCATTTTGTCAGAATCATGGCTCTTTTTTACTTAGAAAATCTGAAATATAACTCCTTTTTTACAGATTTTCCATTACTTGCAGACGAACGATGGCACTCGTAGGCGGTGCTCTTGTTAGTCTTCACAATCCCTATCTCATACATTTCGTCCGTTAAGCGCCAGGAGGGGCTATCAGCATTCTTTGTACATATGTGGATAGCCCCTTCTGGCGCTCAACGGACGAATACATTTGTTTTCCTAAGTCTTCTTAAATTTTGAAATATATGTTGACGGACGGTTAGTTTAATGATTGTGGTGGCACCGTTAAATATCACACCACCGCTAAATGTCACAAACACCGTTTAATGTCTCATGGCTGACATTAAATGTCGCAGCCGCTGCTAAATGTCGCAAACTCATCTGCAGGTATATGTCGCACGTTTAACGCTATATGTGTACCATCATCGTTGTATGGCGCAACACCGACGCTAAATGTCGTGTTTCACAAGAGAAAAAATAAAGATAAATTCAACAGACTTTACAACACGAATGTGTGCGTGTGCACGTGCGTGAGTATATGCATTTGTTTGGATAATATGAAGAGCTTATATTTTGCATAACATATGTGTACATTTGTATAACTCATTGTATTTGTAGCCCGCCCACTTAGCTCAAAAGGGAGAGCTCAGAACTACGGATAGCAGGGTCGTGCGTTCGGTCCCAGGGCGAGGTGTATGTTTCCGTGACGTGTTGATAAAAGACACTGTCTGAAATCACTCGTCTTCCACCTCTGATTCATGCGGAGAAGTTGACACTTACCTGCGGAGAACAGGTTAGTATTGCAACAGAATCCAGGAACACTTTGATAGGTTAACTATCCACTGTTACATAACTGAAATACTATTGAGAAATGGCGCGAAACCCAAAACAAACAAACGAACAGTCAAACATTACATTTATAGTACATTAAATTACGTCTTCACGAAATTCATCATAAAAGATGATGATGAGAAGGGTTATTTTTGCGCGCGTGAATGTGTCTGTGCCTTTGCATGGTAGTTTCTTTTCGTAAACCTTAACATGATTGGCCAGAATTTGAAATATATTTTATAATTTAACTTTCTTTAAGAAAAGTGCCAAATTGCGTGAATTATTAGGAACACTGGAAGATACAGAACAGGATGAATTTAGTCACATTCATTGTCATTTGTTCCAAAGAAAAGGTGAGTTTCGAGGCAATAAACGTTGTTTTGCTTTGCTGTTAAGCTCAAAAGGCAATAGAGTGATTATAAGAAAATACAAAACAATGTTAATTTGTGTTTATTTATAACTTCTACTTTGTGGTCGGACCAAGTGGCTGTTGTAGGATGAAAGTCCAGCAAGGTCGCTATCCCTGAAAAAAAGTGTTTTCGTGAGGAGTCTTAAAATGTTCGAAACCGTTTTCGGAATTGTCCACTGTTTTTAAGTTCGAAAGTTCCAATCTCCAGCCAGACCGTACGTTGTCCCTACCATGCAGGCACGTGTAGTTTGATGTCATTTTGGAGAAAATATTGTTTGTAAAGAAATTCGGTGCAAGGTCTGAGGCGGGGCGGGGCGGGGCGAGGCGAGGCGGGGCTGGTCTTATAAACTTAAAACGTCTAACATGTCCAGTCCCAAACTTAATGGGGTGTAATAGAAAAAAAAACACAACTGGAGAATAGAGAAGTTGTACATGTGACCTTCGGCTGCGTGTCGCTACCTGAGACAAGTCACCACCGGCACAGATCAAAGGTATCGCCATATGAGATACAGCAGATGAGTCCGAGGGCGCGGCTACTGGTCAAAGTCTGTCAGTCATCGAATTTAATCGGCATTTGTACGAATTTTCTCCACAAATGATGTTACATAAAAAAAAAAAACTTGACCTTTTGGGAAGACATAGTTTATGGGCGGCGGTTACCGCCAAAATTAGTAAATATACAATCCATTCGTAAACATGTCGAAATCACCCAACAAAACATGATACCATGCAGCTCAATGTGAAGCCGTTTAACTCAAGATGAGTACGTACAGTGTAAAGTGAAATAATTTATTACAACTTGACGCTGTCTAATGCATATTCTAACATGATTCGATTTGATTTCCAGTTAAACAAAGAAGGAAATCAAGCTCTGTATATTCTGCGATAAACAATGGTTGACGCGCGGACCGGTAAGACAGCATAATGACGTCAATTATGACGTCAAATCGTCGCATGACGTCCGATACATTACTCCTCGCGTAAATGAAGTCAAGTATTATATTTATTAAAATATATCAATGAGCATGTTAGAATGAAAACAATCAAGGCCTTCTTGTGATTTATCGTCTAATTTACCACGGTTCATCGTTCAGATGCTTCAGTATTTAATCACTCGGGCTAACGCCCTCGTGGTCCAATTCCTACGCATCTGAACTCTGAACCGTTGTAAATCAGACGATAAACCACTCGAAGGCCTTGATTATTTGTTAATTCTAACATGGCTCGATTTGATTTCCAGTTAAACAAAGAAGAAAATCAAGCTCTGTATATTCTGCGATAAACAACGGTTGACGCGCGGACCGGTTAGAGAGCATTATGACGTCAATTATGACGTCAAAATGCCGCATGACGTCCGATGCATTACTCCTCGCGTAATTGAAGTCCAGCATAATATTTATTAAAATATAGCAATGAGCATGTCAGAATGAAAACAATCAAGGCCTGCTTGTGATTTATCGTCTTATTTACCACGGTTCATCGTTCAGATGCTTCAGTATTTAACCACTCGGGCTAACGCCCTCGTGGTTCTATTCCTACGCATCTGAACTCTGAGCCGTAGTAAATCAGACGATAAAGAACGCGAAGGCCTTGATTATTTGTTAATTCTAACATGACTCGGTTTGATTTCCAGTTAAACAAAGAAGGAAATCAAGCTCTGCTCTGTATATTCTGCGATAAACAACGGTTGACGCGCGGGAGCATTATGACGTCAATTATGACGTCAAATTGCCGCATGACGTCTGATACATTACTCCTCGCGTAAATGAAGTCCAGCATAATATTTATTAAAATATATCAATGAGCATGTTAGAATTAAAATAATCTAGGCCTTCTTGTGATTTATCGTCTAATTTACCACGGTTCATCGTTCATATGCTTCAGTATTTAACCACTCGGGCTGGCGCCCTCGTGGTTCAATTCCTACGCATCTGAACTCTGAACCGTGGTAAATCAGACGATAAACCACTCGAAGGCCTAGATTATTTGTTAATTGAAACCACTTTGTGTAATAAAGGGCGGTGTATAAAAACTTGCTGCCATGCAGTCCAATGTGAAGACGTTTAACGCAACATGCCGTCTAATGCATACTGAAACTGTGTTGTGTGTTTTGGAGCGGCGTATCAAAATTTGATGCCAAGCAGCCAGATGTGAAGCCGTTTAACGAAACACGAGTACGTGTATTGTAAAAGGTTAGTAAGACTATCAGTTCATAAGTTTGTCCTGTTATTGATTTATTAAAACTTGGCGCCGTCTAATGCAGTTCAATGCGAAGACGTTTAACGCAACATGAGTTCGTGCAGTGAAAAATGAAACGATTCATTATTTAAAGCTTGGCGCCGTGTAATGCATACTGAAACCGTGTTGTGTGATTTGGAGCGGTGTATCAAAATTTGACGCCAAGCAGCCAAATGTGAGCCGTTTCACGAAACACGAGTACGTGCTTTGTAAAATGTTAATAAAACTATCAGCTTATAAGTTTGACCTGTAATAAATAGAGGATATTTGTTTGGTTCAGTGAAATATCAATTTTATTTCACAAGTGAGCATCAAAAACTGATATTTTCACGAGTGGCTACGCCACTCGTGAAAATGACTTTTTTGGTGCTCACGAGTGAAATAAAATTGATATTTCACTGACACAAACAAATTTTCTTTTTATTTCAAGTGTAAAACTCTACTTTTGTTGCGTAATTTATAAAATGTCGAAAATCGCGGGAAAGGTCAACACAAAGCATAACACAAATGACGTCATTTTAACAACGTCATCGTCATTATGGTCCCCGGTATTCATAACGCTCGGTATACAATTTGACGTCAAATGCGACGGAGAACCGGAACTAGTTCGGCAAAAACAGTGAAAAATAAAAATGATAATCTACTGTTTCAAAACTGTGGATTATCACTTTTATTTCACTGAGAAAACTCTATAATTCACTGGAAAGCATAAAATAAATATAGATTCTGGATCAATTTTACATAAAGATATCTTAAAATTTGTCCTAAAATCGACCTTGTGGAAAAATTCTAACATTTAATTTCAAACAGTTCCTGCGATTTATCTCAGTATTGGAAGGGACCTTATGTTTGTGAAACGAAACATCTTTCTTCTTAGAGTTAATCATTAATGATATAAAATCAATTTAGACAGAATGTCTTAATTACATGTACTTCACTGTACAATGTTTGGATCCAGGGCCGGGCCAAGGGCCCTCCCCCTCCCCAAGTTGGCTAAGAAGTGACCTATACTCATCAAAGATTCACCCTACTATTTTGGCAAAGGAATATTTTTTCTCAAAATTTAGACCCCGAAACGCACTAGAAGCCAACATTTCATACCTGTATTACAAAAATTTCCAGGGGAGAGCCCCCTGACCACACAATCAAGAAGGAAAGTACCCCTACAATACCTCAAAATTTAGACCTAAAATGCACCAGAGGCCACCATTTCATGCCTGTATTTAAAATATTCCAGGGGGAGAGCCCCCTGACCTCCATAATATAAGGAGAGTACACACACCAATAAATGCACCTGAGGATACCATTTCATACCTGTATTTCAAACAAATTTCTGGGGAAGACCCCCTGAATTCCCCAACATTGGCAAAGGCACCCCTTCATTACCTTGCTATGCGCCTTGGTGATGACGTCATCGTTTAAGACTGGTGCCCCCCTCCCCCCGGCAAAAATTTCTGGATCAGGCCCGACAAATCCCCTTACAGGTCGTATGAATTCCATGTTATCATTGATTTTATACCATTAATAATTAACTCTGGAAATCTTTTAGTGTTTGTTAATTTTGTCATTATTATTTCTATTACTGAGTCTGTTTCACGAAGCGTACTTCTGACAAAGCTTAAACTAAGAAGAAAGATGGTTCACGAAAATTAGGTCCCTTTTAGTACTGAGATAAATCGCAGGAACTGTTTACAATTAAATGTTAGAAGTTTTCCACAAGGTCGGTTTTAGGAAAAAATTTAAGATATTTTCATGTAAAACTAATCCAGAATCTATAATACTTTACACTGCATGTACTCCTGTTGTGTTAAACGATCTCACATTGAGCTGTATGGTATCATGTTTTGTTGAATGATTTCATATTACGGTGCATCGCAACAAGTTTTTCAAGTTCCATGTTTAAATATATGGAATGAAGTTTTATATTAAATGGTCTCAAAATGCAATGCGTTGAATGCAAATATATTGGACGGGATGGAATTTTAGACTAGACGGCGTTGAAATGCACTGCACTGACTGACTTGTTTATGAATGGATTGTATATTTACTAATTTTGGCGGTTACCACCACCCATAACAATTGCTACACAGAATAGCGGTGCAATGACCCGGAAACTAGCGAACTTGTACAAAAACATATTTGACACAGTCTTACACAATTCACTCACCCTTTGTGAATTAATCAACACGTCCCGGGGCACTGTTTATGCTCAGTTCACTTAGCACTTGACTTTTGTGACTACATATTATTATTGTTAGCGTGGGTTTTTGGAGGGAGACGTTAAAAATGGTACGTATGTTTTCTTTCTCTGTTTTCTTTTCTACTTTCTTTATATTTCTGTCGTTCTTTCTTTTCTCATTTCTTCTGGTTATCTTATGAATGATTAATTTTGCGTTTTCCATCCATTTTTTACCTGCGACTAGCATTTAAATTGCTTTAAACGCAAGTTTTTTTTTCTAGAGAAATAGCTGATGCCACTGTTTCTTTGGACTGATAATAAAGAATAATAAGAACATTCATAGCTTTAATGTATTCCACTGGGCATGAAAAGCCAGTTTCAAAAAGGTTAGGCCCGAAAAGTTTTGTTAAAAATTTAGTTTTACACAGATTCTGAGTCTTTCTGTTGACGAAGTATCATAAAAGTGATGTTGCCACGGAAACAAATGTTTTAAAATTGCTTTGACAGGTTTAATTACAAGTGAGACATGTACGTTTAACAAAACCATGCTTCTTTTTTTTTCAGTTTTCCGGGTTGCCACGGTGACATAGATGGAAACCATAATTTTATACAGAACATTGGCGGACGTGTTTTCAGAATTGGAGCATATAGGGCATGTATGTTTTCTTTTTTGTCTTAAATGTCTATAGGCAACATAACGAAAAAATGTTTGTTTTTATATCTAATACACTAAAGGTTCATGTGACGTGTTTTGAAACCCTTAGGTGAATATTTGTTTTATGTTTTTTACGCCCCATAGGCCTTAGGTTTTCATAAAATGTATACCAAACTGACTGTTCAGAATAAGCAGAAGTTTCTTGAAAAAGAGGTTGTTCTGGAGTTATAAATTTTCTCTTGAATCACACGTACTTATAGGCTGTCCACGTGAATGATAGTTTTCACAAAATAGAACATTGGCAGTCAAAGTAATGTAATATTATGCAAATAAGGTTCTCAAAGAAGCTTACCGTGGTATAAAACATTTCATTTTTCCTTTGAACAATTTAGTATGTTCATCATAAATAGTAATGGTCTATGAGGTGTACATTTCCAAAATCAAGATTCACCTGAGGGATGGTCTCGTAACACTTTTGATGAACATTTACACCTAAGTAAGACCTCAGTAAGAATATTGCTCCGTTGTATGACACCCCTGGCAAAAACACCTTACCAGTAAAATTGAGAGTGTCCAGAGGGCTGCACAACTATGACTTTACTGATAATGTAACTAAAATGATTCAATAACGCCAGTTGAAATCTCTAGAACATTGCAGAATTCAAAACTCTCTTATTTTTTATATGAAACCCAGTATAATCTAGTCTTTGTTGACCACAACCACCTGATACCAACAAGAAACCTAAATTTTCTCATACCCCAGTCACGCACCCGGTATTACTCAAATTCTTCCTTCCCCAGAACCATGAGATACTGGAATGCTCTTCCCAGATATATATTCAGTCAAGCCCCAGCCTAAATATCTTCTCTGACAGGCTGGCGGCGGTCATGTACTACAGCTCAGTCTCCCTTGTTTTTATCTGTCTTTTAGCACACTTTATACTGTTCCATTGCTTGTGAGTAACATGTAGATGTAGATGTATACACATGCGGAAATAGATGGTCGGTGTTCAGTAACTTTTGCAAAATATTTTTCATGGATCACCTGCACTGATTTTGAGTCGTAGGACTCAAATAAGTCATCTTGCAGTGGAAATTGTTTTTTTTTGACAGCTTTAATGTGAAGCGAGGTATTTACGTTAATCAAAATCGTGTTTTTTTTCTTTTTTCATTTCTTGCATTTTAAGTGGTGTCTTACGGTGGCAATGATCAAAACCATACAGTGATACATAGACCTACAGATCATAGATGGACGTGTTTTCAAGACTTTAAGCATATCGTATATGTATGTTTTCTTTTCACTTTTTTGTTATGCATAACTCTAGTAATTTGCATTTTGGTGAGGTCGATATGAGCCGCGCCATGAGAAAACCAACATCCGCCCAGTCTGGTCAGGATCCATGCTGTTTGCTAACGGTTTCTCTAATCGCAATGGGGAGCGGTGGTCTAGTGGATAAGGTGTTGGCCGCTCAATCCAGAGGTCGTGGGTTCGAGCCCCACTGGGGTCACTACCATGACTTCTCATATGACACCAGTACTGGTTTTTCCAGGAAGCGGACTCAATAGTGGTTACAATAAGCTTGAAGCTTTCATCACAATCGAGCTAAAACAAATTTGTATAAACTAAAAACTAATCGCAATAGACAATGTTGGTTTTCTCATGGCTTGGCTCATATGTGGATTTATCGGCCTGATAAAAGCAATATCAACCTCGAGCGAATTTATCGACTTGATATCGCTTTAACAGGTCGATAAATCCACATATCGACCACACATAAAAACGACAATTGTTTTATTATCAAATCCAGCCTACTCATAAGTATAAACATTAGATACAAATGTCTGCAGCCTTAGGTCATCTTTCGTGGTTAATTGTATACGATGTCGCATTGTTTTAACGTAATAACGTGTGGACGTCACAGCTGGAGGTCAATATGTGTGTTTGGCTCCGCCTTCGAAAAAATACGATTTTTTATCGTTGAACATGTGACTACATCTAGAACAATGGAAAGGACTATAAATATAGATTTAATGATAAAACAATAATTTCATATCACATGCGCAACAACGCTATTTTGTTTTTCTGCGCATGTGATATTACATTTTCGTGTCTCCCTATGAGAGATCGATACTTTCGTACTGATTAAAAGATGATGCGCTTATTTATACATAGGATTAAATTACTTTATCTTGTGTTCATACATGTGTGAACCCGGCCTATTTTTTGTGAAAAAAGAACACACTACTTAGTCATTCCATTTGAAAACATATAGGTTTTAATAATGGGCCTGCTATACCAAATGAAACATAATTACTTTTTGGATATAATGGAAACCCAAAAAATAAATTAATCTCCGTAAAACAGAAACGTCACAACTATATAGCATCTCAGAAAAGTTTTAACCTTACAATTTTTTTTCAACTTTACGGTAAAGAAAGTGTAATGAGCGGGATTTTCCAGAAACAAGTTGCATCCTTCATAACTTGTTTAAATAATAGTAAAAGTTGATTTTCACCCGATATTGCATTGTATTGAAACTCCTTACGCAAATCGCGTCGAGAAATCACATTTTAGCTCAACCCTAATGGATTTGGCCACACATGGGCAGTTTAACAAACCAATTATAGCTGAAAAATTACACTCAGATCTTTCGTAAAAAACTGCAAACTATCGTACAATTACTCGGTATATACAAAAGAACAGCAACAGTTTTATTTGCATAATTACAATAGGTTTGGTTCTAGCAATGAAAAACTCACAAAACGTAAGGTCTCAGAATGCGACAGCATTAAAGCTGCTCAATATAGATCCAAGTACAGTTCACTTCCGGTGTGGTCACGTAACCATAGTAAAGTAAGCAGTGTTAGAGTAAATCGTCTGCAGTACATTGTGATATTGATAAATTTACAAAAAAAAAATCTTAATGAAGAAATTTGTGAGATTTGAAGAAACAACATCCGTTCAAAGTTTTATTTTGCTTTTTCGAGACTTATTTGTAAATTATGATTAGCGGGCTCAAACGATCCTTCAGTTGTTATGTATCAAAAATGCCGAGCACTAGCAAACTGACTGAAAAGGCATTCTGTATACAATAATATATCAAATCAACCTTAATAAATTGCAAAGTTTTGCAAGATATGTCTAACCATTGAAGTTTAATTTTGAAGTATCTAAATTCATAATCTGAAAGTGTAGAGCATTGGTAAATATCCAAACGAACCTTAACAAGTTCAAGTTTACTTGGTCTTTTTTCACGAAACAGTGTGAATCGTTCTGTATATTGAGTGCAGTTAAATTGTAATTTTGTTCCCATTTAAAAGATTTCTTTTTCGCGTCGAGTTTTGGTTCACCAACTAATGTGAAATACACTCGATGACTGCTTCCTGGAAAGTAACCAGTACTCGCACCGAAAAAAGGGACTGTTGGAGTCACGGTCAAAATCCGCTGACAGGATTCGACCCCGCGACCTCCGGTTTACGAGACATCTGTACAAAAATGAAAAAAGGTAAAATTTGTATCTCGATTCTACTCTATATAGTTTTGAACTAATTTGAATATAACTTAAGTAAGTCAGTTTATTCAGAGATCACTTGCAAACTTAAAAAAAAAAAATATATATATATATATAATTATATTAAAACATTATAGGAACCTGCCGAATATGAAATCGATTATGCCACAAACTGCAATGTACCACAATATATTCAATCTGTGACTTTCATCGTACGTCAATTCAGTCGACTAAGTTCAAGAGATACTCAGAATCCTGCGTGAACAAACCTATCTCACTATTTGTTTCTATATATTTGTTTTATGGTCTTTGAGATTTTTTTTAATAAAAAGTTTTAAAAAACTGCTCATTCTATTCTCTAAAAATTGTCAGTGATATTAGAAATTATTCGTATTCATTTTTTTTGACATAAAAATAATTTCCGTAAAGTCTCATTGAACAAAAAAGTATAAAAAATCCTGCCTTTTTACTACCTATTTTTTTAGGCATGTTACCGGACACAAAGAATTATTTAGGCTTTGGGAATGCACAGGTGAAACAGAAACTCTTTGAGGCCCGAGAGGAATTCCTTTCTTCGAAATATAACAACTTTTTGGACAAAACGTGATTATAAGATAGTATATAATGATAACGATACAAAATATCGGGCTCGTCAAAACAACGCTATGTATAACGATTTCCTGTGTACAAGTTTACAAATTATATTAAGACGTTTTTGCAACCAGAAAGAACACGCAGTTTTAACCCATTCATCAAAGAAGTTCCTCGCGGGCATCATAAAGTTCAGTGTTTTTTTTTTTACTAAATTCTAAATATGTAAGTTGATATCGACACGATATCATTCGTAATTATATTAGCCTTCCGTCCGTAAGTTACTGGTGGTTTCCGTACAATCAGAATCGGCTATTTCCGTGGTTTGGGCCGGGTCGGGTTTTATTAATAACCACGTTTGAACGCGCTAAATTTAGAACCGGAGATCTATCTTACTTTCATTTTCACATTTTTTCTTTACGATTATGACATTTTCTGTAAGTTTTTTTTTCACATGGAAGGTACTCTATATGTTGTTTGGATAGATTGTAAGCAAGTTAGTGAAGAAACAATTTTTATTTTTAAAACATACTGGCAATTTAAAAGAACTTGTTCGTTGTTGTTCCTTTATAGCAATTGAACAAGCCTGGGGATCAGTCCTTATAATTTTAGGACATGTGGTGCCCCTAGCGTTAAAATTTATCAAAATTTGCCGGTTCCCGGCTTCGTTGAAGACAAGGAACTTAGTGTATGGTGGATAGTGCATTGTCGCTGTGCCAAGTGTCGAAATTTCTTTTTTTCCTATTTAAAACTGTAATTAATACAAACGCATTATGGAAGAGCTACTTTACAAAATCAAAGTATGGTCATACATGCAAACAGTTGATTTATTCTGTGCACCAGACTAATAGAAGTATATGCATGCGAACATTTGATATAGAGCTATGCAGGAAGTATGTTATCAAACACCAAGCATATAGTGTTTATATTCATCAAAATTGCGTTACATAACATACATTTGTCTACAATCATAAAGCATTTGACAAAATGCAATTGAATGTTTGTCATGAATCATAAAGCATTTGACCAAATGCAATAATGTTTGTCATCAACAATAAAGCACTTTACCAAATGCAATAATAGTTGTCATTAATCATAAAGCGTTTGATCAAATACAATAATAGAATTTTTGCATAAATAATCTTCCATAATTTTAGCTCGACTTTTCGGAGAATATTGAGGGCTATTTTACTCAACCTGGCGTCGTCATCATACCTTACTTAAAATTTCATGTTTAAGATCATATCTTAGTAACCATTGTATGTTTTGGATTAAAACCTTATATAACGTTTTCCAAATTCCAGGCACCAAACCTACTGAAATAACTATATTAGATAACTCTTGTTTGAATTTTATACATATCATGGCCCCTTTTCTATTTAGACATCTCAGTATCAACTTTATGTATTGGATTGAATCTTCACCACACAATGCTTCCAAGTCATCAAAACTTGGTTGAATTTGATACAAAGTATGGTCGTTTTTAGCTCCACTATTCGGAGAATAGCGGGGTTATTCTACTCGCCCCGGCGTCGGCGTCGGCATCAGCGTGAGCTTTCGTGGTTAAAGTTTTTCAGCAACCTTTTTTCTTCTGTCATATCTTTATTACTATTGCTTATAATTATCTTAATGTAACTTCACATAAACATTGTCCATTATACAAACAAAGTTTGTGCAGGGGCTGGACCCATTATACATAAGGTCAAGGTCACCAAGGTGTTAAACTTTGGTTATTTTTAAGGTTAAAGTTTTTCGGCAACAGTTTGTTTTTCTGTCATGTCTTTGTTGCCGTTGCTTATATCTTACTGTTACTTCACATAAACATTATTCAGCATACAAACAAAGTATATGCCTGGGCTGGACCCATTATACCGAAGGTCAAGGTCACCAAGGTTTTATACTTAGGTTATTTTTAAGGTTAAAGTTATTCGGCAACCTTTGTTTTTGTGTCATATCTTTGTTGCTATTGCTTATATCTTACTGTAACTTCACATAAACATTATCCAGCATACAAACAAAGTATGTGCAGGGGCTGGGCTCATTATACCAAAGGTCAAGGTCACCAAGGTGTTATACGTTTTCGGCAACCTTTGTTTTTCTGTCATATCTTTGTTATTGTTGCTTATATAATATTGTAAGTTCACATAAACACTGTCCAGCATACAAACAAAGTAAGTTAAGGGGATGAGCCCATTATACCCAAGGTCAAGGTCACAAAGTTGTTATATTTGAAATTATTTTCATGTTAATTTTTTTTGAAAGCTTTGTTTATAGACATATCTTTGGTTCTTTAAAAGATTATGACTTGAAAACATTTCTTTATAATGTGTGTTACAATCCCCATAACTCTAACTGTATTTTTGACAGAATTATGCTTCATACTTAAATTTTTCAGGCAATGTTCGCCTTCTTGATGTTACTTTAGTACAATTTAAGATAAAGACTTGAAACTTGAAGGTTATCTTTACCAGCATCATCTGCATGATTGGTGACAATCCCCATAACTCTGATTTGTATTTTTGACCAAATTATGCCCCTTTCATACTTAATTTTTTTGACACTCTTCGTTTTCTGGACATAACTTTGATACTGTATAAGGTTATGACTTGAAACTCAAAATATATTTTACCATCATCATGTGCATGTGTGGTAACAATCCCTATAACTCTAATTTGTGTTCTTGACAGAATTATGCTCCTCGGTGTATCTTCCTTTTAAAGCAGAGGTCTCTTATTGAGACATATTCATTTTACTGTCAAATCGCCGAATAGTGGAGCGCGCTGTCTTACAGACAGCTCTTGTTAATTAAAATAATTGTGTTAAATTTGCATTCAAGTAACAGAAGCTGTATCTCAGTCACATCTATAAATAACTAGGTTACATCACTCTAAGACTTGCTTACTCGACTGACAACAGTCTCCGTTTTTAACAAAGTTAATTTAAAAGAACTCTTGGTTGAAATTAATTCAAATTATATCCGTCGTTTTAACTTGGAAATTCAGGTTGAAGTGTTGCCATAATAAAATCATAATTTGTAATAAGTTATAATATCTCATGTTTGACTTTAGTTGTCGAATAAGTCGAGCACGCTGGCTTATGAGCAGCTTTTTTGTATACTCAATTTGATCACCATGGAAACGAAAATCTTCGTCTGCTTGACGGAAAACCGACGTTTTGGCTGTAATATAGTTCATTGATCGCCTTCACTAATTTTGAGTCATTTGTCGCATGCACGTGATGTTGCCATGGAAACATGTTTTGAAAAATAGGTTTATTGGCAAGTGAGACATTTAGATTTATCAAAATCGCCAAGTTGTGTTTTAGTTGCAAAGGTCAAGGCACATATACATTTTATGCACGAAGGGGCATTTATGATATGTATACGTTTTCATATTTTCTTGGATTTTCTAAGGTACCAGTTAAATGAATATTTATTTCTGTTCTTACACATGCCTTCTTGTGTCTTAAACTCTCAACAGGGCTACCATGGAAATATGTCTACATCTAGGCAGTAGTACATGTATAAATGACCGGCGTTCAGATATACAGCAGAATGTATAGCACACAGCTAGAGTGTATGTTTACTTTTTCTTTCTTGTGGCAATACTTTGATGTTTCTCTTTTTACACATGTCTCTCTATATCTATATACTAAACAAGGTTACCAAGGAAACGTACCTCTACATCTAGACAATGGTATAAAAAGATGATCGGCGTTCAGATGTACAAAGTTATACAGCAGATTTTGGACCAAATATGGTGTGCATGCGCGGCTTCCTTTTTTTCTTGTTAAAATGCTTTGATATATTTCTTTCTGTTTTAACACATGCCTCTCTGTATTTATACACTCAACAGGGTTACCTTAGAAACTTACATCTTCATGTAGGCAATTATAAATGGATTGCTGACGACCAAGTATACAAACAGCAGTGAGAAAATTTCTGCATCTATACACTCAACCTCAACCGGGTTATCATGGAAACATACCTCAACATCTAGGCAATGGTGTAATGGACGACCGACGTTCAGATGTACATATTTACAGTACAATGTGGGACATACAAGGTGTGTATGCTTCCTTTTAGCTCGACTTTTTGAAGAAAAAGTAGAACTATTGCACTCGCCCCGGCGTCGCCGTTGGTTAAAGTTTTAGATAAAGTCAAATATCTCTGTTACTATCAAAGCTATTGGCTTGAAACTTAAAATAATTATTTACTATGAAAGTCTCCAACAGTTTTTAGCTCATCTGATTTTTAAAAAAAAATGAGTTATTGTCATCACTTGATCGGCGTCGGCGTTGCCTGGTTAAGTTTTATGTTCAGGTCAGCTTTTCTCCTAAACTATCAAAGGTATTGCTTTGAAACTTGCAACACTTGTTCACCATCAAAAGCTGACCCTGTACAGCAAGAAACATAACTCTCTCCTGTTTTTTGCAAGAATTATGCCCCCTTTTGGACTTAGAAAATATCAGATTTATTGGTTAAGTTTTATGTTTAGGCAAACTTTTCTCCTAAACTATCAAAGCTATTGCTTTGAAACTTGCAACTGTTGTTCACCATCATAAACTGACTCTATACATCAAGAAACATAACTCCATCCTGCTAGTTGCAAGAATTATGGCCTTTTTGGACTTAGAAAATCATGGGTAGGACAATTTTTCTATTATACAAAAAAATCAGATGAGCGTCAGCACCCGCAAGGCGGTGCTCTTGTTTTTTGTTGTTTTATTTGTAGAATATTGGGGTGCTTTGGGAATAAAGACGCAGACGGATACTGAAAAACAGAACACACAAAATGTGATGATCTCTTAATCACGAACAGGTATGTATAATATGCTCAACTCCTTTGAAAAATGTGCATACCCAATTCTTATAACAGCTTAAGCTTCCCGTCTAATTTTTTTCTTATACATATGAGCCGTGCCATGGGAAAACCAACATAGTGGGTGTGCGACCAGCATGGATCCAGACCAGCCTGCGCATCCGCGCAGTCTGGTCAGGATCCATGCTGTTCGCTAACAGTTTCTCCAATTCCAATAGGCTTTAAAAGCGAACAGCATGGAGCCTGACCAGACTGCGCGGATGCGCAGGCTGGTCTGGATCCATGCTGGTCGCACACCCACTATGTTGGTTTTCCCATGGCACGGCTCATATTTAGATTATCCTGTTTTGTGAGTATTTCTCTGCAGATTCTTCAAACATGGTGGCTAATGTTGACTACAATCACGTGTGATGATATCATAGATTTTACAATGGTTTTTGGTGGACGGATGGTGCAGCTATGTTGCAGACGACAGACATAAGGTGCCGACGCCATCTTGGTAAACGCGCGCACTCAGTAGTTCTATTTTATTTCTGCTTTTATCTTTTTGTTTTGTACAGCTGTTTTTTCTACTAGGATGTCGGGGGTAACCGGAGAATAAAGACGCAGACGTATATGAAGATACAGACGGATATGGAGATGCAGACGGATATGGAGATGCAATGAGGTATATAATTTGTCTGTACAATTAGTTTATTTCTTCCGCTAGAGCTGAGTTGGAGCATAAAGGGTGTGTATGTTTACTTTTTCTTTCTTGTGTAAATTCTATGTAATATTGTTTTTCTGTTTCACACATGCATTTCTGTATGTATACACTCAACCTCAACAGGGTTACCACGGAAACGTACCTCGGCATCAAGGCAATATTTATAATGGATGACCGGCGTTCATATGTTCACAGTTATACAGCAGATTCTGGATCACATAGGGTATGTGTACTTCCTTTTATTTGTGAAAACACTAATATATTTCTTTCTGTTTTTACACATGCCTCTCTGTATTTATACACTCAACAGGGTTTCCGTGGAAAGGTACCTCTACATGTAGGCAGTGAAATAAATGGATGAATGGCGTTCAGACGGACAAAGTTATACAACAGATTTTGGAGCATACAGGGTGTGTATGTTTACTTTTTTTTTCTTGTGGCAACGCTTTGAAATATTTGTTTTTGTTTTTACACATGCCTTTCTGTATCTACATACTCAACAGGGTTTCAATGGGAACTTTCATCTACATCTAGGCAATGGTATAATGGATGACAGACATCCAAGTACACAAACAGCACGAGAGAAATCCTGCAACCGATCACGTGGTAAACGCTTAGCTTTAAGTAGTCTAAGCCTTGCTAAGACCTGTAAATGAATTCAGGCAAAAATTGAATTTAAACGAATATTTGGAAAATTGTGCGCTTATTGAAAAACCTTGTATGTTTTTGTTTCGTAATAAATTGTGTTCGGTGTTTGTTTTTGTTTTTGTCAGGGAGTGGCTACTTGGTGGTGCTTGTGGTGGTGTTTGTTGTGTTGTTTGTTTATGGTGGTGTTTGTGGTGGTGTTTGTTGTGGTGTTTCAGTGTTTGTCAGGGTTTTTGTGGTGTCCTCAGGATGGTCTTCTCGATTGTATTCGACATGATTTGTGTTCTTTTGTCAGAAAGCTTCTTATTTTGGTGCGAATTGTTTGTCGCATTGGTTTTTTTGTTGTCTTCCGTTCCGTTACAAGGCCATAGTCAGTATATTATTACTAGAATTATTGCTGTACACATTTATTAGAATTAGTTAAATACTATGGTGTGTTTTAATACTACTACTTTTCCTGTCAATTTTAGGCAACTCGGAAGACTTGCAACGAAATATGCAAACGGAAAGACATAAGATGCAGACGACATCTAGCTAAACGCGCGGAATTGTTTTATTTTATATCTGCCTTTTTTGTTCATTTTGTTTTGTTTGCTGTTTTTTTCTCTCTAAAATATAAGGGAACTTTGAGAATAAAGACGCAGACGGATATTGAGATGCAGACGGATATGGAGATGCAGACGGATTTGAAGATGCAGACGGATATGGAGATGCAGACGGATATGAAGATGCAGACGGATATGGAGATGCAGACGGATTTGAAGACGCAGACGTATATGGAGATGCACACCAAAGATAATGTGCGTCCCTTTATCATGAAAGGGTATGTATAATTTGCTACTTAAATTATCTTGTTTTGTATGGATTTTTCTGCAGAGGTATTTTTATAATGATGCCTGCACGTGTGAATATATCATGTTATAGATATCACAATGGTCTAGTGGTCGATGCAGCTATGGTGTCTGATGTTGACTGTACAAACACGTGCAAGGATACCATGTCTGCATATAAATTTCACAATGGTTGAGTGGACAATGCAGCTGGTGCTTTTTCTCGGGCGCAATGAGGTATGTAATTTGTCTGTGCAACTAGTTTATTTCTTTTGCTAGCTTTATGTTACACGTGCAGTTTTCAACTAAGTTATAAACACTTACTTTAATCTTAATGAATTTTCTACATATTTGGTATATTCTGGTTATCATGTAAGCTTACATTGTTTTAACTCTTTTTTTTTATTTCAAATCCATTATTGTTGATTTTTAAATAATGACAACAGTATTCAGTTAAGGGTGCATAACTTAAAACCTTAAGAAAGAAAATGCCGATTTTTCTCCAGAAATAATTCAAGAGCTTAGAAATGCGCATACAGTTTCTGGCTTGGATGAAAGTAAAACTCGAAGTTTCGGACGAGGAAAGGAGAAACTCCAACTATCTGACGAGGAACCCGAACTATCCGACGAGACGCAGTTTCCTGGACGAAACACGTAAGGAATTGTTGATAATTTATAACCTACTTTGAATACAAGTCGGTCATTCAGTTTAATAACACTATGAGGTGTCAAAAAGGTTTTCAGAAACGGTGTAAATTTTACGTCAAGAAAACTATATTAGGTTCACTGCAGTGATGTGGTGTAAATAAGGCAAGTGTTTGCTACCGTATCAGCTTGAGACGTGGTTCGAATCTTCGTTTGAGACGCATTTTTATCAAACCTAAGCTTTTAACACGAACTTTTATTTTCTGTCAGTAAAGTGTATAAACAGGAATAGAAGTGTTTTTCCATTTTTAGCATATTCTTCGAATAGTCTAGCTATTCTACTCACCCTGGCGTCGGCGTCGGCGTCACACCTTGGTTAAGTTTTTGCATGCAAGTACATACAGCCATCAATTAAAGGCATATAGCTTTGAAACTTATTTTTTCTTTTTCTAGGTCAATTACCAACCTCTCTGGGTCAAGTCCCATAACTCTGACATGTATTTTGAGCAAATTATGCCCCCTTTTGGACTTAGAAAAGTTTGGTTAAAGTTTTACATCCAAAACTAATGCAGATATTGATTTGAAACTTCACATGTGTCTTCGGGGTTATAAAACTAGTTGATAGCAGCAAGTCCCATAACTCTGACTTTCATTTTGGCCAAATTATGCCCCCTTTTGGACTTAGAAAATTCTGGTTAAAGTTTTGCGTGCAAGTACATACAGCTATTTCTAAAAGGCATATATATTTGAAACTTATTTTTTCTTTTTCTAGATCAATTACCAACCTCACTGGGTCAAGTCCCATAACTCTGACATGTTTTTTGAGCAAATTATGCCCCCTTTTAGTCTTTGAAAATTCTGGTTAAAGTTTTACATGCAAGTTTCTATCTCCAAAACTAAGGCAGATATTGAATTGAAACTTCACATGTGCCTTCGGGGTTATAAAACTAGTTGATAGCAGCAAGTCCCATAACTGATATGCATTTTGGTCAAATTATTCCCCCTTTTGAACTTAAAACTCTTTTGATATTTAACCTTTTTGGGTAATATTTTCCTGCTTCTGGGACAATATTTCGAATAGTCGAGCTTGGCTGTCTTACGGACAGCTCTTGTTAAAGAAAAAGTTGAAAAATTCAGTTTTCCATACGTGACCTTGGTATAAGTGAGTATTGGTGAGAAACCCAGGAAAAAACAATGTTGCTATGTTTGATCATAAAATCTATTAACAGGAGGAAAATTCCAGTTGCGGTAGGACTGCCTTGCTGGTAACATAAAGACGTCGATAAATAGAGGTACACTGGTACCCAATCGATGCCGTTCATCGGAGGTGCTGGATCCCTTGTGTCAACACAGTAATCAACTGTTTTCAACAAGGTAGGCTACTTAATTACTTAAGAAACAAGAATTTGTAGTGCACTTATTGTTTGTGACGTAGCCGTGTGCTTTTTAGAGAGCTAAATTTTACTGGTTAAAGAACTGACTTTGGTTATCTTGCGTCGAAATACTACAACTCCATCAGAACATTGTGTACGCAAGTCCTACAGTTCTAACGAAACTTTTAAATATAAATATCAACATTAGTAGATATGTGCATTTTTTTCTGGAGTTTGGTGTCCGATATTTTTGGCGTTTTTCCATTTTTAGCTCATCTGATTTTTTGAAAAAAAATGATGAGTTATTGTCATCACTTGAGCGGTTGTCGGCGTCGGCGTTGCCTGGTTAAGTTTTATGTTTAGGTAAGCTTTTCGCCTAAACTATCAAAGCTATTGCTTTGAAACTTGGAATACTTGTTCACCATCATAAGCTAACCCTGTATAGCAAGAAACATAACTCCATCTTGCTTTTTGCAAGATTTATGGCCCCTTTTGTACTTAGAAAATATCAGATTTCTTGGTTAAGTTTTATGTTTAGGTCAACTTTTCTCCTAAACTATCAAAGCTATTGCTTTGAAACTTGGAATACTTGTTCACCATCATAAGCAGATCCTGTACATCAAGAAACATAACTCCATCTTGCTTTTTGCAAGAATTATTGCCCCTTTTAGACTTAGAATATCAATTTTCTTGGTTAAGTTTTATGTTTAGGTCAGCTTTTAACCTAAACTATCAAAGCTATTGCTTTAAAACTTGCAACACTTGTTCACCATCATAAGCTGACCCTGTACAGCAAGAAACATAATCCATCCTGCTTTTTGCAATATTTATGGCCCCTTTTGGACTTAGAAAATATCAGATATTTTGGTTTAGTTTTATGTTTAGGTCTGATGAACTTTTTCTCTTAAAATATCAAAGCTATTGCTTTGAAACTTGCAACACTTGTTCACCATCATAAGATGACCCTGTACAGCAAGCAACATAACTCCATCCTGCTTTTTGCAATAATTATTGCCCCTTTTGGACTTAGAAAATCATTTTCTTGGTTGAGTATTATGTTTAAGGCAACTTTTCTCATAAACTATCAAAGCTATTGCTTTAAAACTTGAAACAGTTTTTCACCATCATAAGTGGACACTGTACATCAAGAAACATAACTCTATCCTGCTTTTTGCAAGAATGATGGCCCTTTTTAGACTTAGAAAATCATGGGTAGGACAATATTTCTATTATACAAAAAAAATCAGATGAGCGTCAGCACCCGAAAGGCGGTGCTCTTGTTATTTATTTAGCTCGACTATTCATAGAATAGTAGAGCTATTGGACTCGCCCATGCGTCCGCGTCCGCGCCGGCGTCCGCATCAGCGTCCGCATCCCGATTTGGTTAAGTTTTTGTATGTAAGCTGGTATCTCAGCAACCACTTGTTGGAATGGATTGAAACTTCACACTCTTATTTACTGTGATAAACTGACTTACATTGCACAGGTTCCATAACTCTCTTTTGCTTTTTTACAAAATTATGCCCCTTTTTCGACTTAGAATTTTTTGGTTAAGGTTTTGTATGTAAGCTGGTATCTCAGTACTCACTAATTGGAATGAATTGAAACTTCACACACTTGTTCACTGTCATGATCTGACATGCACAAAGCAGGTCCCATAACTTTATTTTGCTTTTTAACAAAATTGTGCCCCTTTTTTAACATAGAAAGTTTTGGTTAAGTTTTTGTATGTAAGCCGGTGTCTTGGTATCCACTAATGGGAAAGGATTGAAACTTCACACACTTGTTCACTGTCATGATATGACATGCAGTGCGAAGGGTCAATAACTCAACTTCGCATTTTACAAAATTATGCCCCTTTTTCAACTTAGGTGTTTTGGGTTAAATTCTTATATGTAAGCTGGTATCTCAGTACCCACTAATGGGAATGGATTGAAACTTCACACACTTGTCCACTGTCATGAGCCAATAAGCACTATGCAGGTTCCATAACCCTATTTTGCTTTTTTACTAAATTATGCCCTTTTTCGACTCGTATTCATTCAATCGACAAGACTGTTGAATAGTCGAGCGTTGCTGTCCTCCGACAGCTCTTGTATAGGATTATTCTATCGAACATTTTTTTGGGTCATGTGTCATACATTTCTTGATTTGTTTATTGGTTTTAAATACGTGGATTTAGAAATCCTGTATTTGTAATAATTATACATCTTTTCCCACACCTAGAGATAAAACGCTCTTTTTGCACAAGGCATGCCTAGTAATTCATACTTTTAATATGACCGAAACGTTACGAAATGGTACTAATTTTATGCTAACTGTTTAAAACTTCAAATTTTATTTTAAAGCCAAAGTATTTAATCATTATAGTATTTAAATGAAACTTTAACCTGCTTTATTTTTGCATCCTCTGTGAAATGTGAGGTTAAAAATTGAATTTGATTTCTTAATTAATGCGAGTTATTTACCAGTTCATTGTAAAAACGCCTCGTTTAACTAATGTGGAAAATGACAGTACTTGAAAATGCAGCTCTTTAATTGGTCAGTTAAAATTCCTAGCATGTGAATACTAGTAATATAGGCCATTCCGAAGTAAGCATTTCAATTTGTGTCCATTAAATTCCCTAATAATTGCTCAAGTCATTAAGTTAACATATTGACAATCAACCTTCAGCAAAACCTTGAAGTGAAAAACTTCAACGACCTCGAGCGCAGGGATGTGTTAATGACTCGAAGTCCACGACCGTAAATGTTCAGCATATGTTAGAGTCAAGAGTTGTCTGGAGAACCTTTGTAAAAAGACATGTCTGACAATCGATTGCCAATCATTAAGCAATACTTAGCAACTTTGTACTGAATTTCGTGGAATTCGCTGGTAATTGTAGCCTCAGGTCTATAAAGTATAATTTATTTCATGTTTAAAAAGACAAGGAGACAGTGTTTGACATTGTTGAAAGACAAAGAAAACGACTCGATTGCAGAAAACCAATATCATCATGCCGTCCTGTCTTTGTTGTTTGTCTGTAAGCAATTTAAAATTAATTTTGTGCGATTAATTCTACAATAGTCTACGACTATACGAATTATTTAGAGAGTTATTCTACTCACCATTGCGTCGGCGTCGGCATCAGCGGTAATTCTAGATTCTTGGCTAAAGTTTTTATGCATTTTCACTTTATCTCTATTGTTTCTCAAATCTAAAATACTTGTACCTCATTATCTGCCACATCATATGACATAAGGTCCTTTTTTATTAGTCCCCTACTGGTTGAAAACAGTTTCGGGGACTATAGGAATGCGCTAATTCCGTCCGTCCGTCATTCTGTTCGTCCTTCCGTCCGTCCGCAATTTCGTGTCCGGTCCATAACTCTGTCATCCATGAAGGGATTTTAATATCACTTAGCATAAATGTTCCGCATGGTGAGACGACTTGTCATGCGCAAAACCCTGACCCCTAGCTTAAAGGTCAAGGTCACAATTGGAGGTAAAATGTGAACAGGGCCTTTTTCTTGTCCGGTCCATAACTCTGCCATCCATGAAGGGATTATAATATTACTTGGCACAAATGTACGTCATAATAAGACGATGTGTCTTGCACAACTTTCAGACCCCTAGCACAAAGGTCAAGGTCACACTTGGCAGTCAAATGTTAACATATTCCCCATGATGAGACGACTTGTCATGCGCAACACCTAGAAACCTAGCTTAAAGGTCAAGGTCACACTTGGAGATCAAAGGTAAATGGGACATTTTTCCTGTCCGGTGTATAACTTTGTCATGCAAAACAGGATTTGAATACTACTTGGCACAAATGTTCATCACTATGTGACGGAGTGTCATGCGCAAGAACATGGTCCTTAGGTCGAAGGTCAAGGTCACACATAGAGGCCAAATGTCAGATACAAGAATGACTTTGTCTGGAACACTTCTTCTTCATGCATGGAGGGCTTTTGATGTAACTTGGCATAAATATTCACTACCATGAGATGGATTGTTTTGCGCAAGAACCAGGTCCCTAGGTCTAAGGTCAAGATCACACTTAGAGGTCAAATGCCAAATTCAAGAATGACTTTGTCCGGAGCATTTCTTCTTTGTGCATGGAAGGATTTTGATGTGACTTGGCACAAATGTTCACCACCATGAGGCACTCTTGTTTTTAGAATTATGTCCCTTTGTTTTTACTATAAATACCTTATATTGTAACTTATTTATTACAGGCCGTAGGGAAAAATTGAGACCAGTTTTCTGTGGTACAAAATGCATATTACATCCAATTTTTAGTTGTATTTTGACCTATCTCTACCTGGTAACGAGTTTTGTGTGGACTTGTATAGATTTATATGAAAACAACTATAGGTTTTTATATATACAAATTTTAATCCAAGTGTTTTGTTATAACATATTGTATATATAGTACAATTTTGTTTATACATTATTGACAGATATCAGTTCATTATGTTATACTGCAGTAGAGCTGTTGCACTGTCCCGGCGTCGGCGTCGCTGTTGGTGTTAAGGTTTTTTATAGTGTCAAATATCTCTGTTACAATGGAAACTATTGACTTGAAACTTAAAATATCTATTTACTATCAAAGTCTACACCGGGAGAAACAATCCCAATAACCCTGATTTGAATTTTGGCAGAGGTGTGCCCCTTTTTAACTTAAAATTTTTTGGTTAAAGTTTTTGATAAGTTCAAATATCCCTGTTACAATCAAAGCTATTGACTTGAAGCTTAAAATAGTTATTTACTATCAAAGTCTACACAACTACACCAGGAGAAACAATCACCATAACTCTGATTTGAATTTTGGCAGAGGTATGCCCATGTTTAACTTAGAATTGTTTGGTTAAAGTTTTTGATGAAGCCAAATATCTATGTTACTATCAAAGCTATTGACTTGAAACTGAAAATATTTATCAAAGTCTACACAAGGAAAAATAATTCCAATAACTCTGATTTGAAATTTGGCAGAGTTATGCCCCTTCTAACTTAGATATTTTTGGTTAAAGTTTTATCAAGTTTTTACTGGCAAACATCTAATTCATAGTCAAGCACCGAGAAAATTCGAGCGTGCTGTCTGACGGACAGCTCTTGTTATAAAATATTTCCATCCCAAATTATGATTTTTTTTCGCTTGCGAAGGAAGGGGAGATATATAGTTTTAGGGATTATTCTGAAAATAAACAAACTAGATCTAGTTTAATCTGATTTGACCTTACATCTAGAAGCATTTCGTAAATTAATTATTTGTTCGCATTTTCAGATTGATTTCAAAGTAAGAAATATCTGAAGAAGGAAGAACCAAGTATGATTGATCCACGACAGACCTGGCACAAGCATATAGGCATGACACCAGTAGAGTCGCCCTGGCACAAGCATATAGGCATGACACCACCACAGCAACACTGACACAAGCATAGTTAAACAAATTAGACATAACCTGACATGTATATAATTATACCCCAATGACAAAGTATATGGGGCTGTATTGGAGTCACTCATGTCTGCCGGTCCGTTCATCAGTACATATATCCATCGTGTCCGCTGGGAAGATTGTCATAAAACTGGCATAAATGATAGACCTTATAAAGACAGTGTGCAGAGCGCAAAACCAAGATCACTAGGTCCAAAGTGAAGGTTACATTTGAGGGTCAAAGGTCAAATAGCTTATCTTCATGTCCGCTCCATATTGTCTAAACGTCTTGGAAAATATTTAGCTCGACTATTCGAAAAATAAAGAGGTTTATTAGTTCCCCGCCACGAGTGGTGGGGGTTATAGAAATGGTCTCCATCCATCTGTCCGTCCGTCCTTCCGTCCATAACGCTTTAGTGTCCGCTCTATATCTCCTAAACCCCTTAAAGGAATTTTATAATACTTGGGTCAAATGACCACCTCATCAAGACGATGTGCAGAACCCATAAGTTAGCCATGCCGGCTCAAGGTCAAGGTCACAACTTAGGGTCAAAGGTTTGAGCCTTCCATTTTGTGTCCTCTCTGTATCTCCTAATCCCCTCGAAGGATTCATATGAAACTTGGGTCAAATGATCACCTATCCAAGACGATTGCAGAACCCATAAGTTAGCCATGCCGGCACAAGGTCAAGCTTACAACTTAGGGTCAAAGGTTTGAGCCTTCCATTTTGTATCCACTCTGTATCTCCTAAACCCCTTGAAGGACTTTCATGAAACTTGGGTTATATGATCACCTCATCTGGACGATGCGCAGAATTCATAAGTCAGCCATGTCAGTTCAAGGTCAAGGTCACAGCTCAAGATCAAAGGTTTACCCTTCCACTCTCCGTAACAGTGGCGGGAGATTTAGCTGTCTTTCAGACTGCCTTGGTATCCGTCATACTTCGCACATTTAAGAATAACCCACACTTCCAGTACGTCATACCCCACCACTACCGTAAAATAATTTTTTTTACATAAACCTATATCACATATTTTCATAGATTCCCTCATCTCCCCTACCGCGCACGAACGTCTCCACCTACTCCCTCCCCCGACCTACCATACTGCACCACCTCTCGCACTCCCAACAAAAAGATTGTTTTTTAGCTCGTTTTTTCGAAGAAAAAGTAGAGCTATTGCACTCGCCCCGGTGTCGGCGTCGGCGTCGGCGTCGGCGTCGCCGTTGGTTAAAGTTTTTAATAAAGTCAAATATCTCTGTTACTATCAAAACTATTAACTTGAAACTTAAAATAATTATTTTCTATCAAAGTCTAAACCAGGAGAAACAATCCCCATAACTCTGATTTGAATTTTGATGGAGTTATGCCCCTTTTTGACTTAAAAATCTTTAAATGGTTAAAGGTTTTGATAAAGTCAAATATCTCTGTTACTATCAAAGCTCTTGAACTGAAACTTAAAATAGTTATTGACTATCAAAGTCTACACCAAGATAATTAATCCCTATAACCCTGATTGAATTTTGATGGAGTTATGCCCCTTTTTGACTTAGAACTTTTGGTTTAAATTTATGATAAAGTCAAATATCTCTGGAACTATCAAAGCTATTGACTTGAAACTTAAAATAGTTATTTACTATCATAGTCTACATCAGGAGAAACAGTGCCATAACGTTGGTTTGAATTTGACAGAGTTATGCCCCTTTCTTTTTAACTTAGAATTTTAGGTTAAAGTTTTTAATAAAGTCAAATATCTCTGGAACTATCAAAGCTATTGACTTGAAACTTAAAATGGTTATTTACTATCAAAGTCTACACCAGGAGAAACAATCCCCATAACTCTGGTTTGAATTTGACAGAGTTATGCCCCTTTTTAACTTAGAACTTTTGGTTAAAATTTTTGATATCTCTGTTATTATCAAAGTTATTGACTTGAAACTTAAAATATTTATTTACTATCAAAGTCTACTCCAGGAGAAACAATCCCCATAACTCTGATTTGAATTTTTACAGCGTTATACCCCTTTTTAACTTAGAATTTTTGGTTAAAGTTTTTGATTGTCAAATATCTCTGTTACTATTAAAGCTTTTGACTTGAAACTTAAAATATTTAGTAAAGTCTACTCCAGAAGAAACAAACCCCATAACTCTGATTGAATTTTGACAGAGTTATGTCCCTGATTAACTTAGATTTTTTGGTTAAAGTTTTATAAAGTTTTTTTCTGGCAAAACTCTAATTCAGAGTCAAGCACTGAGAGAAGTCGAACAGCTCTTGTTACATTTTCCTTGCACGTAATTACATCGTATATCTTGTAGCTCATATGTTTATACAATGTTTAAGTATCCCTTATTTGCTCACATCCATCACCACCAAAACCCACTTCCAATTTTTTTAGAAATATTTTTTTACATCTCTCACACATCGCATCCCATCCCATCACATTCCCCATCTCTACCTCTACAGCCCCCAGCACCTACCCTCTCATAACTTCTACATCCCCGCCTCCCCCGCATTCTTTATAATTTTTTACATCTTTCACAATAACTTGTATCTCATGTGAAATGTCAGTAACCCTCATAACCCCTATCCCATCCAACGCAATGCTACCACTGGTCACTTCCAGAAAATTCTTTTCTTACATTTCTCACATTAACTTATTTCCCACATTGTTTCTGAGATTCCCTCATTCCGCTGTACCTACTACCCCACAAGGTCAACGGTCTTCACTTGAGGGTCAGAAGCAGAAGTTATGGAGACAATTTATGATGACATTTTACTATCACTTTATCAAAGCGGTGGCTTGGGATAGCAATCGCCTTCAGTGATAGCTCTAGTTGCTAATGTTGAAGAGGCTTATAGGTGTAACATTTGATTAAATATATCAATTATTTGACAAATATTTGCTTAATTTTAAGATAATTACCTGAAGTTAGAATGAGGAAATTATTTTTTCGGAACTCTGATACTATTTCTATGCGCAACGAATATTTTCAAGCTTGGTTTGCTATGGTCAGAAAGTTATGCATCTTTATTTTTATCGGGTTAGAAATATGAACAAAAAAAAGGGACAGTCAATATTTGTAAGAAGAATACTGATTTAGTCCATTATTTCAAAAGAGGTTCAAAATCATACTCTTTTATTATATTTTTTCAACTGGATAGGAATAGTTTTCAAAAATAAAATGCATGGATCAGTGTATGAACAAAAAGCCACATTCACAAATAATAAATTTTGGGACGTTGAGGTTATCTCTGATATTTGTTTGTTTCAGTGCAAGATCAAAATTTCGAACCATCCTTGATATAGCTTGCAAAAATATAAACTCTAGTGTTCACGCGTGAAATATAATTCAATTTTTACATATAAATCAAACTTTATTTTATACGTACTTAATTGTACCAGTGTAATGTCACATGCAATTTGTAACTTTAGGCTTATTCTTATGGCAATATAAATAAATATTGTAGTTTTATCCGATCATATGTAATTCAAATTTCTTTTTAATCAAATTGATGTTGGGTGCAAGTGAAAGTTGTATTTGGATTTCCCACTGTCTGAAAAAGTGAGTTTATCAGGTTATAATGTGTCGTTATATTTCAGTAATATTCTGATATCTTGACATGAAATTCCATACTCTGGTAACTACAAAACGTGCAGATAGAATCATAACACGCATTCTACTTTCGTTTGTCTGGGTCGTCTAAATGTAGCTTTTTAAAGTCATTTTGGCCTCATTTCTTATACACTGAATTTTACACTGTTTGGCATAACTCTTAACCGACACCTAACTTTGAGCACTAACATTAACCCTTGGGGCTGAAATGACTTTTAAAGCTACCTTTTATTTATAGAAACAATGTGTCAAACTTTAGACTGGTATACCTTTGGGAATGATGGCTAAAAAGGTGCGCTAATCAAATAGTAAAATTGTGGGTAAACATTAAGTTTTTCTGTCCGCGCCTTTAAAGGATTACTGGAATATAACGCCAGATTACAACATGATAAACTCATTGTTTCAAACGCAGAGAAATCCAAATTTCATTTTCACTTGTACGGTACTATACTTGAAAGCGGTAGGATAAAACTCCTAAGGACTTGAAATGTACTCCATTGAGACAAAAATGTATAGTAATGCTTACAAAAACACTAAAATACACGACAAATCATTAAAAATTTAAAACAAATGTAGACCTATTTGACTTTTTTTCCAAAATAAGCATTTTAAATAAGATACAAATACATCTATATAGCGCAAAAAAGTATACAAACAATTAGCACCTTACAATAACCTTAAAATGTAATACTAAAATTTATTTCAAAAGATTAATCAATTTAAGAAAAATTAATACAACTTATTTAAAGTATTTGCATATCACTTTCATATTCCAAAAAAGACTTTGTGATAATACTATAACAATTACAAATTATACAGAAAAGATAGAATAAGATGACATAAATTTACTTTAAGTCGACAAGACATAAAACGAATACATTAATTCTGAATGAACTTTAAACCATTTGATTAAAATTGTTAGAAAAATAAAAATTTAGATGAAAGTGTATTACTGAATTTATCTTTCTTTCGGGAACACTAAATTTAAGATGACGAGGTGAAAGATATTTTTGATCTTAATACTGAAACAAACAAATGGTCTTCTTTTTACAGCAGTAGTAGGTAATTAGCCTATATTTTTGAGGAAAAAAGTTAGCACAACCTATTGGACATAAATTACTGGATGAAACACTAATTATATATATTTTTTGCGTCCGTCTGTCCGGAGCCATATTTTAGATTTGGTCTGGAATATTTAAATAAAACTTCATATATATGGCGGTCTGTCAAGTTTCAGTCAGATTGCCCAAGTATCACCAGAGTAATGACCCATAGTAGTTTCTAGTGTTAACTATACAGGGTACTATAAATATGGCAATTTCTACTTCATAACTTGTGACATATTTGACCTAGAAATATTAGACTTAGCTTGAATTTAGATCACCATAATGTGGTAGAACACACACAATTTCGTCATGATCTTTTTGGTAACTGATTAAATTATTGCCATTCATTTGTTTAAAAACCCACATATTTGTACAGAACAAACTAACCAATTGGTAGAATCTCATTAAACTTCTTTCATTTTTTCCATGAACACTATCATCATGTGAAGTTGTGTACCCATACTCAGTTACCCCTATCGCCCTGATCACACACCCTCCCCCACCCCAATTCCACATTTTTAGCTGGACGTTTCGAAGAATAGTCTAGCTATTCCATTCACCCTGGCGTCGGCGTTGGCGTCACACCTTGGTAAAAGTTTTGCATGCATGTACATATAGCTATCATTTAAAAGGCATATGGCTTTAACTTATTTTTTTCTTTTCTAGGTCAATTACTAACCTCACTGGGTCAAGTCCCAAAACTCTGACATGTATTTTGAGCAAATTATGACCCCTTTTGGACTTAAACCTTCTGGTTAAAGTTACTGTCTCCAAAATTAATGCAAATACTGGATTGAAACTCTATAGATATTTTAACTTTTAGGGTAATATTTTCCTGCTTCAGGGACAATACTTCGAGTCTGGTTAAAGTTTTACATGCAAGTTACTAGCACCAAAACTGATGCAGATATTGAATTGAAACTTCGCATGTGTCTTCGAAGTTATAAAACTAGTTGATAGCATCATGTCCCATATCTCTGACCTGCATTTTGGCCAAATTATGCCCCCATTTGGACTCAGAAAATTCTGATTGAAGTTTTGCGTGCAAGTAAATACAGCTCATACTCAAAGGCATATAGATTTGAAAGTTATTTTTTTTCTTTTTCTAGATCAACTACTAACCTCACTGGGTCAAGTCCCATAACTCTGACATGTATTTTGGGCGAATTATGCCCCCTTTTGGACTTAGCAAATTCTGGTTAAAGTTTTGCGTGCAAATGCAGATATTAAATTGAAACTTCAAAGGCGCCTTCAGGGTTATAAAACTAGTTGATTGCATCAAGTCCCATAACTCTGACATGTATTTTGGTCAAATTATATCCCGTTTTGAACTTAAACCTTATGGTTAAAGTTACTATCTCTAAAATTAATGCAAATACTGGATTGAAACTCTATAGATATTTTAACTTTTAGGGTAATATTTTCCTGCTTCAGGGACAATACTTCGAATAGTCGAGCATAGGCTGTCTTGCGGACAGCTCTTGGTTTTTCATTTTATTAAAAGAAATCTTAAATATTCCATGAATAGTCATCAACATGTTAAGTTGTACCCTCCACAACCATCGCTCCTCCACCCAGTCACCCCCATCATCCCCAACACGACATCTTTTGTTCATCATTTTTAGCTCATCTGATTTTTTGAAAATAAAAGAGTTATTGTCATCACTTGATCGGCGTCGGCGTCGGCGTTGCCTGGTTAAGTTTTATGTTTAGGTCAGCTTTTCCTCTAAACTATCAAAGGTATTGCTTTGAAACTTGCAACAGTTTGTTTACTATCATAAGCTGACCAGCAAGAAACATAACTATGTCCTACTTTTTACAAGAATTATGGCCCCTTTTTGACTTAGAAAATATCAGATTTCTTGGTTGAGTTTTATGTTTAGGTAAACTTTTCTCCTAAACTATCAAAGCTATTGCTTTATAAATTGCAACACTTGTTCACCATCATAAGCTGACCCAGTATATCAAGAAACATATCTCCATCCTGCTTTTTGCAAGACTTTTTGCCCCTTTGGACTTAGAAAATCAGAATTTATGGTTAAGTTTTATGTTTAGGTCAGCTTTTCTCCTAAACTATCACAGCTATTGCTTCAAAACTTGCAACAGTTGTTCACCATCATAAGCTGACCCTGTAAAGCAAGAAGCATAACTGTGTCCTGCTTTCTGCAAGAATTATGGCCCCTTTTGGACTTAGAAAATATAAGATTTATTGGTTAAGTTTTATGTTTAGGTCAGCTTTTCTCCTAAACTATCACAGCTATTGCTTCAAAACTTGCAACAGTTGTTCACCATCATAAGCTGGCTCTGTTCATCAAGAAACATAACTCTATCCTGCTTTTTGCAAGAATGATGGCCCTTTTTGAACTTAGAAAATCATGGGTAGGACAATATTTTTATTATACAAAAAAAATCACATGAGCATCAGCAACCGCAAGGCGGTGCTTTTGTTTATTTTCCATCAATATTATCAACATTTGAAGTTTTGTACTCTAACTCGGTCACCGCCCCCACTCCATAAAAGTCATTCCTTTTCTTTATTCAAACATTCCATGAATATTACCCTCACCCACTTGATTTTGCTCTCTTAAGGGCTTCTTTTCGTAAGTCTAAATATAATAAATATTTGCTTCTAAGTATGCATCCTTAACCTTTTGCCGGATATATTTCTTTGCCATTCCTCAACACAAACCCATTTGGTGGGGGATCAAAATTTTTCGGATTTGCTTGTTATTTATCAGTATAGCTATTGTTACATATCTTGTTTTGTTTTTACAATATGAAGAAGAGTACCTTTTCAAATTTTCGGATTGACAGTCAAACTTACATTACCTGACAGTATAACTGTTGGTAGATAATTTTTCGTTTTTAATCCCAAGTAGAGTGCATTTTCATATTTAAACATTTAATATTTCCTTCTCATATCTATCAACCACGTCTGTCTTACAAATCCAATAATTATATGCATTTTATATTTTTGTATTGTAGTAATGTATATTTTTCCTTTTCGTTGATTGTTTCTTAATGATAGTCATAACCGTTAGAGGTGAGAACATACATGTAGTTAAATTCAATTTTTGTACATGCATTAAATTTTAGAAATTTGTAAATTTACAATGTCATTTGTGACTGTTTGTGCTATTTATTGCTGCTTGAAAAATGAATAAAATGCTGTAAAGCTTTGTTGATTATTTTCTTTGGAAGAAAAGGCCATACAGTTGGTTATTGTTTAAATTGGACATTCCTTTAGTACATTTATTGCCTTCCAATCACTTGCAATATACAGGTGTGTTCAGTTGGTCATAACTTATTGTAAAATACAGAGAAGACTTTCCTTACCGATTTACACTTTGACATGCCACATGCTTTGTCATTCAAAGATACCCTTCCCATCTAAACTAAAGGCGAGGTTACCCAAACAGACCACATTTTCCCATCCATCCCACTTAACACCAATTTCAAAATAAAACGGTTACTTTTCCATACAATTTGCAAAGGAAATGGGAGGTCACCCTTACCGACTCCCTTTTTTCCATACAGAGTTACCTCCCCTACTCCCGTCGACGCCATTTGCAAAATAAAGGGGAGGTCACCTTTACCGACTCCCCCTTCTCCCATACAAGTTACCTCCTCTACTCCCGTCGACGCCATTTGCAAAATTAAGGGGAGGTCACCCTTACCGACTCCCTTTTTTCCATACAGAGTTTCCTCCCCTACCTCCGTCGACGCCATTTGCAAAATAAAAGGGGGGTTACCCTTACCGTCTACCCCTTCTCCCATACAAGAGTTACCTCCCCCACTCCCGTCGACGCCATTTGCAAAATCAAGCGGAGGTCACCCTTACCGACTCCCTCTTTTCCATACAGAGTTACCTCCCCTACCCTCGTCGACGCCATTTGCAAAATAAAGGGGAGGTCACCCTTACCGACTCCCTTTTTTCCCATACAGAGTTACTTCCCCTACGCCCGTCGACGCCATTTGCAAAATTAAGGGAGGTCACCCTTACCGACTCCCTTTTTTCCATACAGAGTTACCTCCCCTACCCCCTTCGACGCCATTTGCAAAATAAAGGGGAGGTCACCCTTACCGACACCCTTTGTTCCATACAGAGTTACCTCCCCTACGCCTGTCGACGCCATTTGCAAAATAAAGGAGGTCACCCTTACCGACACCCTTTTTTCCATACAGAGTTACCTAGCCTACACACGTCGACGCCATTTGCAAAATAAAGGGGAGGTCACCCTTACCGACACCATTTTTTCCATTCAGAGTTACCTCCCATACTCACGTCGACGCCATTTGCAAAATAAAGGGCAGGTCACCCTTACCGACTCCCATTTTTCCATACAGAGTTACCTCCCCTACCCCCGTCGACGCCATTTGCAAAATAAAGGGAGGTTACCCTTACCGACTCCCTTTTTTCATACAGAGTTACCTCCCCTACCGCCGTCGACGCCATTTGCAAAATAAAGGGGAGGTCACCCTTACCGACACCCTTTGTTCCATACAGTGTTACCTCCCATACGCCTGTCGACGCCATTTGCAAAATAAAGAGGAGGTCACCCTTACCGACACTCTTTTTTCCCTACAGAGTTACCTCGCCTACACACGTCGACGCCATTTGCAAATTAAAGGGAGGTCACCCTTACCGACTCCCTTTTTTCCATTCAGAGTTACCTCGCCTACACACGTCGACGCCATTTGCAAAATAAAGGGAGGTCACCCTTACCGACTCCCTTTTTTCCATACAGAGTTACCTCGCCTACACACGTCGACGCCATTTGCAAAATAAAGGGGAGTTCACCCTTACCGACATCCTTTTTTCCATTCAGAGTTACCTCCCATACTCACGTCGACGCCATTTGCAAAATAAAGGGGAGGTCACCCTTACCGACTCCCATTTTTCCATACAGAGTTACCTCCCCTACCCCCGTCGACGCCATTTGCAAAATAAAGGGAAGTCACCCTTACCGACTCCCTTTATTCATACAGAGTTACCTCCCCTACCGCCGTCGACGCCATTTGCAAAATAAAGGGGAGGTCACCCTTACCGACTCCCTTTTTTCATACAGAGTTACCTCACCTACCGCCGTCGACGCCATTTGCAAAATAAAGGGGAGGTCATCCTTACCGACTCACTTTTTTCCACACAGAGTTATCTCCCCTACACCGTCGACGCCATTTGCAAAATAAAGGGGAGGTCACCCTTACCGACTCCTTTTTTTCCGTACAGAGTTACCTCCCCTACTAACGTCTACGCCATTTGCAAAATAAAGGGGAAGTCATCCTTACCGACTCCCTTTCTTCCTTAGAGTTACCTCCCGTACGCCCGTCGACGCCATTTGCAAAACAAAGGGGAGGTCACCCTTACCGACTCCCTTTCTTCCATACAAAGTTACCTCCCCTACGCCCGTCGACGCCATTTGCAAAATAAAGGGTAGATAACCCTTACCGACTCCCTTCTTTCCATACAGAGTTACCTCCCCTACCCCGTCGACGCCATTTGCAAAATAAAGGGGAGGTCATCCTTACCGACTCCTTTTTTCCGTACAGAGTTACCTCCCCTACTCACGTCGACGCCATTTGCAAAATAAAGGGGAGGTCACCCTTACTAACTCCCTTTTTTCCATACAGAGTAACTTCCCGTACGCCCGTCGATGCCATTTGCAAAATGAAGGGGAAGTCATCCTTACTGACTCCCTTTTTTCATACAGAGTTACCTCCCCTACCCCCGTCGACGCCATTTGCAAAATAAAGGGGAGGGCACCATTACCGACTCCCTTTTCTCCACACAGAGTTACCTCCCCTACCCCCGTCGACGCCATTTGCAAAATAAAGGGGAGGTCACCCTTACCGACTCCCTTTTTTCCATACAGAGAAAATTCCCCTACGCCCGTCGACGCCATTTGCAAAATTAAGGGAGATTACCCTTACCGACTCCCTTTTTTCATACAGAGTTACCTCTCCTACCCCCGTCGACGCCATTTGCAAAATAAAGGGGAGGTCACACTTACCGACACCCTTTTTTCCATACAGAGTTACCTCCCCTACTCACGTCGACGCCATTTGCAAAATGAAGGGGAAGTCATCCTTACTGACTCCCTGTCTTCCATACAGAGTTACCTCCCCTACCCCTGTCGACGCCATTTGCAAAATAAAGGGGAGGTCACCCTTACCGACTCCTTTTTTCCATACAGAGTTACCTCCCCTACCCCCGTCCACGCCATTTGCAATATAAAGGGGAGGTCACCCTTACCGACACCCTTTTTTCCATACAGATGAACCTCCCCTACTCACGTCGACGCCATTTGCAAAATAAAGGGGAAGTCATCCTTACCGACTCCCTTCCTTCCATACAGAGTTACCTCCTTTACCCTGGTCGAAGCCATTTGCAAAATAAAGGGGAGGTCACCCTTACTGACTTCTTTTTTCCATACAGAGTTACCTCCCCTACCGCCGTCGACGCCATTTGCAAAATAAAGGGGAGGTCACCCTTACCGACTCCCTTTTTCCATACAGAATAACTTCCCCTACGTCCGTCGACGCCATTTGCAAAATAAAGGGCGGTCATCCTTACCGACTCCGTTTTTATCCATACAGAGTTACCTCCCCTAACCCCGTCGACGCCATTTGCAAAATAAAGGGGAGGTCATCCTTACCGACTCCCTTTCTTCCATACAGAGATACCTCCCCTACACTGGTCGACGCCATTTGCAAAATAAAGGGGAGGTCACCCTTATCGTCTCCCTTTCTTCCATACAGAGTTACTTCCCCTACCCCCGTAGACGCCATTTGCAAAATTAAGGGGAGGTCACCCTTACCGACTCCTTTTTTCCATACAGAGTTTCCTCCCCTACCTCCGTCGACGCCATTTGCAAAATGAAAGGGAGGTTACCCTTACCGACTCCCCCTTCTCCCATACAAGAGTTATCTCCCCTACTCCCGTCGACGCCATTTGCAAAATTAAGGGGAGGTCACCCGTACCGACTCCCTTTTCTTTCCATACAGAGTTACCTCCCCTACCCCCGTCCACCCCATTTTCTAACTAAAGGAGTTTTCACCGTTACCGACTCCCTTTCTTCCATACAGAGTTACCTCCCCTATCCCCGTCGTCGCCATTTGCAAAATAAAGGGGAGGTCACCTTTACCAACCCCCTTTCTTCCATACAGAGTTGCCTCCCCTATCACCGTTGACGCCATTTGCAAAATAAAGGGGAGGTCATCTTTACCAACTCCCTTTTTTCCATACAGAGTTTCCTCCCCTACCTCCGTCGACGCCATTTGCAAAATTAAAGGGGGGTTACCCTTACCGTCTACCCCTTCTCCCATACAAGAGTTACCTCCCCCACTCCCGTCGACGCCATTTGCAAAATCAAGCGGAGGTCACCCTTACCGACTCCCTTTTTTCCATACCGAGATACCTCCCCTACCCGTGTCGACGCCATTTGCAGAATTAAGGGGAGGTCATCCTTACCGACTCACCCTTCTTCCATACAGAGTTACCTCCCCTACGTCCGTCGACACCATTTGCAAAATTAAGGGGAGGTCACCCTTACCAACTCCCTTTCTTCCATACAGAGTGAGCTCCCCTACCCGTGCCGACGCCATTTGCAAATTTAAGGGGAGTCTCCCTTATCGACTCCCTTTTTTCCATACCGAGATACCTCCCCTACCCGTGTCGACGCCATTTGCAGAATTAAGGGGAGGTCATCCTTACCGACTCACCCTTCTTCCATACAGAGTTACCTCCCCTACGTCCGTCGACACCATTTGCAAAATTAAGGGGAGGTCACCCTTACCAACTCCCTTTCTTCCATACAGAGTGAGCTCCCCTACCCGCGTCGACGCCATTTGCAAAATTAACGGAAATCACCCTTACGGCTGCCCCTTCTTCCATACAAGAGTATTAAAGGAGAGGTCACCCTTACCGACTGCCTTTTTAGCTCGACTCTTTGAAGAATAGTCTAGCTATTCTACTCTCCCTGGCGTCGGTGTCGGCGTCACACCTTGGTTAAGTTTTTGCATGCAAGTACATACAGCTATCATTTAAAGGCATATAGCTATGAAACTTATTTTTTCTTTTTCTCACTGGGTCAAGTTCCATAACTCTGACATGTATTTGAGCAAATTATGCCCCCTTTTTGACTCCAAACCTAATGCAGATATTGAATTGAAACTTCACATGTGTCTACGGGGTTATAAAACTAGTTGATAGCAGCAAGTCTCATAAATCTGATATGCATTTTGGTCAAATTATGTCCCCTTTTGAACTTAAGACTCGTTTGATACATTTTTTGTATTTAACATTTTGGGTAATATTTTCCTGCTTCTGGGACAATATTTCGATTAGTCAAGTTTGGCTGTCTTACGGACAGTTCTTGTTTCCATACAGAGAAAGAAGGAAAAAAATGGATAAACTGGTGGCATATTTCTGCAACGAGATAGCTAGGTAGCTATCACGATAATTTTTAAACTTTCCAGGAAATGTGTACATTTTTTTCTGAAAAATTGTCAGCAATAAATAATATTTTCAAGATATTTCTATTTATTTCCTGAAAATATTTAGCGCAAAATTTCGCGTTAATGCTTGGAACTGCCACAAGATGCTCGGTAACTATCACGATAATATTCCAAATTTTCTAGCAAAGTTGTGCATTTTTCTGAAAACATTATCGCAATACATCATTTTTTCTCAATATGCTTTTTATTTCCAGGAAACTTTAGGATATTGCAAAAAACTTTTCAGAAAATTTCGAAGTATCAAGATAATTTCTGAACGTATCAACGTATCGAGAAAACTTATCTAGCTAATAAATGGCATTTGTTGGCACTAACACAAAAGGTATCGAGAAAATAATGCAAATTATCACAATAATATTTCGATGACACCTTCCACTATTGAGAAAATCTTTTCAGAAAACTCCGGTTTATCAAGATAATTTTTTGAAGTATCGCAATAACTACCTAGCTTTCTCGTGGCAGAAATATGCCCCATAATAAACATTTCAAAATTTGCTTCGATCCGTTGGTGGTAGACCACTTCATTTCAAGGTGTAGGGTGACTTTTGACTTTGTGACTTTTGTTGTTTCATATTAATATGCCAAAGGCCGAGATCACAGTTGAAGACTGAAATCAGTTTCATGTAAATAATTCGAGAATGCATGTGCTTATCGCTGTTAAACTTCATTGGATGGTTACGTGCGACCAACAAGTGGCCCGCATAGTTTAAGCTGCCAGACAATCTAAGGTCAAGGTCATGGTGATTTCAAGACAGTCAATACAAAAGGTAAAAAAGTTTAAGTCTATGACCGTCGAACTTGATCAATAATAGCCTTTATTCTGTTGCTAACCCTTTTTTGTTTTTCTTTTGGGTCATTTGTTTTAAGGACAGAATGATATTTCGGCAGAAAAAGGTCCCTAATTCAGTAGTTAATCAATCATTAAAGGATAAGTGCATGTGATCATTAAACGACCTGTATATGTTTTGAGATCATTTTGTTTAAGTCGCAATGCCTTTTTGGCAAAACACGGTTTCCGATTAACAACTGAGGAATACTTGATTCTGCAAATGATGATTGTCCTTGGACATTATATGATCCAAGCCCGCCCGCTTAGCTCAGAAAGGAAGAGCGTTGGTCTACGGATCGCGGGGTCGTGAGTTCGATGTTCTCCGTGACTATTTGATAAACGACATTGTGTCTGAAATCATTCGTTCTCCACCTCTGATTCATGTGGGGAAGTTGGCAGTTACTTGCGGAGAACAGGTTTGTACTAGTACAGAATCCAGGAACCCTGGTTAGGTTAACTGCCCGCCATTACATGACTGAAATACTGTTGAAAAACGGTGTTAAACCCAAAACAAACAAACTAAAGTATAACGATCCTATCGTTCATGTAGTCATTTGTTCGAATGTTAACCCTTATCATGTCGGACACGATTCATTCAGCCTTTGTGACCAGTATTTGTGCAGTATGATCAAGATCTGCACTGTTCGCCATTCAGTCAGTATCTTTTTTGGTAAGCACTCATTTAACAGTTAATGGTACTGTCCAAATCGAAAGATGGACAAGTTCATTATAGAAATTAAGCAGGGTAAGAGTTTCGGATAACTGAAAATTACATATCTAGTACATATGCTCACACTGACAAGAACTTATTGCTTACAAGATCTTGAACAATTTTGTTAATCCTTTCATTGCAACAAATACAGATCTGAAAATGATTAAGACCCCCTGAGAAGTGGCTCCCGCCCCCACGCCTTCACCCCGCCCTGAGGGCTGAATCTGGAATATATACTTTTACCAGAAAAGTGACAGTCTGTAAAACTTGGGTCTCCAAACTGACCTAGACAATGAAACACTATATGACATCTAAGCTACCTTAAATAAATCCATTATGTGATAATGACTTCAGAGAAATACACCAAAAATAGTCTTTTGATTAGATTCTCTCAAATTAGTATGAATTTCCAGAATTTCGTTTTTTGAAAATGAAACTCTTTAATCACAGCACGCCTCAACGAATTACACATATAAGCCTCGCCATGAGAAAACCAACATAGTGCATTTGCGACCAGCATGGATCCAGACAAGCCTGTCCATCCACGCAGTCTGGTCAGGATCCATGCTGTTCGCTAATAGTGTCTCTAATTGCAATAGGCTTTGAAAGCGAACAGCATGGGCCCTGACCAGACTGTGCGGATGGACAGGCTTGTCTGGATCTATGCTGGTCACAAACGCACGATGTTGGTTTTCTCATGGTTCGGCTCGTTTGATTGACATGCCTATGATTTTATGTCACTCTCTCGTTTATGGTTTTAGATGGTTTCTGAATAAGTGTTTCTTTTTTTCATTCTAAGGTGTCAACCGCCACCGTTATGACAATTCATACGTAATGTCTTTAATTCGTCTTTAGTTATTCATATTATCATTTCAGTTTTGCAAGTTGCAAGGTTTGTCTCCCCTTGTCTGATACATATTCTATTATACACAAAATGCGTGTGGAAATGCAAAAATTGCGTTATTTTGCCGAGCGCTCCTATTGATAATCATTTCGTGCATGCGCAGAACGGCTGCACCAGCTCTGTAATGAGAAACTTGGACGGAGAATTCGTAATCGAACGGAAATTGCCGACTGTCATTACCAGTTCACTTCTTTAACATAAATAACAGCATTAAACACAAATTCAAAAATACATAAAGTAGAAGGAAATATGGGGCTATATTTCTGTAAAGGAAAACAGTTTTAATCTTATTTCGCTCTGAACGAGACCTCCACTTTGAAAGTTTGGCTTATGACATAGTATCAAACCAAGATGTCAATGGACCAAATAGCTAATGTCACAGACCTCCTGTTTGATAATCAAAACCCGTAATAAAGTTAAAATAATTAAGGAAAAGCCTTTATACGGAAAAGAGGTAGGCCAAACAGCACTTTTAAGCTAAATTTGTGCTGAACATATTTTCATTTGAATCCACTATTAATTAGTTACATAAAAATTGTTTTTACGCAGAGTAGTTAGTCTATGTATTCCTAATGTCTTTGTTCAAGATAATTCACGTGTCTGTTACGTATGGCGTAATACTGACATACTTACGTTACATTCCAGTTATATATACTTACTTATTTTAGTCTAATTAAACAACAGAATATTTTATTTAGACTTAGCGTAGATGAAGTCGGATTAAACAGATATCATGAAATTAGTTCCATTCTTGGCGTAAAATCAGATTCAGTTATTGCAGGTGTCGGGAAAAAATAAGATGTTTTCAATGCAATGTCTACTTCCTGTGAACATTTAATCATCTAGTAAAAATGATGTTAAAACGCTGTCCGTTTCTAAAATGCAAAGATGTTTAATTACCGTGTCAACAAATATGATTTTGTCAAAAAACTCAATATCCTTCAGCGATTCTGCAATATTCTAAACACCAACGAACATTGAGCATATCGGCATGGTTCATACCGACACAATGTCATTTAAAGTAAAGAAGACACAGCCGTTTCATGCTGACCGATTATGTCCAATCTAGCTGTTATTTCCAGGTGTAAGTACATGTACGGATACAAGTGCTGCGAATGTAACATTTTATATGTGTGCCTTCCATGCCGAAAAGTATATCTATAATAACACTATAACTCAGAATGAAAATAAAAGAAATGAAGGCCTGCCGATATACATTTCATATAAAGTCCGTTTATTCACGCTTTATCATAGAATAGCGTTACTTTATTTCTTTCAATGTCTGATACAAGAGGTGCCTTTTTCATAGCCGCACTTTTCCATTGTCGCATTATTTGGACAGTCTGTCAGCTAATCTGCGTAACTAAATGAAACTGTTTGATTAGTTGTTAAATGATTCTCTTCATGATTTTAGCAATTGATCATTACCATGTTCTGAACAGTCCTGAAGAAAATAACACGGAACAATATATCGAGTTCGTTTTGATATAATTAGCTTGATGAATTTCTGCATAGATATGAATTGGATCACGGCGGGCAGCAGCTTCTATGTATAGAAATGTCACTATAGAACGAGTTAATTTCCTTTGTAATACCTCGGATGAAGTGAATTAAACATCCTTTGTGTGTGGAGTTCAAATGAGCCCGATGGCATTGTCCTGTTATTGCATTATAGTCATATTATACATTAGGCTTTGCAGGAAGTCACGGGGACAATAATTGACAACGATCTGTTTATGGAATATAATGTGTTATGGTGGTGATGCATGTATGAACGCAGGATCTCTAAGCCTCTGTTTGAAACGCTGATAATGTATGAACACTTTTAACAATTTTCGATGTGCCTGTTTTTTTTTTTAACTTTTGGAACAATCAAATATAACGACAGATTGAGTACACCAGAAAACACAAAGTTAAATATACATTCAACTACAGTTGGATTTGCTAACGCTATCAGGAATCACTATTCTGCATAAAAACAACATAGAGGTGTAAACTTGTTGTTAAATGTTGATATAAAAGTTGTTTTGTTTTAATCATATAGATATTTGATAGAAAAGGAGGCCCAGCATCAGCTACTAAGTTTTATGATATCTTTAAAAACTTACTGCAAATTTAGTTACTATATACATTGATTTAGCTTACGTTTGATATGTAACTGCATACAAGTATATCATCTGATGCAACATAATGTTTACACGAGTGTAGAACTCTACTTAATGTGGAATATAGAGTATATTTGCTTTTTTCAGTGTAAGATTGAAATATTTTCCACGAGAGAAAATTATGTTGTTCGTGAGTGAAAAATGTTATTATCTTACGTGTAAAATTTTTGACTTAATTAATCCATTTTATAGTTTCTTACCAGGGAAAAAATATGTTTGATATTTTTAACTGTGAAAATACCAGATATATTTTATTCTAATATGTCGATAATTTACTGAAAAAGAGTTAATTCTATTTTACATATACCATCTCGTCCAACAAGATGAGCTGTAGTTATCTTGCGGTTGGCTAACAGCAAACGCGTTTACTCCATGACACCCTTGCTTTCAAGTTACTGACCGTTGTTTCCACCAAAGCAACTTCTTGTATGTTGTATATTCTTTTTGTTTTGCCTGCTATGCATAAAACAAAGTTTGTTATGCTTTTTTTGTATGATATATTTTCGTTTTGTATGTTTTTGGTTTTGTTTCGTATGCTGTTTTGGTTTTGTTTTTTATGCTTTTGCTTTGTATGTTATGAGTTTTGTTTTAAATGCTATGGTTATATATGAGCCGCGCCATGAGAAAACCAACATAGTGGCTTTGCGACCAGCATGGATCTAGACCAGCCTGCGCATCCGCGCAGTCTGGTCAGGATCCATGCTGTTCGCTAACAGTTTCTCTAATTGCAATAGGCTTTGAAAGCGAACAGCATGGATCCTGACTAGACTGCGCGGATGCGCAGGCTGGTCTGGATCCATGCTGGTCGCAACCCCACTATGTTTGTTTTCTCATGGCGCGGTTCATATAGTTTTTATGTTATGTTTTTGCATTCCCAAGTTATGCTTTATATTTTGTACCAAATGTATGTTTGTAGTGTTATATTAACACTTTTATTTTGATGTTATCAAAACAACGCATGTTCTTAAAAGGATATTCTCAATACGTTTAAGAGATTTGACTTTTCTTTGTTATATTTTGTAAAGTAGTTTTCATTTGTCTTTTTATTAAGTGACTAGCTATCATTTAAAATAAAACAAGCTTTCCTGTAAGATCTTGTTTTGCCTGTATAATTACAACCTAATCCTTACCATGCTGGAAACGATTGATTCTGCCTTTGCGACCAGTGAAGTTCATGATCAGCCTGCAAACCCGTGCATTCTGATCATGATCTGCACTGTTTGCCATTCAGTCAGCAGTATCTTTTGGTAAGCACCCCTTTTAACAGTTAATGGTACCGTTCAAGTTGAAAGATGGACACGTTCATTATAGAAATTTAGCAGCAAGGACTAATGAAGCTTTAAGACACACTGCCTTTTATTTTACAATATGTTCCTCCGGTTTTGTCATGGGAAAGACGACCTTTATTGTATTTTGAAGTCCTGGAATTTGATTTCACATTCTTTGGATCAATTAAGAAATGCCACTAAAGCAGGAGGTAATTCATTTGGTCAATTTTATATTGGTGGAAAACAGTGTTTGAGAGTCATGTTTACAATAAAGTTGCTTTATTAAAACGCCTCTAGATATCAGTTAAATTTCATTGCTTTCGTGTCTGTCTCAGTATTCAATTAATACTTTATTCTTCATATATTTTTTTATTGTTTGTTTCTGTGAACTCATGTATTTTAGTTGTCATTATTTTCGAACCTTCCAACTGAGTTTGGCGAAAATAGTATTATTATAGTCATGAACATTTGCCTGTGTGAAGTGTGTTTGATCAGCCTTTGATTATTTAGTATACGGAATTAAATTATTCACGTTTTTCATCTGCTAACTATTTTTGTCTCCAGTTCCCGGTAGTTATTTTATCGCGTTTTCTGCTTGCAATTCACGATTTTCTCATGTTTTCAGTGCACTATTTAAGTGATTGTTAACTGATATTCTTCACTCGAGGTTGAATTTTTGACAGCATAACAAGTATTTTGATTATTTGTTTATTCTCTTTTACACACCCTTACAGACATTTCAAGTTTCTTAATAGCTATTGCTGATGGCTTGTAGCTGTATTCGAATATTAAAGGCAGATTTGACTTTTTGACTGTGATTTAAACAAGAGTAATCATTTAGTTCTAGAGAGATTCCTCAGGGCAGACATTAAGTCTCCTTTGTGTTCTGATAGAAAATAAGGTTCACAGTTACGTACCTTATATTTCAAGGGTCTTTAGACATGAACAGTTCCTTGATAATTATTACTGTTGAGTATTCATGTATTACTAGAACTTTAAAGGCAGATATAGTAGACGCAACTTGACCGCGATGGTTGACCTTAGGCTGATTATTCATATCGGTTATTTCATTATAGAAATCAAGGGTGTTTAGGGTAGCCGTGTATATTATATGGAATTAGTTTGTATACAGTGCAGTATCAAAGTATATTATACTTTTATTGATCAATTAAAACTTTCCAATACACTTATTTATATTCACAAAATTATTTCCTTTTTCTCGTGCAAGCTAGTGTTTACGTTACACGCCTTCAATAATAGGTTGTCCCTTATTATGTATTATAATGCAAAGGTCAACCATCGGGGTCAAGTTGCGTCCACTATATACATCTAACATTATATGAGAACATTTGAATTCTTCATGCCTGACTCGGTATTTAGAAAAGTAACATTCACAAGTACGCATTCTATATCAATATATTTTATGCTGTTTTTCCCCTTGCAATGTTATTCTTTCGTTATCAAATGGAAATTGCCGTCATCCTCTTTTGAGCTAGTTTTCAATTTATTTCAATTTAACCTTAAAAGAATGTTATGTTTTACACACTGCACATTTTTTTCTTATTTTGTGGTTATTCAACGAAGCCGAGAGAGACCAGAATGGCCATCTTATATGCTGTTTAACTATTCTAGATTAGATGAGTTCAAGTTATTACATTTGGTTCATTCGGAATTGATGTGTTTGCGACCAGCATGGATCCAGACCAGCCTGCGCAGTCTGGTCAGGGTCCATGCTGTTCGTTAACAGTTCCTCTAATTGCAATAGGTTTTGAAAGCGAACAGCACGGATCCTGACCAGACTGCCAGGCTGGTTTAGATCCATGCTGGTCGCAAACGCACTATGTTGGTTTTCTCATGACGCGGCTCAAATATAAACTTACGTTAGAAACCTTTTCCCATGTGTTTGTCTTTTAAATAGAATCTCTAGGAAAATCCTTTGCACAGACTGAAACTAAACAAAATTATTATTCCTTCTCTTGAGAAGGAATATTACAGTTTAATAAGTCACATTTGACTGAGCTACTGATACCGAAAGCTGTTGTCATTACAAGCTGGCCAATAAACTCCGTACTTAGAAATAACCTCTGACGTTAAACTATTCTTTCACAATTGGGGGCAATCCATGGGTTACACAATACTAAACCCGAGGATGATTAATTGATTCTTTTATTTCCTCCTGAACATAACATATGTACATTCACCAGATAGACATATATCAGCAAATTTAAATGTAAACAACCAAATATTATCGTTACCTTCAAATGCATGGTTAATATGTGAAAACAAACCCCATTGCGACCCTCTAATTATGGCAACAAATTTACACATCGAATGGAAACTCTCTCTGCCAGGAGTGTTTGTTACTAATAATAGGGATGACCGCATTGAGTGTGACCTAGTGATATGTGCTATTACCGTATTTAATCAACTGAAAGAGGTAACAGATTTAATTTGTTGTTGGATTTAACAATTTATGTTAAATAACTTGCGTAAATACTTACCTGATATTTTTTGGCAGTATAAAACAGACATTGCAACCAACATTTTACAAGATGGTCATTTTATATTTATATAGATGTGCCCTAGAAGGAACTTTTGGTATGCTTTAACTTGTAATAAACTCGGTTTGATTGAGTCTGAGAGGTATTAGCGAATTTAACAACACTGAATATAAGTACGAGGAGACATTTCATGGCCGCCACACGGCACTTAAAGATTGCCGCTGTGATAGTAATGAAATCTGTAAAAAGATTTTCTATAAGCATAGAATGCAACCAAGCAAACTAATTACAGATTCGGGTTGATTAAGATATTTACTCATTGACAATTCCTAACTGCTTAATTAACTGTATACGGTTTATCTGACAGAAGTGTAGTTACAGTCTTGGAAAAACACCAGGTCCCAATTCCACGAAATTGCTAAGCCAAGTCTGTTATTTCAAATGCTCGTTTTTGCCTTTTATGCCACTGCATAGTTTAAATTTTCATCTACATCAGAAGCGTATATAACTGTTTCATAGATCAAAACACAACACCTTTAATTTACAGAAAACGAGATAGAATAAGAAAAAGCAAAACTTAATTGTTTTGGCATTGACTACTGCAGACAATACTACAATAGTATAATTAAGCTACAAATACATTGTTATAGAAAACAAATCAAACTTAATTAACAATAACTTAAGCAACAGCACGATTTTAATCAACATACTTAAATAAACACCGCTGTATCAAATAACTGACAATATCACATATCTGAAGACTGCCACACCTACCTCAAATAATGAGAAAAGCAAGGGCCTTGCATGTTCTGTTTGCATTTGCTCTCAAGTTATGCTTTGTGACATAAGTTTTCAGTGATAAAACTTTGAAATTTCTGAAAATGAAACAATAGAATAATAATACCTATTTTACTGAATTCAGTGAGTTTTAGGCAAAATCATTGCTATTCAAACCCGCCATTTCCTAACTTTCTGTGTATAATTATGCTGACTGATACACACACACACACACACACATGGTAGAACTAAGAGAAGTCAATGTTTTAAAAAAGATAGAATTACTGGTTACCTGTGACAATGTGGTAATGTTGATAAAAATAAAGATCATGTGTTATTGAACCTACATAGGTCAACATTCGAGTAATATGTACTATATTTATCTTCAGACCTAATTAGAAAAAGCAAATCTTATTAGAACAATAAGCGTATTATGTTTGTTGTCTTTGATCATAACAAAGTAGAACATCAAAAGAAGTCAAATTCATGACTTTGATATCACGTTTTTTTCATTCAGTCTGATCTTACAGAACATCGAGAGACTCCCCTTTTGAGAAACACATCAAAGAGAGATTGTGACGCAATCATATAAGGTCTGATAGGAAATAAATCAATTACAACCAATTAGTTTTTGCCTGAGGGGATTATTATATTTGCTTCATTTTCATGCAAGATTTCGTTGAATGTTTATTTTTGTAGTTCAATCTGGGTAGTATATTTGCTGATCTGTAGAATAAAAGATGAGTATTGGATTAACTTTTAAGTGAGTCTCTAGCCTTTATGACTTAGTAATTACACAATCTGAGTATTCAAATATAATTTCCTTAAAGAATTTCTGAAAGGAAAATGCATATGTGACCCGGATGAAGGCAGACGACAGGTGTTTTCCATGTAATATTAAATATAAAACTAAGTATAACTACAGTAGTGTCACTATGACTAACTTTCTGTGATACTGATGAATATTGTACAGCTCGTATGTGGATAATCTAATGGAACCAGCCCGCTGGTAGTCTACTTTTACTACTTTACGGTTCCTTGTCTATATCACGGGGGAGGAACTGTTACACGAGACTCGGTTGTGGAGGATATCATGTTACAGATTTAGGATGCTACTGTTACAGTATTCGCAGGATAATAATAGCTGTGGTTGTTTTGTTTGCCAAAGAAATGGTAAAGATTTATCTCTTTTTTGCAAAAGCAAAAAGTGTATTTATAGATCAATGATATGCATGTCTGGTGAGACATAGCTTTACCTGCGAAACACAGTATATTGATGGCAATCAAGCGTTATATGACAAAATTCGAAATTTTGATAGAAAATTATCTATAAGAAATTGATTTAAAGATATTCCAGCCGTATTTCATATTCATTTGCATTGATTAAAACCCTCTTGAGGCGAGGTAGAATCTAGAACAATTACTGTTGGTCTAATTTTTCATGGTTTTATAGAATGTTGCAGTTTAGTGGGATATGTTACAGTTGTGGGGAGCTGCTTCTGAATGTGTTACAGATTTAGGGTGATACATTTTTTTTCTTCTTCAGGATTCTGTTGTTAGATGTAAAGACTGCTAAACAACATTCATTTTATCATTTGAGGAAGTCAGACATGTACTAGAGAGGCGTTGCTGTAACGACGTTTAAAAACACAGGGAAAAAAACTAGAACATGTCTGTAATGTAGCAAATGTCTGTAATATAACAAAAGTCTGTATTGTAGCAAATGTCTGTAATGTAACAAATGTCTGTAATGTAGCAAATGTCTGTAATGTAGCAAATGTCTGTAATGTAACAAATGTCTGTTATATAACAAAAGTCTGTATTGTAGCATGTGTCTGTAATGTAACAAATGTCTGTAATGTAGCAAATGCCTTTGATGAAACAAATGTCTGTAATGTAGCAAATGTCTGTAATGTAACAAATGTCTGTAATATAACAAAAGTCTGTATTGTAGCAAATGTCTGTAATGTAACAAATGTCTGTAATGTAGCAAATGTCTTTGATGAGACAAATGTCTGTAATGTAGCAAATGTCTGTAATGTAACATATGTCTGTAATATAACAAAAGTCTGTATTGTAGCAAATGTCTGTAATGTAACAAATGTCTGTAATGTAACAAAACTCTGTATTGTAGCAAATGTCTGTAATGTAACAAATGTCTGTAATATAACAAAAGTCTGTATTGTAGCAAATGTCTGTAATTTAACAAATGTCTGTAATGTAGCAAATGTCTTTGATGAGACAAATGTCTGTAATGTAGCAAATGTCTGAAATGTAACAAATGTCTGTAATGTAGCAAATGTCTTTGATGAGACAAATGTCTGTAATGTAGCAAATGTCTGTAATGTAACAAATGTCTGTAATATAACAAAAGTCTGTATTGTAGCAAATGTCTGTAATGTAACAAATGTCTGTAATGTAGCAAATGTCTTTGATGAGACAAATGTCTGTAATGTAGCAAATGTCTGTAATGTAACAAATGTCTGTAATATAACAAAAGTCTGTATTGTAGCAAATGTCTGTAATGTAACAAATGTCTGTAATGTAACAAATGTCTGTAATGTAGCAAATGTCTTTGATGAGACAAATGTCTGTAATATAGCAAATGTCTGTAATGTAACAAATGTCTGTAATATAACAAAAGTCTGTATTGTAGCAAATGTCTGTAATGTAACAAATGTCTGTAATATAACAAAAGTCTGTATTGTAGCAAATGTCTGTAATGTAACACATGTCTGTAATGTAGCAAATGTCTTTGATGAGACAAATGTCTGTAATGTAGCAAATGTCTGTAATGTAACAAATGTCTGTAATATAACAAAAGTCTGTATTGTAGCAAATGTCTGTAATGTAACAAATGTCTGTAATGTAGCAAATGTCTTTGATGAGACAAATGTCTGTTATGTAGCAAATGTCTGTAATGTAACAAATGTCTGTGATGTAAAAATGTTTGTCTCGAGAAGTTCATAACCTAACTGGTGTACCTAATTGCCTACATTACGCAGTAAATTAACTTTTTTAAGAGCGACACATCTGTAGGAAAAAGCATCTAGCTAATGTTTCTGTCGCTGACATTCAGTAAGATAATTATATTTAGACGTACTCGATTATGTACCTTTTCTAAGGTTATTGGATTAGGTAACACTATGGTTTCCCAAATCAAATACTGGATATTTTTTCCTACAAAATATTACAGAAATACCATGTTCTTTTTCATAACTACATTCACCACGAAAAAAACAAACATTCACATTTTCAAAGAAGTGTTTCTAAAATGAAAATAAGCTAGTAGACCAGATATTTTGGCGTACCAAACGTGAATTCATTTCCCACTTATGAAGTATATGTAACACGTATGACACACACATTGTAAATATGTCCGGAGTTTCATATTGCATTGTTATTTCTTATTAATGTTGGCTTTGTGGTGAGATTATTGATTATGATGAGGTTATATAACGGTTACACGTATTTTACTCCCTTGAAAATATGTGTTATGCAATAAATGGGCGCTGAGCTTTTAAGGGAGAAAGTGTGCATGTGTTTGGGGTTGGGATTAAGATGTTGTAGAGTAAAAAGAAATGGGATGCATTCGTTCTATTATTTGTCCATCCGTCACCGTACATTTCCGGCCATAACATTGATATGGTACTTTTCACGAATGAAATAATAATGGAAAAAGTTAGGTATTAACTTCTTCTTAAAACAATTACCAATATAATAAACAATAAATAGTGCCAGACATATCAAAACAATTGCCTCTTCCAGAAACGTATAATATGTATTCAGAAAATAAAATTTCAGATAGCCGTTTTTGTTTTCATAAATCAGGTACCAGAAATGTGAAAAGCTGCTTTTTTATTGTAGACAATAGATTTCTAAAAAACGTTTTAGTACCGGCCTCTGAAGAAGATTTTGTATTGCCTGGCACTATGATTTAAAAGGATCCCTGTCAGGTGACGTCGGTAACTTTTGTTACATTTTTTTATCCTGTTAGCGAGAAAATAAAATATTACCGATCCCAGAGTTATTGTAATGAAAAATCAGTTTAATGCATGATTTAAGCATAAATAAAGACAAGTGCTTCTATTATGATTATTAAGGCAGTTGTTTGACAACAAAGAGGATAGTGCATAGATATTTAATTTCTACTACACCATGTTTCCACTGAGAGATCACAATTTCATTCCATTACTTTGCGATCTTTGATCTTCCAGAATTCATAATAGCAATGCTTTACTTATTACGTTTTCCTTTGACTAACACATACCGCAATGGTTAAATGCAGTTATGGTTTTACAATGTCGGTTTTGTTTTGATTTGCAGTAACCCATTAAATATCAAGCGTTTTGATTTGTGTACTTCATCAATCAGGACGATACGTGTTCCATGCAAGCAACGAAATTGGTAGCAAAACACCTGCAAGCACTGAACAAAACAACACAGAGAAACCTCCGCGTCGTCATCTCCTATCCCAACATAAAATGTTAAAGGTATTGTTCATATTACAAACTGTGTGTCACTTTGAATATTTATATTAATAGATCAAGTAGTGTTCATACACAAAGGGAGGCAATAGGAAACTTTTACCTAAAATAATATATTGAATACATTCGAATTTATTGTCACACTGTATAATTAGTACATATTGTATGTCTCATCCATTTCGGACAAAGCCATTGTGTTTAAAATTGGAACATGACTCCATTGGTCCTTCAAAAGATTTCTCTGTAAAATCGTGCTTAGTTTGAATTACAGTTTAATGATGCCTTTAAACATGCTACTTTTTATTTTATAATATCCCGTTTCGTTTTCGCTTTGGGAAAATGCCACTAAAAGCGATATTTCGTTGTCGTTTAATAGCTTTGAATAGTTCATTAAACCCGTTAGATCGAATATGAAATGAATTTTAATTAAATTAGAAAGTTAATTATTTGTTTACTAAATGTTGATGGAATAACATTCGAGTGTCATGTTTACAGTGACATTCCTTTATTAGAAAGACTCCATGTATCAATTAAATTCAATTGCTTTGTTGTACCGTCGGCTGGCCTTAACAACAAGTATTCGATAAATCCTTGATTTTCGACATGGTTTTGCCGAAATCATACTTGATTCGTTATAGAGATCCATTTCAACTTTTATTTTTCAGAATTTTAGGTTATTCTATACATTTAAAATCTTATAAAATTATCTACCTTTATATAGTTTCGCATAATTTTTAGAGTTTCTTGGGCACAATATATTATTGACCTTATAGCGGGGTTAAAAATGTAGGAGGAGAAAGGGTAAGTACAAAATGGGAAAAATAAATAGAGAGGGCCACAACTAGGTAAGTTACAAGAAAAAATGCAATCCACCCATATGTTTTTGCAGGATCAAGTAGAAAAGTAGGAAAGCATCACAGAGTCACACACCACTCTTGCGTAGATAGGAAAGCGTAGAGACCAACTATAGAGGAGTTCCTTACCAAATATGCAATGTGCTTTACAATGTTTGCATTGTATTCATTTTTGATAAATGTTCTAAACGAAGTTAAATGTATTTCATTAAAATATGGATTGCGATTTATTTTTAGTAGTTTATAAACTACATCCCTATAGATTTCGGGGTGTGTAGGACCAAGTTAAAGAAATATTTACGCCTTTGTATGGTATTTTTTTAAAGGTTAGGACGATATGTGGTAAGATTCAGTGGAAGCATTCCTTAGTTAGTGCTAGAGGTAACTGTGGTGTAATCTGTTTATAGAGTTATATAAATAAAATCCTGTAAACTAAGTTGTGGTATATAGACATCGTGTGATGTTGCTCGAGGGAGTAAGCTTTAGACCTGTGTTAAACCCAATTGTAGTTGTTATCATACACATTTTTTATCAAAATAACTTCAACATATTCAGTGAAGACCGTCAAATAACTAAAAATAACAGGTTTCCAACGGCTGTCAAAACTGCGGAGAATGGAAAGAAAATATTGGACCATCTTGTTTATTAGTCTGATATGAAAATAAATGGTGCTTTACAACATAAAAGCAGAATCTTATATGAGCGTCATTTCATTACAAATCTTTTTTAAACGAATGTAATACGAGTTTAATAAAGACAAAAATTTAGGATTACTTAAATCACATGTTATTATTTCTTTTTAGACATCAAAATTCCTTTTTGTTTACCTTTAATAAACAAAGTCAATACAAAACAATTCGTTCAAAACTTCAACGCCGTCAACGTCAAAGTGTTATTATACTATTGCAATACGAAATGAATGAGAATGTGTTATTTTACTCCTATGACGTCAAACCTGTGATAATTTTCAGTGACAAAATTATGTTTGAAATTAATTCAAGATGTTAATGAATAAAACAATATCAATAAAAAAGTGCAAAAAATGTTAATAATAGGTTTAGCAATCCTAAAGTCTAGTGCAAAAACATAGCTAGTTATTGAACCTGCTTAGGTCAGACTCCAGTTACATGTACACTATATATCTTCAGAGTTAATGAAAAAGCAGAATATATTAGCCTTTGTGTTTGCTGGTTGCTAGGATAAACTAATAAAATAGATAGAATAAAAATTCCAATTAGTGGCGTATGGCATAATGATGTACATGTTCTGATCTTATGTCAATTATCACTTTTATTAGTATTAGAGAAATATGTATGTTCCATCTTTCTAATATGGAATGATAAACATTGTAAGTATATCCGGATATCATTGACTGATCTGTAGAATTAGATATAGAAATTCAATTAGCAACGAAATGAGTTCATAATCTTACGAATTGTATCACTACCCAATCCAGCAAATAGAGAAACTTAATAGAAAAAAAAATCATCAACTCTGCTTTAATATGATTATTTCAATGAACTTCTGCTATGGAGATATAAACTGGATCACAGCTGGCGACAGCTGCTTTCTAAAGAGATGTCGCTATATCACTTGTAATTTCCTCTGTCTTGCAGGCAATAACGTGCATCAGATAAGCAGGTTTTGGAATTCTTAAGTGATGCATTAGTACAAAGCATCTCCTTTGACAACTAAATAATCTCTCAGTATATAAAAAGTTCGAATAAAGAGCAGTAAGGAATTCTATATGTGCTCAAATTAGATGCAACCCCCCAACCCTAAATAAAACAAAACACGTTCACACAGTTGTAGTGTAAGTAGTGGCACGAAGACACGTTTCGACTGTATAAATTACAAATTGTCGCAAGGGTCCGAAAAAAATAGTCCTGATAAAAATAAAAATAGAAAAACTTTTGCAGCAAGATATGTCTGAGTTGTATTAAAGTTGATATTTTTGTACAGCTGAACATTATGTTCAAACCACAGTGTTTACAAACACTGTTAGGATGATCCCTTATTCAAAACTAATATAAAACAAAACTTAAAAAAGTTCTGTACTTTGAAGCAAAACTTCTAAGTACTTCAGTCATAAAGCAGACTCATGTAGCTGGACCCAGCACCTAATGTTCATACAATTAGACAGGTCTATCAAATGTAAAACATAGGATATCCACTTACAATGTAATTTTTGAAGATTCAACATATTTATGACAACTTGATAAAGTGTTTCATAAAAATACCATCTCGAAACAATAGCACATAACACGGTCAAAATCTAGTACTGAAATGAAGAGGCATTTTGAAACAAACATTGAAGGCAAAGTATGATGGCAATAAATAGAACGAAAACAAGGGAAGAAGTCATACAGCGATTATGTTATATTGACAAACAATAAAAGGCTATCTACTAAACTCAAGCAAACAAGAAATATGCGTAGTGTCAAACAGGCCGTGCCCTTTCTGCTTGTTGACGGCATACTTTTAGCCATCCAGACGGTGAGATGAACAAATTTCTTCGAAATAATCAATGCATAATTTCCTGTTTGCTTACTCTAAGCTATAAACATTCCAAGGCGTCACACAAACACGATCTGGAACTATTTCAGTATGTAGAATTTGATTAGTGACCTAGTTTGCTGTAATTGCGCTGCATAATTGATCATATTACATTGTATAATATATTGTACAGCTTTAGAGAATTACACATAATTAGACCCAGGCATTACCCTGTATGATATAAATTTACTATATTTATACAAAGCTTGACGAGCCGAGAAAATTACTCTGAGTTAAGCCTTAATCAGTATAAATAATAACTGTGTTTGCCTACCATCCACTCTGTTGATTGCTTTTGTACATGAAACATAGAGGAAAGAAAACCCAAGAGTTCACTGACAGTGTTCAAAACCATCAAACAACACTACGAAGAGTAATCATTGGCATAAAACAATAAAAGCACACTAGAGCAAAGACAGTTTTCAAGATGATCCTGACTGGCAGGCACTGACAAAATACGTAAACCATAAATAATGTATTATTCTAAGAAAACATCGTAATGGTATCGATCAATTTTTTACCCTGGTATTTCTAATTGTTAGTATTGGTGAAAATTTCGTTGTAAATTTAAACAAGATATATCTCAGTCAACCAAATCATAATTCATTTCTACGGAGCAATGTCTTTCTTCATTTCACAGCTCAGTAGGGTCAGTTGACAGACCACAGTAGAGCCAGTCAAAATGTTTTCGGTCCATTATTAAAGAAAAATGGTGTCTTAAGAATCATGTGCCTAATGTCAAAATTCGTTTTAGAACGAATAGTATGGTTGACTGCACATTTCAATAGCGTCACGTATATAGGAAGGTGCAAGTTTGTTACGTATAGCGAAAAATCTTGTACTGCATGGTTTGGGAAAGTCTGGTAGGGTGTTTTCAATATAAATCTAACTGCCCTGTCTTAAATTCTGAAGAATTTTCTACGTTACGTAACACTCTTTTCGGATCTTATTACACTTTTCAGAAGGCTTTAGGCATGGTGTTTGCATAAACAAATATTTAAGATAATTAAATGAACATACGTGTTCCATTTGATGTTGGAAAACGTCCTTTGATTCGGTGATGAGAAACGTCGCTTTTAATATCGTTAAGTGCGCACGTAGGCGTAAGCAGCTTTCTATCTTAAGCAGTTTTTAAAGGTTTCTTTCAAAAAGAGACTGGTCTTTGCTAGAACAATTATAATATATTTTAGTACAGAGTGGAAAAAGGTTTCATTCATGCTTACACAAGAAATTTATGACCTAGCTATTTATAAGGACACTTTTTGTGGGAATGAAATAACAGCATGTCATATAATATTTCACTAGACTAAGTGTATTAATAACATTTTAACTTTGAGATCAAAGCGCGGGCAATTAATTTCAGTAAAAGAAATTTTGGTTTAGTTTTATCATTTGTAACGTATCGTTATACTGTTTTGTAAATACACTTTAAAATCGAGAAATACACTATAAGGGGAAAAAGGAACTAAAAGGTATTTGACTTTCAATCATCTGGTATAGAGAAGTCTGATGGATTTTGCCGTCATTTGTAAAAAACCCTAGCACGAGGCGCTAGAAACGTTATTCTGCCTTTGTAATATGCGGCTAGACAACTAAATAGGTATTCTGTGATTTTAATTGGTTTCGGTTCCTAACAATTTCGGTCCCGTAAAAGATTGAAGTGCAATTCAAAATATTTAAATCTGTAAACATTGTTATGTTTTACGGCCTTTTTTGTACCTGCCAAATATATATTCTAACACGACCCGATTCATTTTCCTATTAAACAAAGAAGGCTGGAAATTGTGTGTTAGTATACAACAATTCACTTTTCTGACGTCACAATCATAACGTCATAGCGTCAAACGGCATAGCGGTGCGCTGGAAAAGAAACCAACGGAAAACAGGCAAATATGTAATGGATATCGTCAAGGATATGCTTTAGAATCATTGGTAACGTGCTAGAATCGAAAATATATATCTCATTTAGTGATTTGGTCTTGAAAAAAATAGTTGTTTGTCGTTCACATGCGTATACTTATATCACGAGGGTTGCGCCCTCGTGATGTAGTTCCTTCGCATCTGCATTCCAAACAATGATTTTATTCAGCGACAAATCACAAAATAAGATATTTCTTAAACAAATTATGTATTAACAATGCCGCTGGACAATACGGAGAACAAATCATTCGGTCAAGGCCACATATGGTAAGTATAAACATCTACATAGATGTATTATATTGTTATCAATTATCAATTATGTACATTTACACACTGAATGAAAAATTACATTATTCTTCTTGGAACAATTCCAGGTTCGTCTGCATTATTCAGGTGGGTATATGGTGTAGTAAATGCACATAAACAGTGGTCTGTTTTCGGAACACCTCCATCTTGCTGTGAAGTGTACATTACACGAATAGGTACGTAATGTACTAAATGAACATTTGCCGTGCTCTGTCTTCCGAGCGCCACACACTTGCTATGATGTGAACTATATGGCCTGCATTACTCGATCATGTAAATAAAATTTCAAAAGCTACACTAGTAAGGTCTTTTTCTCACGCTGAAACCCCATAGAATTGTTATTTTAAATGAACTTGTAATTTCCCTGTATTTTCAGGAGTGATTAACACCTTTGTTTGGCGCGGAGCTTTTTGTGGGTTTTGTGAGCAAAATATTTCGTAAATTTACAGTATTATTCATGTTCCATTGACTGGAATTAATTAAGATCAATTATAACAACCAAACGAGATTATAAGTTTTTATCTGAAAAATTGGGAAAGTAAACGCAGAAATTACATAGTCATGATTACTGTAAATTTATTTGTGCTTACAGTTTGATCAACCAGAAAAATAAATTTAGTGATGTGTTTTTTCATAAATTTAAAACATTATCTCAAGTCAATGAGCTAACAAAATTATTTTTAAATGTAGCTTATACAATATATTGTTTTGTGATACATATTAATTGACTTTGCGTAAAATATTGGAGTATCGTCGCAACGTGACGCAGGCAAAAATCAATCTGGTTTTGAATGTATGACATTATACTTTGCCATTAGCGCAACGATTTGGGATTGACTTTTGATTTGTTGGGATTTGACAAATCATCTGGTATCAAGATAAACTGTTTATATACTATTATATGATTCTTTTAAAACAAAGAATTGTTTTATGTATACAAAGCAGTTTGATCAAACAGACATGCTTAAAATGTAAAAATCATTCCTGTTTAAATATAACATTACATTGAAAATTATAAATAATGTGATAGAATTTAGAGTTATTTTAAAGTATTTATGTCGTTGGTTACATTTGACAACTATTTGTCTACTACAGTCTTATTAATTACTTATTCGTAACTGTGTATTTTATAAATATTATGATTTCACAACTTTTGAATCCTTTAATTGTTATTTAACCTTTAAATATTAGTAAACATGTCATGTCAAATACTCACAAAGTATTTTATCATAAAATATTGTTAAATATTCAAAGTCGGGTTTTTACGTTTGAATTTTGCTATTGACAGTAAGCCTCTTTAGTTGTCAATGTTATTATGCTCATTTGGTATCTAGTAGCATATTTAGTATTTACTTTAAATCAAGTTTTTCTGCGTAGCAGCAGTAATATACGGAATGAATATGTCCGTTACTTAAATTTCATAAATATTGTGTAAGTGTTTTTTCTTTAGATACTTAGTCTTTTTACTTTTTAATCTTAAAAGAATTAGGAAGCCCTCACATTCTGATTGGATCATTTATCATAAAATGGTTCACTGATCATACATCTGAGCCTAAATTTGAAAACCATGAGTCCATCTTAATATGCGTAAGTCGTTGAAATAAAGTGCAAACACTTCGTTACAATAATTTATTTCAAATACCAGATAACATTATATACAATTTCGCTGTAAGCATTCATATCGTTAGATTAAGGTACTAAATAAAACAAAATCTGCTCACCAAAAGGCAGCTTTCTTCGGTACATTTGAATACAATTAGGACTGTCTCGAATTTTGCTAGGGTTACAACAAAGAAAAAAGTCTTGTGAATGAATAATTCTTGTTCTTTAGTACGAGTAATAGCCTAGCTTCGGGTTATCTATCACATTTCTGCTCATTATGCACAAAGTTCGGATACTTTTCTAATTAGTTCTGTCTCATTTGGAAATTCATAGATTTAACAACAGGGAGGCAACTACATGTAGTGTTAAAATATTTTTTTCGAACATAGGGCATTGTAATAAATATACTATGCTCAATAAATACAGGGACTATACGATATTTGAAACTAAAGATTTTCAATACAATCAGGAAAAATAGGTTACGGTTGTCTTTATTTATAAGTGTAAAAGATATGAGTAATGAGCTTGCACATATATTTCTTTAAACTGAAGATGCTGAATGGAATATATATACATTTTGATTAATTACATAACAAATTGACTGCCGAAGATCATTAGAGTAATAAACGCCATTATGATAAGGCAAACACAAATTTGTTTTGAAATTTTGAATATACACATTTCCTTTTGAATATTTGTTTAAAGATTTTCTGTTTTGTAAAAATTTAATGAATCAAGGATATCTGTTATAAGAATTACATTATGAAGGTTCAGTGAATATCAGCACAAGGTTATTGTTTGCTGTCGACTCTTATTACAAAATGGAATGAATTTTATGATTTACTAGAAAACAATCAAAATAAAATAATTTGTTAATAACATACTTCTTGTTTCATGTTCATGAGTTTCACAATACTTGGTAAACTATAACTGGTTTGATGTTTTTCGAAGCAAAATAAAGGAATTTGTCTGCATACAATTATTTTTTACTTGTGCCATTTTGAAGTTCATATTTGTGTTTCTCTACATTTCATTTAACGCTACTTGAATAATCCATTATTCATTTGTAAACTGATTTCATCTATTTTAATAGGGTTTTATGATTCTTTCAGCTTTTTTAATCCTGTTTGTAATTTGACGTAGTTTATCAAATCTTTCACATTTAAAACTACTTTCACATTAAGTACTAAATGCATGCCTTGACATTACTCGAAAGCTTACTAAGTAAGAGTCTTATAAATGAAAGCGAGACACACCCAAGATAAACTTTTAATATATATGAAAGACTAAGGTTGGTGTTCATAACAGTAAAAGTAGTGTTGTTATAAAATATCTCAAAGTCGAGATGTGTTAGTATTTGATCATTTATGTGTGTGGTTGCTCTTTTGTCTGTTAAGTTTATTCATAGCTCATGTTTGAAGTGTTGCTTGGTGCAAATAAGCTAAGTTTAGTTATATCCATTTTTTTTTGCATAGAAACAATGCAGTAATATCAGCGAGAATGAAAAGTGTCGGTTGACTTAAATGTGATAAAGTACGTTTTTCTCTTAGATTACGGCATTGTTCATTTTACTTTTTAATTCCCGTAAAAGAATAGAAAGCAACCAATCAAAACAATAGCAGACTTGTTTTGATTCAGTATGTTCATAAAATGTTACAAAGGAGCACCCACCCTGATGCCACCTAGCACCTGCTAAGGATGCGCTTTTAAATTGATCTAAAATGACCAGAAATAGTACGACACAGTCAATCGTTAATTCTGCGTTAATGCAAGTTTCAACTAAAGTGCAAACATTCTCAGTTAGCAAGTAGATATTAATTTTTCAAAACCAACGATGACAGACTTTATTTACATTTTCACCACTCATCTTGTAAGCATTTATATCTGTTTCGATTTCAATTGTTATATAAAACTTAAATGTTCTTCCGAAAAGTGAGCTTTAACTTGGTACATTTGATATTACAGTTCTGGGCACTCGTTCTCGAGAATTTAATGTTGCATGGTATAACTGAAACATTTTAGGAGAAAAATCTCTGTTGACTAAATTGCAAATAAAATATCTTGTTCTCAGGACGAGATATATAGAACCTGGCTTCGGTGTTATCATATCATACATTTCTATCAATTATGCACAGCAACGTACGAGAAACTTGGTTATTAATTAAGTTGTTTATCTTGGAAAAAATCCAGTTTACACACACAGGCATCACTTCATTGGCAACTTACATGTAGGTGTTAAAATATTTATTTTCGATACAATAGGGGCTATCTGTAAAATATTTATTTTCAATACAATAGGGACTATCTGATCCATTTGAAACTAAAAGTGTCAAACATTATTGCGAAAGTAAAGAGGATTACAGTTGTTCATTACATTTATAAAAGGTTGTGCACCCATAATGATATTCGGCAACTTCCGAGCGTCTCTCGTGCCGTGCATGATATTTCTTTAAACTCGAAGAATGCTGGAATCGGAAAATAATAATTTGCCGACTGTAATTACGAGTAACAACATCTGAATTGCCGAAGCAGCTTGAAGACTAAAGCCATTTATGAATTAAGTCAAACCACAAATAGACATTTAGAAATTCTTTGAATATACCCTTTCGTTTCGATATTTTGCTTATAAAGTATAGCTTTCCTGTATTTTCCGTAAACAATTTAATCGAATGATATGGATATCTGTTATAAGAATCTTTCACTCGTTGAAGGTGCAGGTGGAAATATGTGGCCCGAGGGTAACTGCTTAGGCGGTAACGAGGCTCTGCCGAGTTATTGCAAAATTGCTACCCGGATGCCAGATATTTCCATCCGCACCTTCTACTAGAGACAGATCAAAAATAAAACTGAACAAATGTGTTTACTTTAAACACTACTTTATTATAGTATCATATGTATTTATGCATTCATTCATAAATTTGGGTTATCTTATACCCTGGTGTGTACGATGAGTTTTTCAAGCACCAGCAAAATCAAAGGAAATTCGTGTCTGGCATGCAAATTTTTTTGGTGACCTTTGGCCTGTATTGAAGTTTTCAATTATGTTTGTGTGGTTATCCTTATGCACATTTCATTCCACTAAACGCTACTACTGATGCTACTCCCAGTATTTTTAAAACTTATTTCATATGAGTGTTTGCAAAACATCAATTTGTCGATTTAACTGTTCAGGTCTATGTATTCATGATATAGTAATATAGCAAAGTACATTACCAGCGGCGTGTCTCACAAACATGGCATGAGGGCTATGAAATGCACTTTATCGCCTGCTTTACAGAGGAAATTAACTAGTAATATAGCGACATCTCTATGGAAAACAGCTGTCGCCCGCCATGATTCAGTTCATATCTCCATTACAGAAATTCATTAAGATAATTATATTACACTGAAAATCGATAAATTGTTTTATATTACTTTCCTCAGATTGTTCGATTAGGTAATGATAAATTCCTTAAGTCTAGAATTCATTTGACATTTAATCGAACATTTCGTATTACATTCCACTGATAAATAGATAATCTATTCAGATAACGCTTTAATTAGTCTAGGAACTTATTCAACGCCATATATCTCGTATCAAAATGAAGAATCTCAGTAATCGCCCTTTAAACCATGTTGTTTTATATTTCTGAAATACATTTGATACTTAACGTGTAAATAAACATTACTTCTATGCACCAAAAGACAAGTATACCTTTGAAATATTGACAGTTGTTATACAAAACATAACATCACATTCTGTTCTGTAACAATCACATTTTGGTCTTTAATCTTGCAGGAAAATAAATTATTTTGAATAACGAAATGGTTAGACCTTTTTGTAACCTTGGCCTCTAAAAGATGAGGTTCCAGTCCTTGGTGAATTTGCCTAACATAATTGCATGTACTTATGCACAGTGCGTAAACTTAATATCATATTCCAGAAATATTTACAATAAATTGCACAGAATTACGAATAGGAAGGACTGGAAAAAAGCCGAGAACCTCTTTAGCAAGACAATTATAGTAACATACTGAATTTTGTCATGTCACTTAGGCTGTCAAAAATGCTTGGTTGTATGGTTTCATATAGGTTAAATGTGTATTTAAGTTTACACCCTTCGGTGTATGCACCAAGATATATTACAAAAAAAATGCATGTCCATAATTTACAATATCTTAATTGTTGGACCATTGTCAACGTTTCATTTTTTAGTCCCGTTTATAATAAATGTATAGCCCTAACATCCGCCTCCATGAATTTTTCGCACTTGATGTCGTTTTTATTTGTCCTGTCAATGCATTGTATAATTGTACATTGTCAAACAGATCGTGTTTTCTTAAAAATGTACACTTAAGGCATGTTTTTACATTATGACATATTGAAGCGTCATTGGAATAGCTGTTTTTTTTTCAAATAAACAGAAACAAAATAGAAAGGAAAGTGACCTTTCATGTTTGACTTTATTTATGTCTAGTACTACAGCAACATTGCGATTGGCCAAATCAGAGACTATTTTCTCTCTCAAATACTCCTTAGAATAGCGGAACAGCCTTGTGATAAATATAAAAAACAGGCCTTTTGAATTTTTAAATGATTTTACACAGGTTACACAGTCAAGTACAATAAAAGAATTTAATTTAGTAAGACAAACCTTCCATCTATTCGTGGCAATACTGCTATCGAAGATAAGAGATTGGAAGGTAGAAATATATTCTATTTTCATATCAATATTTCAAAAAGCATTGAGACTATGTAATAATTGGATAAAAACACAATGTATAAGCTCGTTGTCTGGAACAAACAGTGTGATATAATTTCTCAAAAAAACCCACATGAATTCATTAAAGATGTGACATCATAGTAGAGCGCCATTAGAAGACATTTTGATAGTTCAAAATAAAACAGATTAGCAGTAACATTTTCATGTTGTCATTTTCCGACGGTTCAAAATAGTTAATTCCTGTTTTACCTTGAGGACCAAACATTTATCTGTACATTCCCTTGATAAAATTGTTTTCAGTTCTTGTGACTGTAGGACAATTCCATCAATATTTTCCACTGATATTAATTCCCTGTGGGAACTATCTGCTAGATGTTGAAAGACTGCAACTGAAATAAGAACATATAACTTTCAGAGTGAAGATAAAATAAATAAAGAGTACTCCCAGGAGAATGTACAATACGATAAATGGTTTTCCTATGAGAAGCAGAATGAATGTCGTTTAAGAGCACTTTATAACTAAGAATAAAATCGGTAACGAGTAGTTCTATCCGTGAGAGAGACGAAAAAGATTAGTAAAAAACATTCATTTTATAGTTTAAAATGGAATTTTGAACCTAATGATAGGTGCCGAAGATAACAATCGTATTTTTTACTCGGCATTACTGCAAAAGCTGAATAGGCAGAACAAAGGTCTTCAATCAAAAGGCACAACAAAAGACTTCCAATCTAAAGGTACTGACTCCCAGCCCCCGGCGAGGCCTTACATAAATAATTAAGAACAATGTGTTAGTTACTTGCAGAGATTGGGTAAAAACTGTACAGGAGTCCACCAATACAAACTGATTAAACGACTTGCCGGCCTTCAATAGTCAAAACTATTGCCCGAGATCCGAACAAAACAAAGTAAATTGTCTATTTGGAATTAATTCAGTGTCAATTTCAGATTGTTTATTTTGAGTAAATGTCATACTGTGGAATCATATATATCATCGGGGGACTATTTGTATGGATTTCGCGATTGCGTCGGATAAATTCAAACGAAATATTTATTGCTATCGTTATACTTGAATTCGACACATTAACTTTCATTAAACAGAATAAGAAGGCAATCTGAAAAGACATTTGCAATAAAAAAGCAATACCTATATGCAAGTGTTCATGTTCAAAGACCTTTTTACAAGGTTGTTTCCAGAATAGAGCACGCAACATCTAGCTTGAGGAAGAACAGGTATCCGCTATAGTAATTCCATTGAAAGAATGTCTAGGTTAGGCCCTTTATAGTGCTTAACGTTACTAGAGCACTAATTTTGGATGTCTGTTAAATCACATGATTATCCAAAACACTTATACCGCGTTAGGTATAATTGTGTCTGTATGTTAGTTTACGTTTTTGTTATTGCAGCCATTTGCTTTTTTGTTTAAACATGTGCTCAGCCCTTCCCATATTTCCATATGGAGTGCTGTCTGGAGCGCAGGCTGCGTGTTTTGAATGTGGATTTTCCTTTAGGACTTTAGTCAATTTTTTGTGTATGACTTTTTAAATAATAATGTTTAACCAAACCAATATAAGTACGGTAATTGAGCAAAGAAACTTTACATTACATGCTATATTTCTATGTTTCTACCTGGTAAAAAGGACAAGGTCATTTCCTCGAAATATTCAAAGATATTTCCATTTAAAGGAACAAAGGAGCTTAAATTGATATGAAAATATATCTTTCTTCTAAATTCATGGAAATATAACATATAATTCATTGAGCAAAATCTGTCTCACTGTGTTATATATAAATCTACCCCACCAACAATTATAGCTTTGACATAGCCCCCCCACCCCCCTCCACAACCCCTGTCCATTTTTCTACCTAACACTTATATGTATAAAATATGAATATACAAGTTCGTGCAAAATGATTTGTTAGTGCAAAGGTAGCATTCTACTTTATAATATAACATTTTTGAATGTCATACACATCATGAACAGAGATTAATTTGATCTAAAGAGATGTTATCTGAATCTGATTAATTTATTTTGTGAAAACAAAAAAAAAATGTTTCGCAGACTTAAACTTTATTATACTGGCCGCATGCTATTATATTTTGGGATATACGTTTGGAGTAAATTCTTCCGCAAATCCATATTAAAACTGTTAGATGTCCATACTGACAAAATGCAGCATTCTGCAGTAGAAAAAAAACGCAAGATACATTAATCACAAAACATAATATATTGAAACAAAACAATATCAACGTTATTGCAGAGTTAAAGCAAAACATAAAACGATGATTAAACTTTATTGCCTGTCAAATAACAACTTTTGACAACGGAATTAGGACTTTGATAGATTGTGATTATCTGGCTGTCTTGGTTATGGAATGAGCATTAAAAATGTTGATCCCTGCGAAATTATTGCAATGCTTTAGGTATCTTGGAATTTGGTCGCAGAGTTTGCAACAGGCACAGAGTTTGGAAACATTTCAGCAATTCTAGATATTCTATTTGTTTCCTGAAAAATTTCGCGTTAGTGCTTAAAACTGCTTTTTATTTCCAGGCTACTGAGATAAAGTTTTCAGAAAAAGTATAGAAATATTGCTATCTTGCTGATAAATGACAACTGTGAGCACTTACGCAAAAATATTGAGATACTAATTTATCGCAATAGTATTTCCAGAAAACTTCCGACTATTGAGATAATCTTTTCAGAAAATTCCGCTTTACCAAGATACATTTTTAAGTATCGCGATAGTTACCTATATATCTCGTGGCAGAAATATACCTCCATGCGTTATCTAGCAGTGATATTTTTATGTCTGATTCAGGTTGACTATTTGCAATAAATTCTCATAATAGATACGTATGTCTCATTCTTTTGTCAACACTGACCTATCTTTAAAGCCGACATTTGTTCCACAAATATTTCCCATTAAAGCTCAACATTCGGTCAAAATAATTATATCTATCTATTTCCGAGAACAAATGTAACTGCCTGTAACATACTAGTCATTAGATTTAAACTTATTATATAGTAAAAGTACATTACCAGTGGTGTGTCTTGGAGACACGACATGAAGACTGTAACTGCATTTTATTGTCTGCATTACAAGGGAAAAATACTTGTAACATAGCGACATCTCTCTTGTAAGCAGATGTCGCCCGCCGTGCTCAAGTTAATATCTCTGTTGCAGAAATTCATTAAAATAATTATATTACAGCGAGATCGATATATTTTACATTATCTGCCGATTAGGTTATAAGAAATTTAAGATGTCTAGAATTTTCGATTTAATCGAACATGCCGTATTAAATTCGACAGATAATAATAAGAACAGGTACGTGTTCAACGATTTGCATTTCGAACTAAAGTGTAACAAAACAAGAAGTTTTGTTATCATCCTCTTTTTGTTGGGTTTAACGTCAAACCGACACAGTTATATATCATATGGTGACTTTCTAACTTTTGTTGGTAGAGGAAGATACTAGATTCCTTTCAGTGCATTATTTCATCACGGGCGGGCACCTGGGTAGCCAGCTTGATGGCTTTCGAACACCCGAGCAATGCTGGAACCCACATCGGTGAGGGGCAAGTGATTCGAAGCCAGCGAACTTAACCAGTCGTCCGCGGAAACTACCTGGAAAAGAATTGTTACATATTGCCGAACTATAAGCACTGATATTGTTTTAAACGTGATTGTACTTGTCACAGAAACCCATGTTCTAACGATATTTTCTGGTGAAATATGAAGGGGAAAAATCAACGTTTCGATTCCAATACGAATGGTCACATTACAAACGCAGTCACACATACAGCACACCATATATGCGAACACTGATCAGTAAAAGATGGATTTCTTTAATTTTCATGTCATCCTATTTGCGAACATCAGAAAAGAATAATCTGACATTCATTAACATCATTGTTAACAACAGGCGGTACTAATCTTGACTACTAAAGATAAATAATCGGGAATTCTTGATAAAGATGTATTTCGATGAAGGAATTCCTATAAAAATGTATTTCTCGATAAAGGAATTCTTATAAAAATGAATTTTCCTCTTAAATGTATTTCAATACAGGAATTTTATCAAAAATATATTTCGACGAAGGAATTCTTATCAAAAATGTATTTTGCTGAAAGAAAGACGTATAATAATTACTGCACAAACATAAATAAGTATGCAAATTGATATCAAAATCTAATAACAATCTATAAATCAAACAGAAAAATTCAACTTTTTCTATCGTGAGGGACGATGTTGCGCTGAAGTCATGTTGTTGCGCAAAACGGTACACAGAAGGAATGTGTAGACAGATTAAAACCGCCGCCGAAAAAACAACATGAAATAAACAGAAAATAGGATCTTATTATATCATGAACACTAATTTTACAATATCACATCAGATACAATATTGCGTCTGTGGTTCGTTTGGGAACAAGCAAATATCGTCCATATATTAAAGCAGATTCAATAAATGAATTTATTAGCTTATGTGTATATTGCATTATAATTAAACAGGATGCTATACAATGATTATTAAATGACCATTATAAAGATAGTTGTGAGTACAAATGCTTGCCAGACACGGTCTCGTTTAATGCTTCCCTTGTATCTGATAAATTTCATCAAACAGCCAGGTTGTCGAATTCTTTAGAGAGACCTATGATGCATTGATTTTACTACATTACACGCCAAAGTAAAACGGATAAATATACATTTGAAAAGCGAAGGAAATGCATTAGTACAAAACATTTCTTGTGACCACTTAACAAGATCTAGGTATATAAACTGTTCGAATATAGACATACAGTAAAGAACTCGATATGTGAAAAATAAAGATGAAAAAAAAAAAAAAAAACCACGTTCACATAGTTGTAGTGTCGGTAGTGACACTTGGACACTAGGAAAGATTGCGTTACGATTGTATAAATCCAATCTGACTAAAGTACTTGATCTTCTAAACGAAGATCTGAGAACGACCCATTCACAGTCGTCTGCTGTATATTTTGGATTTCCAATATTGCTATTTTTATTTTCGCAAATCTATTTTTATTTACCAATCAGACAACTTGTTCGAATGTCAGAGTAAGAAAAATTTGCAGTCAATTCAGGGCTCGAACCCGGGACCTTTCGCTTACAGAGCAAATGCCCTACCGACGTTGCTAACCGGCTATCTGACATCATTCGACATAAAAAATGTAGATATCAAAAACCAAGGCTTTTTAAAGCTTGCAGAATGTTGTAAGTTAGCTTTTGATTGGCTAGCGGAAGGGTGGTCAGAACGAGGCTATCAATAGCTCGTTGTCAGATCCTATGCTTAGCGTAATAGGAGATGTACTTTAGTCAGATTGGTATAAATCAAAATTGGTCGCGAGGCTCCGAAAAGATATGTTATAAAAATGAAAAATACTTATAAGAAATATTTGACATGTATTTAAACTGAATATTTTGTACTATCAACTGAACGTTATGTTCAAATCACGTTTGTAAACACTTTAATTTAGGGTTATTCCTTATTCGTAAATGATATAAAACAAACTAAAAGAAACGTCTGTACATTAAAGCAAAACTTTTAAGTACTTCAGTCATAAAGCAGACACACGTATCTGAATCCAGCATCAGGTGTTCATATGATAAGACAGGTCTAGCCAATGTAATAGTTCGGATATCCACCAACAATGTAATTTTTGAAGATTCAACATATTTATGACAACTTGATAAAGTGTTTCATAAAAATATCATCTCGAAAACAGCACATAACACGGTCCGAATCTAGTACTGAAATGAAGAGGCATTTTGAAACAAACGCTGAAGGCAAAGTATAATGGCAATAAATAGAACGAAAACAAGGGAAGAAGTCATACAGCGACTATGTTATTTTAACCAAAAAAAAAGAAATAATAAAAAAGCTATTTACTAAACTCAGCAAACAAGAAATATGCGTAGTGTCAAACAAACCTTGCCATTTTCTGCTTGTCGATGGCATTATTTTCGCAATCAAGATGGTGAGGGGAACACATTTCGTTGAAATAATCAATGCATAATTTCCTGTTTGCTTTCTCTATGCTATAAACATTCCGAAGGCGTCACACAAACACGATATGGAACTATTTTAGTATGTAGAATTTGATAAGGGGCCTAGTTTGCTGTTAATTGCGGTGCATAATTGATACTATTACATTGTATAATATATTTTAAACCTTTAGTGGATAACACATAATTAGACACAGGCATAAACTTGTATAATATGAATTTACTATATTTATACAAAGCTTGTCGAGCCGAGAAAATTATTGTGAGTCAAGCCTTAATCAGTACAAATACGAGGGTTATTCAAAAATAACGTAGACTTTTTCTCTAGCATTTATATACTTTAATGAAACAAAACAAAAAATATACCATCGTGATTCGCCATCTTTCTGCTCACTGCATTGCAAATTTGATGTGATTCTAATCATACAGTCAGGAGTTACGCCACTTCAAAAACAGTCACTTACACTATCCCGGCGCACGGTGATCATAATTTTAATGACGTTAACGACGCCGTGCCTTCATCGAAATGCTTTCATTAGGTTTGCATTATTCAATACTTTCTTTAATTAATTTTGATGAACAACACCTAAGTCATAATGAGTTGTTTGGTTAGAATACTGAAAAGTATGAAAACTTATGCCTAGCATATCAGACAAGGTGAGGTGCTAAACGTGAGTACTTGGTTTTTATCCAAAGCGTCATACATTGACATTAACGCAGAATCACAGATTTTTTGTTTTCTCCCTTTTCTCCGCTGTCTTTAAGCAAGTATGGGACATTTGTGAATCGTTTGTATTACTTGAAAATCAAGACACAGATGACCGAACATTGTTGTGGCGTCTGCTTCATTAGTTTATAAATTTCAGTTGCTTTTAGCCAAAATTTCTACATATCTAAACAACTGCCTGATTTTTTTATCTGTGCGAGCCGCTGACGACATAACATGCATTATAAACAGTGATACTCACTTAGTTTAAATGTTGTTTACTTTCGCCTCCTACGTCCGAATGATGTCATACTCTCGCTGCATGTCACCCTGACGTGTTACTACACTTTGACGTATTTTCTGGCGAAAAAGTGTTCTATCAGTGCAAATATTAGCGATAATTTTCAAATCATGACCGATGAAAAAGCGACTGTGTCGGTAATGCGTAGCTATGGTAATTAAAAAGTTTGCTTATCAGGAAAAATGTTACAAAAATGTATGACCAAATAAGAGAAAGATTGCGAATTACAATAATATATTTCACATTGCACAATATGCGTCCCCTGACACCAAAAGTCTACCTTATTTTTTAACCACCCTTATAATAATTGCGTTTGCCTATCATCCACTCTGTTGATAGCTCTTGTACATGAAACACAGTGGACAGATAGATCCAAGAATTCACTGACAGTGTACAAAACCATCAAACAGCACTACAAAGAGTAATTATTGACATAACAGAACAAAAGCACGCCTGAGCAAAGACAGCTTATATGATGGTTCTGACTGGCAGGTAGGAACAAAATACGTAAACTTTAAATAATACATTTAATTATATCATAATGGTATAGACATTTTCTCGATATTTCTTATTTTTACAATTGTTGAAAATTCCGTTGAAGCTTCAAGCAAGATTTAACTCAGTCAACCAAATCATTATAGAATTCTACGTCGCTATATCTTTCATCATTTTACAGCTCAGTAGGTTCGGTTGACAAGTCAAAGTGTTTTTGGTTCATTATCAAAGAAAAATAGCGTCAAGAATTAGGTGCATAATGTCAAAATTCGTTATAGAACGAATAGCATGGTCGGATGCACATTTCAAGAGCGTCCGATGTAAAAAAAAATATGCAAATTTGTTACGTACAGCGAAAACACTTGAGTTGCATGTTTTTGGAAACTCCGGTAGGATGTTTTCAATATAAATCGAACTTCCCTGTTATAGATTCTGAAGAAATTTCTATGTTACGTAACACTCTTTTCGGATTTTATTACACTTTCCAGAAGGCTTTAGGCGTGGTGTTTGCATAAACAAATATTTAAGATAATTAAATGAACGTTACGTGTTCCTTTTGATGTTGGAAACGTCCTTTGAGTTGGAGACGAGAAACGTCGCTTTTAATATCGTTAAGTGAATAGCTTTCTATCTTAAAGATTTTTTTTTAAAATTTTCTTTCAAAAGGAGAATGGTCTTTATGAACGCTATTATTTTATTTTATCATTTTGAAAAAAAGGTTTGATTCATGCTTACACATGAATTTTGTGACCTAGCTATTTATGAGGACACTGTTTAGGTTCTGTCAATTATCACAAGTTTTATGGTAATGAAATAACAGCATGTCATACAATATTTCACTAGACTAAGTGTATCAAAATATTTCACTAGATTTAGTGTATTAATACCATTAATTGACCGCGAAAATATATATATTCTAACACGACCGTTCATTTTCCATTAACAAGAGGCTGTAAATCGGTGTTAGTATACAACAATTCATTTTCTGACGTCACAATAAATACGTCTAGCGTCAACGGCATGCGGCTGAAAGAATCACGAGACAGCAGATAATCTATTTGTAGATGTCGTCAAGGATGTAATCCTTGGTAATGTATTAGAATCGAAATAATATATCTCGTTTAGATATTTGGTCTTTGATAAAATAATTGTTTGTCGTTCAGATGCATATTATTATATCATGAGGGTTGCGCCTCGTATTCTTCATTGAACTCGAAACAACGATTTATCGCGACAAACCAATGAGGTATATCATTTCTGACAAATTTGTATTAATACGCTTATCAATACGGAGAAGAAATCATCGGTCAGGCAATCATCTAATTGATTCATTATATTGTAGTAATGTAAGTAAACACAGTATTTCTGAACATTCCAGTGGTTCATTACGCAGTAGGTATGTGATGTATTATGCACACTAACAGGGGTTTGTTTCGAACCCTCCATTGTGTGAGGTTACTTTGGAGCGGGTCTAGTGGAAAAGTCGCCGCGCATCCAGGATCGGGTTAGAGCCCATGAGGTCACGGTTATGACTTCTCAAATGACACCAGTACTGGTTTTTCCAGGAAGCAGACTCGAGAGTGATTCGAATAGGCTTGAAGCTTTCATCACAATTGAGCCAAAACAAATTAGTATAAACTATACTAAGTGTACTTTATACATTTGCAGAAGTCTGTCTTCGGAGAGCCGCACACTTGCTGTGATGTAAACTATTTGGCCTGCATTACACATTTACACATAATGTTGTAAATGTACAGTAATAATGGTCTATTATCGGAGCGCCACAACCTTGCATTACACATGAGATTAACTACATCGTACTTATTAATACCTAGTTAGTTGTCGTCCGAATGTACTAGTATCTAGCTCTTGTCTACATTGATGGAATTTATTAAGATAATTATATCAACGCGGAAACGATACAAAGTTATTTCCACCGATTATTGGATTAGGTGATGAGAAATTACTAAAACTCAGAAAGTATACGGATACAAGTTAATAGCATACTTGATGCTTAACAGATTTGCTATCAACCACGGAAATCTAAGATAATCCACGCTTTAAATGGAATGTGACTTTGTCTTATAATGTTAAAACATTTGTAGTCAATAAGCTAACACAATATTAATTTTGAAATGTTAATAACAGATGTCCACATTACACGGTATATATATATTTTCGGGGGATATCCGTGGCCGAATTATTAAAGGTCACTGAATTCAATCCATTTGTCCTAACCGATGTGGATTCGAGCCACGCTCGTGACGTTGAATTCTTCATGTGAGGAAGCCGTCTACGTGCTGTAGGTTTCGTTTTGTGGAGGCTGCGTTTTTGGTACGTGGCATTCCCTGTTTGATATCTGTCTTGTTTACAGTATATACAAACCACGAAAATTACAATTGACAATTTTTACAAATTATCGCCAATACATGATTTATTGTCTGTCCTGTTAATGGCCTATCTAAACAACAAAGTAACAGTTTATTAATTATTAGGATTGTGCAATCAAAGTTTATCGCAACTACGTGTGATTATGTCTTTCAGTGAACAATTCGCATTCTTTATCAAAAAGGCCGAGCGTATGCTGATTTTCGTAAAACCGAAAAACGCAGCTCGTGTTGGACACTATTTCACATTTTACGAGTCCACTAAATCAATAATGACATTTTAGAAGATTTGTTCTTAGCAAAGTTTGAAACATGATTTAGTTGTAAAAATATAAAGAAAAAATGCGTATACAAGTGAATATTTGGTCCAACCCCATTCTACTGGGAATTTCTGTAGCAGACTTCTGAAATGCCGAAACAGCTTAAAGGCTAGAGTCATTTTTGGATTAATAGAGCTTTAGAAATTATTTGAATATATCCTTTTGTTTCGTATTTTTTTCTCACAAATCATTCACAGATTTCCTGTATCACTCCGTAAGAAATTAATCGAATGATATGGATATCTGTTATAAGAATCTTTCACTCGTTGAAGGTGCGGATGGAAATATCTGGTTCGAGGGTTACTGTTTACGCGGTAACGAGGTTATGTCGTGTTACTGCGAAATGGTTTCCCGGGAGCCGGATATTTCCATCCCCACAGTCTTCTAGTAATAGATTCCTTTTCATGCATACTATTATCTTAGTAACCAGAAAAAAAATGAACAAATGTTTTTCTTTTAAAACTATTTTACTACAGTATCGTATAAATTTACGCATTCATTAATAAATTTCAGCACGTGAGTTGCCTTACACCCTGGTGTGTATGATGAGACTTTCCACCACCGTCAAATCACATGCACGGAAAAATTCTTATGTGACCAATGGCCAATGCCCTATATCAAAGTTTGCTATTATTTTGTGTGGTTCTCCTCATATACGTTCCATTCCGCTAAACTCTCCTTCAGATGTTGCTACAAATATTTTAAAAACATATTACATATTACATATATATGAAAGTGTTTGCAATACATCAATCTGTAGATTTAACTGTTCAGGTCTGTGTATACATGATATAGTAATATAGTAAAGTACATTTCCAGTGGCGTGTCTCACAAACACGGCATGAAGGCTGTGAAATGCACTTTATCGCCTGCTTTACAGAGGAAATTAACTAGTAATATAGCGACATCTCTATAGAAAACAGCTGTCGCCCGCCGTGATTCAGTTCATATCTCCATTACAGAAATTCATTAAGATAATTATATTACAGTGAAAATCGATAAGTTGTTTTATATTACTTTCCTTATGTTGTTCGATTAGGTAATGATAAATTCCTTAAGTCTAGAATTCATTTGACATTTAATCGAACATTTCGTATTACATTCCACTGATAAATAGATAGTCTATTCCGATAACACTTTAATTAGTCTAGGACCTTACCCAACGCCATATATCTCGTATCAAAATGAAGAATCTCAGTAATCGCCCTTTAAACCATGTTGTTTTATATTTCCTAAATACATTTGATACTTAAACGCGTAAATAAACATTACTTCTATGCGCCAAAAGACAAGTATGCCTTTGAAATATTGACAGTTGTCATACAAAACTTAACATCACATTCTGTTCTGTTACAATCGCTTTTTTAGAATAAATACTTTGAATTACTACATGATTAGACATTTTTTGTAACATTGGCTTTTAAAGGATGTGTTTCCAATCCTTTGTGAATGTGCATTTGCCTGTAAAGTAGATCAACTAGTCTTTAATTGTAGTGTACCATTATCATGCTGAGTACGACCGATTCTGCCTTTATGACCAGTGCAGATCATGATCAGCCTGCACATCCATTCAGTCTGATCATGACCTGTACTTTTCTCTATTCAGCCAGTATCTTTTTTGGTATGCACCTCTTTTAACAGTTAATGGTAGGGTCAAAACTGAAAGATGGATAACTTCATTCTAGAAATTTAGCAGGATATGGGTTAATCAAACATCCACAAAGAAAGTGCTATGTTAACAACGCATTTTTATGCTGATTTTTTTCCCAGTGCCTTGAAGATGATTATTTTATTGTTAATATTTTAAAGAAATTAAGATAAAATTTATTATAAATAATTAGTTATATAAATTTGGAAATTATTTGTCTAGCAAATTAAAAAGAAAACAAAACAAAAACAAGAACAACATCAACAATAATGCTATGTCCTAAAAGGTTCAGTATCCGTTAAGATCCAATACCTACAAAGTACTATACACATCAAGCTTTGTTCGAAAATTGATCATAAATGAATAAAATAATTATGGATAAAATAACTATGAGGTCATCGATACATCAGAAACTTCAATCTTATTTTAGTCTTTTTCTTTTGTTGTTATGTTCTTCAAACGAATATTGTATTTAGTGACTTTTTCTCTTAAATGCTTTTGTAATTATTCTGGTCCATTGAGAATCCTGAAAGAAATGTAGAATGTTTCTTAAAATTGAAACTTTGTTCTGATAATTTTGCAAACAAAAGACTAACGGCTACAGCTACCTGAGGTACATATTTCAGACATACCCATAGGCAACTAGGTTTGAAGTGGTACTCAATGACATATTTCATTATTTCATTGTTTGGCTGACAATAAAGTAATTAAAACCAAATTTCACCTGACGTACCGGTTTACACAATCATTGAAGGATCACCAAATGAAATACAAACACGTGTACCGTTCCGTGTATCTGCGCGTAATTAAAACACACTCTATCCTAGTTGACGGTGCATTCATGTAAAATTAACATTATATTTTGATATATAGTGAGATAAAAGTGATAGTTAATTCAAAACCATTTGTGTGCATACGTGATCAGTCAAATCTAAATGTCAGCAAACTAACTGCTGTCTTTACTCCAAATAAATTGCGTGTACTATTACTGAAAAGAAAACTGTTTGGTACCAAAAGTATTCAAAATTGGTTTTGACTTACAAATAAATTTTAAACTCAAGTGTTACGTTATTGATAAAACAAATACAGTGAATCGTTAAACAGCTGTACAAATGTGTTGTCGTTGACTACATATGTGTGATACATTGCAATTCTCATGACTTGATTTGGTCGAGTCTGTTCTTGAAAGGTTGTTTACTTCTTTTCTTTTGCTTAACATTAAACTCTGTTCCAAAACTTCTTTTGCAAGATAAACATTTAAAACACTTGAGCCGCACCACGTGAAAACCAACGTGGTGCATTCGCGACCAGCATGGATCCAGACCAGCCTTCACATCTGCGCAGTCTGGTCAGGATCCATGCTATTCGCTTTCAAAGCCTATTACAATTAGAGAAGCCGTTAGCGAACAGCATGGATCCTGACCAGACTGCGCGGATGGATGCATACTAGTCGCAAATGTACTATGTTGGTTTTCCCATGGTGCAGCTCATTAATATACTTACATCTACTTATACACACTGTGTAAACTTAATATTTTATTCCAGATAATTTACAATAAATCACACAGCCATTACGAAGAGGGAGGACCGGAAAAAGCCGAGAATCTCTTCAGTAAGACAATTATAGTAACATACTGAATTTTGATACGTCACTTAGGCTGTCAAAAATGCTTGGTTGTATGGTCTGATATATGTTAAATGTGTATTTAAGTTTACACCCTTGGGTGTATTGTTCCGCCGGCACTCCTGCCTAGGACCGGGAACAGCTGTTGAGTTGGGTTCTGACAAAGAGTGATGACATTGTACCTATATCTCTAGCAAAGAGGCAAAATCAGTGTTCAGTCACACATCTTTTATTCAGATATAAAGTTCTAGCAGTTCCAGTATAAATTATTCAGTAGTTTACAGAGTATTCATAATTTCCACATATCTTTAGAAGTTACTGTTCTATGACTCTTATACAGTATGCTTATGTCAGGATAAATTAATATTTGTGGAGCCGATTTTTATGCATTTAACATAGGGGTTACTGTCTTCAGGGTGGAGGAAAGATTGACAAATGAGGAACCGAAAAACAGGCCTTTTATAGTTTTAGCACAGCTCCGCATACGACAACGGTACGTGAATGGTCCGTGACGTACGTGGATAAAGCTACTATCCCATCGAAAACGACGTTACATAAAACGTACGGTGACACCGGAGCAACCGGAAGTAAACAAATGTCGCGGAGCAAAAGACCGATATAAGCGAAGTATTTCTCGCATATCTTTCTACATAACAGTATTCCAAGCGGATCAACTATATAGATTGATCAAGAAAATGTAGGGTTATCGATTAATACCGTGTTTTAGGTCTGACATAATATACGTGCGTCGAAATCGTTGATGTAACTTCTGGTTCTATGCGATCAAAAATATACATGTACAAGTTTAATGTTACTAATCGTGTTTGGATCAGCTGGACGGCCTAACAGTATGTAAAGTGAAGTGTTTGTTTATTATAGTGTCACCCCTACTGAAAAGGCCAGCCAAGTTGGTTTATGAGACACCTACATATATTGAACAGCACTACTTCCCGATTCCTATTTTGTTTAAATGCCAGGCACCAGGCAGGTAGGCAATCGGTGACCATTATTTAATTAGCTGGCGGTTCACCAACCGAGCTCTCTTCAGTAACAAGTCCTGCCTCTGACAGGGCTCGAACCTTCGACCTCCCAATTGCGGGACATGTGCCTTATCCATTAGGTCACCGCAGCTCGGTATGAGCCAAGATATTTTATAATATTTTATTCCAGATAATTTACAATAAATCACACAGCCATTACGAAGAGGGAGGACCGGAAAAAGCCGAGAATCTCTTCAGTAAGACAATTATAGTAACATACTGAATTTTGATACGTCACTTAGGCTGTCAAAAATGCTTGGTTGTATGGTCTGATATATGTTAAATGTGTATTTAAGTTTACACCCTTGGGTGTATTGTTCCGCCGGCACTCCTGCCTAGGACCGGGAACAGTTGTTGAGTTGGGTTCTGACAAAGAGTGATGACATTGTACCTATATCTCTAGCAAAGAGGCAAAATCAGTGTTCAGTCACACATCTTTTATTCAGATATAAAGTTCTAGCAGTTCCAGTATAAATTATTCAGTAGTTTACAGAGTATTCATAATTTCCACATATCTTTAGAAGTTACTGTTCTATGACTCTTATACAGTATGCTTATGTCAGGATAAATTAATATTTGTGGAGCCGATTTTTATGCATTTAACATAGGGGTTACTGTCTTCAGGGTGGAGGAAAGATTGACAAATGAGGAACCGAAAAACAGGCCTTTTATAGTTTTAGCACAGCTCCGCATACGACAACGGTACGTGAATGGTACGTGACGTACGTGGATAAAGCTACTATCCCATCGAAAACGACGTTACATAAAACGTACGGTGACACCGGAGCAACCGGAAGTAAACAAATGTCGCGGAGCAAAAGACCGATATAAGCGAAGTATTTCTCGCATATCTTTCTAAATAACAGTATTCCAAGCGGATCAACGATATAGATTGATCAAGAAAAGGTAGGGCTATCGATTAATACCGTGTTTTAGGTCTGACATAATATACGTGCGTCGAAATCGTTGATGTAACTTCTGGTTCTATGCGATCAAAAATATACATGTACAAGTCTAATGTTACTAATCGTGTTTGGATCAGCTGGACGGCCTAACAGTATGTAAAGTGAAGTGTTTGTTTATTATAGTGTCACCCCTACTGAAAAGGCCAGCCAAGTTGGTTTATGAGACACCTACATATATTGAACAGCACTACTTCCCGATTCCTATTTTGTTTAAATGCCAGGCACCAGGCAGGTAGGCAATCGGTGACCATTATTTAATTAGCTGGCGGTTCACCAACCGAGCTCTCTTCAGTAACAAGTCCTGCCTCTGACAGGGCTCGAACCTTCGACCTCCCAATTTCGGGACATGTGCCTTATCCATTAGGTCACCGCAGCTCGGTATGAGCCAAGATATATAAATACAAAAATAAAATGCATGTCCATAATTTACAATACCTTAATCATTGAGCCACTGCCAGCATTTCATTTTATATTCCCGCTTATAATAAATGTATAGCCCTAACACCCGCCTCCCTGATTTTTTCGCACTTGCAATTTTCATGACTAAGTCTTGGTCTTTTCGAGTCTGTTCTTGAAAGGTTCTTTACTCCTCATTCTTTGGCTAAACATTTAACACTGTTCCAAAATAAATTTCTTAAGTATGCGCCAAGATATATTACAAAAAAATGCATGTCCATAATTTACAATATCTTAATTATTGAGCCGCTGCCAGCGTCTTATTTTATAATCTCGTTTACAATAAATGTATGGCCCTAACACCCGTCTCCCTGAGTTTTTCGCACTTGACGTCGTTTTTAAAACATTGTCAAACTGATCGTATTTTCATAAACAAATACACATTGTATTTACATTATGACATATTGAGGCTTCATTGGAATAGCTAGTTTTTAATAAACAGAAACAAAATAGAAAGGAAATTGGTCTTTCATTTTTGAACAGAGACTTAAGTTATTTCTAGAATTACTATTTTCTCCTATAAATACTTGTTGGTATAGCGGAACAGTTATTTTTTATAAATATAAAAACCCAAGTCTTAGATATTTTAAATGTCTTGTACAAACAGTGCCATATAACATGCATTCATTAAAAATGTTTTATCATAATAGAGCGCCATTTGAAAACTTTGAAAACGGTTCCTAAAATAGTTTGTTATACCTTGAGGATTAATCATTTATCTGTACTTCCCTATGATAATATTGTTTTCAATTTCTGTGACTGTAGGACAATTCCATCAATATTTTCCACTGATATTAATTCCCTGTGGTAACTGTCTGCTAGATGTTGAAAGACTGCAACTGAAATAAGAACATATAACTTTCAGAGTGAAGATAAAATAAATAAAGAGTACTCCCAGGAGAATGTACAATACGATAAATGGTTTTCCTATGAGAAGCAGAATGAGTGTCGTTTAAGAGTACTATATAACTAAGAATAAAATCGGCCAGAGTTGTTCTATCAGAAAGAGAAGAAAGAGATAAGTAAAAAGCGTTCAATATATAGTTGGAAATGGAATTTTGAACCTGATGACAGGTGCCGTAAATAACAACCGTTCTTTTTTTACTCGGCATTACTGCATAATCTGAATAGGCAGAACAAAAGACATCCAATCTTAAGGTACTGACTCCCAGCCGCCGATGAGGCTTTACTTTCCGTGATGAATTACTAAGGACAAATGTGCTAGTTACTTGCAGAGATTGGGTAAAAACTGTTCAGGAGTCCACCAATACAGACTGATTAAACGGTTTGCAATCCATTAATACTGAAACCTTTTGCCAGAGGTCCGAACAAAACGAAGAAAAACAGAATTATCTATTTGGAATTGTTTCAGTGCCAATTTCAGATTGTTTATTTTGAGTAAGTATCATACTGTGGAATCACATATATTCGCGGGAGGCTATTATTATGAATTTCATGATTGCGTCAGACCAGTTCAAATGAACTATTTATTGCTATCGTTGTATTTTAATTCGACACATTCGCTTTCATTAAACAGAATAACAGGGCAATTGGAAAAGGTATTTGCAATAAAAAAAGCAATACCTATATGCATGTATTCCTGTTCAAAGACCTTTTTTGATAAGGCTGTTCCAAGAATAGAGCACTCAAACTCTAGCTTGAGAAAGAACAGGTATCCACTATAGTAATTACTTTAGAAGAATGTCTAGGTTAGGCCCTTTATAGTGGTTATTGTTACTAGAGCACTAAATTTGGATGTCTGTTAAATCCAAAATACTTATACCGCGTTATGTATGTTTTTTGTCTGTGTGTTAGTTTATGATTTTTTTATTGCAGTCATTTGCTTTTTTTTGTATATACATATGCTCAGCCGGTCCAATATTTCCTTATGGAGTGCTGTATGGAGAGCAGGCTGTGTGTTTTGAAAGTGGATTTTCCCGTAGAACTTTAAACTTTTTTTGTGTATGATTTTTAAATAGTTATGTTTTACCAGTCCAAATAAGCATGATAAGTACGGTAGATTTGCAAAAACCTTTATATTCTATATTTCTTTGTTTCTACCTGGTACATTTCCTCGAAATATTCAAAGATACCTTTGTTTCCAATTTTATTTTTTTCATGAGATGCTATATGTTAATACGGCCATACACCACAAAGAGCATTAAATGTTGAAGGGGTGGGGGGGGGGGGGGAAGGGTCCCAGTTAGGTGTCTGCGCAAAATGTTTTTTGATTTTATTTATACTCTGTGGTAATATACCTACATGTATTAAGTTTCATTAACAAGTGTTACTGTTACCAGTTTTGACTTACTTTTATAGATATTCCCATTTAAAGTGGGTGGGGTAATCTGACATGTGACCAGCCAGGAACACTATTTCTGTTATTTTTTTTTTAAATTGTTCAAACTTTTTACCTGAAACTTTCATGATAAAATAACTATGCAATGGACATTCACACAAAATGTTGCATTTTAAATTGTACTGAATACTTTTCATCACAGAGCCACAAAGTGGTCTAATCAAATTTACTGATTTTCAATGGACGAACTTTACCAAAAAGCTAAAACATTTTTCATTAGTTGCCATATTAAGGTGTTATTTTCAGCAGATATTGTTAACTAAATAAACATTAAAATGGCAGTATATCAGTACACTCTGATTAATATTGGAAGAGTGGTACACTCTCAAACTTGGAAAAAGTGGGTGGGGTAAATAAATACTCGAAGCAACACTACAAAAATTGTGCAGTTGTTAAGAAATGGCCTCAGATTGTCTATTACTATCTTAATTTTATTAAATACAGCTTTGATTGATAAATTTTAACAAAAAATTCCCACTTTATAAATGTGTGTCATGGAAAAAGCATGGATCTTGAACACGACATATAGACAAACCAAATTAACCCTTAAAGCTCAAAGTATTTAACAAAAGGTTTTGCCTGAGGCAGTATATTTTGAGGAAAGCTATTGTTCAAATTAACATTAAACTTTCTGCATTGATTTTTCCATTGCACACATGTATAAAGTCTTATTAAAGAGAATTTTTTTTGTTAAAATTTATCAACCAAGTCTGTATTTAATAAAACTAGAATGTGTCTGTAGGCAGGGTGTGCCCTGCACCCCGCCCCCAAGCCCCGACTGGTACATTTGTCACAAATAAGGGAAAATAACTCAAATGTTTGCAGTCTTAATGGGGTATAGCCTAAAAAAATGAAAAGGATTCATTATTCTATACCATATACTTTTTGAGCTATGAGCATCGCAAACAAAAAATCCACTATTTTGGCTATTTCAAGGGCCATAACTCTGTAATAAATGCTACAATTCTCAAGAAGAATGCCATGTGTGCAAAGGTCACATTATGATAAAGACCCAAGCAAGGATCCATGAATTTACATTTAAATACTTCTGAGTAAGGCACCAAGAATACTTCTGAGTAAGGCACATAATTAGGTAAAAATGTGCATTTTGTTACTATTTCAGGGGCCATAACTCTGGAAATAGGGGGCAGACCCTGATAAAAATAGTAGGTGCGCAAGTTCATATCATGATAAACACTCATCAATTTATATCAAATACTTTTTGAGCTTGGCGTGTCACAAGGTGAAAATGTGCATTTTTGACTATTTCAGGGACCATAACTTTAGAAATAGGGCGCGGATACAGATTAAAAATAGAAGATGTGCAAGTTCATATCATGATTAAGACTAATGCAAGGTTTCATGAATCTATATCAAATACTTTTTGAGCTAGGCGTGTCACAAGGTGAAAATGTGCATTTTTTACTATTTCAGGGCCATAACTCTAGAAATAGGGACGGCGCTAGACGAAAAATAGGAGGTGTGCAAGTGCATATCATTATAAAGACTCATGCAAGATTTCATCAATTTATATCAAATACTTTTTTGAGCTAGGCGTGTCAAAAGGTGAAAATGTGCATTTTTTACAATTTCAGAGGCAGTAACTCTAAAATTAGGGGGCGGAGCCAGACGAAAAATAGAAGGTGCGCAAGTTCATATAATGATAAAGACTCTTGCAAGGTTTCATCAATTTATGTCAAATACTTTTTGAGCTAGGCGCGTCACGAACTTCGGACGGACGGACGGATTGACGGACGGACGCACGGACCAGAGCAAATCTATATGCCCCCACCACTAATGGGAGCACAATTAAGATAGTAATAGACAATCTGAGGCCATTTCGTAACAATTGCACAATTTTTGTAGTGTTGCTCTGAATGTTTATTTACCCCACCCACTTTTACCCAGTTTGAGAACGAACCACTCTTCCAATATTAAACAGAGTATACTGATATACTGTCATTTTTATGTTTATTTAGTTTACAATATCTGCTGAAAAAAACCATAATATCTCAACTAATAGAAAATGTTTTAGCTTTTGGGTGAAGTTCCTCCATTGAAAATCAGTAAATTTGATTAGACCACTTTGTGGCTCTGTGATGAAAAAAGTATTCAGTACAATTTAAAATGCAACATTTTGTGTGAATGTCCATTGCATAGTTATTTTATCATGAAAGTTTCAGGTAAAAAGTTTGAACCATTTTAAAAAAAAAATAACAGAAATAATGTTCCTGGCTGGTCACATGTCAGATTACCCCACTCACTTTAAATGGGAATATCTATAAAAGTAAGTTTAAACTGGTAACAGTAACACTTGTTAAGTAATAGAAAGAGCATTGAAACTAGAGGGTAAACAATTTGTACGAGGGGGCGTAGCCCCCGAGTATAAATCGTTTACCCGAGAGTTCTTTCTGTTTTGTATCATAGCCATCCATATATGGTAGTTGTAGGCGTTCCACATTGCCATATACAGCAGTTCAGTGAGTACTTAAAATCCTTGCTTTACGAATGTGTAAAGCCCAGGTAAAATAAACCAATGCTAGAGCAGAAAATCAATAAAAGACACTTCGCTGTCTACTTTTCCAGACATGCTGGCATACTTTCCTATCCAACAGTGCGGTAACTAGCGTGCGGGTATTAAATACCTGCACACTTTTAGTTACCGCACCCTGTACTCAGTGTATACGAATTACCTGCACCAAATTTGTTAAGAAAAAACACCGAACTATGATACAATGAAACTTAATACATGTAGGTATATTACCACAAAGTATAAATAAAATCGAAAAACATTTTGCGCAGACACCTAACTGGGACCCACCCCCCTTTATTGATAAATGGAAAATGCTACGTATTTACTATATGATTTTGAGATCTTGTTCAACTTTTCTATGCGTAATTCTTGAGTATATTGCCATTTAAGTGAGGATTTGGTAACGTAAGTGAAATGATGTTTTCATTCCGTTCACATAAAACCGAAAATCTTGTATATTCTCGCCAGCTTTACATTCATCAATTTCGAATCCGTGTATTTCCATTTAAAGGAACGAAGGAGCTTAAGTATCTTTCTTCTAACTGCAAGGAAATATTACATATAATTCAATAGCAAAATCTGTCCCACTGTGTTATATAAATCTACCCAACCAACATTTATAGCTTTGCCCCCCTCCCCACTCCCCCTGTCCAAATTTCTAACTAACACATAAATGCATAGAATAACCATATACATGTACAAGTTCGTGCAAAATGATTTGTTACAGCAAAGATGGAGTCTACTTTATAATACAACATTTTTGAATGTCATACACATATCAGTAACAGCGATTATTTTGTTCTCAAGAAATGATATCTGAATTTGATTAATTTGTTTTGTGAAAACAAAGAAAAATTTGTTTTGCAGTCTTAAACTTTATTATACTGGTCGCATGTTATAATAATTCGGGATAATTTTTTGCAGTAAATTCTGTGGCAAATCCATATTCAGACTGTCAGAAACTGCAGCAGCAGGAAAAGCTACAAGATATATTAATCACAAAACAAAACATTCAATAATTGAAACAAAACAATGTTAACGTTAGCAAAACATAAAACGGTGATTAAGCTTTATTGTCTGTCAAACAACCACTTTTGAAAACGGAATTAGGAATTTGATAGATTGTGATTAACTGGGTGTCGTTGGAATATCAACTGAGCTTTAGAATTGTTAATTCCTGTGAAATTATTGCAATGATTTAGGTATCTTGGAAATTTGGTTGCAGAGTTTGCAACAGACTCTTACTCAGATGATTCTGTTGTAGATAAATTTAAACAGATATGTAAGCCGCACCATAAGAAAACCAACATAGTGGCTTTGCGACCCGCATGGATCCAGACCAGCCGGCGCATCCGCGCAGTCTGGTCAGGATCCATGCTGTTCACTACCAGTTTCTCTAACTGCAATAGGCTCTGAAAGCGAACAGCATGGATCCTGACCAGACTGCGCGGATGCGCAGACTGATCTGGATCCATGCTGGTCGCAAAGCCACTATGTTGGTTTTCTCATGACACGGCTCATGTATGCTTTACGAGCAGCTTATTCTGACGTAACTAATGCTAGCTACCGACGTACATATTGCCTAAATATTTCTAGAGAACATTTCTTTTTCAAAATCAGATGAAACACGTAGATCTAAATAATATGGTGGCATATTACTGCCACGAGATATAGCTAGGTAGCTATCACGATAATACTGTAAATGTTTTCAAGAAATTTATGCATTTATTTCTGAAAACATTTCAGTAAAACATAATATGTTCTAGATTTTTTTTTCCTGAAAAAAATTAGCGCAAAATTCCGCGTTAGTGCTTGAACCTATCATGAGATACTTGGTAGCTATCACGAATATATTTTAAACTTTTCAGAAAAGCTGGGGTTTTTTTTTTGAAAACATTATCGCAGTAAATCATTGTTTTCAAGATATGCTTTTTATTTCCAGGAAACTTTAGGCTATTGAGATAAAGTTTTCAGAAAAAGTCGAAATATCACGATTGTTGCTGAAAGTATCAAAATTGCAATCTTGCTAATAAATGGCAACTGTGAGCAAAAAATACCGAGATACTAATGTCAATTATCGCAATAATATTTCCACCTTCGACTATCGAGATAATCTTTTTTATCAAGATACATTTTTACGTATCGCGATAGTTACCTAGCTATCTCGTGGTAGAAATATGCCTCCATATATTAACGTTATCTAGGAATGATCTTTTTATGTTTGAATCATGTTGACTATTTGCAATCATTTCTCATAATAGATGCGTATGCCTCATTCTTTCTGTATTGAAAGCCGATATTTGTTTCACAAATATTTCCCATTAAAACTCAATATTCGGTCAAAATTACCATATCTATCTAATTCCGAGAGCAAATGTAACTGCCTGTTACATACTAGTCAATAGATTTAACCACATCATGTAGTTAAAGTACATTACCAGGACTCAAGATGAAAGCTATAAATGCAGATTACTGTCTGCATTAAAAGGGGAATTTACTTGTAACATAGCGACATCTCTATAGTACACAAATGTCGCCCGTCGTGCTCAAGTTCATATCTCCGTTGCAGAAATTCATTAAGATATTAAATTATATTACAGCGAGATCGATATATTTTAAACTATTTCCCGATTAGGTTATAGCAAATTTAAGATGTCCAGAATTTATTTGACAATTAATCGAACATGCCGTATTAAACTCGACAGATTACTTGATATGCTATTCTGATAACATGTTAAAAAGAACAGGTACGTGTTCAACGATTTGCATTTCGTTTTGTTATTATTCTGTTTTTGTTTGGTTCAACATCACAGCGAGATATAGGTCTTATGGCGACTTCCCATCGTTTAATTGCGGAGGAAGACCTCAGATGCCCCTCAGTGCATTATCGCATTATTTTATCACGGGCGGTCACCTGGGTAGAACCATCGACCACTCGTCAGCCAGCTGGTTGGCTTCCTCACTTGAAGAATTCAACGCCCCGAGCAAGGCTGGAACCCACCTCGGTGAGGGGAAAGTGATTCGACGCCAGCGAACTTAACCACTCGTCCGCGGAAACAACCTGGAAAGGAAGAGTCTAGAATTGTTACATATTGCCGAACTTTAAGCAGTGATATTGTTTGAAACGTGAAAGTATTTGTCACAGAAATCCATGTTCTTACAATATTTTCTGGTGAAATATGAATGGGGAAAAATCAACGTCTCGATTCCAACAGGAACGGTCATACTAAAAACCAGTCACCCATACAGCACACCACATTCGAATGTATTCATGCGAACACTGACCAGTGAAAGCCGTGTCATCCTGATCGCGAATATCAGAGAAAATATAAAAATTGCGAAAATAATCCAACATTCAATAACATAATTGTTAACAACAGGCGGTACTACATTTGCTGGAGATAAATAATCGGAAAATCTTAATCAAATTTAAAATGTATTTCGATGAAGGAGTTCTTATCAAAATGTATTTAAAAATGTATTTCGATGAAGAAATTCTTATAAATAATGAATGTCGATGAAGGAGTTCGTATCTAAAATGTACTTCGATAAAAGAATCTTATCAAATATATTTCGATGAAGGAATCTTATCAAAAACATATTTTGATGAAGAAATTCTTATCAAAATGTATTTTGAGGTAGGAATGTCGAATATAATTTCTGCACGAATATAAAAATGTATGCAAATCGATATTAAAATGTTATAGCAATCTATGAATCAAACAGATGAATTCAATTTTTGCTGACGCCATAGCGTAAAATGATACGCAGACGAAATATGTAAACAGATTAATACCGCCAGAAAGACATGAAATAAACAGAAAATGGGATCGGTTATGTTATACATGTATTACTGAATTATTTTTCGCTCAATGAAATGAACACTTATTTTGCACTACCACTTTTATCTACGTCACTCATGAAAACAAAGCATATGTGGTTCTCTTTGACACAAGCAAATATCATTTATTCACATGTATTACAGCAGATTCGATAACTGGAATGATTAGCGTATATACATATTTCATTACAATAATTAAATGACCCTTAATTGGCCAAAATAAAGGTCATTGCGAGTACACAGATTATGCTTGCCAAATACGATCTATTTTGATGCTTCCCTTGTTTCTGCTTTGGTTAAATAATTAAACTCGTTACTGTTCTAATTAGTCGAGCAGATATGTGTTTATGTAATTGGAAGGTGTCTGAAGCATGCCTTTGATAACATCAAAGTCTCCAACAGTCTCTACATTTTCCTTACTTCCTTTGATAGATAAAGCAACTGTCTGCCTCAATTGCTTATCACTCAGTTGTGCAGGGGTTTTAACAAAAGATAAAATAAGCCCAGATTGGTATCTTAAAAAGAATACATTGCAGGCCGCAAAAGAGCTTTGTAGCTCATGTTAATTGTTGATCGCATGCGATGAAATAAACCTTATTTTTTACTTTTTCTTAATTATGTGCTTCATTTAAATGTATAAACATTTATTCAGCATTATTCTCGATACGAGATAAAATGGACGTGATTTTATCTCAGTGTGCATCACACATTAAATATGACAATACTGAAATATGCAATCAGCTTAGGAAGCAATGTATTTATGAGCCGCACCATGAGAAAACCAACATGGTGCATTTGCGACCAGCATGGATCCGGATCAGCTTGAGCATCCGCGCAGTCTGGTCAGGATCCATGCTGTTCGCTTTCAAACCTATTGCAATTAGAGAAACCGTTAGCAAACAGCATGGATCCTGACCAGACTGTGCGGATGCGCAGGCTGGTCTGGATAATGCACTTTGTTGGTTTTCTCATGGTGCGGCTCTTACAGTTGTTTAGGATAGTACTCATACAGCGGTGTTCATGGAACCTTCAATGATACAATGAAGTTTCGGCATATCTTTCCTAAATAAAATAATGGACATGCACTGAACAACAAAACAATGGACAGAACTAAACAAACTAGAATTTAGAAAGGATCCGAGGTTATGGAGGAATTAGCAAAAAAAAATAATTAAAAATTAGGCACCATATCCAAAGGGTGATTAAACATTACCCAAAATTATGAAAGAAGGAGTATAGGAAGCACCATCGCCGAAAGGTTCAAGTTGAATAATTAAACTATTATACCATTAGCTAATCATAAATCTTGTGCCGAACGATCTGCGAATATCGAAATATAACAGTATAACAGAATATGAAAAATGGTAGAGTTTCTTGTTTAACGTGGGTAGTCGACGAAAGTCCCCAAATGGAATGGATGGAACAACTTATTTTCAGCCGAGCCCACGGCAGGCGTCATATTCACCTCTCCAGCATCCAGTCTAGGCCGATACTGCTGGAAGCAGTACCAATTAAAGTAAATCACCCAGCACTGAACACTAGTCGGGATATCAGCCGCGACCGGGAATGGAACCCGGGCCGGTGGCGTTGTAGTCCAACGTGCTTACCACTGCATCACTGACTCCTTAAATATGAATATATGGGGAGAGAGTTAACGGCCGCCATAGGGAAGAAACGACGCTGCTGCGATAATAAAATAGAACAAGTGGTAACTTCATAGTTCACTCAGCACGAAAAAATAAGTTTGAGCGTGTTCATATTGCACTCTATCGTTCACGCCCTCTAGCAAATCATTTACTGGTAATTCTGACAGGAATTTAAAATTCAAATATCTCAGCAGTAATAGTCGGAATAAGGACAAAATGTCAGATTTAGTTTCAAGTAATGTTGTTACAGGTATTTGATTTGAATGATACGGTCGGCGAATATTTCCCATGAGATTAATTTTTACACATATTTTTGAGGTTGTTGATCGTTCAAAATATGCGTAATGATAAAGCTGTTTACATGACTAGCGTATTTTGTGACATTCGTCTTTCTGAAAAATGTTTTATGATTATTCTGGTCCTTTGGGAATCTATATCATAAATTTATGTTTTGAATTCTACAATCCTTAGAACGGAAACATTGTGTTACGTATACATTATACAGACAAATCTGCATATATGGAATGAATATGAATAAATAAACATAAAAATCTGAAAAAAACAAAACAAACTGAGGACTTGTAAGAACGGACATACTTCATTTTATCTTTTTAGAATGACTTATATAATTAAGAAAAGTGCCCGTTTTTGTTTTTTTAGTTGAAATCTATTGATCTGTATTTCTTTTCTATGGCCAAATCACGTCAAAAAGTTAAGTCTTCTGAATACGGAAAAGTTTTCGTTCAAATCACATTCTGCATTTATACTTTAATGAAATTATATAAATATTTGAGAGTGTTATCAGAAACATATTGGACGTTTTCAGTTACTTTAGAATTTCTTTTTTATTTCAAAGGATTGAACAAAATCCATAATGCCTTTATCAGAAAATATAAAAGTCAAGTCGACAAACTGTAAAATTGAAACATAATTATAAACAAGTCGACGACTAAGGATTCGAAAGTCTCAAATGAAATTCCTTTCGACAACTCAAGCGACACTGGTTTCAAGCTTGCCTGTGCAATTGCAGTTGTTCGCACTGAAAGCAAGGTAAAAACTCTATCAATGTGAATCGTTCGCTTCGGTCTTTTTCGTTGTTTTTAAAGAAAAATCCTGAAGTCTAGTCCTATCGTAATACCGTACCGTCGAGACGGACGGGAGCAACTTATAATTAAGAAATAATAAATATGTGCCTATATTCTATCAGTTAATAAAATATGGGCAGGAGTTCGGATGCGTAATAATTAAATCACGAACGACTGCCCATATTTTATTAACGGATAAAATTATTGGAACATATTTATTATTTCGATTCTAACAACGCAAATTCTTCGCATTTAACAGCACTACATTTTAGCTCGATATGTCATTCGGCTGGCCATATGCTATTATAAAAACCTCCCCACGAATGGAAAGCGTTGCATAAAACGGAATTATCCGATATTCAGCAAATTTTAATTAAAGTATTAAGTAGTTACTGCTGTAAAAATGTTATTTTCAATAACATCTAAGGTCGGATATAGAAATCAGAAGTAAATACTTCATTCAAAGTTTATATATGCAGTTTCTAAAAATAGTGCACGTCACCTACATGATGGCACTGAAACATACACACCAGAACATTGCGGCGGCATATAAACACGTAAACACTTGAGTCTGGAAGATTGGAACATGAATTATAATTTATTTACTGTCAAAGTAGAATCTAGTTGACATTTGTGGTGCCTACAACGCAGAAATTGTAAATTACACACACGACCAGACATAGATGCACTGGTGTTGAAGTTGAAACTTACCGGGCTGAAACATTTTCTTACGGTAAAAATATAAACAAATAAATTCATCAGTTAGAAATTGTTTGTTTCAGAAAATTTGATGTACTTTTTATTACTACTACATAGCACTGAAAAAGTCGAGTATTTAGTCGGCATATAACAGAAGCAGAGTAGAATCTCACAGTCATGTTACAATCGTAGGGTGGAATTGAAGAGCTATATTTTATCGTAGATTCATGTATAGGCGATTTCGCTATATATTTATACAGCAACTGCTGCGGATCGTGTTAGAATCCATATTCTAATCGTCCAGTCTCCATTAACTCGCATTATTATTCAACTTTACAATATTACACACTGTATTAGGTCAATTGCGCACATCATATGACACAAGTAGAGCTAATACAAAGAAACAATTGAGCCAATATGATAAAAGCAGGGCCAATACGAGAAAACAGGTCCAATACGGAATTCAAGCATTATGATTGGTTCAAAAGAGAGGGCCAATACGGAGAATTCACTTCCGTTAGATTTTTGAATGTCGCCATTTTGTTTTACATAAAAATTATACATTAAAATTGTTTTCACTTTTTTGACATAGAGAATATTAGGTTACTATCTTATAAATTTAAATTTATTAAACGAGTCGGAGAATTTATAAAAGTCGAGGCTCTGCCGAGATGTTTATTTTTTCGTAGACGAACTTAATAAATTTAACTTTATAAGACATATAAAGGGTCCAGAGGTTAGTTTTCGAGACCGTTTGTGGTGTAATTCGAAAGCATTTCCACAATAAAACTGGGCAAATCAAGTACCCGCAAATTTCAGAAAATTTATTTCTGATATGTCTATTACAGAGAAAGAAAAATAGCTGTACATTACAAACTCACTCAAATACTGAAAATATAGATGAATATAAATAACCTACCCACATATATAAATGTGTGATTGCGTTTCCGATAATTAGTCGTTTTCCCACTCCCAATTCACAGGTCCGCTTATTTTTAGAAATCCTAATTGTCAAGAATAGGTAAAATATATTATAGTCGTCTTGTAAATTAGATATTACTTTCTGTTCTTGTTTCGGGTAGACTTTACAGAACAGAACAAAACTCATAGGCATTATTGTTTGAACGAAAATGGGTTTTACCATACAATACCTTACAATACTAATTATAACAGATGAAGATGACTGAATTTTGTTAGTCACACCGGCAAACCATCTGGTAAGAGCGGCCATCGTTGTGAAATCTTTACCATTCTAAATTTTACTTTTAGGGGGAGAGTAAGTTGTTCAAAGTTGTTTTCGTTTGTTTGTTTGCGTTGGGTTTATAACGCCGTTTTTCAACAGTACTTCAGTTATGTAACGGCAGGCAGTTAACCTAACCAGTGTTACTGGATTCTGTACCAGTACGAACCTGTTCTCCGCCAGTAACTGCCAACTTCCCAACCTGAATCAGAAGTAGAGGACGAATGATTTCGGACACAGTTTCTTTTATCAAATCGTCACGGAGAATATATGCCCCGCCCAGGGACCGAACTCACAACCACGCGGTCCATAGATCTGCGCTCTCCCTATTGAGCTAAGCGGGCAGGCTCAAAGATGTAGATGACAGGGTAGAATGCATTCCTACGTAAAAGGCACGAAACGGACATTTCGAGCGTGTCCGATTAACACTTGCATTACGGTATCTCAGAGACTTTTATCGTCTGTATATATGTTTATGGAAATAAGTATTTTTAAAGTAGTTTAATGTTTTGGAATAAGAACAAACACCATGGAGGAAACGATTGTTAAGGGATTCAGTGTTCGACAAATCAAAAGTCATCATAAAACATCTTTAATGCTCACCGGTATGGAGTCTGGCAACAAAACACAGTTTTAAAAATACATATAACATGAAAACCATATCCTCACTCCTGTTTAAACTGCATTTTAAAATCTTTTGTATTTCCATATTTTTTACCATCTGTATGCAACTGCGTATTTTGCGTACAGGTAGCTACGTCCTTGGTTACATTTTCCAATAATTGCAAAGGATAAAATTTCAGAAACAGCAAATTATGCCATATAGTTTACTTGAGAGTTGTCCAGTTCCTGTGCATATCAAATTTGCAGAAAATTTGAAGGGAACATGTCGTCATTCACTAGGTTCGTAGATTTTCTACATCAAAATTTCTTCGTAGAAACTTGGTATGTATTTAAATTGACATCTGAGGCCTCGTGCATTTCTCATATTTCCGAGCAGAAATTTAAAATGGACCCTTTCAAAGGATCATACAGTTTACATTAAGTTTTTCAACACAAAGATTTACTAATTTATTATTATGATAAATCTGTAAATCTATGTGTTGAAAAATTAAAAAGCTGTTGCAGTGCAAATGACACATGTGCAACTCGTTTATGCGTTCTATACCAGTTACCATAATTGCAAGATAGTTGAAGGACTCGACAATTTCTATAAAAGTATCATATATTAAAAAGTCGCAATGAGAATGGTTTTTTTTTTTAAACTAACATGTCGGTTCCTGCAGACCAAAAATACATTATTTTTGTTTGAGGTACTTTAGAATCAATGTCGTTAAATTTTATTCATAATTGCTTCATTTATTTTCCTAAAACAGCTTCATAAAAAGACTAGCTGTTATTCGTGTCTTTTGATGAACCTATATAGCTGTCGCATTCCAAAGTCTATATTAAGTCTTTTGACAAGGTCCGATCACATGTGTGACGTCATCATAATTATGAGATGCATTTTACCGCTTGGGTGTGGTATTGATTTGACGTTAGATCGTGTAACAGCCGCTTTGAGTTGACGATCTTGTTTCAGCGAAAGTTAAAATAAACAATATTGAATCAATTAAACCAACTTCAACAGTATAAATATCAGAAATGTGTATTAAAACATGTGTGCAATTAAAGTATGAGAATAAGTATCTGGAAAGTACTATACTGCGATTTATTAAAAAAATTATATAAAGTATATAAGTATATGTATGTTTTAATATATTAAAACACGACGAAGCAGTTATGACTAACGAACAATTTCACAAGGGCGTAGCTCAAGTGAAAAATATTAGTGGCGCTTAACTGATTCGAAGGGATTAATAGATATATTTTTAAACATGGTCGTTCAATAGTTAGTGTTTATATGTCTCAATGTAAAGAAGTGAATGAAATAGGGAAACATCGTATAGTGTCAGATATTGTAGGTCGACATGACATCAACATAACCGTGTATTTATATTATTAAAACACGGAAAGGTGGTGGTGCGGCGGGGTGGGTGTTAACGTCAGCCGGAAAAAATCTAGGCGTACGTAGACGTCTAGAGTGAGTTATTCTACGTGCATAATAATCAGAATGTGTGAATCGTTTTTAATACCGTTCTATCATATCAATTGATTCGATTCTGAAATGACCTTTATATAAAATAGTAGATGGAAATTTGGAAGCACTCATTCTCGACGACCTGTATGACACAAAATTATACATGTATGTCGACGTGACATCAATTTTGCTGTGTTTTAATGCAAATATATGTATATTATATGTTTATATATAAGAATTCATATATTTTATCATGATTGGAATCATTAAACATTTAAACTACGGAATAAACTACGGAAACCAACCAGAATGCATAAAAACAAGAACGTTAGAACATCCTAAACTTTGCTGTAAATAATCATATATTCATACATTTCTAAAAAATAATTTTTTTGTAAAACATTTTAAGAGATCTTTGGAAAGCACAAAAAGCAAACAAACAAAATATAAGGAGACAAAATTTAATTTAATCTGTTTATGAAAGATATTGGAAATTGCAACACTCCAGCTTAGCTCAATAGGGAGAGTGCAGATCTACAGATCTCGGGGTCGTGAGTTTGATCATTGGGCGGGGCGTATGTTCTCTGTGACGATTTGATAGAAGACATTGTGTCTGAAATCATTCGTCCTCCACCTCTGATTCATGTGGGGAAGTTGACAATTACTTGCGGAGAACAGGTTTGTACTGGTACAGAATCCAGGAACACAGGTTAGGTCAATTGCCCGCCGTTACATTACTGAAACGGCGTAAAATAATAACCAAATAAACAAAACAAGATACGATTCCAAAATTTCTCTGGCAATGTGAACATTTAGATATGAGTATTTATGTTGTTTGTTTACTATAAAACATAAAATAGGTTTTAAAATCTTATTTACGTACGCATGCACCGTTAATATGCAGATCACAGTCAAAGTGAATTCATATGGGATGTCATTCCATAGAGATATCTATTCTTGGAAATTAATTGTTTCTTTATCTGGGAAAACAATATGCTTGTATCGCAATTAGAATTATAGTCAGTCATTTTAATCAATAGAAAGGGAATAAAAACGGATGGTGACATTGCACATTTGAACAAAGAATGTAATTATTACTGAAATTTAAATCACTAAATTAGTATAAATTTGTATAAAAAGATATTTTGGGAGCATTGAAGTAAAACAAGAAACTGGATACAACCTGGTGTTTGGACGGAGTAGTTAGACTTTTCATTAAAACCAGTTTATAGTATGGAAAACAACCGGCTGTATAAAGGGGATGGAGGGGTAGGGGGTCAATTGTATTTCAGTTGTTAACATTTAATAGGGTAGTTAACCTAACCAGTGTTCCTGTGCAAGTACTAGTCTGTTCTCCGAAAGTAACAGTAAACTTCTCCACATGAATTAGAGGTGGAAGACGAATTATTTCAGACAGTATATCATTTGAGTCGCATCCTGAGATCCATGCTGGTCGCAAATGCACTATATGTTGGTTTTCTCATGGTGCGGCTCATTTTCAAATCGCCACGGAGAACTTTCTTTCTTCTTCTCTGACGTTTTTATAAGAAAATTACATTGTGTATAGGGATACCCCGTTTCTTCTAAAAGTCAGTAATTAGAGAACAGAGAGTATTCTGCTGTGATAGTAAATGTGAAACAACACAAATTAAGACAAATTATTTCATTTAAAAAAATACTTATTCAGATTACGCTCTACATAATGAGCTTAGCGGGATGGCTTCTCATCTATGATAGGCAACCAAGGCTGTCTGAAAGTGAACTCCATCATACATAAACATATTTCAGATCTATTTTCTATGGACTTGATGGTGCAATGACTAATAAAGTGTAAGTCTCATTGATGCATTTCTCCTAAATCCAAAAACGGGACGGAGGGAGTGGAATTTTGGCTTGAAGCTTGCTTAGTCGTGCCCTTAAAAGTAAGGCTCTTGGTGCTCTGACTTCAGATACGTTGAGTACATTGTTGTGATTATACCTTAGATTGACCATATTCGTATGTTTTACTTTATATGATCTGGTATTTTGTCACTAAGTTGTTGAAAATAAGGTAAGTACAAGGTTGGTATGCCCTTAATGCGTTTATACCCCAGTTTCCTATTTATGGGTTACTGGCCGTTCAAAGGCGGTGCCCCATATTCAACTTGTTTTCTGTCTGTCTCGTCTTTTGTGTTGCGTAAGTTGTCCTGTTTGTTGATGGCGTTTCCTTCCTCTTTCTTCTCATTACCCATTCGCCCCTCCCATCTCTTCCCCCTTGCATTTGCGCTCTCTTGCATCTGCACCCCCTCCTTTTACTATGAGCGAGTTGTTGTGCCCACCCCAATTTTAGCCGCCGGTCGTCCTTTAGGCGGTGCCCGACTGTTGTTTATTTCCTGCTTGTATGTGTTGGTGTGTGTGTGTGGGGGGGGGGGGGGTCTTGGGCGATGCCCAACTGTGTTGTTTTTTCTTACTTGTCTGTCTGTTTGTATGTGTGTGTTAGTTTGCCTATTTCCACTTTTCCCCGTATCACCTGACCCTTTATCTACCTCCCCCTTTTCTGTATTTTGCATGTAATTAAAATGTACTTGATGGATTTTTGAAGCAACCCGTCTACAATATTTTTTTCGTTACAGTTTCTTTTTGTCGTGGACCTTCTTTGCGATGCATGGCTCTATGGCTGTTTTTGGGGTGCTCTGTCTGTGCTTCCAGGAAATCTATCCTTACCTTTTTTCTTGTACAGAGATATTGTTTCACAATTCCATCCAAGACATAATACGGATAATTGCAAAATTTAATAATATTTTAAATTAATTAAATATTCTTTTAGTTCTTTCTTCAATAATAAGTAAAGACATACCTTATTTAACTTGCAAACTGTGTATGATAGCTCGGAATTTAAATGAATAAAATAATTTATACTCAGTTCTGAAGTAGTTTAATTATGTTAAAATTATGTTAAAAGGATAATGGGTGATTAACTCTTGTAAATGGAAGGAAGGTTTTCTAAGCGACTGGTCTCATGTCAGTTGTAAACTAAAAACAGCTGATATTTAAAATTAAAAAATTCTAGCAAACAACTAGTGCATGATGTCGTAAGAAACAAAACAGTGTTTGATATGTTTCATTTGTAATCTTGCACGTATCAAAACAATTTCATATATAATTACGTTTTAAAGTTATCTTTGTTATTCTTCTTAACGAATGCCATTTTGACCTTCATGTATTATACAAGGATTGGTAATGTGCCTAATGTCCATAAATGTGTGCGATAGATTTATTTTTTACATATTACCGACGTCACATTAATATTTTTGAAGAAAATGGGAAACGTTTGGCAGATAATGCACATAAAGCAATAAATGAGTATCAAAGCAGAGACACTTTAGTTGGTTTTATAATAACCTGAATTATTGATGAAGAATCAATTCGTTTGGTAATTGATTGTTTGACTTAATTCGTCCCATGCAGGTGAAATTCATGTCTTGATTGATTTATACTTAATTCTTTTCTAAATTCGGTTCTTTGTAACTTAATGTTTTCCTGAGAATCTTTTATTTTCTGTAGTTGCACAATTTGCGCTGAAAGATTGTTTTCAGAACTAGGAAATTCACTTAAGTGAATAATTATCATCTTGACCAGGTCCATAAACTGGAATATTCACGTCAACATCATAAAATGACTGTTTAGTATCAGTTAGCTATATCATACTAGTATTCGATATAGGTAAGATTAGACATAAAGGAAGGACTGAGCCTTTGTCTATGATTGTATGATTTAGGTTAAAAACATCACAGTGTCTAACTGCAACTAAAGCGATATACTGTAGAGGGGCCAGTCACCAGACTTGCACTATGCTTTACGTTAAAAAAAAAATTAAATCATTAGTTAAAATAGAATAAGCGTTGTGTTTAATTTTACGTAGTTCATAAATAACATATTCATAGTAGACGGGGTGTGTAAGACCAAGTTTAATGGGTGATTTAAGGCTTATAGGCAGACTACGTTTTTATGCGTGGCTTTCCCTGTTGAATATTCATCCATGTCTTTTCCTTCCCCCAACACCCCAACCCGTTATCTATTTTGTTTTTATTTTGCATATGATTAAAATGTAATTGTTGTTGTGTTTTTGAAACAATAGCGTCAGCTATATCTTTCCATGACAGTTTTGTTTTGTTGCTGGCCTACTTTACGATTGAAAAATAGTAAGAAGGAATAGTGAATTAGTCTGCAAATGTATATCAGATTTTATTTGATACAACTTTTGCATGGCTCTCTGGTTATGCTTGTGGTGCTCTGTCATTTCGGGAAATTTCCCCTACCTTCTACTTTTTGTGTTATATTTCTTAAATAGTTCAGGCGCTTTTTGGTACAGTTTAGCAAATTTCGTCTGTATTATGTGATACATGTAGCAGTAACCTTTTGTAACAACCATACCATAGCCTACTTGTAAACATAAATATTTCTAACCGTATTTGTAATATAGGCATTTCTATGATTAATCTCCTTTAACTCCTTTAACTTTAAACAAGCTCTTGAAAAACGAATAAGTTGTGATATATATAAAATAATGAAGTTGCTTGAAGTACATCTCAGTCTAGCTTTAAAGTTGATCGAAAGTCTCTTTTATCAAATATAGCTACTTGTTTCCTATGTTGCCATAAGCAATTGTTAAATGTCAATAAAAAGATACATTTTAGGTATCGGCTTCATTAATTTGTGATTGTATTGGATGTTTCATTATTTCTGAAAAAAATAGGTTGTCCATTTCGAAAATATCATCAAGGTACCTTGAGGTTCCATTTAAAGTTTCAATAATGTCACACAGGGTCTCGGTGGACAAATTAAACACGACTTCTCGTTCATAACAATATAAAAATAGATCAACAATGATTTAAACACAATTAGTCCCAAGATCCTTTTACTTGTCTATATATTTGATAGAACTGTTATCCAGCAGAAACCTCAATGCTTTACATAACTGATCACAGTTCAGCAATATTTGTTAAAGTTTCTATTTCTTGTTTCTTTAATTTGCATTTTCTCTTGCAAATGTTTTCACATTAATTTATAGCTACCGCTATTTCTTTTATGAGATTATCTTGTAAATTAGTATAAAGTCTGTCTTTCAGTGTTTCTTAACAGAATTTGGCTAAAATCGTTATATTTAACTGGCCTAAGACCACAGTTATTGTTTACTATATTATGTTCTATATAGACACTGGACACTATTGCAATTTTGCGTGCATTCCAAACCCCCTAAAATACCTGCACTCACCAAAACTATTCAAGAGAAAAGATTCCAGCCACCATAAATATGAGGCTGAGCTCCACTGGGCCCACGATTGCCCTCCATGTCACAAGAAAACAAATGCTTGTTTTCTCAGGGTGCTGTTTCAAGAGTGTTTTTATCAGAGTTTTAAAATATTTCTTAAAAAGCCAGTTTAAACAAATCAAATAAGCATCTTTAATTTTTAAAAAAAAAAAAAACAACAACACATTATTATTGCTTCGAAATGAAATATAAATATGCTAATTTTAGAACACTGATTGCCGTTTAACTCAGTATCAAATAACTGCTTTATTCTATTATATATGGCAGTACAGTGTGTGAATTGATTAGTGTACCCTCGTAATATTTCGAAAAAAGATGCACACTACGGTGATAACTTCAGAACGAGATATAGTTAAAGTAGAGTAAAAACGAATCAATTTTACAAATATTGATAGTTACAGTTCAAAGGTGTATACCATCACTTAATGAAAACAAGTAAAAGATTTGCTGCTGCAAATTGCACAGTAATCAAGAGAACTGTAGCGATTTAAGCTCTAAGCCTTATGGTTTGTAGAAAAGGTCTAATTTCGACCCTGGGCCCATAATTTGAAAGAGTAAGGTCAAGGTCCTTTTAGAAATTATTGATGGAGAGACGACTTAATACGGACATCAAACGGCCACAATAGTTCATCTTACCACTATGTGACAGGTAAGCTAAAAATGTAAGCAAAAGTGAAGGGTAAGAAGTGTGAAAGCAACTTATTTTGTAACAAGGGTGCGACAGAGTTTATTAAAAGAAAGGTTTTTGTTGAAGAATTGGTTGTATGATTATATAAGGGAAGTTAATCTAAAAACAAGAAATATCTTTAAAAATGATGGTCGGCGAATTGTAATAAGGAAAGAAGTTTATGAATTTTTCATCTAACATTCATCTTTCATCTAACATTTTTCAAATTGCAAAACTAAACACCGCACTTTAACAATTTAAATGGTTCTCTTTTAATTTTTCACAAAGGTTTCGTAGGGTTGCAATTTTGTTTCGTTTATCCTTAGACGAACAATTACAGTAGTAGTTTGATGAAGATTCATCAAGCAGTTCTTGAGAAGAGGTCATAAAAAGTGTTTATATTTTTAGCTAAATTTGTCTCTATCCCCATTTGTAACAAAACAGCAGGAGACCTTACGATATTGTTACACACCAAGTTTGATAAAAACCCATTACATTTTAGTGGTTAATGCGAAGAAAGGCATATCTACTTTTAGCTATAGTGGTCCCTAATAGGGCCCAAGTTCCTTTATAAATAAATTTGGAAGAGGACCTTATAATGATGCTCCAGACCAAGTTTGACAAAGATCCATCAAGCTGTTCATGAGACGCTGTCTAAGGCATTTCTAGTTTTATCTCTAGCAGCCCCTAAAAGGGGTCAAATGTCCCAACTGAACAAACTTGGATGCAGGCCTAATAAAGATGCTACAAATTAAGTTTGATGAGAATACATGAAAAAAAATCAATTAAAGGATATTTTTTTTATTTTTAGCTTTAGCGGCCCCTAAAATAGGCTAACTGATCCCGCTTTAACAAATGCATATTCGCTATTCATGAATCTTTGGACAATGACGTCACACCTATAAAAAAAAGTGAAGATCAAGGGACACATACAACGTACTGCAATTATTTCTATATTTCTATTTCATAAGCAAAGTTTGACCGTAGTCATATCACATAGATAAACTGTATGCAGTGTACCTTCATTTCAATGTAATGAGATTCAGTCATTATATAGCATATACATAATAAAACAGATTTCAACTGAGTTCAATATTTGCATACCATACTAAAGAAAAATATTCATATATAATAAATCAGTTAAATAATTTATAACAAATATATCAAAGCAAACAAATATTCATTTCAATATGCAATCTGAATAAGTCACAAAAGCATGAAACCTTTTCATATACAGACGACAATTGTAACATGGAAATCTTTTAAAAAACACTTCTCTACATAAAAGACTCTTATCACACCCTTATTCATGTGATACGCAGACCGTATTCAGCTCTTTCTTTAATTTGATATATGTTGGTATTTTAACAGGTTTTTATCATGTTTATTAAACTTACTTATCATTTTGAGATATATCAATATTCTTGCTAAATATACTGAGCGAAAGTTAGCTTTAAAACTGTGAACAACGTCGTTTAGGATAAACGCTTTGTCTACATTTCACTCAGCGTAGCACAATCAGCAGAGTGAAACAAATTGACACTCTCGTCCAATCAGGCAAAGTGTTGCATAAATCTTTCATTCTGATAAATTATCTATAATGCGTTATCGAGTAATCTGATTTGCAAACTGAAGTCACGTGGCATAGGTCACGAATTCGTTCTTAGACGGCGTTCGCCGTAAAAAAAAAATGGAAGTCCACACAAAAATCCTACCAGGTAGAGATAGGTCAAAATACACCTCAAAATTGGATGTAACTTGTATGTTGTACTACAGAAAAGTGGTCTCGACATTTCCTTCAGACTAGTAATGAAAAAGTTATAATATAAGCTATTTATAGTAACAACAAAGGAAAGTAATTCTATAGAAGGGACCTGTGCATGACACTTCTTCTCATGATGGTGTACAATTATGCCAAGTTACATCAAAATCCCTCCGTGCATGAAGAAGAAATGCATCGGACAAAGTCATTCTTGTATCTGACCTTTGGCCTCTAAGTGTGACCTTGGCCTTAGACCTAGGGATCTGGTTCTTGCGCAAGACACTCCGCCTCGTGGTGGTGAACATTTGTGCCAAGTTATATCAAATTCCCTCCATGCATGAAGAAGACATGCTCCTGACAAAATTGTCATTCTTGTATCCTTTGACCTCTAAATGTGACCTTGACCTTAGACCTAGGGACCTGGTTCTTGCACATGACACTTGATACCCAGGAACTTGATGGGTAGTTCTTCATCCTTCTTGTATTTAGTTGGTGAAGTCTGAAATGTTAATATTTCCCTAAATTGTTCATGTAGAAAGGTAAAAATGCTAAACAGAGTTTAAACAGGATGAAACTATGCATAACAATGTAAAAAGCGTTAAGTATATTAATAGTGAAATGGTGGAATTAGATCCATACTGAAATGATTATTTTATGTAGAGACTGCTTTTATTTATATAATTTGTGTTCTGTTTTTTATTTAGATGAAACACATATTCATGGAATTGCAAAAGATATACATTTTATGAATTAAAGCACTACTTAACCCATATATCTCATAATTATGCGTCCTGACACCTGCTGCAGGAGATGACATTTGAAAACATTGTGGCAAAGGAAGAAATTATTCCTGCAGGAGCAATTTCTTCATTTGCCACAATGTTTTCAAAGCTTTCCAACATGGAGTTTACATTTTTATCAGTAGTATAGACATTCATCCAGATCTTTCTAAATATCTTCTGTTGCAAAAATGCCATATGAGTAAATGGGTTAAGTTGTACCACATTTTCGCCATTTTCGAGAGTTTTTGTGCAACCTTTTTCAAGTAAATGGGCCCCAGGCCCCATGCAGTTCTGAAGCATTACAGAATCGAGATGTTGGGCATTCCATAACTCTGGATCAACATGAAAACTGGCAGAAACGATGGCAATTAAAGCAATAGCAGTACATTGAGTGCCAAAAGATTTGCTTAGGCCTTGCATACCAAGTGTACCTTGCTGGAAATTTCCTTGAACTGGCAAGACTTTAGAATGTAAACGAACACTTGTCAAAATTTGGCGGGGATCTAAAAATACAATTAAACTGTCTTTACAAGAAACTGTAGGGATGTAATTACGCAATAACGGACCGTCATCATTAAATAAATGCTTTTGAGTATGCTTTGTAAACACGTCTTTTTAGTAATCTAGATGTCCGTGAACATCAAATATTTTGATAAAATGTGAACAGTGATGAGTAACCTGATTACGTGACCGTCACAACACGGCTGTTCTGTTTACCACCACAAAAAAAACAACCAAAAGTATTTTTCCTAAATATACTGTAGGCTATGTATTACACTCGACTTTTAAAAAAGTGCTCCTGAAAAACTAATAATAGCATTTATTTATTTGTGTCAAAAGTCAGGAAAAACGTAAATAAAAAACTTTCCTCACCTTGGTGGAGTAAATGATAACAGCCACTTGACTGCATGGGAAACACTAAAATACTTACGGATTACCATTGTGTGTTCGGCAATGAAGTCAGGTATCATTGCACAATAAATACATTTTAGGGCCGTCGATGCTTCAAGAAGACTATTTACGTAAAAGTTCACTGTTTTGATTCATCTTATAATACTTTTGTTGTGACTACACGTTAATAGTAACTAATTTATAACCAAAAAGTACAGGTTAACACGGGAAGTAACTATTCCGTGAATAATGCAGTATTTTGAAAGTTTGTACTATTATTAGACAATATCGTGTTGTTCCGAAGGATTTCTTTTGATCTTGGTTCCGACAAAATAACAGCTCATTTTCAGTACTATACTATGATACTAGAATGCAAGTTCAATAAGTAGTGATGTAATAGAAAAAGTATTTCCAAAGAGAAAAGCATAAGTAAATCGATGGATTTAAGTTTAAAATCCGAGTCCATTGACACTACTTTAAGCCATATGTAGTAGCACGGCGGTGATAAACTAAGTTCATATGGCGTTCAGATCATTCAAACGCTTTTGATGGTCTTAAGTAAAACGAAACTTCCACATCCCGTCATTGGAGGGTGGACTAAGTTTTATCTTTTAACAAGAATTATATGTCCTTATCCTATAATATATATACTATTGAATTCTTATTTCTATTAAGCATATATCAATGGTTAATTTTGCAATCCGTGTTCCTTACTTATTTTGCACATGAAAACTGTATTTTGTACTGTCGGCGCATTCTTCGTTCGTATACATTGATATATGCGTCATGGATACGGTAAAATGTCATGGGACGATTTGGCGTTCACATCAGTCAATTAAGCGGCATTAAAAACCCATCTCTACAGACAAATTTTCCTATTTCTTACAAAATTTGCTTGACGGAGCCGGAAGATGGATTCCACATCCCTATCAATTAAAGTTTAGGTATCTCCAAAGATCTCATAATGTGAACTGGTGTCAAAGAAGTTAATACTTAGCATAATTATAAAGTCAATTTATGTATAACATCAGAACATCTGAAACACCAAACTTTCAAATACAATCCAGGAAGTAGATACTTTTAAATATCTACGATTCTTGTATGATCATTGATAATACATCAAACACCATAGGTGTTCAAATAGCGTAGCCATTATAGAATACATACATATATCATACATTTACAATTTGGCTAATCATACCAAGGGTATCAAGATAAATATTTGATTTATGTATATAAGGTACCCAATACCAAACATTTTCGACTGGACTCAATATCATTATGAAATCGAACTTAATTACATTATGAATATTTTTGTATTGTATCTCTTTCGTATAAATAACCATATTTAAGCATTTACTTATATTAACCATAGATGTCATGCCAAGTGACAAGGATGATGTCAAGGACGACCAATTTTAACGAAAGATATTTGAATTATTGTGTCAGCTTCAATTTGATTAATGGTTTGCAATATTTACTACCAACTGAATGCTTAAAACCTTTTTCGTATATGTTTTTTTTTTTCAATTAAGAGTTTGTATTACGTGACTTTGTTTTACATATATTTATCATTGGTTTACAACACTTTACTTTTGAGAAATTGAATTAACAAAGCCAGATATAATCAAAGGAAATAGATTAGCAAGACGGACGTTTCAAAATGTATTTTATATTGCAAAAGGCAGTGTGACACTTTAAAGGGTCATAATGCTTTATTTATAATGTACCTGTAATATGTTTTATTTTATAAGTAGGAAGCGACAGACTCACCCTCACTCTTAAAGGCATATTGTTTTGACCATGATAAAAAGTGACCTACTATGGATTTAAACCATATATCAGTAAACATGGGAAAAGTGGCCTTTCGCGCCAGACTATTGACAATAAATAACAAATGCTTATAGAATGGAATAAGGCCATGCCTTTTTGACTATAATATCATTACAGAAAATTATTAAAATATCATAACATATTGTACGAAATATAAGTTTCATTGAATGAAGCCAACATGCATAGAAACAAAATAGACAACGCTATGATGGTGAAGCTATCATGATAAGCATACATGCATTAGACAATGCAAGGATAGGCAAGTTCAGCTACCGAAAACCCGAGGAAGCTAAATGTACAACGAAGTTTCAACATAATGATCATGATGATGATGTTTGAAAAGGAAACCAAAGTGAGCTGTACAATGAGAAAACCAACATAGTGCATTTGCGACCAGTATGGATCCTGGCCAGACTGCGCGGATCCGCGCAGTCTGGCCAGGATCCATGCTGTTCGCTTTCAAAGCCTAATGTAATTAGAGAAACCTTTAGCGGACAGCATGGATCCTGACCAGACTGCGCGGATGCTCAGGCTGGTCTAGATCCATGCTGGTCGCAAATACACTATCATGTTAGTTTTCTCATGGTGTCTCGATATGAACCCAATGCAAGTGTAGGAGAAAACATTGAAATTGTGTCTCTAAAAATAACATTTGTATTTTATACATTTATAACTAGTGCCATGCAATGGTTAACCATCCAAGCAAATGACTGCACTGACCTGCACACTCAACAAAAGAAACAGGGGGAGTGGGGGGGGGGGGGGGGGAGGGGAGGGGGTTGTCTGTTTCAACAGACCCAGGTGTTAGAGGTTTGTAGCAATGTGATTCAAAAATATATCTATATTATATATGTATATATATATATAGCATATGTACTGATCTACAAGTACATTGATTTTTTTCAACTTTCGACGGATCAGTGATCAATTGACCGAAGAGTTGTTAAACCCTGTTCTAAATTGTTCTAAATAAATGACAGTCATTTCGAAGAATTCTGTTGAACGGCCGGCCATTTATGTCAAAGCACCCTCTTTACGAACGCTCACCCTTAACACCAATGATTAGTGAAGGCCAGTTGACCGCTAAATTAGAATGTTGATCAAGTGACCAACCTAGGAAGTGAGCTTGGATTTTTGCGATACAGCCGCTGTATCAAAAGCCATTTAAAGGCAAGCAAATTTTGTGCATCATATTTTTTATAAGCTCACATGTAACGGATGGACATTTTTCAATAATAGAATACTGCTACCCCTACACTTTTTTGTGACCATTATATTTATGCAGTAGTACTTTAGCCATGACGAGAACAAAAGTCGCGACTGTCAATTGAAACTAAAGTCTTTAAAATGATATTTTAGCTTTCTTAATCTCAGAATGATGAGATTTTGCAGCAAAGTCAACCGTTTCACGTGTGTTTACAGTAGTACACGTGAAAAGAGTTCGTACTTAATGCATAATTAGACGTTTCTGATATTAAGTAGATATCAAGTGACTTTTTAACTTTTCAAAGTCCACAGAATCCATAACAAAGCCTGCATATACTTGGTTGCAAGCTTGGGACTTCCTAGAGGAATAAGATTGCCTTTATCCACAAAAAGCACTGTATATCTGCGTGGCAGTATGCGACATGGCCTGATGTGTTGAAGCTGAAACTGTATAAAACGGCAGCAGAAATTCTTCAAAGAAATGTTGAGGTGAAGCAGGCGGGTATATTTGAACACGCAGTTCGATTTACCTGCCGAGTTAAATACCATTTTTGAAGGAATGAATCGGTTTGAAATATAAAATGACAACACCCGTGAACTGCTCGTGCGTGAAGTTGATTATTCGAAGCACGGTATATTTAATGGACAGGATAAGCAGAAATTATAGTTTTTGCGTGCCTACTGAAAAATAACATTAGTTTATTTCTCAAGAGAACATAAATTTCTTTGTTTTGAGCTTAAAATATATTATTATATAATTTCGTTATCAGTACTATTTTCGATAGATATTTTGTAAAGTTTTGTCGGAAGGGTCGAATACTAATTAATATAGTAGAAAACAGATTGTATTATTGAATTCATTGTATTTTGTTTTATTCCTACCTTAATGACTCTTACGGTATAAGTACATATGCAATATTCAAAGTATTGCATTTCGAAACATGTGATTATGTATAAAATCGATTTAAGAAGCTGCTTAATATGTTTATAACATAAAATTAAAAGCCCTATGGAACTTTAACGAATTGCCAAAACGTATGAGCATTCTGTCTTTGACGATCAGTTGTTTATTATTTTATAGAAACATGCAATCACTAAAGACGTGTCGTCGTGACAGCGCTCTATTTGAGTACTCTTTAATTATTCAAAACGTTTCTCAAAGACTATGGCTATATTTGTAAACGTTTATCATTTGCACGTTGTCATGGTGCGGAGGTTCAATAGAACAGTTTATATCAAAAGCGGTTCCAGAGGGACACACGTTTTTAAGTGTCAGTCTCTCGAGACCATTTGTTATCATTTGCAGAGGCTCCGGAACAATTTCATCAATATTTTCCACTGATACTGAATTCCACCGGGGAATGGTATGTTACATGTTGAAAGACTGCATTTAAAATTAAAACACATAAATTTCAGAGTAAAGATAAATAAACTTTTCTCTTTGGCGAAGCAAAATGAAACAATGACGCTTTGATGTGCTTGTATTAAAGAACATAAGCGCATTGTTACATTGTATTGTGAAAAGAGCAAAAAGGCATTCATTATTTACTTAAATTGTTAATGAGCTCAATGCAATTGCAAAGTCACATTTATTAGAAAAGAGAAGCAGTATTCGTTTTTAGATATATTTGACATTATCGCAAACAGTAGCCGCCTGTGTATACTATTATTTGATTTGTTTATCTGATGGAATTTATTCACTAGTTTCTCCGCAACAAATTCCTTTCCTTCTTGTGTGACATGTACGTTTCATCAGCATGTACGTTTATAGCAGGTAACTATAAAACATAACAGCTAACTGCAATCTGAATCAATTAGGCATATAATTTTCCAAATGATAGTTTGCTATGATGCAAATATGTTTGAAGTGAAATATTCAAAATAAATTATACGAAATAGTTTCTCTTCCTTTTTATATATAGTATTTGAAGAAAACTTTTTTACAAATGTTAATACACGTATATGGTTTCCGTAGTGTTTAATAATTGGTTTCCTAAGTAATTTATAATTGATTTCAGTGTGTTCAATAATTGATTTTCTTAGAGGTAATTTTGCTGCGTCGTAGGTTGTTTGTTTTCGTTTTGAGTTTAGCGCCACACCAATACAATTTTAGGTCATATGGCGACCGTTCAAGCTTTTGATGGTGAAGGAAGATCCCATGTGCCCTTCTGTATATTCCTTCAGGCACAGGCGGCCACCTGGCTAGAACCACAGACTGGATAGCTTTCTCACATGCACATGAGGAATTCTACACCCAAAGTGAAGTTTCAAAACCATATCGGTGATGGGCAAGTGATTTAAAGTCCGCGAGCACGGACGTAGATCTGCCTTTTTAACAGTAGAGTAACCCAACGTCTTAGTATACTCGAAAACCTTGACGGAAAGATACAGAAACAATTGTCAAAGTATCTTTTGACTTATGTTTATTTCAAAATAATAACAACATCGTCCATTCATTATTACAATAATACACTATACAATATTCATACTTTGATCACATATTACAAATATGTATTATTGTCCTGAAAAAGTTTGTAATCTCGAAACAATCACTTCTGCCTTTATTGGCCACCTGCGTTAATTAGGCAGCCAATTTGACATTTTCCTTTGCCTCTACCTGCCGTTTATGCTAGTGACAATCGGAAATTTCCGTTAACTGTGTATTTTCCGTATCCGTTTCGGAATTTCCCCGACTGGCTTGTTTGATCTTCGTTATCGGCCGTAAAATACCGAAGTAAGATATGAGCCGCGCCATGAGAAAACCAACATAGTGCGTTTGCGACCAGCATGGATCCAGACCAGCCTGCGCATCCGCGCAGTCTGCTCAGGATCCATGCTGTTCGATTTCAAAGCCTACTGCAATTAGAGAAACCTTGAGCGAACAGCATGGATCCTGACCAGACTGCGCGGATGCGCAGGCTGGTCTGGATCCATGCTGGTCGCACATGCTGGTCGCACATGCACTATGCTGGTTTTTTCTTATGGCGCTGCTCATATGAATATTACGAAATCGCACGTAAATTCCCGAGAGTCGTTACAGGTCAAAAACTTTAACACAAGCTGGAATATGGTCTCCCACTCTAATGAGGAATAATGTTTGACGTTCGTTTGAACAATTAAAAGTCATTGCTTAAGAGTTATGCAGTGGTGCAGTGGTTATTTTGAATGTATAGTTTTCATACCTGATGCGTGTACAATTCATCGGAGAATTAAAGTTCCATAAAGCTTGTAATTTAAGGTTAAATGAGCCGTGCCATGAGAAAACCAACATAGTGGCATCCGCGCAGTCTGGTCAGGATCCATGCTGTTCGCTTTTAAAGCCTATTGCAATTAGAGAAACCGTTAGCGAACAGCATGGATCCTGACCAGACTGCGCGGATGCGCAGGCTGGTCTGGATCCATGCTGGTCGCAAAGCCACTATGTTGATTTTCTCATGGCACGGCTCAAATACAGATAAAGAAGCTATTCAAATAGATGCTATGCATAATTATATAGGCAGAGTATCACTAAATGTACTTTCAATATTACAAATGGACTTCCACAGGCAGAGCCATAAAGAGAGGTGATAATGAACAATTGATTTAATAATAGTTTAGTTTAATCATATTTTACTGCAATTATCACACAAGACTTGATAGTAAATGTACATATATATACAACAGCAAAAACCAGTTGTACATCAAGATACATTTGGTGACTTTGCAATAGTGTGATAATACAAAAGCCTTAGGGTTGGACCACAAGTTTTACCAACATTAGAAATCGGTCCGTCCCTGATTCAATGATATTTTCTACTATGTCAATCAATATTCAAACATTTAGTAAATACATGGGGAAACACATATAAAATATGCTGTTTAACAAGGAGTAGATAATTATATTTTATGTTCACAACAAAGAAGTAGAAGCCGCATTATAATCAAAGATATTTTAAGCATTTAAATCGGATGCGTCATTATCCATAGCTCCTATTGTAATGTAATCATTACAAATAATAATGTTGAATTTTATCACGTTTTTATATTTGATAAGGATGCGAAGAACACAGAATTGGCATTTATTTACCGGGTAACATTCTGTCTTAGATACAAACAATGTATGAGTACATGCAAGATAACACATTTGGTCAATTAAGTTTCATCTTCAAAGGTATCAGATAAAGGAGAACATAAACACTAAATGTCAATACCAATGTTTCATGATATGCCCATTCAATATAGATTGTTAATAAATTGAACAGAATACATTCTATTCTAACAACAATTGTGAAACATATGGGCATATAAATCAAATAAACATGCAACATAACAAAGTTTCATAAGGAAACAGAGGCATAAACACTGCAACATAACAAACATTCACCAAGCAGCAAAGAAACAAACACTTCTGTTTTATACAAGCATCAGTAAAACCGTTTTACGTTATGTGTGAACTTATGTAACGCATTTTGGTAAAGCAAACGTATTTTGATTGTAACTACCATAATTCGGTCGAATTTGTCGTACTCAGAACCAACCACACCTCTGTCGAAATTTGGTACTCAGTATCAAAATGCTTTAGCACTACTTTGTGGCGCATATGCATGTTACGCAAAGACAAAAACAGCCTCCAAAACAAAATCTTCCAACAGTTATGTTGTGTGTGTATGTGTGTGATTTTGCATACTAAAACGTAGATAAAACAAACATATATATTACAAAGACAAAACAAACATAATATGTACAACAAAGACAAAAATATTAAGAAACAAAGTAGAACCCCGCCTTGGAATGGTTTGTTACAGAATCACCGCTGGGGAGCTTAAACCAGTAAATCCCTTAGATACTATATGTAACAAAATATACTTTAACGTTTCACTTGGCGTTTTGTCTCATCCCACGCAAAATTTAATGGCTGCTCTTAACTCGACGTCGCCCGTTAAGTCATGGTTTTTGAAATTTCGTGGTTAATGATAACGCCGTTAAAATGTTTATATCCTTCATTCCAGTGCGTTAGTAATCAATTTAAGAAATGTTGAAAAGTGCATAATTCTTGACGCGCTCCGGGTATACCGATGCGCGTAACTATGGACACCACTGACAATTCAGCTGATAATATAAAATGCATTTGTATTTCAACTGCACGCTTATTAGAAAATGTTAAAGTTTTTTTAAGTTTCATAGTACTTAATGTGACAAATAATAAGGGCGTTATTCTAACAGTCTACGAACTTCCCGATCACCCCTCGTATAACATGTAAAACAAACACAAATAAGTTCGTGTAGAAATATATGAAAGAAAGCACAAAGAACCATATACGTATGCTCTCTGCAGAAAGAATGTTAGGCAGAGAAACACTTTATTTTTAAATAGCATCAAAGACTTTACTTTATTCAGCTTGTAATGCATGCATTGTGAAAGCCTTTATTCATTATGGGGAGAAATAGGTTTTCTTTAGAAATCCCCATCCGCAATACAACGCATGTTTCTGTAACGAACATGTGAAGTGTACCTTTCAGAATACATAAATAGAACTACATACGGAAATTGCTTTTAGCGGTACATTGTCAGTAATGATACAAATAGCTGAAAATGTGTTCGTCACACCTAAATTGACACGGTACGCCTCAACTTTTATAGATCTACTTTTCAAATATTTGCACAATAAAAATATCAAGAACTTTAACTGATATAAACTCGTTGTTCCCTCCCATTTACTCTGTGTTATATCTATTGATTACTGATTTTTCAAGAAATTGTAGCACGGTCAGTTCACTTATATGTGTGCAGGTAACATCTTTGTTAACAATACGCAATAAAATACGAATAAACAAAATGTAATATTTCGGAACAAATCACTCGTACAATATGGTTTTGATCAAAATATTTCAATGAGCATTTACGAATAATACCAATCGAGGCATTCTTGTGGTTTACCATGAAGTTTATCACGGTGGTGAGGTGCAGAGACATTACCCATTCAGACTAACGCCATCAGACAGCAGTTACTCGAAACCTTTGCTTATATGGTAAGTAAAAACCATTCCTATACATTATTATCGCTCTGAAAATTATTTAGGAAACTTTTTCAATTGGATAACAACTCCATTTATAAATGTGTTAAATCAGGCAGCAATGTGTGTAATTTGTTTGTGTTTGTATTGTGTAGCTAAGACACAACCGTCTAAATACTTCATGTTATTCCGTTTCTAAGATCAATAGTCTAGCTGCCATTTCTTTCCTGACTAAATAAGTGAATTACTGGTTAATACTTTGCAAAGCTGTCTTAAAGTAACAGAATAATTCGATAAAAAATTAAAAGCACTGAGTTTTGTATAAGATTTTAACCTCTTACTTTTTGCTGATATAATCTATAAAAAGATCAATAAAATACAAACAAACATAATAACAACAGAATCTGTTTGACAGTGTCAGGTAATAACAGATAGTAAAATGTTCAATACGCTTCACGCCGATAGCTTTTTAATTCTGTTGATATACGGATTCATGGAATGGACATTTAACTTAAAGACTGACCTTATGATAGTTACTGAAGCACATAGGAAAATCCTTTTGAGGTATAGAACGCATCCAATTAAAATAATCACAGATTTCGTTTGATTTAGTATGTTAATGACTGGTTATCCTTTTCGCCTCTTACAGGCTGCTGATGAAAACATTAACTAACTCCATGATTCAAAAGGACTAGAAATATAACAAACGGGAAGGCATTTAATGGGTTGAGGACCGTACTTAAAGACTATGATCGATGTGTTAGTTCAGTTTAATAAAAAGTTAAGAAGATTCTTTGGAAGCAAAGAATGCAATCGAACATAATTAAAGCAGAATCATCCGACTAGTAATACGAAAGAGCCTGAGAAATATAGGTCTCTTCTAGCATAATGTTTCGTTAGCTAAAATAAATCGAACGTTTGATATAGATTATATATGTCTGCTATTGTTGACAAATGCTTGAATACACTGTTTATCTAAATAGAAGGACCATCAATAAAAGACAGTTATGACCTATATCAAATTGTCAATGTCTTTTTAGCTAACGTTACATTAAGACAGAGTAATCTAAAGTTCGTCCTAATTTTAAATGCATTTTGTGACATACACGTGTCGTTGCTTCCATGGCAGTTTCTTGTAATTTACGTGTTTTAATCTTGATACCTATCTACCTACCTACATCCATGATAACAATGTAACCGAAGAATTGTTCAGTTATTGTGAAAAACGGATTCATGGATTATAAAGAAGACACAACAAATCTAAATGGAAATTAAGTAATATATTTTGTTGACGGTTATGTAGTATGCACATTGTCAATAGTCTAATATATAATATTATATAGCACAAATCTAGATATTATGTCATCATCTAAATAATTTTTCATTAGGTGTGCTTTGCGTTTTTACATAGTTCAGTGTGTGAAATATAAAGATAATTTATTCAACCGTGATATCTGTCCTGTTGTAAAACATACATCATATAAGGAGGACCACATCTAAAAGGATCTTAGTATCTCTTTCACCATCTCGAAATATTACCGGAAGGGACTGGGCCTTTTTCAAACAACCAAAACGTTGAAAAGTCGCCATATGACATATATTTGTGTCGGTATGACGTTAAACACAATGTTATTAAAAGTAAAATCAATATACATATTAGTTATTGCAATATACCCATCTATTTTCATTAAAAAGTTATAATACATATATAAGTCATTTTTCTTCAATATTTCAAGATGTTTAAATTTAACTTTAGCTGTCTGGATTATATTTCCTTGAAAAGAGTAGGGCCATCTTATGGGAAGGCTATGCCGAAAACCAAGTGGGAAAAATGAACAATTTATTTTATAAAAAATCCTTTTCGTTTATTAAGTATTTTTTTATCATTTTGCTTTCAGCTGATTTTAAAGAAATGAATAACTTTGATTTAAATTTAACTTTTTGTTCATTCGTTGCAACTGAATCTGAAACGGTAATCTCAAATAAATGTCAAAGCTTCTCAACCGAATGATAAATGTTGATAATTTAAAGAAAATCTATAAAAAGATTCTATAGAAGCACAGAATACAAACATGCAGCATGAAAGCAGACTGAGTGAGAAAGTGCAATACCACCCATGTCCGGAAACACCAGCTTAAGAGGAATCCTATCTGCACTCCGTGGTCATAAACGACAAAAAATATAACACAATTGAATCCAAGTACAGGGAGAGGTTTCACTGGTGTCACACGGCGTTAAAAGACTGTTCTTGCTTAATGTCTGGTGGCTAAGAAAAAAAATTGGATCATCACTTATCGCCAACACATCGACAGCAACCTCATTTATGAGCGCCGCTGTGCGAAACCAATGGTAGAGCTTTGCGACCAGCCTGGTTCATCTGTGTGGTCCGATCTTGATTCATACTTTTCGCTTATCAGTTGCATACAAACACTGAAATTAATAAACGAACAGACTAAGCATGGATGTGCGCTTATTTGGATCCTTGCTAATCGCAATGCTCTAACGTTTGTTTTCGCATAGTGGCGCTCATGTGTTAAGTGAACTCTAACCAGAATTAAGAAATACAAGTGTGCCATAACTTACTAAGGTCTTTTTTTGTTCTCTGATGGAATTATATACTTGAATTCAAATATTACACTCAAAGGAACAGTCAGCTTAGAAGCCAGATTCGCTTCGAGAGGACAAATTTGTGATATCTAACCTTACATTAAGGCAGGGTAATATTCGTCCTGATTTTATATGCACTTTTTGTGACATACAGGTGACGTTACTTCTACGGCATTTTCTCGTAATTTATGTTTTAATCCGGATACATACCTACCTATCTCCATCATGGAAAATAAAACCAAAGAAGTGTTCAATTATTCTAAAGAAGGGACTCACAGATCTTTAAAAAGACAGAAAAAAATATGGACATGAACTATATACCTTTTAGGTATTGGGCCTTTTTCCAACAACAAAAATACTGGAAAGTGACCATTTAACATATATGTGTGTCATTGTGATTTTAAACAAAACGATAGTAAAGTAAAGTCAGCATATATATTAAGTATTACAATATATCCACCTGTTTTCATTACTGACTTAATATATAGCTATTTTTTTCGGTAAATTAAAAAATTTAAATTTAACTTGATCGCTCTGTATTACATGTCCATAACAAGAGTGAACAGTCTTTTAAAAAAATCCTCTTCGTTTATTAAGACCTCTCTCCGCGAGATGAATGCCTTCATTTGATACAAGTGCCAGACTAGCCAGCGGAATGTGTTATAGCTTACAAAGGTTTTATTGTTCTCTGGCAGAATTATAAACATGGATTTAAATATTATACTCAAAGGAACAGTCAGCTTAGAGGTTGCGCTGATTCGCTTTGAGAGGACAAACTTAGGATGCAGCAGCATCATCAGTGGTTACTACATGTCGGGTAAACAGCACACTGTTTGTGTCCTCATTTGCGGCCAAACCATTAGCAATAAGGTCAACTGATTAATGATATCGGGTAATATGCGACAAAATTTGTGATAAATGTGGTCATTTAAACATTATTGTCTATTTAACATTACAAATAACACAAAATAGACGTTTATTGATATAGAGACGGGGTAATATAATAACCAATAGTCGTATGTACATGATAGGGATGTCAACATCTACGTCATATAGGTGAATTAAGCACAACAAATACCAATATCCACTGAAACGGTTTTCTAATCATTCTGATATAATTACAGAAATTGCAAAATGTCTTTGTATATGATATAGAAATGATATGAAAAAGGTGCATTTGTCACAACATCAAAGTTCAGAAAATATGATAACTTTTCTCCTTTGAGAGAGGAGGAAGTTTTAAGGTTCACAACCGAGCATTATCAAGGTACGGACGAGCTCCTGCGAAGAACAATCGACTGGCTTGGATTTAGCAAGATGAATAACTTTTCACATAACAAACCAGTTAGGGTTCGAACTGCAAAAGATAGCAAGCAATGAATACAAAGTAAACACACTTATGTACTTGGACACGAATGGCTTTTGCGAATAAAGTACTCTTGTTGATACATATTTATCTAACAGAAAGCAAAGATAGAATATTGCTTCATTTATTTATTTATTGCGTGACATTCAATTTTGCATTGTGGTCATTGGTTAAAACAAAACTAAGATGAAACTCTATGATGTAGGTGATGTCCGGTGACTTTAATACTTGTCTCTAATTTCAAAACAAAATTGAAGACCAATAACTAAAGGAAAAACATTTCTAAGAACACAGTCCCTCAAACCAAACAACCAAATATTTTACGTTTTAATTGTCAAAGGGAAATCTACAACCAGAGAGTTTTCCCCGGTTAATGATGCACCAAACAGCGCTCCTAATTTCCATCAAGTTACGCGGTTACAGCACGGTGTATATAAAATACCTCTAACTATGCATTAGTGATAAGAACACCAAAAAGAACATTACCAAATATATTCAGTACCTTTGCGGAAACGCACCAACCAGAGACGCGCAATTATGAGCCAAATGAAACCAGCAAAATGACAAATATCAAAGCGGCTCAGTCACACTAGGCTTCGAGACACATTCAAAGAGGAAAGCGCAGCAGAGAGTTCAACTGATGTATTTAACTAATTCTGCAAAGAATGTTGATGCATTTACAATGACTGTCACAATATTGTTGTTGTATAAATTGCGTTCGTCAACAAACCTTCGTATGGTGAGTTGTTTAGATACATTGTATTCTCAAGATTTGACAAAAAGAAAAAATGTCAAGCTCTGCTAGATGTCTAAGATCTACTGGCTCAACAACTTCCTATTGTACTGTTCAGCAATTATTGTAAATGTGTTTTCCTTGTCAATAATATGAGTTAGTTACTCAACATATTGCCAACTGGCATCTCTTATTTGCACAATACAATCCTTACATACTCGTATAATGACTGAGTACGCCGAAATTCGGAATCAGTTCATAGAGATAGTTAAACCGCGAAAATATATCACGTTTTCGTCCGCGTGGTTTTGTGATTTCGACTATCACTATCGCAGTTTCGAGTTTATGCCATTGTGATTTCCATTTTCACGATAATGATTTTGACTTATTTCATTGTAATTGCGTGATTTCGACGGGCTCAAATAAAAATTTCGATTGTCAAAACTGAACACCGTAATCAACGCAAGGAGAAATTTAACTTAATAGCATAGCTAAATAAAACGACCAATATTAAAATCCGAAGATACTTTTACCACATTTTGTAGCTATTCCGTAGTAAGATTTTATTATTGCAAAATCCATTGTTCAAACAACCTTCAAGTCCAATTCTAATTGATTTACAGATGAGATAAATGTATTCGGCGACCTATTTGAGACATACATACTAGTTTTGTTTACATTACTCAGTGTACGGCTGAACGTCTATTTATTTTTATTTTGAATTGAGAATTTGACACTGCTGTAGATAATTCTAGTATCACTGGTTGCAAGCTTATCATAAATCAAGTTAGACCTTTTAGATAAGTATTTAATAGAAACATACTATTAGAATTTGTGTGTATGTGTGTTCGGGTTTAACGTCTTTTTCAACAATTTTTCAGTCATATAAACGACGGTGTCTACTTGTAGCAGTGAGCACAATGCCCAACTTTATAGTGCTGCCTCACTGGAATATCACGCCGTAGACACGTGGCATGATACCCCACCCGGTCACATTATACTGACACCGGGCTGACCAGTCCTAGTACTATGCCCAGTACTATGCCCTTAATGCTGAGCGCCAAGCGAGGAAGCTGCTAGTACCATTTTTTACGTATTTGGTATGACGCGGCCGGGGATCGACTATTAGAATTTAGATAACTTTCATTTGTTTTGTTTTCTCATTGTCATTGTTGTTTGTGAACAAAATTATATTATCGAGTTTTCACTTTATTTAGAATGTTTCAAATAACGCTTCTTGTTTGCTTTGCAAGCTGCATAGACATTTTTTGTCGGGATAGCTTAAGAGTGATGCCAACACAAATTAAGTCAAATGGCGACTTCTCCAGCCTTTTATAGAGGAGGAAGACCCGACGCACTAGTTTCACAGAGTGTCTGTTTATTATAGCGGATATCTATGTTGCATTTATTGTATTCACTTCAAAATAACCAAATAACCTAGATCTATCGGAATATAGCAAAATGTTACTTTTTCGGAACCGAGTGTTAGGAAAAGAGTAAAACCGATCCATCATACTTTTTCATACAGGCTTTCGTTGATATATCACAGATAAGTCGTGACACTGTTAACATCGTCTGTTTGTCATTTTCGTTCTTTAGAGTAATGATATCAAAGAACGCGTGTCTCAAAACAATACGATTGCTTGTTCGTCCATGTACATGAACACGCAACAGAAATATAGAACTCGGTACATGTAATGAAAAGATGCGCAAAGAAAAGGGAACCAGGTAAGTGTCCGACTCAAGATCAGATACCCTTTACAGCGAGATATTGTCATACAGGATCTAACAGTTGCTTTCCTATGTTCCTCATAAATGTAAAAGATTCCTATAACATTGTTATGCTATGTATGTTTTTTTCTTTTTCTGTTAAAGATAAACATGATATGAAGTGCCTACACGCGATATGCATTTAGACAAATTAACTTGAAATCATACAAATTTACTGTTACTGTTACATATGATATTGGTATTGGATCAAATTTACTCGAAATAAAAACTTCAAAAGCAGAAACTCTGAAAGTAAGGAGCCACACACCGCAAATAAAGGTACAAGTACCTCTGAACAGGTTCTTGTAAGAACAATAACTGCAAGCGATAGCAAACAGCTTAGCAAACAGAACGGAATACTTTATATAATCAACAAAATTCTTGTTAAATTTGAAATGCGTTTTGTTGGAATTAAAAATATCCGACATTTAGGATAGGGGCGTTGTAATGCCACGAACATATAAAACCACGGACAAAAAATGACAATTAAAATTGAGGCAGAACATTGGAACAATAATCTTGAACAGAAAGAAACATTTGCTCATTATAAATCGCACACGTAGCATAAATTCATCTTAACTGTATGAAAATACAAATGAGCTAAGTTGTTGTCTAAAAGTCATGTTAATGAGCAATCTCAAATGCAGTTGTCTTCCCATACCTTTACCAAAATCGTATATCGTAGAAATATTGTGCAATGTGCATTACATTAAACAGTTTATTCCAGAGCTCTAAAAAAATTTTGATCGAATTCAATATAACTGTGTTTTAGACACTCAGTAATTTCTAGAGGTCTACACTCAATTTTAATCAAATTTAACGCTTATCATGCTGGTCACGATTGATTCTGCCTTAGCGACCAGTGTAGTCTGATCATTATTTACACTGTTCTCCATTCAGTCAGTATCTTTTTTGGTATGCACCCTTTAATAGTTAGTGGTACTGTCAAAATTAAAAGATAGACAAGTTCATTGTAGAAATTCAGCAGGGTAAGGATGTCCTCTAGATATTCAATAATATTCTAGAGTTCTAAGCTCAGTCTGTGTCAAAAGTGATTTTAAATGAGTTATTGATGACTATAACATTATTCTAATTATACTTTCCCTATTCACTCTCAGAACACATTTAGCCTTGGTACTAGAATACAGTATGACCATCAACAAGAAAATCTCTTGTATATGAAAGCCAACTCTTCTGACTCTATTATATCCGTTTCTTAACTCGTAAATCCACTTTCAAAGAACACAGACGTCCTTGCAGCACTCCACATGGACATACGGGTCATGTTTTGTTATTCAAAAGAAACAATCCCTGAATTATAGGTTCATTGAAGAATTCATATTATGTAAAAATAATAAAAGTATGGTATTCGCTCCTTATTATGACTTTGTACGACTTGAATTGTTACGTAACACGTAAGTTAGTTCAAGTCTGGTATCATTCGGTTAGTAATATATAGTGTAGAAACAGTTATTAGCACAACAAAAAAATAGCAATACATTGGCGTAAAAGCAGACAAATTCTGTGTTCGATAGTTTTTGTTGTAGCAAGAATCTATGTTTTAATAGATGAGTGTAAAATATTCTTAAATGATCCCTAAAATATTTCCATTATTTGATAATCTTAAAACTATATTTTGTCAACGCAATATTGTTTTATCATTTTAAACTGACAAATGTAGAAAATTATCCAGTTGCAGTGTTATGATGCCAGACTTCCTGCAAAGTTCTTGAACTAATTGATATCAGTATAATACAGGTGTGGTAGAAAGCATCAATATGTTGAATATGCCACATTTCTTTCTAGTGGTGTTGCTTGTCACACTTAAAAGAAAGGCGGACATCGGTTCGCGATCATTCTTTTGTCGTTTGCAGGTAACGAATCCCACGCGTTGGTAGATCTCCTTATAATGATACCACCAGTCGGCAGCTGCCCATAATCAGGTCGTGGGGGCTGAAGCTGCGCTTCCCAGTGTAACACCGCAGAGTGACTGTTAGTGTTCAGTAAGCGATTTACACAAGCGGCTAGCCCATTTCTCTTGGAACGAGGTTTTTTTCTATAGGCTGTGATGTATGGATCTGTTTTAAGTAGTATAAATATTGTCAGTTATGGTGCACTTTTTAAATTTAATTAAAAAAAATATAATTTATAAAAATCAACAATTTTTTAAAATTATATTTTTTTTAAAACAACTTTTTTAATTTAAAATCAACAATTTTTAAAAATTATATTTTGTTTGAAAACAACTTTTTAATTTAAAATCAACAATTTTTATAAATTATATTTTTTTAAAAACAACTTTTTAATTTAAAACAACAACTTTTTAATTAAAACATATATTTTTTTAAACAACAATTTAAAACCTATTAAAATAATTTATAATTGTTTGTTCGTTTGCTCTTTGATTGTTAACTTTTATTATTTTATACAATAAATCATACAACGGTACTTTATCTTGTAACATTTTTATGAAAAATAAACAATAGTAACCACAGAGTGTACTTGTTTTGTCTTGATATTGAACATTGTTGTATTTTATATTTGGTAAATATTTAATTACCTCTTTTGCAGGAGGAAGCCCAAATGGATCAAAGTACAAAGCACTTTTCAATAAACCTCTGGTTTTATCGAAATACATATTATTTAAATAACAAACCCAATGTGTTCCAGGTCCAACAGAGTCATCTAAATTGATTATTCCACACTCATCATTTATTTTTTAATTTTAGTAAATTATTTCTACTAAATACACCCCTAAAGTTTTTAATTTTTAATTGTTTTACCCATTGTTCTATTTCAAAGTTAGAAATTGGTTTGTTTATAAATTTTATTTTTTTTTTAATATGGGAATTCGTCTGTACGGTCTCCGTTGAGAATCAATCTGTATACCCTGGCCATATCCCTTACCACTTAACAAAGATGTAATCAAAGGTATTCCTAGACTAGCAGCCAACATACCTAAAAACCCGCCGTCTTGTTTTTGTTTTTGTGTTAATTTAATCACTCCATAGCCTAATAGTTGCCTTTTTTGATTAGGTGTAATATATGGTATTATCATATTTCTCTTATCATTAGCTACTGAAATCATACCATTCCCAAGTAACTTACTAACACCAGTACTGGCAAGTCCTGATAAAGCACCGATACCTAGAAGGGCTAATATTTTTGGAGCTATTTTTGCTACCATTGGAAGAATTGTTTTTCCTAACAAACCAGCTAAAGCTCCTAAAAATCCACCATTTTGACCTTGACTGGACATCTGTTTTTTGAAATTGTAATTTCTAACCCCTTCTTATTTCTAATAGACTTTTCAATTGATTAATTTGTGTTTTTTTAAAAGTAAAGGGAAGTTTCCACGTAATTGTTCATGTTTTAATCTAAAATTATATGGAGTTTTATTATTATAAGCTTGTGCTAAAATTTTCTTTTGTCCAATCCTGTTAAGGTTTAACTTATATATCATATAATAAGTTGATGAACATAATATTTTATAATTTTTTTAATGTTTATTTCATTAAAAGAACAAGTTCATTTTTTTCCAAATAAGATATTTAATTCAACTGTTTCCCCATCACTCATACAGTTGCGTAAATCGTATCATTGCAGCGGGAAGTGTATGTTATGTAGTAGCGTTTACCAACTGCCTTCTATGGAACATTTGTTTTATAGGCTGTATTATGGATCTGTTTTAATATAAAAGATTTCGTTATGTGACTTTAAATTCAAGTTAAAATGAAAATATATTAAAAATCAAAATTTTGAAAATTAATCTTTTTTTAAAGACAGCTTTTTAGTTTAAATCAATTTGTAAATTATATTTGTTTATGAATAATAATTTTTAATTAACATCGTCATATATTTTGTATACAATGTATATTTTTGATTAAAAAACACATTTTAAACTTAAACGAACAACTTATTAATGTAACATATATTACTTTTAAACAACAATTTAAAACTTAATGTATCTAATTAATAATGGGTTCGTTTCTCTTTTTGTTACTTTTGTCAGTCGTTTAAATAAATCATAAACATGTTGTGTTTGTACACCATCGTTTATCTAAAAGTTATAAATATGTGTAACACGAGTTTTGTATCATTGTCCTTGAAGTATGACCACTTGTTTTATTTTAATCTTGTAGAATATTAATTAACTCTTCGGAAATCCCAAATGATCAAAGACAAACACTTCGAACCCTTTTATCGAATTAATATTTGTTAAATAACAATACCCAATGGTGTCTCCCCAGTCTCTAAAATCATTAAATTATTATTCCATCTACAACGATTTATTTATTTAATCTTTGAGTGTAATATTAGTTTCTCTAAACACCCTGAAAGTTTTAATTTAATGTATACCCATTGTTCTATTTAAATTAGAAATTTTTTTATAATTTACTTTTTTTTACATAGGATTTCCTTTGTACGGTCTCTTAGAATCAAAATCTTTATTATCTGACATATCTACACTTAACAATAGCATGTAATCAAAGTATTCTAAGATACACCAAATACTAATCGCGTTTGTTCTTTGATTTGATAATCATTAGATCAGTCCAAGCCTAATATTCTTTCTTGATTAGCATTAATAATTGTATTATCAATTCTCTAATTAGCAACTAATCATTCCATTAATTGTAACTTAAACCAGTACTGGCAACTTGATAGCACCGATTACCTGAAGGCTATTTTTTGAGCTATTTTCTACCATTGAAAGAATGTTTTTCTCCCAGCTAAGCAAATACCATTTTACCTGGCACTGTTTTTAAATTGTAATTTCAACCTTTTATTCTAATAGATTATTCAATATAAGTGTTTTGTTAGTGGGAGTTTCCATAATTCCATGTTTTATCAAAATTATTGGAGTTTTATTCATTATAATTGTCAAATGATTCTTTTTCATCTTTGCGTTAACTTATTTCCATAAATGATGACATATATACTTTAAGTTATTTTAATTATTATTTAAAAGTAACAGTTATTTCATGTATTTTCAATTTTCCACAATACATTGGTATTTGATTCTTGCAAAATGTATTATTATAATGTTATGTAATTTTTTAGATTTATTAATTATTCTTTTATTCAGTTAAATAACAATCCAAACCTTGAAATAATCTATTTAGACTTCATATTATTTTCACTCTTTCTAATACTAATTTAATTACATCGTTATTCTTGATTACTTGTGATTTCGTTCTGGTAACAATAAATTCAACTCAAGCGCAGAGCTAAGGATTCTATTATAACATTTAACTAATGTATCTATAAAGCGATTCATTTTCATTTACTTTGCAGTCGTGTAATACAATACTTTTGTTTTTCCCAGCTTTCTAATTGAATAGTTTTTCACTGCTTTTGTTATCTTCCAAGTATGCTTTGCTTTATAATCTTTCAGATAATTCCATTAAGTAAAAATTTTGATATAAAAGGAAAATACCATAGATTCATTTGTTACATTTCCTCCGTGTTCCGCATCTCAACAATTAATATAAATTGCGCATTTATTTGAATTTACTGAGGTAATATTATTTCTAAACCTAATAATGAATAATATAATAAATTTTATAATTTACTTTTAACTGATTAATGCTTCTAAAACAACCTTTTTATCAGACACCTATATAGATCAAATAAATTATCGTTGTTCATTGATTCTGCTATCATAATATTCAACAGATCTTTAATTTATTATATAAATTGTAAAATATAACATTTCATTATCATAGTTTTATTAACTTCAGAATATCCAACTCTTCGGGGTTCTATTCTAAATGGATAAGATCTTGTAAGATCTGCAGTACTTAAAGCATAGATAATATCACTGAAATTACCATCAACAAGTGAATTATCAATAAGATCACAATGAATATAAATTGTATCCACAGAGTTAGTTATATTTGGTGTTGTAGTTCCCCATTCAGTATTTCTCAATGCTTTTTTTCTCAAATCCAAGCAATGTATGAAAATTTGACATTCTTAAATCCAACATAAAATTATCTTTAATTGAAATCAAAATCTTAAAACTACTTAAATCAAATTCCAAACTTATTGGAGCAATGTCTGATTTATCAAATTCATAATCATCATTACTTATTAATGTTTCCCTTATGTAATTATTAATATCAGTGTAACTGTAAGAACCATTTGTAAATATAATATCTTTCCAATCCTTACCATTATTATAACGAATACTTTTATTATCATATTCATCACTAATATTATGCCAAGAATAAGTCATAGTGTTAATACTATCCAAACCGACAACATAAGTTTTATTTTTATCTAAAATTAAAGAACGTCCAAATCTGATTGTTAAATCACTCGGAGTATTTTTATTATTGTTTTTAACTGTTTCAGAACTTAACACAATTTTTTGTTCCATTTATATAATTATTAAACATATTTTTTAATAAAAGTGTAAATTCAAGAAAAATTTTTTTTATATAACATTTCATGTTGTTCTGGTAAGAGTGAATTCATTTTTAATAATTCATCAATTATTCTAATACCTTTATTTTTTAGTTCTTCATTATTATTTCAAGCATCAATTGAACCACAAATTAACTCTAAATCATTAACTAATTCTTCTGGATTACACGGACAAATACCATAACCTTGTCCCCTAATTATTTTTTTAAATTTCATAGATCTTTTATTGATAGGTAATCCTGATTTTTTCTGTTAGTTTCTTAAATATTTTTACCGAATGGATTGAATGCTTTTTATTATTATTATATCTTTTATTAATCAAATCAATTAAATCGTTATCTACTTTAGTATTAATTACTTCCTTTCCAGTTATTTTATTTTTAGCGATTAATCTGTTTTGACCATAAAGTTTATTTAAATTAATAAACAAATTACCATAATGGCCGCTTGGTGAAACTTTATAATATCTTATTCCTTGTCCAACCGCAGATTTTAAACCAATAATATGTTCTAACTGTATTTTATGCTTTATAAGTTCAGTACGATCATTTTCTAACTCTTCTATTTCTGCTATATCATTTGGGGTTTTTTCCCCTTCTTTTTTTACTGCTTATTATACCATTTAAACTTTGGACATCCTTGTTGACATTTTTATATCTACTTCAAAATCTTCTTCATATATTTTTTCTGGATAGTCATTATCTAAATTAAATAAATAAGGCATTTCGTTCGGGGTTTTATATCCATATTTTTTTATAACACTAAGATTTATACCAACATCAAAATTTGGTACTTTTGGCTCTCTTTTTCTTTTTAATCTTTCAACATATTCTTTAATTTCATCTTCTTCAGGCGGATCAAACATCTCACTCCTAGATTCTTTAAGATATAATTTAATAGTCCCGTCTTCCGTTTCTTCTAGACCGTAATCTTTATCTAAAATATTAATTGATTCTTCTGTTAAACCTCTAAACTCTCTTTTCGTCCAATTTCTTCCTAACGGATTTGTTAATATTTCTATATTTTTTAGCAGTTGTGGATTTGTTAATCTTTCTATATATTCTGGTGTGGGTATAAGTCTAATAGCCCCCATCTCATATATTGGTGGTTTGTAATTTTTTTTTACTTCTGTTGGTAATTTTTCATACTCTTCTTCACTCATCACACGATCTGCTGGTGGTGGAAAATGCCTTTTCATTGTCGATGGTTCTGCAGTTATTCCTAACCTTTTTCTCCCATAATCTTCTAATTCATCCCCCAAATCTATTGGTGTTAAAGGAGCTGGTTTTAGAGCTTGTTGCTGTTCTTGGAATAACTCCGGTAAACCCCGATATGTTTCTATATCTTTTATTTCGTCGCCTAGTAATGCTAATTGTTGTTTTATTCCGGGTAATGCTTTTAACTGACTTGATAATTCTTCTTTTTGACTTTCTATTCCTTCAGTAATTGGTTTATAAATTTCAGTGTACATATCACGATTTGTAGCTTTTCTAATTTTTACTTTCATTATTTCTTCTCTAAGAGCCCTCATCTTTTGCCCGACTAAGTTTTTTCTTATTCTTATTTCATTAAGTTTTGATTGCATTTATATAATAATGTAAGATAATGTAAAATAATGTAAGATAATGTATTATTATATATAAATGGAAATTCCAAATTATGATACAAAAAGTAATAAATCCAATAACTTTAAACAACATTATCCTTTTATGCCGGATTCATGTTTTAGAATGTTAATATGTGGATCTTCTGGATCTGGAAAAACAAATACACTAATGCATATACTTCGAAAACCTCTTATATATTATGATAAATTATACTTGTATGCTAAAAACCTAGAACAATCTAAAAATCAGGATTTAATTAAACTTTTAAATGGAATTGCAGAAAAAAATAAAATGGATCCAAATGAAATACTTGAATATTCAGCTGATCCCAGCCAAATTGAACCTTGTGAGAATCTTGAATCAGAAAAACAAAAAGTAGTAATATTTGATGATTTTGTATGTGAAGATAAAAAGGTTCAGAATGAAATAACAAAATACTTCATTCAAGGACGTCACAAAAACTGTTGTGCTATTTATTTCAGTCAGTCTTACTATAAAACACCAAAAGATATTAGAATTAATTGTTCACATTATATTTTATTTGAAAGTCCAGGTAAACGAGAAAATGATATGATTTGTAATGAACAAAATATTAACCCTAACTCTTTTGCTAATGCAACAAATCAAAAATATGATTTTTTGTATATAGACAAACCGAGAAAAATTAAAAAAAAACTTTACTAGTAATATATAGATGAGAATTTTTAATAATATAGAACAACTTAATCAACCCGACAGTATAAGTAAAGTTAAATTTGATATTGATTTAAATGATTATGCTACTAAAAAACAATTCAAAAAACTTAAAAAAGAATCGGAATAATATCTTCACAGAAATAAGGAACTTGATAACACAATGAACAGAGCATTAGATATGGGAGGTAATAACCTTATTAACCTAGGAAATCCAGATACACCCAACGATGCAGTTTCGAGACGATTTATGTTTAGAAAAGTTCAAGGTGTAATTGATGATTATAATCTTGAAGATATCAAAAGTATAAAACAGACACTAGAAGCAGAAGTAAAGAATATTGAAGATTTAACAAAAGATTTTAAAAAGAATTCATTATTAATAGTTGAATTACAAGGTAAAATTGAAGAAGAAATGAAAGCTATGGTTGATTCTATTAAAGAACTTGAAGAGAAATCTGATTTGACAGACGAAAACATAAAAGAAGTATTTCGAGTCAATTTAAACATTTTATTCACTCAAATTCAAGAATTTAAAGATAGTATGATTAAACATGAAGAACTAAAAGACAAGATTATTGAAGCCGAGAAAAAGTTACAAAATATGTATCAGTTAGAAATCAGAACAGAAATAAATAAACTAAATACTGAAACTGAAAATAAGCATAAAGATTTATTAGAATTAATTTCAAATAAACTTGCAGAATATAAATCTGAATTGGAAAAGGCAGCTTCACAAAGAGGTGATGACCATGACACTACATTAGATAACCTTAAAAAAGAGCTTAATTCTAAAATAGATGACTTTAAAAAACAAATTCGAATTTGGATTAGTACTGTTGACAACCGTCAAAATTTAAAGTATGCAGACTTAAGTAATATTACAAAAAAATTACAAGAAGATATAACACAGTTTAATGTTAAAGTTGAAGAACATAAAAATGAACTGGACCTTATAGTTGAAAAATCAACTAAACAAGGAGAAGCAATTAATATAATTAATGACCGGCTAGAAAATTTTAAGAAACAACTCCGGATCTTGATTAGTACTGTTGACACGCGTCATAATTTAAAGTATGTGGAATTAAGTAAACTTACAGGTTTATTACAAGAAGATATCAACGAATTTAATGATAAAATTAAAAAAATAATAAATGATCTAGACTCTGTAGTTGAAAAATCAACTAAACAAGGAGAATCAATTACTGCTAATACTAAAACAATAACCACTAATACTCAATCAATTTCTACTAATTGGGAAAAAATTACAGAAGTAAAAAATGTTTTCTTAAAACAAGAAACACAATTAGCTAGAACAAAAGGTGTTGTTGACAATTTGTCTGCTTCTGGTGAAGCTACAACAAAACGAGTTGATGATTTAGCTGAAGTAATTCTTGAACATGAAAATAAATTTGCAGAATATAAATCTGAACTGGAAAAAGTAAAAAAACGTGAAGTGTTTCTTTTTGAATATAACAGCGGTTATAATGATGCAGAACTACCAGATTCCTGGACACCACATTCATATATAAAAATGAAAAAGTATTTTGATCGCCACGGTGTCTGGATATATTCATTATATGAAAATATAATTAATAGTGGTGCGGGCTATTTTAGTGCATTTAATTTGAAATCTGGTAATGTCGTAGATTATAAAGATTTTATAAACACAAACCAAGAATATAAACTAGCTGTACCAGATGTATTATTAAAAAATGTGTTTTCAGTCAAAAAGGCTGGAACTTATATAATAGATATTAGGTTTTATTTAATGCCGTTTGATCAGGTGGAAAAATGTCAAATATCACATTTTCTTTTTAGGTGGTGGCAAGATGGTTTTACAGGTAACTTTCCCGGTAGGAGTGTAAATATAACACCCGAGATAGTTGCAAGTAATGCCTTCCAAAACATTTTATGTAGATATCAAAAAAAAAAATTAAAATTTATTTAACAGAAAGTACAATGTTTGACATTCATCCTTATGACGATTCATCATCTACAGAAGTATCATTTAATCTTATGACGAAGAGTCATGTCAAATTCTACATATTGGAGGAATATGTAGATTATATAGAAAGTAAACTTTTGAATTAAAAACTGTATTTTTATGTAACTGGAATAATTAATATTATGGGAATATTTAATAATATAAATGAAAAAGTAAGTAAAATAGAAAGACAAATAATAAGAAAACCTCCATTGTTTTTAACATGTTATACTGAAGATACTGATAGTGGATTATTTCAATGGAAAACTGTAAATGCTAGTCCTGGTTTAGTTCAAAATGGTAATAATATAACAATTAATTTTAATTGTATTTTAATTATTCTTATTGATGCAATTATATTAGATAAAGGAGAAGCTAAATTACAACTAAAAAACAAAGAAAATGTAATTCTTCAAAGTTACGATGCTAACACAAAGAGAAAAAATGAATCTATTTCTATTAATTTTGCTAAAAAATTTAACATGAATGATGTTATTTATATTAATTCTTTGAACGTTAAAAATATTCAATCAACAATTTATGGTTCTATTATTTAAGTAGAAACTTATGTTTCTCCTAAAACAATTATAAAAAATCACATCATAAAGATGTTTTAAAAATAAGAAACTATGTTCTTTCTTAAATTAAAATTAAATCATAAAGAGCTTAAAAAATCAAAAATCACATCATAAAGATGTTTTAAAAAATAAGAAACTATGTTCTTTCTAAAATCACATCATAAAGATGTTTTAAAAAATAAGAAACTATGTTCTTTCTAAAAATAAAAATTAAATCATGAAGATGCTTAAAAAAATCAAAAATCACATCATAAAGATGCTTAAAAAATTACATCGTAATGATGTATAAATCATTTTTTTATTTGTAGGCTTGGGTAGTAATCCCATCCTTAAGAATAAATCTTTTATCGTCATAACATGATAACGACGTTTTATCTATAACATAACTAGAAACATTATGTTTTTTTGATCTTATAACTTTAAATTTATGCATACTTTGTGTTGAGTTAAACAAAGTATCTTTATAATTTTTGTGGGTAAGTGTGTTTTTCACAACACTCTTTTTTTTATACCTTTACATTTTTTATATTAATCTGAGCTTTATGCTCACATGAGTCCTCTAATAAATAAGAATACATTTTACTCCGTAATCCAACAAATTCGGTTATCGGAGTACCGGCAGCCTCATCTTTAAATTTTCCAATGACTTTTTTATTTTCATTGAAATAAAATTTTGAATTAATTTGATAATCACTGTTATCAAACAGCTCTTTATCTTTATAAAAGTCTTTGTAGACATCTTTAGTTTTTATTTCATAACACAATGAATCAGTATCAGTAAATAATAACTTCGCTGATTCATTATATTTTTCTTTTATATAATTGTAATGGAAATCGTACATTAGATATTTAGATAAATCTAATATACACATTATTTTATTCTATGAATACCAAATAAATTCTTGTTAAACATCGTTGAACTAATAAATGAAGGTTTTGCTATATACTTCAATAAAATATTTTCATCGTGTGTCAGCTTAATATTAACCCTCTTGCGTAAATTCTCCATAGTCTTACCGAATACAGAGTTGTTCATTAACTTAAAAAAATCCTTTTCAAAAGAATTTTTTGACTCAGATCTTTTCTGAGTATTGAAGTCTATATATTTTTTCAACCAAGGACTTTCATCAAAGGTTAATATTTTATGTATTCTGGTTACTTTTAAACCTAACTGAGTATACAGTTCAAGGTTTCTATAATGTAACACATAATTATTTTTTTTTCTTAAAGTTGGAACTAGTTTTTTAACATCACTATTTCCTATTTCAAATTTTTCTTTAATATTTTTACTGTAATTAGATAACCATTCATCTGGTATAATAATTTTTTCTGGAGCTAGTGGGTAATCATTATGTAAAGAATGTAATTCTTCTGGATATTCCAAATCACACTCAACTATAAAATTACTTTTACCCTTTGCTATTAATTTCTTAAATTGTTTTTCGGTTGTCCATTTAAAGTTACCTGTGGGTAAAGACTGCGACATGGCCCAACCATATAAATTATTAGCATCTAAATACATTATATATTTATTTTCCTCTTTGGGATTATAATTTTTCATATATTTATTATTAGCTTTACTATAGCGATTGGCTATATAGCTAATTCCGCCCCTAAGGCCTTTTTCAATAAATAGATACATATCAATATCTGTTATCAAATCTAATTTAGTTTTTGTCATTTTTAACATAGCATCCCAGGCTAATCCAGGACTACTAAAATAATGACATGGATCTAATTTATAATATTCAATACATATTTTTCTGAAATTTTCAAAAACGTCAGTCAAAAGTAAGACATCAGTTTTTAAATATAAATCATGGTATTCGCCAAGATTTTTAACTTCAAATGTTTTCCAAATATTCCCAGCATGTTCATATTCTTCGTTGGAAATATGTGTTTCATTCAATGTAGAATAAAATTCTTCTTTGGAAGGTAATTTTGTATTATTAAATTTATCGAATGAATCCATATAATCATACGGATAAACACCCTTTGTTTTTAATAAATTAATTTTACTTTTGGGAAATTCTTCCAGAAGATATTTAAATTCTGGAATGTTTTTTCCTAAGTTATCTAACGACTGAGACATAAATTGAAACGAATCAATAAATACTAAATCGCTAATCATAAAAGCCATATATTTTTCCATATTATTAGGAATAACATTGACTTCTTTTTTAAATTTCCCTATTTGCTGCATAATAAAATGGCTGTCATAACCTCTTAAATTATGAAAAACAACAGGAATTTTATGCGTTAGTCTAAAATTAATATTACACTCTGAGTGAGCGCTTCTTCTAAATTTTCCAGTTATATGACAGTGATCCCGGACTTTTATTGAATCTTTTGTGTATTCTTTTTGGCATATATGACAAGATTTCTGCTTTTTAAATACAATTTCGTCTTTTTTAGACATTCTTAATTCTTTGTTAAAGTGCTCTTTAAATATTTCTTTACAATATTCCTCTTCCTCAAGCTTTTTTTTTTAAAAAAATTTATATACAGCATCAGGTCCTTCCTCTATAAACCTGGGTTGGTTTGGTATATTTATCGTCATAGCAACAGACGACTTTATATCCATAACCACAATCTGTATGTTTTTGGTATTCTTCTGTAAATGAAGAATCTGGATTTGGCTGAGCACTAGATACCTTTTCTGTTAATGCCTCAAAATCGGCATATATTACAAAAGGTGCTTCTAATTGTTTTTGAAAATTTTTAAATTCAATTTTACTACCTTCAGGTGGCATCTTAATACCTTGAACACCATTAATAGACAAACAATTTTCTTTATGTCTATTCAGTATTTCTTCTTTTGTAAAATGTTGTAAACATGATTTACAAAAATATTTTTTATGCCGTTTTTTTTGTAATATTATTCATAAGTCTGTTAAAATCTTTAATCCAGACATAATGATTTTTCTCATCGTTACTAATTAATAACATATCACAATGTTCAGAATAATTATTTTTAGATATATATAACGGGTAAACACCATTGGGTTCTTCATAACCAAATACATTAAATGAAATGCTATTTAAATTTTCTATTTTATGTATTTGATTCAATGTCACTGGAAACTTTATTCCTGTGTAATCAAGATCATTTATATACTTTTTATATTTTGAAACTCTTTCGGGGCTTTGTTTTATAGGAAATTTATATGCCAAATGGCACCACCTGAAACATTCATTGTCATTGTTCTTTATATTTATTAATCCTTTCTTCGGATGTTGTAGTGGTTTCGGTAATTTTAAATAGCTCGAAGCTTTTAAAAGATTATTTTTGTATCTATTTATATAATGAGAATCGACTGACTCTATTCTCCAGCCACTTCCTTCGGAAATCCAATTACCGATTCTGTTTATTATTTCATCAAAAGCTTGACATAAAGTTTTTTTTTATTTCGTTTTTGTTAATAACTTCTTAAGCTTTTGATTGGAAATAGGCTGATTTATATATTGTATCAACCTTGTCCATTTTTGCAAAAGTTATTTTTAAAACAACGTTTATTTTTATACCTTTTAAAGTTTTAAGTTCAGATTTAAGTATTTCATAAGAGTCGTTTATAGTTAAATATAATTGATTCTTTGGATCTTGTCTATATTCAATTTTAATTTCAAATTTCTTATAATATCCTTTTGTGGATCTCTCGATTTCCATCTATATATTATATTTAGAAAAAAATCTCTAAGAAAAAACGCACATAAAGAAATTAAAAAAAAATAAAATTTAAGAAGAAATAAAATATTTAAACTTATATCTTTTTCCATTATTTTTTGATATTCCACATTTTACTCGGTTTTTTCCTTTGCAGCACATTGTTATTAACCCAGAATTAATACTAAGGTCTTTGGATGCTGCATAATTGCTTTTATATGTTTTTTCTTCATTAGTATCACAATCGGTTACAATAACATTTTTAGGATTGTTTCGATAATTATTTGGTCTGGGACAATCACATATCTTTTTAAAACTAGAGGTTTTAGTACCCGAGGGTACAGTATTTTCTTCTTCAGTTAATAGACAACCACATTCCCATTCAAATAAATTCCTTTCTAATAGATAAGGATCTATAACATTTTGTAATTTATCAATAACGTGATTTTTATATTCATCGCTAATTATTTGATCAAGTTTTGATTTAATAACATTTCTTCTTTTAAGAACTTTTTTATATGAATTTTTGTCTGGATTCATTATTTCTCCTAAAGTGCTAGATAATTTTGGTATAATCATTCTATCTACCTTTCTATTAACCATCTATATATAATATACTTATAGAAAAAAATCTTTAAAATACACACGTAAAATTTAATACTACTCTTCTTCTTTTTTACTTTTATATCCGTTAAGTTTAAATTCTTTCATATATCTTTCAAAGGGTATTAAATAATTTCTTTCTTTCTGCATTTCTAACAGTATTGAAAAAATATCTTGAATAACTTTTTTCTCTTCTTCTTTTCTAGGATCATTAGGATTATGAACAGCTAAAGCCGCAATCCGTGCTTTTGTTATTAGTTGTTTTATTCTGTGGTGATGTAATTTTAAAATAGCTTTCTTGTCGTTAAGTTTTAGTCTATTAATAAATATGGTAATTACTGATGGAACAACACCAATAGCTGCTACAAATATAGGAATATCTGGAACAAGTGCTAATGCAGCTGAACAACTAAAGAGATTTGTTGTAATATATAACCCAGTACTCACTCTCCCACAAAATTTATAACTTTTTCTGTAAGCAGCAGCTAGTTTAGTTAGGTGAAAAATTAATTGATCTATTGTTTCTATTCCATTATTAGAAATTAAATTTTTATTACTCATTTATATAATATATTTTCAATTTAAATTTCTTCCAATTCACTAAACGGAACCCAACTATTAAATTTTTCATTGTAACCTTTCCATTTTACTCAAGCTTGTTTTTTCTTATAGTCTCGTCTAATAACTTTTTCTATTCTAAAAACTTCTTGTGTAGTAGGTAAAAGTTCTTGTTCGTAAAATGAACCTTGAACTATTTCATTATTTAAATCTTTAATAGAGTATGTTCTTGGATTTGTATTATTAATTTTATAAATTATAAATATTTCCTCTGTCCAGTTTGGTGTATATCCTTTTTCAAAATGTCTTTTAAGTTTGCTTAAACGAACTCGATCACCAATTTTAAATTTTGCTTTACTCTTTAGTATCTTTAAATTACCATATAAGTTAAAGTAAACAGTACCTTTATTTAAGTTTTTACTGGCTTTGGTTGGTGTCATTTTTATACTAGAGTGTTTTGTTTTGTTATATTTATCAACCATATCCTGCAAATTATCTAAATAAGTATAAGTATTATTTGCTGTAAAATATTTCCACATTATTCTTTTTAAACTTCTATTAAATCTTTCGATTACTACGGCCTTTCCTTCATTAAATGTATGATACATGTTAATCTTATTTTTATTCAAAAATGATTCAAACTTTTATCAAAAAATTCTTTTCCTTCATCTATCCATAAATTTTGTGGAATCCTTGCAGTCTTTGGGGACTTTCGTCCCTGAATTTTATCTTTTAAAATTATTTTTTCAAATGCTTCAGTAACAGATTCTCCGGTTTTATTCTTTAATGGAATAACCCAAGCATATTTACTGAATATATCAATAACGGTTAACAAGTACTTTACTCCTTTATTATATTTTGAAAAAGCTTGCATATCAACTAAATCGGCAGACCAAGTATCATCAATATCATTGGCAATCACTCGTCGTTTTGTAAATTTTCTTTTAATTGGCTTATGTAATTCTTCTGCTAATTCATCACTCCAATTTATTTCGGGGGCAGAGTATACCCCCTTTTCCCGTTTTTTGATTTTCGTTTTTGTCCGAGACCAAGTTTGTATTTCGTTTTGATTATGGATTTTACAACTAAATGTTTTGCAATCTTTTCTCCAAATGTTTTTGATTTAGTGTTATTTAAATTGGAAAGCATTTTTTGTCACATGTACCCATTTTACACCGCTGTCATAGCAAAATTCATGGTCCATACATACTGCATCCAGTTCGTTGACAGGAGGTCCATTATCTAAAGGATTTCCTGGCCCACAATAGTTATATCCTGGAAGTGTTAACCCTTTTTTACTTATAGTAAATGTCTATATATGATCAAATATTGTCTTTGCTCGGTTATAGTACTTTAATCAGAATTGATCCATCTTTCCATAACGAAGTGGGCATTATAAATTTTCTCACTAAAAGCATGATTTTAGTAATATTATTTGATTAAAGAAATCAGGCTAAGTTATATAAACTTATACAAGAACACTGGTACTTCACAGTTGTTTTCAATAAATTGGTTAAATTTTAAAAAGAAAGACAGTTTTTTGTTGTCATTTTAATTAAATCAAGTCCGATCCATTTGTCTGAAATAGGTCTCAAGTATGAAATCTGCTGCGTTAATGATTTTGGTTTGCGAGAGGATTATAGTATAACATTTTTTCAAGACTCAGTTGCAAGATTTTGACGTAAATTGTTAATTAAAAATTATTTATTAGATATAGGTGTCACCCGTTATTGTTTAAGTACTATCGATTGTGAATCCTAGGAATAGTTGTTGAATTTTAGAAGTCTCCATTGAAGCATCTCATTTTGTTGTTTACTTTCAAATTATTTATTGACTAGTGTGAATTTGTGTTATTTTTGAATTTTTAAAACCGTTGTTTTGCTGTATTTCTTAGGACTTTATTTCGGAAGTATTTTATCGAATCAGACGCTGACTAGATTGTCTAAAATAAAGGACAGTGGTTGTAAAAACATGAAAGTGTAGCAAACAAGTTGATTGTTCTTGACATTTTTCTAGTTTGCTTTTCATGAATTACACTGTTATTTGAAAATCCAGTGCACCATGAATGAATACATCTGCGTATCTAATTGTTTTCTTTACATTAATGCATTATGATAAATATTGAGTTCTGTTCATACCGGGTAAAGGGTGTGACGTAGCTTGCATTTCCATAGTCATGACGATCCTGTCACATTCTTCTTGAATCCGATGTGGGCGACCTTGCGTATTTTTGTGAAATTCATAGTCATGTCCAAAAATGTGTTCTGTTTACGCAAGAAAGTACAAATGATATAGCGTCTTGATCAAAACATTTTATTCTGGTTTAGTTATATAAAACGTCTGTTATTGTTCAATAACTTACATTCATTCAGTTCGACGTTTTCATGACCAAATGTTAAATGTATAATTAAGATCCGAAAAACATATAAAGTTATTGTCAAATCATTAATATCAAGATTTAATTGGCGTCAGTTCTGTCTGAAATGTCTCATTGCTTTAAAATCCTGCAGTTAAGAATTTGGTTTGCGAGGAGGATGTTATGTAATAACATTTTTGGGAAAAGACCTCAGTTGCAAGATTATGAGGTATAATTTTGGTTATTTAAAAATTTGTTTACTTAGATATAGGTGTCACCCGTTATTGAAGTACTTCCGAGTTGTGATATCCTAGGAAAATAGTTCTTTGAAATTGTGAAGTCTCCAATTTGAAGCCATCTCTATTTTGTCTGTTTACCTTTCAAATGTATTTATTGACATAGTGTGAATTTTGTGTTATTTTTGATGTTTTAAACCCGTTGTTTTGCCTGTTTTCTGTAGGACTTTATTTCTGTGCGGAAGGATATGTACTCCGAATCAGACGGCCTTGACAGATTTGTCTGAAAATGCGGACAGTGGTTGTAAACACTGAAGTGTAGCAAACAAGTTCATTGTTCATGACAGTTTTTCTAGTTTTGCTTTTCATGGAATTACACTCTGTGTATTATTGAAGAATCGATGTGCACCACTGTATGAATACATCTGCGGGTAGTTCTAAATTGTATTCTGTTACATATAGCATGTGTAAATATTGAGTTCTGTTCAACCCAGGGCTAAAGGGTGTGGACGGTAGCTTGCATTTCCACTAACGTTCATGACCGAGCCTGCAACATCTTCGTGAATGCCGTGCTGGGCGACCTTGCTGTACTTTTGTTGTGAAATTCATAGCTCATGTCCAAAAATGTGTTCTGTTATACAGCAAAGAAGGACAAATGATATAGGGCCGTCCATTAATGAAAAACATTTTTATTCTTGGTTTAGGGGTATAAAACGTCTGTTATTGTTTCAATATATCTTCTTCATTCAGTTCGACGTTTTCTTGCACCAAATGTAAATGTAATATATTTAAGATCCGTAAAAACATATAAAGTTATTGTCAAATCTGTAATTACAAGATTTTAATTGCGTCAGTTCGTGTTAGAATGTCCTACATCTGCTTGAAAAAGACTATCCCACAGTCTAAAAATAAATTTGTTTGCATGCATAATGTAACGTCAAGTGTTTTTAAAAGGCAATATATAATCATCGTTGCCTAATAAAACATGTTTTTCTTTATTTTCAGATACTTCTGCCTTTAAAAATGGTATTACTATATCAAACAAAGCTATTTATTGACGAAGAAAATATTAACATTTTTTTCACCATCGCATGAACAATTCTATTTCAAAAAGAACTATTTAAAATGCGCATTCTTACCTTTTGTGTTTTTAGTTTCGGGTATTGAATTCTGAAAATGATACACAATAGTCAGGCATGCGTGCGCTCTCCAGTCTGATAAAACCGCTTGGGTGTAGCAATATAGCATAATATGATAAGCGTTTAACCGCAAGGTTGCTGAAACTGCGCTACGGAACAACGTTAATCGATATAATTGATGAGTATTTATTGAGACAGTGACAACAATATAGTTACGTTATGACAGATATTCGTACATAATAACATACTGAAATGGCTGGAAACGACGATGAAGTTGACTATTACAAAAGTTTGGAAATAAAACCATACATTGGGGCTATTATTCTAGTTTTGACATCATTTTTTTTCGGAATTGTTGGAAATGTGCACGTTCTTTTCGTGTATACGTTTCGAATGAAAGCAACGAGCCACAGAATATTTATCATAGCTTTGGCAGTGCTAGATTTGATGTCTTGTACTGTGGGCATGCCTTTTGCAGCAGCAGATATGTTTCACAGGTATGCATTCAACGCACAAATAGCGTGTAGGATATTGCGGTTCTTTATGTATTTCGTTGGCGGGTCTCTTCAGGATTTCTTCTTTTACCTATTGCAGTTGATAGGTGAGCTAAATTTATATTCTTACCCTTAACATTGAATAATTGTGCATATGATCTGTCATATCTTAAAACTGTAAAACTATTTTCTCTGAATTTGTTTGTATTATTGTTTTGTATTTTTGCCAGTTTAATTCTGCGTTCATTTTGCATTTGCCTCTGTTTTTCATGTACAAAATAGAATATGATATTTACATCATTTGTTTGATCATATGTATATTTTTAATACGCAAACTATATCTTAACATTTACATTCACTATATACATGTATTTTGTATGGAAAGAAGAAAACTTTTAATTTCGTATGTTAAACAACATTGGCGCAACGATATCAAAGATGTCCCTTTCCGTGAGATCGAACGCGCAATCTGATGTCATTTACAATAGACATGGGCAAAATGCGTCATTCGAAATCTTGTAAAAATCTGACGCCAAAATTTTACTAGGAACAGTAAATTGTACCTAAAACTTTTTTTTCTGATGATAAAGGTCAAAATTTAATTAGATGATCCTGATATACATTTTGATTTTCTGGTACTCATGGAAAGCAAGCCATTTATTTTCGTAGCAAGTTACTGTACAAAATGTAAATATCGGAACTGAATGTTGTTTTCTTTGTGCGTTTGTACGGATATAAACCACGTTGGAACTTCTTGCAAAATCGCGCAAGTAATGGATTTGCAAGAAGTCTCAATGTATTATACTCGTACTCGTATAAACGTACAAAAATAACACTTGATTCTTAAAAACATACCAATACGTTTATGTGACGTGACTTTTTAAAACGGACATAGTCATAAATAGGTAAAATTGTAATGATAACTTTGATCAATCTACTGATATTCAAAATCCAATTGTTTAGACGTATTTCAAATATCAGAAATGTGCGTCAGGTAAAGTTTAAACTAGAAAAACACCAACTGTTGCACTAGAAGTTCTGTTAAGTGTTTAAAGCTCTCTTTCAACAGTCGAAAAACTACTTTAGATAAATACATTAATTTCGTGTAGGATTGTCTCACATATATGCAGAATAGTAGTAATTATCTCACATATATATTATTAATGTAACACTGTATTAATATATGCAGGGTATTTTCTCATCTTCAGATACCTGAAGACATGCAGACCGTTTGGAGAGCAGATAAATCCATACAGAGCAAAGTTATTATGCGCAGTTGTTTTGATATTTTGTGTACTCTCATTTTGGCCGATTCCAGTTCTCTATGGCCACAGCACCAAGAAAATGCCAAACACAAATATTACGGGCGTTACATGTTACATTGACGATGCCTTCAAAGACACTTATTACCTGGCATATTGGAACGGTTTAATGTTCCTAGCATATTTCACCTGTTCTAGTCTGATAATACTTTATTATATGACTGGAAAAAATATTCAAAAACATGTTAAAGCAAAGAACAAGTTACTCGTTAAAGAACAAACAAACAAACTTCCTGATAAGTCTCCGCAACTAGTCACATGGCTTTCTCAATAAACTACTTAAAGGTAAAGGGAAGGGTAAAATGGGGAATGAAGAATTGAAGAAATTTACTGTGAACAGTGAAACTGTGAAAACGAATCTTGGTTCCGGAGAAACCTGTTTGAATACTGAAATCGAATCACATGGCATTATGTCTGGAAAAGAAAGTTCAGCAACTAACATTGAAACAGGTGTTGCATTGAACATTAGCAACATTGACGTTGACGTTCATGTCGAAAAGAATAAATATGAAAAAACGTACAATAACAGTTCAGGTAAAGGAACTATTAAAGAAAGTCAACGAACGACTGACACCGTTGGTGCAGAGAACGAGCTTAAAGCTGCTAACACGGTAGATAAGACAGAGAATGCTAAATCTGATAAGAAAGACCACCCCATTATCACAACAAATGGGCCAGTGTGATACTAAAGAGCAGACAACAGATAATCGAGAGAATTCCCGCAAACAAAGAGAGGCTTTGCGAAACCTAATGAGGTCTAAAAGAACAACTAAAATTTTTTTTACCATCACAGTTTTGTATTTTGTTACATTTATACCACACCTTATCCTTCAGGTTATTGCACTTACCCAAAATAATTTTGTTGCCAGGTTATCCCTTGCTGGACAGACTATTTACCACATCTTGACTTATAGTTCCTTTCTCAGTAGTATGGTTAATAGCTACGTCTATGGATTCTTTGATACCATGTTTAGGGATGAGGTCAGGAAAATGTATACTTGTAAATTCTGTAATAGGTCCTGAAGCGGGAAAGTTTTTAGCATACGAATACAACTGGCTTTTTACTTTAATGACAATAATGCATTTGTATAGTGGCTGATTTCTCCAACTTTCTACCTACCGTTCTGCTACGCAGTCTGAAACAACAGAGCAATATCTTATTGTATTTCCACAGAGCAGAACTTTATGACACTTTCCGCCACATAAGGTAGAGCAGTAAATTTGTAATTTGTTGCCACTTGTCAACGGCACCGCTGCTATGCATTCCTATCAATAAATCGTTATACGTTATCTCAGTGAAGTAACACCCGAATGCTTTTTAATAATTGTCATGTGAATTGAGTGTATAGATGATGTATATATACAATACCTACCTGTTTCATTAGTATGGTTTTAGTTACATTCGTATAGGGTAACATGGAGTGCCCCAGTTACAGATTTACTCTACCTTGCTTTGTTGTATTTTTCGTCGTAGATTTAATTTTATTACATGTACATTGTACCAATGATATGTCATATTCTCTTTGAAGAACTGTATTTTTGTTGGACACTAAAATACTATTGAGTCAATGTCTAGTCTGCTTTATCCTCTTTCAGAAACACACGTATTCAAATGTTAACAATATGTGTTACTTACTCACTTAAACTTCTTAACCCGTTGTCGGGTACAGGGCCTTCGTTACAGCTTTCCATCTGTCTCGGTCCTTGGCCGCTCTTTTCGCATCACCCCATGAAAGCTGGATCTTCGCAGTTCTGCATGAAGGGGGCCTTCTCTAGGTCATGACTGGCCGGCCTCTCTTCCTCTGACCTTGTGGGTTCCAATCCAGTGCTTGGCGGGTGATGTTGGATTGCTCTCTTCACAGTATATGCCCCATCCACCTTCATCTGCGTCGGCGTATGGTGTTGGTGATGGGTTCCTACTGTCCTCAGCCACAGCTCTAAATTGGAAATTCTGTCTGCCAAGTATATCTTCAGAATTGTGCGTAGACAGCGGTTGAGGAACACCCGCAGAGCATTCTCTATCTTCTTGGTCAGCTTCGAGGTCTCTGTGATCCATATAGCAACACAGTCTTGACGTTGAAGTTGAAGAGCTTGATCTTTGTTCTGGTCAAGATGTTTCGGGTGTTCCAGATTGGTTTCAGTATATTGAAGGCATGGCGAGTTTTATCTATCCTGATCTTCACATCTTCATATGTCCCCTATCCGGCTCGCAACACTACCCAGATAGGTGAAGGTCTCAATCTCATCAATAAGTTGACCATCAAGAATGATTGGAACACCGTGTATGGTGCTATATCGCATGCTTTTGGTCTTCTTGACGTTGATCTCGAGGCCCACATCATTGGCTTTGTTACTGAGACTCTGCGTCTTGTCTTGCATATGTGTATGTGAGTGGGGCAGTAGGCCAATATAGTCAGCATAGTCCAGATCTTCTGATTTTCTCATGAAGGTCCACTGTAGACCCCAGTGACCCCTGGCTCACTGGTGACATTCTTCATGATCTAGTCAATACCTAGAGAAAAGATTAAAGGTGACAATAAGCATCCTTGACGGACTCTGGTCGTGACGGCAAATGAAGAGGAAATATCAGAATCATGGATAACGCGGCAGGTCGTGTCTCTGTACAGGCTCTGTATAATATTAATCTTTTCAGGAATGCCATAATATTTAAGGATCTTCCATATTGCGTGCTGGCCTATCATGTCAAATGCTTTCTTGAAGTCAATAAAATTAACGTACAGATCAGCTCACGCGGAAAACCCATTCTACTCGATACTCGGAGGAGGGCCAAAACGAGTACTAATGCTCCAACTCGAAGTTTCTTCGAGTAAGCCATTTTCCGTCAAGGAATTACGCTATCTTACTCCGAGGATTTATGCGAAGTCACTCGAAGGAAATCCTTGGAGTGACTCGAGATGAAATCCAATTAGCGGAATACACACCTGTATTTGTTTCTTTAGTTTCCGAGTCGCTTGACGGAATTCTTTCGAGTGACTCCGAGACCAATTAATAATTACCTGTATAAAATTATTTGGATATTCGAGTAACTTTGATGACAGATTTCAGATTGTATCTTTTATTTCACATTAAAAGTAAACAGATTTTTCTGTTCACTAATTTTTTATGACTCCTTTAACAGATACGGCAGTAATTTCTTTCTCCTTTTTATAATTCCTTCCAAATGTATAAAAGAAACAACAATTTCATATTGAAAAATAAGCATTTCTCCTATAATTTACATTGTAAATATCACTATTCTTTAACGGCTTACATACCAAAGAATATTCCTGCGGCCAATAATCGATAGCGGTCAGATTTTACTAAATAGAAATGAGAAGGGCATGTACACATTTTGCTTCATTACAAAATTACTAAAAATAAAAAACCTTAGGTGCGAAAATAGTACCCGTGTTCAAAATTTGATTCATCACATGCTGTTTTCAAGATCAATTTTACTTTTCTTTTTGATTCATAAACATAATAAAATATATAATGCCATCATTTCGTCGTTTTTCCTTCCTTTTTCTAAATAAAATATGTAAAAAATCTCAGATATGCGTTTATTCAAAGTAATATTTTTGTATGATATATATTTCATTTTTGTGAAATAAAAGCCACAGACGGTTTATTTCGACTGATTTTGAAGAATAATTCACTTCAGCGCGAAGTTGTTGTTGTAGCGTCATTATTGTTTTAATGTAATTTTACTTCACGAATAATTCTTTATTATCATATTAATATCATAAATTTTACAACACAAGAAATTCAATTTTACCTTGTTTCATAATCATTGCAGTTATCATGAAAATCAAGGTAATTTTATTTACTTCATTGTGAAGTTTTCAAAATTGACTGTACATGTTCAATTCAAAGCGATTTTACACGAAACCCGTTTCTTTAATAAATGAAACCTGATAGAAGTAATAAAATATTTTATGCATCACGCGTATATCCTTTCTATTGGACCGGTAATAAAACTTGCCAATTACCACTAAATAAGGGTCCGTTAAAACAACACAGCATGCACTACACTGATAAGGCTATAAATGCGTTGAAATTACGGGAAGTTGTTGGTATTTTTAAGATATAGTCATAATGCCGTTTTAATTTTTTGCATAATTTTTTAAATTGCAAAATGTTCGAAATATTGGTCAAAAATGTCTAATTATATTCGTTATATAAAGTCTGCCTGAATGCCTGTACCGCTGATTGCCAATATTTTTTTCTTAAAAGAAAGAGGAAATGATCAAGGGCGACACAATTTTCCCTTTAATTTATCTTACAAACATACCATAATTTTCGTTTCATTTAATGTCTTAAAAACGAGAAATGGCCGTAAAATTGGTAAAATCGTATGGTCACATTGTTGGATTTTTTGTATTAATTTGGATACTTAAGTCTTTTTTACATATCTTTCTTAAAGACAGCGTTATCTAAAACAAATGTAAAAATCAGATCATATATGTCTTAAATATATATGTCACATTTGATTAATAACGCACACTGGTCATTTCTATTTGTGATGCTAATGAAATGTAAGGAAATGATATCAAGCTATTGTCTTTTCTGCCATATTGGTTGTGAGGTCAATTCTTCCTCATGTCTAGTGTTAAAAAGTTTTGTATTAGTCAATTCTGCATAAATCTAATTGAATTTAATTTACAATTTCAGAAAGTATTTTAAAATAATATTGAACACATCACTGTGCTTTAACGGCAGGCAGGTATTTGAACGTTTGGTTAGTTTTATATATTCCTAAAATTAAGTCCACTTTACATAAATTCATTTGTAATTTAAAGAGCATAGACAGAGAGCATTTCAATCTCATTCTTAACAATTTACTTTTAAGCGGATGCATTTCAATATCAAAATTCACAAATTTTAAACAGTAAAATGAACAAGATAACTATATTAAAAAATCAATCCAGGTAAGGAAATACTGCCTCGGAGTTTCGTGAAATCATCTCGCGGCACTCGAAATGACAGGCGGATTGTTTGTTTAAGACTCGGAGTCACGCGGAGAAGCCATAAAATATCGGTACATAATATAGTGTTACCTGTATAACTTCGACTTGGAGTTCCGTCAAGTATTTTCTCGGAGTGACTCGACGAAATTCCGCTAAAGTAATAAAACTATAAAAGTTGGTACTCCGAGTCAGAATAAGGCAGTACTCGGAGAAATTCCTCGCTAAGCAAGATTTTTCCTTCGAGGAAAAACGGAAAGTGGGTTTTCCGCGTGAGCTGATCTGTATAAAGGTGATTGCCATTCCAGTGACTGTTCTATTACTGTTCTATTATTTTTCTGAGTTTAGCGATTTCATCTGCACACTTCCTGGACGAAATCTTTCTTGCTCATCTCTCATGACTCCATTTATTGCTGTTCTCATACGGTCTAATATGATCCTGGTGAGAATCTTACTTGGTAGAGATAGAAATTGAATTTCTCTCCAGTTCTGGCAGTCACCAAGATCACCTTTCTTCGGCAGCTTGACTATGAGGGTTGTCCTCCATTCAGACAACTTCTTCTGTCTCCCATATATCTTGCAAAAGCCCGTGCATGATATCTGCAGTGCTTGATGCATCAGCTTTTAGTGCTTCTGGGGGGATGTTGTCATAGCCGGGAGCTTTTCTTTCCTTCAGCCTGTTGATGGCTCGCACGATCTCATCCCTTGTGATAGGACCAGTGTCTAAATCCAGCTCCTCTCCTTCTGGAATATCTAGTGGAGTTACAACTGGTGGGCCATTGAGGAGTATTCCCTCCATCTCTCCCGTATTGTATGGTTATAGTTCTATCATCAAGGGCTTTGACCGGCGTGCTTGTGAAGTTGCTCCGTCCTGATAGTTTCCTGTTGATGTCATACAGCGTTCTAATTTCACCCATGTCCACTGCTTCTTGCACTCTAGTTGCCATCTGGTCAACCTGCTCCATCTTGTCCCTTCTGTTGCTCTTCTTTACCTCCTTCTGTTTGTCTCTGTATTGCGTCTGTATGGTCTGCTTTTGTGCTCTGGTCCTCGCTTGCAACAGTTTCTGTCTGATTTCCATCCTCTTTTTAATCTTTCCAATTGTCTCATCAGTAAGCCAGGTCTTTTACTTCCTCTTCTTATATCCCAATTTTCTTCACAGGTACTCTTCAGTGTTTCCTTGACTAGTCGCCATCTCTGCTACCATCCCCTCTTGTACATCTGCAAGGGCTTCAAATCTATTTGATAGGGATAAGGCGAAGTCCTGGCGTCTTGCTGTTGTGTCCAGTTTAGAGGTGTCAAAAAGTTGGTGTCTCTGGAGGACGGTCTTCCTTACTCTAGCAATCTTGATGCTCAGTTTGGCTACTACCAGCTCATGGTCTGACGCTATGTCTGCACCTCGATAAACCCTTACATCTTCTAGAGATCGCTATGTGATCTGTTTGGTTTTCAGTAACCAAATCAGGTGACTTCCATTTTGCCTTGTGGATTCGTGGGTGTTGGAAAACTGTTCCTGAATCACTAATTCATTATCACCACAAAAGTCAGCAGATTTTATACGCCTAATATCTGATATACGCATCTACAAGCATGGCAGCGCTAATGATACACCACAGTGTGGAAATACTTAGAAAATGTTTGATATGTTTAAAACACCACACAAATCTTTGGCATGATCTGACGATCTCATGGTACACTGTTTTAACTCTGTCTTAGGTTTTGTCAAGAGATTTTTTTAAAATTTTTATACTTACAGAATATTCAAATCTTCTTTTTAGGTGGAACAAAAATTTTACTGAAATATTTTGCTTTATCTCTTTGCCATTTGAGGTGTAGTAATCATAAAGTCTCTATCGGAAAGGGTGCGTTTTATAAATTTAGATCGTATTCTGAGACTTTTCTGTCTGTGTCCGAAAAATGCTGTGTCAGTTAATGAGTTTTATTAAAATCGAGTGTCCAAATTTTAATGCATACTAGAATCGAAATAATGTATAGCAAAATAGCGTTATACTTAAATCAATACACTCAAACGTGATTATACACCGCCAGAGTAATTCTTTCGGCTACGCCATCGTGAAATTATTCAGCGGATGAAAAACCTCTTCTTCTATTATTATTATTATTAACGTTAAAAGACGAATTTTCGATAGGCCTACATTTTTCTAAATTTTAAAAAAGTTTTCATGTTTAAAATTTCAAGTTCATTCAAAAATTTCACAAGACTTAGTATATTTTGCAACATTTCAGAGATGTAAATGTAGACAATGAAAATGAAACCAAAGAAAATATGATTCTGAAAGAATTAAGTTCTTTGACGGCGTTAGAAGTACAACCTCCTGAGTTTTTTATCTAGATTATGAAGTTGTAAGCAGTTTCAAAACTTACGTTTTCGTTCCGGTTGTTAGTTAAACACTTCCACTAACAATCAGACCAAAATTTGTATGGGAATAAAAAAAGCAAACGAAAGCAAACAAAACAATCAAATATTTTCACATATATTTTAGTGTTATTAAGCTCTCTGTTACTGGTTTTTGTCTTCAAATATCTCTAAAGGAGTATAAGAAAAATGAGAAATGCCAGAAAATATTGCTAAAATGAGTTAAACCATAATTACATGAACAATAATTATTAATCAAGTGACAAATTACTTTAATGAAAAATTATGTTTGACATTTCTGTACTAACGCCATATCGTATGAATATCATTCCTATAATTTTTTCTCTGGAGATGTAACTTTAAAGAGGCATGTTTCGCTAGAGATGAGGGCCATTTATTCGCGCCAGAGTTTGCGCCAAAAGAAATAATAATCTGAAGAAAAAATACTCTTGTAAAAAGCCTATAAATGAAATAAACAGTGCACTTTCCTGTGCTACGTGAAGCGTGACTACTCCTGATAGGACGGTTTACACCAAATAGGAAGTGACTGTGAATTAATGCATAAAAGCATGAATGTAAAATTCTGAGGAAAGTGGTCTGGTCTGGCCAGACGCGCTCAAAACATCTTTGATAATTAAAGTTTTCCTGACTCTTCCTCTTTTTTGCGATACAAAAAGCTATGAATCTGCTAATGGCATAAAACAACATCAAAGGTCTAACAGGACAAGCCACATTGAAAACAGTGCAAGCAGCCATACAAATCTGAAGTCACATTCAAAGGACGCAAGTTCACATACAAGACTGGTTTTGTTGCTGTTCTGAAGTATATTAACAAGCACACATATTAGAGACATCTTAAACTGACGTAACTTTCTATCTATTATTAACTAGAACGTCAATCTTTTTACAGATTTTATACTTTTTTGATATTTCTTGACCCTTTGTGCTCAAGACAATTAAACAATGAATATCTAATAACATTTTCCTGCGTATTGCCAAGAGTAGTGGAAAGTAAGGTACTTTTGAAAAGACCTGACCCTTTTTAAATTTGAATTAATCTTTCAATGACTTGTAACATTAATCCAGGTCGAAGCATTCATAGACATATCAAACATCTTACATTTTGAGTTTAATAGTGCAGCTTGAAACTCCGCTTGTCAGTATCTCGCACAGAAAACAACTTCATGATCACGGTAAGTGTGATAGTGCTTTTTGTTGTTTTCAAGCAAAAGGACCTATTCAAATGTCTAAGACGGAACGGAATAAAAGTTCGCCAGTATTCCTCTTAACCCTCGTTCTTGGTTATAAAATCACCAAAATAACAACTTGTTATTTTACTTTTTTCCTGCGCGGATAACATCAATGACTTGATTGATTTATACAGTCGTATTTTCTAAATCGAGTTAAAATTAACATGACTGTCGCTAATGGATCGTTTATTTTCTTTCATCAAACTAGATATGTAATTGCATAACTCGCGCTTGAGGATATTTTAACATGCTTATTAGTAAAAAATCTATATTGATGTACTTATTAAAGGTAAAAATGGAAATAAAATGCCGTGCTCAATCTGGTATGTTTTTTGTTGCGCTAGTAATTTAGCATTCTCATCCATTAGAGGTTCGTCTAAATTCCCAGACGAACTAGGGAACCATGGTAAACCTCTGGTATACGGGAATGGAAATTTAGCAATATATTTCTGACTAGTCAGCTTGTGACGTAGTTATCACTTTCATTTCATTTCAGTCTGATATTACTCTGTGTACTCTGTGGACGGACCATAAGATGAGGTAACTAGAGTCACGGATTGGGACAAGTTTCTGACATGTTCTGCTATTGTTGTGTATAAGCCTAAGTAAAGGCTTACCGTAATTCCCTTTGGATAACCCGCATTCATAATATACCTCGCTCTTATTTCGAAAGAATAACATTTCATTGCAACACCATTTCAGACTCGACTCTGATTTGCTTAGGAGAAAAGACAATAAAGAAGAAGAAAATTTGCTTATTCTATATGGTGACATCTCTCAGCAAAAGAATTGCATCTGGTAGGTTGTCATGCACACGATACATTGCAAATTTAGGCAAACCTTTGCTCTCGTCACGTCTTTTTGCTATACTTGCCTCATGTTATACTAGCAATTAAAGTTATTACAGATAACTGAGCCACTCGTATGAAATAATACCAATACCTATTTATCCTAATTAATTGTATTACATGGACAATCCGTTTATTACTTTACTCTATTACAAGTCGGTATTAATGCCTTTATCTTAATAATTAAGTCCATTGGATAACTTTTTACGGTCTCTCTCGACGAGTCTGTATTACATTATAGAATTTTTATTTGAAAACAACGAAAAAGACTGAAGCTTTCGAGTAACATAGAGGTTTTTACCCGGCTTTCAGTATGATAAGGAATTCGCAAGCTGAGAACCAGCTGACATCGCTATTACTCCAAAGAGACACTTTCTAAAATAAAGTTGTTTTTTATCTATTGTATGCCGCGGTGTATGTACTATACTGTTTTTCGAGATAAATTTCTGTTACAGGTCAATTTAAATCTAAAGCAGGCTCCATCTGTGAAAGGTGTTTGTTGAAGAAAATTATCTAAATCAAAACCAAGATTCCTGTCACAGATAGGGTTAATTGGTCTTGTTTTGAGTTTATTTGATACTATATGTGCCATTTCCTTTGTCTTGGACTGTTCAGATCATTTCTGAATAACCTGGAACATATTTTCTATACGTTTAACAGTTGCATGGTCTTACCATACGCAGTTCAGTTCAAATGTTGTTGTTTTTTTTTATTTTACTTTGAACGAAAGCTAATCCCCAGGGAAATCTACATTGGAATAGTTTCAATTGCTTTTGACTCTAAAACACTTTCATTAATATTTTCCACCGATATCAAGATCCCCTGGGAATAAGTCACCAACAATTAGAAAAAACTGCAATTTAGATTAAAATACATAAATTTCAAAATAGGAGGCTTTAATATCAATTAAGTTATCTTCTCATAAGAACTAGCAAAGACCTTTGCGGCATTGTTTGAAATAGAAATAAAAGAGACTTGCTCTTAGTGAAAGACAATAATTTGATAACAGTTACATTGATAACTAATTAACAATTAACATATCAAAAAGCTATAATGAATATGAGCCATGCCATGGGAAAACCAACATAGTGTAGTCTGGTCAGGATCCATGCTGTTCGCTTTCAAAGCCTATTGGAATTAGAGAAACTGTTAGCGAACATCATGGATCCTGACCAGACTGCGCGGATGCGCAGGCTGGTCTGGATCCATGCTGGTCGCAAAGCCATTATGTTGGTTTTCTCATGGCGCGGCTCATATATGTTTTACAGACGCTATCTTTGATCCAAAGGAAGAGATCTGATGCCAATATTACACCGAAAGAGTTATAAGCATGGGAAGTGTAGACTAATTTTGTACTGAAAGTTTATGTTTTGCAAAGCTATTTGAATGGATTTACATTTATTAAGATCAAAATGATATTAATATGATAGGAAATTTATGATAGATTTCTCACGTAGGAAAATTACACGCCGTATAAATGGTATACTTGCAACATGCACACAAAGCTTGAACCCGTAAACAATCATATATTTGCATAATAATAACAAAAAAAATAATAATAATAACATCTTTATTTATAGAAGGTAGCACACGAAGATATAGATCAGTACAAAGTACAAATGATACATCTTGATTTTAAATGTGGCCTTCTGAACAACAACCAAATACAGTTTACACTATCACATAACCTAATTAATATCACATTCATTCTTAGACAAATACCCCTTAAAATAGATATTACCTTTAAGTATCCATTTATAAAATTTCCATTTAGGCAATCAATTAGTGAAATAATATATACATGCATAATTATATTATAATGGCATATTTATAATTCAGCTGATATAAAGAAATTTAAGAGATTCTTTAGGCAGCCAACTGTAAGATATATTTTAAAAGATGTTAGAGAACATGTGGAGCGAATTTCGTTTGGTATTGAATTCCAAACATTTGCACAAAAGTAACAAAAGGGTTGATTTTTTCACCACAATTTGTGCGATGTTTAGATATAACTATGTCATTATGAGCAGTAGATCCTAGAGTGTATGTTTCATTGCTAGAAAAGGTTAAAATTTCAGAGATATATGAAGGTGCTAAATTGTTGCAAGCTTTGTAAATACATGCAGTAGTGAATAGGCTATTTGTTTTTAATAAACTGCTCAAGATAACACGTTTGATTCAAGTCGAACCTATCTTAGCGGCCATTTGTATGAAGTAGTCACTTTCTACAGGAAACTGGGGGTCTACGTGGCCGAGTGGTTAAGGGCGCTATCTTCAATTCACTTGCCCCTCATCGATGTGGATTGGAACCTGACTTGGTTGCAGCGGCCTCCTGTATTGAACAGTCACTTGCCACAAGAAGCCGAGTGGTTTAATGCCGCTGACTTCATATCAGTTGCCTCTCATCGTAGAATTCTTCATGAGTGGAAACCATCCAGCTGGCTTATGGAAGGTTTAGGGGTTCTACCCAGGAGCCCACAAATGATGGAATAATGTCCGAAGAGGCATCTGGAGTCTTTCTCTACCAAGAAAAGCTAGAAAGTCGCCATATGACATAATTGTGTCAGTGTGACGTTAAACCCAACTAAAGCCAAACAAGAAGCAAGTCAGCAAACGTCTAAACTTTACTTGCGTTTTAAATATATCGTAAGCAGCCATCTGCTTTTAGAAACCAGATCGTTGTGCTCCAGTGGCTAGCAGCTTGATTCAGATGTGTCTGCATTTAAATCAAATCAATATTTTTGTTATTTCTTTTCATAAGTTATTTGTTTTTAGTTTAACCGTATACACGAGTATATTGCGAATATCTCGATATTGTAGCTTTAACCAGAATGAATGAAAGTCAGCGTCCTCTCGGAATCGTAGGCCCCTTACTGATTGTATGATTATATTCGAGCCTACCAAACTAAAATAACCAATATCACTATTTTGTATCCAATAACAAAATGTGAAAAATAGACACATGCTCGCAAATGAGTCAATAAAGTTATTCGCATGAAAGTTACGTGGTTACAGAAAAGAGTCTATATAGATTACATACTTGTCCATACTGGAACAAAAAAGTAAGTTTAGCAAGAAATTCATAATACGTTTTTAACTGGAATTTCCAAATTCTACTGAATCTCAATGTGTTGGTTGCATTGTTTCGATAACACTGAAACTGAAACTGAAACTGGTTTATTTGCTTAAACGCCTATTTCTACATTTAAAACATATTCAATGGCGTTTTACAATACAAGTTGAAATAAAATATTAAATATAAATTATTTTAAATAAGATTAATTAAAACGAATCAAAATAGCAACTATTAATTTAAAGTCAATGATAATACTATATTTTAAAATATTACTAACATACAATTATCACAAACAAACATTAAATTTCTATCACTGTCACCAGCATCATTGTTTAAAACTCAGTCAAAACTTAGAATAATGCAAAGTAGTCTCTGAAGAAATGCGTTTTCAACCTTTTCCTAAAGCAGTCAATTGAAGAACTTTGTCTGATGTTCAACGGCAAATTGTTCCACGACTTTGGCCCTATAGTACTAAAGCTTCTATCACTAAACGTTTTTCGCTTGTTGAAAGGGACGATGTAACAGTCAACTGATGACTCCGAGGATCTGAGGGAGCGCTGGGGGATTTTCGGTGTTAAGAGTTCAATCAAATATGCAGGCGCATTTCCAACATGGCAATTGAACATGTACGTCAAGATCTTAAAGTTTATTCTGGCTTTGATCGGCAGCCAGTGCAAATCGTAGAGTGCCTGCTTAGAACTGTCTCTTCTTCTACGATTCAGAACTAACTTCGCACACATATTTTGAATGCGTTGCAGTTTTGCAATGTCACAATCAGAAATACCGTATAAAATAACATTACAGTAGTCTAAATGCGAAATAACCAGCGATAGCACTAAGGTTTCAGTTGCATCCTGAGTCAAATATTTGCGAATGTTTTTGATTCGGAAAAAATTCAACATTGCCGTTCTACACTTTATTTTTATATGCTCTTTGAAAGTTAAAGTTTCGTCCAAATAGGCCCCCAAATATCTGATGTTACTCTGTCTCTTGATTTTATCACCACAAATATCTATCTCGTGAATGTTTAACTTATTCAACTGAGGGGCCATTCCAAAGGCAATATGTTCAGTTTTTGAGGAATTCATTTTTAGTTTGTTACTGTTCATCCACTCATTTGAATCTGTAGCAAACTCCTCTAGTTCACCAATGGATTTAGCCTCGATGGATGGTTCGGGCTTAAAACGTGTGCTTGCGGTGTGGTCGTCGGCAAAGCCAAAGACGGAAATGGACGGGGGAACAATGTCAAAAATCGTTCCTGCGTACGTGAGATAGAGCCACGGCCCTAAACAGCTTCCCTGGGGGACACTACACGTAAGCTCACGTGCTGATGACACTGTTTGATTCACACTCACGCGGCAGCTCCGTGGCCTCAGATATGAGTTCAACCAGTCCAATGCAACACCAGAGACAACACATGTTGATACTGTTTCATGGATACCTTCAGAAATATTCCTGTGTTTTCAAAAAAAAAAAAGAAAAAAGATTTACTCCGAAATTTGATAGTTCGAACTTTATTTAGAGTTTACTTGAGTATATGCCAGCACGTTGCTATCTCTTGTTCTTGAAAAAAAAGGAACATTTTTTTACGCGAGGCCCTACAAATCGCTAAAATTAATCCTCGTGTAAATATTCACCATTAGTATAATTCGAATCAAACTAGAATACCATTTTTACAATTTCGCGAAAATTAAACCTCGCCAACATACTTTAAATTTCAAATTCGCGAAATTTTGACACAGTGAAAATATGTGCTTTTACAGTACCCGACTAAACATAATATTATGACATCATTTACGATGTTTCAGAAGATAGATAAACATGCTACTTTAGGTGAATGATCATTAAAAAGCATTTTCGAAATACCTTGGATATACTATCTGTAAATTTTTATCATGATACTCAGTTAAATAGAGACTTTGATTATATTTTAATTTTAACAGGGTTAGCTAACCCGTAGGGAAATCCGCATTTGAATTAATTTCGATTTCTGTGACTCTGAAACAATTTTCATTTATATTTTTCATTGAAACCGAATTCCTCCGAGATATTTTCTGTAACCAGACTGCAATGGAAATTAAAATTTAAACATTTTAAATAGAATATCAAATTAGCTTTCACCACATAAAAAGTTGTTACAGGCAATTTCTGTTTGTTAGTAAGAAAAACACAGTTTGGTGCTGCATGATGATTACATTATTTTGAATGAGCAATGATAGTACCAATGATAAAAAGATAATAATAACAAAATTATCATTATTAATAATGATAATAGTATAATGTTTAATAGTTTCCTACAAGTATACGTACAAAAACGAAATTGCAAACTCTAAAATCATAGGTAGTTTCATCTCAAGTCATGGTCGAACTTCAACTAATATTAGGAGTTAAGTTTATTTGTCAGAAGTAGGTTTCCTGAAAAGAGTCCCTGCTCTGACAAGAAATGTTGCTAAATATGATGAAAACACATATTTCCGCCCGGTTAATATTCCTTATTTTTTATATCGACGCCTCAGAATTAGAAGGATATAAGCGGAAAATCATAGTTTTTAGCAAAACCAAAAAAAAAACAAAAAAAAAACAAACTCTATAACAGATACGCCCTTCTAATTCTATAGAAATAACAGAAAGGCGTAAGTGGACCCTTCTTGTACTACATTTAAATGCAGATACGCCCTTCTATTAGTATGATTCTGAAAAACTTTTTATTATTGGTGACTTTGGTCAACACAGCAGTTTGTAGCAAAAACAAAATTTAACTTATTACACCCTTATTCATGTGATACGCAGACCGTATTCAGCTCTTTCTTTAATTTGATATATGTTGGTATTTGAACAGGTTTTTATCATATTTATTAAACTTACTTCTCATTTTGAGATATATCAATATTCTTGCTAAATATACTGAGCCAAAGTTGCTTTGTCTACATTTCACTCAGCGTAGCACAATCAACAGAGTGAAAGAAATTGACACTCTCGTCCAATCAGGCAGAGTGTTGCATAAATCTTCCATTTTGATAAATTATCTATAATGCGTTATCAAGTAGTTTGATTTGCAAACTGAAGTCACGTGGCATAGGTAACGAAAACGAATTTAGACGGCGTTGCCGAAAAAAAAAATGTGTAGAAAGTTGTACACCTCCAACTTTAATTTTAACAAAATGTTTTGCTCTTTATTAAGGAAATATGTTGGCTGATTATCGAACGAATGCTATAACGGCCATCCTTTGGACTATCATTTCTTTAACAATACTAAACAGGGTATAAATTGTATCGATTTGAATTTGTTACCTTCATGATGTATGTTCGCATTTTAAATTAACAGCAGGTTTTATGTTCAGGAAAATATGGGCGACTTGAAACGTGATGACCAGAAGAAATTGTCAAAACATGCCGACGTGGACTCAGGTTTTGCCTGGATTGTCTTATTAGGTAATTAATTACATTTTAATTTTCACTTTTATATAACACATGCATAAAAAAGATTTTGAACATGTTATTAACGCATTTATAAACTTATTATGACTTATGTACAGAAACTTCCCGGAATCCGGCTTTGAAATTGAACTAGTTGCAAAATATTATATTTCAAAATATGTTAAGATGCAAGTTTATAGGCAACAGTCTGACTAATGTCACCAACTACTATGTTATGACGGACACAGTCTTGAATACATTGATAAAAAGATTATATTACAGTGTAATGTATACGTAAAGGACCTCTCTCTCTCTCTCTATCTCTCTCTCAGTTTTGAGGGGATTTCTGTCGCTCAGTCCGTGTTGTCCGATTGCTATGTGTCTGTACTAGTAGAGGATGAAAGCACTATAAGTGATTGCCTTGCGCCGTTAGACGTGTTAATCTAGAAACTGACGCTATGTAAACGTTTTCTTTTGAAATTGAACGCCGTAGCAGAAATTTGTTGATTCTTTGTTTCATTAAATGATGTTAAAGTTGATAAATTTACATTGTAGTGTTTAAGCATTTGTATTTATTGACACTTTCAAATTGTAAACCTGAAGATTTTCGTGCAATTTTCTTTTCCTGAGAGAGAGAAGCAATGAAATCATAAATATTTTTTTTCTGAGCAAAGTATCAAAATAATACTTTTGAGGTTGTAAGTTGTAAATGAATAAAAACTTCTCTTTCTTTATTGAGGTTGTAAGTTGTAAATGAACAAAAAACTTCTCTTTCTTTATTGAGGTTGTAAGTTGTAAATGAATAAAAACTTCTCTTTCTTTATTGAGGTTGTAAGTTGTAAATGAACAAAAAACTTCTCTTTCTTTATTGAGGTTGTAAGTTGTAAATGAATAAAAACTTCTCTTTCTTTATTGAGGTTGTAAGTTGTAAATGAACAAAAAACTTCTCTTTCTTTATTGAGGTTGTAAGTTGTAAATGAATAAAAACTTCTCTTTCTTTATTGAGGTTGTAAGTTGTAAATGAACAAAAAACTTCTCTTTCTTTATTGAGGTTGTAAGTTGTAAATGAATAAAAACTTCTCTTTCTTTATTGAGGTTGTAAGTTGTAAATGAATAAAAACTTCTCTTTCTTTATTGAGGTTGTAAGTTGTAAATGAATAAAAAACTTCTCTTTCTTTATTGAGGTTGTAAGTTGTAAATGAATAAAAACTTCTCTTTCTTTATGCTGGCTACCCTCGTATAGGGTGTTTGGTGATGTATATGTTCGTTGTTGGAAGTGTCAAGGCGTATGGAGTGCTCTATACAGAGATGGTCGATTATTACTCTTCCGGATCCGGAAATACAGCTTGGATCGGCAGTATAGCCAGAACACTTTATTTTGGTCTTGGTATGTATTTCACATTATTCAAACGTGTTAATTATATAAACAAGTGTGTATTAGCGAGCGAGAAGCACAATTCCAAAATAACTTGTCGTTTTAGCCTATTACCATATTTGAGGTAAAAAGGCCCCTTGCAAAAACAGTGAGTGGCAGCTTGATAATTCAGGAAAATATAATCCATATTTTGTGTGTTTTTATACTATGTCTTGCAATATTTAGTTTTAAGAATCAATTTAAGATAACAGAATTAATGTCATGTTTTGCACATGCAATTACAAAGCAGTTTCAAAGTGTAATTAAAGAACATATTTTACTATATATCGATTGGTGTAATCTTTTCACTCTAAATACACGCCTTGCCCAGGGACCTTACTGCTATGAAAGGTGTACACTTTAAATCTCTTATAGATATGTATTAGAGTTTCAAACAAGGAAAATAATTCTAGACTCAGTTTGATTGATTCTGTTGATGAGTGATAATGAATTGTGCAACATCCCTCGCTTCGCTTAGAACCGGCTTAAGCAAATCTCCTTATTCATGATAAAGCTAAATGGACTCAATGATTCACAAGGATCAGAAAATATAACAACACTTAGTTCAAGTATGGTGACACATATTTCAATCGCACAATGGCATTTAAAAACTTCCATCTAAGAAGTAGGCTTTTATTTCTTACATAATTCGATAGATTGTATGACAAATGTTTTCAGTAAACAGACCATAAATTTAACCTTTTCAGGTGATTAAATGGTAGCACTCGTAAAGCCAAAATATAATAGCCTGTTATGCTGTAGTTTCGATCCCCTAAACACTTCCTTCTGCGCATGCGCATTAACAAAGACATGTGCGAGGGTCAAAATTAGGTCAAAGTATATTTTGGGCATTCCTCCAAAGATATAAACATCTTAAAACACAAAGAAATGTAAAATATATAAATTATGCACACATAAAACCAACCATGTCATCGGTCTGAATCACTAAAAAGCTTTCTTGTTAATTCGCACCCTCTGAATGCATATGTGTAGAAAGTCTTGTTTAATGTGAAAAAATAGTATTTACCGCACAGTTCACTTTGTTCATTCCACCCTGAAGCCACTTGTATGTAGAATTGTAAAATAACGATGTACAAACTGGAAAGTGTAACTTTTTAAAAACACATGTCAACTGGATGATTAGTTTCTGGACGAAGAAATTAGTTTTAGGCACTGCAGCCTTATTTCGTTTGACCTTCTATAAGACACCAATTAGTTGGTTGAAAAATCAAAAATACTGGCATTATGCTACAAAATGTATTATTAAATAAGATTCAAAGCAAAATCAAGAAATTTAGAGTCAAAAGAGCAGGTGCGCGGACATGACCCAACAACCCGCGAAATCGTCAGCCGCTCGCCTCATTTTGCATTAAAAATGGCGGACCAGTAAGTATGAATTTAACGGTAAAATACGGGGTTTTTGAAAGGGAAGCAACTACCGGCTGAAAAATCAATACACACCTTCAAGAGTCCGGTGGCGTAGAAGAAAGTTTAGCGAAAATTAAATGGAAACTACAACGATTTAATGGCAAATAATCGGGAATTTAGATGAAATTAAGGTCGAATATATACTGTGGCAACCATTTGTTTGATGATTTATCTGCTTTTTGCGCATATTGAGTGATAAATTCGCGTTTTACGCTTAGGTAAATCATCGACGTATCGAACGTAACCGGTACTTTACTGATGTCAGATGCGTCTCGTGCGTTATTTCGGAAAATGCTAAGGGATCGAAACCACAGGAAGGGTCGAATTGACAAGAAGCAGGCATACATCTAAATCACTGAAAGCTACTCATATAGTCCACATTTTAGCACAACGACATGAGCGTGTTTCTAGAAACCGGACACATTCTCTGAATGGTTAAAAATGTATTTAAAGATGTCTGAATGCTCGCGTGTTTTGTAAAGGAATAACTATGTAAAATATATTGAAGAAACCGGAATGTATCTGAGAGAAAAACATCATTTGAGCCATGCCATGAGAAAACCAACATTGGGTTTGCGACCAGCATGGAACCAGACCAGCCTGCGCATCCTCGCAGTCTGGTCAGGATCCATGCTGTTCGATTTCAAAGCATATTACAATAAGAGAAACTGTTAGCGAACATCATAGATCCTGACCAGACTGCGCGGATGCGCAGGCTTGTCTGGATCCATGCTGGTCGCAAAGCCAGTATGTTGGTTTACTCATGGCGCGGCTCATTTAGGCTTGACGGTCTCAAGATTCTCATTTTTTTCTTTTAGACTGTATACGATATTCTATAATCCATTATTCCAGGTCCGGTAGCAAATCTTCTTTGCAAGTTCTACACGTTCCGGCGTGTAGCTTTTACAGGGGGAATTCTGGTAGGACTTGGTCATTTCCTGTCGGGATTCGTAACAGAGATGGAATTCATGTACTTGACTTTCCTGATGATTGGTTTGTAACACCACCTTTCTGTTCCTTTACCTCTTTGTTCCAGTGGACATCATGGTCGAGTGGTTCATGTCTCTGACTTCGAGGCACTTGCTCTTCACCGATATGGGTTTGGCACAGATACGTCAAGTCGGTGAAGTGATTCTATCAAGCTGCCGGCAAAGCCTAAAATGACACTCGGACAACCAGCCAAAGCTGGAAAAGTCGCCAAAGGATCTTATTTGTGTCGGTGCGACTCTAATATCCAATAGAAACAAATAAAAAAAGCTCTCTGTACACATACAAAGCCGGAGTTCAATAATTTATCACGTTTATTTATATCAGATTTAAAGTTATCATTAACTTATATAACGTGAATTATCATTTATCTTACTAAACTTACATCGTTCGGACATGTTACTGTATTGTCATATGAATTGTTTCATTAAAAACGTAATCTTTGTTTGAAGTAACATTACTTTTGGGCTTTACATAACTGATGTAGTGATGCACTTGCTACTGTCAATTCCATTTTAAAGAAAATGAAATCTAAGGTGGTCATCTCACAGTGTATTTAAACCACGCAGGGAATATTTAAGGTCTAGTATATTCATGTCACATTCTTATAATGTTGTAATTCTATGCAATTAACTTTTATAAAAAGCTTAAAATAGGGATATTTCTTATTTGCAGGAATTGGATACGGGTTAACATTTGCACCTTGTTCGACAATTATAAGTTACTATTTCGATAAACGCCGTGCATTAGCAAATGGTATAATGGTATCTGGAAGTGGTGTTGGAGCAATGGCTCTACCATTCCTTTATAAGTATGTATATTTAAAGATAGAATATGTGTAATTGTCCTTTCTACGCCACCATAAAATATCAGAACATAGAGCATAAAGACTCTGTGGCACAGCTGGTTCGAGGGAATCAACAGCATGTTCCACCAGCGATTTGTAAATTACTTTTTCACCTCATTTATATTGATCTTGAAAGAAGATTAGTTTTGCTTCAATATAGTTACTCTAAACGGCGTTTGCAAGTTAAATTGTCGGATGTATAAAGCTTTAATTTATATTCTGACAGACAGAAAGCACTAAAATTGACCTAATCAGTCAATAACATACATTTATTTTATACCTATATATAAAAATTCTGTAAAAAATCGGCTTGTATTTCACAATTAAATATGAACAAACAGAGAAAAATTCCGTATTGTACCTTTTAAATTCCGTATTGTACCTTTCGTATTGTATGCTGTCGGACTCTTTGCATTAATATGCATGACCCGACACATTTCTATAAATAGCGCTCATAAAAAATTCACTAAGTTTCATTTAATATCGATAAACACTGAAGATTTCGTTGAAGAACAAAAGAACAAAACAAGAATCAAAATGGTAAAGGTATATAATAAAAGAGTCATGATAACAGTAGCTAGATCTGGGACTTTGTATTCGGCTCTCGTGGATTTTGCAAGGTCGGATAACACTCGGCGCTTGCGCGCCTCATGAGATCTGATCTGGCAAAATCCACTCGAGCCGAATACTGCATTCCAGATGAAGCTACTGTTATAATAACCCTATTATCTACGTCTTCAGGTACCTCACTGAGCAGTACGGTCTGAGCGGAGCATTTTGGATAATTGGCGCCACTTTTGCTAACATATGTGTAGCAGCTTGTACGTTCCGCCAACCAAGATATTTGGTTGAGGAACAGAGAAAGAGGGAGCATGCACGTGGAAATGCAAGCAATGAATCTAGAATCAATGATGGTCGATCCTCATGTGAAAAGAGTCATGAAAATACTGTTCAAAAGGCTAACAAAAGACCTTGCGCTGCATTAGATCTGCGAATTTCTCTTTTTAAAAATGCATTGTTCACTCTTTACGTTATATCGTTCATGTGTTGTGCATTTGGATATACTGGCAGTTTCATTCTCATCCCTGCCAATGTAAAGGCACTTGGGTATGACAAAACGTATGTGGCACTTAGTGTAACAATATTTGGTGGCGTGGAAGTTGTTGCTAGAATACTGATTAGATTGCTTGCAGATTATACCGTTATTAAGCGTAAACACATTTACGCAGTTAGTATGTTAATTGGTGGGGCGTTTTCTCTGTCAGCTCCATTATTTAAAAGTTTTACTTTCATGGCTGTATATGCAACAGCTTCAGCTATGTTTCCGGGGTCATACTTTAGCTTAATTTCAGTACTGACAATAGATGTTGTGGGTTTAGAAAATTTTGCAGCTGCATTTGGATTACTTACATTTTGTCTAGCATTTGGCTCGCTTCCAAGTCAGCCTATCATTGGTAAGTATCAGTAATCTAAGGGAAGGACACATAAAAAAGGCTCTATCAGCATTCATTTACACATGCGCCTGTAGTTGTAGTACCACTCAATTTGGGCAGTTGATATGAAATTGAATACTGAACTTTAAAGTTTAAAGTAGCGTTACTACTTTATTAATATGGAAGCTGTAGCATGTTTTCTCAAAATACCACAAAATGCAAAAGTACAGTTGAGTAAAAATTTACATTTCAGGCTGGTTGTACGACTTGAACGGAAACTGGCATTTATCTTTCATTCTGACTGGCTGTATGTACATTTTGGCCGGAGTCATTATACTACTGGAACCTATCGTCGTCCGATGTTGCTCCAAAACAGACAATAAAACCCCAAGTTTGACTGAGAACCAACAACAAGATGATGGCAGAGCAACAGAAGATGAGTGCAAAGATGACGTGGAATCAAATGACACTAGTTTCACACATCTATAAATACAATGACTTGTATCTTCGTGTTCTTTTACTTTTTTTATTCTATTTTAGTCGCATTGACAAGTTTAATAAATGTATTTAAAATGAGTATACTAAACAATTCGGAAGTAAACAGAAAACAGTATTGTTTGTTCTATAAAATTTATCGGAACTGATTTTTATTTCAAAGTTGTGATCACATGGATACATGCAAAGACTGATGTCAAGTATGGAAGCCTGCGTGAAGACAAAACAGTACAATTAAACGTCGAATAAATAAAAATGTCGGATGTGAAAATAAGAGTAGGAAGAAAGGCGGGATAGGATAGATTATAACTTTCTACATTCAAGCAGAAAACTAAGTGCCTAGTATCAGAAATTATAACATAGGCATTTATGCACACACTTTTCTACAGAAGCTTTGCGATGCAAATAAAATAAGTATAGCTTATTTTACACTTATAACCAACGACATTATAACCCCAATGTAAATTTAAATTTACGTGAAGGTACATTATCATTTTATTCATTTATCTGGTTATTTTCCCTAAATAATTCATTTTGCATACTCCTGCAACTGTTTTTATGCTATTATCTGTTTCAGATACCAAACATCTGTTGAATGCGTAAGTTTAAGGAAACATTTCCGATTTCAAAACAAAACAATAACAAGTACTAAGGGCACTGACCTCCAGATTTTGGCTAAAATGACCTTTCTTTAAAATTGAAGTTTGGTCATATTATGAACATTAGAATATGAGTTTTTGTTTCTAAGCTATTTTAAGATTTCTTGTCCGATCAATAACAATGCCATCCATAAAGGGATTTAATATAACTCGGATGAAGCATCCTGTCTCGCGCAAAACTCGAGGTCAACATGAGATTTGTTTCCTTTTTCCTCTCCACTCCATAACTCAATGGATTTTAATATTACTTGAAACAAATACTGCACGCAGTATGTTATTCGCAGCACCCATACACTTTAGCTCAAAAGAGAAGGTCACAATTAGTGGTCAATGAGTTTAATCCCTTGTTTCAAGGTCAAGGTAATATTTTTTGGTCAACTATGTCTGATATGTTCCTCCTATACTGCCCAGTCATGGACTTCAGCACATGTCTAGAACTATTTATTTCAAAGCATAAATCTTAATAAATTCGCCTATTTCATATATGCAACCGTGTGGGTTTTAGCAGTTGAAAGTTCAATGTATATTTCATTCGTTCGAGGAAGAATATAAAGTATATCAAAAATAGTGCCGAGAAAAATGAGAAAAACAATCATTTTCTTTGTAAATATATCTACATTTAATCATCAAGAAGTGTTCACTGTCATTATTTTCGGCTACGGCAGTATCAATAGATCCTTCCATTTTACAGTGTCTAAGTACACCATCTAACAAAGCACAACGGTTAACCTTCATACAAAACATGACATTCATTTGCCAAAACTAATTAATCTAGCATACGGCAAGTAACTGTGGTGATATGCATATAATGGACTTTTATGAGACTCAAATATCTTCTCTGCCAACTTATGAAGCAGTTTATTTCCAATGTATTATGCTAAGCAACTCTTGCTGTTATTGTCAAATAGGAGTTAAAGGCCACTCTCCCTTTATATATAGGAGTTAAAGGCCACTCTCCCTTTATATATAGGAGTTAAAGGCCACTCTCCCTTTATATATAGGAGTTAAAGGCCACTCTCCCTTTATACATATAGGAGTTATAGGCCTTTGTCCATTTACATATAGGAGGTAAAGGCCATTCTCCTATTACATATTGGAGTTAAATGGCCACTCTCATTTAACAATCACATAAAAAGTCATTGACGCTTTGTGCTTTCTCATTCAAAAGTCCTGTATGTTTGATACAAAATATAATCTAAAGTCAACCAAGTGTATCAAGTGTGTAGCGGTTTGGAGAACAAATAACGGTTGGAATCGCACTAAATTCGCATTATCTGTTGAAAAAAAAACTAGATTTGACCACAGTTATCTCCTTCACTGATTTCTGGGATATTAGGAATTTTTTTTAAAGATTTTAACACGTTTGTATGAAAACAGACTTTCGAGACAAAAATAACTATAAAATGCATTTTAGGAGATCATACATATATATCCTTTCCGTAGCCGTAGCATATTAAAACGTATTAGCTTCTGATGGCCCTTTCAACCTTCCGTACAATCAACATTTATTACACGAAATTCATTTTGAGAATATTTTTGAAATATAGGTCTGCAGCTTTCAAATACGTAAATATCTGATATCCAAGTTCCAAAAATCTCCATTTACCCATGCTCCGTTACGGACTCCTGTAGGGTTTGTGTTTTTTTTATCTATACCTGCCTAGATTGTATAACAATATGCCGGCCTTCCTACGGATATCAGATTGGCCTTGTATATGGATGGCATTAAGATATATTCATTTAGAGTAAGAAATTGCTTGCACCTATATAAGGTTTCAATGGTATCATGCAAAAAGTTGCTTTATATAAACGCATGTATGACATTTTTGCACATTTTATATAGAAAATAGAAGGGAAAAATGGCGAAATGATGGCATCATAAATCGTGTTGTGGGTAAATCGAAATTAAACATTAAATTTATTTAAAAGCAAATATCATTAAAATTATTTTTGATGAATCAAATGTTGAAATTGGATAAACGTCTTGCACCTAAGGATTCTCATATTTATTATTTGTGTTATTATGTAAAATGTAAGAATCTTAAAGTGACTGTATAAATTGTAATTGTTATAGTATTATCATGACAAAGACTCTTTTGGAATATGACCATCTAGTGATATGCAAATACTGTAAATAAGGTATTTTACATTTAAGACATCAGAACGTCGATTCGGCCGCCGGCGCGTCGCTGTGGTTATCAAATAGCTTCTTACAATTGCAAGCGGACATTTAACAGGCTGTACTCGTGTTTTTATTGTGCCTTGGTATATGAGCGTTTGTGAGTTGATGTGTCTGTCCATCCTTGTCTGGACGCGCAAACAAGTACCTCTTGTGTTCGTTGGTTCTAGGGTCCAATATCATGATAGATCTAGTCAGGACCTAATTTAGGCATGCTTGTAGCAATTATCTTTTATTTTGCAAAACTTTGTACTGCAACACTGCTGTGTGCCGCACGCAGAACTCTGTAAAAATAAACGTGTATTTTAGGTAAAATATTATATGTCAGATATTATCTAGAATGCATGCATAGAGCCATTGTTTTATTTAGCAAACTGTCTGCCTCTGAAATCAAAAGGGCAAGTTCAAGGTGTCTTAGTACATTTAGATTGTACCCTTTTTATTATAGATAATTAGCCACGAAGTTAACATGTGTTGTGGAGGGACTCACCCAGTTATATAAAAAATCAAGGCCGGCTTGTAAATTTAGTCTGAATAGTCCAACGTCCTCTTGACTACCGAACTGTTTTGGTGTTATGCCTTGTAAAACAAATACAGTTTTTAGCAGAGTTGATATTTTAGTTATCAAAATTTTAATAATTGAGCACCTAATATTCGTGAACTTTTATTATGACGGTTGCGTAAGAGAATAAATATTTCATGGGTACTTGGACATTCTCTGGTTTCAAACCTAGATTCAGTCACATTGTTTCATCTTACAATTACACCGTAGATAATCAGTCATGAACTTAACATGTGCCATGAAGAGACATTAACAGGTTTATCATAATAATCAAGAAGTATTAAAGACCAAGTTTCTTCTGTGTCACAAGGTTTCATGTTACAAATACACTGTAGATAATCAGCAATGAAGTTAACATGTGCCGTAAAGAGACGTTGCCATGAGGTATTAAGGCCAATGTCCTTCTGTAGCTTAATTTGTATTTGTATTATTGTCTGCTTACCTATGATCAGAACTGTTTTCATCTTTAGCCTAGCAAATTATCTTCAGCTGATGGGTTTAACGTCGCATCGACAAAATTTTAGGTCATATGGTGACTTTCAAGCTTTTGATGGTGGAGGAAGACCCCAGGTGTCTCTCCGTGCATTATTTCACAAGCGGGCACCTGGGTAGAACTACCGACATTTCGTAAGCCAGCTGGATTGCTTCCTCACATGAATAAAGCAACACCCCGAGTTAGGCTCGATCCCACGTCGATGAGGGGCAAGTGATTTGTAGTCAACGATCTTAAACACTCGGTCACGGAGGTCCCGCCTTGCAAATTAGCATAATACAGTAATAAACTACATTTACAATACATTTTCTGCAGATTTAAGTGATTCAAGAGACATTTTTATGTCAAAGCAGTTCTTACCTTGTCCATTCGATTTGTATTTATATCTTTTATCTATTTAACAAATAAATATATGGCATCAGTAATAGATGAATGCAAATAAGATCTATTCACAGTTAATCTAAAGAAGTATTAATTGAAATGCATTGTTAATCTACTGAATTATCAAATATTAAAATGACATTTGGCAGATTTTAAATAAAAACCGTTTCATAATTGGTTTGATCGAGAACGGAGACATATTAAGTGACAAGAGGATCGCATGCGTAAAGTACGAATATAAGACCCGATATCAAGTAATACAATAAAATGCATACCGCATTTGCATAATATAAACAAAGAACAAAGGCTCCAAATTATGAAATTCGGTTGTTTAATACTATGCAATCACGCTCATCTTAGCTATTTTTAAACACTATTTCGTGTTCATTGTGTTTTTCAGATCAATAAATCGACAACAAAATTAATGAAATGTTAATTGTGGAAGGAATACAGGAGGATTCACAAGATTAAAAGGTTTGTTTTGTGTTACACAAATTTACTTGCCTCTATTTAATATATCCACTAAATAGGTCCGAATTAAGTTTAATATTCCTACAAAAATGTCACTTACATAATAATATTATATTGCTAGCAAAAATGAGCATTCTGGGGATGTGATGTGACTACAATAATTGCTGTTCTCAAATCATTTTATCCATTCGAAAAAGATACCTTATCCGGATTCAAAATGACATTTTAGCCAGATGTGTTACATATATCCATTGCAAATAAATAAGATTGCAAAAACTTTTAGCAGGTAGTGCAGAAGATTAGGCACTGATCAACCTTTCCGACAAAGGTCTTTCACCCATGGATATAGTCTTTATATCACAAGGTCTGAAGGGGTGTCATAATGATTATACGTAACCCATGACAACGAGAAAGAAAATATTACTGAAGTATGACCTTGTGTACATATCGTACCCGACCCCTAATTATAGTATGAAACATGATCGTGAAGAGGAAAATACTAACCATTGCCAGTCGCCCATTGAAAGTAAAGATTTTTTTTCACGTTTAAACTCAATTCATAGCATTCATAAGTCGAACTCCGCGTTTCTAGCGATAAATTGGCGATGGAAATAGGTTAGCACTTGTGCCTGCTTACTATTCGTACCTGTACGGAATGCTACAACATGCACAAAAGGTCATATTTTAACCATATTTTCTCTGGTCTGGGGCAAGTTCGATTAGAATCTACAACTTTGCAATCGAAATTATAAGCCAACTTTCCTATCGACCACGCCGCTGACCTGATCACACCAAACTGAATTCAAAAGTAAACTTTAACATCACTTTTACACATGAAAACCGATTATTTGGTGACAGAGGGGTATGTTATGAATAAATTGAAACTGAGAGGATTTTCTGTTGGCCATATTCGATAGATTGTGTGTTCAGAAATGAATTGGCCTTTGTGGTTCAGACTTTAAGATACTAGGTATGTGTGCTGTTTATTAAAGTAGCTATGTTTATGAAACAAAAAAAGAAAGCACAAAATTTAATGTTTTATGTGAAAGTGGCCACTCGCAACTGATGATTCGAGAATAATGCACTCGACTTTTTTCTAGTATACCATTTTACACGAATCCCCACATACTCATTGTTTATCCTATCATTATAGTTCAGTGTTTCTTATATTAAAATAACGTGATATTTTGCTTATCGTTTATTTTACAAGCGTAGTTCTAAACACTCTGTTGCTTAAACGGCTGTCAATATTAAATATATTCAATGGCCATCTTTCACTAAAATATTTTATCTTTAGATATTTACTTCAAATGTGTAACTTTTTCATCAAAGGAGCTTTACTAAATATATAAATCAAGTTTGCATTCAGTGCTACATTCATAAATATAATGTCATTTAGTAACACTTGAGCAAGAGCAGGCAGATTTTTGGTGGTAGTACACATTTATACTGTGTTACCTATACATGTATACAAGGTAATGTATACTATTTTAAAACTAATGCATAGTATAGAGATGGTACCTAAGGCTACGTATGCAACGACAACAACAACAGATCAAGTGCAAAACTGAAGTGCATATCGCTTATCTAACACTAGCAATATTTCAACATAGCCCCGTGCAGTAAATACGGGAACTTTTGACGGCGACGTCGGCTTCGTTGCTTTGGTGGATTAGCTAAAGAAAGGCAATTGTCAATTCTTTTTAACTAACTCAACCATTTTATTTATACTAAAGAACGTCAGCAATATATTAACAGATGTTTCTGTAACGACAGATTCCGCAAGGTAAATGCGTTTCCACACGCCTCGGTCAATATGCAAATTAGGTACATTTGTAAACACAAGGCGAGTGTCATAAAAGTGAACTAACTTCTTTCGGCACAGTTTTTGGTATGATTTTGGTGCGACCACCAGATAGAATATACATTTTTATATTTCTCTGTTTTTAACTCGTACATTATGAGGCTTTGATTATTCTTGGCAAACAAATTTTGTAAAATGTTGAGGGATTCGATGTCGTAAAATTCATATAGTCTGTTTATATTTTTCTCACGAATAATGTTTTCTTTTCTATGATCATACCATACCTGTAAATTATCGGCAGTAATAAATAAAACAAATTGTCTTTGAATTAGTTTGATTGAAAATGAAAGATAATGCTCAACTTTTTAGTTTGAATGACTATTCATAGATCTTGAAGTAAACTATATATATTTTGGGAAACACATCCGAATCTATGCATACTTTATTCAGATAACTAAATAGTCCTAGAAGAGTTATCTTTCACTGGCTTCGCATTTCCAAGTAGGACCAGATTTGGATTAAATATTGCCTTTCAGCATGAAAAATGAAATTTGAAAGTTAAACCATTATATAATTATTGAGGTACTCTGGTATTAAGTTTTCAACAGAAAGTAATATCAGATGCAAATTCAATTTTTAGGTACCATCTCTACATAATACTGTTGATATATATAAATTCTATGATTTTATGTTGAAGTAATTGTTCATGTTTTTAAATATGAACTTTCAAATTGGATCTAAAAACTTTCAATATTTGACTGTAAAAGTCATTTAATAAAACTATCGAAAAAAAAAAAAAAATAAATAAATAAATAAAAACAATGAAAAATTGTGAGGTACGAAATAATGAAGTTCACGATAATATATTTCATGATTTAAAAGTTTTATAGAAATATTATTTCTTTACCAGTAATAAACAGGATGTTAGTAATTCCTTTTAAGATACATGTATTACATTTACAATAAATATATAACAGGTTTTATATTCAGAAAACTATGAGCGACCGGAAACGTGGTGAACAAAGGAAGTGTCATGATGTTGACTCAGGCTTTGCCTGGAATATCTTAATAGGTTAGCAATTATAATTATTACAGTTTGATTTTCACTGTTATGTAATACGTATATAAAATTATGTGCATAAACTTTCCCGTATCCAGTTTTGAAATTGAATAAGATGCAAGGTATTTAATTTCATAATATATTAAAATGCTAGCTAATAGTCGTCCTTAGACGTGTTTTGATAGTTCATATTAAGATAAACACATTCTTTAATAAATCAATGAAACAATTTCATATTGCAGTGTTTTGTATGTATGCCAACAAAACAGATTCGTAGTAAGTATTCTATTGAAATTGTATACCTCAGTAAAATTTATAAAATGTCAAACTTTGGACCAAGTTCACTTAAGCCTTATATGGCCTATGCAATTTTGAAAATTTTCAGATTGGCTATAATTTGAAAAGCTATGTATTGTTTGCCACAAGACTGTTTATTTACTATAAGGAATTTAGTTTTTTTTTAAATACATTTATTATTTTGTTTAAAACATGTCACTGAATACTGCTGAAATCGCAGAATTTTTGGAAAACGGCCATTTTTTACCATATTTAGATCATATGGGAATGGTTTTAGTAGTGAGCACACTCAAGGACCACAAAAATATTTTGACCATAGGTCCAGCTTATTTTACAGAATTTATGGTAATTTTTTTATTGTGGTCGACAGCTGTGCTCACAGCGAAATTTTCAGATATGTTTAAAAATTCGGTTAAAAACTGAAGGTTTCCCGTACCCATAATGTTAAAAGTATTTTCAGTTATGTTTGATATTTTCTTCTATAATGAATATATTGTAAAATATTTTGTGCAGTTTGAAAAACAATACTTCTTGATGAAAGTAAACATGATATTTACTCAATTTAGAGACTTCCTGTTTTTAGGCCATTTTGGTGCAAAAGTGAACCTTCTCCTTTATCAGTGTTTAAACATTTGTATTAATTAAACACTTTCAACTTGCAAACCTGAAGAATTTCATGCAAAAGAGATTTTCCTGACATACGCTTGCTAAGAAACCTTAGAACAAGTAGCGTATTATTGAAATTGTAAGTTGCAAATGAATTACAAAAACTTCTCTCTCTCTTTGTATTGGCTACCTTCGTAAAGGGTATTTTGTGATGTATACATATGTTTGTTGTTGGAAGTGTCAAGGCGTTTGGAGTGTTATTGAAATTGTAAGTTGCAAATGAATTACGAAAACTTCTCTCGCTTTGTATTGGCTACCTTCGTAAAGGATGTTTTGTGATGTATATATGTTCGTTGTTGGAAGTGTCAAGGCGTATGGTGTGCTTTATACAGAGATGGTGGATTATTACTCTTCCGGATCCGGAAATACAGCTCGGATTGGCAGTATAGCCAGAACACTTTATTTTGGTCTTGGTATGTATTTCACATAGTTCTTATTTTTCGTTTATTATTTTAACAAGTTTATTTTAGCGAGAATTACAGTTTCAATATAAGTTGTCGTTTAAGCCAATTAGCATATTTTGGCGAAAATGGCCCTCGCAAACGGCATATAATAAGTGGCAGCTTAATAACTGAGGAAAATAGTATTCTATATTTATGTTGTTTATACTTTCAACATTTAGTTTAAAGAACCCATTTAAGAATACAGAATTGATGTCATGTTTTGCATATGCAATAACAAAACAGTTTCATAGTGTATATGAAGAACATATTTTACTTAATATCTATTTGTACAATTTTCTTCTCTCTAAATACATGCCTTGCCAAGGGACCTAATTCCTACGAGGGATGACCGCTTTAAATTAAACACTTCAAATCCCCAAAAGGCATGCATGAGAATTTGAAACAAGCTAAATAATACCAGACTCGGTTCCACTGATTCTGTTCATGATTGGTAATGAACTGTGCAACAACCGCCGCTCCTACAAAAGGTGGAAGGCCACATCCCCACGGCGGCCATGTCGTTTGGCGAATCGAAGAATTTGGACTTTTTTTCATACAAACAAGATTTAACCCTGTATGTATATCGTGGAAACTTTAAAAATCTCCTGGTCATAACTGATGGCCCGGTTTAAAAACAATTACCTAAATGGTTCTTGTGTGACCCTCCACCAAAAATGTTCAAATTCTTCGATTTGCCAAACGACACGGCCGCCATGGGGACGTGGCCTTCTTTCTCTACATGTATATATTGGAAAGTTTAAATATAGTCTTGTCAGAAACAGCAGGACCAGTTCTAAAATATTGTTACGCAAATGGTCCTTGTGTGACTCTTTAAAAGATTGTACAAATTCTGTTTCGTCAAAAAACATGGCTGCCAAGGGGTGTGGTCACTTTTTTCTATATGTAGAAACTATTGAAATACTCTTGTCGGAAAACACTGGCACTATTTCAAAATAGTTTCATACCAAAATTGTTCTAGGAAGCAGCAGAACTCAGGTGAGCTAACTAGGGCCATCGTGACCCTCTTGTTTCTAATTATACTCTGATCTACAAAACATTATTCCAGGACCGGTTGCAAATCTTCTATGCAGACGCTACACATTCCGGAGGGTAGCTTTTACAGGAGGAATTTTGGTAGGACTTGGGCATTTCCTGTCTGGATTCGTAACAAAAATGGAATTTATGTACTTGACCTTCCTTATGACTGGTTTGTAACATCATTTTTCTGTTTATTTACAACCATGTCCCAGGGTACCTCATCGTCGAATGGTTAATGTCGTTGGGTGCCGATGTGGGTTTAAAACCTCTACAGATGTAGATTTCTCCCGGTGATGAAACCACAGCTACGGAAGGCGATGGTTCTATCCAGGTGTCCGCCCATGCTTAACACCAGCCAAATCTGGAAAAGTCGCCCTATGCTCTTTATTCTGTTAGTTAGACTAAACAAAACAAAACAAATAAAAATGCTCTCAATCATCATACATAACTAGAGTTCAATAATTTATCACATTCATTTATCTCTTTAAAAGTTATTATCATTAAGGTGAACTATCATTTATCTTTCATATTTGATACCAAACTTACACGTTTAGACATGTAACTTTATTGTCATATTTCTTTTCACTTGAAATTGTTAAATAGACTTATTTGCGAATAATGTTATATATGTATTGTTTTTCAAGGGTTTCTTTTGCATTTTTATCTTGCTTGTTGAAGAACGAACAATAAAATAAATTTCTGGCTTTAAAACAGCTGATTTATGATGCATACCATTTAAAAGGAAATGGACTCTAAGGTGGTCATGACACAGTTTATTTAGATCTAAGGCCTCTTGTATTGCCCTGATGTACTAGGTCACGCTCATCTGTGCAGTATTCTTTTATCCTTGAAATAGGGATCAAATATCTTTTTGCAGGAATTGGATATGGATTAACATTTGCACCTTGTTCGACAATCATAAGTTATTATTTCGACAAACGCCGTGCATTAGCAAATGGCATAATGGTATCTGGAAGTGGCGTTGGAGCAGTGGCTCTACCATTCCTATATAAGTATGTATATTTAATGAAAGAATAAGTTAAATATTAAAGGTACTCATGAAATATCAGAACAGGAAGACATAAATTTGTTTGTTTGGTGTTTCACGCCGTTTTTCAACAGTAGTTCATTTATCTAACGGCGGGCAGTTTACCTAATCAGTGTTCCTGGATTCTGTACCAGTACAAACCTGTTCTCCGCAAGTAGCTGCCAAGTTCAACACATGAATCAGAGGTGGGAGGCGAATGATTTCAGACACAATGTCTTTTTATCAAATCGTCACAGAGGACATACGGCCGACCCGGGGATCGAACTCGCAACCCAGCGATCCGTAGATCTGCGTTCTCTCTATTGAGCTAATTATTATAAGCGGGCGGTTTGCAAGACATGGACGGTCTAGTATCAGGATGAACGACCGGTTTTATACAAGTGTTAAACTTTATTATAGATGATAGAACAAATATGTGTTTTTATTCTTGCATTCCTTAGTGAAAAACGGAGAGAATAAATCTCTGGACAGTGAAATAACAGGATAACATTATCAGTTTAGTCTAGTTTCAAAAGGTATGTTCTATTTATAAAAGTATTATCTGTTTCTTTGTCATATGAGCCGAATCATGAGAAAACCAACATAGTATATTTGCGACCAGCATGGATCCAGACCAGCCTGCGCATTCGCGCCTATTGCAATTAGAGAAGCTGTTAGTGAACAGCATGGATCCTGACCAGACTGCGCGGATGCACAGACTGGTCTGGATCCATGCTGGTCGCAAATGCACTATGTTGGTTTTCTCATGGCGCGGCTCATATCTTAATGATTATAAAACATAAAAACTTGACAGTTTAAAAGAACTGTCAAATACTTTTGTCTTGTTTTTTTTTTTGAAGTTCACGAAATAAAAGTCCATCAAACAAAAAAAAAATTGCGTGGTTTTAATGTGCGCAAATTCTTGTCTCTACGACATAGCTGGTTAGGGCGAATCAACACCATGTTTCGCCAACCAACGTAATGTTCAAGACACAGTTTTCACTTTATTTAAATTGATGTTGAAAGATTAGTGCTGTTTCAACATAGTTAATCTAAACGGCATATGCAAGTTATACTGTCAAGTGTATAAAAATATGACTTGTATTCTGAAAGATAGAAAACACATATATTGACCAAATAAGTGAATAACAGAAATATTTACGTCTTAAGGTACCTCATTGAGCAGTACGGTCTGAAGGAAGCGTTTTGGATAATTGGCGCCACTTTTGCTAACATATGCGTAGCAGCTTGTACGTTTCGCCAGCCAAGATATTTGGTTGAAGAAAAGAGACAAAGACTTCATGCACTTAGAAATGCAAGCAATGAATCTAAAATCGATGATGGTGGATCCGCAGATGAAAAGGATGATGAAAATACTGTTCGAAAGATTAAAGAAAGACCTTGTGCTGCATTAGATCTGAGAATTTCTCTTTTTAAAAATGCATTATTCACTCTTTACATTATATCGTTCATGTTTTGTGCATTTGGATACACTGGAAGTTTCATTCTCATCCCTGCCAATGTAAAGGCACTTGGGTATTACAAAACACATGTGGCACTTAGTGTAACAATATTTGGTGGCGTGGAAGTTGTGGCAAGAATACTGATTGGATTGCTTGCAGATTATACAGTTATTAAGCGTAAATACATATACGCAATTAGTATGTTAATTGGTGGGGTGTTTTCTCTGTTAGCTCCGTTATTTGAAACTTTTACTTTCATGGCTGTATATGCAACAGCTTCAGCTATGTTTCCGGGGTCATACTTTAGCTTAATTTCAGTACTGACAATAGATGTTGTGGGTTTAGAGAATTTTGCATCTGCATTTGGACTACTTACATTTTGTCTAGCATTTGGCTCGCTTCCAAGTGAGCCTATCATTGGTAAGCATCAGTAATTTAAGGGAAAGAAGCATGCACAAAAACAATTAAATAATGACTCTATCAGCATTCATTTACATTTGCGCCTGTTCCTGCAGTACTATTTGTTAAAACATACATTTTAGGCAGTTGATATGAGATTGAATACTGAGCTTATTAAATGTTGTATGGTTCTAAGTTTTTTATGTGTTTATTTAAGAGGAATGTAATAATTAATTGACCGAAAGGAAGGAAGCGATTGATGTGACCCAATACTATACTGCTAGTCTGACTGCGGTGGACATTTATCATGCTTGTTTTAAGAACATATGTTCAAGAGCTTAATTTGACGTTGTGTAACCATTTACGCACTTATTTCTTTAATATGGAAATTGAAACATGGTTATTCAATTTAATAAACTGTCGGGAATATCTCAGTCAGCATTAATTAACACTTCTCAGATATAATTCAACTGGATTTTAAAGATAATGTACGAAAATTCCATCCCTGGTTATTATACATGCTTTCCACAAGTAAAATTGGAAAAGCAATTATTTTCACGGGTAGGTGCAGTATGACATCAACAGCTATTACCATTTATTTCATACTCTTAACAATTTATCGATAACTTAATTCATTGAAAAAAATCTCATTGCGATATAGATACATAGAGATACAATTCATTTAGTATAGCAGTAATATTGAATGATAATTGTTGAATAGTTTATAATATTATGTAACATTAAGAGCACTTGTTTTTAATCTCTTCATTTAAAAAAATCATTTCTGATTTGACAGTGTGATGGAACTTATGATTTATAGAAAATTTGAATCTTACGACAACAAGAGAAATACTCTAGATACATTGAAGTTCACAAAATTTTAAAAATGTTATAAGAAAATAAGGATTTGAGAAAGTATTCGATTTCGTTGATATTATATTTGCATAGGACGAAGCAAAATGCAGAAAATCACAGCTTCTGAGAGAATGATAATTTAAGGGATTTACTATTATATCGAGAGAGATAGAGAGATACCATTACTACTATTTACTGCAAAGAAAACCTGAATTGTTAACACTAATCATGTCACGTAGAAAAAGGATACAGCATCCACTCGCTGAAAGTTATGACTTATGTTTTGCTTCGACGTTTAAACAACAGACTTAGGTCCGTCTAACATTCAAAAGCGTAAATAACTGGGGGTAAGATATATGAAAGAACACCTCGAAAAAATATGAATGTTCATTTCCATTATAGCCCATAGCATGTGCGACTTTCAGATAAAGTTTATAATTACTTCTTATTCATGGCTGCGATATATCGCTAATTGTAAGTTCTTTGTAATCATATTCTGCTAGAGCTACATTAAAATTATCCTAAGTAAGGTACATTATAATTATTGCAAAAAACTCGCATACATTTGAAACAAATTTTACAAAATATAACAACTGTTGACATAAAGAAACACAAACATTTTAAGTATATTGTATAACTCTGCTTTCTAAACAATAGTAGAGTGGTTAATTATCATTCCTTATCGTTACAGAGAAAGAGAATATTAACTTAAAACTGTAACTTTCAGTTCATAAGCTAGCTGATTATTATTACTCTTAGGTGCAGTAAATATTATATATATATATATATATAGATCGACATCCCTATTTGTGCGAAAAAAAAACTTAGTTTGGAGGTTAACAATGAAGAAAAAATGATATGTTTAATTTTTAGTCTAATGCGGATACGGGTGCGATTTAGATGTCATTGTTCATTACAAAATAGTATAATATGTTTAAATTGCAGCCGCATATTTTTATCTGAAGTTTTAAATGCTGCCAACAGCGAGATTAAATTGTTTGGACGATTCTTAACAGACAGCCTTTCTTACGTATATATATTTCTTTAAGTACTGATATATGTAAGCTTACTAAATTATTTTATATTCTCCTTTACAACCCGTTATTATGATTTATAGTCTTATTACTTTGTTAAAATATTTGCCTCTGCGAAAGGGCATATTACGTTGTCAATGCCTCAAAGGATCAAAGGGAATAAAAGATACAGATAAAATCTGGTTTGGCAAAATTACCTTTGATGCATAATTAATAGTAATTCAATAAACGATTCGTGTCGTGTTAGTACTGACGTTATTGAACTCGAATAAATGAATACATGTAAACATAGTACGGGTACTAGAGCATTTAACATGAATAACATTTAACTTTAATACACTGAACAAATGTTATAACCAGTCCTAAATAAAGCACGCAAATGTGTGACACGGAGTATAATATTGGTTATTATGATTTATAGTCTTATTACTTTGTTGAAATAATTGCCTCTGCCAAACGGCATTGTCAAGGCCACGAAGGATCAAAGGTCATAATATAGAGATGAAATGTAGTTTGACAAAATTACTTTCGATGCTAATTAATAATAATTCAATAAACAATTCGTGTCGTGTTAGTACTGACGTTATTGAACTCGAATAAATGAATACATGTAAACATAGTACGGGTACTAGAGTATTTAATAAAATGAATAACATTTGTCTTTAATACACTGAACAAATGTTATAATCAGTCCTTAATTCTGCCAAAGTAATTATAGAATCTACCATTGTTTTTTTAACCATTACAATCAAGAATACTTGACGGACCTGCGAAGCTGTCATATAGGCCAAGGGCCTTCTAACTATTATAATTACAGCTGTATACTACCAATGATCAACGATGATTTTATTGTATTGTATGTAGATCTAAGGCGCCGACAAAAAAGTTTAATATTTCCTATAACCTACTTTTTCAGCAAATAAATGCTCATATTATCCAGTTACGGGTGCCAAGGATTTTTGTGTGATGTAGAAACACTTTGGATTGTATTCAGGTATGTTTAGGACATGCATTTATTTTTTTTAAAGATTAAATTATCTCGTGCGCACGACATCTCATCTCGTGCGCACGTCATCTTATATTGAGCACTCGACATCTTTTCTCGTGCGCTCGGTATCTTATCTCGTGCGCACGACATCTTATCTCGAGCTCTCGACATCTTATCTCGAACTCTCGACATCTTATTTCGAGCGCACGATATCTTATCTCGTGCGCACAACAACTTATGTCATGCAAACGATGCCTTATTACGTGCGCACGACATCTTATCACTAGCGCTCGACATCTTATATGCGATCGACATCTTATCTCATGCCCAAAACATCTTATCTCGAGCGCACGACATCTTATCTCGAGCGCTTGACATCTTATCTCGAACGCTCGACATATTTTCTCGTGCGCTCGGCATCTTTTCTAGTGCGCATGACATCTTACCTCGACCTCTCGACATCTTATTTCGAGCGCTCGATATCTTATCTCGTGCGCACGACATCTGACCTCAGGCAAACGATGTCTTATCACATGCGCATGACATATTATCTCGAGCGCTCAACATCTTATCTTGAGCGATCGACATCTTATCTCGTGCGCACGACATCTTATCTCGAGCGCACGACAGACATCTTATCTCTTGAGCACGACATCTTATCTCTTGCGCACGACATCTTATCTCGTGTGCAAGACATCTTATCTCGAGCGCTCGACATCTTATCTCGAGCGATCGACATCCTTATCTCTGCGCACGACATCTTATCTAAAGCGCTCGATATCTTATCTCCAGCGCTCGACATCTTATCTCGAGCGATCGTCATATTATCTCGTGAGCACGACATCATATCTTGTGAGCACGACAACTTATCTCGAGCGCACGACATCTTATCTGATCAGATCATCAGTAAAAACATACGACTGCTACCGTTTTTACTTTTGTTTCGATTATACTTATAACCGTTTCACGTGTTTGCAGGGTTGTAATTTAAATACACAAAACATCTTTTCTCGAGCGCACGACATCTTATCTCGAGCGCTTGACATCTTATCTCGAACGCTCGACATATTTTCTCGTGCGCTCGGCATCTTTTCTCGTGCGCATGACATCTTACCTCGAGCTCTTGAGATTTTATTTCGAGCGCTCGATATCTTATCTCGTGCGCACGACATCTGACCTCAGGCAAACGATGACAAAATTCAGTGATGACGCAAAGGAATATATTTAAGTCATTGACAAAGAAGGTTTAGTATGTAGGCTTCGCCCATATATCAAAGAATTTCCCCGTTTCTCCTTAATTCATGCATGCAATTTTATAACTTTTCTGACAATGCGCGAATTTACACTATCAGTCGAACTGCGATTTGTTGCTATTCTAACATGCAGTAAGCATCATTGATTATGTTCGTTTAATTTTGAAGATGACCAATTATGTGCACTGCTCTCCCAAATGATGTTGATAAACTTGTACTTGTGGGAAGTTTAAATAACATCTGAATAGGTGGGACCCTAATTATCTACTAGTCGCTATCTTTTACTGATGACCTAAATACACACAAAGGCCATAATATTTTAAGATATGATGTCATGCGCTTGAGATACTAGTAAGATGTCGTGCGCTCAAGATAAGATGTCGTGCGCTCGAGATAAGATGTTGTACGCACGAGGTAATATGTCGAGCGCTCGAGATATGATGTCGTACGCACGAGATAATATGTCGAGCGCTAGAGATAAGAAGTCGTGCTCTCGAGATAAGATGTCGAGCGATCGAGATAAGATGTCGTGCGCACAAGGTAAGATGTCGTGCGATCGAGATAAGATGTCGAGCGATCGAGATAAGATGTCGTGCAATAGGTAGACCGCATGTTACTACAGGATTAGCGGTTATATTAATACACGTAAAGAAACATCATGCACCCTCAGTTTTCTTACAGAAACTTCTTTCTTACAGGACCCCTTGTGGGAATTTATTTATTTATTTTGTTTGGTTTAACGTCGAACCGACACAATTATAGGTAATATGGCAACATTCTAGCTTTGATGGTGGAGGAAGATCCCAGGTGCCCCTCCGTGCATTATTACATCACGAGCGGGCACCTGGGTAGAACCACCGACCTTCCGTAAGCCAGCTGGATGGCTTCAATACATGAAGAATTCAATGCTCCGAGTGAGGCTCGAACCCACATCGATAAGGGGCAAGTGACTTGAAGTCAGCGACCTTAACCACTCTGCCACGGAGCCCCCCCCCCCCCCCCCCCACCCACACACACACAAACACACACTCACCTGTAGGAAAGGACATTTTTGATGTAAACAGCAGGTTAAATAATTTAGTTTATACTAATTTGTTTTAGCTCGATTGTGTTGTGATGAAAGCTTCAAGCTTATTGTAACCACTCTCGAGTCCGCTTCCAGTCGGGATTGGTCTTTAATGAGGCATATATGTTTGAGAAGAAAGGAAAGTTTGATGCTGCCGTTAAATCATTTCTTGCGTACTTTTTATTTTATAGCAAGGACCGATTTTAGTGCGTGATGGCAGGAAAAGAAATTGGCATTTACTGTATCTTGATAAATTAAGAAATGAAATACTAAAAGATACATGTAGAAGCGCACCCAGATCTTTAGAAAATGCTCGAAATCCGGGATATCTTTTCATAAAACTTTGCATGGCGGGGATAACTTTTATTTAATCTGTTCTGTGACTTTGGAACATGGTGGGTAAGAGTGGGGTAAGGTGCACCATAAACTGGTTTAAGCCCCCCAGTAGTGGTTTTGCCACTGACCGTTCCATGGCAGTGCCCCACTGTGTTTCTGTGTTTGTTTTGTCATTGTGTGTTCCCTTTGTGTGTGTGTGTGTGTGTGTGTGTGTGTGTGTGTGTGTGTGTGCTGGTCGTGTGCGCGTCCATGTGCTTGGTTTACGTTTGGGGAGGCTTCGTTTTTAGAACGTGGCTCTCCCTGTTGGATATTCATCCTTGTTTTTAGAATTTATCGTGTACTCGAGTCTCTTCCTTTACTACCTGTGTGTACGAATTAGCTGAAGTAGTTTATAGGAGTATTGAGATGAATGTGATCGGGAAATCTACGAATCTTGCAATAATAAGTTAGCCGGATATTGATATGTCGTTCGTTTCGCATTTTAAGGTTTTGTTCCGGAAGGCATATTTACATTCACTGTCATTGAAATATGTTTTCTTGTGACATGAATGATCTTTTCCATTATCATTTAAATAATTTGATTGATGTTCGGGTCAAGGTATGGAACTGCATTATAGAAAGAAAAAGAAAAAGTTAAAGCGGCTTTGTAGCTCTATAGATAGAACACCAGAACAATGTCAGGGGCACACAGTTCGTATCTTGGTCTGGCCGCGCATGTTCGTGTCCTGTGGCATTATTGACAAACGGCAGCCCAGGTTTTTACGTGCCCCTATAAAATGTGTACCTCGCCTATAAATCGGGAATCGATCTACATTAAATTCATTCGAATTAAACTCAAAAATGCATTGTTTGCAAACAATGTTCAAGTCATTTCGTTCTTGAAAGTGTGTAACATATTTATGAAAGATACTTTTTGTATTACGACGAAGATTTCCTCCTTTTTAGTCGCTACGTTGTAATTTTCCCTCCCGATGGGCTCATTTTCCCAGAACTTACAAAGACAAATATTGGTGATCAGAACTACCGTCTCCTCCAAGTTTTGTTATTGACGTATAGGTCATCAGTCGTAAGACATGGGAGGCATATAGTGTTTGAATTGTGTATCCGTCATTCCGTCCGTGTGTCCTAATTTTACTAAATGCACTCAACCTCTATAGTTCCCATCAAATTTAAATTCAACATGGCATAAATCAACAACATAAAGTGGAGATAAGCATAGTGTGGGGAATTTTAAGTCCAGCCGTTCGTTTTTCTTGAGTTATAGGCCGTTTTTAGACATACCAAATATTACAATTAGATTATGTCCCTTTTCGAAATGTATAATCATCATTTTTATCTTGATTTGTCTAATAATGCCTTACCTCGTTTTTTCCATATGCCTCTGTCAAAGATATTAAAATCTCTTCTGAATATACAGTCCAGATTTGAAAGCTATTTTGTTATTTGCACTCTTGTGATTTGATCCATGCCGACAAAACCCATCTGGAAACGCCAATGCCAAATGACTCTCGTGCTTTTAGTGACAACTTAAGATTTTGCATTGATTACATTTTGATCAAATGGATAAAAACAAATACATCTATATGTGCTCTCTTTTCCTCATAGCATACTCCTCCATTAAAAGGAAGTTATTTTATGGATAAAACAGTACCGAGACCTAAACTAGAACTTGCTTGCTATTCATCTTTGTAACTTCATGACGTCATTTTCGTTTACGGACATTAAAATCACACGCTTGCTTTAATAAGAAAGACTGCTGGAAAGAAAGAGTTCCGTTTTGCTATATTTTTTTCTATAATCTTTAAAATAAGGTAAAATAATCTACCACAGGTTATAGATACAGATGGCAGAATCCGGCTCTCGGGTAATCACCTTTTTGAAAGTCTCGTTACAGCCAAAACAGTCACGCTTGGAGCTGACATCCCTGTCTACATCTAAGAACAGTAACATATTGTAATATACTTGCACGACAAAAACCCGAAAATTTATACAATTATATTCTATTCAAATAAATCAAACATCAACAGTGTTACGTGTCTGAAATGTGAAACTCACGTTATCGTATCGATCTAGAGTCAACATTACCTTCATGTTTTAACGTTCAAAGCGATGTTCAGAAGCAGATATTTTTTTGAATATCAATTAAGAAATGAAATGATTTTTTTCGGTGTTCATGCGAATTGAACAACAGAATAGGATCGGTAGCGATTCATGTTTAATTTGCCGATCCTATTCTCTGAACAACTCGTCTTTCAAATGTGTGATTGGGGAATGAAAATTACCCATGCTGAGATGATTTTATCGCTAGCTTCTTAACTTCAGAGTCCAGATACTCATGTACTTTTTAAGAGATGTTACTTTTAGAAGTAATGAACACGGCGAACTTAAGTGCTTGAATACTGGGACCGCTTCAGTGTAAGAATATTGCCAGATATGGGTGGTGGAATATCTACTCTCTATTTTGGTTATAGTCTACTACTATAATCATATCTGCTTTAAAATAAATAGAATCTCTGGTCGAATTAATTAATTCAGTTTAGACCTACAGACTCAGGCATCAAAATGTAATCACACCAATGAAATCTGTCTTCTGTTTTTGTATCATTTAACATCTTGAACTCAAGTGGACTCCAGTTTCTTTAACCGTAAGCAAATTTTACCATTAATGCTATTGAAGCTGTCTTATTCAACTTATAATATGACTGATATCATGAACAGTTAAAGTATATTTACTATAAAATGATAACATCTGTAGACGATAAGTTCTAAATGCAACGACCACCATTCTAAGAAAACATAGCATTGCTCAGATCATCACGTAAATTTTTGTTTTTGCTTTGCATACATGTGGCCGTATACGGTAAGTGGCAAGTGGATTACCGGAAGCGTCATAGGGTTGTTCATGCCGTTTGTCTCGAACGAATATTAATTACGTGGAATCTCTCTGTGAGAAGTAAATTAATGACATATCTAAAGATGAACTAGCGATTTTTAATATGTATTATACCTATAGTCAAACTCGCGTACTGCGCGAGTAATGGACAATTGTTACGGGCTACGTGAAATATTTCAGTTCACGACCGTGGTCGTGGATAGGGTATGATATGTTAACAGTATTACTTTTAATGGAATTTTATGTTTGGACTGGTGCAGTTTTAATATTATGAAGTAAAGTATTTAAAGAAGAAGAACTCATATCGGATAATTTTAAAGTGAACACCTTGTTTATTTCATTGATTCGTCTCCCTTTGTATTACAGTAGTAAATTATGTACGGCTTCAGAACAACTGGACTCAATTGTTTTACTTCAATTCTTGCCAATTTTTAGCAGTAAAGTATGCGTATTTGTATACAAAATCAAATGCAGCCCAAAATAGAATCAATGTTTCATTAATGTCCTACTCATTGATTTCTAATATTTCATATATGTAGCACCTTAAATTTTATTAAAGACAAATAACTAAGCCTACATCAATAAACTTTTTGAAGTAGCTCGTTCTTAAGAACACATAGTTCATTGGAAAATGTTTATATCACACTGAGAAACGACACAATAAACACACAAATTTCTAGTTATACGAGATATCCGTTGTGAAATAGGAATATCAGTATCTCAGTTATAATTTATATATATTGTTTCGTAAACGAGCTTGAATGTGAATTCCAAATTACACGAAAGTGAATGCTGATGACGACCCAATGTCTTATCCTGTGAATTCGTATCGTAGAAGCAAAAACTCAACAAGCACAATCTTTTATACAACTGAACAATTTTCGGAATGGAACAGTAGAAAAGTTCTCAGATGTTTCATTGGTGTGTGAAAAGAATTGCCTATTAACTTGTGTAGATATCTTGAAGTATAGACAAATACAATTTAGAAATTACAGCTGTATTCATCCAACCAAGGGGGTGAATTTTAATAACTGGCAAACTTTTCGGTAATTAAATGCACCGTTGGCTAGTCTCAATGACAGCTATATTTAATTATTTCTCATAAAAACCGTCTCTTCAGCAGTTATATGCGACAATTATTATTAAGCCCATAACATATTTTCCTTGATACTCTCATCTACGCAAAGCTGTTTATGGCTCATATCACTGCTCTGTTTTTTCATATGTTTGATCTGTTGTGTGTATTCCACTGTCAGGCTGAGACATTTCGAGTTCCAGGACCTATAAAGGTAGAAATGGTACATATAGATAATTTTCTTTACTAACAACAACATTCAAGTGCAAACTGAAACACACGTACATGTATCGCTTTTTCACGGTAGCAAGATTTTAGCATAGCACCATGCGGTAGATGTGGCGGCATCGGGTTCGTGGCTTTTACGACTGAACAATCATTGAATATAAATGTAATGTTTGTCAAACAACTTTAACTTTAAAAGATATGAGGCATGATGTAGTCCACTGAAACAAGCCATACAGATTATTAGAATTAGTCTTGGTTCTGAAAACCTGGCCTGTTGTCATTAAAACACGAATGCAAAGAATAAATGACGTAGAAACTCCATCAAATCAAAGCAAAGCTGCGACAATGGTTGAACATACCTTCAGATTCTGCATTTGGGGTGGTAATGGGGAAGGTTGGTTTGTAGATACGTTCTCTAAACAAGCTTCTACATCTATGGATTTAGATACATTCTGTATTTCTAAATTCCGTTTTCCTTGGTGTTCTTGATTAAAGTTGAGGGTAGCGTTATTCGTATGTACATGATATGTTGTCTTCTTAATTTTGGTACTACTGATTTTGTTTACTTGACCTGATTCTGTAATGACATATTTGATAAAAAACGATAAAGCAAAAATAAAACGCTTGCATTACACATTTACCTACTCAAACTGTTGTAAGCGAACATACTTATAAACAAAAAAAAAAACCTATTTCATTGCAATATAGAAATATTCATTACCGAATGAGCACTAGACGCGTTGTATTTTATGACTCGCATATACGGTGTTTGTTAATACTGCAATGTTGGCTATAACACTTAAAGACCTGTTCGCAAAGCCTGTTTTCTTAAAACACGCATGCAAACAAACTTTAGATAAACAACGATAGACATATAAAAATCCGCCTCTACACACACACGTCTTCGAGAAGTGTATGATATTCTACTCACCTTTAGTATCTTTATTTGTATTTCCTGCATCTTCTGCAGCCAATTGTATTGACCGATCTACATAAAAAGAAACGTGATTAAATGCGTTTGCTTTCCTTTGTCTTTTGTATATGGTAAACTACATTAATTTTTTAAATAATTAAAGTATATATGTATATCATACGTATTCTTAATTAAAGATTGGTACCTCTTTATTTTATGACACAACATTGAAAAACATTTCCTATAGAATTTTCCAAAGTATTCATATGCAGTTAACTGCGAATAATTTGAAGACACGGAGTGCCTTCCGACTGTAAAATATACAATGTTTTTATTATAACAAATTGAAAATAAAGGTATTACTTTACATTTATACTATATTTCAACAGTCAAATATATTAACAATAGAAGATATAAGTATTTTTCCTTATGATTAATTATATTATTTAATAGAAATATCTTATGGAGAAATAAACAACCAAAATATATTGTCATATCTCAAATAATATCCAAAAAATATGGTCATATCCCAAATATATTAGCATCTGTATACAGGATCGAATTTAACAATAATGCATTCATTGACTGACATAAATATGCACATCAGCTGAGTTCTACGGAAGCCTATTAGGGACATATTGTCTTAGTTTTTATGCATTACCTCTTATGTTTGATGTATTATGCGTTACTTATTATTTATTATCTCTTAGATTATACACGTAAGGTAGAGGTGAAGCGGGAAACATGAACTGAATCATTTACTGATATGTGGAATGTATAAAGTTTTCTTTCACAATAGCTCTGTTTACTTGAATCTACATTCCGCATGGTCTAATGTATTTTGTAGAGATGCTATATAGAGAGCTATTAACACTTGTTGAAGAAAATCTTGATTTAATCACTTATTTACATAATGAAAATATCTTTCATTTCATCATATCAGTTTTCTTTGCATCTGTGAAAATAAAGATACTGTAACTATTGGATATGATACAGATTTTGTTAGGGAACACTTCTATGACGTTTGAACCAATTGCTTTGCCTCAGGGAAGTTTTATGTAAATTTAACTTGGGTTTACGCAGAACATTGATTTGTAGCAAAAATCGCACGTACGCTTTAAGTATATTTTCATCGAAATTCTTAGCTAAAAAAGGGACACTAAACTGCCGAAGTGATAAATGTTTTGTTTTTAAACGTTGGTGTAAGGTGTTAAATAGCTTTTAATACTGGTGAAGTTGTAAATACGCTGGAAGAAAACTTCAGTCATTTGTGCAGCGCGAACTGCGAATTCCTACTATTTAAGTCTTATTTATCAGCTCTTGCATATATAAAATGTACATAATTTTGCATTAGGTATTTCATTTTACATCTTATGTCTAAGGCATTAGGTATGTCATCTTATGTCAAAGGCATTAGGAATTAGGTATTTCATCTTATGTCTAAGGACTTATATACTCTCTATTGTGGCTATCGTACTTTATAATAGATAAAGTATACAGTTTGTATAAATATAGTGCTCAGTTACAGACATAAGTTAGATCAGAGATTACTAACTGCGCAATTAACAAAAGACGACGCACAAGATCTGTAATGAAATATATAATGCAGCAAGATAACAAACAGAGAAAAAAAACAAACAAAAAAAAAACAGAAAATAAGAAATGGGTTTATTAAGCCTGTTTATGGGCAGTAATGAAATATATTATCCTGCAAGACAACAAACTGAAGTGAATCACTAGGAAATAAGAAATGGGTTTTATCGAGTCTAATTTTGGGCATTAATGAAATACATAATACTGCATATGCCCATTTGGGACAGTTTAAGCCATTTTCTATTTTTAGGAACAGCAAAACCCCGACTTCCTTTTACAATGAATGTATATTTGTTTAAGTCATAGCCATGCTCTGGCTTTATAAACTCAAACCACAACACCAGAAGTACAAAGTAACATGTTTAATAACAATCCTAGGTCTGGTGACTCTAGGTTAAATACTTTTTGAGATATACATGACATATATTCGGACGGACGCACTGACAAGAACAATTTTATGTCTCCCATAAAACAACAAGAAACAAAAGCTGTCGGTTGACAGTGCACTCGACTATTCGAAGAATTGATGGAAGTATGGTTTCAAAATATCTGACAAAAGATAAAAAATAGATAAGACAAACAATCTACCTGTATTTGTGGATCTAGATATATCTTGCACTATATGGCAATGTGTGGCCATGATGGTAAGCAAGTGTTCAAAGTTTCGAAGTTATATATCAAGAATTTTAGACAAAAAATGGAATTGTATGCGAAACGTAACTTATTTCTATGCCAAAAGAAAACACAATAACTGAGCTAATGACCTTGTCCTAGTTATATAGTCTTGCCTACATATGTATACTATGATGATAAACAAGTGGTCATCAGAAAAAGTTTTTTAAAGGCGCTTGAATTTCTGTCTCTAATGACTTCAGAAAGGGATCAAATGCCCCGTGTTTAAACTACAGACAAAGTTTAATGGAAATTCAGCAAAAGACTTCATGAAAAAATGTTTAAAGGTATTTCTGTGTTTAGCTCTATAGAACCCTTCAAGGGGACCATTGCGCGTTTTGAAACAACTTTGGAAATGACCTTATATTGGTGGTACAGACCGAGTTTGATCAAGATCCATCATGCTGTTCATGGCATAGGTCGTTTAAAGCTTTTTTTCTTCTAGTTTTAGCTCTAGTGGTCACCAAAAGGGGTAAAGTGCCACAAGCAGTAATCGTTAACGTCCGTCAATTTTGTTTCCCTATTGAGAACTAGGCAAATCTAACTTTTGATAAGTAACACACAAGATATAACACCCAAGATGTAATACGTAACATGTAAGAGGTAACTGATAACACGTAACACATAATATGTCATACATAAGAGGTTATGCATAAAAACTAAGACAAAATGTCCCTAATATGCTTCCGTAGAGTTCTGATGTTAATTGTTTTAAAAATGTTATATTAATTTTCTTACCGTCTACACTGTCTCCTTGGGATACAGTGCTGTAATTTCCAACTGCAAAACAATATTTGAGAAAAAAAACCTGTTACTTTGAATATGGATTATATTAGCTTTGAGCTACTATTTTGTGATTATGTCAGATGCAAGTATCATGTGTTTAAACAAGCAGGAAACAAAACCACAAGTATGCTCACATGTGGTTAATTTATAATACTTCTTAAATTATTACGTACTTATACCAACACATTTAACTCAATTTAAACGTTAGTGAATTTGCTCATACATGCACTAAATACACAGAATGATGCAGTTTAGTACTGCAACAAAATGTTAAACTGTCCATATTTTAACATTTCAATCTTGAATTTCAACTACTGAATAACCCATTTCTTTACTAAATTAGTGAAAATAACAATACAGTAAATACACAAGTGTTAAATAACAAAGGAACAGAAGGTGCAAGGCACCACGCGTAAATTCATATTCCTATTACTGTTACACTCGTAAATATTTATTTGTATACCAGCTCGAGAATTTGTGTTGATGGCATTGTTAGAAGTCATTCCAATTCAATTCAGAATAGTGTTGAGACCTTTCCAATTACAGCAGGTGTCAAAGATAACATTTGAAAATACATTATCCCGCAAGTGGCTTTTTTATTTAATATTTAAGAAAAACTGATTGACAGCGTCACTTTAATACCACTTTTAACAGCAGTAATTCGATTTTTAATCTCTTATCATGATTATTAGTAAAGAGTAAAAAAATGACTGTTCAGGAAAAAGCTGTATAATTTAAAAGCAATATGAGACAAATGTTACATTTTGCATGATCGTATAAAAGAACTTACATCCCCAATCAATGTGACGATTCTTCGTAGCAAATACCAGGACAGATATCACAACTGCAACCGCTGAAATTGTGCAGGAAATAACAATATAAGATTCATGACATACTACAAACTGTAAGTGATACACCTTATATCATTTGTTGCAGTTAATTGTATCTTTCCTTGAGAGTACCCGTGCATCGTTTTAAAGTATCTCTGTATGTAACAACGAATTAGGTACCTATACAATATCAATGTCTACACATTACGTACCTATTATTATCCCAATTGTGACCAGTCCGATAATCATTACTGATTGAATGCTTTCATGGATGTCTGAAAAAACAGCAACAGTTGGGTTAACCATATAATCATATAAATTAAATAATTGCATTTGTTTTATGTGTGCTGTTAAATTATAAGTTATGCAAGTGCGTTCAGAGTGTTCCTAGATCTACTATATTTTCTTTCTTTGAAACATTCAATAAAACGGACTAAGTCTAGTCTAGTCTAACTAAGCCGATATAGAATACTTCGAATATTTAGTGGTCGTATAATAACTGATCCATATTTTGTTCTATTTTTTTTAAGTATTTAAGACACACGGTGTTAAATGCTTTATAAAGTTATATTAAAATGATCTCATTTATATGTTACTTATGTGTTCATGTAAAATATATTACTGGTAGCTAGAAAAAATTCGTTTTGGCACCGATGCCTTTAAAATAGTTTATCATCTACAGTGAGTCATTTGTACACAAGATATGAAATGATATGAGACCCTTATCCAACTGTTATTAAATGGTTCACCGTGTTTTTGTTAAGAAAAAATATATCTTATAATTATTGAAATGTTAACAAATTGTACCGGAAAACTGCAATTAATAGACATGATGGCAAATTGTAAAGAAAAAGATTGAAATGAATCGTTGTCTATTAATCGACATCATAACAAAAGGTAAAGGAAAATGAAATTAATCAATATTAATATTATAATAACAAATTGACAGCAAAAATGAAATGAATCAATATGATAACAAATTCTACGGGGAAAGCTGAAATGAATCAATATGATAACAAAGTGCACGAGAAAAATTGCAGTTAATCGATATTATAACAACTTGTAAAGGAAAACAAATAGTAATTAATCGATATAATTGTAGTGGAAAAAAACGGTATTGATAATTATGTTAACAAATTGTCAGGAAAAACTGCAGTTAATAGATATGATAATGAATTGTAAAGGAAAACTGCAGTTAATTGATATGATATCAATTTGTACAGGAAAGACTGAAAGCAATCGATATGATAATAAACTAAACAGGGAAAACTGAAATTAAATTACAAACAAATGAAAATTTCTTATAACGATTTATTATAAATAAAATGCGATAACATAATTAAGTATAATTCTGGAGAGGTCAATTTACAGATGTTATTGATACATTTGCAAATATTTGTAATGTAATATATAATATCAAACTAAAGTCAATATAAAAATTATATTTACATTGTACCGGTTTCTAGTAAATATGAGCGTATCTCAACTACAAATCACCAGTATAAAGAGTAAAGATTAGTTTTTGCTTTTTGTTCGCAATTATTATTCAGAAGGACCCATAGCTGCTAAAGGGTTTGATTACAGAAGGAAACCAAAAGCTAGTACTAGTATTTCAATAACAATGGTATTACAAAACTAGAAAAAACCTAAGGGCGACAAATTACGCAAACCTAATGCATAGATAGTTATGCTTCGAGGATTAAAACATAGTATAACTACCCGCACCTCTTCTTATAGATGATAAATTTAAATTTTATCTACGTTTCAGATGAGTGTTATAAATAGAACAAATTAATACAATATAACAAGAGATTAACTAAAATAATAAATGCAATGAAATACTTTGTAAGTCACCCCGCAGTCTAAAAATAGTATTTAAACAATACTTACACAAGTTAATTGATAAAAAAAAAATAAATTTAAGTGATCATAAGATGTTTCGATTGCGTAAATCTCAGCAACTTTTATGAACGAAAGAATTGACATTAAAGCCTTTTCTCAAATGTTTGGTAATCATTGATTCGGATGATATTAATATTGTAGTACCTGTATTTTGTCTTTTGTCATCAACAACAGGTAGTTCTTTATCCTGGCTTTTGATGCCGATGTCAACCTGTTTATTTGTTTGATGAACAGTGTGTCCACTAGTAGGTTTAATATTAGATTCAGTGACCTGAGTAATACGTTCACGATCTTGCGTTGTACCTTCAGGATCTGTTTCACTGTGGATAAATAAACTATAAGCAAACAACCTAAATTTAAATTTATTGACCTTGTCGTAAAATGGTTTTGTTGAACATGCATTCAGGACTATGTTACTATTTTAACTGGTATGTGTCACGTTTTGTTTCATTCATGTTATATTTTAGGATACCGCGCAACATGATACACGTACTTATTTACTGTAAGGTGAAACCACTTCGTAGTAAACATGTTTCGCTGTAAAGATTTCAATTTCAAAATAAGATAAGTTGCGTTGAATAGATATAAAATTTTGTAAAACAGAAATATTTTTATAGACACGTCTGAAATTCTTTTTTCCTTACTTTTCACCAACAGATCTGCAAATAAAGTTTTTACTCCACTCCCTTTCTTCAAAAGCCCGACATTTCGGAACGCAATCACAATCTGTAATGAATAATATATTTGATATGATTACATTTATTTTGGAATGATTGATTTGTTTGGTTGTGGTTAGGTTTTAAGCAACAACGATACAGATGGTGGTTTTACTCTTTCAAATTTCCACTACCGTCCATGAATAGTCTCAATCAGACCGAGCCTGCAACATTTTTGTTTTTGTCGTGTTGAGCGACCTGTGAAGTTTCCACTATTTTATATTTCATATCATTTTGGTTTAAATTGTAGTAACTGTATTTTGGTTTTTTATGTAACATATAATTAGATTTATGTAGGGACATATTGATTGAAATTCACCCAAAAGACAATGCCTCGATTATTTATAACAAAATGAAATATATATTTACAAATGACAACATTTCGCAAAATATCGACTGTTGGCTGGCGTGATAAAAAGTACGTGATTCGTTTTATGACATACAATGTGCCTTAAGTATGCAATATATACTGCAATGCAAAAATCGGAATATAAATTGTCAGAAAGAAATTCCGTGTCATAACAGTGATCTTACACAAGCCTGACTTAAGCTATGTTTAGGATATGTCTCGTAATTATACGTCTTCCATATCAGTTGTAAACAGTATTACTTTTATTATATAAATGTTTATTTATGTAAACTGTTTGACCTGGTATTTATCACTTCTTGCTTCTGTGTAAATTCAATACTTTATTAAACCCGTTTAGTTTTGTAGTCATACCAACACAATTAGAAGTATATTTGAAACATATTATTTTGAGACCAAAGATGATTCTACGGGCATTATTCTAGGCTCGAATGGACACCTTAGTAGAACCATTGATCTACAATATACCAGTCTGATGGCTTGCTAATGCAGCGATCCGAGTAGGAATCAAACCAACAGAGGCTAGGTAAAAGTTAATTGAAGTCAGCGACCTTAACCGCTCGGTAAAACAAGCCCTAAAAATATCAACTTCTCACAATTAACTCAAAAACAAAGTTATGTATACGGCTTGTATATTCCATATAGTATTACTCAGAATATCAAAGAATGCTAAACATTCGCATACTTGGCATTAACACTGCTGTTTCACTACAGCTAATATTCAGATCGTACTTCGCATCAAAACAGGCATCTTTATCTGAACCCAACTCAAATAATGTTACTCCCTCAGTATTGCAATATTTCTTCTTCGAATTACATCGTCCTAAAGCACGCCTTTGATCTGTGGCGTTTTCAGCTATAATTATTGATTCATCTTTGTCACATTTAGTAAAAGTGTTCCTTTTATTTGACTGGAAATAGCCAAGTGGACAGTCAATTCTATACACATCAACATGGTTGGATACAACTGTGTCAAGAACCGCTATATTTCTGTATCCTAAAACAGGAAACATATCGCATTTAGCTGTGTGAAGGTTGAAACAATATGCATTTGTACTGATCAAAACATGTTTGACTAGAAAATACTAATATTAAAGAATGTCATCTTGAACAATCGCATGCAGTGTAATGCATTAAATCTAGAGAAGGTACGTATTATTTATTTAAATTTAAATGAATTTCACTTTAATGAGCTGAAAACTTACGTTTCTTCCAAGTATCAGCCTGGCCACATAAGTGTATTGTATTTCCATTAGGATTATTTAAACAAAAATACTTTTCTTTTGGACACGTGTCACTATAACATTGTTCATAATAAGTTTCATGTAAATGCGGATCACTATGACATGTCGTCAAGTTACTATAAGAGCAAATCAACGGCTGTTGTAAGACTTTAAACGTAAGTTTATGATGTAATATATAATGTGTAGGAAGTTCTGATCTCGTAAACACTTGTTGTTGTTCTACGTTTTTTAGTCCATCAACACTTGCTAACAATAATATCAGTTTTATCCACACAATGCATCCAGGAAAATATATCCAACGAATAAAGATTCGGACGAACTCCATCTGAAGAGCAAACTGACACTTAAACATAAAAATAACAAAACCAAGAATTCATCTTAAAAGCACGCCCAAGTCAATTACTTAACTTACATAATGGGCATGTTAGAAACTAAGGCAAGTGCTTACCACGAGCAAGTTGATGGTGGCTAATCAATTAGAAACAAGGAAGAATATCCAACAGGGAAAGCCACGTTCCAAAAACGCAGAATACTTAACTTACATAATGGCTATGTTAGAAACTAAGGTAGAACTGTTACTGGTTAGACCGAAAACGATTTTCGCACACCCTAATTACTAGCACGAGTCGATGCTTTTAGCTAAACTGTGCTGTTATTGTCTCAATCGTTTATAAACATTAACAATGTTTTGCCCTTTCAGTGTATTTTATATTTTCGACAACAAAACAATATTCTACTTGGAAAATCAAAGTTTAAAAAGTGCATTGGAATATGCAACTTTTCTAGCGTTTCCTTCATTCCATGAAAAACATATATAGAAATTGATCGTTACTATTTTCATTGAAAAGTCAGATAATATCTTAGTGCATATCTGGACTAATATTCAGTTTTCTTAACCATACTCGTTCACTTATTTCAAACGGTTAGATAATAAAAAACAACAACATTGGAGGTTTATCTAGCTGGAATGAAAACATAAACGTAACGATCTAGCCCGTCATGTCATTGACTAGATTAATCCTGTGTATACCGGTCGGAGGCACTCCCCATGATTGTGAATTGTAAGAGGCCCTATTTATAACCTTAACGCAGAAACTATAAAAAAGTGTAGGTTATCTTATATATTTTTAACTAATCAATTTCTTACTTCGATCTAAGATACAGGTGCTTATTTAAAACATCTTATGCCTATAATCCTCCGAATTAAACGAAACATGTTAACCTTAGAAGTTAACTATAAGAAAATAATTGTTCACATCAGATTTTCAGGGACTCGCAAACAATCACCATTTTAGTGAAAAAATATTCGCTTAGGGGTAGATTTGTACAGTAAATTCCCATTTTCTCCGTTTGTAGTGTCACATCTTACTGTCAAAACATTTGTTTTATCTTAAAAGAATGATTAAAAGATCAAACATTTATGATGATAAAAACGAAATGATTAAAGTAATAAGAAATCAATTTTTACCTTAATTTTGGATTAACTGATAACATTCCGCGTCGTTTAAATCGTTACTGTCTCGTCTAAAATTGTAACTGTCAATATTAAAGGTTAAACTTTTGAAATATTTAAATTATTACACAAACTGCAGTTAATAGAAAAAAAAAAACAACAGTAATTAGGCGCATGGTGAATAGATAGTTTGCTTGTTTAATTCAATAAAGACAAATGTTGAAAGAGATATACGACATATGATTGACAGAAGATCTTTACCCAGTAACTTTCGACAGTATCGGATATCTTAATGACTGTTAACACGCAATGCTTGAGGGACCGTTAAAGACACTATTTCAATAATGTTAAACGTATGTTAAACGTATATTAAAACGAATTCACTAGATAATACATGGTATTAAGCACAATATTGTCAATCAAGAGGTCGTAACGTCAAACGGATGTCTGACGACGAAAATATTTTATAAGTGTTTTTATTTTTGATTCATGGAAGGGAAATCAAGCGTAGTCATTTGAGAGTGTCATGAGTTTTAAAAACACACAAAACATGTCATACTTTGTCTGTTTTTGTATTGACATCTAACTTGTAGATATGAGCCGTGTCATGAGAAAACCAACACAGTGGCTTTGCGACCAACATGGATCCAGACCTCCCTGCGTATCCACGCAGTCTGGTCAGGATCCATACCGTTCACTTTCAAAGCCTATTGCAATTAGAGAAACCATTAGCGAGCAACATGAATCATGACCAGACTGCGCGGATGCGCAGGCTGGTTTGGATCCATGCTGGTCGCAAATGCACTACATTGGTTTTCTCATGGCACGGCATGTACCCTTGGTAAATTATACGCCTTAAACAGAAGTTGTGTTGTTATTAACTATTTTTGTGCCTATGCAGGTATTTTTATTTCATTCACGAGATATTTTATCATGTATTGTGCAACTTTACATTCAGTGTTCGTGTATTTCATAATATTTATATGCCAATGCGGGTCGGAGCCCCTCATTACAAAGATAAACACGAAAAACTAATACATATACATGTGTAAGGTTATCATAGTGGACTAGATTCAGAAATCAGACTTCACATCTTCTTACATTTTCCTGTGAATTTCAATATTTTTGCTCCTTTTTTATAATGCAGATGGAGCTTTGATGACATAAACCCATTTACCAGAAGGGTACGCATTATCAGAAAATAACGAGTGCATTAAACGTAATTTCTAAAGTTGCATGTTTCAGTGAGATCAAGAGATCAGTTAAACATTTTGATATTTGTCACTCACACCATGCAATATGACTACAACCTGTAAGTATATAAAGCTGACCTGCTGCATAAAATGATACGTTTTAAAAACCTGTGTGTTTTATTCTCGAAACATTAAAACAATATAAATAATTAGAGCAACTTTTCAATTTTATAACAAATTATACTTCTTTAAAGCAATCACCTCAAGTCGCGCGATATTAATTTAGGTATAAAATAGGTTTCCAGTAATTTAAACAGCTTGAAAATATATTTGAAAATTACTGACATTCCTACGAGATTAGCTCAAAACAATAATAGATATTTATATATTTTAAAATTTCTCTCTGCTTCAGTCGTTTTATTCAAGTCGCGATAAATTTCTCAAGGCGGCACAATGTAAATAATAAGAGTATTTTGAACGTTTGCTTACCGTCGCACGTCCAAACATTATACAGCTTAACAATATCAAGTATATGTAGTGACAAGACATTTGAGGAAAACAACTACATGTTTGGTATTTAGTAACCTGGGGTCGTATTCATAAAGCATCTTAAGTATAAGTTTTGACTGAAGTTGAAGATTTTACTTAAGTTTGTGGTGATTTCAGCTCAAGTGTTGTTTTTCAGATAAAATCATTTTAAACATAATTGTGCATGTTGTATCTGTCTGAAATTAATGTTGTTTTTTAATGTTTTCGTCCACATTAAAATCCAAGAATTACTTATTAAATTGTTTTATGAATAACAAATATACTTAGTTTATACATAATTTATTTTAGGTCGATTGTGAAGGAAGTTCTACGACTTATATCAATCACTCTCGACACCTCATTCCTTATGGAATCCATCGCCACGAGGGTATGAGAGAAGAGGCCAGTTTTCCCTTTTAATGCTGAGCACCAAGCAAGGGAGATACTGGTACCATTTTTCACGTCTTTGGTATGACGCGACTGGGGATCGAACCCACGACCTCCCGCACTCGAAGCGGACTCTCTACCACTAGACTTTCGAGGCGGTTGTATTAACAAATATATTTAAGTAAAATAAATTTCTTACCTAAGTAAGTAATACTTAAGCAAAAAATCAATTTCTTATACTTAAGATGCTTTATGAATACGGCCCCTGGACACATTTAGATAAAGTGCCAAAATAAGCTAACATGAAAGTTTAAATTCATAAACTAATCTTTGTAAATAATGCATAACTTTCTATATAATGAAAATATGTTTTTGTTTGTCTTGATTGCTAGTCTGAACACCATGATTTGTATTATCAGCCCTGATTAATAAATAACTACCTATTTGTAAATATGAAATTTACAAGTATGAAATTTACAAGTAGGTAGTTATTTATTGATCAGGGCTGATAATAAAATACTTTTTGTGTTTTCGCATTGTTGCCCATTTTTCTCCCGTCTGTGTTTTATTCAGATTTCATTCAAACAGGAATCAAACATTCTTTAATTTTTAAATGTGCAAAACAAATTGAATAATGTATTTCTCTTATCATACAAACCGGTGTTTACTAAGCAGTGTAGTGTTCCATTTAAAAATGTAAGACATTTTATTTTTATGAATATAAAACCCGATTCGACCAGCTTAATTTGGCGATATCTCATTTTATAGATGCGGGCATAAAGTTAAATAAGTTTGAAACAAAAACACAAACGTATATCTACGTAACTATGTAAATGCACAGCGATTTAGGCTAAATGTAGATGCTAGAAAACATATACATGTAGTATTTTGCTGTAAACATGATATGCCGTTTTGTCCATTTACACTTTCCCACCCGCCCTTTTATCTATTTCTTACCTTCCCATCCCCTCCCACTTTGCATATGACTAAATATACTTGTTGTTGGATTTTTAAGCAAACAGCCTGCTATTTTTCCGTTACAGTTTCTTATTGTTGCTGGCTTTTTGTGATGCATGGCTCTACGGCTGTGTTTGTTTTTGTTCTGCAAGTAAATCTTCCCTTACTTTTTTGGTAAATGCAAGGTTGTAACAACGTATTTTATTTCTTACTAAACGTTTAAAAAATTAAAATTATTTTCTGCATGTTTGTCATTGTTTTGTCATGGTGTTATCACAACTAGTATCAAATTAAATTGATATCAATAAAACATATCAACCAAATGCCTCTTCGGTCTTGAATGACTTTATTTAACATTAGCTTGTTTCTGAATATCATGTGTGTGTGTGTGTGTGTGTGTGTGTGTGTGTGTTCAGGTTTAACGTCTTTTTCAACAGTTTTTCAGTCATATAAACGACGGTGTCTACTTGTAGCAGTGAGCACAATGCCCAACTTTATAGTGCTGCCTCACTGGAATATCACGCCGTAGACACATGGCATGATACCCCACCCAGTCACATTATATTGACACTCGGCTGACCAGTCCTAGCACTATCCTCTTAATGCTGAGCGCCAAGCGAGGAAGCTACTAGTACCATTTTTTATGTCTTTGGTATTACGCGGCCAGGGATCGAACCCACGACTTCCCGCACTCGAAGCGGACGCTCTACCACTAGGCTACCGAGGCTACTGAATATCATGTTACAGCTCAAATCAATATATGTATTTCAGTTACTTAACGAAATAACGTTATTACATGGAAACGATTCCCCGAAGTAAATATATGTTGGGATATGAATGAAATTTCAATTGTTACAGACATAATGCATCGGAACTTTACTTATTTGTAAGGAATTTTATATTCGTGAATTGACGAAACCACAAAAATGTCATCTTGTGAATATTAATCACTTTATATATGAATATTAGTTTCCCGGTGATATTAATGATTTCACGGTATACTAACGTTCGAGTTTCAACTGAACAAAATTTTAAAGAGTTCTTACGGTATTAAGTTTGACACATATAAGTTAAATTATATGTAATTGAAACCTGACATATTTTTTATAGGAAATATCATTAATTTTTTTATTAAAGTACTTTCTGTGAGTCAAAATGCCTAACGATATTTCGTCTATCTACAAAAGTATTCAAGAAAACTCATCAAAGTACCCTGAGTGTTGTGTTCACTGATGTTGGATACTGACGTGAATGTTAACGTCATATCCAGAGACTGGATAAACAATTTTGATCAACATTTGAAGATGGTGATTTTACAGTGCTGTATGAAGCCTGTCAATCGCCCGTACTGCACGTATTCGGATACGTTATAAATGAAATATGAAAGTATTTGCGAACAGGTATAATGACATGCACCATGATGCGATCCTATTCGGTACACTATTCTATTTCGATATTTTCCAGTTTCTCTGCTTGAGATCGCTGAAATAAATAAAATCCTTCTTTAAATTTTCTAAGAAATTGAAATATTCTTTGACTACTGCAATGTAACAACGCCAGAAAACCCACAGCTGGTATTCTTCCATACCGTTCCTTTATCCGATCGTCCTATAAGAGCTGAAAAAAGACTTTTCTCGAAACACATCACAATTAGTCTTCATAGTCACAAATCGATTGTATATGTTATAAAATGATGTTTTCAATGCAAAATAATCATTTAATTTGAAAAATTTTGAATTTTGACCATATTTTGAGTAGATGCGCCTATTTCGGCAGCAATTTCTGCAATAGAAAGACCAATATTTTGTCTCCAGAATGTGTGAAAATGCACAAAATGCGTCCATTTGAGTCATATTCATGACGAAATGAATGATATTTCAGAATCAAAATGAAAAATAATGCATAATGGTGAAACTTTTACCAAAATTTACAATGAAGTGACCATAGAGCCTAAATTTAGCCCAGAAAATGGGTAGGGGGTGGCCTCACTTAAATGTCTATATTTCTCTAAAATCTCGAATTTTCACAATGAAACTTGTTAACATGTTCGGTATTACATCTTTCTTGAAAATAGAGATGAAAATGTTATGAAATTTGATAAAAATATATCTTTTATAGGTTATAATGCAGTAATTCGGTCCAAAATGTGCTTCCGTGGTGTAGAAAGAAGTCCCTAATAAATAGATCCTATTTTGTCCATTTTTCGCGCATTTGCGCGTAAATCGGGGGCCAAATGGGCATTATTTCACTCGTGGAATAAATTTTACATAAAATAGGACACGTTTCATGCTAATACTCGCATGTTTTCGAGTTGTTTACTTGAAAACGAAAGTAGGGTGTTTATTCTGCGGACCGCTTTCTGAAATGCGGCAATATGAGGGTACCTGACTTCAGTTGACTTGCATTTCACTGCATACTATTCAACACCCCTTTTTCTTTTCGTTTTCTTGAAGCAAATGTATGGATATCTTGTGGAAAATAGGTCTACGACGGAGTGAAAATCTAGAAACTGTAACAAAATTGGTCTGAAGTAGCTGAATTTTATATGAAACAGAGAACAATTTGTTTTATTGGTATATAGCCATAAGGCGTATGCTAGATAAAATTTTCACGAGGCAAAAATCGCACGACGCACCGATTACGACACCGTTTCCGGTAAAGTTGCACGGTTTCGGATAATCGGAAAATCGGCGCGTTTATTTCTAACGCTTGATCAAAATTAGTCCAAATGATAGGATGTACGTAGGGACGGCGTGATAACTTTTGACTGATACTGTCCCGTCACGTCCAAGCTTATTCTGAGTATTTCTGTAAGGAAATCCCGAAAGAAAGCGTACGCAAGATAAAAAAATTCACGAGACAGAAATCGAACGATGCACCGTTTCCGGTAAAGTTGCATGGTTTCGAATATTCGGACAATCGCCTCGTTTATCTATAACGCTAGATCAAAACTAGTCCAAATTATAGAATGTACGTTTCGGGACAGCGTGATAACTTTTGACTGTCACAGTCCCGTCACGTCCAAGCTTATTCTGCGTATTTCTGAAAGGAAACCCCAAATGAAGTCTGTTTGGAGCGTTTCGTTGTAATGTACATATGAATGTATTTGTAAAGGTCACGGGTCTGATAATAAATTTTTGTTGCATAAAATTGTCTCGCTGACATTTTTAACGTACGTTTTGTGTTTTGTTTCTGACATTTTAGTGTCATCGGCAGTTTTGAGGTGTACTGAAACCGGTGTCGGGGTAGATATCTCCTCGCATATGTTCACATCATATTTCCGAAGATTAAAGTCTCTTATTTAAAATTATGAGTTCTATTTAACTCATTTGACGTTTCTTAATGAATATATATGTTTAATTTATTGGAGTCTGGCCAGACTTTTATGACTGTTTTTATTTTTAACTTTTTTATTTTGGCATGAAGATCACAAACCAGCATCATAAAAGGGCAATATTTCAAAATGAAATTGTGAAAAATCTAATTCGGTGACCACCGATTTTCTTTTTATATTTTTAAAGTAAACATTATATTCTGCTGTTCTTGCATGTTTAATCAAATTCCTTTATGTAGATTTGGAAATATTAACTGCTGAAGAAAATATACAATATTTTATAATTATGATGCTTTTCTGACTTCGAAAACAAAAACAATAAACAAGTGTCATGCAATTATTGCTCGAATCGCATTAAAATTTCTTTTTGTTTTGAAGGGAAATAATCATGTCTTATGAGATTTGACTATCAGTTATACTTTTATATGAATCATTTATTTGATTCCTTGATGTTATATGCTATGGCAGAGACGCTCTAGATTTCAGGAAATACTTGTACCCTAGTCATGCATTATAACCTGAAATAAAATGAAAACGAAGTCGGTGACCCCATATTTCTTTTCATTTTTAGGTTACTTATAGAATGAACTAACAATATATGAAATATGAACAAAATGTGTTATTGGGGAAAAAATGGTGAAATTCTAGCATACGCCTTTTTTAAATTCAAGGGGCGAAAACGTTACAAACATATGATGGAAGTCACATTACTAGTTTCCTCCCCTATAAGTGTAGAGTGATATGAAATATGCATGCTGTCTGCATGACTGAAGATCAGATAAAAATAAAAGACAATTAACACATAGTAAGTGTTACCAAAAGTACTATTTACAAATTGTTTTACCGTAACGTTAATAAAATCACTAGTATAACCAAACATGATTATACAAATGTGAAATATATGAAAGTTTTGTTCATGTCAATAACTGAAGTTTCAGTATTCATTCTAAAGCTGTAATCCAAAAAGAATGACAACTGTTGCTTTGGGCAAGTACATACAGGCACAGATGTATATGAGTCTACTTCCATAGCAATTACACAATTCAGTGGAAAATGGAAACGGCTTAATATCATAGCTTTTTGTTAAGCAAAAACAATAAGGATATTTTCATATGTGTTTAACAACTGATTTAGATACTTTTGTCAGCTTATTGATGGTGAAAATAGCTTTTATAAAGCCGATAATAAAATGAAAGTATATATATATTGAAGATGATACAGATTTGCTTTTATCAAAATGTCACATAATGAACATGTTTAATGTGTAATACAGAACAGGTAGGATTAGTAAAGGTGCAGTTATATGGATCTGTATTTACTTTGCCTAAAACATACAGACTCAAAACATCAGAGTATTTTCTTCGTCCAAAAATACTGTTCTCTATACTTCAGCCAGTTATACATACTTTAACGTATATTGAAGTGTACCACATGACACATTACCTGTATTTTGTTTAGTTGGAGTATTGACAGAAAGCTTCCTGTCTCTACTTTTAGTTCTCGTGTTAACCGGTTGACTAGTCAAATGAGTAGCTTTTCAGCTAGATAATTTAGTAACCAGTGTTATGTGTATGCTATCTCTGTAAGAAAGTTCAAATAAATATAATGGACATATCAATATTTCCCCGGTATGTCTATGTTTTCTGACCCTTTTGACTTGTTCATCGTTTTAGTATTTCTTAAGAGTATCAGTTTTATGTTTAATGACATCCTCAATTCTAGACTATGCATATCATTATGTCTCTTTTTACTTTCGATATGCAATTTAGAGTTATATAGATCTTTTGAATTAAACACATAAATAAAATCTGGAAAGTAGATCCCTCGGAAGCACCGAGAACAAGGCAAACAGTGAAAATTGCAGACTCGGTTTGATTGAGTCTGTTCATGAGTCTGTCCACGCCCCCTAGCACCGGCTTAAGCAGTATTCAATCTTCAAATCTAAATGAGTTGAAATCAATGATCCCGAAGAACCAGAAAATATAACAACACTGAGATGAAGTCGGGGCGACTTTTTACGGCCGCCACACAACACTTAACACCCGCTGTTGTGAAGTAAATTAAATGTGGAAAGTAGATCCCTCGGAAGCACCGAAAACAAGTTAAACAGTGAAAATTGCAGACTCGGTTTGATTGAGTCTGTTCATGAGCAGTAATAGAAAATGCAACACTGCCCACGCCCCCTAGCACCGGCTTAAGCAGTATTCAATCTTCAAATCTAAATGAGTTAGCTCTTGTACGTGCTACTAACGATGAAAAATATAATTTCCTAATTGGCTGCAAACATAGAATGTTAATCAGTCTTACATAAATGCTATAAAATACAGCACAAATAAAGCAAATACTACTTTATAGTCAATATACGAGTATCTTAGCTATTTACGGTCGGCTGTTTTCTTAAGGTGGAAGGGGAGTGCAACTTTGCGAATTCCACATTGACGTGTGGGTACCAGTGTTGAAATATCCATAGAAATCTCGTTTTTGCTTATTTTTTTTTGAAACTACTATGGACCATTGCAGATAACATAGACTACTTAAAGACGCCTCTCCGGTCCTATGAACCTGTCGTTTTTCCACACCAGATGTAGTGAAAATCGACCAAAGCATCCAAATTTTATAGACCAAAAATAGCCTAACCGGGCCTCACTTTGAACTCTGCCATTCATCCATTTCTATTTTTAAATCCAATTTCGTAGCATATATCTATAGTTCGAACATACCAGGGTGAAGTGGAATGTGTCTGCCTATCACCACTTTATTTCCCTAATTTACACTTGAAAAAAAGTGGATGGATGACAGCCGCGCGTCTGGCCGACTTTTTGTTCTGATATTTATGTTTTAGCCTCAACCGGAAGTACGGAGCTAGGAATTTTAAAACACCCGCCATGTAGAATCATTAACCGTTCCACATTCCCCTGATATATTAAAGAATTAATAATGATAAATAACCACAAAGATAGATATGCCTTTATATCTACCCTGCCCTGTTTATACAGAAATTCGACAGGGGCCAAAACTACGAAACCGCTCCCCTGCCACTTTAAGTTTTTTAGATGTTTAAAAAAAATAAAATGTAACCTGTCCTGAATCCTAAGACACTTATGCTGATATCAACTGAACAAAACGTGTTGCCGTAACTTACAAGATAGCCTGTGATTAAGCCAATAAAAGTGCCCACCCCTCCACGCAAAAATCAGCCAAAATTTGCATTCTGAATCAAAGTTAAACCCCGAAAAACTATTCACTGCCTTTAAAGTTAATTTAACATGATATTTACATTTTAAAGCCTTTCAAATGTTAAAAAGATACACTTTTAACATAATTCTGGTATACAAATGCAGATTACCGTATTTAACCTATCGAGACACCCCTTAAACCCCACCCATCCATCCTTTGGGGCCACCCAAGCCACTGTATAGCTTGATGTCATTGCTAGATATAGACACATGTGCTACTTTTAAACAAAATGGCATAAATAGTCATTATCTAGGCACTATTATCTTCTTTTGGCCGTTTTATGATACGAATCCTACTGGCTGGGGGTCCTTACCTTCATTGTTATATGGCCACACACTGCCATTTTGGGACTCGCCAGGCCGAATTTTGTACTCAGAAATGAATAAAAACCGCTATATGTTACAGTTAATTCCGTAATGGGTTTAAATAAATGCGAAAAATCAATATTTGAGAGGTTTAAAATTTTGTCTATTTTCCTTTAGATGGCAGGGGAGTGCAAATTTGTGAATTCCACATTGACGTTTGGGTACCAGTGTTGAAATATCCATAGAAATCTCGTTTTTGCTTATTTTTCTTTGAAACTACTATGGACCATTACAGATACTTTAGACTACATAAAGACGCCTCTCCGATCCTTTGAACCTGTCGTTTTCCACGCCAGATGTAGTGAAAATCGGCCAAAGCATCCAAATTTTATAGACCAAAAATAGCCTAACCGGGCCTCTTGAACTCAGCTATTCATCCATTTTTATTTTTAAATCCAATTTCGTAGCATATATCTATAGTTCGAACATAGATGCATACCAGGGTGGTGTGGAATGTGTCTGCCTACCACCACTTTATTTCCCTAATTTTCGCTTGAGAAAAAGTGGATGGAAGACAGCCGCGCGTCTGGCCGACTTTTTGTTCTGATATTTATATTTTAGCCTCAACCGGAAGTACGGAGCTAGGAATTTTAAAACACCCGCCATGTAGAATCATTAATCGTTCCACATTCCCCAGATATATTAAAGAATTAATAATGGAAAATAACCAGTGTAAGATAGATATGCCTTTATATCTACCCTGTCCTGTTTATACAGAAAATCAACAGGGGCCAAAACTACGAAACCGCTCCCATGCCACCTTAATACCCCAGTCACACATACGGCGCGGATAGCTACGTCTAGCTACGGATAGAAACGTAGTAATCCGTATAAACCCGTGTCTGAGGAGCTGTACGGATTGGTACGGATTGATACGGATTACTACTTTAAGGTACGGCTCAATTACGGATCGGTACGGATCAATACGGATTACTACGTTTGTATCCGTGGCTAGACGTAGCTATCCGCGCCGTATGTGTGACTGGGGTATTAACGAATAAAAATGTCAAGCGACTTTGATTTAAAGGAATGCGGTAAACTGCAGTGACATAGAGGTGATACATTTATAGATGTCTTTTATACTAATACGTGTGTATGTTATAACTGATACGTGTGCACGTATTGGTATAAAACATAAGTGTACATATTAGGACGTATATAAAAAACACTACGAAGAACAAAAAGTAAAGCTAAAAACCAAGATACGTCACTATAATAACAGTCCTATTATCAAAAAAATAAGATAAATCACTATTACAGTAGTGTCAGATCAGTCCTACTGTATGGCAAGAGAGAGAGAGAGAGAGAGAGAGAGAGGGAGAGAGAGAGAGGGGGGTGTCAAGTGCAAAATAATCAAAGATCATTTTATTTGTTTAACTTGTCAAATAAGGTCAGAAGTACATTCTGTCAAGTTGATATTTGATGCATTTATGTAATTATTTATTATATCAAACCCTCACGTCTTATACGTCAGATTGTCAGACAGTGCATATAACTGATGTTAGAGAATTGCTATATATTGCTGTTTCAGATATTTCGGGAGAAGGGCTTAGGACAGTCCGGCTGGACTGAGACCTAGGAAATGGGTCTCATAGATATTAAGATTAAGTTAGGTTTTAGATATGACATTAAGCAATAACAATTTTGATTTACTAAAGTTATGTACAAAATATTCTACTGTGTAAATAAACATCAAAAATGTATAGACTCGTGTTGTGTTACGTTACACAAGTTCTAACAATTTTTGGTGCCGTGACTAGGATGTCGAATATCAAAATGGGTTGTTGCGACATTACGAAGCGAAGTACTCCTGTCATTATGATACGCTGCCAAGCCGTAAGAAGAGAAACTGTGAGTTACCATCTTACCTATCTTCTAGTATAATTATGCAAGCTAGTCTTTTCTATTAATTTTTTGTTTCTATTTTTGAACAAAATTTCAATGTAAATTTTTTTTTGATCAATTGTTAGACACGAAAAGAAATTCAAATTTATAAAATGATAAAACCTAACTCATAGTATACAAAATTCTTAAAAAAATACTTGTCATATTATGTTTATTTTACTTGTTCCTTATAATATTTGTTTCCCTTATGGCCACGTTTAAATTTGAGCCTTCCCGCACTGACAAATTGTTTAAATGAAGGAGAATGGATTGTCCTATGAAACTTGTGTATAGTCATAGATATGCGCAAAAATGAATTGTAAATAGTTTCTGTTGTGGTTATGGGTAACATTTCATCACAAATATATATATGTGAAATACAAGGAACAGCTGAAAAAGCTAGATAGCTAGTTAGATATGCGAAATTCATGTTTAAGATGATTCATGCGTGAAAATGCATGGCTGGGTTATGTTTACATGGTTATTTTTCTAAAAATGTGGTTACTTCAGGTCTCAGTAAATTATAAGGTTGGTCTGTTGTGCTGGAAATATGTTAAAGCCTGATATGGCAAGGAAGAATATGTTTATTATGTAAAAATGACTTGATATTGTCGCTGGAAAAGGTTATTCCAGTATTGTGGTTGAGTTGTCTACTGTTTAGACGGGCAAATATACGCCTTCTGAAAAATTAGCGGATATTCTTATATATTGTGAGATACTACGAGTTACTTGATATTGTCTTTGTGAGACTGGGAGTTGTGATCCCAGTTGTCTTGTAAGATGTATACAATTATACAGACTCAGATACAGTCTTCTGCAATCTTTTATCAGAGTCTTAATATTATAGCGTGAAATCGATGCATATATTGCATTATGTGGTACGGGTGCGTACCGGGTATTTTAAATACAACAGCTTCTTGTTTTATGAAACCTGATGTAGTATTTTTGTCAAAGAGTTGCAAAAACAGTCGAACGTGCTGTTACTTTTTAGGTTACCTTTCAAGATTTTTATGCAGAGAATTTTGTCGGAAAATTTATTTTTCTCGCGGACGACATACTATTTCCGTAGGATCATCTAGAAGGGTCACATTGTGTAAGAAAATCATGGAAGAAATCATGATCAGTTATTCTGTTTATATATTGGTGTTGGTTTTGTATGTATTTCTGTTTGTATTTAAGTATGACTAGGCGCTTTATTTTGCAGAGTTTCTGTAGATTTCATATACATTCTTCTATATCATATAAGTACATTTTTTTATGTTAAGAACATATTTTTCTTTTTTGTTAGGAACATATTTTGACTGATATCTTTATTTTTCGAATAATGTAAAATGCAGGACATAGCTTGCAGAAAGTACACAGACGTAAGGTTTCGGTAACGTAACGGTTCATGCGAAGTACAGAATGAAACAGTGAACTTGCTGACATAAAAATACCGACGAACTGTCAAATTAACCTGGGAAAAAGTGTATTCCACTTGTCATATTGCGGACTGTCATTATATAATAGTCAAAGGGAAACTAATTACATGTAACTGTTACATATTGGGAAGTACCTGTCAAAACGAAATGATAACATTTGCATTTGTGTATTATGACAATCAGTAAACATGCAGTTTTGATTTTATCTGTCATTTGTGACGAATTGGAAACAACATAATTATCTGCTTTACGATAAAATTATCTGAAGTGTATTTTCGGTGGTCATCTGAAATAGTGGACCTTGCGTAAATGAAACAATAATATTATAACTTGGAGAACTCTAGAACATTTCAGAAGTTAGCAAATGAAATTAGATGGATGAACATCATAACCTGGGAGAGTACGATACAACGTTATAACAACACATGGCAGATGGTGGAAAATCTTTATTTAGTTACAGAGATTGATGATAATGAGTCACGCTGTAGAAGAATGTCGAAACCAAGGGACAAATGTGTAGAAGGATGGTCGAAACCATGTTATAATGGTGGTCGACTGACAAGCTGGGAAGCCTGTGGAGTTTGGCGAAGAAGATGGTCCAGCTGGAGAATTGCAGAACACTAAAAAAACAACTAATTATCTTTTCTTCCTTTCTACTTATCAATACATAATCCATATATTTTGGTCATGACATCTATTTTACTATTTATTTAAGATCAAAATATTCAAAAGTAAGATTAATATGCTGAATAAATCTTTGTATAAATAAGTGAAATTTAAATATCATGATAAGTTTCTATACACGCGACAATAATTACAAGCAATTTAGCAATGTTACTAAACGCATTTTCATCTTTTTCCTCTAATATGCAATATATTCTAAAATAGGCTCACCTGTGTTTTGCTTTATTTTACAGTCATTGGTTTTGTGAAATATGGATGTAACACGGGTTAAAGAAAAAGTCTTGGAGGAAGAAAGGAGAAGTGCCACTACAAAGGCCGACATAAAATAAAAAAAGACTTTCTGTGAAATGTGAAAATTGTTTAGTTTTAAATACTATTCTCCTTTATTCATTTCTCCAGATTGTATTCTTATGTTCTTGATCAGATTGAACATTATTCTACATGTTACTATATTGTAAAACAAGAGATAGTTCTTAGAGATCAAGTCTGAAAAACTAAATTTGCAATTCAATTTTTTTCTTTTGGTGGGTAACGAGTGTAAAATAATCAAAGAAGATTATTTTATTTGTTTTACTTGTCAAATAAGGTCAGAAGTACATTCTGTCAAGTTGATATATGATGCATTTATGTAATTGTTTATTATATTGTGAGGCATGATGCCTCACGACCTCGTTTCATGCAATGGTTTTTCCCTGCTTTTACGGCCTATCTGTAGTTTTTTATTTTTTTTATTTCAAAATTGTTAGGCTATCTGCCAACTACACAGACACTTGGGGTCAGAACCTGTCCCCCCTCCCAATCCGCCCCTGCCAACATTCAACCAATATATTTTCGCTTTTTAAATCAAACTGAGCACATGTCTCGATCATACAACAACTTCTGTTACCATTTCAGTATGTTTAAAAAATCTCCCATATGCTATCAATGCTCAGAAAAACTAAAGACAACTTACTCCGAGCGTTTTCAACACAAACTAGCTTGTCCAAGGAATAGGAGAATAGATCCCAGCTTGATGTCAAATTAACTACACAGAGCCGGGACACAGACAATATCGTTAGTGGTTAAAATAAAAATACTCGGCCATGACGTTAACTGCCGCGGTGGCCGAGAGAGTACAGACGCTGGTTCTGTTAGCTTACTTTTGGGCAGGGCCACCGGTTCGCTCCGAGCTACGGACGATCTTTTTTTCCTTTTTTAGGTATTTTTTTATATCTTGAGAATATATTGTTTAAAAAGAAAATGAAAATATTATATTAGAAAAAGAAAAAAAGAATGCCCGAAGCGCGGAGCGAACCCGTGGCCCTGCCCAAAAATATTCTTTCAAACCCAGCGTCTGTACTATCTCGACCATCGCAGCTGTTAACTTTCTAAGCAAGTATTTTTATTTTAACCGCTAACGATATCGTCTGTGTCCCGGCTCTGCATAGTAAATTTGACTGCGCAACATCAAGCTTGGATCTATTCTCCTATTCCTTGGACAAGAAAATCGTGTTTACATTGCGAAGTAAGTTGTCTTTAGTTTTTTTGAGCATTGATAGAGTATGGGAATTTTTCAAACATGTTGAAATGGTAACAGAAGTCGTTGGATGATCAAGACATGTGTTCAGTTTGTTTTAAAAAACAAAAATGTATTGACTGAAGGTTGTCAGGGGCGGCATGGGAGGAGAGGTGCTGACCCCCAAGTGTCTGTGACCAACTACACTTTAATCACAGTTCATTGTTCTGTAACCTTTCTAGGCATTGACAGATAACCAGATGCATTATTAAATTATTGTTTACTAAACTACATTCCAAAATATTAAGTCACGTGTTTGTTTCAGTTAGTGGAACTTTTAACTTTAGCTTTCGCAGGGATTCTTTATAAAAGTACTCAATGTCAGCCTAAATTATTCAACAGTTCAATCAACAATTACCTGCTGTATTAAATTAAATCGATGTTTTCACGTAATGTCCATTGTTGACTTTGTAAAGCTTCATAAAAGTTTATGTCAGTTGAAATTTTGACAGTTGTCAACCATCTTGGATTTTTGTACGTATGCACCGGGTGACTAAATCTCTGTACAGACGGACCGAAATCGCTTCATTTTCTGCAGAAACAATTAGCTTTTTATTGTCAAGTATTTGATATTGAATACTTGGCATGTAGATTCGCAGCGTTCTATGTTGTTTCATTTTTATATTTTGTCCGACTTTAGCTGTTTTGTTTTGTTAAGAGGTTAAGCTCCGCCCTATTTGCATATATAGAAATGTTCATATTCCGAATGACGTCATGGTCGGCCGAAGTAAGTTCGTAGCCTCAACTCGGTTACGGACCTTTCTGGGTGTTTCCAACCTTGGCCTTATTTAGATTTGGTACTACATCCTCATTTGCATACCATGCATACCAAAATAGTTAATTATTGGAACGCAAGAATCATCACTTTGCCTCCGTCTCTTGTACATACAGGCTGTAATTTCGGTCGCTCTCAGATCTTTTAATTCTTTTACTTCAAAACTTGTACCAAAATTGTTCAAACTTTGAAACATCAAGGTACTTATTACTAGTAAATTATACAGTTATATTTATTAGCTGTATTTGGCTGTTTTTCTCTTAGAAAAACTCTGTAAATTCTAGAGTTTCAGTTTCGGTCCGTCTGCTTCGAGACTTCTGCCGATAGTTCATAACCGATTTTTATTTTTGTCTTAATTAATAATTATTGTTAAGGCTCCTCAGAAAATAAAAAGTTGTTTGAAGCCGAAAGGAACATTGTCAGTATTTTATTTAACAGTTTATTTAACTTTGAAATAATTTTGAACTCGGGCGTTACCAGCCTTTATATTTGGGCGCTACCAGCCTTGCCTTAGGCGCTACCAGCCTACAGGGTCGCGACCAGACCCTAGTTTATTCAACTTATTGATTACCCCAAATAAATAAAACAAGTAAACCCATATAGTATTGAAATTGGAGGACTTAGTCCCCTGACTGTAGGCCCTTTGCCCTTGGTCTGTTTATTTACATTTTACCCCACCCAAGTACAGTGACCGCGGGGGCACTACAGAATTTGGTGGCAGCTTAGCAGGATAAAGAACCACACATCAACATAACCAGTGACCTTATTAACTACCAGTATCAATCGATAAGCGAGTGTGACATTTGTAAACATTTGTAAACTTGACCTAGATATTTACTATAGTACAGTGAAGAGTGTATTGATTGTTAAACCACCCTAGTAAACTGAGGAGTCTAGGACTTTATTTACAAAAGCCAGTGCTGATTAATTTGTGGAGACTGCAGCCTTATTTTTTATATAACATATTGTACATGTTTACTCTAAAATAAAAAATTAGATTTCAGTCCAGGTTTAATGTAATAATGTAATAGATAGCAACTTAATGCTGTTTCCAAGCCTGGGTGAGTAAGAAAGTCAGTAGATAGGAGTAATTTAGACTTTGTTAAAAATTTAGTACAAAGCTAGTATAACCACTAGTGACTTGTTTTGTTGTGAAAGTCGCCTCCAGACTTTATAAAGGTCATTACCAGACCTTGCCTTTGGTAAAGTCGCTACCAGACTTTGGTAAGAACTTTTTGTTGTTGTTTTGTCGGCGCGTTGAGCTTGGTGTACTTTGTTCTTGGTACATTTCATAGAGCCGTGTCCTGCCGCTTATTAATTCTATATTTACTGTTCTAGTAAACATATTTTTTTTTAGTGTGTGTGTTGTTAAATAAAACACATTTAGTTACAGTCCATGATGGAAACCACTAGGGAACTTACCATGGACCCAGCTGATATACCATCCACTGAAGCACAGCATGTCATAGACCATGATTACCTACCCAGTACCCAGGTTCAAAACCTAACCAGATATACGTTATCTACCCAGACTTCTACCACCGACAGTACTCTATCAAACGCCCGGGAGACGGAGGCAACGTCAAGGTCAAGGTAACGGTCGATGGACTGCGGTGATATGTGTGAAGACAACTGGGTACCAGCCGGCAGACAGTCGGTGGTATTTGGCACGCCTTCCGCTGACAGGACCTTGGCCGATGGTATTATAGCCAGTGTCAGGTACCTGGGGGATATACTGGTAGGGGATGGGAACAAAGGGAAAAATTTCACTCTGATGAGCAGTCAGAGGCTGGCCAGCTGGATGAACATTTGACGGGATATCAGCGTGTAAGGAGTCGAGTTGCTGTAGGGGCCAGTACAGAACGGCTCCTTGGTCCACGTGATACTCGTGTTGATGCAGATTTCAATGCTTTTTTACCTAGGAATAGGGATGTTGGAAGGCCATTGTCTTCAGACATGCCACCCGAACCTTTACAGTACCCAGTACAAACCCCAATTATGACAAGTATGACTACTAAGCCATCAAGCAACATTAAACCACCCACTTACGACGGTACTTCTGACCTTAGTTCTTATTTGACACAGTTTGAAATGACAAGTGACCTAAATAATTGGACCAGTGATAAGATGGCCCTCCAGTTAGCTGTAAGACTACGTGGCAATGCCACTGAAATATTAAATGATATCCCCTTGCACTGAAGGAGAGACTATGACCATATAGTAGCACATCTAGTAAAACGGTTCCAGCCACAAAATCAGCGAAAATTACATGTAGCTAAATTAAGGGCACGCATTCGAAAATGCAATGAGTCTTTAGATGACCTAGCCAATGACATAAAGAAACTAGTTAGACTAGCATACCCAAATCTAGACATGAACTGTAGGGAAGAGATGGCCCTTGAAGCTTTTGCAGAGGCCCTAAATGACGACCAATTACGCAGAGACCTGATAGTAGGTGGCCCCAAAACAATGTCCGAGGCCCTTAGATTAGCAGTAGAATCTGAATTAAATTACACAAGAAGAAGTTCTTATTCCCGAATGGTCCAAAATGAACCATTAGATGGCATATTGCGGCGAGTAGACGAGTTGGAGAGACGTTCAGAAACTCAAATGTATCAGAGAATAGCTCAAATTGAAAATGAACAGGGTAAAAATGAAGCCAGAAATAACAGGTCAGATAAACCGGGTAGCAGAATACAACCACGGAAACCTAAATCCGGGGTATGCCATCGTTGTGGACTACCAGGTCACTACAGAAGCGATTGCCCTCAGTTATAGGATCCCAGGAATCTTCCTTATAACAGATTCCACAATCCACAATATAGAGGTACCCAAGAGTACAGAAATCAATACCAAAACAAAAGTAGTCAAGATACTAGGCCTCAGAACTAGGGAAACGGTTATTGGCTGAGGGAGGGATCCGGCCTTCAGCTATATTAAATTTTACACAAGGACCAATTGATAAACCAAGGGAGACAATTCCGTTGACCTTAAACCATATAATACTATGAGTGGACTAAGGGAGGCAAATCCTATAAATTAAAACCCTTCAATTCAAAGTAGACAGTTAGGTACATATTTCATGCCCTTGAAAATTAATGATCTATCATTATATGCACTTTTAGACACTGGGAGTTCAGTGAGCATATTAAGACTTGAGAATTGGAAATTGATACCACCAGATAAGAGACCACCACTCCTTACAACAACTTCTGTTTTCAGAGGTGCAGATGGGGGGAAAATATCCAGTTATGGCTTTGTGACATTAAATCTTAGTGTTGATGGTATAAAATTTGAGCCTTATTTTTTGGTTGCAGATGTAATGCCCCATGTATTATTGGTTGGGACTTGATGCACAAACATAGTTTGACCTTGAATATGGGAAATGGTGAAGTCCAGTGTAAAGGCCAAGTTATAGAATGTATAGAAGAACAAAATCTACCAGTGGTTTACAGAATTAGAGCCATTGAGACCATGAGATTTCCGCCATACAGTGAAACTGTTATACTTTGGAAAAGAATTGCCACATTTCCAAACAGGGTTAACTGCCAATTATGAAGAGAGACTACTCCAGGAAGGTGTTATGGTAGCCAAAGCCCTTGTAGATACAGGGGGTGGAAATGTACCTCTGCGGCTGATAAATTTAAATGAAAAACCAGTCACTATATGGAAATCAATGAATATTGCTACTTGTTCACCTGTATTACCTGTAGATCACCATGGAGAAACTGGGAGAATAAACAGAGTCAGTGTTGTTTCCACAGAGAACATGATTTTACCAGAGAACATAAAACCTGTAATGGACGAATGTATTTTTGAATATGAAAATCCGCAACAAGTTATTTTTTAGTATAGTAACATAAACTTGTAGCCAGTAAGTTTGGAATCATATGCAGTGTAATTTTTAAAAAATCAAATATCTTACATAGCACCTTTTGCCTAATACTGAATAATAAAGCTTATAGTTTTATACGTAAATGCAAGTATTAACGCTACATGCTCACAGTTCGGTTGAAAAAAATCCAAACTTTTTGTTTGATTTAAAATGTTTATATTTTGTTTCATTCAGACATTGTTTGTAGTTCAAACTAATAGTTTACAAGTTAACACTTTAGCATTTTTTTTCCAAATGTCACGCTAAGAAAACACATTTTTATTTTGTCATCACAAAATTGAACGAGTTGCCTGAACGAGAAGCATATTTTACAACAAATAACTTATGCCACTTCAACAATAAATAACAAATTGCACGAACACAATAAATAACATATTTCACTGGCACAGTAATGCCCCAATTCATTTACACAATAAATAACTTACTTAACTAAACAGTTCACTTTCAAAATAAACAACCTATATCACTGACACTATAAAAATAACTTACTTAACTAAACAGTTCACTTTCAAAATAAACAACCTATATCACTGACACTATAAAAATAACAACCTACGCCATTGTACAATATTGTCATCAATACTTACAAACAACGATTTCAAAATTAAGTCATTTCTAATAGTATCTAACAAAGCTGGTTAAATCAGAAAATATATTTCAATGAACGTTCGACCAACTTGTACTTAGTACTATGAAGATACCATTGAACGTTGTATAATGCCATTATGCCATATTGATCACGAAAGAAACTGGTGAAGTATGCATATGACAAGTGTAGGAAAGGATCATCACCTCTATCATATCACAAATGAACTGACTAGTAAGCATCTCCGTCTCAGAATATATTTTTTCATTTCATGTAAGAATAACTTTTTATTCAAATCAATATACAAACTATTTCTGTGACATAACCAAACTGTCACTTAATACCTTCTAAATATAAATCCAGTCTTAAATGCAATATACATCCTTCGAATACATTTCAATATAAAAAACAAGAATTATGATCATACATGTATATATTCATCTGTTTTGATGGAAACTTATTGTATAACGAACCGTAGAACTATAATATTAAAATCCTGGTGGTTCCTGGACTTAAAAGAACGAAAAATGATCACATGACATTACATATGGTACAGAAAAAAAATCCTCACGGATCACGATAAATACCGCTTAATCCCGGCGTTTTTAATTACAGAAAATTTTATATCATTGTCTAAAAGAAAAGGCGATATAAAATATGTATTCAAATTTAAAAATAGTTCATATCATTTCCACTTAATATATTAATCACAACAATTCAAATGTATTGAGTATCTCTACGATAGATATTCAAAAATGATAAATAATGTATAAATAGGGATATATCAATGTACCACCAAGAGTGACAAACTCATAGTTTGAACACAGACATTTTACAGCCCATATTGTACTTTCAATTTTTCTAATAATCGGTATTATCGGTTTTTGACACATTAACTAAAGATTCTGAAGGATAGATTCGATATACTCGTTATATCTTTTAAATGGTTTAAGATAACGAATTTGCTTCGGCGGCAATCGTTGAATAAATCTTTCCTCTAAATAATGACATAATTTTAGAAAATGTAAGTTTATTATTTCACTCACCCTTTGAACCGTTTATAATACCACCCTTAATTCCTATTGGTCAATAGTAAAAGTCTAATTTTAGTCAAAATTTAGGGTCATTTTCGTTGATATATTGCGCAAAATGCGCAAAACGGAAAAAAAATAATCGTTGTTGCTTCGGCGATGTTTCAAACGACTCAACTTTGTAAAAGTGAAATAAATATTTTTATTATTTCGCTTACGCTTCATGCCTTTTATACAATCACTATTTCTTTTAAAATTGAGGCTCGGACCGGCTCGGAAATTTCCGAAGTTTCCCAAATGCAATATGAAACATGACATGCGTTCTATAATTTAAAACCCAAAAGTTCATTCATTGTATACTGAAGTATGCAAACTATGTCCTATCCTATTTATTTTATGTGCGCACTACGTGTGGGAAGCATATAGACGTATGTGCCTTAAATGTCACGCAACCCAAACCATGACTTATTTCATTTTGCAAAGTTTCATTGAGTATTATTTTTATTTTTTCATCCAGCCAAAATCTTTCTAAAGCAAATTTATGTAGTTTTCATCAAATTTGAGACATACATGGTCTTATTATATTTTAATTACAAGACATTTAGCGGAGATTCCATTATGTTTTTAAAAATTTGATGATATTTGTTCACTAATGGAGAAGAATTCTGTATTCATTTATAAATACGAAATACTAAAGAAACTGAGCTTTTGCGATAGAATAAAGTCCTAAAACTGTATGGAAAATTTTACTAAAATGACAAAGTATCAAACTTCCGCGTATCCTAGTAAGATTGCAGTACAAAGGAAAACTAACGAAACTATTAACTATTCCTTCTATGAAATGAATCTCCAGAAGGTCGAAAATAAACACTTAATCAGTTATTACTCACATGCCGGTTCATAACGAGTAATGGATTCTGTGAAAACTGAAATCCACGAGAAGACCTTTTGGAAGCATAGACCATAACCGAGCAAATAATAGCAGACTCAGTTTGAGCGAGTCTGTTCATAAGAGGTGCACTCCTTACGCTCCCTAGCCCCGACGTAAGAAGAATCTTCGTGTTGCTCCTGCACTACGTTCGCCTCTCGAATAAGCAATCTTTTATTCCTCGGTATGTCTGGAAAATTTCTTATATGTATTTCGACTCATACAAAGAAACGAATTCGGGCTGTGCATCTCATATAATGCACCATTTTATAATTCTTAGAAGATTCTTAAAAGACATTTTGTGTTACCTATGCATTTACCTTTCACTTATTAATCTGCATATGTTGGTTCCTTCCCGAACCCTTTCTTCACCCGCTCGACACTTTGGAACGCAGATGCAGTCTGAAAGAGATTATATTCGTAATCGTCATATATCTACTTAGAAGTGATTTTTATTAGGTGTTTTTTTTTAAATTTCAAATTAGTCCGACTGGGTTTTAAGTTTGGCTGATTCCGTTTTAAGTAGGTCGGATTTGTTTCAAGTTAGGCAAACTGAGTTTTAAGTTAGGGAGTCTGGTTTAAATAAAGGCCTGTCTTGTTTGGAAATTAAGCCGACTGGTTACAAGTTAAGCTGACTGGGTTTAAAGTTAGACCAACTGGGTTTCAGGTTAAAGCTAACTGTTTTTTAATTTGACCGACATGGTTTTAAGTTTGGTCGACATGTTTCTAAATTAGCCCGATTTAGTTAAAAGTAAGGCCGACTTGGTTTTAAGTTAGGACAAATGAGTTTTGAGTTTGACCGATAGACCGACGAAACATTTTGTCAATTACGAATGAACACGCCATACTTTTAAAAAGTATTTCGGGGGAGAATGGCAATGGTACCTCGAGTAAGTAGGATGACCAAAATGGGATTCCAAGCATATACAACGAAGTGAACGCCGCAGCTGTCTTATGTCGGGACATTTGATGTTATCATGTCATAGCGTGATGTTAACTTGTCAAAACAGTGTCTTATTATATTTAAAAGCTATGTTATTACGTCAAGATATGGTGTTAACTTGTCAAAACAGTGTCTTATTATGTTAAAACGCTATGTTATCTTGTTAAAGTGTCGTGTGATTTTGTCTACTGAGCTTGCTATTATGTTAAATTGCTATGTTATCTTGTCAAACTGTGGTGTTAACTTGTCAAAACAGTGTCTTATTATGTTAAAACGCTATGTTATCTTGTTAAAGTGTCGTGTGATTTTGTCTACTGAGCTTGCTATTATGTTAAATTGCTATGTTATCTTGTCAAACTGTGGTGTTAACTTGTCAAAACAGTGTCTTGTTATGTTAAAACGCTATGTTATCTTGTTATAGTGTCGTGTTATCTTGTCTATTGAGCGTGCTGTTATGTTTAAAAGCTATGTTATTATGTTAAAGTGTGGTGTTAACTTGTCGAAACAGTGTTTTATTATGTCAAAAACCTATGTTAATATGTCAAAGTGTGGTGTTAACTTGTCGAAACAGTGTCTTATTATGTCAAAAAGGTATGTTATTATGTCAAAGTGTGGTGTTAACTTGTCGAAACAGTGTCTTATTATGTTAAATAGCTATGTTATCTTGTCAAAGTGTGGTGTTAACTTGTCGAAACAGTGCCTTATTATGTCAAAAAGCTATGTTATGATGTCGAAGTGCGGTGTTAACTTGTCGAAACAGTGTCTTATTATGTCAAAACGCTATGTTATTAATATGTTGAAGTGTGGTGTTAACTTGTCGAAACAGTGTCTTATTATGTTAAAAAGCTATGTTATCATGTCAAAGTATGATCTTGTTTGCAGAGTGTATTACTACTACTACTAGTATGTTACAAAGCCATGATATCTTGTTAAAGTATCGTGTGATTTTGTCTACCGAGCGTGCTTTTATGTAAAAAAGCTATGCTTTCTTGTCAAAGTGTTTTGTTAACTTATCAAAACAGTGTCTTATTATGTTAAAATGTTATGTTATCATGTCAAAGTGCGATGTTATCATGTCAAAATGTAGTGTTAACTTGTCGAAATGGTGTCTTATTATGTTAAGTGCTATGTTATTATGTCAAAGTACCATGTGATCTTGTCTACAGAGCGTGTTATTATGTTAAAACGTTACGTTATCATGTCAAAGTACCGTGTAATCTTGTCTACCGAGCGTGCTATTATGTTAAAAAGCTATGTTATCTTGTCCAAGTGTGGTGTTAACTTGTCAAAACAGTGTTTTATTATGTTAATACGTTATATTATTATGTCAAAGTGTGATGTTAACTTGTCCAGATAGTGTCTTATAATGTTAACTAGACATGTTATCTTGTGTTGTGTTAACTTGTAAAAACAGTGTCTTATTATGTTAAATGCTATGTTATTATGTCAAAATACCATGTGATCTTGTCTGATCAGCGTGCTATTATGTTAAAAAGCTATGTTATCTTGTCAAAGTGTTGTGTTAACTTGTCAAGACTGTGTCTTATTATGTTAATATGCTATGTTATCATGTCGAAGAGTGATGTTAACTTGTCCAAATAGTATCTTATCATGTTAACTAGTCATGTTATCTTGTCAAAGTGTTGTGTTAACTTGTCAAAACTGTGTCTTATTATGTTAATAAGCTATGTTATCATGTCAAAGAGTGATGTTAACTTGTCCAAATAGTATCTTATTATGTTAACTAGTCATGTTATTATGTCAAAATATGGTGTTAACTTGTCAAAACAGTGTCGTATTATGTCACAAAGCTATGTTATCTTCTTAAAGTATCATTTAATCTTGTCTAGCTTTTTTAACATAATAATACGCTCTATAGACAAGATGGCACTGTACTTGGACATATTAACATAGCTGTTTGACATAATAAGACACTATTTGGACAAGTTAACACCACACTTTGACATAATAACATAGCTTTTTGACATAATAAGACACTGTTTCGACAAGTTAACACCACACTTTGACATATTAACATAGCTTTTTGACATAATAAGACACTGTTTTGACAAGTTAACACAATACTTTGACATGATTACATAGTTTTTTAACATAATAAGACACTGTTTTGACAAGTTAAGACCACACTTTGACATGATATCATGAAATGTCCCGACATAGACAGCTGCGGCGTTCCATAACGAAGGGTAATACATTTGAAGTCAATGACATCCGATATGGCACCGAAGAGGAAGAATTTCTCAGGCCTTACATATTCTGTTTGCTTATGTCTATTATTGTACTCTCATGAATGAAAACGAAATAATCTCTTGAAATCGATGAATACGAAATAAGCGAAAGATATAACAGACATACGCAGACACAAGTCTTAGAGAAAACATAATTTTGAGTTCAAACACCACGAACACTATGCTTAAAAAGCGTTCAAAGTCTATAATGGCTATTTCCGTTGTTCTGACACCCACGCACAAACAAAAGTACAGTTAGTTCCCTAACAAGCCCCTGTTTAAACCTACGTTATACAAAATGCACTTTTATTTATACAGCAATTGTTTCATTCAATACCTACATATTTGTCTATTCGGTAAACCTGTTTTGACACTTAATATGTTGTGTAAAATAAATTATGTTATTTGTGTAAAATAACAAACTTAATGCTTACAACTCTGAACGTAATTAATACTAAACAATGTTTTTCCTAATGGTACACAAAGTGTTTACGTACTTGGCATCAACTCCTCTGTTGAACTGCATTTTATCTTTAGATGGTACTTTGCGTCCACACAGAACCCAATGTGAAAAAGATGACACCATGGGTATTGCAGTAATTTTTCTGCGAATTGCATCTCCATAAAGCTGGTATTTGATTTGTGGAATTCCTAACGACAGTTATGGATTCATCTTTCACACAGGGAGTAAAGGCGTTTCTTTTGTTTTCCTGGAAGTAGCCAACTGGACATTCTATTCTATACACATCAGCATACTCGGATACGGCTGAATCAAGAACCGCTATATTTCTGTATCCTAGAAATATAAAACAAATGTATCATAAACTGTGTCATTGTGAAAATAATAAACTTTAGGCACTTATTTGATTTAGTTATTTACTATAAAAAGGAACTTCGATAACAGCGTACTGAACCTAGTATTACGAGAAGATGGGGCCTGGAAAGACCTCCCGATGCATATTTCGCCTCACAAGTTACTTTACAGTAAGATTAAGCTATAAATAAAGTTCCTAAGATATAAAAAATAAATATTCCAAAAACTTGCAAACGGTTTCTATGTTATGTAATGAAAACTTACGTTTACTCTAAGGGTAAGTTTGTCCACACAAATGTATTGAATTTCCATTGGGGATATTTAAACAAAAATAGTTTTCTAATGAGCACACATCACTATAGCATCCTTCATAATAAGTCTCGTGCATATTCTCGTTGCTATGACATTTTTTCAACTCTCTATACGAACACTCCTGTGGCTGTTTCAGCACTTTAAATGTACGTTTTTCACTTATTACCAGATTATTTGGTAATTCTGATTTCATGTACACTTGTCGTTGTTCTACATTTTCTAAACCAGCAACATGGACTGGTAAAAATTATCAATGTCATACACATGAACCATCCCGAAATATGTATAAAAATCACAACGACCCGATCGGATTCCATCTGAAAAGATTTAACTTAAATATTAGTCAATGTATATCGGCAACCAGTTAAAACATGTATCAAATTATGTTGGAAAATCTATCTGAGTCAGACTTAATTTAAGTTTCACCAGTATACTTTTACAATTCACGTATAAACGAAATATAAAAATCATTAAAATATGTTTTATCATTCATTATATTATCTAATTATAACTGATTATCCTTTAAAATATTAAAATACGACGCCACGGATTGAAAATAATACAATCCAAGGAGGGGTTTGGCTTAAAGAAATGCGGTGTGAACCGGTTTGTCAGCAATGTTGGAAAACTACAAGGCACACCCTGCAACTATAAATAGACATCATAATAAATATATGTGTAATAACATACGTTAAACTAAACAAGGACAAGACTGTGATAAAAACAAAAGGAGAAGAACGGCTAACTTTTAATGCAGTCCTGTTGTATATGAAATAATCTAATCTTAAACTAAAACTCTCTTATATGTATGTGTATTTGTACATTGAACAAAAACGTAGTATTAGATAAACAACTATAAAAGATGTTTAAGTGTCCATGTGGTATCTTTACATTTCAGTTTAATCACCGATTCGCAAACATGACTGATTGTACCAAAAGTATAAAATAATTATTAACATTGTTGATGAAGTTAATTGTTCTTTTGATCAAAGATAGAACACACAGATAACACGGCGATGTTATGTTTGATAACACTGATTAACAGAACCTCTTTTTATTATCTTAGTTGATAATAGAAACTGTTGAAACGATTACAATGGTAAAAAAACAAAAATATCATTATTTTTTTTAAACTATTATCAAGATTTATACTTACCATACATTCGCTATATTTAAATCACAACGATTCATTTAAAGGAGTGTCACATTTATTTACGCCTTAAATATATCATTGTTGACGTGTTAAATACTTCAAATAGGAAATGGGCACACCTAAAAGGATATCAGATAAAAAAGTGACACTTTATAAATATATTGTTCTGTTACTTAGTAAGCGCAGATTTTGATTAAAATTTATATCATGCTTTATTTCCTGACTAGCCTATAATTCATTACCATGATTACAAATCAATAATGTAAATAATTGTTTACATAATTATTAAGAAGGACGTATGCTAGAATTTGGGGCGAAAATTTTCCAAATTACAGAATTTCCTCAAACTTTGGATATTTAAGGACAATCATCTAAGAAACAAAAATATGCAATAAAAATCATACGTCACCGATATCAAAAAAAGAGTTATCTGTCCTTGAAAACGGCATTTCCCCCAAAAATGACGTTTTCAAGGGCAGATAACTCCTTTTCAATACACCAGGTGCCCCTCCGTGCATTATTTCATCACGAGCGGACACCTGGGTAGAACCACCGACCTGCCGTAAGCCAGCTGGATGGCTTCCTCACATGAAGAATTAAACGCCCCGAATAAGGCTAGAACCCACATCGATGAGGGGCAAGTGATTTGAAGTCAGCGACCTTAACCACTCGGCCACGGAGGCCCCATTAAACTAATTAAGAAATATATATGCAATAATTATACATTTGTATCGCTATTTAGGTTCGGACACCGAGAACGGAATATTCAGTGCCGGGTCAATACTTCCGGACAATATATAACTGTATGTGTATAATTCAAACAATAAGGTAACTTGAAGGCTAGTAAAATTGTCCGACTAGATGAATCTCAAATAGTTCTTACATTTATGTAATCTTATTTAAAGGTGGCGTGTCTTCATCATTTCATACAAATTTTGCAATTCTGTTCGCTAAAATCTTCAAAGGTTGGCGTGTTTATTTTTTATTTAAAAAGTATCTAAACTTACACATTTTGGAATGGTCTCTTGAATCTCTAAACAGGTAATACAAATCTAACAGCCATTATCCCTAAAAGGTTTAAGGTATATAACCCCAAAACATAATCTATTCTCCACATATACGAAGTCTTGATAAAAGTATGCGCTTAATAAACATTAATAATAGCTACCGTAACGGAGGAACTGTAAAAATATATATTTAATGGGATATAAAAAATATGGTAATGCCTATATTAAACAATGAGTACCATTTCGCTTTGGGAACTTTAAAACTCTCTACAACAAGGCAGTCTGAAAGACAGCTAAATCCCCCGCCACTGTTATGGATAGTGAAAGGGTAAACCTTTGATTTTAGCTGTGACCTTGACCTTGAACTGACATGGCTGACTAATAAATTCTGCACAACGTCTTGATGAGGTGATCATTTGACTCAAGTTTCATGAAAATCCTTTAAGGGGTTTAGGAGATACAGAGCTGAGACCTTTGACCTTTAGTTGTGATTTTGACCTTGAGTTGACATGGCTGACTCATGAGTTCTTGATGAGGTGATCATTTGACCCAAGTTTGATGAAAATCCTTCAAGTGGTTTAGGAGATACAGAGTGGACACAAAATGGAAGGCTCAAACCTTCGACCCTTAGTTGTGACCTTGACCTTGAGCTGGCATGGTTGACTCATAATTTCTGCACATCGTTTTGATGAGGTAATCATTTTACCCAAGTTTTGTAAAATTCCTTCAAGGGGTTTAGGAGATATTACGCGGACACGAAATGGAAGGCTCAAGCCTTTGACCTTCAGTTGTGACCTTGACCTTGAGCCGACATGGCTGACTCATACGTTCTGCACATCGCCTTGATGAGGTGATCGTTTGACCCAAGTTTGATGAAAATCCTTTAAGGGGTTTAGGAGATATAAAGCGGACACAAAATGGAAGGCTCAAACATGTGGCCTTGAGTTGTGACTTTGACCTTGAGCCGACAAGGCTGACCCTTGGGTTCTGCACATTGTCTTGATGAGGTGATCATTTGACCCAAGTTTCATGAAAATCCTTCAAGGAGTTTAGAAGATATAGAGCGGACACAAAATGGAAGGCTCAAAACCTTTGACCCTAAGTTGTGACCTTGACCTTGAGCCGGCATGCCTGACTCATGGGTTCTGCACATCGCCTTGATGAGTTGATCATTTGACCAAAGTTTTTTTAAAATTCCTTCAAGGGGTTTATGAGATATAGAGCGGACACAAAATGGCAGGCTCAAACCTTTGACCTTGAGTTGTGATCTTGACCTTGAACCGACAAGGCTGACTCATGGGTTCTGCACATCGTCTTGATGAGGTGATCATTTGACTTAAGTTTCATGAAAATCCTTCAAGGGGTTTAGGAGATATGGACCGGACACGATTTTGTTACGGACGGAAGGACGCATGGACACATGGACGCAGACCATTCCTATAATCCCTCCGCCACGGCGGGGGATTAATTAACCATATTTCTACATGTAGAACTTAAAATGTAGAGTGGCTATTGAATGAAAGGCTAAAATGATCAAACAGAAATAACTGTTAATGCCACTAACACTTCTGATACTGGCAACAAATCATCACTAATTTACAATGTGCTAATCACTTGTATTAACTTTATCATTAATTCTTTTCTTTTTGTAATTTTCTGTATAATAGTTTATTACAAATAGAAAGGATTTCGTAGTTAAAACGATCAAAACCTTATTCAATTAGTGCAATTAACACATATTTATAGAAGTTGACGATGGTATTAAAGGAAGAGATAAAAATAATTAGAAGTTATTATCTACCTTAATCGCCGATACATTTCCGACTCACTTCATTTCACTTCATTCCAATACCGTCCCGTTTAATATGATCGCTATCTTGAAGTGTTAAATTACAAGTAAGTTGGGTTTTTTGTGCATTGTTAGACACTTAAGGTAGTTTGTCGACCTTCTTGTCTTTCTATATAATGTATGTCAGTTAGGTTCTTTTAATTGCCAACAGGATCACCCGACATTTTTGGTTATTAATAGATAAGTCTTTTGCGTTTGATTTAACACTTAAATTGAAAGAGTGGGCTTAAATAATTTCCCGCCCACCCTTGTCCCAATTCTGTTTCTTGGTTCTTTTGCGGTTTTCTGTGTATTTCAGGTACCTGCCGATCAGCGATCTCCGAATCCTCGTCGCAACTTCCGTCCACTGAAGAATTACAATGGGTGGCCGTTAAGTACCTCCACCAGTACAAGAATCTTTGTATAGTGATATATATAGTGATGAAACAGTTAACTTTGTCATTTCGGGTATCTGTTACCAGTGCCCATTCAACAAAAGCTGCTAGTTACCGGAAGGAAACTAAAATATCGCGTCTCTGTTACCAGGGCCAAATGAGTTGTTGAGTGCAGTGTTTTTCGGTTGTTGAATATCATAAGGAAGTTGCGGCCAGACTCCGCCAAAACAAATATAATAATATGTGTTTCATAAATAAGATTATATATATGTATAAAGCAGATTTGTCAAGTTCTTTATTTTTAGTACACATTTGTTATCATAGCTTCTGGCCTCTGTAATGATGATTTTTTCCTTTCGATTTGCAAAATTTTACAATATTGTTTTCAATGTTTGATCTGGCCTATAATGATGGCATCAGATGTATTAATACAAACGAAAAAAAAGAAGTTTTACTAGTAAAAGTTATCAGCAAAGAAATCAAAGTCAAAATCAAAGAGCAATTTATGTCGGGCATGACCATTACGCGGAAAATTCCTTTCTTTTTCAGAAAGATCAAAAGCACCAGAAAGAAAGTTCTGTTTATTGTTTGTTAATAGTCTTATTTTCATTTCATTTTAGATACTGATTTATTATATTGTATGCATTGTTAATTGCCACATTTGTTTCATATGACGGGGATCGAGGGGCATAGAGGTATAGGCCTTTTATATCTACCGAAATTCCGGATACTGCCTAGTAAAGTTAATTTAAGCTAAATTTTAAATCCACTGTATTGTATTACTTTTATTGGTATGTATATAAATAAGTTTTATACTGCTAATTCTGTATAAGCATTTGATAAGGATTGTGTTGCATTTGACAAGGGTTGTTGCATTCAATGTATCGTGTTGTAAATATATCTTTGTTTTTATGTATTAAGTTTGTAATTCACCTTGAAACACTTTAAAGTCACAAGGTTCTGTCATTTTAAAGTAGGCATAGCTATGTCCACTCCTCTTTTTGTAATCCACACCAAACTTATTACAACAAAACTTATTGTACAGAACGTAAGTCTAGTACAAAAATCCGTAAAATGATTTGACGAGCTGCATATAGAGGTTCAACCCCCCTTCCCCCACCCCCCGGTAAATGGTACCATCATATACTGTATAAGAAAGAGAAACTATACACTACGCTACCCATTGAGCCACACCAACAAGTGCGTTTAATAAACAAGCCTTGGAAATATAAATGTTGATATGTAAAACCTTTTACAAAATTTTAAGAACTGTCACCTGTTGTTTTCGCATGATAAACAGTTATCAAACAAGAGCTGTCACTAATGGTGACAAATGCCCCCGCAGCGCCTTGACCTTTGACCTGGTGACCTTGACCTTTGACCCGATGACCTTAAAGTCAATAGGAGTCGTGTACTCATTAAGTACTATCAGCATGTGAAGTTTGAAGGTCCTGGGTGCAGTGGTTCGCGAGTAAAGTACCTTCATGCAAAAAGTTAATGTTGTGACGAAAGAACGAACGAACTAATGAACGAACGGACGGACAGTTGAAAACTAATAGCCTCCCTTCGGGGGCATACAATTTAAAACAATGCCGCGAAATCTCTGAAATTCAGTGTCTTAAGATTGTTTTTGAATGTGTCAAGTGACTTACTTTCGCATAGTTCTAACGGCAGTTCATTCCAAAGTTTTAGACCAACAGTACAAAAACTTCTATCATTGAATGTTTTACACTTGTTGTATGGAACAACATAACGACATTCACAATTTTCAGACGATCTCAAACCTTGTCTACTAGAAATATACTCTGTAAGGTGCTCTGCCATTGTGGCAGTTATACATGAAAGAAAGAATTTTGAGCTCAATTCTTGCTTTCACCGGCAACCAATGTAAGTGATACAATGCTTGTTTAGAACTGTCAAATTTCCTCTTGTTAAGGACAAGTTTTGCGCAATACGTTGCATCTTACGCACCTCGCAGTTAGCTACACTATACAGTATGGCATTGCAATAATCCAGATATGATATAATTAGAGACAAAACTAAAATTTCAGTGGCTGCTTTTGTTAAGTATTTTCGGATGTTCTAAATTCGTAGGTAATTCAATATGGTTGTACGACATTTGCGATTTACAGTTCAAGGTTTCGCCAAGAAATGCACCGAGATATCTAAGTGTGCTTTCACGTTTGACATCATCACCATCCATGTTAATGGAATTTGTAAAACATTCGTTCATTTGAGGCTGCTACCAAACTTAATAAATTCAGTTTTTGAAGTGTTAATTTTCAGTTTGTTTTTATTCACCCAGTCATTGATTATAACTGCGCACCTTTTTAGGTCTCCGATTGCTTGTAATTCTACGGAAACAGGTGTAGGACGAAAGCTTTATTTGCTATATGATCATCAGCAAAATCGTAGACTGATATGGATTTTGAAATTATCTCCCCTTCCATTGAGAATAAGAAAAACACTTATTAGATAACAATTATAAATTTAATGCCATAATTCAATGATCACACGTTGTATAAGGAAATATAATAGAACAAAACTTATGATCAGCACTGATATTCTTATGAATATCCACTTAACCGCCAAATCTTATTTCCGGACACATTATGAAAAACATACATAATCAACATAATTTTGCATAAACAATATTTCTCAGCACATAACTTACTCAACAAATTATTAATACAGCACTTACTAATTAAACAAATTGCAAAAAGACATTACAATGTAAGTTATGAATTATTCAACTTCACATCAGGATAAAAACGTAAATTTTAAAAACAAAACTGCAAATTTGACGGTGGGTGGGTGGGAAACATTTAATTGAAAAAACGTGTGATCGTGTCAAATTCACTTACAACAGTGACAAATACTATAAAAAACAAACAGAGGCCGGGTCTCAACAAAACAACTTTATTGTACCAATCAGTATACGCCAATGAAAAAGGATTTTACAAAGAATGAAAAATACCCAAATGTTCCGAATTACCCACAATATCAGTAAGGCAAATTTATGTTCGATAATTAAATATTTTAATTTATGAAAGTAAACCAATTATCTCCCCTTCCATTGAGAATAAGAAAAACACTTATAAGATAATAATAATAAATTCAATGCCATAATTCAATGATCACACGTTGTATAAGGAAATATAATAGAACAAAACTTATGATCAGCATTGATATTCTTATGAATATCCACTTAACCGCCAAATTACAGCCAAATAAAGCAAAAAGACAAGCAAATGAAAATGAAGCATAAATAAGCTATAAAAGGCGAATGCCTAAAACGAAGCAGAATGAGGACAACATGCAAAAAACATTAATTAAAAATGAAATATGAAACAAGCATTCGGAAGGCAACATAAAAGGCAAACAATTAAATGTCTTTCTAAACAAAGAATATGTGACTTGACTACTCAATGCAGCAAAGGATATGACATTTTCACTATGCCGCTATTATATTGTTCATAAATAAAACCACTAAGTAGCATAAAAGCTAAACGTCAAATGTTTTTAGACACATGTCTCTGCACTGAATCAAATCATGCAGCATGAAGCATATAATAAGTATAAATCAATCAAAAATTAAATAATGGCGATGCAAAACTAGGTAACTAACATTCGCCTACCTTGCCTTATCTGACAAAATGAATCGAGAATAATGTACGGTGTATGAATGACTGAAATGACAAAAATGATAAAGATGATTACAGCTATTTTCAGAACATAGTGCTATTCAATATACAGAACTATGACTAGAAGTCATTAACATGACAAAGTGGAAATGACTCTATGAAAGAAATGACCCAATCTAGCTAAACCGTCCAAATTTAGATGCAAGCCCCCGTCTAATCTGGCAAAAAATGGTGTTTGATTTCCCAACAATGTAAAAAAGGTCTAAAAGACTTAATAAATTTGAAATTCTAATCTTTGGCTAATTTTGTGTCCAACATTTAATTACATTCCTTGATATTTTTCTCCGTGAGCTTAATATCTACTGGTCTCGGAAGGATTGAAGAGACAATAATGTGAATTTCCTGTGAGATTTTACGAATTTTAGCCAAAAGATTGGTGTAATCAGCTAACATGTCACTAACTGAGCAATTACGAGCTATATTGTTAGTCCCAACATGTAAAATAATGCAGTTGAAGCCCTTTAATGATAAAAACCCTTTCTCTAACAAATAATGAATTTTGCCGCCAATTGTTGCTCCAGGAAAGGATTTGACTGTGACACCCTGTTGGTGGAATACGTTTGATGATTGAATCACCAACAATTACCACTTTGCGACAGTCCGGAAGAAACATAATAAATAATGTAATGAACTAATGTACGCTAAAAACTACAATTTAAACACGTTTAAACATACAACTTACTATCATTAAAACGATAAATTTAGTTTTGTGGATGAGACACCGCTTTTCAATAGTACTATAATTATGTAACAATACACAGTTAACATAATCAATGTTCTTGTATTCTGCACCTGCACCAACTTGCTATCCACAAGTAAATTTCAACTTCCTCACATGACTTAGAGGTGACATACCAAAGAATACTGACTCAATGTGTTTCGTCAAATTGTCATGGAAAACATATATCTATTTAATAATTGCACTCACAACCCAGGGAGCGTAAGTCTGTGCCTCTCTAAAAGACTAAAACTGAAGAAATATGTAAAATTATATACATACAATTCAAAATTTCTATTGAATAAATGTCAACGTTCACTACAATATCACTTATAAATTGTGATCACCATGAAATAATTTCCAGTCATTCATTGTTTCTGAACATCACGAGATCAATCACTCATTGTTTATGTTAATTCTGGATTAAATTAAAACACACCTTAACACATAATTATGTTTAACTGTCGTAATATCAAATTCTGTCTCCATTATAATCCACTTGTTCTAAACTGACGATTCATGTATGTATGGTATTAATACAAGACTGAAATGCTAATATGAGGTTCTATGACACGAAATCAGTTACTAAAGTTCCTGTCCAGAAGGTCTGCTCGTCCAGCTGTAAACAGGTAATCTTCTCTTTTTCAGATAGAATATACTGACTCATGACATATTCACTCGTATTTTTACTGCTTTATAATGTTAAAATTAACAAGTTATTTATTTATTTTAAAGACCTGATATTTAATTTAAATGCAATGAGATTCTATTATGATATCAAATACAAAGTTACTCCTATTGTTGCTGCCTTACCTTATATTGACAAGTTATAATTAAATAGACCTTGATACTGAATTACATCCAAATGTGAAGCTTTATGACATGGAATCAGTGACAAAGGTACCTGTCCAGAAGGTCTGATCATCCCGCTGTAAACAGATAATCTTCTCCTTTTAAGATAGAAGATTCTGATCCATGACATAATAACTCACATCTGTTACAGATTTTCGTGCTCATAACCCTCACTCTGTATTTTATCAGAAATGTATTTTGATATTCGTAACTTATCTGTGAGTGAAAAATAAAGATATTTCTTATAAGCATCTGATTTCCAGTTGCCTAGTAATTGAATGATGTCGGCTTGAAGATTCTGCTGAAAGGTTAAAGTAGCCATACCTCTCCTAAAAGAGTGTGTTGAAAAATGAGAAGGGTCCAGACCTATCATTTCAATAACTGAACGAAGTTTCTTTAAGTATGTATTATAAAAAACTGGATTACCAGAATTCAAAATAAATAACGGGCATGACATTGATCTAGGAATATATCCAATCGTTTTATGATAAGCTTTCACTGGATATAAAGGAGAACCATTTATACATGTCAAAGGTACCACAAGCAATCTTTCACCTTTTTGAATTGTTTTTGTCCACCTCATAGTAATTAAAAGACCAGTGGATCAGTGGAGGTAACTCTAACATCCTTACTTAATAAGAATTTAGGATTAAGTAATTCCTTTTTGGTAGTAGGAACTAAATTTGATTTTCTTGCCAATAGAATAAAGGCAAACAAAAATAGATACCAAAACGTGTTATCATCCGGTGAAGATAAATCAAGTACTCTATATCTTTTTAATAATAGATTTGTAGTCATTGGATGTGCTTTTCTAACCATATGAAGTCTTGTTTTAGACATGCCTTTTAAAGAAAGATTTAATAAAAATTATTGACGTGTTCAATTTTTGCACCCAAGAGTAAAGGCATGATTTTAACTCCACTAATATAGTTTTTAATACTAGATTCTACATATTTAAATGACCTACTAAAAATTGTGCATAAAACTGCAAAGTCTCTGTATCTGCTGGTAATGCACAGAATTTAAAATAAGTGTAAAATAATAAAAATAACTCCCATTGAGTATTTAAATTTCTCCTGGATCCTTCTGCATAAGCCATTCTGTTAGATTTTGTAAGATCATCTTTTAAAGTCCTAATTTGTGACTCTGTAAGAAAACAAACAAATTACCAATTATTTTCGAACTCAAAATCATTATCAACAACAGTACATTCTGAAATATTTTCATCCTTTACTAACGCAAAAAATTGTTTTTGATAACTGTCATTCTTATGCCACCTGAAAAGACAATCAGCTATGTGGTTTTCACTTGTAAGGATATGTTGGGCACGTATCTCAAATTCATTAATTGCAGCTATAAAACATACTTCTCTGAGACTGGACTGTAAAAAGGAATATCTTGCTTTACCAGTATTCAGTGCAATGCAAACAGACAAATTGTCACATAACATAATAATACGACGGTGTTTGAAATTTCTTCCCCATAAATGCAAACATGCCACTAAAGATAATATTTCTAATGCCCCTATATGTATTTTTTTTTATCTAGAATATAAACAGGAAACTGTACATGGAAGTAATTACCTTCCCAGTATCCACCACAACTCTCTAAGCATGAATCTGAGGAAAATATTTGATCTGGTTCAGACCATTCGCCCAATGACATTAATGAAACCCCATTGTACAAAGGGAGAAACTCATTCCACCACAGCAAATCCTTTTTAATTTCAGAAGGAATGTGAGATTGCTGTAAGGCGTCTCTCTCATATAACTCCCTTAACCAGTTTAACTCTAATGAAATTTAATTTCACTAATAAGTGTTGTACCTCTTTCAAAGATGCTGTTTTCTTATTTAACCAAATTGTAATCAATTCCTTAATTTCCTCTAACCTTTCAGGTGTAATTTCCATTGTCATTTTAACAGTGTTAGACAGAACTCCTAAAAATGGCATAATTTGACAGGGGGGACAACTTTTACTCACGGACTCTTGTAATCCAGCTCTTGACAAAACTTGACCTAATGTAAGATATGCAAACTGTGCATTTGCTATTTTTTCAGCTCCTGCTAAATCATCTAAATAATTTAAAACAGATATATCTAAACATAAAAGAATAAATGCTATAGCATTAGTGACCCTCTGACATATCTGAACTGCACTTCTTAGTCCCATTGACAGCACCACATCACAAAATATGTTTTTTTCCAAATGTAAGCCACCAGATTATAATTTGAAGGACAAATATTTATTTGTCTGTAAGCTCTTGATAAATCTATTTTTTAAATAAACAAACAATATTGACCTTTAGCAAGAATGAGTTGAACAAAATCATCAACTTTAGGAAATATTAATGAAACATTCTCACCTAAATACAAATCTTTCTCTATAAAACTGTTTACAGCACATTGTGTAGCACTGCTAAGATCTAAAATAACTCTTCTATCATTTATTTCTTTCTTTGGTACAGTATTCAAGGGTGAAATTAACAAATTAATGCTAAAAGGATTGGTTTTAAATGGTCCAATAATTGCATTTTCATTCATTTCTTTCACTAAGTACTTGTCAATATGTGAAGAAAATTCTTCAGCACCCTTATAATTTTTATATTGCCATAGAGGTTTGGGCAAAGGTAAGTTATTTTCAACTGCTGGAAACTAATGGGAAAACCAATTTCTATGAAATCACATACCAACATGTCTTTGTAATCAAAATTATTTAACATAAGTCTTAAATAATTAGTTTCTATTTTATCATTAACTCTGAAACGGCAACCATTGTAATTATATTTGCCTGATTGCTTGACTAACACATGCATTACTACTTTATCTCCTACTTCCCTGAAATTCAATTTATTATTGACCATCATACAAATGTTACATTTAATTGAATGATTACTGAAAACCTTTTTGTTCAAATTAACTGATTGATCTGAAATACTTGAACTAGAATTTAATTCTTCATTTTCTGACTTTCTTGTTGTATAACAAAAGCTTGGTAGAAGAAACAATCTTCAATTTTATTCTCATAAACAATATCTGGGTTCGAATCCCAACGTCATGCAGTCATATAAACACAGGCGGAAGAACTTTCTGGATGTTGCAATTTTTTGTGATCTGTCTGCCAACAAGTGGCACAAATGTGTTGTGCAAATCTCATTTGACCTTTCACAACCACAATATGACCTGTCTTATGGGCACATTTATTTTTCTGATAAGGAGAACAAAACCAAACATGACTTTCATCTTTATTTTCATCTCCTTTTGTATTATATCCATATGGTCCCTTACCTTTAACCTTTGAATTCTTAGATATACTAACTTTATTTAGAATGGCAATTTCAAGATAGTGAAAGTCATCTGACCAGTTTTTCTCCCCTAGCTCTGTTTCTCTTAACACTACTGCATAATATGATTTGAGATAGAAAAATTATAAGCAGAACTTAGATACATGAATCTTTTTTAATAGATTTAGCCTATCTTTTTGTTCTTTGGACTTAATCTGCCTATCCGAAATGATATCTAATTCTCCAGCAACAAATAAATTTAAATTTAATTCTTGAAGTTTGATATTCTGACTTACAAACTCATATCTAAGTTGGGAGTGAGGGTATTTTTGAGCATGTTTAACTTTGTCTGAACTTCCAGCCTTTATTCTAGATTTTTTCTTTGACTTTGATTTTTTTGACTTTTTAGCATTTTTCCTTGACTTTTTCTTGGAACTATCATCATGATCTGTCTCTTCACTACTGTTACTTCTACTTACATCCTCCACTACTGAACTACTAGACGTATCTGTAAACGAACTTGAACTGTCCGAACTAGATACATCTAGATCTGGATCCGAAAGACCCGATTGTGACATTTGTTTGTTTACTTTCTTTTTCAATTTTTTATCATTTCTTAATGAGTTAATCGTAAATTTATCATCAGCTTTTGACGATTTACTAGCCAAAGTTACTTTTGGAGTCGGAAGACTGTAACTGGGAAACGTATCAGAATGAATCTGCCTACCTTTCAAATATTTGATTTCTGCCTGTTTTTGCTTCAGTTCTTTTTTAAGGTCTTCTTTCTGTTTTAGTTTGGTGAGCCGTTTTTTTTCTCCACTTCTGCTTCTCGTAATTGTTGTTTAATTGTTTTCATTTCCTCGTCATCACTCTCACTATCGTTTAGACAGCACCTGTCTTCACCTGATGCCCCGTCAGGGGTAGTAATCGCAACTTCGTCTACCGTACTTTCCGCACCGTTCGCTATCATGCCAGCTCATTCAGACGAAATTGTCTCTTTACACTCTTCTTCAGTTTTCAAGTCTTGTTCTATGCCCTCATGCATTTTCCTATAATCCTTTCTCTCCTTTCGCTTCTGTTCCCTCTCGGCCATTTTAACAGAAAACATTACTGACCTGTCCATAAATCTAAATCTACACAAATATCATGGAATTACAACGTTCTACCACTTCCAAAAATATCAAGAAAACAAGGTTTGTAAACTTTCACAAATCTCCTTCTAACAGAAATAAAAGTCTCCAATTTCCTAGCCTGACTTGCCAGCAGGCAAATTTTATCTATAATTAACTCAAAATTCTATACATTTTGTGTAAATGTTCTTTCAATTATATAACAAAAACTGAAAAGTTGTCCGGGTCCTGTTATTTCCCGCTCAAACTACTACAAAAAATTTAATTGAAAAAACGTGTGATCGTGTCAAATTCACTTACGACAGTGACAAATACTATAAAAAAACAAACAGAGGCCGGGCCTCAACAAAACAACTTTATTGGACCAATCAGTATAAATATAACAAACCTCTGACCCCACTGAAAAAGGATTTTACAAAGAAGGAAAAATACCCAAATGTTCCGAATTACCCACAATATCAGTAAGGCATATTTTACTAAAATAAACCAATGACATTAAAAAGATTTCCAGCATAAGTGAGATACAGCCACGGACCAAGGCAACTGCCCTGGGACATAATGCATTCAAGATGGCAGTCTGATGAATATACATTGTTGATATTAATCTTACAAGTATGAGGCCTTAAATAGGAGTCTACCCATTGAAGAGCTGTGTCACACACGCCATATTGTGCTTTTAGGACATCTAGAAAAACGTCGTGGTTGACAGTGTTAAATGCCGCACTTAAGTCAGTCGGAATAAGAGCCGTGACTTCCTTTCACTACATACCACTTAGAAGATCATTGACCAACTGAAGGAGAGCGATGTCATAGGAATGGAATTTCCTGTATGCAGACTGATTCTTAGGCAAAAGACTGTTTTGATTTACATGTTTGTTTAATCTGTAAAAAACAACTTTCTCAACAAGTTTTGATAGAAATGATAAATTACTCACAGGATGATAATTGGAAAGCCCTAGTTCAAGACCGTTGTTTTTACAAGCGAAGGTCTAACAACTGCTTGCTTGTATTTTACAGGGAAAACACCTTGTTGTAATGTTTGTTTGTTTGATTTGTTTGATTTGGGTTTAACGCCGTTTTTTAACAGTATTTCAGTCATGTAACGGCGGGCAGTTAACCTAACCAGTGTTCCTGGATTCTGTACCAGTACAAACCTGTTCTCCGCAAGTAACTGCCAACTTCCCCACATGAATCAGAGGTGGAGGACTAATGATATCAGGCACAATGTCGTTTATCAAATAGTCACGGAGAACATACGCCCCGCCCGAGTATCGAACCCGCGACCCCGACATCCGTAGACCAACGCTTTTACCCATTGAGCTAAGCGGGCGGGCTATTGTTGTAATGAGAGATTCACCAATTTAGTTATACTAGACGGAAGTTCATTTACATGTGATTTCAGAATACGTGTTGGTAAAATACCTAACTCTGAAGATTTCACTTCAGCTTGATTTAATTCAGTAAATATGTTTAAATTTTGTATATCTTTTACTTGGGGTTCAAAGTTTTGGTATTCACTTAGGGACTGACGTATTTTTGAGATTTTTGTCATGAAAAGTCAACAAATATTTCGGCGAATAGATTATTAGTCTCTCCTTGAGGCAGAGGGTTTTCAGATTTGGTACCAGTTAGCTAAGATACCAATCCATACAGAGTCTTAGCGTTCTCTGTCTTTTCACCGAGTGTGTTTCTCTTTTGACGTTTGATTTCAAGATTTATCTATAACGGAATTTTAGCGACTTCAATTCTGCGAAGTTTAATGTTATAGACTGTATTACAGAAACATCCAGTGCAGCAATTCATAATAATTCTGTAAGGAGTCTCATCCTAATAAAGCCTTTGACAATTGACCCTGGTGCCGAATGATAAAATAAGTAGTCTACGAATTTTTCTTTGGGGCTTGTGGGCATTGTTTGTGGCTACAGGCTACATCATATGCGTTCACATTACATCGAGATATTTTTATGTATAGGTTTTCAGGGGAATGCCGAGACAAATCCTTTCGGACACTGCGCAGAGAATATACGAAATTCAGGCAAATTCAGTTCATTTGATGAAAGCTTCATACGGAATTTGTCTAACGTGTTCTCTTAAAAAATAGATAGTGAAAACATGCATGAGATGGCAATAAATATAATCATCCGAAAATCGTTTTTTCAATATTAAGGCCGCCGCAGGGAAATAGTGCAGCCGCTTTAAATTGGCCGGGCTGTGACTGCTCAATATCTGTCTGATATTTTCAAAGCAAGCAGCAACCTTACAGGCATGTTTGAGTGCTCTGCGAAGCTCTCAATGGTCTACAGTCTCCACTTTCTTTTGGGCACCATGTTCAAGAACAATCGTGCGTTTTGCTCAACAAAATCGTAACGGGAGCGGTGGTCTAGTGGGTAAGGTTTAGGTCGCTCAAGCCAGAGGTCGTGGGCAGGAGTCTCACTTGGCTAACGACCATGACTTCTAATGTGACAACAGTACTGTTTCTTTTCCGGAAGCGGACTCGAGAGTGGTTTCAATAAGCTTGAAGCTTTCATCACAATCGAGCTGAAACAAATTAGTATGAACTAAACTAACAAAATCGTACAGGCTGCGAAGCCCGTGAATCTGTACTAAAATCACACTACCGCCTTTTGTCTCCACAAGAAGACTGCATGGAAAGAGGGATACGGGCAGTCTAATTACGGGCTCAGCAGACCAATTGCAGGTCAGTTGCAAACTAGGCGAAATAAGCATACCTGTAGATTGTGTTTGTTCATTATTTGTTGGTTATTTTGAACTGTAAATAAAATCAAATATTTCAGAAACTTGATGGGTCAGAGCAATTATTTAGCTAATAAGTTTCATAATGGTCATGCATTTAATCGTTATATTCGTGGGTTTATGTAAACTGAATTGGCACACTAGCGACTTTACATGTTTAGTTTTCATATCATATATTTTGCTCTTCTTTGAAATTATCAGCACATTTATGATATATATCTGTTGTGTTTATTACAAACGACCCCTTTGTATGACATTTATATACCTGACTTTCGGTAAAACATTTTGGCTGTTGCCTGATAAAAAGTTAAATTTTTCTCTCAGTCCATGCTCAATTATGTATTTTCAATTAGGAAATGTGTGATGGATCCCGGTCACAGCTGAAATCACAACAACCTCAGTTGAGATAACAAAATTGATTCTCACCTAAAACAAATAAAACAGGATAAATTTGATGTTTATCAAGGATAAAATGGAAATTGTTTTCGATATGTGACTTTTCTTTGCTTTAATAATAGCTTATTTTTACTGACCTAGTTTTTCGATATCATGTATGATGTTTCTATTCTATGGTGATCCGGTATGTTCTATCACAATACTGACAAACAGGATCTTTTATAATTCTTGGTGATACATGTGAGTTCTTGAACCTTGCATGTTACTTTGAATAAGAACTTGTCTGAGGACAGGATAAGAATGAAAAACATTCCTTTATTTCTAAAAAAAAAAAAAAAAAAAAAAAAAAAAAAAATACAAGTTTTGAAGATTAAACATTTAAATATATATGTTTAGCACTGTGAATTTAAAAAATCATATTCTTTGGACATATTAAGTACGGTGTACTTTTCAATGGAAATTCAAATATAATAATTGAATTTACATTACTCTTAAATAAGGTTTGAAGTCAAAACCTTGATGTGAGCTTTGGCGTAACGACTACATTAATACTCCCGAATATGACGACTCAAGTGTATGAACATAATTTGTGATTGAAATATGACGGACGGGCAGACGTCCGCTAATACGTCCGTTACACCAAAACTTGCGTACAAAAAGACGTAGGAATAAGAAAATAATGATTACTCATTGCTTTCAAATAGTTAACATGCTGTCGGTTCCTTTTAATGTCTAGCGATCGATTTAATGAATTTGTACACTCACTCTTACATAAAAGGTAAACTTTTCACTACATGTACACCAGATTTTTCGATTAGCATATCAATACACCATCTATGTATCTGCTAAACCATAAATGTTGTATTTGATTTCAAGTTAATATTAAGTCAATGTCGGCTTAACTGTAAGTTATTTATAAATATTATTTCGTCCATTATCATTTTGCAAAGAAAGCGGAAAATGCGTTCATATATGTCAAAAAGTAAGCCGAAAAGAGAGTTGGTGTTAGTAAGATCATTACCCAACTTCCCGCTTGAACACGTAAAATTTCACACTGTTCAAACAAATTGACTAAATTCAGTCACATTGGAACTGCAATTAACATCTACAATCCATCCTCTGGTCTACCTAAAGATGTTTAGTCAAGTCGTAGTTTGCTTTCGTGGGGTTCAGTAGAGCACTGCCACAGTTATACCTATGACTGTCAAGCACCATTTATATGGCTTGCTACAGGCTAAGTTTTGCAAGAAGCCGACCGATATAAACTGAGTTCTCGGCAGGCAAAAGCATCAGTTCTAAGAGCGTTATCGAAGCGTGGATATCAAACGCTGATCATCATCTGAAGTGTGACTATTGGTCCTTGAGAGTGGAAAAGGAAACGGATACTTCCACTTATATGTTTCTGAGAGTAACGACTTACTGCACACCTTTTATGTCCCTAGAATACTTTAAAAATCTACTGAAACTGAAACTGAATATTTCGATTAAGCGCCTATTTTTATACAATGATATATATCAATGGCGTTGTACATAATAATAATAATAATAGTTTTTATGACAATATTAATAATGACAGTAATAATAATAACACCCTTGTTCTTACAGAAAGTCATGACCGCACCCCTCCCCTTGAGGTAATTTTACCCTTATTGCAAATATGAGTGCTTAAAGCATCTGGTACACCGAGACGAGCTGAATATAGATGTTCAACACCCCCCCCCCCTCCCCCCCGTTAATAGTGCTATCATATTCTATTTAAATAAGAAATACTATACATTTCCCTACCCTAAAAGCCTTACCAACATGTAGGTTTATAAAACAAACCTTGGTGGAAATAAAAATGCTGAATATAATGTAAAAACTTTTACAGAAATTTAAAAGCTATCACCTGCTACTTTCGCATTATAAACAGTTATCAAACAAAAATTAAAACAATGCTACGAAATCTCTGAAATACAATGTCTTAAGATTCTTTTATAATGTGTCAAGTGATTTACTTTTACGTAGTTCTAACGTCAGATCAGCTACGATAAATTTAGTCGATAGCAAGCTCTTGAAAATAATCGAACCAGATCTAGTCGTGCGACTATGCAAGACCATCTTCTACGAATGCTTGCGACTTCAAGCCATCTCGGGTTCTAATTTGTTGTTATGTTGTCTTATCTCTCTGCGTGACTGGGTCTTTTCACACTTACTTATTACGGTACAGTTGAAATATCTTTCGGCGTGAAAAGAAACGAGCATGTAAAATGTTGTCGTCTACCTATCTACCAGGTTTCATTTACGCATTGTATATTACTCCTAATGGTTTAGTCAAACAGCATCTAATCGTTGAATCTGAATTCGTCTAACATGAAAATTAAACAGAATATAAAACATATATTTACCGGATAAGGGTCCACATTTTAAGACTGAGTGCCTTTAAAACCTCATTTATCTTAAAATTTATGCATTTGCAATTAAATTTCAACGTTTCAAATGAATAGGTTTAACGAATTTTTCTTATATGGTTCAGCCTTATTTCTTCATAATTTGCATTCTTTTCTGAAGGGGATCGGGGCAACTTCTGCGGGTTATTCTAAGTACCCAGTAAAAACAGGACAGTTCTGTTCACCATGACATGTACAAGATGTTGTTCCTTTAACAAATATTTCTGTGGTTCCACGGTATATACTGCTAAACCTAAAAGAAGTCACAGGACTGAATGATGGACAAAGGGACGAGAAAAATGTTACCCCTCTTCATATGAGATGGACATGCAAATTTTACATATTATTAGTTCGGGTACCACTTTATTGCAACAGATTTTGTGATATGAATATGTTATAAACCTGTAAATTCTTTTCATGTTATCACATTTAGTAAAAAATTGTAAATGTAATAATACAGCAGTTTATTTTCAACAAAAATTGTTATATAGCTGTGAAGGAATTAAATGATACTCTTCTCTGACAAATTCTGAATTTTTAATCATATTTTTTTTTCATCTAAATATCATCGCAAGACTTTCACCCTGTAAAGTACAACTAACGTTACAAATAAAATAAAAAAGGTTTGAAAATGTAAAATGTATTGCAGTAAAACTATGTAGCATAATGCGTTTAATTTGCAAAACAAACGAAATACAATTAAATATAGCAAGAAGTAAACGTAAACAGGAAGTTGATAAACCGAAAACAATTATAAACATTTGTGAATATATAATATATTAGATGCATTATATATTTTGTTTTTCACATATGACAAACAGTTTCGTTTTCGTCATGCATGGTTGCTCGAATGAAACAATGATTTGTAACACAAAGCTTTGCAAACAGGTTTAGTGAAAACAAAACAAAACAAATGAATAGAATACATACAAAAACAAATGTTCTTTCAGCATCATTAAATTAGTGTTTTTTGATTAGTGATAGTTGACTGCACCATCAACTGCCAGTTGTCCATAAACTATATCTGTCGTTGGCATACCTTTCATTTGAGCTGAAATTAGTAAATGCAAAATGTTTTTACAAAATTCATAGAAATGTTATAGTCATTATCTTATATTTAAAAGAAAATTGAAATAGAACTATATTTATACACAGGGAAGGATATTGCCAGTATTTTTCATTATGTCTTCTGTGATCCTAAATTTTCAGGATGGATATGATAGACTGAATATATACAATAATGACGGCGTATTTTTGTGCTAAATAGGAACATAAGCGTAGTGTACATCACTCAGGTCGGATATCCACAAACATATATAAACAGGCGAATTTTACACTGAAACATGTAAGTGGAAGGTTCGCTGTTTTCAATATGCCTCTGTTAGGAGTAATTGCATTGTTAAGTCTGTTTTTAAACTATGAGATCACTAAAACTTTCGAAGAGCAAACAACAACCTGTACAAATTAAACATGTCTTAGCCAAACCCTGCATTAAGAAGACATTGGCCTTAAGTAGTCACTCAACTTACTTCCCTATTTCCCTATTTGGCTTTCTGTTCTAATTTAAGCTTGTCTTAACACAAATTTTCCCTAAGCGGGTTGATGGTGTTGCAGCTTTGGCTTGTTTATCGACACAGTTTTGGCAGAGGGTAAAATTCAAGAACAAAGTTCAATCAAAAAACTTTGTTCACTTTAATGTGAAGTGTTGTTTTGCTTTCAATTTTGATGATACAGTTTGCTTGTAAAATGTATTGATTTGACGTTATTTTATAGAAATTATCCATAATAGATATTGCTATGGAAAAGCAGGGAGGCAGCTCTTTTCATTGAAGAATGTGTTTGAACTAACTGGAATGAAAATAGTTTTCAACTTCAAACAATATTTCTACGCAAAATACAAATTATTAAAAAACAGTCGGAAAACCAGCTTGCTAGTCAATAATGCAAAACTATTTGCCTTCGTCTTTGATTGCTGACCCACCAATTGCTCAGTAAGTGTTTAAAGTATACCTTTTTTTATCTGTGCTCTAGACTTCAAGCAGTAACATAATACTGCTACTAACATTGCGACAAGGGTTATTGAACCTATTATGATGCCAATTATCATGCCAACTCGTAAACTGAAATAGAAACATGATACTAAAATTCAATACCATCAAATTTCAGTATCATAACCGGAAGAAAATAACTTCAATTTTTCATTATAAAGAAAGTATTTGTATTAGGGTAATTCTGCACGTCCTGATGAAAACAAATCTACCATGTAGAAATCTAAAAATATATTAAAAATAACTTAGACAACTCGGCTCAATAATGTATAGTGTCACGTGCTGAATGTTGTACCGGACTTGATTGAAACTTTGGACGTAAAACACGATTACATTGTGAGAACCTTCAGAAGTATAACAATTTTGTAACTTTTTTTCACAGAAAGAAATTGTTCTTCAGTCATTATGTAGATTTTAATACATTTTTTCATGACCGTGATGAAACATACATATATGGTCTATAATAAGGTGAAATACAATGTACAGGTAAAGAGCTTGGTATTGAAATACATGTTTACGATAAAAGAGATCAACGCTCAAGAAGCTGATTTGAAGACGTAATTTGGAATAATATAACGTGTCAAAAATTTAAAGATCATATTATATTCTCTCGAAAGACAGGATAGTCGCTGTAAAAATCTTCACTCGCAAGTTGCCTTTTATCAATGAAATGATCTTCCCTCCGTACATTGGACCCAGGCTTTTTTCTATTTTATCCGGATATTAATTTTACGCCATTTCCAAACATCATCAAACCTACATATCTACCGTAATTAAGATATTTCACCTTGTGCATATCAGATGTTTTCGCGAGTAATGTAGCCATGAATAACGCTGTACTGATCTGGTGATCGTGTGTTTAAAGAAATACCTATCATGATAATGAACACATGTTAAGGCTGCATGCCATTTTCCATGGCTACTTTCCAATTGATAATTTTACCTGTTGTATTATATTATCTACTTGTTCAGCGTTAACAAGGATGGTGCTGTGTACACGTTACTGTTGTTCGTGTCAACAAACATGTAAGGTTTGAAAATAATAACAATATTTTTTGACGATTAACAATGTTTGATACTGTGACAGGAAAGGCCGTACCGGCGACAGTAACCATCAGAACAAATCAACACCCTTTACAATATTTACAAATTTATTTACATCAGATGATTATTAACAATGCATAGATGATATGAAAAAAAAAAACTGATTATAAGAAAACAAAAAAAAAATCAAAGTTCAGTATCTCCGGATACAAAAGATCTTACAGTTCCATTCTAAAGTGACGTGTCACAGTTCTTTAATTTAATTGCGAACTTTAAGTAGCACAAACAATATCAAAACGTATCTTGAAATAAAGTCCCTTTAAACCGTGAATACGTTGATTCCGTATTGGCTCCCTATGGTGGTAGGTGATTGCATCCCTGAGCTGACTTCAGAGGATAACAAAAATCATCGTCTTTGCGGTTTACGGCACAACCATGGGACGTAAGCTCTGCGCTGGGAATATCACATCCAGGCGAGTGAAGACAAGTGAACCTCGGGCATTGTACTTCCGGGTTATGACATCACCAGGAAAATCGTCTGGCGGAAGAAGCTAAAATATATAACATATGGTAAGCACCATAGCAAAACAAATAAGTCAGGGCATATAACTGCTCCTTTGGGTACACCATACCTCCGTAGGCTCCCATAAATAATACGTGCTACTTATACAAAACATATGTGCTACTAAGTTCAGACGTCACATGATTAAAATGCGTCACTAATTACTTCCATTATTACAAAAATTACTTACTTAAAAGACTAAAGTTAAAGTATGAAAAAGATATGAAAAGTATATGATGAAACATTACAGATACGGACATATGATAAACTGCAGCTATTATTTACAACTACAAATTAACAAAATTCAATATAAATCAAACGTTATATCATAGTATCATAGTTGGCATCCATATAATATCTAATGCCATACAACAAAACGGACATTGTATGTATATGCTATAGACTGGCACAATATTTCAAATTACAATAATATATTACATACATGGTACTAGACTTGCCATATAGATTTAGACATTACAGTGCAATACAATATCGGCGTTCCATAACAACGAAATGTTTGACATATGTTTTGAAACGGTGCTTTACAATTATCATGTTACAAATTTCAGTACAAGTCTTACATTTTATATAAACGAAACATTTTAGATTCCTCTTTCCAAATAATTTACAAAAGTCTGAAAAATTTAATAAATTATCCTGACATACCGAAACTAGCTAAAATCACATGCGTAAAAGTAAATGTTACAGAATTCTGTAGAATGCACAAAAATTTACCAAATAAAAATCGTAATGCAAAAATCATACAAAAATCTAACAAATAAATTTCTTACCTCGATCGAGCATAAATTTCTAGCAAGAGAATAATTCAGACATAGATTCGTCTATAATGTCGGAAGGTGGTGTGCGCAAGGCATATCTAGTCCAGTCTATTTAAAGGGTAATGTCCCGCCAAATACTAAATTTCATGGGATTCACGGCCTATGCGTAAACTCTTGACTATTTATATTTCCACGGGATTCACGATATAGCCGGGGAATCTAACTACTTTGGCGCGGATTGAAATTGACAATTTGAGGCCCATTATAGTGGTTTTGGGGATACAAAAATAAATTACTGAAGTTTATAAAATATCAACTTTCTTGTTACTGAACCGAATTTAATGAAATTTACATGGAAATTTAAGTTATGAAATACAGAAAAACATGAGAGGTATTTTATGCGTGAAATCTGACATTTACCTCAATAACTCAAAAATTTACAAAAAGATGATGCAATACCTGCATTTACATTACAGATAAAATAAGGCCCGTATGTCCATTTGTGACAGATACACAGAATGAAATGCAGCGTTCCATATATAATATCTATAAAACAGAACAATTTCAGTGGAAACGGTGCCTCTTGGTTACTACAAATGTATTGAACCCTATATGTTTGTTAGTATAATTGGAATAAACTGACAGTGAAGATTAACCATATCTGATTCCCTATATATGCATAATATATAGAAGAGGTTTGTTTGTTTCAATATAGGAAAATGTAAGATATTTTGTTCAGAAGTGAAAGATAATTTTGTATAGCGAAAATACAACATTTCCTTTTATTTCAAGTTTTGACTAGTTTGGCCCATTGTATAGTTTTTTACAAGTAAAAATATATTTGATATTTTCCCTGTGAAATAAATGATATTCTAACATGTCAATAATTTACTAATAAACGTAACAAATACATGACTGTTACATAATTCGCCGATCCAAAGTTTGGTTCTACATTAATTTGTATTCATCAAACATGTGTTAAGCGGGCTGATAAATCAAAAATCAAAAAAAGAAAAAAAAATATAGGATTTATTTCAGATGTAGAGATAGACCCTAAAATTTTCAATGATAGTTATACATTAAAGAAAGTCTGGAAAAATTTTTCCAAGTCCTTGACATAACGAAAAATGATTTCACAAATGTGAAGTTTATAATAGGTTTGTTAATATCAATAACAGACTTTTTAATTTTTAGTTTAAAGTTGTGATCCACAAAGAATGACAACTCTTGCCTTGAGCTTGTACTTATAAGCAGAGAAATCTTTTAATTTACTTCCTTTGCAATTACACAACTGAGTGGAAAACGAAAACTGTTTTAGACACAATATTAAACTTTTTTACACAGCACAAACATTTAGGATTAAATCATTTGTGTTTGATTTACCCTTCAGAACATGGTTCCTATGATTCTGTCAACTTACATAAAATTATGGTAAAAAAATAACTTTTAACAAGCCAATAATAAAATGAAATGCCAGTAAGTGATTAATAGTGCAGATAATACAGTTTTGCTAATATCAAAATGTCACATTAGAAGCACTTTTGTTATACAGAACACCTGGTAGGATTAGTAAAGGTGCAATTATATTGAACTCTATTTCCTATGCCTATCAGATGTCACTTACAGGTAAGCCAATTAAGAAATGAACGAGATATAAGAAAAAATACATAATACAGAATAACGTTCTCTGTTATCTAAGTAATACTATTTGTAAATTGATATTGACGGTCTTGCTATTTTATGCAAGGCAATCGAAGAAAATGAGGGTCAGAGAGTCGTATCAGTGTCAAACTAGAAAACGAATAATAGTAAAACAGCAATTTTTGAACATTTACAAAAGATGATAGGTCAGGGTAGATTTCTCGGTACACAACACCACAAACACAGCCTCAGAGCATCGGCCCACTACGAATCGAAGCTGTAACTGAAAAAATTACAGATGGGTTGCTTCTAAAATCCAACAAGTACATTTTGATTTTATGTAAAGTATAACGAATGGAGAGTGAGGGGAAGGGTGTAGAAAAAGGGGAATTGGTTGAAGGGGAAAATGAAACAAGGATGAATTTTCAAAAGCGTATGCAACTTTCCATAATCGCAGTTATCCTACAACGTTAACCACAGCAACGCAGTTAGAATTGGAGATTAACACAACCTCAGAGCATCGGCCCACCACAACGAATCGAAGCTGTAACTGAAAAATATTTACAGATGGGTTGCTTCTAAAATCCAACAAGTACATTTTGATTTCATGTAAAATATAAAGAATGGAGAGTGAGGGGAAGGGTGTAAAAAAATGGGAATGGGTTGAAGGGGAAAATGAAACAAGGATGACTTTTCAAAAGCGAATGCAACTTTCTATAATCGCAGTTATCCTACAACGTTTACCACAGCAACGCAGTTAGAATTGGAGATTAAATATTGACCAATGTCTTGATAAGTAGAACTGTAATGCAAATAAGGTAAAATAAACTTTTAAAAAAGTCTTAAAAACATAATTCAAAAATCATATCAGACATATGTTTTGCATTCCGTCTTAAATGCTACATTTAAACAACTAAATATGATTGTTAAATTGCTTTAAAATTTTCTAGTTTAAAATTCTAGGTATTATCTCTGCAAAATAACGTCTTCTCTCAATCTATCATAAAGACGAATGCGTTTAGATGCAAAATATATTACTAGACAGGGCCGTAGCTGGAAGATTTAGACCGTTACGCCAGATATGAGTGCATAGCTACGAACCAGGTAGAGATGTTGCGAGTTTGGGTGTAGGTGAGGAAGGTTTTTTTTAATCTCTTAGTGCACTGGATTTTGGGGCTTCCCCTAGTAAACGTTCAAAATCTTCGACATAACATGTGTTTACATACTTATTATATTTTGTTAGTTACATTTTACCAAATTTTTACAAAGATAATCATTTACATTCATACATTATCACGCCGCACATGCTTAGTGGTAGGATTGTCTAAAATTGCAACTGGATTGCCCAAGATGTTTTGATGAATACAACAATATGTCATGAAGACTCCAATGTATCTTCAACCTGTATATTGTGCGTTTAAATAGTTTGTTCGCTCTGACAAGTTACTTGACCCGTACAAGTGTTCATTGATAATTTTATCAAAGACCTTAAAATGTTCAATATAGATTTCGCCGATTCTTCCTAGACTAACTTTGATACAACGATAAATAACAAAGTGAATTTTCGTTCAGTGTTTAATTTAATGCATGACTACTTAATCAGCCAAAACTATTTTTTGAAAAATGTAAATACCCACACGTTGCAAATATTTCCAATTTATTTTCTCACGCGGAACGAAACTTTTTCCTGTTGTAATTTACGAAAACAAAATTGCCGCCAAAGGCAAATTAACACTGCGTAAATTGCTAAATGGTATTTCGGTGAGCAGATTTGGATAAAGGTAGATATTCTTAATGTTTATCCTCAAAGTATCTCCAGTATCACGCGAAGAATGTTATATTTAGCGCAACATTTTTTAAATCGAGACATCGGCCGATTGTTTAGTTCTCCTGCTGCTCTTCTGATTTACCAACAAAACTAATGTCATTAGAAACTTTAACATCAGAGTGGGACATTTGTTTTGTTTTTATGCAAACAAATTCTTCGACATCGAGCTTGAAATACATAGTCTTACACTGGTATTTTTCGTAGAAGAAAAGTGCTAGGTCATTGCTGTAGGAACTTGCATGCACATTACATTGCTAGGTATAATGAGGCACCGACACAAATTTAGGTCATAAGGGGATTTTCTAGCTTTGATGTCAGAGGAAGAGCGCAGGTGCCCTGGGTATTTTATTTCATTGCTGGTGGCCATCTAGGTAGAAAAACCGACCTTAAGTAAGCCAGCTGGATGGCTTCTTCATATAATATGCACAATATCATTTTAGCTCTCCTAAGCAATGATCAGGTGAGTTCATGTGATCGCTCGGTGTCCAGCGTCCGTCATGTTTCTTGATAATATCTAGGTCGATTTCAAATATGGGACATTTTTCGTCGACAACTAGGTCACTGGGTCAAATCAAAGAAAAACCTTGTGTATACGATAGAGCCTGTAGTTTTCAATTGAGCTTCAAGAAATTAGGTCAGAATGATTGTCTTGATACTATTTAGGTCGAGTTTGAATACGGTATAATTTTGGGTCAAAGCCTAGGTCACCAGGTGAAATCAAAGAAAAGCATTTTGTATGTATTATTCAACTGATCTTCGTACAATCTAGTTCGAATGATTGCCTTAATAAAATCTAGGTAGAGTTAGGATATTGGTCATTTAGGTAAAAATCTAAGGCATTATGTCAAATAAAAGAAAAACATTGTGTATGCCATACGTGCATTTTTCAATAGATCTTCATAAAACTCAGTCAGAATGATTGGCTTTATAAAGTAGGTCGCTATGTCAAATCAAAGAAAAAACCTTGTGTATACAATAGAGGCTGCATTTTTCAATAGATCTTTATAAATATTATTTATGCAATTAGTAAGAATAATTTCCTAGATGAAATCGACAGCAATGTATATTGAGTTGGAAAATAGGTCATCTGGAGCCAAACACTGGGTCACTAGGTCAAATCAAAAATAAACATTGTGTATGCGATAGACGAGATCTTTATAGGATTTAGTCAGAATGTTTGTAGGTTGAGTTCGAATATAAGTTCTCTGGAGTCTAAAAGTTGGTCACTAGGTCAAGTCTAGGAAAAACTTGTGTAAGCGATAAAGGCTGTATTTTTCAATTGATCTTCATACAATTTGGTTTGATTGCCTTGATGAAATCTAAGTCAAGTCTGATTATGGGACATCTGGGGTTAAAAAGAGACCACATTTTTTGTCAAATCCTAATGAAAATTGGCCAGAACATTTGTTTCCATTAAATTACTAGGTGAAATATGTTTACACTGTTACGGTTTGTTTCTCAGGTAAGTGACCTAGGGCTATCTTGGACCTCCTGTTTGACTGTGTCGCAGCTTGGTGTTTGTGGCTGAATGATTCTCCTGAAGTGGAGCTCTAAATCTAAAACATCTAATTAGTATAAATGTATATTTATCACTGGCTTTATGTTTTGTATAAATGATATATATTTATACTTTGTTTGCAATAAACATACATTCTACCTGATTATAAACCGTTTGCTTAGTAGTGTTAATTGTATTTTTTTGTCATAGGATGTATGTGCCGCCAGAACGGGAATCGAACCCAGGGCCTAGAAATAATGTTCCAATGCTCGTCCGTCTACATATTTCCTCCCAATTTTCGTATTCAAGTACTATGCCTTGACATTTACAATGTACATATCAAACATATTAGCCATACTTTTCAAATGTAAATTTTATATCTAAGTGTATCTTTGATATATGGTTTGAGCTCGTATCCGATTGTATCTTTGCATGTTTGAAACCCGCATAAGGTGTCTATTTTCAAAAAAAATAAGCCATCAAGCTAGCTTTGTGAACAATTCATGATTTGTTTTCTAGGTACTATTTCATTGCTAATGTAAGGTCCGAAGGTGACATTCGGAATCCTCCTCCTAACAATAAACACTGTTTAAATCTGGATAGTTATTTTAAGACACAAGATCACCAACTTCAAAAATACTACTTGAATGTTTACATTTAATTGATCATCCTATGCTAAACCTTTTCTGAATGGCATTAATTTAGTTCATTGTCAGAATGTTGATTTTAAGTTTGCAACTTGCACAATTTCTTCTATAGAAATCTTTAACGATGGGATGCCCACTATACACGTGCGTAATCAAGACAATACGATGCGGTTGTGAAACCATTGCAAGTACAGTTAAAAATATAAATATTTGAAATAATCAATATAGTATTACTGACACTAGTTGTTATGTCCGTACGCACTGATCACTTTTGCGCTATAAGTTACAACAGATTTGAATTCGAAAATGAAAATTGATGATCGATAGATCTACAAACTGCAAATATGATAACAGTAAGACCAGCTTTTACCTTCGCTTCATGTTCGCAAGCAGTATATGGTTTAGAAAGAGCAAAAATTTAAATAGATATATCTATCGAGCCCTTCCCTGGCTGCCTAGTGTGTTCCTTTTTCTGTTCGTTTTATCCTCGTTGTCATTTTTTCTACTAGTGCGGCCTCCCATTTTTTACAGGCCAATTTCTGTGTCTCTTTCAGAAATGGTGAAATATATTTACCCTAAAGAGTTACAACTTAACAAGGCTAATACTTCAGATTTAGAAGCGTCATTTCTGGATCTAAATTTAAAAATTGTGTATAATAATCTAGAAACGAAAATATATGATAAAAGGGACGATTTTAATTTTGGAATTGTCAACTTTCCCCATCTTGATGGAGATGTCCCTCGAGCAACATCATGCGGTGTCTATATTTCACAGCTTATTCGTTTTGCAAGAGCTCTTCATATTACCAAGAAATTGTTACAACAGGGTTACCGTTATCATAAGCTACGGAAAGCTTTTAGTAAATTTTACTATAGATCGTCTGAACTATTAGAAAAATACAATACGCCCCTTAAAACACTTTTAAAACTTTGACTTACACACCCGGAATACTATAAATTCGGAAACATGCCCCTATTTTCAACAGGTTGTTTGTGTTGTTTTTTCTGTCTTGTATTGTGTGTTGCGTATGTTTTCTTGTTTGTTGTAAGCGTTTTTCCTCCGCCCTACTCCCCCTTTTGCCCTCTCCTTTCCCTTGCATTTACGCTACTTTTTGCATCCCATCCACTTTACTTTTTAGTAAGTTTTCGTGGCTCCTCTTTATTTTGGCAGCCGAATCCCAAGACAGTACTTGATTGTTTTTTTCCTACTTGTGTGGGTGCGTTTGTAAGCTTGTGAGTCTATAACGGTGCCCTACTGTTTTCTTATATGTTGCTTGTTCGTTTTTCTATGTAATTCAGTTGATCGTCGTTGCTTGTTTGTCTTTGGTACATGAGTGTCTGCGCTATTGTGGTTTACGTTTAAGTGCGACTGTTTTTAAAGAACATGGCATTCCCTTGTATATTTGTCCTTGTTCAACTTTCCCATTCGGATTCCTCCCCCACCCCGACCCCATTTCGCCCCTTACCATTTCCTTCCCCTTTATCAATATTTAGCTTATATTAGTATGTACTTGTTGGATGTTTGAAGCAACCCGTCTGAAATATTTTTCCATTTCAGCTTCTTTTTGTTGTGGGTCTACTATGTAAATGCGTGGCTATAGGGCTGTGTTTTTGGTGCTCTGTGCTTCCGAGAAATCTACCCTTACCTATTATATTTTGATTTGTTTGCTGTGCTCATGCTTCCAGGAAATTTGCACTTACCTTGTATGTTTTTCTATATTCACGAGTATTGAAAAACATTTATCAGTCTAATCATGTCAAAACGAAATTCTAATCTCATACAAATGATGAACTTTAAATAGGTATATCTTTTAGGCTTTATATCTTTATTCCATGTGTTAGCATTTTACGCTGAAATTGAATTAATCGTGTATGCCAATGTACTTCCCTTAAAAATTATTTCTAAGTGATATAGAAGTGTTCTTACCTACAAACAATACAGTCAAACACAACTCGCTCGAGTGAAATTACCATAGCTCGGAACTCGATCACTCGAGCATACCACTTGGTCCCTGTGTATAAATTTACTCTTTGCTGCTTCTAGAAAACTCGAGCAGTTGAAATTGTTCCAACCTTCGGTGGTCAAAATGTATTTGTTAATAAAACTTTTCACACACCGTAGGAATTGCGTGGTCTATTCCACGACAACCCTAAATGTTTGTTTGTCAGTATCTTTAATCTGATGATGAGATGAATTATTCATAAGAAGTTGAAAAAAGTTCTTTTGATCAAATACCGATCAAATACTGATGACATAAAACTTCTTGTCTGTGGGATCGAGAAGAATGTTATGAGATCTTATTATTTTAATAAGAAGGTGCTTGCATGCAAATAAAGGAAATAATATCCTTTTCATAAAATTGAGACAATAATTTTGATATGCACTTGTTGATAAAAATACAAAAAGTCCTTGTTGTCCTTCACATGTGCCATTTACAAAATTCGCATTGAAACTTCTATCATAGATAACGATTGTAATATGGTCTTCTTTTTTTCTGAAAATGTCACAAGTATTTTATTTTTTCGTATTATTGTTAACTCTGCAAATGGTCGTCGGTAAAACAATTTTCTTCTTATATTGGTCAATGTTCGGGTCGTTCGAAACAATTGATAGCTCCAGCATTTTGCTCATGCCCTGGCGACCTCGAGCGAGCGGTGTTTTACTATAATTACAGATGTATCAGTTCAATTCCAAGACAAATTCACAATATCAAGGGCTTCTATCTACAGTCTAGATGATACCCATCGAATGTTTGCCTGTTTTGTGTGGTTTTGTTTTCCTGTGCGTTATCATGTTTAACGGTATAACATATTATAGTTACAATTTTTACGGACACTGATTTGTTGCTTAAAACCGTCTCTCTTTCATTTTCTGTATTTAATAAAATAACCTGGTTTTGTGGAATAATTTTAGTACCGGTTATGCCTCACAAAGCCGATACTTGTTCAAAGATAGTAGTGCAAATACATGCTACCGCCCATGCCCACTAGCACCGCGTTGAGCAGAACTGAACATTTACGCATGCTAAAAGTAAAAAGAGGAACAATTCAGAGTATCCGTCAATGTGATCATACAGCGGTGCACATGGAAACTTAAATGATACAGTTGCGTGTCACAAAAAGCGGCTTGTGGTTCCCAGTTCAAAAATGGGTTTGCGCTGAATGAGAAAACAATAGGCAAAACTAAACAAACTTAGAAACTGCCAAAAGACAAACAGCAGACATCATATCCAATGGGTGATTATACAATAAACAAAACTTTGAAAGCTGGAGTTTCGGAGCCACCAAGGCCGAAGTAATCGTGTTGAGAAACGTCATTAACGTCTTGCTGAATGAGCTGATAACATCAAAATGTAACAGTACTAATTGAATGTACGGGGAGATATTGGTAGCCACGATGAAGCTGCAGGTCAGATTTTGTTATTGAAACGCAGCTTTTGGTTGGTTGAAGAAAAGTGTTGGGAGGACCGTAGGAGTCTGACACGTAAGCTGATTAGATAAAGAGGTTATGTTTACAATCACAGAATCCGTGTCAAAATCAAGCAATGCATTGTTGACTGAATGCTTCACTCTTATTTCTCTCTTTGAAATAGCATTTTGCCTCTAGATGCTATTCAACTAAGGGGGTTGTTTGTCTGGAAAAAAATGTAAGAAAATTGATCGGATAGGCCTATATAGAATTGTTATATTTATGTGTCTTAAATGCTGTCTTACTGAAAAAAAAATGATGTCGTCGGAGGTCCAATATTCGTCCCTGCCCTTGCATTCATTCCCATTTTGTTTTAACTCCCGTCTCGCGAGATTTTGATGATGCGCGCACATAAAATTGTTGATTTCATTAAAACTAAACATTTTTCACTAATTCCAAATAGTATGTTATAAAAATGTCCCTGGAAACAAAGAAATAATTGATTTCAGACATTTTTTTTCCAAGTGGAAACCTGAAATAGATAATATACTTTTTTTAATTTCAGCCTTGACGGTCAAAAATAGTGAACAAAATATTGTATTCAATTTTTTTCTATAAGTTTTAAGTAAAAACATGTTAAAATCATGAATGTCCCAATGTTTTTCACGAGGAGCATGTTTTAAGCTAGAGAAATTCTCAAACTGTCTATTTTTACATAAAAATTTTATGAAGTTCCTAACTGGTGGTTATTTTTAAATGCGATTTTTGGCTCATAATAAGCAGTTCAATTAAATGAAAAATAAAACAACAATTAGAATGAAAAAATTCGGTAGATTCAATGTAAAATGAAATAGTTTTTAGTGTAATGTACTCATAGCAAACATAATTATAACTTAAGTTTGTCCTGGGCATCCAGGTCTCAGAAAAATAAAATTACTTGTAAATCACAAAATTCTCTCATTTTCCTACGGGGTACAGCAATTTGCGATGCGTTGAGTTTGTTTTAACTACTAACTTTTTTTTATTTTACAAACAGAACTAAAACATCTAAACCTCGGGTCTCGAGAGCGATTAATCAAAGTTGTAAGAGCTTATTTTGCATAGAGCATTAAAAGTTAGTTTTAACTTAATTTTAATAATACACGATGAACATCACGCCTGACAAAATTGCAGAGGCTTGTTTAACCTCTTTTTTCGAGTAAAAAATACACACCCCATTTAAAAACTGCTATCAGTTTTTTATTAAGTTTTAAAATCTTTATGTAAAGATGATGCTTAATAATGTGCCGAAAAACCGCAATAAAATAAACAACCGGGTTACGGAACAACATACGGAGTTAACTTATTTATTGAACGCCCCTCGTAAAAATTAGGATTATGCAACCCTTTTTCCCCTTTTAAAGGTTTTTTTTTTTTTTTCATTTTCTAGAAACTATGGATCAAAATACTTCGATACTGTATTTCTATTTGCATAACGGGGACCTATTATTGGCGAATATTGGATCGCTTGTTCTTGTTTTTGGGCTGTTGTTACAGCGTTTGTTATTATATGTTGCCTTTAGAAGTCTCATGGACAGCCGGACAGGTTTCAACCTGCAAGTGTAACAGCAACAAGTAAGCATTTCCCTTTTATTTTTTTTTCTAGGGAATAATAAACAATTCAACTTAACATGTAGTCTTAAATGGAAGAGCACAGATCTGTGGATCGCTGAGTTGTGAGTTCGATCCCCGTGCGGGCGCATGTTCTTTGAACTATTTGATAAAGCCAATTGTGTCTCTGATTCATGTTGGCAGTAACTTGCGACTTGTTGTGAATAGAGAATTTAAAGTAAAATGTAATGCTGTTGAAAAAAGGCGTTACATGTAAAGAGGCCCCAAAATAGCTTTATTCTTTTTTAAATTTTTACCTATATTAATTCTGTAAAAAATCGGCTTGTATTTCACAATTAAATATGAACAGACAAAAATTGCGTATTGTACCTTTTAAATTCCGTATTGTACCTTCCGTATTGTATGCTGCCGGCTATTTTCCATTAATATGCATGACCTGACACATTTCTATAAAAGGCGCACATAAAAACTTCACAAGTTCCTTTTAAAATTCGATAAACTTTGAAGATTTCGTTCAAGAACAAAACAAGAATCAAAATGGAAAAAGGTATATAAAAAAGGGTTATTATAACAGTAGCTAGATCTGGGACTTTATTCGGCTCCGTGGATTTTGCAAGGTCGGATCACACTCCAAACGCTTTGCCGGCCTCGTGGATCCGATCTGGCAAATCCATCGAGCCGAATACAGCATCCCATCAAGTACTGTTAATAACCCATTTATTTCCATGATGGTAAATTAACATGCTTCCCATGAAGAACATGAAAATGAAAAATACTAGTTACAAACTGACAGTACAAATATAAACCCAGTCAAGTGTTTAATGTTTAAACAGGATTGATATAATGTAGCCAAATGTACATAAATCAATGTATTTAAGTAAAGTATCATTAACATTTTGTTTCTACGTGTAAGGAAGCTATTCCCTCTATATTCCTAAAACTATGCTGAAAAGATTTGACTGAAAAGTTGCAGATGAAGTTTTGAAAACACATTTATTCAGGAAGGGCGTAAAAAGTGTTTTTTTCCCGGGTAACCCGACCTATCCTAAATTTTTGGCCCGACCCTAAATGTTTTTATGGCCTTGGAGAATATTTTTTCAACATTTTACAAAATGTTGCAAAACTGCACTTTTTATGCTTTAAATATGGCCAGTGATGTTAGAAATCAACTTATTGATGCTCTAAAGCAACCCCCTTATTTGTATTCATTTTTGGGCACAAAAATAAATTCTGAAAAGTATTTCCTTTAAAAAAAGAAAATGCAAAAAAAAAAAATCCGACCTACTACCCTAATTTTTCTTAGCATGTTACCCGGAAAAAAGGCCTTACCTGTATTGTTTTGATTTTAGAATGATTTTTAAGAAGTTTTTGTGGGTGAAAAAGTAGGTCACTAGATCGTGTGGGTTTTTAAAACCCAAAACAAATTAAAGCTTGATATATAAATTTTCATCATGCGCATGCATGCATGTTTTTTAAACAAATGTTGAAAACAAGCGGAGAAATGTGGATTAATTTTTACGGTTACTTTGTATTATGGTGTTTTTGCATATTATATTTGATGACGAATACGAACATATTTTTTGTTTTACCAAATACTTATACCCGTATTTCTATACATCCTTAAAGTAATTATCATTCTTACCCAGAAACAACAGATTAGAGAAAAATGCAGCTGAGGATAGTTATATCACTTTTTTATATTATTTCATGCCAATTTTTTTATAGGTATCTTTCATACACATATACACGTTCAAAATAACATAGAGTACGCAGCCAAAAATGCAAACGACAAATTCACCCCAAAGAAAAGATAATTTTTCTGTTAACAAAACACTAATGTACCAAAATATAGATTTAAAAAGAAACATATCAGTCATATAACCATTTAAAGGGTTTAAGAGATCCAAGGAAAAAGACATTTTCTACGCAGTTACATCAAAGAAATTTGTACAGGTCAGTTTGCGAAATGTTTAACAAAAATTTCGGAAATGGCCAGCGCGACAGCTTCCCTAATCTTAAAAGGGAATTTAAATTTAAAACAGAATTATGAACACGACACAAATTGCTGATCCAGGAACACGACACGAAATTACTGATCCTGATAAAACATTGAAGGTAGATATCATGTTTCAGTTCATGGCATGTAGACAGTACCATCACAAGCTTTGGACCAAACTGGATTCATCAATGTTGGTGCATACCCCCTGCAAATACAGACAGCAAATCTGGTGCCTGGAGCGCGGAAATAGCAAGAGCCTCCGCCGGATTACACCACCACAAACAATATCTAAAACTATTGATACATACGTCGAAACAGTAATGGCATGCTTATGTTAATGTTATTTGCTTTATTACCTTCCGTACTTTGAAGATTGCGTATTGCACTAAAAAGGCGTATCAAAACATAAATCATACCGGACTGAGGCTCGAAGAAATGAAATATCAGTATTATTAAATGAGTCATTGTGTACTGAAATACTACGGTGTCTCATACAACTACTTTTTAAAGTCTTAATCTGTCATTGATTATGTTATATAATTATATAGTGAGTGGGGAGTGAGTGGAGTTGGTTTACTGCGAACTCTACCCAAAATGGTCATATATCGCCGTTATAATTATGTAGTTGTGCATGTGTGTATTGCATTCTACAATACATTTGTATCTCGCTTGAAATACAGCAGTATTTTGTTATTTGGCGAATCTTGCTTAATTGCATATACCACTGAGAGTTACCTAAAGAGAAGATACAGTTTGTGTAATTCTGTAAGTAGATTAAATAAATGTCTTTATTTGTTCAAAACCATTCTTGTATTATGTATCCAGGTAGCTTTTTACTACGAAAGGATTTGCCTTGGCCTAAATTGTTCACGAAATAAAATCATTTATGTAGCAGATGTAATTCATTTGGCTTGTATTATAGCTTAAAATATTAAAATTTATTCTGCTTTCTTTCAGAACCTTAGAACTGTCAACATAAAGTACGTTCAACATGTTCTAGAACGGAGATAATTGTAATCAATGTGATGCCTTGATCCAAACAGGTATCAACAATGACTGTATACACCGACAAAAGCGCGAAGTATAATAAAAGAGCCGTGCAATGAGAAAACAAATATAGTTGATCAGGATCAACATCAGGATCCATGCTGTTCGCTAACAGTTCTCTAATTGCAACAGGCTTTGAAAGCGAACAGCATGGATCCTGCCAGACTGCGTGGATGCGCAAGCTCGTTTGGATCCATGCTGGTCGCAAACCCACTATGTTGGTTTTCTCGTGGTGCGGCTCAACGATGTTTATTTTGGAGCGGTTTGACACGTGAATGGAAGTTCCTATATAAAATTGTATTCAAACTTGAAAGACATTTATTTGGGAAAATATGAGAATGTATACTTAACATTATAAAAAAATATTTCCCCTTTTATATTTAGAACTCCTCGAAAAAACCCATATTTTTGTTTACATCATAAGTAATAATCATTATTTTATGATTAAAAGGCAATTTTTTTAAGAAAGAAAAAACAACCCATTATTGAATAGTGCGATATCCAGAAATGGTATTCCCCCCTGTATTTGTTAACATAAAAGTACGCAGTAAACTTTATTTTTATTGTATTTCATGCAACGCTTATACATCGTCTTAAACACTAAATTTACACCTTTATATTGACGAGATCCTCGTCATTATCCAATACATTGCTTACGGGTATAATTATCTAAAAATAGAAAAACAGTATACGGGTCGTCTGACAGTGTGGTACAAAGAAAACAAAATGGAGGACAACATATTATTTATCATGCCTTGGTTTTATTAGTTTTTTACAGGTAAAAAAATTTAACTTTTTTGTCTATCATAAAAGTAGTATTTCAATTAAACCTGAAATTTATATATATATATAATTGAAGAATTTTCGTTTCATATAAAAGTACTGTTGAAAATGTTTTAAGTTTTTAGAATATTATGGTATGAAATATTTTATACTCTTTTGATTCGCCTTCTGAAATGTGATCAAACCAGAACAGAATAGAACAGAACAGACATTTTATGGGGTAATAATGTCTAGATAACCCAACTAACTCTTCATCGTTACAGACAAAAGTCAACCTGAAGGTAAATCATCTAAAGCACAACTTAATATTAAAAATTCTAGGCTATCTCTTCTGCGCGTTTGTTGCATTGTAATACCCCAAATCGCGCAATCTCGCTGAATTTAATTCATCCTGCCACGCAACCAACAATTTGTTTAACTTATACAGCTTTGAGTAAATTATCAATGTTTCAAATAACAATAATGTTTAACAAGAAAATCGTTAATTACACGCGCACTTAAATTTTCCCTTTTAAAAAGGCTCTTGGGGGGCTACACTGGTTTTCAAAGTTGATCGATTTTTAGATTTAACAACGTGAAGTTATTCAAATACAATGTGAGTCAATTTATAAAATTTTTAAGTGTTTTTTATGTAAAAATCCCTAGTTAAACATTTTGATATTCCTTTTGCTGTTCAGTTTATATATACAGGTATGAAAAACAAACGATAATAGGTAAGGGTTGATTTCTTCGAAAGCACATAGCACTAAAAACACAGCCCCAGAGCCACGCATTTGCATAGTAGGCCCCACAACAAAAGAAGCTGTAATGGAAAAATATTTCAGATGGGTTGCCTCAAACACCAACAAGTACATTTTAAATTTTATCCAAAAATATTGATGGAGGGGAAGGAAAGGGTAAGGGGCGAAATGGGTCGGGGGTGGGGGTAAGGAATCCGAAGGGAAAGTTGTACAAGGACGAATATACGAGGGCATGCCATGTTCATGCGTAAACCACATAGCGAGACATTTAGTACCAAGATAAACACACAACTGCGATCAATTGAATAACATAAAAAAAGTAAACAACCCATAAAAAAACAGTAGGGCACCGTTATAGACTCACAAGCATCAACGCACCCACACAATGGGAAAAAACAATCAAGTACCGTCTTAGGATTCGGCTGCCCCAAACATATATTTAAGTAAAAAGAAAAATGTCATTTAGTTAACCGTGTTTTGCAGTGTTATTTTATTTCTTTGATAACGATTGTTTAGCTTAATACGTGTTTTCGTAAAATATAATATTGTTACAATGACAGCCTACAGCATATTTTGCCTTTTCTATACTCAATCCATTATACTACCTATTAAAATTCAAAAGCGTTTGTTGCTTAGATAAAAGATTACTTAATCTACGTGCACTGTGTCATACAGCAGATAGTTAGCTTATCGAAACTAAAGATATTTTTTTTAAACATCTGAAGGTTAAAAAGTATTTAAAGGAAAACATTAGCCGACATTTGTAAATAAACCTTTAATTTTCTGTAATTTTTACCTCCTAAATCGCTAGCCGATGTAATAGGTAAATCCAACGGTAAAACAAATCAGTAAAAGATACATACAACGGACTTTTATGAATAAAATTTGTAAAAAGACCCTTTGGAAGCAAAGAAGGAACCAAAAAGAATAAAAACAGACTCGGTTTGATTGAGTCTGAGAGGTAATGAAATGTGAAAACACCTCTCACGCCCCCCTAGGACCGGCCCTTTAAACGAAACTACATGAACTAGGCCTATGAGCAATAAATCAGTTGGAGGAGGAAAGAAAAGCTAGGTCCCGGGGACCCATTTCTCAATTTTAGTGTTTTACAGTACTAGATCTGCAATCATATATCGATCTTGATTAAACAAAAGTGTTTACGCTTCTTGTAAAGCGGACATAACTATATGTGTATCTAAGTTTGCATATAGCCTCCATCGGCTGCCAGTATGGGCGAGTCCTCTAGAAAATGTTAGTGACACTTGTGAACAAAAATGGAAGACATCCCCATTCCTGAAGAATCCCTGGCCCTTCCGGCTTCCATTTTTATAAAACACATCTACAAGGGATTCTTATATGAATGAAAGTTAGTAATTTTAGTTACAGTAGTTGTATTATGCTCGTGATCACGAATTTCGTAGTCTCACTTTCAACGTGATAAAAATGAAGAAAGTTTCGTAATATAAACTTTTTTGTTTTTGACAACTTATAACGCTTACTTTTTGTACCATAGGGGTATTTGCCGGGGAGTATTGCACTGAATATACCACAAACACTGACCTTTCACCGTTATCCCAAGACTGTCTGGTGTGAGGAAGGTTGTTGTGGCGAGGCAAGGACTGGGGCCGGCACTGTTGTATCAGTGGGTAAGTAAATATAGGACTGATTTACAAAAAAATAAAAAATAAAAATAAAATAAATAAAAAATAAGGAAAAAAAACATACACACACAAGCCTTTAAGTTTGATGTTAGAGGGTTCCAAATATTTTTAAGATGGTTATTGAAAATTGAATGGACTTTTCTCTTTCCCAACCCCCTTCTCAACGCACTCCATTCATTATTTTTTTAGTATTTAATGATTTTATGAATTTCAGTACCTAAGCACTTACATTTTTAAATATTCTGAAGGGGTTGTAAGTAAAACTCCAGTCAAAATCGCCGTTTATAGAAAGCAAAATAACTTTGTAGATTATTATAGATTTAATTGTGTAGAAAACATTCTAAGAACCAGTTTGCTTGTGTGTTGGATGGCAAATATTGTTTAGATAAGAATGGATATAAAAATAATACAATATTTATTGACCCGCGGGTCCCTAAATCAACTCGCCAGGCTCGCCGATTTCCGAAAATCAACGAAGACGGTGCCACAAAGATGAAAAAATTTAATACGTCGGAAAAAAAAATGATTTATTGGGCCCTGATAGGATTTTTTGTCAAGACGGATAAATGAAAATTACAAATGTTTTGCTTCTCCCTGTATTTCTGCAAAATGCAAAAATTTTTTGTTATCAAATTAAGACTGCGATTCAATGAAAGCTCTTGTTGGGGCTACACTGGCTTCAAAGTTGATCGATTTTTAGATTTAACACGTGAAGTTATTCAAATACAATGTTGATCAATTTATGAATTTAAGTTTTATGTAAAATCCCTAGTTATTACTCTGGATATTCCTTTTGCTGTTCAGTTATATATACAACAGGTATGAATATCAAACGATAAATATGGTAAGGGTTGATTTCTCGAAAGCCACATAGCACTAAAAACACAGCTCAAGCCACGCATTTCATAGTAGGCTCCAACAAAAGGAACGAATGGAAAAAAATTTCAGATGGTTGCCTCAACACCAACAAGTACTATTTTTTATGCTAAAATTTAGGAGGGGAAGGAAAAAGTAAGGGGCGAAAAGGGCGGGGGGGGGGGTAAGAACCAAGGGGAAGTTTTTACAAGGGGCAAAATAAAGGGCCCATGTTCATCGTAAACCACAAAGCGCAGACACTTAGTCCAAGATAAACACCAACCGATCAAATTTAATAAAAAAAAAGTAAACAAAACATAAAAAAAAAGTAGGGCACCGTTATAGACTCACAAGCATACAAACGCACCCCACAAATAGGAAAAACAACAAGTCCGCTTAGGGTTTTGGGTGCCAACATTATTTAAATAAAAAAAAAAAATGTCATTTGTTAACCGTGTTTTGCAGGTTATTTTATACAAAAATCAGCACGATAACACCACAGTCAAAACAATTGGCAAAATCACGTCTGCACACTTTATATTAACCGCTACAAAACACATTAAATGTGCAATATAAAATTGGACTATTATATTTCAAGTTACAGGTTAAAGATGATAAAAACATACATTTCTGGTTAAATCATCAGTGATCTAGGCCACTTTTGAACCCTTAAGAGTAGCGCTGATTTTATATGATGTGTTAGGTTTTTCCAGAGTCTAATGGTTCTAAATAGATTTCATGTGTTAATGGGCGAGAGGAGGGGCTATTTACTAGCTTCAAGGTTATAAAAAAATCTTGACTAGAATTAAATCCCTGGATTCACAATTGTGCTTGGGCGGAAGCCATATTGGAAGGAATTAAGAAAATTTTATCATCCAGTTGATCCCTAATATTTGATACCAAAACTGCTCCATTAGTTGGAAGCAAGGGAAAGTAAAAAGGATAGGTCTGTGATTGCAGGCTAAGCTTTGTAGGTCCTTTTTTGTGTACAGGGGCAACGTAGCCGTCCTCCAATCTTGTGGAACACTCCCAGTCCAAGTGAAGACATGTAGATTTTAGTCCGATTTTATAGAGGACAGTATTTAAGCTGTGGGCGAACATTGATGTTGTTAGCTGTTTTTTTAAAACTACCATGCTGTTCTTTTTTTGACACATTCCTTCTGATGATTCTAAGTGAACTATTTGCCTTTGATGTGATGTTATCAATATGTTTTGGACCAACTGAGATTTTCACTTAGTGTGACGCCCCAGGTATTCAACTGTTTTTACTGGTTTTTACTGCTATGTTATGAAGTGTATAATTGTAAATGATTTTTTTTCTTTTCGAGGAATCCTAAATACCTCACACTTATCCGAATTAACGCCATACATAATTACATATTACTCTAATGCGGGTATGATAGTGAATACGGATCAAACCGATAAATGATAATGTCAGAAAAATAATACAGAAGATACAGACTAGATAGATAGACCGAAATACAGACAGACACTGTCTGAATATTGTTAATAATTATTTTCCAGTCTTGTCACCGAAATGAAGGAAAAAGTAACGTATTACGTGATATTCAAACCATGATGTAAACTTCTATAGATGACATTTTTATTATTCATACTTATTGATTGCTTAAAATACTTGCAGAGAGTCATTATCTATCACCTACCTTATAATGTTGTAAAAAACAACAAACCTTTAAAATTTTGTAATTTCGTTTGTGAAAATGCCTTTTTGTGCTTCATTATTTGAACAAAGAACCCTTGAACAGTAAGAGAATGACTCAAGCATAGAAACACTTTCAAAATAATTGATTAAAATAATGAATTAACCAGTCTAGCTATGTTGTTACCAAACGTGATACAAATTTAAGTTTTCTGTTAATATCGAAATTATGGGATATATACAGTTTTGAATTTTTAAACATATGAATTTTGTGTAAACCAATGAAATCATCATTGAGAACAATAAATAACTCTGGCTAAAAGATCAAAACTTATAACTTTTCCTTAATTTCGTAGAATTCCTTTAATGGAATTTATGCATTTTTTTTACTTTATTTTCATGCACAACTATACTTTTTAAGTTTACGCTTATAAAATATATGTCAGTGTAAGCCATGAGAAAATTGTGCACGTGTATTTAGGTCGTATTTTGTCTGCGGGGGTCAGTTGTTTGTCAGGTAAAAGGGTTTTAAATTGATATTTTTTTCTTTTTTGTCCATTTTTTTATTTTGGGCATCAGTTCATGTTGAAATCAGAATTGTTCCCCTTAGATTTTCTTTGGTAGATACCATCTGTAAGTATATAAAGGGTACTTTAGTCAACACGGAAATAAGAAAAAAGCTCTTTTTACATGAAGTATCTTTCACCCCCGAGCAACAATTTTTTTACGTTCAAACAAATACCCTCCTATATATAATGCATATAATGCATACATAATAAAACATCCTATAAAAATGATTATTCTATTCTGACGATCCATGCTATTTATAACAATTTGCATGAAAATTTTGAAAAAGTTGTTGTAAACGGGAGGAACGATGACGACGGGCTCTGTTATAGTATAAGATGCTTATTTTCGGAACGCCACATTTCATTCCGTGTATCAAAATATTTTTATTTTGTCAACAAAATAGTAGTTTTATCATCAAAATTTATGTTAATACACACAGTAGTAATGTGCACAAACCACCGCACTGTTAATGCTGACCAAGTTAGAGAAAGCAAACAGAAAGTAAAAATAATAGTACGAAAGTATCCGTTGATTCTGTTGCGCATCGTTAATCTGTGAGTATTTCATTATAGTAACAGGTTATTTTCTTTTGGTAATGAACATCGGATCATTTCAGGCCTTGCTATCATTTTTTCCATAGACTTCTATTATAAGAGATGACAATATCACATACCACAAAATTAAGAAATGAATATGAATTTACCCTCGAGAGACCACTTTTCGTGCCCCTAAACGTTCAATACAAAAGAATAATTTATAAGAAGACAAGGTGATAAAAGTAAACCACTTACTTGATCAATAAATCTTTCTCTTTTTATCCAAAATGAATTTTATCCTAAACACATGACAAATCACAACACAATTGAAAAAATGCTATGTCACTGACATATTACATCCGCCATTTTTATGCTTCATATTACGCCACTTCGCGCGTGCCTCAAAGTCAGGCCGAATTATTCACATTAGGTTTAACGTCCAAGAATAAATAATAACAAGAACCTTAAAACACAGTTTTCTAAAAGTTGCGACAGTTGAACAGTATTTCTTTCACTTTTAACAGTTTTACTCCTCAGACTTACAGCGGGGACAGAAAAACTTGTCACCTAGCCTGATAGCTCTACTTGTGAGCAGTAAATGCGATGTACCCAGTGTTTGCAGGGCATGTTATTTCTGGTGTGATCACACTGAGCCCATTTTGTAAACAACACTGTATCACTTTTAGAAATGGCAGCTGGTGTGAAAAGGTAGCAAACACAACACACGTCATTATCGTCATCATCATCATCATCATCATCAGTGTCTATTCATATGTCTCAATCTCAGAGACAAGATTGATGTGGGATGGCCAAGGTTGTTGATCTAGTCCTGGCTGAGAACTGATTTATCATCATGGTACAACTAAGCAGGCAGTAAATACTCCTTTGGTACTGCAGCAAGATTGAATGGATAAATACCTGAACGTTTAAAATATGAGTGCATGTTTACTACAGATAAAGCTTTGATATAAACACGACAAGCCAGTTCATAAATATTGTAACGGGATATTGTTGTGTCTGTCGCATCAGCTTGTGGCACTCATCATTGTACATTACTTCGAATGGCCTATAATAAAAACATACAATGGTTTCAGAATATGACTTTTTTGGGCTGGTAGAATGAAAAAAAGAAAACAATTCCTCTTTCCAAAGCCTATTCACAAATACCAACAGATATGTTACTTGTGTCCATCAACAATTAAAATAACTTTCTGACCGTCTCGTCCAGGTATATATTTAAAAAAAAAATGAGATGACAGATATTCTCTGAAAACTGCTTGGTTAGACTAGCCTGTATCACTTACAACACCAGCTGATTTTCCCTGTAGTAGGTCAGAATTCTTCCGCTTGACAGGAAAACAAAAACAAAGAAAGGAGACAATGAAACCCCACTAGCGCTACCACAGCCTAGAATGATGACCGTTTTTCCCTTACCAGATGTTACAGATTGCATACAATAAGCAGAACTTCCAACAACATATGGTGGTGTATGATTTGTTGTAACACCTTTCTCATCAAAATTGAAGATGAGATGTGGTTTGTCAGTGAGTCCATGTAATTCAAGAATGCTTTAAGTTCTCAAAATATGACATGACTGCTGTATCTCTTGCATACTCCAAACCCCTAGGTTTAAGAACCTTAAGTTCAGGCCAACGTTTCAAAAAGCCTCTCATCCGTTTCAGTGTTCAGGGTTGATCTTTGGCCCTCTTGCCCAGTTGAAAAGCAAAATCTGAAGCAAGGTCAACAGATTCCTGGCGCGTATAGCCAAAGCCATAACTTGCCATGCTCTTGAAATGTTCTGCAAGCTTTGCCTCCTAAAACATGGTTAATAGTGGGGCTTTATCACTGGCAACAGAGTCTGGACCAAACTTGCCGAGAACTCTATCTCTGCGGGTTGAAACTGGTACATTGCATGTTCTAGATGTCCTCTTTACTAGCATTCTATTTTAACACATAGCTTGTATTCAGCAGTCAAAGCAGTTGCAGAATAATTTCTGTAGTTCGGCCTTATTTGTTGAGTCTAGCCTACAAAAAACAAAAGTTTCTGACTTTTATACTAAGGACTCAAAGGACATAGACCAATTATGTTTTGGTTTGGCCTTAGGACATGCTCTAATTAATCATGTTACTTTCATTCATAAAAATGTGAACAAAGCAGACGTACAGAAAAAAAATGTCTGAAATCAATTATTTCTTTGTTTCCAGGGAAATTTTTATAACATACTATTTGGAATTAGTGAAAAATGTTTAGTTTTAATGAAATCAACAATTTTATGTGCGCGCATCATCGAAATCTCGAGTTAAAACAAAATGGGAATGAATGCAAGGGCAGGGACGAATATTGGACCTCCGACGATATCATTATTTTCAGTAAGACAGCATTTAAGACACATAAATATAACAATTCTATATAGGCCTATCCGATCAATTTCTTACATTTTTTTCCAGACAAACCACCCCCTTAGTTGAATAGCATCTAGAGGCAAATGCTATTTCAAAAAGAGAAATAAAGTGAAGCATTCAGTCAACAATGCATTGCTTGATTTTGACAGGGTTTCTTGATTGTAAACATAACCTCTTTTATCAATCACTTACGTGTCAAAACCCCAAACGGCCCCCCCCCAAACACTTTCTTCAACCAACCAAAGCGGCGTTTCAATAACAAAATCGACCTCACTTCTTTTCGGGCTACCAATACTCCCCGACATTCAATTAGTACTGTTACTTTTTATGTTATCACTCTTTCACAAGACTTTAAAATACGTTTCTCAACAATTACTTCGGCCTTGTGGCCCCCCGAAACCCCACTTTCAAAGTTTTGTTTATTGTATAATCACCCTTTGGAATGATGTCTGCTTTTTGTTTTTTGGGCATTTTTCTAATTTTGTTTAGTTCTGCCTATTTTTTTTCTCATTCACGTAAACCCTTTTTTGAACTGGGAACCAAAAGGGGCCGCTTTTTGTGCACCGCTGTATGATCACATTGAGGGATACTCTAAATTTTTCCCTCTTTTTACTTTTAGCATGGGGGGAAATTTTTCATTCTACCAAAGGGGGGGGGGGGGGGGGGGGCTAGGGGGGCAGGGGGCGGTAGCAGTATTTGCACACTATCTTTGAACAATTTTCGGCTTTGTGAGGCAAAACCTACAAAATTCCCAAAACCCAGGTTATTTTTTTAAAAATACAGAATTAAATAAATTTTGGGCGTAAAAATGCAAAACTGGAATAAAATATAAACCCAAAAAATTCCCTATTTAAATTACATTTGATAGTTTAGTTTTCTTTTTGACATGAATTAACTGATAAGTTTTTTCAAAACCGTAAATAGAAAAACATACTTTGAGCAAGCTCTTCAAAACAAAAAGCGTGAAATATAGAAAAACCGTATGTGTTCTCGAGGGACATCTCCATCAGAGGGAAAATTGAAAATTTAAAAAATTAAAATCGTTATTCTTTTTAGTATTTTTTTTTTTATATCCGTTCATTTTTAATTTTCTTTTCCCTTTAAATGCATCGAAGGCAAGGAAATAGATTCATAAATTTGCACCTTAAATAATCCACCAGGGGTTTTGTATAAAAAAGTGCTTCTAATGTGACATTTTGATATTAGCAAAACTGTATTATCTGCACTATTAATACTTCTGGCATTTCATTTTTTATTTCTTTTAAATTATTTTTTTACCAAATTTTAGTAAATTTTACAGAATCAAGGGAAACCTGTTCTGAAGGGGGAAAACAAACACAAAAAAATTAAACCAAATGTTTTTTGCTGTGTAAAAAAGTTTAATATGTGTCAAAAAAAGTTTCGTTTTTCCCCTCAGTCGTTAATTTCAAAGGAAGAAATTAAAAGATTTTTCTGCTTATAAGTACAAGCTCAAACAAGAGTTTCATTCTTTTTGGGTCACAACTTTTAAAATAAAAATTAAAATTTTTTTTTTATTATATTTAAAAAACCCCCATAAAAACTTCACATTTTTGAAATATTTTCTTATTCAAGGGCTTGGAAAAAAAAAACCCGACTTTTTTTAATGTTAACTATCATTAAAAATTTTGGGGCCGGAAAAGGCATCAGCCTTTCATGTGTTCATTATCATATAGGTATTTTTTTAAAAAACCCCATCACCAATCTAAAAGCGTTATTCATGGCTACATTACTCGCGAAAACATCTGATATGCACAAGGTGAAATATCTTAATTACGGTAGATATGTGCAGGTTTGATGATGTTTGGAAATGGCGTAAAATTAATATCCGGATAAAATAGAAAAAAGCCTGGGTCCAATGTACGGAAAGAAGATCATTTCATTGATATTACCGACTATCCTGTCTTTCGAGAGAATATAATATGATCTTAAATTTTTGACACGTTATATTATTCCAAATTACGTCTTCAAATCAGCTTCTTGAGCGTTGATCTCTTTTATCGTAAACATGTATTTCAATACCAAGCTCTTTACCTGTACATTGTATTTCACCATATTATAGACCATATAATTATGTATGTTTCATCACGGTCATGAAAAAATGTATTAAATTCTACATAATGACTGAAGAACAATTTCTTTCTGTGAAAAAAAGTTACAAAATTGTTATACTTCTGAAGGTTCTCACAATGTAATCGTGTGTTAGGTCCAAAGTTTCAATCAAGTCCGGTACAACATTCAGCACGTGACACTATACTTTATTGAGCCGAGTTGTCTAAGTTTTATTTTATATATATTTTAGATTTCTACATGGTAGATTTGTTTTCATCAGGACGTGCAGAATTACCCTAATACAAATACTTTCTTTATGATGAAAATTGAAGTTATTTTCTTCCGGTTATGATACTGAAATTTGATGGTATTGAATTTTATCATGTTTTCTATTTCAGTTTACGAGTTGGCATGAATAATTGGCATCATAATAGGTTCAATAACCCTTGTCGCAATGTTAGTAGCAGTATTATGTTACTGCTTGAAGTCTAGAGCACAGATAAAAAAAGGTATACTTTAAACACTTACTGAGCAATTGGTGGGTCAGCAATCAAAGACGAAGGCAAATAGTTTGCATTATTGACTAGCAAGCTGGTTTTCCGACTGTTTTTTAATAATTTGTATTTTGCGTAGAAATATGTTTGAAGTTGAAAACTATTTCATTCCAGTTAGTTCAAACCATTCTTCAATGAAAAGAGCTGCCTCCCTGCTTTTCCATAGCAATATCTATTATGGATAATTTCTATAAAATAACGTCAAATCAATACATTTTACAAGCAAACTGTATCAAACAGTCTCCGGATTTAGTTTGCAAATCCGGAATTTTCGCAAACTCAGCTACCTTTTGCCTTTGATTTTTCCCCTTGATTTTTTGACTTAAAAAAAAGTTCTAATCCCATAGGAAATAATTGGTCGTTTTCTTTTTTTATACGTTAAAGAATAATTCAGGGGGGTTTTTCCCAAAGGGGGGGGCCCTCCCATGGGAGTTTTTTTTTTCCCCCCAGGGGTTTTTTTTGCTAACCCATGGGAGGTCCCAGGGTTGTTTTTTTCTCCCATTTTTACCAATTTACGGGAAAAAAAAAAACCGGGGGTTTTTTCAAAAATTTTTCAAATCAAAATTTTTTAACTCAAATTAAAATTTATCCCAAAAAAAAACTGTTGTGACATTTTTCGCGTTGAACAACGATTTTTGGAAAAAAAAACTCCCTTTTTTCGTTTGGTGGGGAAACCCCCCCCACTGGCGATTTCGAAAATTTTTTGAAATTGCTTTTAAATTTTTTTTTTTCATTTTTTGAATTTAAAATTAATTTTAAAATTTAAAACCTCAAATTTAACAAAAAGATGTTTTTACTGTGCAAAAAAAAAATTCGAAAACCCCCCGGGTGAAAACCTCCCATTGTTTTAAATGGGGCAAAAATCCCGTGGGGGGTTAGAAAAAAAATAAAAAAAAAATATTGTGACTTTTGCCCGAAAAAAACACCCAGTTTTTTTTTTTAATACAAACATTCCATCTAAAGTAAAATCGGGGTTTTTCTACTCGCGAAAATATTATACATTGAAAAAATTACAAGGGCCACAGAAAAAAAATTAAACACAACCCCTTTTTTGCGATTATGACCGTACATTGCACCCAAAACATTCTAAATAAGAGGGGTTCAAAAAAACTTACTGAACCCTAAAACGATATATTTGACATGACAAAAAATGAAACCGGGCGGGACTTTTTAACCCAAAAATATTAAAAAAAGCAGGAATTAGGGGAAAACTCTCCTTTTAAATTGAATTCACAAAGAAAAACATATCCAAATCCAACCCGATCTGCCCCTTTTCATAATGCTAGGTAAAAGATTTAATTATTAAAGTACTTTCCTTTCTTATTTAAAATGCCAAATAAAACTCCATCAAATTACTAGTATTCTTCTATAATTGTTAAAAATACGATGCGAAAAAATCAAAAATTTTTAAATATAATGACATTTTTAAACAAAAAAAAACTCGAATTTCAAAACAAAATGACCACCCCAACCCAACCCAACCTTAACATCCCCGACCTTCTAAAAAATTCTCCTCCGAAATTTTGGGCCCCATCAAAAACCATTATAAAAATTAAATTGGGCAGAAAGGACGATATAATGAAAAGACCTAAAAAATGCCCCACCCTTTTTTGATAAGAATTTAAAAAAATTTAATACTGTAACAAAAAACTTTTTAAAAACTTACGAGATCATAACTGTTTTAATATTTAGGAAAAAAAAACTTAAATAAAGTCAGAATGCATTTACTAAAATAAAAAATTTTACGAGAATTTTTTCAGTTTCTTGAAGAAAAACGGAAAAACGCCCCTTATCTTCTTAAAAAAACCGTCAAAAAAAGATACAAAATGGGTGGGGGGGGGGTATAAAAAATTTTTTAATACACGATTTTGTGTAAAGTGAAATTAAAAGAAACACATTAAATGTTTAAAACCCAAAGAATCAACTGAAATTTGGGCCCTTTAAATTTTCCCAAGTTGTTTTAGTTTTTAAAAAGCGGCTTTTTTTCAAAGAAAAAATTTTTTGGTTTTCCTAAAATGTTTTAAAAAGGCCATAAAGACAACCTCTGAGCAACGCAACTACAAAAAATTAAAATTTTGTTTATGTAAAAAAAATTTAAGTTTCTGCTTTGACGCAAATCGGTACGCTCGGTAGCTCAGTGGTATTTGGGGGCAAAATTTTAAAAAGGCATTTTTCCCTGTAAATTACGGAAAACATACACTTTGATGATTAAAAACACTAGACTTTCGTACCATTTTTGTTTTTTAATATCGAGTTTAAATTTTCCCAAACCCTTTTTTATCTATGCTATTTTCTTTTTTCTTTTCTTTTTTCCCCGTTACATTTTTTATAAAATGTTTTTTGTACAAATGATGCAAAAAAGCCTAAAATCTGTTTTGTACTTAACGAAAACCTTTCGAAAAATTTTTTTTCTTTAATTTGGGTAGAATAAATCCCAAAATTTTACTAGCCCGTTTAAAATTTTTTTTTCTTGGGAATGAATTTTCCCAAAAATAACGGGGGAGATTCCCCCCACGCCCTTTCACATAAAAAAAATTGGGTGCGGTTTAGGCTGCGCTCTGTTAGGGGAATACTTTTTTGAAATTTACTTTCATCAACCCGAAAATGGAGGTGAAAAAATTTAGGGGTGAAATGGCCGTTTTTCTTTTCCCTAAAATAACAGTACAAATTTTAAATATCGGGGAAAAATATGATTTTTTAGGGTTTGGCACAGGGGGTAAACAGAATAAAAATATCATATGGCAGCGTACGTGTTTGACATTGAAAATTGTCAACCCCGGGGGCAGAATGTTACCCGGGAAAAATTTAAAGTTTATTGTTTTAAAAACAAATACGTGGCTTTAAAAATAATTTTTTCGGGCGGACGTTTTAATTTTAAACGCGCACAACTTGTATTAAAATAGCTGCCCCCACAAACCCAAATAAAAAATTTTATAGCCGCGCCATGAGAAACCCAACATAGTGGTTTTTGCGCCCAGTATGGATCCAGATAGCTTGCGCATCCAACGCCCTGTCCCAGAGTCTATCCCGTTGGGTTTTCCCAAACCCTATAGCAAAAAAAAAACCCGTAAGCGAAAAACCTGGATCCTGACCAGACTGCGAGTATGCGCAGGCGGGTTCTGGTTTCCATGCTTTTTCGCAAAGCCACAAAGGGTTTTTTTCCCTCATGACGCGGCTCATATATCCTCGCACATGTAAAAATGTATCACTCGCCAGGGTTCACCCCCCTAAAAAACGACTGTATCCCCCCCCGTTCCTCTTGCGAGTGATAAAAACAATAAAATGCCCCGGGAAAAGGTACGAATCGTCTTAAAATTTTCATTTTTGGCTTTACACTCTTGTGTTTTAATTTTTAAAACCGGGAAAGGGCTAACAAAAAATATGTGTTATGATGCTATAATAGAGCAACGACGGTAATTTTTTAAAAAATGTTGACTGATCACACTCTTTGCATAAAAATTCTCTCGCCCTTCAAAAAATTAAAATAAATACACCCCAAAATTGTTTTTGTAACCCAAATTTATCCATTTTGTTTTCTGTAAAAAAGTATTCATACTCCATAAATGTTGTAAATAAAATTTTTTGGGTTTCTGTTGCTTTTTTAATAAATTAATTTTTTTCCTAGCCCGGTAAAAAAACATTTATTTATCCCGGGCCCCTTCCCCAATTTTGAAAAATTTGATCTGAATTCGTTTTTTGGGCGAATGATACTGTTTTACCATCTTGCGATTAAAAAAGGCGTTTATGCCCCTTGAAATCTAAAAAAAAAAAAAAATATGCATATAAAATTGTTTTTTTTAAAACAGTCGTCATATTTATACTGCCTTTAAAATTCACCCCCCCCCCCCATGCGATGTTTAAAATATTTCCATTGGGGTGGTTGGATTCAGTGTCTGTGATTTCGCTATCCTATTTAAATTTAAAATTTAAATTAAAAAATTGAATGTTTCAGCATCTTTTTAAAATAAAGTGTTCAGATTTGGGGTTTTAAACACTCATATACTATCAAAAAAAACAATTAAAACTGAATGAAATACACAAGGCCCCTCCCAAAGTCTTGCAAGAAATTTAAACGTCGATTCCCAAAGGGAAAACGCACAAAAGGTTTTAAAGTTTTTCCTTACATTTCAAAATATCATGAGATGAGACAGGAGAGGACTATGGTTGACCCCCCTCCGGGCCGGGGCCGTCTGCCAAAAAAATGGGTTTCCCCTGATTTAAAAAAAACAAAAAAAACATTTCCCCCGCAAGTATCCGCGTGAACGTATTTAAATTTGAAAAGGAAACGAATAAATTTTTCGGAAAAAATCATTTTAATCCCCTTTTTAGTAAATTTAAAGGTTTAAATTCAAAGGGGAATCAGTCAACAAGATTTAAAAAAACGGGACAAAATAGGGCCCAAGGCCTAATGGTTTAAAACCCCTTTTTACAAAAATAAACTTTGATTAAAAAATGTTAAACGTTACAAATCCCGCCGCCCTGTTTTTTCTGACTGTCAAAATTTTCCCCCCTATTTCGAGGTTTTGAAATATTTGCCTTTGAAGTATAACCACACACGCCAGGAAATGTCCTTTCGGATTTGGTCCCTTTTCATTTGCTTTTTACAGTTTAAAAAGTTTAAATTTAACAATCAAGGGCCCATAAAAGGGGCCCTGACAAAAAATTGTAACAATAACAAGTCCAAATAAAAAAATCAATTTGGTTTTAAAAAACTGACCAAAACGTTTTTAGAATTTAAATGTGATGTGGAGGGTGGGGAACTAACTATTTTTTCTAAAGGAGACTCATTTTATTTTACAAAAACAGTTAGTTTTTTAAAAAAGGGATTCTTATTGTAATTGTTCATAAGGTCAGACAATTTGAGAGTATCTGGATATTTTAAATAATATTCATCTATATATTAAAAATTAGATGAAAAAATTATTTTTGATAGAAAAAAATATATTAAAATTTTTTTTATCAACTTTGAAAAATATATTTGTAATAAAAAAGGGAAAAACCCTCCTAAATATGTTACAATTAACAAATGACAAGTACTTTGTTTTTCCTGCCTTGTTTTTCAAATTTTTACCCTTTTTTTATTGGCAACATGATTCATGCATCTGAAATTTACAAATTTAAAAGCTAAGGTCAAAAGGGGGAAAAGCTTGAAAATTTTTCAAAAACAAATTTGTGTTTATAAAATTTTAAAAATTTAAAAATTTGGGTTGGGTTATTTAAATGAAAAGTTCCAGTTTTTTTATAAACGGGTCTTAATTTTAAGGTTAACGCATTTTTTGAAGGAGTTCAAAGCGAATCCCTTTTGATCTAAAGACTAAATTTTGATATTCCCAAAAGAATCAGAAAATTTCTTTAAAAAAACATAACCAGTTTAAAATTTTTTGTTTTTTCCTCTGAGAAAAAGTGAGAGAATTCTTTTCAAAAAAATTACAAATTTTATTTTCCTTGGAGCTTATTAACCTTTCTCCAAAAAAATCCCTGAAATTTTTTAAAACGGGAAACCCTTTGCTTTGGGGTGCTTGGGTCACAAATAAAAACCTCGTTCTCAACCCAAATTGCCATGAATGAAAAATTTAAAACCTGTAAAGAGAAGAAACCAGCAATTTCTAAAATATTAAACCAAACCCCAAATTTAAAAAACTGAAGCATTACGTATCCCCCCTTTTTTTTCAAAAAAAATGACAACTTTTTGCCCCCATGAGGGGCAATACCTGACATAGCATTAAAGACGACTGGGGCTCATTAGGGTCTCTGCTAAAGGGTTTCTGTGTCATCACATACAATAAAATAAAACTTGGGAAAAAGAAAACCCTTTAAAACGTTAAACCTTAACCTATGACAGCATTAACAGAAAATAAATGAAGACCATGAAATTTACTAGACCAAAAAAGGGTATTTAAACATTCCCGAAAAAAAAAAAAAAAATAGGAAAAAAAATTTTCACCTTGTCTTAACCCCCTGTATAAAAAAAAATTCAGATGGAGTATTGTTTTATTTTTAAAACAAGACTTCGCTTTATCAAAACTGTTGAGAATAATTTTTAAAAAAATTTTCCAAAATATTAATTGTAACTTAGAATCTTTCGCCGCCGAAACAAAACGATTGAAATGCGTTAGGGGAAAATTTTTGGTTTAAACCAAAAAAGACAGTAGAGTTTTTTTTTAATTTACAAAATCATTCTATTAACAATTTTAAAAAAAACTAATGAAACCCCAGGGCTATAAAAGTTTTTTTAAACCAGCCTGTTTTTTCAGACCCTAAAAGTTTATTGACCCCCAAAAGTGTTTAACCTTTGTTTTTTTAAATTTGAACAACTTTCCAAAACAGCTTAATATAGTTATGGCCCCCGTAATGTCAGGGGTTTTTAAAGCTGGGCCCTTTTTCTTGTACAAAGGGAAAAAAACATCATTACTCCCGATAAAACGGGAAAAAAACCCGACAACGACAACGACGGCCAGGGGAAAACACAAAACTCTTCCCAAGAACCCCTTTCTCAGGTGAGGTAATAACCCTCATTTTTTTCCTCTAATGGGGACTTCCCGCTTGTAAAAAGGGGACTTATTTTATTCTTTAAATGTATTTTTTAGTAAAATAAGACAAGGTTCATGTTAAATGCATTTGGGGTTTTTGGCAAATACAAAGACACACCTAAAAAAAAGCTGGAAAAACGTGTGACGCTGTTTAAGAAAGCGATCCACAAAGGGGTTATAATTTAATCTGGCGCCGCTTCTCCCAATTTATGTTCCCTTTCTCCCCCATGTTTTTTAATTGCAGTTTCGATTATATATTATTTTTGGGTTTTAAATTCTAGAAAAAAGTCCCTTTTTAAAAGACAAACGTCCCCAAATTTTCGGTCCCCCTGATGGTGAACATTTGTGCCAAGTTATTTTTAAAAACCCTTAAAAATTTTAAAAAAAGTTAAGCACTGACCCGAAACACAGACCTGTTTTCCCCCTTTAAGTGTAACTTTAAAAAAAAAAAGGAAAGTAATAAGATGGGCATTAATTAAAAATATGGCCATGTTTTTATGAAAACTTGAGAGAGGAAGGGGCCAAAAGGCATTGAAGTTAAATTTCACACCAAATTTTAGGGACACAAAATACAAACAGATCGAACAGAAAAGACCGCATGGTGACGCTTTTAAACCCCCCTTCAAACATTGTTTTTTGGGTTTTTAAATATGGGAAAAATAAATACAGAGGGGGGGAAACCCGACATTTTTTAAAAAAGTCCTCACAAACGGCATACGTTTTTCTAAACCCAACTCGCAAAGCAAATTGTACAGAATTAACAAACATTTCATACAGTCGGAAAAAAGCACTGAATCTTCTTTTCCTTTTTCGGTTTTTAAAAAAAAATTCAGAATTTTTTCAATGAATTTTTTTTCATTTTTCCAAAATAGTATTGTTTTTTTTATCCATGAAACAGTGGGGAAATTTCATATAGGTTTATTCTTTTTCCCCGGGAAGAAAAAAAGAAATTGTGACCCGACAATTTTTAAATTTTCTGGACCAAAAACAGTGATCCAAAAACGAGTTTTTTTTCTATAATTTCCCACTTCATTTCAAACTACAAAAATTTATACAAAACAAGTCATGTTCAGGTTTTTAATAAAAAGAAAATATAAATACCCTTTTAAAACTAAACAGTTTTTCTTTAAAAAAGCTGTTTTTTTTAACTTTAGCTGTCAGTTTATTGTTTTGATCACTTTGCAAAAGAAGAGGGGAAAAAACAGTCCCTTTATAGGTGTGATGTTGGAAAGTACCTTTTTTTTGACTTACTATTGTGGGAAGCAAAAAACCAATTTTTTACCTGCGAACATATTTTCTTTATAAAGCGCAATTCAAACTTTTTAAACAAAACACCAGGGAAATTTGAGGCATGTGAGCAAGAAAAAAATAAAAAAATAAAAAAAGGAAAAAAAAACCCTCAAAGGGCCCCAATTTTGTGGGTACCCCTAGGGGAGTACTACCTCGCAGGGTATTGGGGTTTTCCCTTTAATGTGTATTATGCATCGGGCCCGAGCATAAACAACACATAGTTTTTTTTTTTTATGCAACCTTTTAAGTTAACCTCCACAAAAAACCCTTAAAAAAAATTAACTTAATTGTTTTTTACTGTAGCTGCCTTCTCAATCTGTGTAAAGTTTAATTTACCCCTTTTTAGTATGGAAAATTTGGGTTTAGTCAAGTGCAAAAACGGTCGTTTTGGGTTTTTTATTATAAAAATTGGGCCCTTTTTTTTTCATACAAACAAATTTTTCAAACCCCCCGCTGAAAAGTAATATTCGTATCTTTTTTGACAAGCTCATAGCTATGATATCTTTTTTGGGATTTTTTGACATGTATTTAAAAACCTATGTTTTAATACCTCTGTAAAAAACTCTTTAAAGAAACAACTTTTTCAAAATTTTCATGCAAATTGTTATAAATAGCATGGATCGTCAGAATAGAATAATCATTTTTATAGGATGTTTTATTATGTATGCATTATATGCATTATATATAGGAGATATTTGTTTGAACGTAAGAAAATATGTTGCTCGGGAGTGAAAGATACTTCATGTAAAAAGGAGCTTTTTTCTTATTTCCTGTGTTGACTAAAGTACCCTTTATATACTTACAGATGGTACCTACCAAAGAAAATCTAAGGGGAACAATTCTGATTTCAACATGAACTGATGCCAACATAAAAAAATGGACAAAAATGAAAGAAATATCAATAAGACCCTTTTACCCTGACAAACAACTGACCACGCAGACAAAATACGACCTAAATACACGTGCACACTTTTCTCATGGCTTGCACTGACATATATTTTATAAGCGTAAACAATAAAAGTATATTAGTGCATGAAAATAAAGTAAAATAATGCATAAATTCCATTAAAGGAATTCTACGAAATTAAGGAACGTTATAAAGTTTTGATCTTTTAGCCAGAGTTATTTATTGTTCTCAATGATGATACATTGGTTTACACAAAATTCATATGTTTAAATTCAAACTGTATATATCCCATAATGCGATATTAACAGAAAACTTAAATTTGTATCACGTTTGTGTAACAACATAGCTAGACTGGTTATATTCATTATTTCAATCAATTATTTTGAAAGTGTTTCTAATGCTTGAGTCATTCTCTTACTGTTCAAGGGTACTTTGTTCAAATAATGAAGCACAAAAAGGCATTGTCATCAAACGAAATTACAACATTTAAAGGTTGTTGTTGTATTTACAACATTATAAGGTAGGTGATAGATAATGACTCCCTGCAATGTATTTTAAGCAATCAATAAGTATGAATAATAAAAATGTCATCTATAGAAGTTTACATCATGGTTTGAATATCACGTAATACGCTTACTTTTTCCTTCATTTTCGGTTGACAAGACTGGAACTAATTATTAACAATATTCAGACAGTGTCTGTCTGTATTTCGGTCTATCTATCTACGTCTGTATCTTCTGTATTATTATCTGACATTATCATTTATGCGGTAGAACCGTATTCACTATCCATACAGCATTAGAGTATATATGTAACTTATGTATGGCGTTTAATCCGGATAAGTGTGAGGTATTTAGGATTCCTCGAAAGAAAAAAAAATCATTTACAATTATACGCTCATAACATAGCAGTAAAAACCAGTAACACAGTTGAATACCTGGGCGTCACACTAAGTGAAAATCTCAGTTGGTCAAAACATATTGATAACATCACATCAAAGGCAAATAGTTCACTTAGAATCATCAGAAGGAATGTGTCAAAAAAAGAACAACATGGTAGTTAAAGAAACAGCTAACAACATCAATGTTCGCCCACAGCTTAAATACTGCTCTATAAAATCGGACTAAAATCTACATGTCTTCACTTGGTACTGGCAGTGTTCCACAAGATTGGAGGACGGCTACCGTTGCCCCTGTACACAAAAAAGGACCTACAAAGCTTAGCCTGCAATCACAGACCTATCCTCTTACTTCCATTGCTTCCAACTAATGGAGCATGTTTTGGTATCAAATATTAGGGATCATCTGGATGATAAAATTTACTTAATTCCTTCCAATATGGCTTCCGCCCAAAGCACAATTGTGAATCTCAGGTATTTAATTCTAGTCAAGATTTTTTGATAACCTTGAAGCTAGTAAATAGCCCCTCCTCTCGCACCCATTAACACATGAACTCATATTTAGAACCATTAGACTCTGGAAAAACCTAACACATCATGTAAAATTCAGCGCTACTCTTAACGGGTTCAAAAGTGGCCTAGATCACTGATGATCTAACCAGAAATGTGTGTTTTTATCATCTTTTAACCTGTAACTTGAAATATAATAGTCCAATTTTAATATTGCACATTTATATGTGTTTTCAGTAGCGGCTTAATCATCAAAGTGTCGTCCAGACAGTAGCATTTCTGTCATATTCAGCTTTTGACTGTGGTGATTATCGTGCTGATTGTTCGTATAAAATAACACTGCAAAACACGGTTAACTAAATGACATTTTTCTTTTTACTTAAATATATGTTTGGCAGCCGAATCCTAAGACGGTACTTGATTGTTTTTCCTACTTGTGTGGGTGCGTTTGTATGCTTGTGAGTCTATAACGGTGCCCTACTGTTTTTTTATGTGTTGTTTACTTTTTTATGTTATTCAATTGATCGCAGTTGTGTGTTTATCTTTGGTACATAAGTGTCTGCGCTATTGTGGTTTACGCATGAACATGGCATGCCCTTGTATATTCGTCCTTGTACAACTTTCCCCTTCGGATTCCTTACCCCCACCCCCGACCCCATTTCGCCCCTTACCATTTCCTTCCCCTCCATCAATATTTAGCATAAATTAATATGTACTTGTTGGATGTTTGAGGCAACCCATCTGAAATATTTTTCCATTACAGCTTCCTTTTGTTGTGAGCCTACTATGCAAATGCGTGGCTCTGAGGCTGTGTTTTTAGTGCTATGTGCTTTCGAGAAATCAACCCTTACCTATTATCGTTTGATATTCATACCTGTATATATAAACTGAACAGCAAAAGGAACTATCCAGATGTATAACTAGGGATTTTTACATAAAACACTTAAATTCATAAATTGACTCACATTGTATTTGAATAACTTCACGTGTTAAATCTAAAAATCGATCAACTTTGAAGCCAGTGTAGCCCCACAAGAGCCTTTCATTGAATCGCAGTCTTAATTTGATAACATAAAATTTGCATTTTTGCAGAAATAACAGGGAGAAGCAAAACATTTGTAAATTTCTACATTTATCCGTCTTGACACAAAATCCTATCACGGCCAATCAATCATTGTTTTTTCCGACGTATTAAATTTTTTCATCATGTGGCACCGTCTTCGTTGATTTTCGGAAATCGGCGAAGCCTGGCGAGTTGATTAGGGACCCGCGGGTCAATAAATATTGTATTATTTTATATCCATTCTTATCTCAACAATAATTTGCCATCCAACACACAAGCGAACTGGTTCATTAGAATGTTTTCTACACAATTAAATCTATAATAATCTACAAAGTTATTTTGCTTTCTATAAACGGCGATTTTGAACTGGAGTTTTACTTAACACCTTCAGAATACTTAAAATGTAAGTGCTTAGGTACTGAAATTCATAAATCATTAAATACTAAAAAAAATGAATGGAGTGCGTTGAGAAGGGGGTTGAAAAGAGAAAAGTCCATTCAATTTTCAATAACCATCTTAAAAATATCTTTGGAACCCTCTAACATCAAACTTAAAGGCTTGTTTGTGTATGTTTCTTTTCCTTTATTTTTTATTTATTTTATTTTTATTTTTTTATTTTTTTTGTAAATCAGCTCCTATATTTACTTACCCACTGATACAACAGTGCCGGTCCCAGTCCTTGCCATCGCCACAACAACCTTCCTCACACCAGACAGTCTTGGGATAACGGTGCAAGTCAGTGTTGTTAGTGGTATATTCAGTGCAATACTCCCCGGCAAATACACCTATGGTACAGAAAGTAAGCGTTATAAGTTGTCAAAACACAAAGTTTATATTACGAAACTTTCTTCATTTTTATCACGTTTAATGATGAGACTACGAAATTCGTGGTCACGAGCATAATACAACTACTGTAACTAAAATTACTAACTTTCATTCATATAAGAAATCCCTTGTAGATGTGTTTTATAAAAATGGAAGCCGGAAGGGCCAGGGATTCTTCAGGAATGGGGATGTCTTCCATTTTTGTTCACAAGTGTCACTAACATTTTTTGAAGGACTTGCCCATACTGGCAGCCGATGGAGACTATATGCAAACTTAGATACACATATAGTTATGTCCGCTTTACAAGAAGCGTAAACACTTTTGTTTAATCAAGATCGATATATGGTTGCAGATCTAGTACTGTAAAACACCATACTATGAGACAATGGGTCCCCAGACCTAGCTTTTCTATTCTTCCTCCAACTGATTTATTGCTTCATAGGCCTAGTTCATGTAGTTTCGCTTAAGCCGGTCCTAGGGGGGCGTGAGAGGTGTTGCACATTTCATTACCTCTCAGACTCAATCAAACCGAGTCTGCTATTATTCTTTTTGGTTCCATTCTTTGCTTCCAAAGGGTCTTTTTACAAATTTTATTCATAAAAGTCCGTTGTATGTTTCTTTTACTGATTTGTTTTACCGTTGGTTTTACATATTACATGGGCTAGCGATTTAGGATGTAAAAATTACAGAAAATTAAAGGTTTATTTACAAATGTCGGCTAATGTTTTCCTTTAAATACTTTTTGAACCTTCAGATGTTTAAACAAAAATATCTTTAGTTTCGATAAGCTAACTATCTGCTGTATGACACAGTGCACGTAGATTAAGTAATCTTTTATCTAATGCAACAAACGCTTTTGAATTATAATAGGTAGTATAATGGATTGAGTATAGAATGGCAACATATGCTGTAGGCTGTCATTGTAACAATATTATAATTATACGAAACACGTATAAGCTAAACAAATCGTTATCAAAGAAATAAAATAACACTGCAAAACACGGTTAACTAAATGACATTTTTCTTTTTACTTAAATATATGTTTGGCAGCCGAATCCTAAGACGGTACTTGATTGTTTTTCCTACTTGTGTGGGTGCGTTTGTATGCTTGTGAGTCTATAACGGTGCCCTACTGTTTTCTTATGTGTTGTTTACTTTTTATGTTATTCAATTGATCGCAGTTGTGTCTGCACTATTGTGGTTTATGCATGAACATGGCATGCCCTTGTATATTCGTCCTTGTACAACTTTCCCCTTCGGGTTCCTTACCCCCACCCCCGACCCCATTTCGCCCCTTACCATTTCCTTCCCCTCCATCAATATTTAGCATAAATTAATATGTACTTGTTGGATGTTTGAGGCAACCCATCTGAAATATTGTTCCATTACAGCTTCCTTTTGTTGTGAGCCTACTATGCAAATGCGTGGCTCTGGGGCTGTGTTTTTAGTGCTCTGTGCTTTCGAGAAATCTACCCTTACCTATTATCGTTTGATATTCATACCTGTATATATAAACTGAACAGCAAAAGGAACTATCCAAATGTATAACTAGGGATTTTTACATAAAACACTTAAATTCATAAATTGACTCACATTGTATTTGAAGAACTTCACGTGTTAAATCTAAAAATCGATCAACTTTGAAGCCAGTGTAGCCCCACAAGAGCCTTTTTAAAGGAAATTCAAGTGCGCGTGTAATTAACGATTTTCTTTGTTAAACATTATTGTCATTTGAAACTTTGATAATTGACTCAAAGCTGTATAAAGTTAAACAAATATTGTTGGTTGCGTGGCAGGACTGAATTAAATTCAGCGAGATTGCGCGATTGGGATATTACAATGCAACAAACGCGCAGAAGAGATAGCCTAGAATATTAATATTAAGTTGTGCTTGAGATGATTTACCTTCAGGTTGACTTTTGTCTGTAACGATGAAGAGTTAGTGCTTTATCTAGACATTATTACACATAAAATGTCTGTTCTGTTCTATTCTGTTCTGGTTTGATCACATTTCAGAAGGCGAATCAAAAGAGTATAAAATATTTCATACCTATAATATTCTAAACTTACACAATGCAACAGTACTATATATGAAACGAAACATTCTTCAATTATATATATATATAATTGCAGGTTTAATTGAAATACTACTTTTATGATAGACAAAAAAAGTTAAATGTTTTACCTGTAAAACTAATACACAAGGCACTGATAAATAATATGTTGTCCTCCATTTTGTTTTCTTTGTACCACACTGTCAGACGACCCGTATACTGTTTTTCTATTTTTAGATAATTATACCCGTAAACAATGTATTGGATAATGACGAGGATCTCGTCAATATAAAAGGTGTATATAGTGTGAAGACGATGTATAAGTACAAGTACAAATAAAAATAAAGTTTACTGCGTACTTTTATGTTAACAAATACAGGGGGGAATACCATTCTCTGGATATCGCACTATTCAATAATGGGTTGTTTTTTCTTTCTTAAAAAATTGCCATTTAATCAGAAAATAATGATTATTTACTTATGATGTAAACAAACTATGTTTGATCGAGGAGTCTAAATATAAAAGAGGAAATATTTTGTAAAATGTTAAGTATACATTCTCATATTTTCCCAAATAAATGTCTTTCAAGTTTGAATACAATTTTATATAGGAACTTCCATTCACGTGTCAAACAGCTCACAAAATAAACATCGTTTGAGCCGCACCACGAGAAAACCAACATAGTGGGTTTGCGACCAGCATGGATCAAGACGAGCTTGCGCATCCGCGCAGTCTGGTCAGGATCCATGCTGTTCGCTTTCAAAGCCTGTTGCAATTAGAGAACCTGTTAGCGAACAGCATGGATCCTGATGTTGATCCTGATCAACTATATTTGTTTTCTCATTGCACGGCTCATTTATTATACTTCGCGCTTTTGTCGGTGTATACAGTCATTGTTGATACCTGTTTGGATCAAGGCATCACATTGATTACAATTACCTCCGTTCTAGAACATGTTGAACGTACTTTATGTTGACAGTTCTAAGTTTCGGAAAAAAAGCAGAATTTTTTTTAATATTTTAAGCTACAATACAAACCAAATGAATTACATTTGCTACATAAATGATTTTATTTCGTGAACAATTTAGGCCAAGGCAAATCCTTTTCGTAGTAAAAAAGCTACCTTGATACATAATACAAGAATGGTTTGAAACAAATAAAGACATTTATTTAATCTACTTACAGAATTACACAAACTGTATCTTCTCTTTAGGTAACTCTCAGTGGTATATGCAATTAAGCAAGATTCGCCAAATAACAAAATACTGCTGTATTTCAAGCGAGATACAAATGTATTGTAGAATGCAATACACACATGCACAACTACATAATTATAACGGCGATATATGACCATTTTGGGTAGATTCGCAGTAAAACCCAACTCACTCACTCACTCACTCACTCACTCACTCACTACATAATTATATAACATAATCAATGACAGATTAAGACTTTAAAAAAGTAGTTGTATGAGAAACCGTAGTATTTCAGTACACAATGACTCATTTAATAATACTGATATTTCATTTCTTTGAGCCTCAGTCCGGTATGATTTATGTTTTGATACGCCTTTTTAAGTGCAATACACAATGATCTTCAAAGTACGGAAGGTAATAAAGCAAATAACATTAAAATAAGCATGCCATTACTTTTTCGACGTATGTATCAATAGTTTTAGATATTGTTTGTGGTGGTGTAATCCGGCGGAGGCTCTTGCCATTTCCGCGCTCCAGGCACCATATTTGCTGTCTGTATTTGCAGGGGGTATGCACCAACATTGATGAATCCAGTTTGTCCAAAGCTTGTGATGGTACTGTCTACATGCCATGAACTGAAACATGATATCAACCTTTCAACTGTTTTATCAGGATCAGTAATTTCGTGTCGTGTTCCTGGATCAGCAATTTCGTGTCGTGTTCATAATTCTGTTTTAAATTTAAATTCCCCTTTTTAAGATTAGGGAAGCTGTCGCGCTGGCCATTTCCGAAATTTTTTGTTAAACATTTCGCAAACTGACCTGTACAAATTTCTTTTGATGTAACTGCGTAGAAAATGTCTTTTTCCTTGGATCTCCTAAATCTTTTTAATGTTTATATGACTGATATGTTTCTTTTTTAATCTATATGTTGTACATTCATGTGTTTTGTTAACAGAAAAATTATCTTTTCATTGTGTTGAATTTGTCTGTTTGCATTTTTGGCTGCGTACTCTATGTTATTTTGAACGTGTATATGTGTATGAAAGATACCTATATAAAATCGGCATGATAATAATAATATAAAAAGTGATATAACTATCCTCAGCCTGCATTTTTCTCTAATCTGTTGTTTCTGGTAAGAATGATAATTACTTTAAGGATGTATAGAAATACGGGTATAAGCGTATTTGGTAAAACAAAAAATATGTTCGTATTCGTCATCAAATAATAATATGCATAACACCATAAATACAAAGTAAACCGTAAAAATTAATCCACATTTCTCCGCTTGTTTTCAACATTTGTATTAAAACATGCATGCATGCGCATGATGAAAAGTTATATATCAAGCATAATTTGTTTTGGGTTTTAAAAACCCAACACGATCTAGTGACCTACTTTTTTCACCCACAAAAACTTCTTGAAAATCATTCTAAAAATCTAACAATACAGGTAAGGCCTTTTTTCCGGTAACATGCTAAGAAAAATTAGGGTAGATAGGTCGGATTTTTTTTTTTTGCATTTTCTTTTATTAAGGAATACTTTTCAGAAATTATTTTTGTGTCCAAAAATGAATACAAATAAGGGGGTATTGCCTTTAGAGCATCAATAAGTTGATTTCTAACATCACTGGCCATATTTAAAGCATAAAAAGTGCAGTTTTGCAACATTTTGTAAAAATGTTGAAAACAAATATTCTCCAAGGCCATAAAAACATTTAGGGTCGGGCCAAAATTTAGGATAGGTCGGGATACCGGAAACAAACACTTTTTTACGCCCTTCCTGAATAACTGTGTTTTCAAAACTTCATCTGCAAACTTATTCAGTCAATATCTTTTCAGCATAGTTTTAGGAATATAGAGGAATAGCTACCTTACACTGTAGAAACAAAATGTTAATGATACTTTACTCAAATACATTGATTTATGTACATATTGCTACATTATATCAATAACATGTTTAAACATTAAACACATTGACTTGGTCTTATATTTGTCACTGTCAGTTTGTAACTAGATACTTGTCATTTCTCATGTTCTTCATGCAAAGCATGTATAATTACCATCATGGAAATACAATAGGGTTATTTTAACAGAAGCTTGATCTGGGATGCTGTATTCGGCTCGATTGGATTTTGCCAGATCGGATCTCACGAGGCGCGCAAGCGTCGAGTGTGATCCGACCTTGCAAAATCCACGAGAGCTGAATACAAAGTCCCAGATCTAGCTACTGTTATAATAACCCTTTTATTATATACCTTTACCATTTTGATTCTTGTTTTGTTCTTGAACGAAATCTTCAATGTTTATCGATATTAAATGGAACTTAGTGAAGTTTTTATGTGCGCTATTTATAGAAATGTGTCAGATCATGCATATTAATGAAAATAGTCCGGCAGCATACAATACGGAAGGTACAATACGGAATTTAAAAGGTACAATACGCAATTTTTGTCTGTTCATATTTAATTGTGAAATACAAGCCGATTTTTTACAGAATTAATATAGGTATATAATAAAAAAGAATACAGCTATTTTGTGGTGCCTCTTTACATGTAACGCCTTTTTTTCAACAGCATTACATTTTACTTTACAATTCTTCTATCACAACAAGTCGCAAGTTACTGCCAACATGAATCAGAGACACAATTGGCTTTATCAAATAGTTACAAAGAACATGCGCCCCGCACGGGGATCGAACTCACAACTCAGCGATCCACAGATCTGTGCTCTCCCATTAAGCTACATGTTAAGTTGAATTGTTTATTATTCATAGAAAACAAGAATATTAGGGAAATTGCTTACTTGTTGCTGTTACACTTGCAGGTTGAAAACCTGTCCTGGCTGTCCATGAGACTTCTTACGGCAACAAATAATAACAAACGCTGTAACAACAGCAAAGACAAGAACAAGCGATCCAATATTGCGCCAATAATAGGTCCATCGTTACTGCAAAATAGAAATACAGTATCGAAGTATTTCGATCCATAGTTTCTAGAAAATGAAAAAGAAAAAAAAAACCTGTTAACGGGGAAAAAGGAGTTGCATAATCTTAATTTTTACGAGGGTCGTTTAATAAATAATGTTACTCCGTATGTAGTTCCGTAACCGGTTGTTTATTTTTACTGCGGTTTTCGGCACATTATTAAGCATCATCTTTACATAAAGATTTTAAAACTTAGATAAAAACTGATAGCAGTATTAAATGGAGTGTGTATTTTTTACTCGAAAAATGAGGTTAAACAAGCCTCTGCAATTTTGTCAGGCGTGATGTTCATCGTTGTATTATTAAAATTAAGTTAAAACTAACTTTTTAATGCTCTATTGCAAAATAAGCTCTTACAACTTTGATTAATCGCTCTCGAGACTCGAGGTTAGATGTTTTAGTTCTGTTGTAAAATAAAAAAAAACGTAGTAGTTAAAACAAACTCAACCGCATCGCAAATTGCTGTACCTCGTAGGAAAATGAGAGAATTTTGTGATTTACAAGTAATTTTATTTTTCTGAGACCCTGGATGCCCAGGACAAACTTAAGTTATAATTATGTTTGCTATGAGTACATTACACTCAAACCATTTCATTTTACATTGAATCTACCGAATTTTATCATTCTAATGTTGTTTTATTTTTCAATTAACTGCTCTATTATGAGCCGAAAATCGCATTTAAAAATAACCACCAGTTATGGAACTTCATAAAATTAGTTATGTAAAAATAGACAGTTTGAGAATTTCTCTAGCTTAAAACATGCTCCTCGTGAAGACATTGGGACATTCATGATGTTTAACATGTTTTTACTTTAAACTTATAGAAAATATTGAATACAAGTATTTTTGTTCACTATTTTTGACCGTCAAGGCTGAAATTAAAAAAAGTAATATTATCTATTTCAGGGTTATCCACTTGACTCAATTTTAAAATCAAATACAATTGTTGGGTTTAACAAATCACTAGAATAGGTCATATGGCAAATTTCTACCTTTGACGGTACAGGAAGACTAGATGGGCCATTCCATGTATTACTTCATCACGAGCGGGCACCTGGGTAGACCCACCCACCTCCGTAAGCTAGCTGGATGGCTTCCTAACATGAAGAAGTCAACACCCCAAGTGAGAATCAAACATACATCGGTGAATGGCTATTGATTTGAAGTCTTTGACTTTAACCACTCGGCCAAGGAGGCCCAAACAATAAAACATGAGTATTAATTAATATATAAGTAGAGAGAATTTATACAAACTAATCACAACTACAATAAACCAGAGAAGTCAGGGAAAAACGCCTTGCAGTACAATCTCGTGCGCACGACATCTCATCTCGTGCGCACGTCATCTTATATTGAGCGCTCGACATCTTTTCTCGTGCGCTCGGCATCTTATCTCGTGCGCACGACATCTTATCTCGAGCTCTCGACATCTTATCTCGAGCTCTCGATATCTTATTTCGAGCGCTCGATATCTTATCTCGTGCGCACGACATCTCACCTCATGCAAACGATGCCTTATCATGTGCGCACGACATCTTATCTCTAGCGCTCAACATCTTATCTCGAGCGATCGACATCTTATCTCGTGCGCACGACATCTTATCTCGTGTGCAAGACATCTTATCTCGAGCGCTCGACATCTTATATGCGATCGACATCTTATCTCATGCCCAAAACATCTTATCTCGAGCGCACGACATCTTATCTAGAGCGCTCGACATCTTATCTCGAACGCTCGACATATTTTCTCGTGCGCTCGGCATCTTTCCTCGTGTGCATGACATCTTACTCCGAGCTCTCGATATCTTATTTCGAGCATCTCGTGCGCACGACATCTTACCTCAGGCAAACGATGTCTTATCACGTGCGCACGACATATTATCTCGAGCGCTCAACATCTTATCTTGAGCGATCGATATCTTACCTCGTGCTACGACATCTTATCTCGAGCGCATGACAGACATCTTATCTCTTGCGCACGACATCTTATCTCGTGTGCAATACATTTTATCTCGAGCGCTCGACATCTAATCTCGAGCGATCGACATGCTTATCTCATGCGCACAACATCTTGTCTCGAGCGCACGACATCTTACTCAAGCGCTCGATATCTTATCTCGAACGCTCGACATCTTATCTCGAACGCTCGACATCTTATCTCGAGCGGTCGTCATATTATCTCGTGAGCACGACATCTTATCTCGAGCGCACGACATCTTATCTATATATATTAAGGCCGTTTGAATGAATTCAGATCATCAGTAAAAACATACGACTGCTACAGTTTTTGCTTTTGTTTCGATTATACTTATAACCGTTTCACGTGTTCGCAGGGTTGTAATTTAAATACACAAACTGATAAAAAAGGCAGAAAAAATTCAGTGATGACGCAAAGGAATATATTTAAGTCCTTGACAAAGAAGGTTTAGTATGTAGGCTTCGCCCATATATCAAAGAATTTCCCCGTTTCCCCTTAATTCATGCATGCATTTTTATAACTTTTCTGACAATGCGCGAATTTACACTATCAGTCGAACTGCGATTTGTTGCTATTCTAACATGCAGTAAGCATCATTGATTATGTTCGTTTAATTTTGAAGATGACCAATTATGTGCACTGCTCTCCCAAATGATGTTGACAAACTTGTACTTGTGGGAAGTTTAAATAACATCTGAATAGGTGGGACCCTAATTATCTACTAGTCGCTATCTTTTACTGATGACCTAAATACACACAAAGGGCCATAATATTTTAAGATATGATGTCATGCGCTTGAGATACTAGTAAGATGTCGTGCGCTCAAGATAAGATGTCGTGCGTTCGAGATAAGATGTTGTACGCACGAGGTAATATGTCGAGCGCTCGAGATAAGATGTCGTACGCACGAGATAATATGTCGAGGGCTAGAGATAAGATGTCGTGCGCTCGAGATAAGATGTCATGCACACAAGGTAAGATGTCGAGCGATCGAGATAAGATGTCGTGCGCGCGAGAGAAGATGTCATTTATACTTTTATGACATTTCGTCAAATATTGTACACATATTCATTGGACATTGATAATATTGAGCAATAGGTAGACCGCATGTTACTACAGGATTAGCGGTTATAATAATACACGTAAAGAAACATCATGCACCCTCAGTTTTCTAACAGAAACTCCTTTCTTACAGGACCCCTTGTGGGAATTTATTTATTTATTTTGTTTGGTTTAACGTCGCACCGACACAATTATAGGTAATATGGCGACATTCTAGTTTTGATGGTGGAGGAAGATCCCAGGTGCCCCGCCGTGCATTATTATATCACGAGCGGGCACCTGGGTAGACCCACACACCTCCGTAAGCTAGCTGGATGGTTTCCTAACATGAAGAAGTCAACACCCCAAGTGAGAATCAAACATACATCGGTGAATGGCTATTGATTTGAAGTCTTTGACTTTAACCACTCGGCCAAGGAGGCCCAAACAATAAAACATGAGTATTAATTAATATATAAGTAGAGAGAATTTATACAAACTAATCACAACTACAATAAACCAGAGAAGTCAGGGAAAAACGCCTTGCAGTACAATCTCGTGCGCACGACATCTCATCTCGTGCGCACGTCATCTTATATTGAGCGCTCGACATCTTTTCTCGTGCGCTCGGCATCTTATCTCGTGCGCACGACATCTTATCTCGAGCTCTCGACATCTTATCTCGAGCTCTCGATAACTTATTTCGAGCGCTCGATATCTTATCTCGTGCGCACGACATCTCACCTCATGCAAACGATGCCTTATCATGTGCGCACGACATCTTATCTCTAGCGCTCAACATCTTATCTCGAGCGATCGACATCTTATCTCGTGCGCACGACATCTTATCTCGTGTGCAAGACATCTTATCTCGAGCGCTCGACATCTTATATGCGATCGACATCTTATCTCATGCCCAAAACATCTTATCTCGAGCGCACGACATCTTATCTAGAGCGCTCGACATCTTATCTCGAACGCTCGACATATTTTCTCGTGCGCTCGGCATCTTTCCTCGTGTGCATGACATCTTACCTCGAGCTCTCGATATCTTATTTCGAGCATCTCGTGCGCACGACATCTTACCTCAGGCAAACGATGTCTTATCACGTGCGCACGACATATTATCTCGAGCGCTCAACATCTTATCTTGAGCGATCGATATCTTACCTCGTGCTACGACATCTTATCTCGAGCGCATGACAGACATCTTATCTCTTGCGCACGACATCTTATCTCGTGTGCAATACATTTTATCTCGAGCGCTCGACATCTAATCTCGAGCGATCGACATGCTTATCTCATGCGCACAACATCTTGTCTCGAGCGCACGACATCTTACTCAAGCGCTCGATATCTTATCTCGAACGCTCGACATCTTATCTCGAACGCTCGACATCTTATCTCGAGCGGTCGTCATATTATCTCGTGAGCACGACATCTTATCTCGAGCGCACGACATCTTATCTATATATATTAAGGCCGTTTGAATGAATTCAGATCATCAGTAAAAACATACGACTGCTACAGTTTTTGCTTTTGTTTCGATTATACTTATAACCGTTTCACGTGTTCGCAGGGTTGTAATTTAAATACACAAACTGATAAAAAAGGCAGAAAAAATTCAGTGATGACGCAAAGGAATATATTTAAGTCCTTGACAAAGAAGGTTTAGTATGTAGGCTTCGCCCATATATCAAAGAATTTCCCCGTTTCCCCTTAATTCATGCATGCATTTTTATAACTTTTCTGACAATGCGCGAATTTACACTATCAGTCGAACTGCGATTTGTTGCTATTCTAACATGCAGTAAGCATCATTGATTATGTTCGTTTAATTTTGAAGATGACCAATTATGTGCACTGCTCTCCCAAATGATGTTGACAAACTTGTACTTGTGGGAAGTTTAAATAACATCTGAATAGGTGGGGCCCTAATTATCTACTAGTCGCTATCTTTTACTGATGACCTAAATACACACAAAGGGCCATAATATTTTAAGATATGATGTCATGCGCTTGAGATACTAGTAAGATGTCGTGCGCTCAAGATAAGATGTCGTGCGTTCGAGATAAGATGTTGTACGCACGAGGTAATATGTCGAGCGCTCGAGATAAGATGTCGTACGCACGAGATAATATGTCGAGGGCTAGAGATAAGATGTCGTGCGCTCGAGATAAGATGTCATGCACACAAGGTAAGATGTCGAGCGATCGAGATAAGATGTCGTGCGCGCGAGAGAAGATGTCATTTATACTTTTATGACATTTCGTCAAATATTGTACACATATTCATTGGACATTGATAATATTGAGCAATAGGTAGACCGCATGTTACTACAGGATTAGCGGTTATATTAATACACGTAAAGAAACATCATGCACCCTCAGTTTTCTAACAGAAACTCCTTTCTTACAGGACCCCTTGTGGGAATTTATTTATTTATTTTGTTTGGTTTAACGTCGCACCGACACAATTATAGGTAATATGGCGACATTCTAGTTTTGATGGTGGAGGAAGATCCCAGGTGCCCCGCCGTGCATTATTATATCACGAGCGGGCACCTGGGTAGAACCACCGACCTTCCGTAAGCCAGCTGGATGGCTTCAATACATGAAGAATTCAATACCCCGAGTGAGGCTCCAACCCACATCGATAAGGGGCAAGTGACTTGAAGTCAGCGACCTTAACCACTCGGCCACGGAGCCCCCCCCCCCCCACCCACACACACACACAAACACACCACACTCACCTGTAGGAAAGGACATTTTTGATGTAAACAGCAGGTTAAATTAGTTTATACTAATTTGTTTTAGCTCGATTGTGTTGTGATGAAAGCTTCAAGCTTATTGTAACCACTCTCGAGTCCGCTTCCTGGAAAAACCAGTACTGGGCGACCGACACTTTATCCAATAGACACTCCCCTTCAAAGATAAATAATTTGACATTATGAAATCTGCAATTTAAATGATTTAATTTCTTACACTTACGCACAGTCGTCATTATAATTACTATTTAGATAATTTTTGACGATATTGGCATGTTTGGTGAATTGACCTGTCCAATTTACCGTGTTCAGATAAACGTTTATCAATGAATTGTTTCTTGCCTGCAGTATCTATCCCTCCTGGTAGAAACTTGTTTAAGAAAAAATTGTACAGTCGGGATTGGTCTTTAATGAGGCATATATGTTTGAGAAGAAAGGAAAGTTTGATGCTGCCGTTACATCATTTCTTGCGTACTTATTATTTTATAGCAAGGACCGATTTTAGTGCGTGATGGCAGGAAAAGAAATTGGTATTTACTGTATCTTGTTAAATTAAGAAATGAAACACTAAAAGATACATGCAGAAGCACACCCAGATCTTTAGAAAATGCTCGAGATCCGGGATATCTTTTCATAAAACTTTGCATGGCGGGGATAACTTTTATTTAATCTGTTCTGTGACTTTGGAACATGGTGGGGTAAAAGTTAGGTAAGGTGCACCATAAACTGGTTTAAGCCCCCCAGTGGTGGTTTTGCCACTGACCGTTCCAAGGCAGTGCCCCACTGTGTTTCTTTGTTTGTTTTGTCATTGTGTGTTCCCTTTGTGTGTGTGTGCTGGTCGTGTGCGCGTCCATGTGCTTGGTTTACGTTTGGGGGGGCTTCGTTTTTAAAACGTGGCTCTCCCTGTTGGATATTCATCCTTGTTTTTAGAATGTATCGTGTACTCGAGTCTCTTCCTTTACTACCTGTGTGTACGAACTAGCTGAAGTAGTTTATAGGAGTATTGAGATGAATGTGATCGGGAAATCTACGAATCTTGCAATAATAAGTTAGCTGGATATTGATATGTCGTTCGTTTCGCATTTTAAGTTTTAAGGTTTTGTTCCGGAAGGCATATTTTCACTCACTGTCATTGAAACATGTTTTCTTGTGACATGAATGATCTTTTTCATTATCATTTAAATAATTTGATTGATGTTCGGGTCAAGGTATGGAACTGCATTATAAAAAGAAAAAGAAAAAGCTAAAGCGGTTTTGTAGCTCTATGGACAGAACACCAGAACAATGTCAGGGGCATACAGTTCGTATCTTGGTCACTTGTGGCACTAATGACAAACGGCTGCCCAGGTTTTTACGTGCCCCTATAAAATGTGTACCTCGCCTATAAATCGGGAATCGATCTACATTAAACTCATTCGAATTAAACTTAAAAATGCATTGTTTGCAAAGAATGTTCAAGTCATTTCGTTCTTGAAAGTGTGTAACATATTTATGAAAGATACTTTTTGTATTACGACGAAAATTGCCTCCTTTTTAGTCGCTACGTTGTAATTTTCCCTCCCGATGGGCTCATTTTCCCAGAACTTACAAAGACAAATATTGGTGATCAGAACTACTACCGTCTCTTCCGAGTTTTGTTATTGACGTACAGGTCATCAGTCGTAAGACTTGGGAGGCATATAGTGTTTGAATTGTGTATCCGTCATTCCGTCCGTGTGTCCTAATTTTACTAACCTCTATAGTTCCCATCAAATTTAAATTCAACATGGCATAAATCAACAACATAAAGTGGAGATTAGCATAGTGTGGGGACTTTTAAGTTCAGCCGTTCGTTTTTCTTGAGTTATAGTCCATCTTTAGACATACCAAATATTACAATTACATTATGTCCCTTTTCGAAATGTATAATCATGATTTTTTTCTTGATTTGTCTAATAATGCCTTACCTTGTTTTTTTCCATATGCCTCTGTCAAAGATATTAAAATCTCTTCTGAATATACAGTCCATATTTGAAAGCTATTTTGTTACTTGCACTCTTGTGATTTGATCCATGCCGACAAAACCCATCTGGAAACCCCAATGCCAAATAACTCTCGTGCTTTTAGTGACAACTTAAGATTTTGCATTGATTATATATTGATCAATTCAAAGGATAAAAACAAATACATATATATGTGCTCTCTTTTCCTCATTGCATACTCCTCCATTCAAAGGAAGTTATTTTATGGATGAAACAGTACCGAGACCTAAACTAGAACTTGCTTGCTATTCATCTTTGTAACTTCATGACGTCATTTTCGTTTACGGACATTAAAATCACTCGCTTGCTTTAATAAGAAAGACTGCTGGAAAAAAAGAGTTTCGTTTTGCTATATTTTTTCCATAATCTTTAAAATACGGTAAACTAATCTACCACAGGTTGTAGATACAGATGGCAGAATCCGGCTCTCGGGTAATCACCTTTTTGAAAGTCTCGTTAAAGCCATTGACATTCTTGTCTACATCTAAAAGCATTAACATATTGTAATATACTTGCACGATAAAAAACCCGAAAATTTGTACAATTATATTCTATTCAAATAAATCAAACACCAAAAGTGTTACGTGTCTGAAATGTGAAACTCACGTTAGCGATCTAGAGTCAACATTACCCTCATGTTTTAACGTACAAAGCGATGTTCAGAAGCAGATATTTTTTCATATCAATTAAGAAATGAAATGATTGTTTCGGTGTTCATGCGAAATGAATGACAAGAGTAGGATCGGTAAATCCATGAATCGCGCTAGCGATTCATGTTTAATTTGCCGATCCTATTCTCTGAACAACTCGTCTTGTGATTTGTGATTGGGGAATGAAAATTACCCATGCTGAGATTATTCGCTAGTTTCTTAAATTCAGAGTCCAGATACTCGTGTACTTTTTAAGAGATGTTACTTTTAGAAGTAAAGAACACGACGAACTTAAGTGCTTGAATACTGGGACCGCTTCCGTGTAAGAATATTGCCAGATATGGGTGGTGGAATATCTACTCTCTATTTTGGATTTAGTCATATAATTATATCTGCTTGAAAATGATTTTAAACCTACAGACTCAGGCATCAAAATGTAATCACACTAATGAATTCTGTTTTCTGTATCATTTAACATCTTGAACTCAAGTGGACTCCAGTTTCTTTAACCGTAAGCATACTTTACCATTTATGCTGTTGAAGGAAGCTGTCTTATTCAACTTACAATATGACTGATATCATGTACAATTAAAATATATTTACTATAAAATGATAACATCTGTAGACGATGAGTTCTAAATGCAACGACCACCATTCTAAGAAAACATAGCATTGCTCAGATCATCACGTAAATTTTTGTTTTTGCTTTGCCTACATGTGGCCGTATACGGTAAGTGGCAAGTGGATTACCGGATATATAGGGTTGTTCATGCCGTTTGTCTCGAACGAATATTAATTACGTAGAATCTCTCTGTAAGAAGTAAATTAATGAAATAGTACCTTCTACATATCTAAAAATGAACTAGCAATTTTTAATATGTATAATACCTATAGTCAAAGTTGTTATGGGCTACGTGAAATATTTCAGTTCAAGACCATGGTCGTAGATAGGGTATGATATGTTAACAGTATTACTTTTAATGGTATTTTATGTTTGGACTGGTGCAGTTTTAATATTATGAAGTAAAGTATTTAAAGAAGAAGAACTCATCGGATAATTTTAAAGTGAATACCTTGTTTATTTCATTGATTCGTCTCCCTTTGTATTACAGTTACTGAAGTAAATTATGCTTCAGAACAACTGGACTCAATTGTTTTACTTCAATTCTTGCCAATTTTGAGCAGTAAAGTATGCGTATTTGTATACAAAATCAAATGCAGCCCAAAATAGAATCAATGTTTCATTAATGTCCTACTCACTGATTTCTAATATTTCATATATGTAGCACCTTAAATTTTATTAAAGACAAATAACTTAGCCTACATCAATAAACTTTTTGAAGTAGCTCGTTCTTAAGAACACATAGTTCATTGGAAAATGTTTATATCACACTGAGAAACGAAACAATAAACATACAAATTTCTAGTTATACGAGATATCCGTTGTGAAGTAGGAATATCAGTATCTTAGTTCTCATTTATTTATATTGTTTCGTAAACGAGCTTGAATGTGAATTCCAAATTACACGAAAGTGAATGCTGATGACGACTCAATGTCTTATCCTGTGAATTCGTATCGTAGAAGCAAAAATCAACAAGCACAATGTCTTTTATACAACTGAACAATTTTCGGAATGGAACAGTAGAAAAGTTCTCAAATGTTTCATTGGTGTGTGAAAAGAATTGCCTATTAACTTGTGTAGATATCTTGAAGTATAGACAAATACAATTTAGAAATTATAGCTGTATTCATCCAACCAAGGGGTGAATTTTAATAACTGGCAAACTTTTCGGTAATTAAATGCACCGTTGGCTAGTCTCAATGACAGCTAAATTCAATTATTTCTTATAAAACAACGTCTCTTCAGCAGTTATACGCAACAATTATTATTAAGTCCATAACATATTTTCCTTGATACTCTACGCAAAGCTGTTTATGGATCATATCACTGCTGTGTTTTTTCATATGTTTGATCTATTGTGTGTATTCCACTGTCAGGCTGAGACATTTCGAGTTCCAGGACCTATAAAGGTAGAAATGATACATATAGATAATTTTCTTTACTAACAACAACATTCAAGTGCAAACTGAAACACACGTACATGTATCGCTTTTTCACGGTAGCAAGATTTTAGCATAGCACCATGCGGTAGATGTGGCGGCATCGGGTTCGTGGCTTTTACGACTGAACAATAATCGAATATAAATGTAATGTTTGTCAAACAACTTTAACTTTAAAAGATGTGAGGCATAATGTAGTACACTGAAACAAGCCATACGGATTATTAGAATTAGTCTTGGTTCTGAAAACCTGGCCTGTTATCATTAAAACACGAATGCAAAGATTGTACAATACAATAAATGACGTAGAAACTCCATCAAGTCAAAGCATAACTGCGACAATGGTTGAACATACCTTCAGCTTCTGCATTTGGGGTGGTAATGGGGAAGGTTTGTTTGCAGATACGTTCTCTAAACAAGCTTCTACATCTATGGGTTTAGATACATTCTGTATTTCTAAATTCCGTTTTCCTTGGTGTTCTTGATTAAAGTTGAGGGTAGCGGTATTCGTATGTACATGATATGTTGTCTTCTTAATTTTGGTACTACTGATTTTGTTTACTTGACCTGATTCTGTAATGATATATTTGATAAAAAACGATAAAGCAAAAATAAAACGTTTGCATTACACTTCACCTACTCAAACTGTTGTAAGCGAACATACTTATATACAAAAAAACCCTGTTTCATTGCAAGATAGAAATATTCATTACCGAATGAGCACTAGACGCATTGTTTTTTATGACTCGCATATACGGTGTTCGTTAATACTGCATCGTTGGCTATAACACTTAAAGACCTGTTCGCAAAGCCTGTTTTCTCAAGACACTCATGCAAACTAACTTAAGGAAAACAACGATAGACATATAAAATTCCACCTCAACACATACGTCTTCGAGAAGTGTAGGATATTCTACTCACCTTTAGTATATTGTAGGAAGGTGAATTACCTTTTAAAGACTCAAAACTTGGTGAAATGTCCATTTTTGTAGTTCCCCGTTCATCATTATTTCCATCTGCTGTGCCTTCATATGTGGTTCTTCCATCATCTGCAATTGCAATTCAAAGTAATGATAATCTAATATCACAAACTGACAAATGACCAACTGCTATCCTCTGATTTGCCCCATGCACTTGTATTATTCCCATCTGATATATGAAATAAACTATTTAGCAATAATAGTAAACAAACCTATGGCTAAATCAGCCTAGTCATAGTCCTGATACATAATTTATGATAACTAGCAACTAATAGTACTGTTACCGGACACGCAATTGCAATTCAAAGGAATGCTGATTTAATAATACATACGGAAAAATGTACATTTCTTATTCTCTGGTTTTACAAACAATTGTAACACATATAACAAATATACTGAATGATCAAGAAACAAAGGAAACTTTGTATATTGAGCATATAAATTCCCGCACAAAAATGATTTTTAACATGATGTGTGTCCAAATGATACAGGCATAATTGTTAAAAGTCCTAAAACAGGCATAATTTTGAAGAAATGCTTAACAGGACTATGGAACATGTTCAATGCATATCAGCTTACAACAATTGACGAGTGTGTAAAGTTTAAATTCATTCCCATATGTGGGTACTGAAAAACTAGTTAACATTAAAAAAAAAACACTTTACAAAAACTGCTTAAAAGAGACACAGTCTTACGTGGAACTCTGTTATACATGTGTATTCCCCTGCCGAAGCAACTGTTTTGAGAAACAGAGGTCCAATAAATAAAAATGTTTCAAAAGCATTGAACAGTATGCATGTTAAATAGAAATAAGTGGAAACTCCGCAGGTCGCTCAACACGACAAAAACAAAAATGTTGCAGGCTCGGTTTGACTGAGCCTGTTCATGGGTGGCAATGGAAATGCATGCTACCGTACATACCCTCTAGCCCCGGGTTGAGCAGAAGTCTTACACATGCTAAAAGTACAAAAAATTTTTAGAGACATCCGCAGATATGTTCATACGGCGGTGCAAAAGTCTTCTACTCAATGGCATATGTCGTAATACTTTTTAGTTATGCTCTAGAAATAAGTGTTATGCCTTAATGAAATAGAGAGAAGAAATAAAAAAGAAAAGGAAAGCAAGATAGAATTATCGTTCTATTTTGCTGCAATCTACAACATATCAATTTTTTTATTATGTGAAATTCTAACAAAATCCACTGAATAGTTTTCAAGTAGGACAACAGACAAATGATATAAGCAACAAAAAAAAAAGAAAAGAAAAACACGAGAGCGATTACAGCCTTAAACCTGTCAACTGAACATGACCCGTTTGAGCTTTAATAAATGTATGAAACACTGAATCGTGAATGATAAGAACTCTGTTTTGAATAAACTACTCTGGTCTTGCAAAGTGAAAGAAACAACAAAGTGTAACTCAGGTGCACGAATTCACATGCTGGAAAATATGCCTACATGATTTCATGACTCTAGGTGAATGTTTGATAAAAAACATGCTACACAAGCACTTTATTTGTATTTTTCAATAGGTCAAGGACCATAACTTAAATATGGCGTAGTGAAACCCAAATATAATACCAGGAGCTCAGACACGAAATTGCGGACAGGCGGACGGACGAACGGACAACGCCAAATCTATACTGGGCGTCATTGAAAAGTTACCACTTAATATATACCTCTTTACTTTTTATACAATATCGACGTCACTTTTTCATGACCTTGGTCATACCAATGGCCTGATGGCGTTGATCGTGCCTTAAACGCGGCATTCTTAGCAAGGGTATTCTGTTTTTTTTTAACGTTTTTCTTTTAGTCTGTCGACTAACTTTCAAGTGCGATGAATGATTTGCGATAGAATTTTCGTACATGTCGACATTGCTGGAAAAAGTCATTTTGCATGTGTAGCCCGTGCCTCAAATGTAGTTAATCGAATTGGACGAATCTTTACACCAGTGACGTTTCAGCTGCGTCAAAAATGTAGTCGTGTTATGCTTTTAACACAGTCAAATACGCTTTTTGAAATATAAGGGTCATTAGGGTGGTAATTTTTCAGTGACGCTGAGTATATAGCCCTTTAAACATATTAAGTATGAAGGTTGTGGGTCAAATGGTCCTCTGCCTTGCAACTGGAAAATGTTTTCAATGTTCGGGCCCCTGTGAACTTCACTTTTGATCGACGCCAGAAACAATAGCTCTCAGCCACTTTTCCAGATATTGATCGGACAAAAAAGTGTGACGGTTGGTTGGGTGGATTAATGGGTGGCCCCTGAGACCTTCACCATTGATGAATTGAATGTTTCAAAATCTTTAAGGGTCATCTTCACTGCATGTCCAATCACCCAATTAAGTTTTAATACTCTCGGTCAAATGGTTTCATTGGAAGTATTTTTTTGTCCATTTTCAGGCCCCTGTGACCTCTACTTTCGACTGATTTATCCTAAACATAATAGTAGTCATCTACTCCGTTAGCCCTTTCAACCTATGAGTTTGATGGTTCTGGGACAAATGGTTTTAAAGTAATTGATTTCCATGACCTTGACCTTTGATCAAGTGACCCAATTCAATAGGGGTCATATACTCTGTATATCCAATCATCCTATGAAGTTTATATATTTTTGGTTAAGTGGTTCTCAAGATATTGATCGGAAATTGCTTTCCATGTTCAGGTCTCTGTGACCTTGACATTGACAATATGGCTGCAAAAACAATAGAAATCATCATATCTGTTGGAAAGTTCTATTTGAAATCGTTCTCAAGTTATTGATCAGAAATTATGGACGGACAGTTAGGTGGTTTGGGGCATAATCACACGAATCACATGAATATCGAAGCAAACTGTTTTGAAATACAATATATAGAAATAATAGAAAAAAATATTGGACATAGATTACCTTTATTTCTGTAAGACTTAAATTGTAAAAACGAAAATGTTGAGGACACGAAGTCTTTTAGCTTTCCGACTGCTCCCTTTTTCCTGCTTTTAGAATCATGTTCTTTTCTCTTTGGCTTTGGGCTTTTTTTCTCCGACTTCATTTCTTCAGCGTGTTCTTGCAACGATTCCTCTGGTTTTTCTAAAAGATATTTTTTTAAATCATCTGTTTATTTATTCAGAAAAGAGAGATTTCAGAAAAGAATGGATCATTTAACTTTAAATTCATAGATGTTAAAGCAAAACCCAACATTTTATGTTTCTTTTTCCCGACTGATATTTACAACAAAACTATCAGATCGTATCCGTATTTTTCAGCGATATTGTAGATTCTTAGTTCACCAAATATGGCATAAATGCAATTTTCTTTATTTTTTTTCTGAAACTGTTAGGCTTTAAACTGTCTTCAGTCTGTTTATATTTCGTATTGGCGATATCACCTGTGAAATTATGAAGTAACTGTATGCTAAGTGTTTCTTAAATAGAACAGAAGACACGCTTAACGGGGGTAGGGGTGCATAACAGTCCCGTGAGACAGGTAGTAGACATTTACGAATTAAGTCTACGTGGACTGTGAACACCTAAGACGATCGATTTTTCAAGGGGACCGTCTCAACATGATAATTTTAATTTATGTGTGGTAGGAAAACATTCCAATAATGATGGTAAGGTCTGGCTTATTATGTTACCGCACAGGATAAGATTAGGATTTGTCTGTCCGTCTGTCTGTTCGCCAGAGAGGTGTTTTGTTATGCATATCGCAAAAAGTATTTGATCTAGCGTCATAACACTTTCCCGAAAGGTTCTTCAATATTATAAGTTGCGCATCTGCGACAAAGTTGAAAAGATGAGCTTATCTGTTCGCAATGCATCCGTATTCCATCGTCGTCGTCGTCCGAAATGAAAATAAATCTTAACTGGGTTAGCTTGGATCAAAATGTAGGTCAGCAGGTAAAACATTGTGAAAACTGTAGAAAACGTAATATCTTGCGTCTCCATTCCTTTGTTGTTATTATACGCCCGAAGGAACGTATTTTGGTGTTCGTCTGACCGTCTGTCCGTCTGTGTGTCCGTCTTAGGGGTCAAAGGTCATATAACTTTGTTTCGAGTGCGATGTGTAACTCTTAAACTGCTTGAAGGATTTTAAAAAAACTTGGCACAAATGTTCACCACACTGAGACGACGTGCAGAGCACATAGCTCGCTTCAAGGTAAAGGTCACACTTAGAGGTTAAAGGTCACATGACTTTGTTTTGTGTTTATGCTGCTTTGCATTGCGGTGTTCTTGTTTTTATTTGGCAGATTCCGCAGATTCTTTTTTTTTTGTTCACTTACAATATTTTTTATTGAATTACTTCCCTTTTATGTTACTAGAAATAGGTTATTTTGTAACTTTTTTATTATTAGCCGTAGGTAAAAACCGAGACCACTTTTCTTTGGTACAACATGGATGTTACCTGCAAAGTTAAGGTGTATTTTGACACATCTGTACCTGTTAATAATTTTAGTGGACTAAGAGTTTTTCGGGGAATTTCTTCCCTTTGTTGTCATTTTCCTTAGGACTTCAACAGTAAAGTTCTTTAAATTTTGCTCCCATCCTCTGATATTTGACTTTGGGGGCCTCCGTGGCCGAGTGGTTAAGGTTGCTGACTTCAAATCACTTGCCCCTCATCGATGTGGGTTCGAGCCTTACTCGGGGCGTTGAATTCTTCATGTGAGGAAGCCATCCAGCTGGCTTACGGAAGGTCGGTGGGTCTACCCAGGTGCCCGCTCGTGATGAAATAATGCACGGAGGGGCACCTGGGGTCTTCCTCCACCATTAAAGCTGGAAAGTCGCCATATGACCTATCATGTGTCGGTGCGACGTTAAATCAAAAAAAAAAAATTATCAAAAACTTTTACCAAAAATTCTAAGTTAAAAAGGGACATAACTCTGTCAAAATTCAAATCACAGTTATGAGGATTGTTTTTCCTGGTGTAGACTTCGATAGTAAATAACTATTTTAAGTTTAAAGTCAATAGCTTTGATAGTAACAGAGACATTTGAATTTATCAAAAACTTTAACCAAAAATTCTAATTTAAAAGGGGGCATTATTCTGTCAAAATTCAATCAGAGTTATAGGGATTGTTTCTCCCGGTGTAGACTTTGATAGTAAATAAATATTTTAAGTTTCAGGTCAATAGCTTTGGTAGTAACAGATATATTTGACTTTATCAAGAACTTTAACCATAAATTCTAAGTTAATGGCATAATTCTATCAAAATTCAATCAGAGTTATGGGGATTATTTTTCCTGGTGTAGATTTTGATAGTAAATAACTATTATAAGTTTCAAGTCAATAGCTTTGATATTAACAGAGATATTTGACTTTATCAAAAACTATAACCAAAAATGCTAAATTAGAAAGGGGCATAATTCTGTAAAAATTCAATCAGAGTTATGGGGATTGTTCTTCCTTCTGTAGACTTTGATAGTAAATAAGTATTTTAAGTTTCAAGTCAATAGCTTTGACAGTAACAGAGATATTTGACTTTATCAAAAATTTTAACCAACGGAGACGCCGACGCCGACGCCGACGCCGACGCCGGAGCGATGCAATAGCTCTACTTTTTCTTCGAAAAGTCGAGCTAAAAACAGGCACATCCAAATTTTATATCATCTACCGCATAGTGATGATATAATAACTCAAACCCTATTGCCGTTATAAACTCTTTTTCATATCGCGCATAATATAATTAAACTATGTTGAGACTGTCCCCTTGAAAAATCTATCGCCTTAGGTGTCCACAGTCCACGTAGACTTAATCCGTAAATGTCTAGTACCAAGAGCTCCATCTGAACGCTTTCAATTGTTGTTTCACTATACACGTACGCTACAATGTGTTTGTTCGACATAAATGTGCATTATGAATTAAATAACCAATACAAATGATGGCTATTATGATTTATCATTTCAAGTTTTATTATATGAATGTGAATATTACACGTTCTGTTTTGTTTGTTTTTACTTAGAACATGTGTCGTGTCGTCTAGACCGCGACGTTCATTCAAGATTTTTCTTTAACGTTAACGAAATGATGAAATATGTATATTGTCTCTGCGATAAGAAAAATATAGAGACAATGTGACTGGTGCACGATGGAAGATAAATTACCACTTGTTCAATATGCATAGTACCCATTAACCGAAATGTATGTTTTAGGTGAGAAATGTGCCTTTGAAATGGGTTAGTACAATTTCCACTTCATGACAATGGTTCTTACAATGGTTAGCATACTCAGGGATAAGGTACAATATGTACAGTGGCATTTTCTCTCTAATATGGTGTCAGTGTAATGCAACCCAGCATGCATTAGAGAAGACTAGGTTTAATTGAGTTTGCTCACGAGAGGTAATTGAAAGTGCAATACATTTCACAGACCCAAAAGGACAGGACAATTTAACAACATATAATTCAAGTACTGAATTCATGTACGGGGCAACTCACTTAGTACTCTTAATGCGAAAAAAGGAGATAATTCAATAGTTATCTAGGAGGGTAAAATGTTGCACTCGGTACTATAGGAAATTAAAGAACCTTTAAATCCCAGTTTATAGCTGAATATGCATTGTATAAAACTGAGTGTTTATTTAGGAGCCAGTTTATAATTTAGCTAAATTTTTTAAATCACAAACCTAATTCTTTTAAGTTTTGTTGATAGGAGAGGAATGGTGTGTCTACAAGACGTTGTGTTTTTATAGTAGGTAAACATTAGTATATGTATACGAGTTAATATGAAAACTGTTGTCAAACAGAAGAGGCGTGCTTATATTAGAGACCAACGAACCAAGAGACATTCGTGAATGGCACGGCAAGGCTGCTATTTAGTCCGTCTTTTAGACGGTTTTGTCGGGGCCCTGATAGTAATTCTCGTAAATTCAGACTGCTAATTGGAGGAGCTTTAGTGGTATTTGAAATAGAGAAACTAGTAATGAGAGAAATGTGTGCTGTATTTTCATCAATTGTACAGTGAAACTTGCTCGAGAAACCACCTTTTCAGTCTTCTTAGTAAGGAAAATAGAAAAGGAGGAAAACCACAGGTTACTCAACACGACATGAAAATGTTGCAGGCTTGGTTCGATTTAGCTTCATGAACGGTGGTGGAAATGCAAGATACCGTTATTGGACTTTACCCCAAAGCTGAAAGAACAAAATACTAGTATGCTGAATTAAGAGTAAGTTTTCGTGAAAAGATCACTTTTTGCCATCCTCTAAGGTGGTCTGTAAATTCAAATTGTACTATATTTGGAAAAATTGCGTATGCAGAATTGCGGCATAATATCTTTGCGACACATCCGACGTAATTCTGAAGTATGAGATACAAATGTAAATTTCAAAATAATTTAAAACATATCCGAAAGACGATGGCAATACATTTCCATTTAGCTAACAAATATTGCATGCATGTTGAAACAAAGTTGTTGTAGTAAAGTTAGATGTATACATTCAGTGTTTTGTTTATCTTGCCATACTTGCCTTGAATGTTTCCTAGTTGTTTCTGTCCCTGCACCTTTGCATCTATTGAACTTGATATGTTATCTTAAATAGAATAAAGCGTCCCAAAATAACGGTATCATTTTTTCTTTAATAGGTGATTATATCACGGGTAACATAATGTTAAAATGCACATTTTCTAATAAACAAAATATCTGAAATCTTAATATTAAATAGGCGATTATATATCAAAATCAATGACACAGATCAAAAAGGAATACCAACGTTCTAAGGACACAGCACTCTGAATGTAAAATACAAAAACAATCTGGGTAAAAAGCTAATACAGGAACACGAAATAACATAGCGTTGTGACGGCCAGTGGCGAGAATAATGGACAAGCCGTAGCAAGCGTCTTTTGCCTTGCTATACTATCTCAGAGTCTGTAATTTTCATTGTATTGGGCTATTTGATGTGCAAAACGTGTCTGCCATATATGTTTTGCAATTGCTATGAAAAAAAGATGAATAGAATAGAAGTTAATGCTAATGTGTAAAAGCAGAGGTGTTTATATATATTAACCCTTTGTGATAAAAGACCTCTGATACCCGGTAGTTACTTGCAAAATTTAAGACTTGTGGTATCACTTTCAATACCTACTGACAAAAGGATAGACATACTTCTTTCTGTTTTTTCGTGGTCTTTAAATAAACATATTTACCTTTACTTCTTTCATACACCGCCTTTGTAAACTGGTCCATTACAACTGATGCAGTCAGACTCACGTTTGCATCAACAATTTTTGATAACGTTTCCGATATTTTTGTTAGGTGACTTTTGGCTTCCTCTCCCTCGAAGAAAGTCCACATATTTGTTAAGCCTTTCAGTGATTTACTTTCAAATGGAAGCACAATTTTTAATTCTTCCGCTGAAGAAGAAATTGTACTAAGGTAAATATTATGCAAGCTGACAACAAATCAGGAGTATTTCTGTTTACTTGTATGTTGAGTTCTTGAGGAATGTCGGTATATAAACACGTTAGACTTTAAATTACACGATTAACGTGTTTTAATGTACATAAAGACATAAAACATTCTCAATTTTACTATTTGGTATATGACTTGGTCTTATATAAAACAAGACACAGAAATTATTATTTCAATACACAATTTACCATATAGATTTTAATTAAAGGGAATGGCAATGCTGTTCTCATGTTCTAGAATTTCTTTAATCATTTAAACCAGTGAAAGAATTTTCAAAATAAGCTTAACAAGAGATCACAGAGTGATCTTGGCGCCCACCAAGTGCCATTTTTGAGTGTTCCAAATTTCAAGACTTACTGACTAGCTCAAGGTCAAATTTCATTTCCGTACACAACACTGTGCATGTGGTCCAAATTCGAAAGCTGTAGCTCGAGAAATGTGAAAGTAGGTCACTAGATCAATCTTAAGGTCAAAGTTTAACTCGGTACACAAAACTATGCAAGTGGTCCGAATTTGAAGGCTTAGCTTGAGAAATGTGTAAGTAGGTCACTAGGTCAAAATCAAGGGTCAAATTTCACTTCAGAACACAAATCTATGCATGTGGTCCAAATCTGAAGCCTGTACCTTCAAAAATGTGAAAGTAGGTCACTAGGTCAATGTCAAGGCCAAAGTTTGTTTCGGTACACAATCCTATGCAAGTGGTCTAAATTTGAGGCCTGTAGCTACAGAAATGTGAAAGTAGGTCACTAGGTCAATCTTAAGGTCAAAGTTCATTTCGGTACACAAAACTATGCATGTGGTCCAAATTTGAAGGCTGTAGCTTGAGAAATGTGAAAGTAGGTCACTAGGTCAAAATCAAGGTCAAGTTTTATTTCAGAATACAGAACTATGCATGTGGTCCAAATTTGAAGCTTGTACCTTCAAAAATGTGAAAGTAGGTCACTAGGTCAATGTAAAGGTCAAAGTTTGTTTCGGTACATAAAACCATGCATGTGGTCCAAATTTGAAGGCTGTAGCTTGAGAAATGAGAAAGTAGGTCACTGGGTCAAAATCAAGGTCAAATTTAATTTCGGAACACAAAACTATGCATGTGGTCCAAATTTGAAGACTGTACCTTCAAAAATGTGAAAGTAGGTCACTAGGTCAAAATCAATGTCAAATTTCATTTTGAAACACGGAACTATGCATATGGTCCAAATTTGATACCTGTACCTTCAAAAATGTGAAAGTAGGTCACTAGGTCAAAATCAAGGTCAAAGTTTTTTCAAGTGCACAAAACTATGCACATGGTCCAAATTTGAAGGCTGTAGCTACAGAAATGTGAAAGTAGGTCACTAGGTCAAAATCAAGGTCAACTCAGGTCAAGGTTCATCTTGCCACTCAAAAATATACATGTGGTCCAAATTTGAATGTTGTAGTTATTGACAAGAAGATTTTAAAAGCTTTTCCCTATATAAGTCTATATGAACCATGTGACCCACGGGGCGGGGCCATATTTGACCCTAGGGGGATAATCTGAACAAACTTGGTAGAGAACCACTAGATGATGCTACATTACAAGTATCAAAGCCCAAGGCTTTGTGGTTTGGACAAGAAGATTTTCAAAGTTTTTCCCTATATAAGTCTATGTAAACCATATGACCCCCAGGGTGGGGCCATATTTGACCCTAGGGGTATAATTTGAACGATCTTAGTTGAAGACCACTAGATGATGTCACATACAAAATATCAAAGCCCTAGGCCCTGTGGTTTTGGACAAGAGGTTTTTCAAAGTTTTTCCCTATATAAGTCTATATAAACCATGTGACCCCCAGGGCGGGGCCATATTTGACCCCAGAGAAATAATATGAATCATCTTGGTAGAGGACCACTAGATAATGCTTCATACCAAATATCAAAGCCCTAGGCTCTGTGGTTTTGGACAAGAACGTTTTCAAAGTTTTTCCCTATATAAATCTATTTAAATTATAGAAATAAACAAAGGACCATAACTCACTCATAAATTGTTGAACCAGTCTGATTTTCAGGGGGACACAACTAGGGTACCAATACATCATTCTGACAAAGTTTGGTCAAAATCCCCCCAGTAGTTTCTGAGGAGATGCGATAACGAGAAATTGTTAACGGACGGACGGACGGACGGACGGACGGAATGACGGACGGACGGACCACGGACGCAGAGTGATTTTAATAGCCCACCATCTGATGATGGTGGGCTAAAAATGAGAAAGTTATAAGCATTTAAATATTTTATCCAAATGGCGGCCATTTTGTTTCCATGGCAACAAAAACAAACATGGCAGATTAAATAACATTTTAGATACGTATTTGAATTATATTTATTTATTTCTTCAAAATAATCTTCTACTTTTCCCAGCTATAATGCGAGAAATTACCATGTCTTACATCTTACACAAAAAAAAATATATGAAATTAATCTATTTAAATGGTTATTTGTTAAATAAAAAAATCAGCAGTGTGTAAATGACGTCATTAACACTTATAATGGCTACCGCCATAATCAGTCATTATCTTAAATTTCAGACTGCCATATCTTTTTCAAAAGTTGCCCTATTTTAAAAATCTTTCAGCGTTATGAAAGGCTTTAGATAAGCTTTCACATAAAATAACATATTATCATGGTTTCCTTGCCCTTAAATATCATTATTGAAAGACAAATGATTTTCGAATCTGCTGTTTCACAACAAATACTTTTACCTAGACAATTGAACAAGCATTCTGGCCTGATCTTAAACTTACATAATGTTTTCATAACATTTTGTAAACTGTCAGGTGCTATGGTCCACGAAAGGCCGCAAGAAAAACCGAGCATTTTGCTGAGACTGCATGATATATCTGAAAGACGTTGTTTGCATTCATCACTATCCATATACATGTAGCTAAATGCTTCAACATTCCTTTCATTGAAGAGCACTTTATTGGTATTCGGATGCAACCTAAATCTGCAATTCCAGGTACTATGTCGGGAATATTTCTCATATCTGTAAACCAGGAAAGTAAATCGTCTACTAACTCGAGACAAAGGTCACCATGCCATTGAATCCTTTGTTCTAGCATTTTTTCGATTTCTTCTTTAGAAAAGTCATCCCGATTCTGAATCATGTCAATGAATTTAAACAAAAGACGCATGACATACTTTTCTTTTTGTCTTTCGTCGCACTCCGCTTCTATGATAGTCTGTAATGCTGTTAAGTAATAAAAAGCTTTAATAAACAGATTTCGTTTTCTTACAATTAAAGACAGCAGTAAAATCTAAGATAAATTACCGTTTAAATGATTAAGGATTATAAGTAAAGAAATATAACTGAGGTACAAGACGTGAGCTATAAATAAATTGCATTTATATTTATGCTTTAAAAAAAGTTTTATGAAGTAACTTTTAGTATTTTTCAAATTACCGTTCTTAGTACTTAGCGATAACTCAATTATCTGCATCTTCATTATTTTTTCAACCATACGTGAAGTTTTTGCCTCTCTTGCTGTCATATATGAAAAATAAGAAAGAAAAACCCCATACAATAAATGTATTCGATATATCCAGTTATGAATGAAAAGTACAATTTTTCTGAAAAAGAATATGTTTTGATTTATCAAGGATTAGACACATATTAAATACACAAAAAGATTAAGGAACATGCCTTTGTTGCTGTAGTGTAGGAACATTGGCTTATAAAATTATTTCTGTGCATTATTTCATATACAGGTATGTATTTCATAAATGGGCATTCTGAACATTTGTTAGATGTACATTCTACTATTTGTATATCTGTATCGATACAGAATGACAACCCATTGAGATGATTTGCAATGAACAACAAACATTACTTATAATTGAATACTTCATTTTATAAAATCCAGCAATTTTCATTTTATTATTAGATAAAATTGCAAACAGAAGATTGTTAAAGTCTTCTTGCAAGTTCTATTTAACAGTTTTTACTTAGAGGAATGCATTCGTCTTTCCGGCTGTAAAATACATATATCTAATATTGAACAAACGTTGACGGTTTTAAGAACATTATCATGGAACATCTGCCAGTAACTAAAATATCATTTTAAAAATTTATAAACAGTGAAGTCATCAATTTATCGATCGATATAAACTGCGATAAATGTAATATATTTTATATAGGACATAGAAGAGGTCATAAAATCAATCATTGAGGTACACCCATCTTTTGAGACTGTGGACGTCTTATTTTCGAGTCCGGTTTTTAGCAACACCAGTACACACCAGTACTGGTGTCATAACGACAAAGAGTCATGTAAGCTTGAAGCTTTCATCATAATCGAGCTGATATAAGTAAATAAAATGTCTTATTTTGTCAATTTGGGTTATATTTTATAGGTATGATGCAAATAATTTCTCTGAAGTAAATAACGTTTTATTTATGTTACCCGTGACAACAATCAAAATCTCATTAGAAGCATGTATGGATAAAATGTAAAAAAAGACTGGATATAGATTAATAATTGGGCTTTATTAAGCCATAATAGGAGATGTATATGAAACAGAGTGAAATAAAAGTCGAGTTATACATTTTTTGCTATAAATATCCAAGCTCATTATATGTACATAGTTAACTTGCGGCCAGACAGTAACAGTCTGCGTGCCGAGTTTATATTTGTCGTCTGGCACAAAAATAATTTTATGTTACATAAAATACATTTATGTTATAACACATCATTATCGAGATTAGCTGTTTTCAAAGATCAAGAATAAAGACTCTTATTATTTACCGCTGCTTATATATTTCAACAATGTTTCAATAAATACAGTAGAGTTAAAGTAATGTGGCATTACTGGTTTTGACAAACCTGATTTTATGAAAACTAATTGTCTTGTTAAAGCATATTTGCGACTATAAAACTATATAGAAAAAGTTGAACATGCCTCTCTTCAGAAAGGGGATACGCAATCTCATGCTTATTTCTTCCAACGATTTGCTTTCATGTTATTCTTATAATGAGTTTTAACTGTAACATTAGTTCCGTGTTTTCATCGAAAATAGCTGAATAAGATACTTGAACTGTAGTACGAAATGCTTTTTGTTACATTTCCTCAAAGTCTTAATTTGAAAGAAATACGGTTTAATTTGAGAATTATTAAGACCTTTGCTTAATATAAAGACGCTAGTAACCATATGTGTATAATTATAAAAGCATAATATCAGGTATCAACTAAATAAAGACATTCGGCATTAACAAACCCTGGCAGAATTGGACCCATATAAATAAAACATTCCAGATATACTTGAATTCTCCTACATTCTTCATTGTGTACCTTTCATATCGGCCATATCGTTCTTCGTCGCTCCTGTGGTTATATCAATGTCTTGCAGTTGTGTTTGTAACTCTCCATGTCTAACTGCATGATTTCCGTCCATATTATCCAGGCATGCTGTAATATTACATGGACATTTATCAAAGAAAGTGATACTGTATTCAAAGACAAATAAACCTCTCCCTTTCTACGTTTTGAAAATATAAAGCGAAACATTGTTATAAAATGGGGGTACTTATTATCAGATAATGGGGACGGAGATGTGTAGAGGTTATTACATAGTCATCACGCAGGTTATTCAATTCTCTAATTTATATCTATGCAATAATACTGGACAAGCAGAACTGTATGTTTACTTACTTACTTTCAATAAAGCCCACTTAACCTGCGATTCCTATCCGTAAGTGGTGATAATTTGCTTTCTATTAGTTTTAATTATAGAACTTACTAATTATATTTGTCCCTAGAATAACTCTAAAACATCGATTTTATTTTTCTGAATTTCTAAAACTTAACAGAAGATATTGAAAAAAGAGTAATCTATAGGAAACATATATCTATATTGAGTGATTGATATGGTTATTGTTGTAGTTTTGCGCCAGGTGTAGGCTGAAATTATTTCTGCTCTGAATAACTGGATTATTTTGTAAAATCTAGTGATTCTAGAGATTGGATTTTGGGCTCAATTTTTAATAAATCAGTGACGAACATACTGCAGAACTAATTTTATGGAATTATATTTGAATTAATGAATAACTTTCATGTAAAGCAATTGCAAATTGACAAAATTTGGGATAACGTCAGTTTTGGTGAACAACATCTCACTCAAAGTTATGACTAATCCATATAAGGTAGACAGTACAGTAGAGACCAATTATTGGATTATATGATTTGCACCTAGAAGGTATACAATACCGAATGAAGAAACATTAGCTATGCTGAAAAAGTATATTCTTTCGAAATACAGAGATAAACAACCTGGTCGCCCGAGGATAAAGTCTAAAGCTGATGTTCACGTGACAAATTTGACCCAAATTAAACTACATCATACCCTCATATAAAATGCACACAGAAACAAAAAAAAAAAAAAAAAAACATTAAAAGGTTGACCTGAATTAAACTGGATCATTCATTCTAAGTAAATGCTCACAGAAAGAAACAACTGAAATTTTTACTGTGAAAATAAGGTATGTGCGGGAAAGTCTGCTGTCCTTCTCCAGCACATATTGGAGTAGAGTATAGACATCTGTGTAATCACTGAAATTTGGCGACAGTTGTATGTTGATGACGTTTTCAGGAGAGAATTGTCTCAGTATGTTTACTGCTTTGATGATGTCCAAACAACCGACCGTAAAGGTGGAGGACTTGCCCTTTTATACAGAAACAATCCCAAAGTGTCAATTTCCCAGCAAAAACCATTCAAGTGACATATTACAAGTAGAACTAGGATAATTAAACAACCTTGTAGTGAACTTGTCCAATGTCAATGATTTTGTGTCTGAATTTACAAAAATCACACCAGACACTGGTCAGAAACACGCCCCTCTAAAGAAAGCACTATTCTCTGTAAACCGACAGTTCCTTGGAACTCAGGATACCTAAAACAGTACAAACGATCAATAGAGAAAAGTTAACCTTATATAGTGCTGAACGTCTAGTGCCAAGGATGAGTACTGCCAGAACAAGATAAATGAAGCAGAAGGAAACATCAAAAAGCTGTATCCTGTTACATCATAATATACTGGGTAGGTCAAATGAAAATTCGCTCCCATTATACACAAGTGCAGTATCTTTGGCAAATGACTTACAACGATACTTTGCCGATAAGATAATCAAGTTGAGAAATGATCTTGACTATAAACCAACTGAAACACCGTGCAATGGTAATTCTTCCTACTCGAATCCACCCGTGATTATGAATACTTTTACTGCGTTCAAACCATATTCCGAAAATGATATTTTGAAAATTGCATATGCTTCAAAATCCACAACATGTGAACTCAGTGTGATTCCAACTAAAAATTAAAGGAGTATTTTTTACAACTTGCTCCCGTTGTTACAGAAATTGTAAATCTATCACTGCTGTCTGGTGTGCTCCAAGAGAAGAGGAAAATTTTTTATGTAGAAGAAAGGTCTCCCACTGGAACTGCAAAAATATCGCCCGGTGTCAAATTTAACACTCATCTTCAAACTTCTTCAAGAAGCTGTACTAAACCAAATCAATAAACGTATTAAAGTTAACAATCTCCTCCAAGCTTACCAATTTGCCTTAAGAAAATATCACGGGGTTGAAACAGCAATAATTAAAATGTATATAATAATCTTTTGGAAACCATAGATAAAAATAAAGTAACAATCGTGATCATGATCGACTTGAAGCTAGATAGAATCTTATCTCACGAATAGAACAATGAAAGTCTTAGTCAAACAGACAGCACCTGACACGAATCAATTGAGGTTAGGTGTCATGCAGAGTTCTAGTGCCGGAGCAGTGATCTTACCCTGTACATATCGGCTCTCATCCGAGTGGTGCAGAAATATCAAGCAAATCTATTGAATACGCGGATGACCACAGGATTGCGTTAAAGATTCAAGCGGGAAATTCTCAAAATGAGACACCTGTTCTACAACAACTTGACAGCTGTCTCAATGAAATCATAAAATGGATGACAACCTTCAAACTAGAAATGAATCAGTCTTAAACTGAAATTATTATGTATGAAACCAGACAACAGCGAAATTGATCATCACAAGTGTAAACTTTGGTTGGCGTGGCGTAAAATGCGTCGATCATGTTAAAGACCAGTGTGTAACCATGACCAATACACTCAACGTTGACCATCACATCTAGAAAGAGTGTCAGATAGCTCATGTGCAGTTACAAAACCTTAGAGCTATACGGAAACGTTTCATACAAAAGTCAACTGAATCATTAGTGCATGATTGGTTCATTCCCACATTGACTTCTGCAACAGTTTATTTACTGAAATTCTAGCTTACCAAATCAACAAACTACAGTGAGTCCAAACTCATGCCACTAGAGTAGTCATGAATGCTTCCTGTCTACAGCCAAGTGCTGAACTTCTGATAGAATTACACAGACTTACAGTTAAGGCCAGAGTCATTTTCAAAGTCCTAGAAAAAGTATTCCATGTCATCAATGGTACAGCTACGGTATATCTGAAGGAAATATTTGTACAGACCTACTCGACAACAGTACAGGCTAAGCTCACAAAGTTACTAACTTAAACATTCCTAGACGGTGAAAAAACAGACATATCTATGACCATTGTTGGTCCCAAATGCTGGAACGAATCTACCTAGCTATCTGAAGGACATTCAGTCTGAAGCCGGCTTTAGATCAAAACTGAAAACACATTTGTTTAGTCTGTTTCATGAACAATGAGTGTACTCTGTTAAGATACAAAATATCAGTAGTGGTATAAAATAGTATTTAGATATGTCTAAATCTAAGTTTTAGAATCCTATTCATATATTGAATATTTATGTTTAAAATCTGTGTTATGTAACTGTAAAGCGCAATAGAATATTGTATCATTTTTGCACTATATAAATGCCTTGTATTTGTTTTTGATTTTGAATGATCTATAAATCATTCTTGTCAAATCTAGATATTAATATATTTCATTTCAGTGTACGCCGTCAACTATTATGATGTCAAGCATTTTACTTCATTGCTGAGTGCAAGTTTGCTCGTTTGGACTTAAATCGAAAATGTTTTGGACTTTACCTCAAAATAATCGTAACTCCTTGACCGACTTTACATCAATAAAACTATCAGTATAGATTTAGTAATAATGTAACCTTTACATACAACATTTAAATGCTAACATAATTTCACCGTTTTCCATGATATCTTTAGAAATTTTGTTTCGTTTATTTGGCATTTATTTTATTTTCAAAGCTTAAAAAGGGTTTATTATCAGTTTTTACACATTGTAGAGAATGCTACGGTGATTAGTTAACACACTGTTTACGAGGCTTTAACTGTGGGGCATTTTAAATCCAACTGAGTTGCAGAATTTAAATAGTTCTAACAAGATATACATTTCTGCCTATTATGCTTTGTACCTGAGGTTTGTTTCATTTAAATTTCTCGTATTGTTTAAAAATTACGACCGAGATACAAAATGAGATATAAAAACCTTATTTTCAGAAGGTAAAACATGAAGAATATATAACAATACATACAACTTCTTTCCAGTATGGCCTTCTATTCAGAAGTTAAAACAAGAATGTGTCTTTAGGACACATAGTGTGCCCCCACTGGTACATTTATTATAAATAAGGGGCAACAATTCAGATGTTTGCAGTGTTAAGGAGGTAATATAGCCTAAACAAACATTTTATGAAAAGGATTTATTATTCTAGGCCATATACTTTTTGAGCTATGAGCATCTAAAACAAAAATCTACTATTGTGGCTATTTCAAGGGCCGTAACTCTGTAATAAGCACTAAAATTATCAAAACGAATGTCAAGTGTGCAAGGCCATATCATGATAAAGACTCAAGCAAGGTTTCATGAATTTACATCACATTCTTTTAAAGCTAGGCAAATTATAAATTTTTGACTATTTCAGGGTCATAACTTAGGGGTTGAACCAGCCAAAAAATAAGAGGTGCGCATTTCATATCATGATAAAGACTCATGCAAGTTTTCATTCATTTATATCATATGCTTTTTGAGCTAGGTGCGTCACAAGGTGAAAATGTGTCTTTTTTTAACTACCTCAGGGGCAATAACTCTGGAAACAGGGGGCGGAGGCAGACAACAAATAGGAGATGCACAAGTTCATATCATGATAATGACTCATGCAAGGTATCATCCATTTATATCATTATGCTTTTTGAGCTAGGTGTGTCACAAGGTGAAAATCTGCCTTTTTAACTATTTCAGGGGCCATAACATTTTGTGATTTCTTTAGATTAAAGTAGTAATGATATGTTTACTTAAAATTCCTGAAAAAACTATATCTTGAACTTTGCAATATTTCAATATCTAATAAGGTATGTAAGTGAATGATTTGGTATAAAATTACAGTTCATACATTTGTTAACTAAAGTCTTAGTTATCTTTTGGATATTTATAATTTGATCATAAATAAAAAGGTAATTTTTAAAATTTAGTGACTTTGCTAATAAAAAAAAGAAAAAAGAAAGAAACAGGCACATTTATTTCTAGAAATCTGTATTAATTTCTACTGGATTATATTATGTATATTCAAAATATGTTTATGTTTATCATAAGACATACATACATTTTAATATGTAACATCATTCTGACAACTTTCTTATGAAGGAGAATAATAAAATAAAACTTGCTGGAAGAGAGGATTGATCTTTCTTCTATATATTTTCTTAGATTCCCCATTCTACAAAAGTTCCGGAGGTAAATCTCGGAGGAACACTTTATTTATGTCATAGCACATCTTGGACGAAAACATCAGCTGTTTTCAAAGAACAAGAATAAGGACCCTTAATATTTACCACTGCAAACATGTTTCAACAATGTATCATAAATATTATAGTAGAGTTAAATCTACAAATGTATATGGCATAAGTGGTTTTGACAAACCTGATTTTATGTAAACTATTTGTCTTTTTTAGAACATATTTACGACTAAAAAGCTATATAACAGGAGTATGCTCTAAAAATGGTAGGTAAAATTGAAATGGGTCAATTGCCCAGGTTCTGCTTATTCCCGATTTAATAAAACGGAATTCAGTCGATTCTGTCAATTATTTGTGAAGTAAGTTAATGTGAAATTTCTTGAAACATCTTTGAATCATTGTATCATGTCTATTTTTCATCAAGTGATTATTTTAGCGTATCTCATTAATGACACTTACTGGGTAATCTATCATTTCGGTAATTTAGTTATTTCTTATAACGTAGATAGATGAAGTCACTGATAAACAGACTATTTTCTGGTAATCCTTGTAATAGTGATGATAAGCTGGCTAAGTCCAAAGTTTAAAATAATTGGATTTCAAAGTGTATGAAAACTATATGTCTCGTTGCCTACGACATTTACCTTGAAAGTAAGGACAGTCCAGTCTCATCATTCTAAATGCTTGTGCAAACTTCAATTGGAACCCTTGATCGATTTAAATAAATTATTCAGACACTAGGTGCTTTGTATAAAAATGCATTGACACTGACCATAGACGTATTGAAGAGACTTATCTCGACAAGTATCTTCTAAACACTCAATAGTTTGTGTCATTACAATATCTCCTATTGTCGATACATATTAACATTTGTTTTCATTAGAATCCCTTAAATTGTTACAGAAGTTGTAAATAACAACATAGTGTTTCGGACAAACGAACGAACTAATTCGTAGCAAAATTTGTACATGCTTCCCTTCGGAAATGGGCTATGCAAGCTACTGCTTATTTCTTCAACGATTCGTTTTCGTATTAATTCTTATAATCAGTTTTAATCGTAGCATTAATTCCGAGTTTTCATCGAAAATAGCAGAATAACATACTTGAACTGTAGTATGACGCGTTATGCTAATTTTTGCTACATTTTCTCAAAATCTTAATTTCAAAGAAGTAATGTTTAGTTTTTGAATTATTAAGACCTTTACTTAATATAAAGACATAGTAACATTATCTGTGTAAAAACATAATACCAGACATTAACTAAATAATGGCATTCCATGTAACATACTCTGGCGGAATTGGACCCACATACATGAAATAATTTCAGACAAACTGAAATTCTCCTACATTGTTCATTGTGTACCTTTCATGTCAGCGATATCGTTCTTCGTCGCTCCTGTGGTTATATCAATTTCTTGCAGTTGTGTTTGTATCGCTCCATGTCTGACTGCGTTTCTTCCGTCCATATTATCAAGGCATGCTGTAATGTTAAATGTGAATTTAACAGAAAAAGTGGTGCCATATTCAAAGATGAAATATCTTGAAACCTCACCATTTCTACGTTATGAAAAGATAAAGCGAAACATTATTATAAAATGGGGATAGTTATTATCAGATAATGGGGACGGGGCTCTGTAGAGGATATTACATAATCTTCACATTAGTTAGTTATTCAATTCTCTTTTTTGTATCAAACTAATTTACATCTATGCAATGATAGTGAACAAACAGAACTTTATGTTTAAGGTTCATACTATCAAATCATTTTAGAACTAGGGATAAAACTAAAATCTCAGATGGATGACAGTATGTAAAGATAAATGAAAATATGATTTCGTTCAAACATTTTTGCTTACTTACTTTCAATACCGCTTAACAAGCGATTTATGTCCGTTAGTACTGATAATTTGCTTTAATTAGTTCCAACTATAGAATTTACTTATTACATTTATCCGTATAATAACTCCAAAACATCGATTAATTTTTTCGGAATTTTCAAACATTAACAGGAGATATTGAGAGAAAGTATAATTGAAAGTCGTGTGATAATTGCGAATAATTTTGTACGATGGTGAGAATATATAGATAGATCAACGCGTTATATGTGATACATATGTTGGTTATTACCACTGGCACCAGACCAGAAAGAAAATGCCTCTGTACATGTTATTCCCTACCCCTAGGTATACTATAAGAACCATGGTCATGAACGGGAAAATATACTAACCCATTTTAATCGCAAATTTCACACCTAAAACACGCAGTTCGGTAAATGTGTACTATGGATATTGAACAAGTGGTAATTTATCTTCCATTGTGTACCGGTCACATTTCTTTAATATTTCTTATCTTAGAGAAACAACGCGTAGTTTATAGTTTTTTTCAACGTTACACAAAATACTTGCCTGATCTTCCCTGTTGAAGTTCCGGTCTAGATTACAAAACCATTCTGATTGGCTTATGTGAACATGTATGTCAGTCGTCTTTTAACTACACGTGTACACTAAAATGTGTATATGCAGCATAAATGTGCAAAATGAATTAAATAAACAGAACAGATGTATACCAATGTATGACTTCAAATTCAAAATCATATCTAAGATGAATATCATTCAACATTTCGTGTTTTATTGTAAAACTGTGAATATTTTTCATTCTGTTTATGTTTGTTTACATTTCGCCTAACATGTGAACACTGCTGTGACCTCTAGACCTTATGTTCATTTGGGAAGTTCACGCAAGTTCTTTCTGTAACGTTGACGAAAGCATAAATTATGTGGAGTATCTCGGCAATATGGAATATTGAGACAATGTGACTACTGTACGAGGGAAGATAAATTATCGCTTGTTCAATGTACTAGATATACATTCACCGAACTGCGCGTTTTAGGTGAGAAATGTACGATTGAAATGGGTTAGTGCACTTTCCAGTTCATGACCATGGTTCTTATAGAATACCTAGGGGTAGGGTATAACATATAAAGTTGCATTTTCTTTCTGTTCTGGTGCCAATGGTTATTACAGATACCACAGTGTTTAGTATATACTCTGTATTTGATCAGTATTATATTTTCAAGAAAGTACGAAAGTCAATGCTTGGCATAAAATATGCTTCATATCATGATAATTTTATGTCATCTGTTTATTTCGAAAAGTGTGGCTTTTGAACTAAATCATGTTCATTTACAAAAATGCAAACTTGTTTATGTTATATTAAATTTTGTTACATCCAGCAATTTTCATTTAATTAGATAAAATTGCAACCAAAAGATTGTTAAAGACTTCTTGCAAGTTCAATTTAAGAGTTTTTAACTTAGAAAAATGCATTTCTGTTTTCCGGGTGTAAATTGCATATATTTAATTTTGCACAAACGTTGACGTTTTTAACAACATTGTGGCATTCCTGCCAGTAACTAAGTTATCATTTTTAAAAAAGTCTTCAGCGTATATATCGATATAAACAGTATCTGCGATAAATGCGATTTGTTTTATAAAAAGCAGACATTGAAAAGGTCATAAAAGCAAGCATTCATGTACACCCATCTTTTGAGACTGCGGATGTCTTTTTTGCGAGACCGGTTCCTAGTAAAGCCGGTACTGTTGTCATAACGAGAGTGAGTTATATTAGCTGGAAGCTTTCTTCATAATCGAGCTGAAATAAGTAAGTATAAATAAAATGTCTTTTTTTGTTCATTTGGGTTATACTTTATAGGTATGATGTAAATACATTTAAGGTAATAACGATTTAGTTATGTGAAAATACATCATGATCGAAAACTTCAGCTGTTTTTAAAGATCAAGAATAAGGACCCAATTATTTACAACTGCCAACATATTTCAACAATGTATCAATAAATAAAGTAGAGTTAAAGCAATATGGCATAAGAGGTTTTGACAAACCTGGTTTTATGTAAACTATTTGTCTTTTTAAAACATATTTGCGAGTATAAAGCTATATATATAGCAGGAGTATGCTATAGAAATGGTGGGTAACATTTAGTTGGGTCAATTGCCCAGGTCCTGCTTATTCCCGATTAAATAAATCGGAATAGAGTCGATTCTATCAAATATTTGTGAAATAAGATGATGTGAAATTTCTTGAAGCATCTTTAAATTATTGCATCAGGTCTATTTTTCATCAAATGATTATTTTTAGCGTATCTCATAAATGACACTTGTGTTATCTATTACTTCGGTAATTTATTTATTTCTTATGACATAAATGATATCAGTTATAGACAGACTATTTTCTAGTAATCCTTGTAATACTGATATTAAGTTGGCTAAGTCCAAAGTTTGAAATAAATGTATCCTATGTTTTCTTATTGGATTTCAAAGTGTATGAAAACTATATGCTTCGTTGCCTACCTTGACAGTCCAGTATCATCATTCTTAATGTTTGTGCAAAGTTCAAATGAAACCCTTGGTCGTTTCAAAGAAATGTTTCAGACATGAAGTGGATTTTATTAAAATGAATTAATATTATATTGTCTTTAACACTGACCTTAGACGTATTGGTGAGACTATCTTGACAAGTATCTTCAGACATTCAATAGCTTATATCATTGTAATATCTCGTAATATTGATAAATATTTTACATTTATTTTCATTGGAATCCCTTAAATTGTTATAAAAGTTATCAATAAAAACATAGATCTAGTGTTTCGGACAGACGAACGAACTAATAGATAGCAAAATTTTATATACCTCTCTTAAGATATGGGTTATAAAATCTCTGACTTAATTATTTCAAAGATTCGTTTTCATATTACATCTTATAATAAGTTCTAATCGTAATATTAGTTCTGATTTTTCATCGAAAATAGCTGAATAAGATAATTGAACTATAGTATGGCGCGTTTTCATTCCTCAAAATCTTAATTTGAAGGAAGTACAGTTTAATTTGTAAATTAATTAGACCTTTACTAAATATTAGAAATTATTTTCTTCTGCAAATAATTTACTTTACTTTGCAAGAAAAAACTGTCAACACCGTTGCTATGCAGTTACGTCACGATCACTTGGCAACTGGTGATCTTCGGATATTATCGTCCGTTACGCATGGATTCTAGCCAGCATGATATCATTAAGCCGGGTATCAGTTCTACCAACGATATATAAGCACCAAAAGTCCGTGCAAATTTCTCTTTCTCGATTCACCACCGAAGATAAACTACACTGCTAAAAGCTCAATTTCCCATCCCACCCACCCAAAGTTGTTTACAAATCGTTGTTTTGCTACGATTTTTCATTTAGACATCATATTAATACATATATAATGTTTCTTTCTTTGCTCTGCTCTGCTGTGTTTTAATGTATTTTTCAGAGTCTTCTTGCTAATATGCGGAAATGGCAACATTGCTTACCAGAAAAGGGGTATCAAGTGAACGATCTGTCACTCATGAAGTTGTAGACATTCAGACATTCTCATTACTGATAGAAACTAAGTAATAAGTGTATAATACTACATGATAAACGTCTATATTGCTTTGAACATTAGTGAACTTTATACTGCGTTTGTTGCATCAGTTGAATTGTTATTAGAAAGGACATTCAGGACAGTATTTGTGGGAAGTTGTTTGCTATAACTTATACAGTCTGTAGACATGTATATCTATCGGATGTGAACACTTTTTGTTATTGCATTCTTTGTAATGAACGTTTGCATAAGGATTGTATAACTGATGTGTAATAATTGTTCAGAATAGTCTTTGAGAAACTGAATATAAACGATGATTGTCAATTCTTCTCAATAAATTACTCTATAGTCATATAACACTGTGACTTATCGTAAAAATTCTGTCGGTCGAGGGTTGAACACGCGAGCCAGCAAAATTCACTGCTTATACACAAAATTATTTTATTAATTGATATTGTATGGTATCTGTCTGTCAAATTTTCTCCTAAATCGATGTTGGGGCCTTGACCTCATTCCCGTCGGTTTAGGGGCCTATTCGACTGACGTATTTAAAGTAATAAAACACAGCGTATTTTGAATCGCGGTTAGATAAATTTTGATTGTAAGCCTGCAATTCTGTTTGCGTTTCTAGGTTTTGCCCATGTGATCTGGCCATCCTAGCTTGCTTAGTTTACTGTTGCGCTTGCCATATTTGCCTAGTTTGCGTAGTTTATTGTTGCACTTGCCAAGTTTTTGACTTGATTGGTTTCAAGTAAATGTGCGTCTTTGCCCGTGGATTCCAATGATAGCTTGCCTTATTCGCAATAGGTTTTGCCATTTGCTTATTTTACTATTCATGTCAGACAGTTGCTTCGGCACTCCCTGTCATAATATTGCCGGCTTGGACAGTTGCTTCGGCACTGACTGTCATAATATTGCAGTCTCGTTACTCGTTTTTATGGACAAAAATTTGCTTCGACCCACACTTCCTTTTTTTTCTCATTCAGGCTCGCCGGTTCTTCTCGACCGACTGTATTTGGACAGTTGCTCCGGCACTCCCTGTCCACACATTAAGTGGCATTAAACCTCCAAACTTACCATAATAATGTTATTATCTACATTACTTGCTACCCCTTGTGATAAAAGTCATATGATGTAATGTTTTACATGATTCTTATTGAATAATAATGATAAATCGTTAAGTATTTGGTTTTATTTACTTCTCGAATGATAAAATAAAAAGACGCTAGTAACCTTATGTGTGTAATTATAAAATCATAATAACGGGTATTAACTAAATAAAGGCATTTCGCACAACACACTGTGGCGGAATTAGACCTATATGCATAAAATAATTCCAGATATAATGACATTCTCCTAAATCTTTCATTGTATACCTTTCATGCCGGCCATAGCGTTCTTCGTGGCTCCTGTGGTTATATCAATTTCTTGAAGTTGTGTTTGTAACTCTCCATGTCTGACTGCATGATTTCCGTCCATATTATTCAGGCATGCTGCAATATTAAATTTGCATTTAAAAGAGACAAAGATACAATATTCATGATTGAAAAACCTTTCTACCTCATGAAAATATAAAGCGAAACTTTGTTATAAAATGAGGGCAGTAATTGTCGGATCATAGGGGCGGGGATATGTAGAGATTTTTACATAGTCATAACACTATAGTTATTATTCAATTATCTTTTTCGTACCAAACTAATTAAAATCTTTGCAGTAATACTGAAAAAAAAACGAAAAAAAAAACAAACTGTATATGAAGTTTCCTATATCGAATCTTTATAGAAATAATGATTAATGATGCACCACAAAATAACTGTATTCTTTGGTATTTCCATGATGGTAATTATACATGCTTTGCATGAAGAAAATGAGAAATAACAATCATCTAGCTAAAAATTGACAGTGACATATAAAATGCCTAGACAATGTGTTTAATGTCTTTGATGTATTGAAGGTGGTCAATCACATTTAAACAACATTTAATGACATTTTTTACTTTTTGTATATTCTGGTAGAAAATTATTTAAGGTACAAAAAGACCGATTACATAGAGTTAGATTCCTATTTGAAATGTATATTTTATTATTTTTATAAAATTTTGTAATTACTCCCCTTTAATATGAAAGTATATAAAAAGCTGGGTATTTCTTTTTATTTCGATACAATGTCTAGTTTTACATTTGCATTTGATAGACATATCAACTATTGAACAATCTGAACCAAAATGCAAGTTTAAAAGCTGTGTGTAGCTTCTGAATTCATTTATTTCCAATCTATCTTGGTTGCGCAACCAAGATAGGCAAAGGGAGGTAATAATAATTCTTCAAACTTGCGTTTCTAATGAATTCCATCTAAATACATAATTTTTAATGCAAATATTTTACAAATATATTACAATATGTCTAATATTTATACATTTCCTTAGGCAAAGTATGTTTATCAAATTTATACTTATGATAAAATAACTATATCTTGGTTGGGCAACCAGGATAGGAAAATGAAATTTTAAAAATACCTCCAGTGAAAATCTGATTTGTATTAAGTGTTAAGTGAACATAAATGAGTGTAAATTATCAGATGCTAAAGTTTCGAACAAATCCGTTACATGGCCAAAATCTGATTATCCACCTTTAAGGTTAGTTTAGACCACACTTTGTTTCTACAGTGAAAGATAGTTGTTATTTTATGTTTATAAAATTATATTGATAAGATATAGACTTGATAAATTTTCAGATGAAGTTGTGAAAATACATTATTTCAAGGAGGACCTAAATTGTCCACCTATCATCCTTTAGAAAAACCGTATTATACCAGTATTATCAGAATAATTTGCATATAGTTCATGTGGGAGGAAAAAGAAGGTCACTAGGTCGTGGTTGATCTTTAAACCAACCTCTCAGATGGAGGACAGTTTGTAAAAAAAATTGGGAATATGTTTTTGTTCAAACTGTTTAGCTTACTTACTTTCAATATCGTTTAATCTGCGATTCACATCAGTTAGTACTGATAATTTTCTTTCTAATGCATATAGAAAACTTGTTTTGAATGCATGTAGCTCTTTGATGTGTGTTAATGACGACTTAATATCGATATTCCCTGACTTTGTTTTCCTTATGATGTCTTTGATTTCTGTAACTGTATCTGCACTGATACCTGAAGCTAGTTGCAGAAGAGCTGGCTCTAGCAAACGTCGATTTGTGTCATATTCAGTTGCGCTGAAGCTCATGCTCGTGGGATGCCCTTGAATGTGATTTCTTTGTGCTTTCAAGGTTTTGATAGAAGTTGTGTCTGCAAGCGAAAAACCTGGTGTTCCCAGGAACAATCTTTTCAATACGACCATAAGTATGGACATATCCCAGGTTTGTACATCTGCATTTACTGTAGATGTAGACGGAAACAAACTCTTTTTCTGTTCTTCGACAAGATTTTTAAAACACGCTCTGTTTGTTCCAAGTAACTGTTCGAGAGTCTGACTTCGATTTGCTGCTTCTCTAATTACAATGCCTCTTAATACAAGCAATCCACCCTCACCTAGTAACAGTATATGTCTCATATATCTCTCATCATCTAAAGTTGCCATTGTCTATAAAGAAATGAAAATAATTTTTAAACGATTTTTGTTGCCCTGCGGTGTGAATGTTTGAAAACTCAGCATGATACGACATATTGTTAATTGCTTTTTTACGGTAACGTTAAAATTCACTCATTTGTTCAAATTTTCTGGCATATACTCATTAGAATCTTTTATTAGGAATTTCTGGTGGAGCACAATGCTAGACACTTCTTAAATTTCTGTTTCTACAAAATAAAAACCCAGAAGAAGTTATGAGACCGTTGCGAATCTATTCGTTTCGTGTGCAAAACGGACCGAGAAGGCAAAGTAGGTAAAGAAAATTGTATCAGTTCTTTTTTCCGATCAGACAGATACAGAGTTTTGTCTTCATTTCATTTAGAATGTAACAAAATACGACAGCCCAACTTACTATCTCCGTACATGTGTATATTTATGATCTCTGTCTCTGTATTTTCATGATGTCCAGATGTAGGAAGGCAAACGACAAAAAAAATGCATTTCATAATTATTTGTTGTTAACTTAGTCGAAACGTTCGCTTTTACTAACTCTTTACAATAGTATATATAAAATACAATGCAGAAAAGAATGCTTCTTGAAGTCAGAATGACTCTGTATTGAGAAAAATACTGAAACTAACATTTCTTTTTTTTTCAAATTTAGTTTATGGTATTTCTATCCCATTCTCTCCGGTCATCATGAACATACGGAAACGCACAAAACAGAAGTATCTACTTGCAGAGAAGGGATGACTGTCTTTATGGAACATTTACTTAAGATACAACATAAAGACAAATCCGACTTCGATTGAGAACAAACTCTCCAAAATTGCTCGAAGCGATGTTTCCGCGTTCTTATCGTTTGAACATTACTCGAATAGTTTACCCGCAGTGATTACGGCCACATTTCATTTTAAAAAACAGCATTTTTTAAAAATCCTTATTAAAGAAGAAGTCAGTTATTGGTATCTGTAGAAACGGTGGAACAGTTTAGATATGGACACACGTTATACTCAAAAACTTTCAGTGTAGAAAATGACCAAACGGCCAGACGGTTCGTCTTATTTTTTATTTGGTGAAAGATTTCTTCAAATACATCATGCGAGAGTCAGAAACAATTGAAGCTATTTAAGTGCGGACTTGCATTACAATCAATTACGGGATAATTTCACATGTAACTGCAGATTTCGGTTTGAAAACGCAGACCAGTACTTTTTTAAGGATCCTTTGTACTCGGACCAGAGGTGTATCATATTTACAAACACTCCAGCATATCATCCTAAAAAATTAATCTTTTGAATCAACCATTAAGTGGCGGAGACAATAAAAGGCTCTTTCAACATGTTCACTGTTTTATCAACCCGACAAGGAGGTTCAAAAATGATTAATATGTTTGTAGATTAAATTTTATTTAAAAAAAAGGTGTATATTCGGTGTGTGCGATGGCCTTAAGGGCAGGAAATATCAACGCGGGGTCTTCTTTTCCTTTTTTTCCAAAAACAAAAACAATTTCTTCTTCATTGTATATTTCTATTTTTATTACCTTTTCCTCTTATTCATTTTGGAACTTCACTATTAAATCAAATATTCATTATTTTCATGTAAATGCGTGAAAATACAAAGAAAATAATGTTCATCTTGTTACTAGCAGTATGACAACTGGGAGGGGCCAGCCCGCTAAGTTGTTAAAACTTGTGGGCAATCCCTTTTGCTTTTATATATAATCTGTATACCCATGCATTTATGAAATTCTTAAATTTAGTTCGACGTTTGTATGCATGTCTTGTAAATTTGTATTACCATGAGAAGAAAGCATTTTTTTTTTTGGTTTTGAGACTAAAGCGGGGACAGATGTCAGTATTGAAATAAATCACTAATTTACGATATGGAATCATAAGAACTTTACTCCGCTGACTTGAAATTATATCTGCATTTATTTACCTGTCCTTTCAGAAGTAGAGACAACCAAGACCACGGGACAACCTAGACCGCTAGACAACAACCTAGAATACGAGAAAACCCAGACCACCGAACAACCAAGACCAGATGATTTCAACTATATATGCTCAACCGTGGTAATACAAAAAAAAGTTGAAGCTCATGTATAAACAACTTATATTTTATCTAAATTTTAGAATAAATAGTTATCCGTATCTATCAAAACATCTTATATGTATTTCTATTACCTGAAATCAAACCGGTAACACCGAGAGATACTCCCCGAATTTACTGTAGCATAAAGGGCTTTTCAGTCGTGGATGTTGTGTTAAGGAGAATGTACCTGTCAGGTGGGAACATAATCAAAGGAAAAACGTACTTATTTGAAAACGAATTCATTTATTGCAGAATAAAGCAGCAGACTTGATACTTCAAGAAAAAAATTGAAAAGAAGTTGTGAGTAAATGTAATATATAAATCTCAGAAAGAAGCATGACAGAATTCTTGTCAGATTTTGATTTTGATTAGGGTTATCAAATGAATTTAAAGCAATGTAGACACTAATACTTTCGGAAAGCTTATTTCTTCTGACGAATTGGACTAAATAATTAATCAAACAAAGTGCCGAAAAACGTCTCAAAAATAAGAAATACGCAATCATATGTAGCAATCTGCTAATATGGGTAAATGTTGGATAGTTGTCCTCGAAAATAATTCACTAAAACTCTGAACCAAAAATGCTTTCAAGTTGCAAGAAAAACGCACTGGCATCCACAATCTTAATATTTTCTAGGGGGAGACCCCGCGAACCCCCAACAAGAAGAGGGGACAAATCCCTCTTTCATTTCATCCCTCTCGGCGTTCCATTGCCGGGCCACTTTTCGAAGGCGGAGACGGTCCTGTCTTCGAGAAAGAAATGCTTTGTGGCAGTGTGCCGTTAAATTTATATAAACGAATGGCAGGTTTCTGTTGTAAATTCGAAGTGTATGAGCCGAACAATAAATTTCTGTTTTCTTTCTCATGCTAATCATGACCAGGATCCTTTACAAACAACCTGAAATCTGCTACAACGGTGGAACACGAAGATTACAGTATGTCTGGGCAGACGAGTATCTTCCTTTATACAGATACACAGCTGGATAGTGAAAATCTGGCAAACATACACAATTAAATTGGCTAATCTATTTGATAACAAGATGTATGTATAATTGCAACGAAGATTCCTTTATAAGCAATCATTGTTTAATCTGTTTGGAGTACAGTTAACACTCTGGCTATAGCGAACTTATCAGGACATTATATCTTAGGTTTGTCCTGGGCATCCAGGATTTTAGAAAAAATAGAATAACTTGTAAAAACACAAATTCTATCATTTTTCTACGAGGTACTGCAACTTGTGATGAGTTTGAGTTTGTTTTTAACTTATTGTGTGTGTTTTACAACACAACTCAAACATCTAAGTTCAAGGTTGATTCCATCGGGAATAAGTCTTGAGAGCGATTAATCAAAGCTGTTAGAACTTTTCACAATCGGGAATTAAGAAATTAGTATCAACTTAAAATACAAGAATTTTTGCAACGATGCTCATCACGCCTGACAAAATTGCAGAGGCAATTAACTACAGTTTAACTACAGTTCTAGATGTTGAATAGTAGAATTAAGGAATTGCATATTACAACTTCAAAATTTTGAACAAAAAATTGTCCTGTATACCTGAGTACACCTCACTGGAATGATGTCCTTTGAATCTATCGATTTTTATCATTCTTATGCCATTTTCTTACTAATACTACTAAACTTCATACGGAGTAACTATATTTATTGAACGCCCCTCGTATAGCCCGGGATTGTTATAAACATATATTATAATAACGAACATGTTCCTTATCTTGGATTTAAAATGCATTGAAATACTTTATAACAATTTAAGAACAGTTTTGAAATTTATTTCATTATCCTTGTATTTGCTTGCTTGTTTTGTAATACTCCTGACCACATGAAATATTACATGCATACGCAGAATAAAGCAAGAGAGAATCATACGCTATCTATGTTAAAGGTTTAAAGAAAATTTCTAAAGTAAAATTATAATACAATGTCATTAATTGATAAATATTAGTTGTGAAATCGACAACAAACATTTTCAAACCTTAAGGTTCATTCTATCGGAAAAAGAGTGGGTCTAAATAATTTAGATTTGCGGGTCTGTTACTGAACAAAGGTATTAAAAATTATATACCAATGGATTTGACTTGGAACGAGGTATACGACCAGATAGTCAAACTACGACTACGACTCTTTCATACGATGACGAATTAGAAAACAAAATTGGTTATGTTTTTTTTCAAAATCAAGGGCTGCTTCAAACTACGTGCGGAGTCCATTTAAAATGTATTAATATAATAGAATTGTTTTGTTATTGTTTTGCTGTTGAATAAACATAATAAAAACATCAAATTTATTTTGATTTTCGTTCACTATTGAGCAGTCAGCTGCAAGTTTCAATTTTCTCAAATTATGTGACAAACAAAATCCATTGTATCCTTTGTGTCTATTGTTAACCGAGCCGTCTGGTGATGGTTATATTTGCCAATATATTTGTTTGGTACTTGAAAAAGGCGCGATTAACAAAAATTATCATACCGTTACAATGCATAGATGAGAATGTTTGCAAAATATAGATTCAAGCATTTTTCATGTCTGTTTGGCATGGCTGTATTTATAAAATGACTGTTTTTCTTTCGTTTTTATTTAACACTCAACATTATGTGATGATGACGATGTCACATTAGTATTCGTCAATTTTTATTTTCAATCCGCAAGCCGATATAACTGTCAAAATAACAACAAAATACGTACCTGTCTATTTTAAATTAATGAAACAACCGGTGAATACAGAACCGCAGAAATAAATCCAATCAACGTGAGAAGGAAGACACCGCAGAAACAATGTACGCAGAAATTTAATACCCCCTCATTTTTGAAAAAATCGCAGAATATTAAGCCCGCAGAAATAAGTACTTATACGGTACTAGACAGACAACACATGTATCTAGTTCCTGTCACCCTTTAAATTACCCTAATTGGTTTTAAAAGGCTGACGATTTACGTTTAAAAATATACTTTAGAATGCTTCAAACGGTTGTTTTCATCGTACTTTGTTGACATGACGGACTACTTGTTTTTGTTACTATAAATATGAATTTTGCACGGAGAAACGTGTCCGATTCCCGCCAAATAAAATAAAGGGTAGTTCTTCATGCCGTTTACCTTAAGGGAGAGTTCTTTATCCCGATTATCATTCTCGACAGATGTTATAAATCCAATAACACTATTCTAATAGTATAGTCGAAAGGTGTTTCTAGAATAGCTAACAGTTTTTGGAGGCAAAATATTCTACAACCTAAAATGAAATCTAAATCATGTGCTTCATTGAACTATCTCACATTTTATCAAACGGTCTATTTGATTTAATAAAATCGTTATCGTTCCAAAATTTCTTACTTCCAAGACCATTACGTCTTTTGAATAATTTAACTACCAGACTCATGGGCGGATCCAGCGGGCTGGGGGGTATCAGGGGGTCCTATGATTTTCAAAGTTAATGGTGAAAACTTTTAAAGCTGCACTCTCAAGGTTGAACAAACAGTAAAAAAATCGTATTATAACGTACTGCGTACATCAGGAACCATTTATTACAAGTCCTTTTACAACATACAGGAAAACCCTTGGAAAAGATTCCTACCTTTTGAAACATGAATTTTTTTTAGATCAAACGGCGAACATCCACATCGATAATGGCAATACGTGATTTATATTATACTTTAATAACCCTTTAGAAGCCGGCAAGTCTTGGGCAGGGCGCTTTAACTTAGCCAATGCCAATAGTGAATTTTTCATCATTGTTCATCCGTACCCCCACTATGCTAGTTTTCATACCATGGGAAAATTTGTAAAATAATATTGGATTTCTAATTTTCGAAGTGACGGTTACTTTTTTGATGGGATTCAGGTGCTTGTTTTTCTTACTCTAAAACGTTCGAAATTCGCTCTCCGTTGACCCAGAGAAACAAAGATTTTCCGGGGGAGGTCCCGTACCCTCACCAGCAGGAGGGGAACAGCATCCCGGACCTACCACCATCTGGACCCCTCCTGCAAAAATATCCTGGATCCGCCCCTGAGACTAGACATTGTCAACCTTCAGTCTGTACGTAGAAAGGATAATTACTGTATAAAATACATATCACAGCCACTTAAACTATTTAAGCCTGATGGAGCTCTATTATATCAAATAAATGTTATTATGCCAATTTAACGGCCGGCCTTCATTTAGGGGTTTTAGCATGCCTGCATCTTAAGCATGACAACAGACCAACTTTATGATCTCCGCTGACGTCATTGATAAGCTTAAATGTAGTAAAACTTTGCTAGATCCCTCGTCAGAGTTATATAAAGGAGTGCCTGTCTGAACATTTTGCGCACAGTTTAGTACACCTTACAATTCCAAGTTTTCAACGAGTCAGTTGGATAGCTTCTTCACAGGAAATGTATTCTACATTGTAAATAGCGTTTCGAATACATGAGGTTAGGTTAAGCTTTCGGGCACAAGGCAGCGACCTAAAAGGCTTTATTCATACCTAAGGGCAGGTCCGGATCCAGAAATATCTATATTCGATGATTGAAACGAAGGTGCGACAAGCGAGACAATATAATTACCAAAATAGTTGGGTGCAACTTTGGTGAGTATAGGACACTCCGCGGCTAAAACATATGCATTACTTTGGACGACATTTCAAGGTATTCGGGTTTATCTCAGATTTTTTTGAAAAACATGTAGAACCAATATCATTAATTGTTTAGCTGTTCCTTTGCATACGGTACATATTCACCCAGTGCTTTAATAAACAAGAACTGTCAAGAAGTCACGAAATCGCAACATCTATGAAAATATACCTACAATTGAAACTGAAAGTACTTTTGCCTGGTTGCTTAGCTGTGTTCCTCTTTGTGACCTTGTAATACTTCGCATTTCTGTACAAGACTGATGACAGACACACGGATATAGGATTTCCTTTTACGCTAGGTCTTAGAAACAAAATAACCTTTTTATATCAAATAATTAAGTAGAACATATTCATAAATAAAAAGTGTTATTATACATTATCTTCTGTGAATTTGCTATTTACGATAAAAGAAGGGTGAAAGGGACAACAAGTTAAATAACTCATAATGACTGTTTTATTTTGTAGTATAACAAATTCATGCATGCCCACACACAAAAAATTTTATATTATCAATACACTATTATGCATAGAAAGCTGTGCTACAAAAGGAACAAAACTCCAACACAATGTTACTTCCCCTTATCGGTTTGACAATATTCCTTCACGGAGGTTGCCAAGGGAACTAGAATGGTGTCGACAGAAAATGTTTAATTCAATAATGTTGCATACCGACGGCTCAATAATGTTGTTTGAGCAGCAATACATTCATAACAAGAGGGTCATGATGACTCTGTATAGCTCGCCTGAGTAATATGACCTACATGTTTCAAATGTCAATCTGATACTAAAATATTAAGAAAGTAGGTCAGTAGGTTATATTTATGGTCACTGAAAGTCAGTTTTAAGATCGATGTGCAAAACTGTAAATGTCATCAAAATTGCAAGACTGTATCTTAAAAAACAAAAAAGGAGGTCGCACTCATGATCACTGAAATTCAGTGTAAAGATCAGTCTGCAAACTGTCATCCAAATTTTAAGGTTGTGTCTTAAAAACAAGAGCTCCGCCAAGCGGGGCAATATACGCCCGACCGGTTACATGAGAGATTTGGAGCATAATTTAAAGAACTTGACTGTTGAAGCCCAAAGAACAGGAACAATAAAAGGAAGAAATTCCAAACAAAAATTCTATGTCCACAAAATATCCTTATCAGGTACTGGTATGTCAAAATACACATAAAATAGGAGGTACCGTCCATGTTGTACCACAGAAAAGTGGTCTCGGATTTTCCCTACGGCCAAAAATAAAAAAAAGTTTCAAAAGAATCTATTTATAGCAACATAAAAGGGAAGTAATTCAAAAAAATATTGTAAGTGAACAAAAAAGGAATCTGCCAATTAAAAACAAAACCTCTACAATGCAGAGCAATATACAAAGTAAAGTCATATATGACCTTTGATCCCTAAGTGTAACCTTGACCTTGAAGCAAGTCATCCAAAACATGTGCTCTGTACGTCGTATCGGTGTGATAAACATTTGTCCAAAGTGTCTTTGAAATCCTTCAAGCAGTTCAAGAGTTACAGAGCGGACGCGAAACAAAATGATATGACCTTTGACCCCTAAGTGTGACCTTGACCTTGGAGCGAGACATCCAAAACATGAGCTCTTCACATCATCTCAGTGTTTGAAAGCGGACATGAAATTGCTAGCGGACAGACGGACACCGGGGGTAGGTCAGCAGGTCACATTCCACCTGACCAAGATTCGAACTTGACCTAAAGTTCATCAAGGTTAACATTATGACCAAGCTTCATGAAGACAAAGTCATACATATGGCCTCTAGAGTGTTAACAAGCTTTTCCTTTGATATGACCTGGTGACCCAGGTTTTGACCCAAGATGACCCAATATCAAACTCCTCCAAGATTTATTGAGGGTAACATTCTGGCAAGCTTCATTAAGATTGGGCCAGAATTGTAACCTCTAGAGTGTTAACAGTCAAATCGTTGATGACGACACAGGGCGATCACAAGAGCCCACCTTGAGCACTTCATGCTCAGGCGAACTGAAGAGTTACAGACACGAAGTTTAGTTTTTGATTACTTAATTGTAACCTTGACTATTATTTGAATCTAGCATGTGTCACATCGAATTATAACATTTAATAACCGTGCCAAGTAATTTGAAAATCCATTCAATCATGGAAAAGTTACTGATAATGAGAAATCTCACTTTCCAGACCACAAAAAAGCAATAACACATTTACATTGAAACATCATGAAAAGTTTTTTATAAAACAGGTAGAAAAGACTTATACTTTTTCAACAGGACTAGATTATTAAATTACAATATTTTTTTGTAGAACTGTGCTCAGAGAATTGAAAATAAAATGTGCCAGTAGATGATTAATCAAAATGCACTTGTCTAAACTTCCATGTACATAATGTCATTAACAACTGTGAGGTTTCAAAGTATTTTGTTAATAAATAAAGCAGGTTCTTCAAGCATGGCGAATATTTCTTTTTCCCTAATTCTTGATATTTCTTCTCTGATTTCCCCAATTTTTGTCTGGAAATATGCTAACACATTTTGTATTTTCCATGTAGCCACGTTACAATTTTTATGTAGAATTATGCTCAGAAAATTGAAAAAAATCCAATGTTGTTGCAGTATTGACTGGACACATATTTTCCAGAGGAGTAAACTTTTCTTAATTTCCATATGCATTATGCAGTTAGTAATTGTGAGATTTCAATGTATTTTGCAAATAAATCTAAGACTGGTTCTTCGTGCATGACGCATATTTTTCTTTCTCCCTAATACTTGGTATTTCTATTTCTCTGAATCATAAAATTTGTGTCTGGAAATATGATTGTACATTCTGTATGATCGATCAAATACTTCAGCTTTTGTTGACCAATGCTGCAAACACGTGTGGCCCTTTGGATGAGCATCTGAAATTTAAGTCATTTTTACTCTAGTATAAATCTTACATGATTCATTTGTTCATGAAAACCTCAAATTTTAGGATACAGAATGTAAAATGTTATATCTTAAAACTATAACAAAATATCAGTCTGACAGATATTATCAAGAAAATGTCATGACTTTATTAAGAAGTGGTAAAACAGTACCAACACAAGTAATAAAGTCTAAAACTTATGAATTTTAACAGATGATATATATTTGTATATATGTCTTCATACATCTTCATTTTCAGCTAACGCTATATGCACAAGATCACTTTATGTCGATAATGTATACATACTAAATTTCTTTTGAATTGTTTGACACTGTATAAGTAGGCCTACATAATGTACAAGTGTATTTGTGATATTTTAAAGTAAAGGACATAACCCAAAATGAAGTAACCTGAAATTCAGAAATGTAAGTCTGGCAATATGTGCATGCCTACTTCATGTTGATAATTTCGTATCAACTAACATTTCCATTGTTACACAGTATGAAAACTGTAGGAGGAGAGGAGTACAATAAAAACAAAAATATTTTTTTGTATTTTAAAAGAGGGCATAACACCCCAAAAACAGATATAGGCCCTGGCGTTTATGGTAAAGATGTATAACAAGTTTCAAAAGTATTGGATAGAAAGTGAGGGAGGAGCTGAGTACATGAAGGACAAAAGAAATTGTTATATAATCTGCAGAAGGAGTTCTTTAAAGCCAAGGTATCAATGTAGCTGTGATATAATAATTTAAAAATAAACAAGAGCTGTCACAGGAGACAGCGCGCTCGACTATTTCGAAGCTGGAGAGTAAAACAAGGCACATTTGACCAAGCTGGAGCTGTCACTGGTGTGTTTAATGACTCCAACGTGGATGAAATATTGGATAATAGCTTGTGTCAAAAGTACATGTAATAAGTTATAAGAGAGATAAGGATCAAGTGTATCAAAACATTAAATATTAAGTATATTTCTTAGCAAAAAGGGGGCATAATTCATGCAGTATTGGTGCAAGAGTGATGCATCTTGTGTGTGTCATGTTGAATCAAATCCATTTTGTAAATTACTTGAGATAAAGTGAAAATGCATCAAAATTAACCTTTAATTCTAAGTAAAAGTGACATAATTCATGAAACATTGGTGGTAGAGTTATGGACCTTGTGTCATATGATGTGGGTGATAAAGAGGAACAACTATTTTAGTTTGAATCTAATCCATTCAATAAAAACTGAGTTAGAATGAAAGTGCATCAAAACTTTAACCTGAAATTATAAGTAAAAAGGGGGGATAGTTCATGAAATAATGATGCAAGAGTTATAGCCCTTGTGTCATATGATGTTAGTGATGATGTTGAACAAGATTTTAAGTTTGAATCAAATCCATTTAGTAATAACTGAGATAGAGTGAAAGTGCACCAAAACTTTAAACTGAAATTCTAAATAAAAAGGAGGGATAATTCATGAAATACTGGTGCAAGAGTTATGGCTCTTGTGCCATATGATGTGAGTCATGATGTTGAACAACTATTTTAAGTCTGAATCAAATCCATTTAGTAATAATTGAGATAAAGTGAAAGTGCACCAAAACATTAACCTGAAATTCATTCTAAGTAAAAAAGGGGGGTAATTCATGAAATATTGGTGCCAGAGTTATGCACCTTGTGTAATATGATGTGGTTGATGATGCTGAACAATTTTTTTAAGTTTTAATCAAATCCATTCAGTAATATCAGAGATAGAGTGAAAGTGCACAAAAACTTTAACCTGAAATTCTAAGTAAAAAGGGGGGATAATTCATAAAATATTGGTGCTAGAGTTATTACCCTTGTGCAATATGATGTGGGTGATGATGAGGAACAACTACTTTACGTTTGAAGTAAATCCATCAAGTAATAACAGAGATAAAGAGAAAGTGCATCAAAACTTTAACCAAAGTGCGGACGCGCAAGGACGCCGACGCCGACGCCAGGTCGAGTAGGATAGCTCTCCATACTTCGTATAATCGAGCTAAAAATGACACATTAACTGAACAAATAATAAAATTTGATAGTCCTGAAAATATGTGCATGTCCACTTCATGCTGATGTTGTGTACTAAGTTTCATTTGAACTGATAATTGGTATATCCATAAAAGAATTTAATAAAAGCAGCACTAAACTATTCTGTACCTTTTTTATGTCTACTGTTCATGGTCTAGCCAAAACTCTAAGACTGCATTGAGGGTTTTTATTCACCATATCATACTGTAACTGATATAAAAGTCCAACATGCACATTTACATATATATAAATTTCACAATTAACTGTGTTTTCTCTTTAAAATTCAATTGCTGACACTGTATAATTATTAAAACAATTTTGAGAATCAGATATACATAGATCTAAAATCAATTATTATAGTTTGTTTAATAAATGCTAGATGTCACATTTATTTTCAAAACACTGACACCTGCCTGTATAAAAATGGTGAGTAAATACGGCAGTCTTCTTTGTAATTATAGCATTCATTGTCCCATTATTTCTTTTGATCAATTTACATCTTCATCTCAAATAAGTGCAGTCCTTAAAAAAGTAAGAGTATTAGGAAATTAAAATTATATGGAATCTTTACAAGTGTGCATTTATATACTAAGTATTGTAAAACCACTATGTAGCTTCACTTCTTCAATTAATTTTATTTTGTAGATCTATAGCACAGCTGATGTACCAATGTAGCTGAACAATTCATGCATGTAATGAAAAATAATTATACTATTTCTTTAATAATTAAATCTGATGTAATATATGTTATTGTCAAACAACTTGTATAGATGTGTTGATATTTTAGTGCATGACCATGCTTCATTCAGACCCTTGACCTTGTCAGCTATGCAGAGGTATCCTTTCTTCAAATTCTTGACATATAAAAATATTGATATTGACATTTACCTTTCTGTACTATTGGTCGCCGTATCATCTGATCATGCATTCTTGTGAAATAAGAAATTAAATGTGCGCCGAGCACAGGTCCAGTAGTAGGGGGTGGGGGGGGGGGGGGCTACTTCCATGGTGCAGGTTTTCATTCATCTGAAACAAACACAAGACGAATAAAATACACGGTAGGGAATAACGTTACTTAACGGCTTTTTTATTCATAACCGGGTGATTCAGGCTCACGTCCAATCAAACGTTTTATGCACAGGGTTTTGGACCGTCTTCTTTCTAAGTTTCAAATTATGTCAATTTGAATGCCAAAAGAACATCAACGGTTTATTTTTGCAATGATCGATTTACTATCTATGAAACAACACGTTAATTCTGCATCTTATTATAAACTCTGGTGACAATGATACACACATGCATATACTACAGTATGTTCTCCAACCAGAACATAGATGTACGTTTAAATGGTTTTGACTGGGAAAATCGTTTCAAGGTCTTGAAATACAGACGACTGATTATCAACTTTATTTTGAACCCATTGCAAAATAATTAATTTACTTCTATATATATATATATATATAAACTTGCGCTTACCTTCGTTCCTAATAATATTAGTAATAGAGCAACTCCACCTGTCAAAATATGTAAACAAATGGGAGGCCTTTTGACAGAACAGTCATGTAAACATCCGAAGAAAATAGTCCAAATTTATTCCAGTTACTTCCATATGCGATACTATTGTCAATTTATAATCATATGCATAATGTATCGCATGTAGATTTAAGCATAAATTGAATGTTTGTGAATCATGTCCTTTAGCTGTTTTTACGTTAAGCGCCGAAAATTATGTAATCCGTAAGGCCATGTGCTCGGGCCTGATCGCAATTCTACGCACAAACACATTTTAGTGTGAAAAAAAATATGCTGAAATTTACATTTTATTCTGTCATTTACATTGTGACCGCAACCGTTTCTAAAAATAAAATTGACACATCTGACATTTTTGTGTATTGCTCTTGTAAATAATATTGGGGTTTTGTTATAAATGCACATGTTTATCTCAAATTAATAAAGAAATGATGATGTCTGTATGAAAAAAAAAAGAGAAAATGAATATTATCTTATAATAAATGATCAACTCTTACAGGCCTTTTTATCAAATTTATTTAAAAATTGATTGCTCGCAGGACGTAGATGTTTCATCTAGGTAAGTTTTGGTCACAATTTTAGACAGGAAACTGCTTGCATGTAGCAGCTGTCGATTCTGAAAATAACATGACTCCCTAAAAATATTTTTTTCTGTTTTCTGTCCGGACTTTCAGGTACAAGCTGGCATTTATTTTTTAAGGTATATACTTTAAAAGAAAGCTTAATCATTTTCAATGGGCGTTTCATTCATCAAAATGTGTAAATCTTCAGAAAAAAATCGCAAAATGGTTGTAAAGACAAGCACTAAAATATCGATATTTTGGCTAAAGAATGTACCTTAAAGCTTTTGCGCAGACCACTGTAGACATAAATTGAATAGACATTTTGTGTATGATTGCTTCCGCAGTGCATAATGAGAGTGTTAAATTGACTTAAGATCAATTACTAATCTTTTGTTATTTCTGAAACCTGATACACAGGTATGTCATTATTTTGAATACAATGCTTTAGGCAATATTTCTTTTTTTCTTTTTAAAAATCATATGTACAAATATCAACTATTTAAATAGTTTTGAGAAACAATTTTAATGGAAGGTGTTTGGGTCTTTGTATGACCGTTTTGAAAGAAGCGAGACGTCTTATTGAATGATAGTGAATATCCATTCGTAAACATTTTCTGATTCCGGAGTATAATAGCTATAGCTTTTAAATTTACATTTTGACTTGAGGAGAACAGCTATTGGTTTTGGAGTAAACAGATAAAATGTGAATGTCATAGCAACCAGGAGACTGACAGAAATTTCAAACTCTTAAGTAATAACAACTAAGGCAATTAAATTTTACCAAATGACAAAGTACCACCATAGAACGGTTTCCGTTGCATGTAGGGTCCGTTACTTAAAGATTACCGCCACAGAGATCTGATTTCAATTATGGCACTATTGTTCGGTTAGAATGTATATAGGCTACAGCTTTTTAACTTTACATGATAACTTAACACCATTTTTGTATATCTGTTGATTTAGGGTTCAAAGATCAATGTCACAGTGACCTACATATATTTTGCACCACTAGAGAAAAATCACTATTGTTTCGTGGTGAGTGGCTCCAAAGTCATGATCAAGGAGACCTAACCTAATTTCTACATTTTTTTCGTTTACATATCTTAAGGCTGAAACTGTTATAACCTTCAGTTTTTAAACATTACGTATCGACTGAATATCGCTAATGGTAAAGCACCAGTAAATATGTATACGATTACGGTACCGTAATGCTAGCCTCCGATTCTAGGATTACGGAAGTTCCGTATTCCTAGACACACCTATGAGAATAGGCTAGAATTACGGAAATATTTAAGAGGCATCAAATATATTTTAGGACATGAATAAATGATGTTGTAAAATTACTTTTTCACTTAAAATAGCGAAAACGAAATAAGAAAACGTATACGGGTGTTGATTTCGCCCGATTCTATATGCGAGGAAATCTAAAGTGACTGGCAAAATCAAATCATAAACTTTTAAGGAATGAATATTTTAAAAAATATTGTTTAACTATTTTTAAGAATATATATAATTCTTCATTTGTCTGCCAAATTTTAGAAAAATATATATATTTATTTAGTGTGGTTTTGGAAAGAAAAACTTGAAATGGCTGATCGATAACACGAAATAATAGGGCAGGCATGAAAAAAACACGATATTTTAAGTGAAATAAGTAAGTTTACAATAACATTTATGCATGTCCTGACTCCTGACATACATTTGATGCCTCTTAAGTACTTCTGTAATCCTAGCCTATCCTCATAGGTGTGTCTAGGAATACGGAACTTCCGTGATCCTAGAATCGGAGGCTAGGATTACGTTACCGTAATCGTAGCCACTGCAATGTATATTTTGTTCCACTTTTGGTTCAGCTTTTTAAACGAGAAGACATAACGCAATTTCTTGTATATCTAAATTCAAATTCTTAAGTGTCCAAACAAAGCAATTTTTAAAACTTGATCCGTTCTGCCCTATCGAATTTCGTCGGTATGCATAGCTATTGTTATCAATGATTTGGTTTTGTTGAGTTTAACGTCGCTCCGCTATGTTATTTAGTGTCGAATAAATTAAATACGTAGTATAAGTAGTATAAATAGAAGAGGTGGAAACTCTACATAACCTGTGTACGAAAATAACATCTAAATGTATATTAGAAAACTGTAAAATTAATAGTCATTACCTTAAATCTCTAATTCTGCAGGGTAATCCATAAAAAGTAAAAAAGCAATTTGAGAAATAACTATTCCTTTTAATGAGACTGCGCATGCGCTGATTTTTCACTGGCGGACCTTGAGAGTAACACTACTACATGAATAATAGTCTTGTAATATTTCCTAACTTAATTTATAATAGATATAGTTAACACTTTGAAAAGTAATTTAATCTTTGACTTAATCCTTTAGTATGTCAATGATTTAGTTTGAATCTTCGTGGCTGTGCATATACACTTTTGCGTTAAGAATATAGATAAGTATAATTAATAATCTCACTAGCTCCCCTACGGGGCTACAATTTGACATAAACAAATCCTGATCTACAATTTTATACAAAAGGTAAATTGGGACATTACATGTAGTATATCTTTTAAATGTATCATAGAGCAAGTTTTTGTGAAAACAGATCATAGAGATTAATATTCCGAAATATTGCAATTTTGAAACTTAGGAAATAAAGCAAATTGTTGATTACATAAAAATTCTCAGAAACCAATAGAGGTACTGCATTGAACTTCAAAACAGGTTGTAAGGCAAGTTCATCTCCGAGGTTCTATTTTTCTGACTTTAACAAAATCACTCCCTTTGTTTACTTTGAAAATGTCCTTAGTATGCTACTTTCTTTAATAAAAACGATGAATCTTCACACAAGGTGAAATTATAATGCAATAATACAGATCTCAAATCAAGTTCCATGTGAACTCTGCGTGTGATAATAAGTTGACAGAATCACTCCCTCTTTTAGACTTTCAATGTGGGTTTTAGCAAATTGATTGTTTACTTTAAATTGCACTGAAACCAAAATGACATTAAAGTGCTATTAGCTTAAATAAAAACATATGCATCTTCTAGCATAATACAATAATACGTACACACATCGGGTCAAGTTCTGATGAAATCTATGTTTTATATTTTCAAAAATGTTCCCTGTTTGGACTTTCAGACGGGCAATATTGTTTTCCTTAGCTCTGAACCAATGGAGGTATTTAATGGAAATTTTGTATAATATATTGGCTCATGAGATTTCTGATTTTATAGAAAATGTTTCTTTTGGTTATTGTATTAAAGTTTTACCAGTTTTGGTATTCAAAAGAATGACACTAAATTTAAATGTTCAGTGATATTGTAAAAGAGAAACTGAAAGGCACAAAACCCATAACTCTGCCCTGAACAATAAAGTCATTACCATTTTTTGCAATCAACGAAGATAATTTACTTTGACTTGTCGTGTTGAGCGACCTGTGAAGTTTCCACTTTTCTCTATTTTAACATCACACTAGGTATTCGGCTACATACTCGTGTGAGCGATACCGTCCTCGTGTGATTTATATACATGTAGGTGTACTGGATATTCACACCTAAAACGTGTATTTGTCCCGTATTTTACTGAAGATTGTAAAAGTTTAAGTATTGTATGTGTAAGATCACACCTTAACTATATCCATGTCAAATTTCTATATCATATGATATGAATAATTGTGAAAAAATACGTTTTTTTTTTCTCGAAAATGAAGATGTCTTTAGGTGATGCTATCTATTTTCATTAATAATGGAATTATTTAGGATTAAATTAGGACCTTTTTGTTAAGAAAATGAAAAACAGGCATTCTGTGTGTTAGCCAATGCTTTCGTTTTACAAAAATTAGAAGCACAGTAAAATTAGAGCGTTTTTTGGAAGACATTGTGTAGAAAAAGGGATATCTCTGACGATGTACCATGATACCATCCTGGTTGTTTCTGCCAATCGAGCGGACACCGTCCTCGTTATTGAAATGAACATTACATTGACGCAGATCCCTTTTCTGAAATTTAGCGATAATATTCAATGATCAACCAAGATAAAGATAAAACTTGGGTCTTCTATACCCTTCAGCTACTGGAAGCAGCCTATCCGAAGAAAACTTCTTTTCGCATAATTTTCTTCAAATTAGCAACAACGATTCATCCACATAGACCCATTCTTGTGTGTATTTACCAGCTGAATGCCACTTCAGAAGCAGCAAAGTCTGTCTGTTGTCTTGTCTTGTTTAAAATATTCACCCACCAAGAAGATATGAATTCGGCTGTTCCACTATTATTTTATTGAAGCGGTGTCTACAGATAGAAGTATTGCCTAAAGACACGGTGACACTCCCTTACTGGAGATTTAAATTTGCCTTCCCTTTTATTAATGTCTGATACTCGAATTCTGGCAAGGATTGGGGGGCACATGTCCACTTGTTCCCGCCCCCATTCCTTCGCCCCTATAAATCGAAGAGACCCAGGACCGTAGGCCCAGTAGAAATTAAAATTGAGACTGACAGTAACAACAATGTTTGAATGTTACCCCCTTTAGTAGGTTTGCAGATTTGTCGCATAAATTCAAGCCTCAAGAATTTTGCTAATTCTCAAAATGTTGAAAATCAGACCTAATATGGTGGGAAATGAAAAAAAGTGAAAAAGACGAAAAACTTTGGTGAAACTATATACTTTTGACAGTTTGGAGGCCCCATTGATAAAAATCCTGGATCCATCCTATGCTTGTTCTATGTAACTATTTGTATATTGTTTCAAAGTTATTACAGCTCGTCTGATACTTAAACTTTATTAAAACAGCATCTTACCTGTTTTTGGCGTCTGTTGTCACGTTGTGAATTGATTTATTGCAAATAGTGATTATTAATCTGAAGTCGGGAAGTAAGTTGAAGTATGAACAAACCAATCTGTGTATATTGTATGCACTTTTAAATCAGTCGCATAATTAGCGCTACCTTAATGGAGGTCGCGCCTATAGAGGCGAATATTACACGATACAATATAAAGCAAATTGATGAAGCCGAAGTACTATATGAATACATGCGCTGATCACGAGAGGGGTTCGAACTCCCTTTCGGGAAGAAAAGGAAGGTCTTACCAAATGCACTGGTGCACAGTGCGTCCACAAGTTTTGTCGTTTTCAGAAAAAGACTTAAGTAGAAAAAGAAGAACTTCAAGAAAACGAGAGAATAGTATGATGGGTATTAGGGAAGGCCTAATATTGGTGTAATACTGCCAACAGGGTCCACTCTCACTTCTTTACATCTTAAAAGTTAACATTCTTATCATATAGATCTACTAAAGGCCGGGCTTCACATGATATACTCCATCATCTAGTTCTTATAAACTACCACGCTCCTCACAGCGGTACCCTCCGTTGCGTTCATTTAGTGTACCGTAAGGGGAAATAATAGCTGCGGGGAGTTTTATAAATGTTCATTGACATAACGAGGATATTTAACCTTCTGTTTCACTGAACAGGGTTCTCTCCGTAGCTAACTGGTTAAAGTCAGTGAATTCTAGAGGCGAATATTACACGATACAATATAAAGCAAATCAAATCACTTACCCCTTACCGATGTAGGTACAAACCTCACAGGGTGAATATTTCTTTCATATGAGGAAGCCATCAAGCTAGCATACGGAAGATTAATGGTTCTGCCAAGGCATCTCGGGTCTTCTTCTACCATAAAAAGCTGCAAAGTAGTCACCACATGACATATATATTTTTTTTACTTAATCTGTTTACTTATGCACTTCATAAAAAGATTATATGCATAATATTAGTTAATTAGACAAATTATTTTTTAGATAAAAAACAAAAATTGACTAACATTTATAATGGTTAAATTTTACATACTGTCTTCCGTTGTCTAGCGATTTAATTTAGACATTTTTGCGTAGGATAATATTTCACTTAAAATATAAAGAGACAAAATCTGCATCTCGAAGATAAAAAGGCCTTTAGTTCGAAACAAAAACGTTTACTTTCTATGTGATTGTAAGTATTTTATGTAAAACAAAAAACAAGTTTCGGGCGAAAGAGAGTGGGAAATGAAAAACATGGGTTGGTCTGGACACGTAGAGGGGGCATCTTGTATATGATACAAAAGAAATATAATGTCAACAGTAAAAGCTTACAAGTATATTCTTTCATATATATTCTACATCGTTTATAGTGTTTTGGAAGTTATTTAACCTTCTGTTTCACTGAAAAATCTTCAATGTATTACTCTTGAAAAAGATTTTTATATTTTCCCCATAGAGTTTCAAATTTAGTTATTTCAAAATTTTTGAAAGCAATATATCTTTCCGTTTTGTAGTAAGAGATCATTTTTCTTTTAAATACATCGATTGATGGCATCTGACCTTGTATTTTGTTATAATATAAGAAGTGTTTGGCCTTCAACAGAATGTTAATAGGTACTGTCTGGAGAATTGAAGAATAATGCGTTGTGTATTTGCTCTCTTTATTAGCGGAAGTGATACAAATCAAAACAATGACGTAACGTACGTCGACGCGCCGGTAATTCGTCTGCTGCAGGAACGCGCCATAACGAACGCCTAGACTTTCCAACATTCTCCGGGCCGCAAAAAGTTTATATTGTTTAATTGTGTGAAATGGCCTTGATATAACGTTATGGTTCATCGTGTGAAATTAATTCTAATGGATACAACTTCACAATAGGTCTTGAAGTCACATGTCCGTTCTTGGTACGCAACATCACTGCTCGTGTCAGGCCATCATTTCCGGTGATTAGGTCTGTGATAATTCCAAGCTTCCATTGGTTTCTCGGAGCGTCATCCTGAATTAGTACGACATCACCAACTTTGATCGTCTGTTTGTTGTTACCTGTCTTCTGATGATGTTCTCGCAAACTGGTAAGGTACTCGTGGCGCCATCTATCCCGGAAGTGGCGAATTAGATTCACTTGTACTTTGGCGCGCTTCGTGATTCCTGTATAGTAACCTAAATTAATGTCGGTTTCAACATTTTCCGCAATCTCTTGGTATGGAAGGGAACTAACTCTCCTACCGTAAAGTAGATGGGCTGGCGTCAGGGGTTGTAGGTCGGTACAATCAGATGAGACATATGTGAGTGGTCTGTCATTCATAATGGTTTCTATTTCTATAACCAACGTTTGTAGTGTCTCGAAGGTGACAAATGAACGACCTAGAACTTTCTTTTGGTGGTTTTAGTAAGTCCAATTAGCCGTTCCCACCAACCACCAAACCATGGAGCTCGTTTAGGTATGAATCTCCACTCAGTTCCTCCGTTGTTGAGGGTTTCACGAACAGTTCTGGATTGCGTCAGCTCTCTTATATTGCGTGCCACAGCGTTGAACGTCGTGGCGTTGTCTGAAATCATGATGCGTGGGAGTGACTTTCGGCTGGTGAATCGTCTAAATGCCGCCATGAAGGATTCCTCTGATAGATCATGTACTAATTCAAGGTGGACAGCCCTAGTAGAAGCACATGTGAAAAGACAAACATAAGCTTTCGACTTACTTCCGTCGTACTTTCTTACATACAATGCCCCAGTGAAATCAACTCCTGTGACAGTGAATGGCGGTGTGTCTTCTACTCTATTCTTTGGTAGCGGTGGTGGGTCAGATGCTGTATACTGTTTCCCGGTAACCTTGCGGCATGTAACACACTTCCGGTTGACGCAATGCACAGCCTGGCGGATCGCTGGTATCCAGAATTTCTGACGTAAGTGGGTGATGGTAGCACTAATCGCAGCATGTAGTTGACTCTCATGTGCATCTTGAATGAGTAGCCGTGTGAAGGGGTGTTTAGCCGGAAGTAGATAGGGAAATTTGGTCAACATATCGAGTGGTGCATTATGGATTCTCCCGCCACTTCGAATAATTCCTGTGTCATCTTTGAATAGTCGTAGCTGTCTGACTAAAGGTAATCGAGTCCCTTTGGAGTCCATATTATCTATTTCATTATGGAATGTTACACTCTGACAGCTTCTGATCCACATTATTTCCGCGTGCTGTAATTCGTGAACGGTGAGTAGTTCAAGGTTGGCTGAGCATCTTGGTGATCTGCACTTGTCAATGAATCGCATAACGTATGCTGTGACTCGTAGCAACTTCCTGTAGTTACTGAATCTGTTGACATCCATTATGTTATGAATTCCATTTAATCCCACGATGGTGTTTTCTGATGAAGAGCATGTTTGTATGTTACAGCTGTTGTTATTGTATTGCAGTTCTGCTGTTGTCGTTAACACGGTATTGTCGGTTTTCTCCCACTTTGGCCATCTGTAATGGTCATGTAACCATGAAGGACCTTTCATCCAAAGTATACTTTTTAAATACTCTAAAGATGTTACGCCACGTGTAAGCAGGTCAGCGGGATTGTCATTTGTTGGACAATATTTCCACTTCCGGTTGTCTGTCAGTTCGTGTATCTCACATACTCTGTTTTGGACAAATCTCTTTAGCTGTTTTGAGGTATCTAACCAATGTAAGACGATTTGACTGTCCGACCATAAATGTACAGACTCGGTAGTAATTGACTGTAAGATGTGATTTGCGAGACGCGCATCAATGACTGCTGCCATCAGTTCTAGCTTGGGTAATGTAAGTTCCTTAAGAGGTGCGACTCGGGTCTTTGACATAACAAATGCAGACTGGTTTCCTCTACATAGGTAGGCTACTGCTCCATAGGCTCGTAGACTGGCATCAGCAAACACGTGCAGTGTAGTGTGGACGTCAACATTGTGTATGTCGTCTGCTGTGTCAGATATGTCGTTTGGCGAGAAGTAATAACGCTGAAACTTGTAACTTGAAACTGTATTAAAGTCATTTGATAACTCATTCCATCTCTGTTGCAGATCTTCCGGAAGTGGCACATCCCAGTCATATTTCTGTTGCCAGATGTCTTGAAGTAAAATCTTCGCGCGTATTGTGACTGGACTCAAAATCCCAAGTGGGTCGTACACTTTTGCCGTCCGTTGTAAAATTTCTCGTTTCGTGATGAAGTCACTTTTAGGAAAAATAGTACGTTGAAGAAATAATTCATCAGCGTCAGCGTCCCATCGCAGGCCCAGAATCTTTGTCGGCCTATCTGTATCAAGTACTTTCTGTGTAGAGGCAAGTTCACGTAGACGACTACTATTAGAGTTCCAGGACCGGAGGTTGAAATCAGCAGACGACATCAGATCACGTGTCACACGGAAGTAGGAAAGAACATCTGCTTCTGTGGCGAAACTGGAAATAATGTTGTCAACATACAAATCTCTTCGTAATACGGCACTAACCCAGATGGAAGCGTTGGCATCGAGATGTTTCAATAAAGTTGCATTTAAAATGAATGGGGAACATGTCGCACCAAACAACACAGTCCTGAATCTGTAAGTGATCAGTTGACTATTAGGGTCTGTTGTGTCACTCAGCCATAAAAAACGTGTCATATCCCTATCACTTTCATCCAGCTGCACGTGTAAGAACGCCTTTTCAATATCTGTGCAAACCGCAAATTTGTTTAGTCGAAATCTGATCAAAATTCCTGTTAGGTCATTTAACTCCGGTGGTGTACTTTCGAGACAATCATTCAAACTTGGAGAATCACGTGACTCGCGGCAACTACAATCAAACACAATCCGGATAGGAGTCGTTGAGGATTCTTTTTTAACAGCATGATGCGGTATGTAGTGTACTTGGCTGGATGACTGGTTCTCGTTAATCCTTTCAATGAAGCCTCTTTGCTCTTGGTCAGCAATAATTTCTCCATATTTCTGTAAAAGTTTTGGCGTTTCACGAAGACGTCTGATGTTGTTTTGTGTACGTCTCAATGTTATGTTGTAATTATCAGGGAGAAGTTTATGATCCTCTTTCCATGGTAATTTAGCTATGTATCGTCCATCTTTGAAATCAATGTTGTTCTTCTGGTAAGTTTTAAGTCTATCTGAAGTAGCATCTGTTTCTTCCTGTACACTTACACCCAAAGATTCAAGCTTCCAGAACCTCTCTAAGTTGTAAAGATCTGGCGGAGCGGTGATGACATTCATGATGTACTGTGTTGATGACTCACTACTGGTGACCGGAAGTGGACCGGACAGGAGGTATCCTATCTTAGATTTCACAGCTGTCGGTCCGCAACCTCTGACAACTTCGTTTTCTACGATGTCCCAGTACTTGTCGGCTCCAATCAAAAGCGAAATATCAAATGTAGCATCATCTGTTACCGGGTGAGCCAACTTCAAATCTCGTAAATATGGAAGTGAGGACACAGAACGCTGCAGATTCTGTAATGGGACAGCTATTGTAGGAACCACCAGGACGTTGATTGGTATCTTGTCATTGCATTCTGTGAGCAGGTACACTGTCGCTGTTTCAATATGCTTGACCTTCTGTGTGGAGGAACCAAAGGCAGCTATATGTATTACTTCACTTCCGGTACGCTGAAGCTCGAGTCTGTCTGCAAGTTCTTCCGTAATGAATGACCTCTGTGCACCCTCGTCAAACAAGATATTTGCATCGGCGATGCATCTCCTAGAACTAACTTTCGTAATGGCGGTCTTCAGAAGGACATTAGTTTTGTTATGAGTGGTTAAATGAAACGCAGCTGACTGTTCTGTTGAACTGGTAATAGACTGACCGGAAGTAGCAGGTTCGAAGGGGGCTATTGTAGGATCAAGGTTGCAATTTTCACTCGGACTCTTATTACAGATGCTTGAATGATGCTTCCTTCGGCAATGGCGACAACGGAAGTTTGAACGACAGGAGGACACCTGGTGATTTCCTAAGCAATTAAAACATAAGTGTTTTCTTTTAACAATGTCTATTCTTTCGGCAAAAGAACTTACTTTGGTACAGAAAGTGGCACTGTGATGCTCACCACAAAATGGACAGGATGTGCGTGAATTTTTTCGATCATGCTGTTTCCGGTTTCTCTGGATACCGCCTGTCTTGGACTTAGTACCTGTATGGAACATAGCAGTCGAATCATAAAATTCTTTAGTGTTAATAGGCTGGCCAGCTTCAATGATGGTGATCTCTTTCTTCAGTGCTGCTCTTAAGGTCGGTAGCTGCCAGTGGCTATCACCATGGTCGCGCGTAATGTTGCGTCTAACTTCCGCCGGAAGTTTTTCTTTGATGACTGGAACTAGTAGACTGCCATAAGACTCCTGGCATTGACCGAGTGATTCTAGACCTCTGATGTACGATTCTAGTTTGTCAGTAAATGTTCTCATACTAGATAAATTGTTAGTCGGTCGGGGTAAATCCATCAAAGCTTGCATATAAGCATCTACTATCATGTGAGTTTGTCCGAAGCGTTCTTGTAGCAGGTCTACAGCCTTAAGATAGTTGCCATGCGTAAGTGGAAATCCCTCAATTACTTGTGCAGTACCCTCATGGAGTAGTGATCTTAAGTAGCTAAATTTCTGAACTTGAGAAAGTGACGAGTTGAGATGCACGCTAGACTCAAATGAATCCCAAAAAGTCTGCCAGTCTAATATGTTACCACTGAATGTAGGGAAATTTAACTTGGGTAGGTTATGAAACTGAATTTCTGTACCTGTACTTGTGCTCCGGCTACTCTCATTTCTGTTGAGATCATCAATACGGTGAATTTCCGGCGTCGGCGGTGGCGGCGTGGTACTCTGTTTCATGAGAGCCTGAAAGTTCCGTATTTTAATTTGAAGATTAAGCATGTAGTCTTCAGTTTCTAGCATCTCGCTCTCAATATCTTCCCCGTCTGTTTGTGTTAAAATCTTTTCATTTATCGCTTCTAACGTTTTATACTTTCCCTCTATCGCCTGAAGTATTGTTTCAAACTCGATTGCATTTTCTGTATTTTCTCCGGCGGTCTCGAGTTTCTGCATATAGTGTGCAATAACAGCTTCCTGTGCATCTCTCGTCTGTCTAAGTTTATGCATATTCATTTCGGTTTGTGTCACGGCACCAACAATGTCTGTAGAATTGAAGAATAATGCGTTGTGTATTTGCTCTCTTTATTAGCGGAAGTGATACTAATCAATACAATGACGTAACGTACGTCGACGCGCCGGTAAGTCGTCTGCTGCAGGAACGCGCCATAACGAACGCCTAGACTTTCCAACACTATTCAAAATATTTGCAGAGAATTAATTATACCATTAAATTTGATAAAAGAAACATCAAACTATTTGTAAACCATTACAAAACACAAAATAAAAGTGTTCATATCATTTTTTCTACGGTGCCTCAAGTAAACAGATTTAATGAGACAGAATTCTAACTCCAACATTGAAAAATTAACATAGAATCCTGCGGGTCTGTTTTGAATTTTGCTCACTTCATTCAAAAATAACCTTAGTGCAAAAATAAATCCTACCTACCTTTCTTCCACAAAATGTAATCTAAAGAGTGAAGGCAAAATAGAGAGCTTTTACCACAAGTAACTCAGTATTTTTAAAGATGTCTAACTCTACCCCTTCTGTTTCTAAATTCACTTTGAACAGCAAGAAATCGCTTATCAAATGATTTTTTTCCATATTTGTACAATAAATCAATAATAAGTCTTGAAAGAAGTAAAAACTAACTAGTAAAAGGGGAAAAAAAGGGAAAATATTTTTGGTCCCAATGGGGTTTGAACCTACGCCCCCCTGAAAATTCCAGTCAAAGTAGGTATATAGTAGGAACTGAATACTCTTCAAAACGGAGGTACTCTTATTATGGGTCTAATACCTTAATAATTGTCACTGAGTAATAGCGATACACCCCATTAAATCCATTTCCAAGTTTGAAATGAACATTACACCATATAGTAAGGCTTTCCAGAATAAAAAAGGAAATTCCATTTGTCCTTTTTTTGGGGTGATATTGAAAAATAATTATAAAGATATATAACACATACAGAAGAGCTAAGATAGGGTAACATCCCCCCACGTCCCTTTTAACAAAATCAATTTTCAATTTTTCAAATACAGTAGAGCCATAGATAGGGTAACATCCCCCCACGTCCCTTTTAACAAAATCAATTTTCAATTTTTCAAATACAGTAGAGCCATAGATAGGGTAACATCCCTCCACGTCCCTTTTAACAAAATCAATTTTCAATTTTTCAAATACAGTAGAGCTATAGATAGGGTAACATCCCCCCACGTCCCTTTTAACAAAATCAATTTTCAATTTTTCAAATACAGTAGAGCCATAGATAGGGTAACATCCCCCCACGTCCCTTTTAACAAAATCACTTTTCATTTTTCACATACAATAGAGCCATAGATAGGGTAACATCCCCCCACGTCCTTTTTTAAAAAAATCACTTTTCATTCTTCTTTAAATAATAAACTTTGTCGTGACAGGCATAACAAACTAACAACTCGAGTTTTAAATGACACATACGCTAAAGCCATAACATAGGTATATAGTTCGTCATAATGACATAAGCCGTCATGGTTCTTTAATAAAACTGGTTCCTAACCATTTGAAGTTACAGGTTCATATCTATGTTATTAAGCAGTCAATAGTTGATAGAAATAAGAGCATGGTGCAAAGAACGTTCCTGTGGTCTCCTGCTTGTAGCTTAAATAACGGTATATGAATTTAAACAAGAGGACCATGATGGTCCTGAATCGCTCACCTCTTCCCACATAACCCAGTTTTGAGTATGACGTCTTTTTTTCTATTATTTGACATAGTGACCTAGTTTTTAAGCTCATGTGACCCAGTTTTGAACTTGACCTAGATATTATCAAGATAAAAATTCTGACCAATTTTCATGAAGATCCATTGAAAAATATGGTCTCTAGAGAGGTCACAAGGTTTTTCTATTATTTGACCTATTGACCTAGTTTTCGAAGGTACGTGACCCTGTTTTGAACTTGACCTAAATATCATCAAGGTGAACATTCTCACTAATTTTCATGAAGATCTCATGAAAAATACGGCCTCTAGAGAGGTCACAAGGTTTTTCTATTTTTATACCTACTGGCCTAGTTTTTAACCCCACGTGACCCAGTTTCGAAACTTACCTAGATATCATCAAGGTGAACATTCAGATCAATTTTCATGAAGATCCATTGAAAAATATGGCCTCTAGAGAGGTCAAAAGATTTTTCTAATTTTTGACCTACTGACCTAGTTTTTGACCGCAGTTGACCCAGTTTCAAACCTGACCTAGATATCATCAAGATGAACATTCAGACCAACTTTCATACAGATCCCATGAAAATTATGGCCTCTAGAGAGGTCACAAGGTTTTTTTATTATTTGACCTACTGACCTAGTTTTTTAAGGCACGTGACCCAGTTTCAAACTTGACCTAGATATCATCAAGTTGAACATTCTTACCAATTTTCATGAAGATACATTCAAGGGTATGGCCTCTAGAGAGGTCACAAGGTTTTTCTATTTCAAGACCTACTGACCTAGTTTTTGATCGCAGTTGACCCAGTTTCAAACTTGATCTATATATCATCAAGATAAACATTCAGACCAACTTTCATACAGATCCCATGAAAAATATGGCCTCTAGAGAGGTCACAACTTTTTTCATTATTTGACCTACTGACCTACTTTTTGAAGGCACATGACCCACTTTCGAACATGACCTAGATATCATCAAGATGAACATTCTGACCAATTTTTATGGAGATCCATTCACAAGTATGGCCTCTAGAGAGGTCACAAGGTTTTTCTATTTTTAGATCTATTGACCTAGTTTTTGACCGCACATGACCCTGTTTCGAACTTGACCTAGATATCATCAAGATGAACATTCAGACCAACTTTCATACAGATCCCATGAAAAATATGGCCTCTAGAGAGGTCACAAGGTTTTTCTATTATTTGACCTATTGACCTAGTTTTTGAAGGCACGTGACCCACTTTCGACCTTGATTTAGATATCATCAAGATGAACACTCTTCATACAGATCCCATGAAAAATATGGCCTCTAGAGAGTTCACAAGGTTTTTCTATTATTTGACCTACTGACCTAGTTTATTATGGCACGTGACCCACTTTCGAACTTGACCTAGATATCATCAAGGTGAACATTCTGACCAATTTTCATGAAGATCTCATGAAATATATGGCCTCTAGAGAGGTCACAATGTTTTTATATTTTTAGACCTACTGACCTAGTTTTTGATCGCACGTGACCCAGTTTCGAACTTGACCTAGATATCATCAAGATGAACATTCTGACCAACTTTCATACAGATCCCATGAAAAATACGGCCTTTAGAGAGGTCACAAGGTTTTTCTATTATTTGACCTACTGACCTAGTTTTTGATGGCACGTGACCCAGTTTTGAACTTGACCTAGATATCATCAAGGTGAACGTTCTGACCAATTTTCATGAAGATCTTGTGAAATATATGGCCTCTAGAGTGGTCACAAGGTTTTTCTATTTTTAGACCTACTGACCTAGTTTTTGATGGCACGTGACCCTGTTTCGAACTTGATCTAGATATCATCAAGGTGAACATTCTGACTAATTTTCATGAAGATCTTGTGAAATATATGGCCTCTAGAGAGGTCACAAGGTTTTTCTATTTTTAGACCTTCTGACCTAGTTTTTAACGGCACATAACCCAGTTTCGAACTTGACCTAGATATCATCAAGGTGAATATTCTGACTAACTTTCATAAAGATCCCATGAAAAATGTGACCTCTAGAGTGGTCACAAGCAAAAGTTTACGGACTGACGGACGGACGGATGACGGACGCTGCGCGATCACAAAAGCTCACCTTGTCACTTTGTGACAGGTGAGCTAAAAAGTAAGCCTTATTAGGGATATGGAGAAAACCAGAAAATTTGTTAATCTAATGTTGCAAACATAGAAAATCCCAATCAGTGTACCAATTTAAATATTCAAATTATTATTAAAATCGTATTCTTGACAGGGATAAATAGTCCCGAAACAGATTAGACCAGTAGTTCAGGAAACCAATTTTATCATTTAATGTACATATTACGGTCAGCAATAACAAGCATTCTGGTGTACAAATAATGATATTTGTTAACAATTGAACAAGAGTAGAGCTCTAAATGCCTAAATGTTTAAGGGTGGCAATCATGTGAATTTTCATGATAAGTTCTGTAAGGTTTTTGATATCAATTTGTCTTTTATGCTATGAGTCCATATTTTTGTTTTTGTTTTTATGATTATGGTTTTACTATTTAAACATGAGCTGTTTCACCATCAATGGTAACTATATAAATAGATCTGACTGAAGAGCTTTGATTAACAGATATTAGTGAATCATTGCTCTACTTAAATTTTAACTGTTTGCATGAGAAAGAACCAGCAACACAAAATTACAACAGAAATGGAGCGCAAGAAATATCATTTAAGGCCAAATTTGAGCGTTAGACAATTTATATCTTGTCATTACGTCAGTCTGTACATCCATAAATATCATTGTAATAACAAAAAAAAAAAAAAGAGTATAATGGTACGTACAGGTTCAATTAAATGGGCAGCAAAACTAACAATAAATGGTAGATATCAGTAAGTTATGAAGATAAGTCGTCAAGGATTTTCTAAGACAACTTAAATTCGGCTTGTAGTTGTAGAAGTCATTAGAATTTTGGGGGAATAAATTCTTCAAATTTATGTGGCGGAAAATTCTATGACTGGGAGAGCAGGCAGGCGTGTGTTCTTGTAGGATAAGTCAGATTTAATGTTACAATATTCTGATGGTTTTAGGTTGTTGTTATAGTGATGTATTCCGCTAGGTTGGTTGACAGAATATCGAACCATTGGTTGCGTGTCTGTTGTTAAAGTGATACTAACCGCTAGCTCTGTTAACACTTTAGTGTGTTAACCGCTAGGTCAGTTAAATTGTGTTAACCGCTAGGTCGGTTAAAGTGTGTTAACCGCTAGGTCGGTTTAAAGTGTGTTAACCGCTAAGTCGGTTAAAGTGTGATGACCGCTATGTCAATTTAAAGTCTGTTAACTGCTAGGTCGTCTGTTAACAGCTAGGTCAGTTTTCAGCGTGTTACCGCTATGTCGGTTAACAGAAAGGTCCGTTTACAGTGTGAACTAGGTTTTGCCCATTACTACGTAGCGTAATTCCTAGTTTCACAAGTCTGCAGTCCCCAGTTGCTATTTTAGTCATTTTATTGAAAACATGCGCTTGCTTGCTCGTCAGTCAGTGAGCCTGATATCATGCGGCCTTTTCTGCTACTAATTTATATTATTGATATACAATTTTGTTTGATACCTTTGGCATAACTTGTTTGTATGTTGAAGTGTTGACCTGGAATAAAATGTTATTTTATATATGCTGTTGTTAGTTATTGCTTGAGAAGTCTTAAAATAAACAATGTACTGGGATTTTGCCAGGATCTGATGATGAGTTCGAGCGAAGGGTGGTGCTTAAATTATCAGAGTTCAAGCGAACAAAGTATCACTGTGAAACAATTAAAATGCCTCCAACTTACTGTCAATGGTATGCCATGCACTTATGATACAAGTATATTGCAATTACTTTCATTATTGAGAAATCAACAAGAGCTGTAGGATGACAGCACGCTCGACTATTCGAAGAATTGATTGAAGAATGGGGTCAAAATATTACCACAGATTTTTGACTAAAGAATAAAATAGGTTAGACAAACTATGTTCCTGTATATGTGGATTTTGATAAGTCTTGCGCTAAATGGCAATGTGTGACCATGATGGTAATGAAGTGTTCAAAGTTTCAAAGTCAAACAGTTTAATCAAAATATAGAATGGTATGAAAAATTTAACTGATTCCCCAAGTCCAAAATGGGACATAATTCAGCCAAAATATTTGTCAGAATTATGTACTCTTGCCTACAGATGGAAATCATGATGATAAACAAGTGTTCAAAGTTTAAAAGCCATATGTCAAATAATTTTGACAAAACGTGGACTTGTATGAAAACAGAACCAATTTCCAAGTCTAAAAAGGGCCATAATCCAGCCAAAATAGATGACAGAGTTATGTACTCTTGCCTACAGATAGAGACTATAATACTGAACAAGTGATAAAAGTTTCAAAGCCATATGTCAAACATTTTACACAAAGTATGAACTGGTACGAAAAACTCTTCCAAGATTTCTAAGTCAAAAGGGGCCATAATTCTGCCAAAATCCTTGATGGAGTTATGTATTATTGCCTATAACTGGACATGGTGATGGATAACAAGTGTTGAAAGTTTCAAAGCTTTATCTCAAAAGACTTTGTCACAATATGAACTGGTACGAAAAACTTAACCAAGATTTCTAAGTCAAAAGGGGCCATAATTCAGCCAAAATCCTTGATTGAGTTATGTATTATTGCCTATAACTGGACATGGTGATGGATAACAAGTGTTGAAAGTTTCAAAGCTTTATCTCAAAAGACTTTGTCACAATATGAACTGGTACGAAAAACTTAACCAAGATTTTTAATTCAGCCATAATTCAGCCAAAATCCTTGATGGAGTTATGTACTATTGCCTATAAATGGACATGGTGATGATAAACAAGTGTTGAAAGTTTCAAAGCTTTATCTAAACAAGAGCTGTCACTAATGGTGACAAATGCCCCCGCAGCGCCTTGACCTTTGACCTGGTGACCTTGACCTATGACCTGGTGACCCCAAAGTCAGTAGGGGTCATGTACTCAATAAGTACTATCAGCATGTGAAGTTTGAAGGTCCTGGGTGCAGTGGTTCATGAGTAAAGTGCCTTCTTGCAAAAAGTTAACGTTGTGACGAACGAACGAACGGACGGACAGTTGAAAACTAATATGCATCCCTTCGGGGGCATAAAAAGACTTTGTCAAAATATGAACTGGTACAAAAAACTTAACCATGATTTCTAAGTCAAAAGGGGCCATAATTCAGCCAAAATCCTTAATGGAGTTGTGTGCTCTTGCCTATAACTGGACATGGTGATGGTAAACAAGTGTTGAAAGTTTCAAAGCTTTATCTCAAAAGACAAATGTGAACTGGTAAGAAAAACTTAACCAAGGTGTGACGCCGACGCCGTGGTGAGTAGGATAGCTCTATTTATTCTTCGAATAGTCGAGCTAAAAAGTGGAAAAGTCATGTTTAAAGAATATAATAAGGCTCATTTATATCCAGTCTACAGTAAAACACAGAACGCTTGAGGTCACAAAGGGCCAAGCAAAATACTCAAGCTATCCAGGGTTTTCCGACCCACCCATTTACCCATCCAAACATTATAAAACCAACCAACTTTGGATACTTAAGTTCTCTTTGCTAACACTTGCGGATTAAAGTACTTTTTCTTCATTTCTTAATCAATAATATTGTTTTCTTTGGCTTTTTGTGAGTACTCAAGTTTTAAGACATTATAAGTAACCCACATACTTTACTCCAAGTAAAATCTTGGTATTAATTTCTTGATTCCGCACACCAACATCAGGTTGAGTAGAATAGCCCTTGCTATTCTTCTAATAATCAAACTAAACAATGACTCTTTTCTAATTACAAAAGCAACTAGAGCTATCACTACAGGTGATGAATGTACCCCCCGCATGCACTGACACAGTACATTGCAATTTGACGCACACAAGATTGCATAATTTTGTGGACTGTATGTATATAGACTGTATGTATACAGTATAGTAACAAAAAACAAAGTCCGATAACTATGCAAAATATTTATCTAAAAGAACGTAACATGCACCATGCACAACTAGGGTTGGTACCAATCACTTATGTGAAGTTTCATTAAATTGTGTGCAAGGGTTCGGAAGATTAGGCGCGCACAAGATTGCATATGCAGACTGTATGTACATAGTATGTTAACAAGAAACAAAGTCCCATAACTCTGCAATTTTTGTCGTTGAAAGAACCTAACATGCCCCATGCACAACTACTGTTGTTACTGATCACTTCTGTGAAGTTTCATTAAACTGTGTCAAGGGGATGAGGAGAGATGGTGCGCACAAGATTGTGTTTATGTATATAGTATAGTAACAAACAAGAGCTGTCCGTAAGACAGCCAAGCTCGACTATTCGAAATATTGTCCCAGAAGCAGGAAAATATTACCCAAAATGTTAAATATCAAAAGAGTTTTAAGTTCAAAAGGGGACATAATTTGACCAAAATGCATATCAGAGGTATGGGACTTGCTGCTATCAACTAGTTTTATAACCCTGAAGACACATGTGAAGTTTCTATTCAATATCTGCATTAGTTTTGGAGATAGTAACTTGCATGTAAAACCTTAACCAGAATTTTCTGAGTTCAAAGGGGGCATAATTTACCCAAAATACATGTCAGAGTTATGGGACTTGAACCAGTGAGGTTGGTTATTGACCTAGAAAAAGAAAAAATAAGTTTCAAATCTATATGCCTTTTAGTAATAGCTGTATGTACTTGCACGCAAAATTTTAACCAGAATTTTCTAAGTCCAAAAGGGGGCATAATTTGGCCAAAATGAAGGACAGAGTTACAGGACTTGCTGCTATTAACTAGTTTTATAACCCCGAAGACACATGTGAAGTTTCAATTCAATATCTGCATTAGTTTTGGAAATAGTAACTTGCATGTAAAACCTTAACCAGAATTTTCTAAGTCCAAAAGGGGGCATAATTTACCCAAAATACATGTCAGAGTTATGGGACTTGACCCAGTGAGTTTGGTTATTGACCTAGAAAAAGAAAAAATAAGTTTCAAATCTATAAGCCTTTTAGTAATAGCTGTATGTACTTGCACGCAAAACTTAAACCAGAATTTTCTAAGTCCAAAAGGGGGCATAATTTGGCCAAAATGAAGGTCAGAGTTATGGGACTTGCTGCTATCAACTAGTTTTATAACCCCGAAGACACATGTGAAGTTTCTATTCAATATCTGCATTGGTTTTGGAGATAGTAACTTGCATGTAAAACTTTAACCAGAATTTTCTAAGTCCAAAAGGGGGCATAATTTACCCAAAATACATGTCAGAGTTATGGAACCCAGTGAGGTTGGTAATTGACCTAGAAAAAGAATAAATAACTTTCAAAGCTATATGCCTTTAAATGATAGCTGTATGTACTTGCATGCAAAAACTTAAACAAGGTGTGACGCCGACGCCGACGCCAGGGTGAGTAGAATAGCTAGACTATTCTTCGAATAGTCGAGCTAAAAACAAAGTCCTGTAACTCTGCTTTTTTTTTCTGAAAGAACCTAACATGTCCCATGCACAACTACTGTTGTTACTAATCACTTGTGTGAAGTTTCATTACATTGTGTCAAGGGGATGAGGGGAGATGGTGCGCACAAGATTGTGTCTATGTATATAGTATAGTAACAAAAAACAAAGTCCCGTAACTCTGCAATTTTTTTTTCTGTAAGAACCTAACATGCCCCATGCACAACTAGTGTTGTTTCTGATTACTTGTGTGAAGTTTCATTAAACTGTGTCAAGGGGATGAGAAGAGATGGTGCGCACAAGATTGTGTCTACGGATGGATGGACAGAGAGATGGACGGACAGACAGACAGACAACCTGAAACCAGTATACCCCCCCCCTTACAACTTTGTTGTCGGGGGGTACAAAAACACTCCCATCAAGAGCTGAATTATAAGAATAAATTTATTGAGGGGTCAGATGTTTTTCCTTTGTTGGTTATGATGACTTTGACCTCAAACCTCAGTTGTACAACTTTACAAACTGGCTAACATTTCCAAGAAGTTTCATGTCTACAGGACTTGTACCTCCTCAGCAGCATTAAACACAAATTTAATAATGACCATAACTTTGCTGTTACTGGGAAAACCCATATGCAGAAATTCACCAGTCCTGTCGATTGATATCTCTGTAAAGTTTTACTTTAGCTAATACACTCTATAAACTGTGAGACTAACATATAGGAAAATATTAATGCCGCCCTCCATCACGAAGGGGGGACTTATTTTTCACCAATCAACTCGTAATACTAGCATAATAATACTAGCATAATCAGGATTAAAATGTAGGAGACCTTATTTGCTGCTACGGTCAGTATAAATTTTGAATGTCGTGTTAAGATTCAACATAACATTTTGTAAACCCTTCCATAAAGAAGCACCTACGGAAACGGGAAATCTAAGATTATTTTTACCAGTGTTTCTTTCGCTTGTTGTTACTTTATCCTGACCTGCTGGCGTGACAAAAGATGTTTTGGGGTTTCGATCACTTCTATTATCTTTCCTAAAACAAAAGCATAACAATATAATGAAATTGCTCTACTAAATTTCACAGCTCAAACAGGCAAAAATGTTCTTAAAAGCTCCCGTAAATAATCGGAAATTGACCACACCCATTCGTGGCCTAGGCCATTGTTTGAAACTTCTACAGGCTGTTACATTTTTATTTAAACACCAACTTTCCGTTTTAATTTTAAATCAGTATTTTACCATTTCTTCCAAAAAACTATGCAATCTTTCAATATACTGAATTGTGTAGGTGGAACAAGTTTGTACTTAGCTCTATTCTTAATAATAGAAATAGTAATAGTAATAGTAATAGTAACATTTTGACATCTTACAAAGCTTTGCACTTGAAGTCTGTCTCATCTCTTTCATACCCAGTGCTGCATTTGTCCACACAAGTCCCATCTGTAAAAGATGCTGAATTTAGTATCAATACACTGGTTATATCAATGATACACCCTTTCAGCTCTACAAAATGCAAATGCTAATTCAAACTCCATTTCAAACATGATAAATGTTGTATGTGCATATCTATACATATCCAGATATCTAAAGTGAATTCTGTTTTACACACAAGGCACAAGTGGATATCTTTATTAAATGTCACTTGCCCCTCATCCATGTGGGTTTGAGCCTCACTTCAGGTGTTGAATTCTTCTTGTGAGGAAGCCATCCAGCTGACTTACGAAAGGTCAGTGGTTCTACCTAGGTACCTGCCTGTGATGAAATAAAGCACGGAGGGGCACCTAGGGTCTTCCTTCACCATCAAAGTTGGAAAGTCCCCATATGACCTATAATTGTGTCAGTGTGACGTTAAACCCAACAAACAAGAGGACCATGATGGTCCTGAATCGCTCACCTCTTTCCCACATGACCCAGTTTTGAGTATGACGTCGTTTTTTTCTATTATTTGACATAGTGACCTAGTTTTTGAGCTCATGTGACCCAGTTTTGAACATGACCTAGATATTATCAAGATAAAAAGTCTGACCAATTTTCATGAAGATCCATTGAAAAATATGGTCTGTAGAGAGGTCATAAGGTTTTTCTATTATTTGACCTATTGACCTAGTTTTCGAAGGTACGTGACCCTGTTTTGAACTGTACCTATATATCATCAAGATGAACATTCTCACTAATTTTCATGAAGATCTCATGAAAAATATGGCCTCTAGAGAGGTCACAAGGTTTTTCTATTTTTATACCTACTGGCCTAGTTTTTGACCGCATGTGACCCACTTTCGAAACTGACCTAGATATCATCAAGGTGAACATTCAGATCAATTTTCATGAAGATCCATTGAAAAATATGGCCTCTATAGAGGTCAAAAGATTTTAATAATTTTAGACCTACTGACCTAGCTTTTGACCGCAGTTGACCCAGTTTCAAACTTGACCTAGATATCATCAAGATGAACATTCAGACCAAATTTCATACAGATCCCATGAAAAGTATGGCCCCTAGAGAGGTCACAAGGTTTTTTTATTATTTGACCTACTGACCTAGTTTTCTAAGGCACGTGACCCAGTTTCAAACTTGACCTAGATATCATCAAGGTGAACATTCTGACCAATTTTTATGGAGATCCATTCACAAGTATGGCCTCTAGAGAGGTCACAAGGTTTTTCTATTTTTAGACCTACTGACCTAGTTTTTGACCGCACATGACCCTGTTTCGAACTTGACCTAGACATCATCAAGATGAACATTCAGACCAATTTTCATACAGATCCCATGAAAAATATGGCTTTTAGAGAGGTCACAAGGTTTTTCTATTATTTGACCTACTGACCTAGTTTTTGAAGGCACGTGACCCACTTTCAAACTTGACCTACATATCATCAAGATGAACATTCAGACCAACTTTCATACAGATCCCATGAAAAATATGGCCTCTAGAGAGGTCACAAGGTTTTTCTATTATTTGACCTACTGACCTAGTTTGTGACGGCACATGAGCCAGTTTCCAACCTGAACTAGATATCATCAAGGTGAACATTCTGACCAATTTTCATGAAGATCTCATGAAATATATGGCCTCTAGAGAGGTCACAAGGTTTTTCTATTTTTAGACCTACTGACCTAGTTTTTGAAGGCACGTGACCCAGTTTCGAACTTGACCTAGATATCATCAAGATGAATATTCTGACCAACTTTCATAAAGATCCCATGAAAAATGTGACCTCTAGAGTGGTCACAAGCAAAAGTTTACGGACGCACGGACGGACGGACGACGGACACCGCGCGATCACAAAAGCTCACCTTGTCACTTTGTGACAGGTGAGCTAAAAACAAGAAGGCCAAGATGGCCCTAGGTCGCTCACCTGAGAAACACACCATAACAGTGTAAACATGTTTGACCTAGTGATTTCATGGAAACAAATATTCTGACCAATTTTCATTAAGATTGGACCAAATGTGTGGTCTCTTGAAGGTAAAACAAGTATTTTCTTCAATTTGACCTAGTGACCTAGTTTTTGAGCCAAGGTAACTTACATTCGAACTTGACCTAGATTTGATGAAGGCAATCATTCTGACCAAATTCCATGAACCTCAATGGAAACATACAGCCTCTATCGCATACAAAACGTTTTTCTTTGATTTGTCCTAGTGACCTAGTTTGTGATCCCAGATGACACTTATTCAAATTTGACCTTAATTTCATGAAGTCTATCATTCTGACCAAATTTCATGAATATCAAGTAGAAAATACAGTCTCTATCGCATACACAAGGTTTTTCTTTGATATGAACTAGTGACCTAGTTTTTAACCACAGATGACCCATATTCAAACTTGACCTAGATTTCATCAAGGCAATCATTCTGGCTAAATTTTATGTATATCCAGTGTAAAATGCAGCCCCTATTGCGAACACAAGGATTTTCTTTAAATTGACCGGCTAACCTAATTTTTGACCCTAGATGACCCATATTCAAATTCGACCTAGATTTCATACAGACAAACATTCTGATCAAATTTCATGAAGATCTGGTGTAAAATGCAGCCCCTATTGCATATACAAGGTTTTTCTTTGATATGACCTAGTGACCTAGTTTTTGATACCAGATGACCAATATTCGTAACAGATCTAGATTTTATCAAGGCAATCATTCTGACAAAAATTCATGAAGATCCATTGAAAAATACAGCCTCTATCGCACACACAAGGTTTTCCTTTGATTTGACCTAGTGACCTAGTTTTTGACCCCAGATGACCCATTTTCAAACTTGGTCTAGTTTTCATCAAGGTAATCATTCTGACAAAATTCCAAGAAGATCCATTGGAAAATACAGCCTCTATCGCATACACAAGGTTTTTCTTTGATTTGACCTAGTGACCTAGTTTTTAAACCCAGATGACCCATTTTAGAACTTGGCCTAGATTTCATCATTTTCAAGGTAATCATTCTGACCAAAATTCATAAAGATCACTTAAAAAATACAGCCTCTATCGCATACACAAGGTTTTTCTTTGATTTGACTTAGTGACCTAGTTTTTGATCCCAGATGACCCATTTTCGAACTTGGCCTAGATTTCATCAAGGTAATCATTCTGATCAAAAATTATGAAGATCAATTGAAAAATACAGCCTCTATGGCATACACAAGGTTTTTCCTTTATCTGACCTAGTGACCTAGTTTTTGACCCCAGATAACCCAAGATCAGTTGAAAAATACAGCCTCTATCGCATACACAAGCTAAATGTTGACAGACGACAGACAGACAGACAGATGACAGACGCCGGACATTGAGCAATCACAATAACTCACTGCTCAGGTGAGCTAAAAAATCATTAAAATGTGTTTCAAAAATGAAATAGCAGTCTTTTACCACAAAAGGCAGCAAAAGAAACTTGAGCTATCACTTAATTTCATAACCCTACTAATCATTCAAGAAAGAGTTATAGTTCCTTTCCTTTTCAGTTTATTTTGTTTTCATCTAAAGCTTCAACAAGAGGGTCATGATGACCCTGAATTGCTCACCTGAGTAATATGAGCCACATATTTAAAATGGCAAACTGATGCAAGTATATTAGAAAGTAGGTCAGTAGGTCACATTCATGGTCACTGAAAGTCAGTTTTAAGATTGGTGTGCAAAACTGTACAAATTTCAAGGCTGTATCTTAAACAAGAGGACCATGATGGTCCTGAATCGCTCACCTATCCCCACAAGACCCAGTGTTGAACTGAGTATGACGTCGTTATTTCTATTATTTGACATAGTGACCTAGTTTTTGAGCACATGTGACCTAGATATCATCAAGATAAAAAATTCTGACCAATTTTCATGAAGATCCATTGAAAAATATGGCCTCTAGAGAGGTCACAAGCTTTTTCTATTATTTGACCTAATGACCTAGTTTTTGAAGGCACATGACCCACTTTTAAACTTGACCTAGATATCATCAAGGTGAACATTCTCACCAATTTTCAAGAAGATCTCATGAAAAATATGGCCTCTAGAGAGGTCACAAGGTTTTTCTATTTTTCGACCTACTGACCTAGTTTTGACCGCACATGACCCAGTTAGGAACCTGACCTAGATATCATCAAGCTGAATATTCTCACCAGTTTTCATGAAGATCCATTGAGAAATATGGCCTCTAGAGAGGTCACAAGGTTTTTCTATTTTTAGACCTACTGACCTAGTTTTTGACCCCACGTGACCCAGTTTCGAACCTGACCTAGATATCATCAAGGTGAACATTCTGACCAATATTCATGAAGATCTCATGAAAAATATGGCCTCTAGAGACGTCACAAGGTTTTTCTATTGTTAGATCTACTGACCTAGTTTTTAACCCCACGTGACCCAGTTTCGAACTTGATCTAGATATCATCAAGGTAAACATTCTGACCAATTTTCCTGAAGATCCATTGAAAAATATGGCCTCTAGAGAGGTCACAAGGTTTTTCTATTTTTAGACCTACTGACCTAGTTTTTGACCGCATGTGACCCAGTTTCGAACTTGACCTAGATATCATCAAGGTGAACATTCTGACCAATTTTCATGAAGATCCATTGAAAAATATGGCCTCTAGAGAGGTCACAAGGTTTTTCTATTTTTAGACCTACTGACCTAGTTTTTGATCCAACATGACTCAGTATTGAACTTGACCTAGATATCATTAAGGTGAACATTCTGACCAACATTCATGAAGATCTCATGAAAAATATGGCCTCTAGAGAGGTCACAAGGTTTTTCTATTTTTAGATCTACTGACCTAGTTTTTACCCCCACGTGACCCAGTTTCGAACTTGACCTAGATATCATCAAGGTGAACATTCTGACCAATTTTCATTAAGATCCATTGAGAAATATGGCCTCTAGAGAGGTCAAAAGGTTTTTCTATTTTTAGACCTAATGACCTAGTTTTTGACCCCACCTGACCCAGTTTCGAACTTGACCTAGATATCATCAAGGTGAACATTCTAAACAATATTCATGAAGATCTCATGAAAAATATGGCCTCTAGAGAGGTCACAAGGTTTTTCTATTTTTAGACCTACTGACCTAGTTTTTGACCCCACGTGACCCAGTTTCGAACTTGACCTAGATATCATCAAGGTGAACATTCTGACCAACTTTCATAAAGATCCCATGAAAAATGTGACCTCTAGAGTGGTCACAAGCAAAAGTTTACGGACGCACGGACGCACGGACACGGACGCACGGACGGACGACGGACGACGGACGCCGCGCGATCACAAAAGCTCACCTTGTCACTTTGTGACAGGTGAGCTAAAAACAAGAAAGTAGGTCAGTAGGTCAAGGTCACAGTAAAGTGACCCCTAATCACTTGTGGTCATCGGGTATTTATAATTAAACAGTCTCGGATATAAGATCTAATAATTTTAGAACTATTTATTCCTATAGAACTCATATAACAAGAGGACCATGATGGTCCTGAATCGCTCACCTATTTCCACATGACCCAGTTGATAAACATTCAGACCAACTTTCATACAGATCCCATGAAAAATATGGCCTCTAGAGAGGTCACAACGTTTTTTCGTTATTTGACCTACTGACCTACTTTTTGAAGGCACGTGACCCACTTTCGAACTTGACCTAGATATCATCAAGATGAACATTCTGACCATTTTTCATGAAGATTCATTCACAAATATGGCCTCTAGAGAGGTCACAAGATTTTTCTATTTTTTAGACCTACTGACCTAGTTTTTGACCGCACATGACCCTGTTTCGAACTTGACCTAGATATCATCAAGATGAACTTTCAGACCAACTTTCATATAGATCCCATAAAAAATATGGCCTTTAGAGAGGTCACAAGGTTTTTCTATTATTTGACCTACTGACCTAGTTTTTGATGGCACGTGATCCACTTTCGAACTTGACCTAGATATTATCAAGATGAACATTCAGACCAACTTTCATACAGATCCCATGAAAAATATAACCTCTAGAGAGGTCCTAAGGTTTTTCTATTATTTGACCTACTGATCTAGTTTTAGAAGGCACGTGACCCACTTTCGAACTTGACCTAGATATCATCAAGGTGAACATTCTGACCAATTTTCTTGAAGATCTCATAAAATATATGGCCTCTAGAGAGGTCACAAGGTTTTTCTATTTTTAAACCTACTGACCTAGTTTTTGATGGCACGTGACCCAGTTTCGAACTTGACCTAGATATCATCAAGATGAACATTCAGACCAACTTTCATACAGATCCCATGAAAAATATGGCCTTTAGAGAGGTCACAAGGTTTTTCTATAATTTGATCTACCGGTACTGACTTAGTTTTTGATGGCACGTGACCCAGTTTCGAACTTGACCTAGATATCATCAAGGTGAACGTTCTGACCAATTTTCATGAAGATCTTGTGAAATATATGGCCTCTAGAGAGGTCACAAGGTTTTTCTATTTTTAGACATACTGACCTAGTTTTTGACGGCACGTGACCCAGTTTCAAACTTGACCTAGATATCATCAAGGTGAACATTCTGACCAATTTTCATGAAGATCTTGTGTAATACATGGCCTCTAGAGAGGTCACAAGGTTTTTCTATTTTTAGACCTACTGACCTAGTTTTTGACAGCACGTGACCCAGTTTCGAACCTGACCTAGATATCATCAAGATGAACACTCTGACCAACTTACATGAAGATCCCACAAAAAATGTGACCTCTAGAGATGTCACAAGGAAAAGTTTACGCACTGACGCACAGACGACGGACGACGGACGCTGCGTGATCACAAAAACTCACCTTGTCACTATGTGACAGGTGAGCTAAAAAGTGACCCCCTAGGCGGGGCCTCTTTTCACCCCAGAGGCATAATTTGAACAATTTTGGTTAAGGACCACTAGGCAATGCTACATAACAAATATCAAAGGCCTAGGTCTTGAACTTTCAGACAAGAAGATTTTTATAGTTTTTTTAAGTCTATGTAAAACTTGGGACCCCATAGCTGCGCCTCTTTTCAGCCCAGGGACATAATTTTAACAATTTTGGTAGAGGACCAGTAGGCAATGCAACATACCAAATATCAAAGGCCTAGGCCTTGCAATTTCAGGCAAGTTTTTTCCTATATTAGTCTATGTAAAACTTGAGACCCCCTGGGGCAGGGCCTCTTTTCACCCAAGAGGCATAATTTGAACAATTTTTGTAGAGGACCACAAGGCGATGCTACATACCAAATATCAAAGGCTTAGGTCTTGTGGGTTTATACAAGAAGATTTTTAAATTTTTTTCCTATATAAGTCCATGTAAAACTTGTGCCCCCTGGGACGGGACCTCTTTTCACCCCAGGGGCACAGTTTTGAACAATCTTCATAGAGGACCATTAGATTATGTCACAGGCCAAATATCAAGGCTCTACGCCTTGCAGTTTTGGACAAGAAGATTTTTTAAGTTTTTCCTTTCGGTTGCCATGGCAACCAAAGTTCTGCATGGAATTCAATTCTTTGAACAATTTTGAAAGGGGGCCACCCAAGGATCATTCCTGTGAAGTTTGGTGTAATTCTGCCCAGTGGTTTTCAAGAAGAAGATTTTTTTAGAAAATGTTGATGGACACACGACACACGGCGGACGACTGACATTGAGCGGTCACAAATGCTCTGGTGAGCTAAAACCAAAACAAAACAAGAGGGTCACTCACCTGAGTAAGATGAGCTACATGTTTCAAATGTCAAACTGATGATTTTTAGAATTTTTTTTTTGAAGATTTTCTGATGTACAATCAAGTAACCCCTGGGGAGGGGCCAATTTTATCCCGGGGATCATGATTTGAACAAAGTTTGTAGAAGTCTACTAGGCAATGTAACATATCCAATATCTAAGATCTAGGCCTTCTGGTTTATTTTTAGCAAATTTATGAAGATTTCTCTATGTACAATCAATAAACCCTGGGCCTGGGTCTATTTGACCCTGGGGGTCAAGATTTTGTAGAGGTCCACTAGGCAATGCTACATGTCAAATATCTAAGCTCTAGGCCTTCTGGTTTATTTTTAGAAAATTTTGAAGATTTTCTATGTATAATCAAGTAACCCCATGGGGCGGGGTCAATTTGACCCCAGGGGTCATGATTTGAACAAAGTTTATAGAAGTCTACTAGGCAATGCTACAAGTCAAATATCTAAGATCTAGGCCTTCTGGTTTATTTTTTAGAAAATTTTTGAAGATTTTCCTATGTAAAATCAAGTGACCCCTGGGAAGGGGTCAATTTTGACCCCGGAGGTCATGATTTGAACAAATTTTGTAGAGGTCCACTAGGCAATGCTACATGTTAAATATATAAGCTCTAGGCCTTCTTGTTTATTTTTAGAAATTTTTTTAAGATTTTCCTATGTAAAATCAAGTGACCCCTGGGGTCATGATTTGAACAAATTTTGTAGAGGTCTACTAGGCAATGCTACATGTCAAATATCTAAGCTCTATGCCTTCTGGTTTTTTGTTTTTTTTTAATTTTTGAAGATTTTCCTATAGAAATCTATGTAAAATCAAGTGACCCAGAGGGGGTGGGGGGTCAATTTTGACTCCGGGATCATGATTTGAACAACTTTAGTAGAGGTCTACATGTCAAATATCTAAGCTCTAGGGCTTCTAGTTTTTTGAGAAGATTTTTAAAGTTTTTCCTTTTTGGTTGCCATGGCAACCAGAGTTCTGCATGGAATTCACTTCTTTGAATAATTTTTGTAGAGCTTCACCCAAGGAACATTCATGTGAAGTTTGGATGAAATTGGCCTAGCGGTTTATGAGGAGATGCTGTTTAAAGTAAAGGTTTATGGACGGACACCGGACGGTGAGTGATCACAATAGCTCACCCTGAGCCTTTGGCTCAGATGAGGTAAAAAGTACATCCCAAAAGATTCCCTGCATGATTGCTGAAACACTTGTTAATCAACTTCAAGTAGTCAGATTGGAAGCTACAAATCAAAAGTTAGTCACTGTTCCACCATCCCAGATTAATTTGGCCATTATACTGCTTTGCATGTTAATGTAAAAATGCTTTTGTGTCTTGTGAAAGGATGTGAAGATGAACAAGCTTCTAGTTGTGAACAAATTATTCAAGATTCTTTTGACAAATACTGTGAAATCATTTAATTTCGTGGTTTTGGCAAAATCTGCTATTTCGCGGGGATATAAATTCGTGGATTTCAATTTCTGAACATAAAAGGAATGGGAATTTTAGGATCTTACAGTATGTTAAGTGCAGGAGGTTCATTTGTTGTAGTTTTAACATGCTAATAATAAGTTATTACTACTTACTGTATAAAGGTATTTGTCCACTGGAACATGGATTAGAAATGTTGATGTGTGTGCAGAAATCCTGATAGTAGTAAGCAAAATTCCCATCGTATCTGATGTATGATTTGTTGTTAGCATTGTAGTATCCAGCAGTGTAATCACACATCAGCTTTGTCGGATGGCTATGGTCCCCTTTGGAGAATATTTTAAACTGAATAGGAATAATTTCTAGGGACAGATGCCTTGTTTTACATGCATTATGACATTTGGACGGTTCTTCCTGGTAGTAACCCTCTGGACAAGAACTTTCCTTCACAACTACATCAGTGCTGTCGATATGCTCAACATTCCAGCCAATACCTGAAAATATATTTATTAGTTAAATCATTTAATTTCAAGCCATAAAATTTCGTGGTTTCAGCCACAATTTAGTGGGCACAATTCATGGATTAACCATAAAGGATTAAAAAGAATGAAAACTTTTACACACTGGATGTTGAATTGACAAGAGGGTGAAATCAACAAAAATTAACCCTCAGAAAGTAATAATAAGTTCAATTGATGCATTGGAATAAACTGTCTCCTTTACACTACAGGAGCTTTTTCAATCTCAACACCGCTGTGACCTTGACCTTTGACTAAATGTATCTTTTTCTAGAAGTTTGACAACTATAGACCTAAGTGTTCTTTTGTCATTGAACTGAAAAAAAAATTAATCTCATGGTTATTTCGACCTTGACCTTTGACCTACTGACCCCAAAAACCATAATGTTCTTCTACTGATTTCAGGAAAAGTTTTCCTAGTTATAAATCTCAAACCAAATGGTCTACTGACAGGTGCAAAAACAACTATAGGAATTCTCTTAAAGCTTTTAGTGGACAGAAATAAGTGTAAATTACCAGATGCTGAAATTCTAAATAAATCCATTACTTGACTAAAATCATATACATGCATATATGCTATTTTACAATTCGAGGGTTCAACGCAATAAGGTCGTATCTACATATAATAATAATATGTAGATACTCCCTTATTGCGTTGAACCCTGGAAATGTGAAATTTACGATAGTTTTGTTAGTAACAATAACAGAAGTTTTAATATTTAATTTACCGGTTATGTTGTGATCCGCAAAGAATGACAACTCTTGCCTTAGGCCAGTACTTATAAGCAGAGATATCTATTAGTTTACGCCCGTTGCAATTACAACACAATTGAGTGGAAAATGAAAACGGTTTAAGACACAATATCATACCTTTTTGCACAACAAAATCATTTAGGATTTATTCATATATGTTTGATTTACCCTTTAAAATCTGCTTTATATAATTTTGTCAGCTTATGGTAAAAACAAGAAGCTGCGTTCAATAAACGCTTGATGCCCCCGGTGGCATCCTTGTCGATACAAAGCAACCTAAGTCCAAAACCAGGTCAAGTTCAAGGTCAAACTGAGGTCAGGTGATGTCTGAAGATGAGGAATGGTCACAGGTTACATCTGCATTAGTATCAAGTCATTCTAGTAAGGGGTATTGATGCTAGACAAAACAGTCCCATTTGGTTAACCAAGAGATGGCCCATTATATAAAGCAACCTAAGTCCAAAATGAGGTCAAGGTCAAACTGAGGTCAGGTGATGTCTGAAGATGAGGAATGATCACAGGTTACATCTGCATTAGTATCAAGTCATTCCAGTAAGGGGTATTGATGCTAGACGAAAAGGTCCCATTTGGCAACCAAGAGATGGCCCATATAAAGCAACCTAAGTCCAAAATGAGGTCAAGGTCAAGGTCAAACTGAGATCAGGTGATGTCTGAAGATGAGGAATGGTCACGGGTTACATCTGCATTAGTATCAAGTCATTCTAGTAAGGGGTATTGATGCTAGACGAAATGGTCCCATTTGGTTAACCTCGTACGGACGGACGTACGGACGGACGAATGAACGGATGGACGGACGGACAGGACAATCACTATATGCCTCCTGCATCAGTAGATGCCGGGGGCATAAAAAAAACTTTTAACAAGCCGATAACAAAATGAATTTTATACTGCAGATGATACTATTCTGCTTGTATCAAAATGTCTCAGTAAAAAAACATAATACAGAACAGGTAGGATTAGTAAAGGTGCAATTATATTTCCTATGCTTACATATGCAGGAGAGTGTGACACTAAAATTTAAATTATTTCAAAAACCCTTGTAAGCAGCTCTATAGCTCAGTTGGTAGAGAATCAGATCTACAGGTATATTACAGTAATGAATTTGTACTATGGTTCCCAGGTCCAAATCCTGTCACTCTTTTTATGCCCCCGAAGGGAGGCATATTAGTTTTCAACTGTCCGTCCGTTCGTTCGTTAGTAAGTTCGTTCGTTCGTTAGTCACAACGTTAACTTTTTGCATGAAGGCACTTTACTCGCGAACCACTGCATTCAGGACCTTCAAACTTCACAGGCTGATAGTACTTATTGAGTACACCACCCCTACTGACTTTGGGTGTTACCAGGTCAAAGGTCAAGGTCACAGGGGCCAATGTTAACTTTTTGCATGAAGGCACTTTACTCGCGAACCACTGCACCCAGGACCTTCAAACTTCACATGCTGATAGTACATATTGAGTACACCACCCCTATTGACTTTGGGTGTTACCAGGTCAAAGGTCAAGGTCACAGGGGCCAACGTTAACTTTTTGCATGAAGGCACTTTACTCGTGAACCACTGCACCCAGGACCTTCAAACTTCATAATTATGCTGATAGTACTTATTGAGTACACCACCCCTACTGACTTTGGGGTCACCAGGTCAAAGGTCAAGGTCACAGGGGCCAATGTTAACTTTTTGCATGAAGGCACTTTACTCGCGAACCACTGCACCCAGGACCTTCAAACTTCACATGCTGATAGTACTTACTGAGTACACCATTCCTACTGACTTTGGGGTCACCAGGTCAAAAGTCAAGGTCACAGGTGCCAACGTTAACTTTTTGCATGAAGGCACATTACTCGCGAACCACTGCACCCAGGACCTTCAAACTTCACACGCTGATAGTACTTATTGAGTACACCATTCCTACTGACTTTGGGGTCACCAGGTCAAAGGTCAATGTCACAGGGGCCAACGTTAATTTTTTGCATGAAGGCATTTTTCTTGCGAACCACTTCACCCAGGACCTTCAAACTTTATATGCTGATAGTACTTTATAAGTACACCAACCCTACTGACTTTAGGGTCACCAGGTCAAAGGTCAAGGTCACAGGGGCCAACATTAACTTTTTGCATGAAGGCACTTTACATGCAAACAACTTCATTCAGGACCTTCAAACTTCACATGCTGATAGTACTTATTGAGTACACCACCCCTACTGACTTTGGGGTCACCAGAGCAAAGGTCAAGGTGCTGCAGGGGCATTTGTCACCATTAGTGACAGCTCTTGTTTATCATGAAATTTGAATCAATTTACAGGCATTTCCTAGTAGTGTTTCATCTAAGTACGGTGGTCAATTAACTTAACACTACCAGTGCATCAATAATCATAATCAGTAAAAGCTGAATACCCCATAATGACTGCAAGCTTGATTTGTTTCTGCTTGAGAAATAGTACCTTGTGAGCAAGTTGTACCCTTTGGAATGCAGAAAAACACCATTCCTTGTTCACTGTTCATACATATAATCTGTTCCCAAGACGGACATTCATATTGGCAATTTTCTGTCTTTAATTCAAATGCGTAATCTCCAACAGGACACTCGATATCTTTCTCAGGGATCTGGCACCATAGTGACTCAGGCAATGGAAAAGTAGTAAAGAGGCTCCTGTCATGACCTTCGGCTGTATCATTTTCTCGGACAGGACCACCCTCAACTCGTCCAGCCAGAAGCAACAATATCACTATCAATGTCAAAATCTGCAAAATCAACAGTATCTTTCATTACTGGTAATAATAAAACAATTCAAGACAAAGCCAAAAATATTTAACAACCATAACTTTCATTTCAAAAGCCTAGATCTTGGCAGTAGGCCAAATGATTTCAGTCTTATTTAGAATAGTTTGGGGCTAATGTCTTTCACAGTATGGTTCCAATAAACAGGGATCACTGTTTACTGGGAAGACAGAGAACCTTACATAACCTTTTATAAGAACAAGAGCTTTACATGAATTTACAGTCATGCAATAAGTCACTTAATTTCAACAGATAGATTACATCAAACAAAACTCTGTATACATTGTATCTATAATATCATCTTCTTAAAAATGAATGAGAAACGTTTATCCAGTATGTGTACAGGTTAGTTTATCACTTTAAAGTATCATAATAGCAAATCCTGCAATATTTTTCCTTAACAAAGAGTTACTGCCCCTGATTTTTGCAATTTACTGATGATTGTCATTTCTTAATTATGTCATAGCCAGTTGAAACTTTCTTATTTGAGCCATAACCAGACTAGCACTGTCTGCTGCTTTCCAAGTTCAGAATTTATCGCAACATGGTAATATGAGAATCATTATGTGGTCTAAATAAATTTTCAACCTGTTGGTTATTTGTAAATAGACATTTTTTTTCTGTTTAGCATGACATATCTGGCAAGAAACTATACACTATATTACAGAAGAGGTATGGTAAATAGATATAAAAGTTACTACAACATTATTCCATTTTGAAATTAGAAATATTGATAGGTTGCATAATTGTGACAATCATAAAACAAGAAGGCCAAGATGGCCCTAGGAGGCTCAACTGTGTAACACACCATAACAGTGTAAACATGTTTTACCTAGTGATTTCATGGAGACAAATATTCTGACCAATTTTCATTAAGATTGGACCAAAAAATATGGCCTCTTGAGTGTAAACAAGCATTTTCTTTGATTTCACCTAGTTACCTAGTTTTTTTACCCAAATTGACCCAGAATAGAACTTGTCCACAAACATTCTGAAAAAGTTTCGGGAAGATCCGAGCAAAAATGTGGTCCTTAGAATGTATACAAGCTTTTCCTATGACCTAGTTTTTGACCCACGTGACCCAGATTTGAAATGGTCCAAGACTTCATGATAATAAACATTCTAACCAAATTTTATGAAGATAGAATAAAAAATGTGCCCCCTAGGGTGTAAACAAGCTTATTCTTTGATTTGACCTGGTGACCTAGTTTTTGACCCTACATGACCCGGATAAAAATTCATAAGATATTTCATGCAGACAAACATTCTGAACAAGTTTCATGCACTTCAAATGAAAAAGAGTGTCAAAAAGCTTTTCCTTTGATTTGACTGGGTGACCTAGTTTTTGACCTCATATGACCCAGTTTCAAACCTAACCTAGGAATCATCAAGGTAATCATTCTGACCAAGTGTCATGAAGATAGGGTCATAAATGTGGCCTGAAGAGTGTTAACAAGCTTTTCCTTTGATTTGACCTTATGACCTAATTTCTGACCCCATATAACCCAGTTTCAAACTTGGCCTAGAAATCATCAAGATAAACATTCTGACCAAGTTTCATGAAGATTATAGGGTCACAAATGTGGCCCCTAGGTTGTTAACATGATTTCTATTGATTTGAACTGATGACATGGTTTTTACCCGACATGATCCAGTTTGGATCCAGGCCTAGAGATCATCAAGATAATCATTCTGTGCAAGTTTGTATCAAATCAAAGCATAAATGAAACCTCTATATGGCTGAAAGGGCCAAAATAGAAAATACTTGCCACTTTCAGGATCAGTACCAACTCTAGAACCCATGTGGAATCTAACCACTTTTCAAAGGAACCAAGATCTTATTGTGACTTAAGTTGTGTGTAAGTGTGGTTAAAATCAAATACAAAATGTCACTTCTATCGTGTTCACAAGATTGTGGCTCTTAAAGGGGTCAATCAGGGGCCGCAACTCCAGAACCTATGATTGGATCTGACAGATTCATCATGGAATACAAGATTTATTGTTGTTGAAGATATTTTGCAAGTTTGTCTCAAATCAAACCATAAATGAAGTCTCTATATGGCTGCAAAAGCCAAAATAGCAAATTTTGGCCATTTAAGGGGAAATAACTCTGGAACCCATGATGGGATCTGGCCAGTTTTGAAAGGAACCAAGATATTACGCCAATACAAGTTGTGTGCAAGTCTGATTATAGTCGATTGCAAAATGTGGTCTCTATCGTGTTCACAAGCTAAAAACAGCCAATTTTGGCCCTTTAAGGAGCCATAACTCTGCAACCCATGATGGGATATGGCCAGTTTTGGAAAGGAAGTGAGATATTAGCCAATACAGGTTGTGTGCAAGTTTGATTAAAATTGATTGTAAAATGTGGTCTCTATCGTGTTCACAAGCCAAAAATAACCAATTTTGGCCCTTTAAGGGGCCATAACTCTGAAACCTTTTAAGTGATCTGGCCAGTTTTCGAAAGGAACTGAGATATTATGCCAATACAAGTTGTGTGCAAGTTTTATTAAAGTTGATGGTAAAATGTGGTCTCTATCGTGTTCACAAGCCAAAAATGGCAAATTTTAGCTCTTTCAGGGGCCATAACTCTGGAACTCATGACGGGATCTGGCCAGTTTTCGAAAGAACCGAAATATTATGCCCATACAAGTTGTGTGCAAGTTTGATTAAAAATTGCTTGAAAAATGTGGTCTCTATTGTGTTCACAAGAAATTATGGACGGACGGACACGGACAATAGGGCGATCACAAAAGCTAACACTGTCACTGCTAAAAATGCACTATTTTTGCCAATTTTTAGGCACTATTTTTGCCAATTTTTAGGCATTATTTTCACAATAAAAATCAAATTTCTTTGCTAAAGCTTCAGAAACAAAAAACTAGATGAGTATGTCATGGTAAAGTTTATTCAAGATAACTACTGAAATCTGTTAGACAAGAGGGCCAAGATGGCCCTGGGTTGCTCACCTGAGAAACACACCATAACAGTGTAAACATAGACCTAGTGATTGCATGGAAAAAATATTCTGACCAAGTATCATTAAAATTGGAGCAAACACAAGTATTTCTTTTATTTGACCTAGTGACCTAGTTTTTGACCCCAGATGACCCATATTCAAACTTGACCTAGATTTCATCAAGGAAATCATTCTGACTAAATTTCATAAAGATCAACTGAAAAATACAGCCTCTATTGCATACACAAGGTTTTTCTTTGATTTGACCTAGTGACCTAGTTTTTAACCGCAGATGACCAATAACCAAACTCTACCTAGATTTTATCAAGGCAATAATTCTGACTGAATTTCATAAAGATCAATTGAAAAATACAGCCTCTATTGCATACACAAGGTTTTTCTTTGATTTGACCTAGTGACCTAATTTTTGACCCAAAATGACCCATATTCAAACTTGGCCAAGACTTTATCAAGGCAATCATTCTGACTGAATTTCATGAAGATCAATTGAAAAATATAGCCTCTATCGCATACACAAGGTTTTTCTTTGATTTGACCTAATGATCTACTTTTTGACCCTAGATAACCCATATTCGAAGCTGACCTAGACTTAATCAAGGCAATCATTCTGACCAAAATTCATGAAAATTAACTGAAAAATACAGCCTCTATCGCATACACAAGGTTTTTCTTTAATTTGACCTAGTGACCTAGTTTTTGACTCCAGATGACCCATTTTCGAACTCGGCCTAGATTTCATCAATGTTATCATTCTGACCAAAATTCACGAAGATTACTTGAAAAATACAGCCTCTATCGCATACACAAGGTTTTTCTTTGATTTGACCTAGTGACCTAGTTTTTGATCCCAGATGATCCATTTTCGAACTCTGCCTAGATTTCATCAGGGTAATCATTCTGACCAAAATTCTTGAAGATTAATTCAAAAATACATCCTCTATCGCATACACAAGGTTTTTCTTTGATTTGACCTAGTGACCTAGTTTTTGACCCCAGATGATCCATTTTCGAACTTGGCCTAGATTTCATCAAGGTTATCATTCTGACAAAATTTCATGAAGATCAGTTGAAAAATACAGCCTCTATCGCATACACAAGCTAAATGTTGACGGACAGACGACAGACAGACAGACACCTGACATCAAGTGATCAGAAAAACTCACCTGAGCATTGCCCAGGTTAGCTAAAAATTATACAGGGGGTCCAAATCTCTTTGCTGTAGATTTGAAAATAAGACAGTAGGTCAGAGTTAACCTTGGAATCATCAAACAGTCTGACAAAGTTTCATGAAGATACAGTCATAAATGTAGCCTCACCAGCTTTTCCTTTGATTTGACCTGATTATCTGGTTTTTTGATCCGACATGACCAAGTTTCGACCCAGGCCTAGAGATCATCAAGATAATCATTCTGTGCAAGTCTGTATCAAATCAAAGCATAAATGAAACCTCAATATGGCTGAAAGTGTCAAAATAGAAAATTTAATGGTATTGTAGATTCATTTTCTCAGTGATACTGTTCTAACCATTTATCTATTACACCAAAAGCCACTTTATTGAAACTATAGCTGCTTTTGAGATAAGGGCATGTCAGTACCACAACTGCCTAATCATCTAGATTGGCATTTGTTCTCCATTATGTATCTGAGTCAACCATGCATCAAGACCTGCATCACTGGCATCAGTATTTTCAGTAATTCAAGGGCCATAACTCAGAAGTGCCTGGGCCGATCTGGCTAGTTATCAAACCTGGCAGAGGACTTCTTAGCAAACACAAGATTTGTGAAAGACAGACAGACACATGGACACACAGACAGGAGTAAAACAATATATCTCCCACCACAGCAGTGTAGGAGACAAAATCATATACCAGACTGTTACAAAGATGTCATATAAAAGTTATGTCGTCAAGTGCTTTTTTATAAATAGTGTTTTTATGTACAGTGTGCAACAAAGATGTACAGTGAAACAGCCCTCATTCAAGGTTGCAGGGTATGAGCAAAATGCTCAAGTTATCCATGGTTTCGAGCGACCCAAATACTGACCAACAAACGAAGAAAATTGAAGTTTCATATCTCAGAGTAGTGAGTATTAATGAGTCTTTTATGATTCACTTTGTGACCTAGTTTTAGATAATCTACAACTCAGTTTTGTAACAGAACATTAAATTTTTTGTTATATGACTTACCGAGCTATTTGTTTCAGCTGGAGTTTGATCTTTAAATGGCCAAGTTCAAAACTTTGCCTGTATTATAATTTATATATAGACAAACTTCCTGACTAGGATTCATGTAATACCCCAGTCACACATATGGCGCGGATAGCTACGTCTAGCCACGGATAGATACGTAGTAATCCGTATCGATCCGTACCTGAGCTGTACGGATTGGTATGGACTGATACGGATTACTACTTTAAGGTACGGCTAAGGTATGGATAGATACAGATTACTACGTTTTTATCCGTGGCAAAAGGTAGCTATCCGCGCCGTATGTGTGACTGGGGTTTTAATCATGTAGAAATTATTGCCTTTGAAGTGTTGCAATGTTTTTTCTATGTAATGACAAACTAACTTTTCTTGCTTAGTCAGTTTCAAACAGGGCTTATATTTAAAGAAGACAAACATTTTGATCAGGTTTTGTCAATAGCAGGTAGAAAATTTGGTCTCTAGGGCTGTAACAAAAGATTTCTAAACAAGAGCGCCGCCAAGCAGGGCAATATATGCCCGAAGGCTTACATCATAGGATGGGAGCAAAATTTTAAGAACTTTACTGTTGTAGCCCCAAAGGACTGGAACAACAAAAGGAAAACTTCAAAAAACAAATCTAAGTCCACAAAAAAAATATTCAAAGCCTACAAAAAATCCTTACCAGGTACAGGTATGTAAAAATACACCTTAAAATTGGAGGTACCATCCATGTTGTACCACAGAAAAGTGGTCTCGGTTTTTCCCTACGGCCAATAATAAAAAAGTTTCAAAATAAGCTATTTATAGTAACATAAAAGGGAAGTAATTAAAAAAAAAAAAATATTGTAAGTACAAAAAAGAGAATTGCCAAATAAAAACAAGAGCACAGCAATGCAGAGCAATATACACAAAGCAAAGTTGTATATGACATTTGACCCTTAAGTGTGACCTTGACCTTGAAGCGAGTCATCCGGAACATGCGCTCTGCACATCATTACAATGTGGTGAACATTTCTGCCAAGTTTCTTTGAAATCCTTCAAGGGGTTCAAGAGTGACAGAGCGGACACGAAACAAATTGATATGACCTTTGACTCCTAAGTGTGACCTTGACCTTGAAGCGAGACATCCAAAACATGCGCTCTGCACATCGCCTTGGTGTGGTGAACATTTGTGTAAAGTTTCCTTGAAATCCTTCAAGGGGTTCAAGAGTTACAGAGCGGACACAAAATTGCTAACAGACAGACGGACACCAGCGTCATAACATAATACGTCCCTTCGGGCGTATAAAAATGAATCATATAAAAATTTGTGACATAGTTTTTTTACTCCTAAAATCCCAGTTTCAAACTTGACCAAGACTGATAGAGGCAAATATTCTTACAAGGTTTTAAGTTCAAAATGTAACTTCTTGAGTGTTAAACAAATTTTCTGTGAAGTGACCATGTGACCTTGTTTTTGACCACAGGTGACCCAGTTTCATAACTACATTACATAATGACAAACATTCCAAACATGTTTCATAAACATCAGGTTATGAGTATGATACTATCAAGGTTTTCACTCAGAAAACTAGATTTTCAACACAAACATTCTGATCATATTTTCTACATCAGACATGTGGTCTATAGAGTGTTAAAGACTTTCTATGGTTTGACCCAGTGGCCAATTTTTTGGACCCGAAGTTTCAATCTTAGAATTTGATAAAAAAACAAACATTCTGAACAGATTTTCATACTAATCAGATGGAAAATATGACCCCTAAAGTGTTTAACTAGGTTTCCTATGATCTGCCTTAGTGACCTAGTTTTTACCCCAGAAAATGAAGTATCATAATCCTGTGTGACTTTTTAGAGACAATCATTTTGGCTATTAGTAAGATGATTGGACCAAAATTATGACCTTCAGTGTTAACGGTAAAACTTTACGGGAAGGATGACATACAATAACAAACTGACACAATATCCTAATTTGAGCATTTTGTGCACATGTGTGCTAAAAAATCACCCCAGTCATGATTCAATAAAATGGGTAATTATTCATTTCTGTGGACTTTAATTTTGTATGTGTATGAATGATATATGATATGTGCTTAAAGTGCTGCATATATTCACAAAAATATTATTTCAAACTATTCAACAGTGGTCGGTTTCATTTCACACTTAAGATGTGTGAGAAATAAAGTGCAACATTTGGAACTATATAGAAAACAAGAGGGCCATGATGGCCCTATATCGCTCACCTGAGTACCATTGCTCTTAATGATAAGATCAAGTTTTGACATAGATCACATTGGCATACACTTTAAATATCATCAGGATAAATATTTTCTTGTAACAGTCCTTTTTGACCTATGGGTCAAATACTAGTCATAGCCAAACTCCATACCAAGTCTGGGGGTCCTTGGCTCAAATGCTGCATTTTTGTACTAGCATGACTATTCCTTACCCTGGAAGACTTCAATAACATTTAAAACCAGTGTCATTAGATGCTGCTGAGGTACATCCATTTACATAAAATAAAGGGAGGTAACTGGTCATAAATTCAGTCAAAAGTTATCTACCCTGATTGTTCGAGTCCATCTGATGGAATAAATGACATTTCAAATCAGTATCTTCATTGGTTACCGAGATAAACCCATTTTAACTTGAAACAAAGGGAGGTAATTTGACATAAAATCAGTCCATAGTTTTTAACCCTGATTGTCTGAGTCCAACTAAAGACAATAATGAAATTTCAAATGTGTCCTATAAATACTTACTGATATAAATCCATTTTGATTAAAATAAGGGGAGGTAATCAGATACAAAATAACTCCAGAACCTATGATTAGATCTGACAGATTCATCATGGAATCCATGATTTATTGTTGTTGAAGATATTTTTTAAGTTTGTATCAGATCAAACCATAAATGAAGTCTCTATATGGCTGCAAAAGCAAAAGTAGCAAATTTTGGACCTTTAAGGGGCCATAGCTCTGGAACCCACCATGGGATCTGGCCAGTTTTCGAAAGGAACCGAGATATTATGCCTATACAAGTTTTGTGCAAGTTTGATTAAAGATGATTTCAAATTGTTGTCTCAATCTTGTTCAAAAGCAAAAAAAAAGCAAATTTTGGCCCTTTAAGGGGCCATGACTCTGAAACCCATGACTGGTCAGTTTTCGAAAGGTACCATAATATTATGCCAATACAAGTTGTGTGCAAATTTTATTAAAGTTGATTGCAAAATGTGGTCTCTATCATGTTCACAAGCCAAAAATGGCAAATTTTGGCCCTTTAAGGGGCCATAACTCATGATGGGATATGGCCAGTTTTCAAAAGGAAACGAGAAATTATGCCAATACAAGTTGTGTGCAAGTTTGATAAAGTTGATTGCAAAATGCTGTCTCTATTGTGTTCACAAGCCAAAAATAGCAAATTCTGGCCCTTTAAGAGGCCATAACTCTGGAACCCATGATGGGATCTGGCCAGTTTTCGAAAGGAACTGAGATATTATGCCCATACAAGTTATGTGCAAGTTTGATTAAAATCAAATACAAAATGTGGTCTCTATCTTGTTCACAAGGAAATTGTGGACTGACGGACGACGGGTGATCACAAAAGCTCACCCTGTCACTATGTGACAGGTGAGCTAAAAATGTTGTGATAATATACTGTGACAAACAAGATTTCACCTGACATCGGCATTAGTTCGACTTGTAACAAAAAGCATATGTTAGTTCATGTGAATATTCATAATAAAACATACACTTAGTATTAAATCATCTGTCTTTCTTATAAGCTCATATCAAAACCAGATTTCTGCACTGTGCGAAAAAATAAGAGGGTCATGATTGCCCAAAATTGCTAAACTGAACCATTTGGAACAAGAGCTGTCACTTTTGGTGACAAATGCCCCTGAAGCATGCCCAAGAATGCTACAGTTGTCTGTGCAAAAAAAATCACACATCATTTTGTGACCTTGACCACAGAGACCCGGGTCATAAGCATGACACACCTCAAATAGGCTATATACCAATAAAAGAAATTGTTCTTTGTTTCATATAAAATTCAGCTACTTCAGACCAATTTTGTTACAGTTTCTAGATTTTCACTCCGTCGTAGACCTATTTTCCACAAGATATCCATACATTTGCTTCAAGAAAATGAAAAAAACAAGAGCTGTCTCCATAGGATGACACATGCCCCCGATGGCACTTTGAATGAATAGTTATGGCCGATGTGAGAGTTTAGGACCTTTGACCTACGGAGCTGGGTCTTGCGCGCGACACGTCGTCTTACTGTGTCACACATTCATGCGTAGTTATTTTAAAATCCATGCATGAATGACAAAGATATGGACCGGACAAGCCCATCAATGCACTATCATGAAAAATGACCTTTAACGTCTAAGTGTGACCTTGACCTTTGAGCTACGGACCTGGGTCTTGCGCGCGACACGTCGTCTTACTGTGGTACACATTCATGCCAAGTTATTTGAAAATCCATCCACCGATGACAAAGATATGGACCGGACACGCCCATCAATGCACTATCCTTTTACGTCTAAGTGTGACCTTGACCTTTGAGCTACGGACCTGGGTCTTGCGCGCGACACGTCGTCTTATTGTGGTACACATTCATGCCAAGTTATTTGAAAATCCATCCATCGATGACAAAGATATGGACCGGACACGCCCATCAATGCACTATCCTTTAACGTCTAAGTGTGACCTTGACCTTTGAGCTACGGACCTGGGTCTTGCGCGCGACACGTCGTCTTACTGTGGTACACATTCATGCCAATTTATTTGAAAATCCATCCATCGATGACAAAGATATGGACCGGACACGCCCATCAATGCACTATCCTTTAATGTGTAAGTGTGACCTTGACCTTTGAGCTACGGACCTGGGTCTTGCGCGCGACATGTCGTCTTACTGTGGTACACATTCATGCCAAGTTATTTGAAAATCCATCCATCGATGACAAAGATATGGACCGGACACGAAAATTGCGGACAGACTGACAGACCGACAGACTGACAGACCGACGGACCGACAGACGGTTCAAAAACTATATGCCTCCCTTCGGGGGCATAAAAAGGGGTGTTGAATAGTATGCAGTGAAATGCAAGTCAACTGAAGTCAGGTACCCTCATATTGCCGCATTTCAGAAAGCGGTCCGCAGAATAAACACCCTACTTTCGTTTTCAAGTAAACAACTCGAAAACATGCGAGTATTAGCATGAAACGTGTCCTATTTTATGTAAAACCCATTCCTTGAGTGAAATAATGCCCATTTGGCCCCTGATTTACGCGCAAATGCGCGAAAAATGGAAAAATTAGGATCTATTTATTAGGGACTTCTTTCGACTACACCACAGAAGCACATTTTGGACCGAATTACTGCATTATAACCTACAATATGGTTAACATTTGTGTCAAATTATTTTCAAATCCCTTGATGAATGTCAGAGTTATTGACCAGAAAAGAAACAACCTTGACCTTGGAGCTAGGGGTCTTGGTCTTGCACATGGCATGTCATCTCAATATAGGAAACATTTATGCCAAGTAATTTAAAATCCCTTTATCAATGGCAGAGTTATGGACCAGACAAGAAACAGACCCTGTTAACCTTTAACCTCTAAGCGTGACCTTGACCTTAGAGCTAGGAGTCTGGATCTTGCACATGACATGTTGTCATATTATAGTAAAATTTTATGCCAAGTTATTTCAAAATCCCTTCATGGATGGCAGAGTTATGGACCGGACACGGAACAGACCCTGTTAACCTTTGACCTCTAAGTGTGACCTTGACCTTGAAGCTAGGGGTCTGGGTCTTGGGCATGACACGTCGTCTCAGTATGGTGAACATTTATGCCAAGTTATTTCAAAATCCCTTCATGGATGACAGAGTTACAACCCAGACAAGAATTTACACGGACGTACGGGCAGTGCGACTTTAATAAGCCCACCTTCGGGGGCATAAAAAATTCTAGAGGTCCATGCCAGGATGTTACAGACCAAGTTTGCTAACATTCTGACCTCTAGTTTCACAGGAGAAGATGTTTAAGCAAAAATGTTGACGCAGATCAAGGGACACAGCATGACATATGCTGGATCATTCTGGCCTAAAATAAATAAAATATTGTTTGTTTCCCCTGACAGACGAACAAAACAACAAAGAAATGCTGCAACCCAAAGTATTTTATTGCAAGATCCAGTGAAATATTATTATTTCTTCTAAATTAAATATTTCTAGGTTTAATAGTTATGGGATGAAAACAGAAGTACAACTGTACTGGTATAAAATGTCATTCTTGTCAAAAATGTAAAAATATTTCTGAAAGTGCCAATAAATTTCCGTGTCCATGTTTGTTTTAAACACTAGTTGACCTAGGGTTAGTTTACATAATTTTAAATCACCGGTTGAAAAGGGTGGAAAAAAACAGATACACAGTTTGCCTAGAGAAACTAAAGACAACATCCAGTGTCAACTTCTGTCAATTAGAAATAACTGAGAGTGGAACAGGGACATGGGGATATTTTTGTAATATATAAAAAAGATATATAAAATGCATGGGAAAAAAGTTAAGTCTACTGTTTAGTAACAGTTTATTGTGAATTTCCGCTTTATTTTTCAACTCCAAGATCCTGATAGAAGTTAATATACACAATTCTAAATGTCTTCAGACATTTTTCTTTTCATTTTAACATCTAACTATTAATAATGTCATTTTTGTGACCAAAATGCATTTTTCGCCCGAGGTCATACTGGATTCCTCAAATTGGGGCCTATGAAAAATTTAGAAAAAAATATTCTTTTTAAAAGTTCAGGTATTTTACAGGGATATGCTGCTTTTATGATATAATCTATTCATGAGATATCATGAAAGTTTTATAACAGCCAGATTAAAATTCAAACATTTTTTGGTGTCCTAAATGGCTGAAATGTACAATGGAAAACACCCATTCAATCATATTTAAAGGTAAGTTCAGTGTTAGTCAAGATACTTTGAAACATAATGGTCCTTTTACCATCACAATCATGAGTTCTTTAGAATGATAAATAATATGAATGAAATTGTAATAATTATATTTAAAGAGAAATCAAGGAAATACCAAAAACTGTAGTCAAAATATAACCATTCAGTACTTTGTCAAAATACTGTGAAATCATTATTATTCGTGGGGGATTAATTTTCGTGGATTTCGTGGTTGAGCTCAACCACGAATTTAAGTTCCAACGAACAAATTGTGTCCACGATAATTTTTAATTGTACGCAAAGTCGCCAAAACAGACAACATAACCGTTCGATCTTATCCGTAGTTGTATGCATGCGGCAGTACCAACCTGCAGCTTTCGTGTAGTTTATGGGGACTCCATAAATGATAAACATCAGCATGCGTAGAAACAAAACCGTCTATTTCATTTAGAAATGTACCCGTGGTTTGTTTATGACATGTTTGTCAAAGTGAAAGTAGATACTAAAAATAGAAGTTTGACGTAGCATCACGTGCCAACCACACTAATACGGCTGTTATTTGATTTTTTTCGGCCCCGCTATGCAATGTTTATACACATTTTACTGACATGTAGTAAAATACTACGCCTTTGGAACTATTAAATATTACAAATTAATTGTTAGATTTGTATCCAATGCATTAATATCTAATTTACATTACACGTTTCTTGGTAGGAAATAACACATGCACAAGTTCAACAGCTTGTAATTTTAGATGCAGACGCGCATTCATTTTGAAAAGAAAAGATCGGACCAGTTTATAATAGTTTATGCAAAGAGCTATAAAAATGTATTTTATACTTCTTTGGTTTATGTAAGGATTATTATGGTTATACTAGTACTACATTACTTTAATCTATTATAGTTTGTTTTAATTTGCTGTACAATAAGTAGTTCTTGTTTAAAAAACGATCAAATGATCAACTTTATATTTGTTTCGATTATGAATGCGTATTGTGCAAGTTGCTAGGATTTTGACACTTGTTAATTGGCGCCAACTATTCTCATTGAATATTTCACAGTTTTGAAAAGTTTTGCAAATTTGGGGTCGTATAATTATAGATAATGCGGTCGTTAATTGGCACATGATCACTCACTAATCTCCCGAGGCGTAGATTGCAAATTCGGTAACCATGGTAGCGCTGTTTGACACGTGTAGGTTTAACATGTAAGGACAGAAGTACTAGTAGAACTATTCCTGTGGAAATTATGATTTTTTTTTCTCAAAAATTGAAAATCCACAAATTTAGTCCCCACGAAACAGCCGTTTTGGCCAAAACCCAAAATTTCGTGCCAACGAAATTAAATGATTTCACAGTATGCCAATATCTGTTCAGTTCTTTTACTTGAAACAAAATATTTTAAATAAAAAATATTTGCCCTAACTGGCATGGGTCATGGGCGGGGGTGGGGGAGGTATTTTTAAGGTTGGCCCCACAGAACAAAAATTAAATTTAACATTTTTCAAGTTTAAATTTCAAACTTAAAATGTTGAAGAATACGGGGCCCCTATTACCTTATTCTTGTCCATTAGCTTTGTACAGTAAGCAATGTACACTTCTATAGTACTGGACTCATTCTTGACAGTAAGACCTGCAAAATATACAACCGATTTTAGTAGTCATGGTAAAAGCACAGTTGTTAACTTTACATTAAACATTTACAAAAGCACTGTCCAACTATCAAGTCAGCTGTCTCGAAAAAAACAACAACATTATTTTAATTAATATAGAATGTGCATTTTCAATGGACTGTTATGAAATTTTCACAAATTTAAGTTGATATTTCTGACAGACTGGTATTTTTTCAGTTCTCTGCTATTCTCCACGCTACTTAATAAACCTGTCAAGTACGTCATTTTGTATTTTAATGAGACAAGGACAATAGTGGTCATGTTTAAAGATTTACAGCAGCAAACTGGAGAATAACAGAGATCTGGAAAAATACAAGACTTAGTCCTTTTTTGGAAATACAGAGATTTTTTGGACCGTTTTTGGGGCCAAAATTCGGCCCCGTTCCCCTGTCCAAAACTTATCTTTTTCCCCCTATTTCTGATTTCTTATTTTTACATATCCCAACCAACAAAACCCTTTCTAGATGTAAATGATAATTAACTGAATTAAAACATGAGACAATGTGCTTTTAAATCATTTTCTGTTTTAGTGAAACGTATTTTGGAAAAATATTGCTTTTATCAGGATGCAATTTTCCCGTATTTTAGTGGTTATGGCACAATCCCTATTTTAGTGGTTACAACATTTTCCCCTCCTTACGGGCCCAACCACCATTCCCCCAAAACTTAACAAAAAACGCTGAAATATCGTCAACTTTAATGTGTGAAAATTTCATAACAGTCCATTGAAAATCGATTATTAATGTAACAGCAGGCAGTTAACCTAACCAATATACCTGGATTCTGTATTTGTAACAACCTGTTCTCTGCTAGTAACTGCCAACTTCTCCATATAACAGAGGTGGAGTATGAATGATTTCGGACACAATTTCTTCTATCAAATCATCATGGAGAATGTCACCTTGTCCAGGGATCAAATTTAGGACCCTTTGTGCACTCCCTGCTTAGCTAAGTGGGTGGGCTTAACAATTTCTAAGCATCTTGTACATGTACTAGTATAATTTAGGTAAATGGCCACTATGTATAAATTAGGGATGGCTAACCAGTTAACTGAGTACTCACTCGGTGTTCCGAGTATCGATTATGAAATTTAGTTATCGAGTACTCGAAAAAAAGACTAGAAACACGTCAATTTTTACACGGCCGTTTAAACGACACCAAAGTGTCTACATGTCATCTTTTGGATCAATAACCCAGATTATACAAACATGAAGGTGTGAATTGATGCACACCCCTGACAGGTAACACTTGTTTGCAAAATCATGATCGCTGTAAACTGTAATTAGCTGCTTATTGCAGAACCGCTTACATCATAAACAATTAGAAAAGTACACCACACCTGTGTGAAAATGTAAAAATTAGCGGTAAATCATAAAGAACATATCCTTTATAATTCAAAAAGTAAACCAGTCCAATTTTATGCCGTCTTCACAGTTTGCCCCAGCAGTTTGGCTTAGCGTTTTATTAGTCACCAATATATAGAATCAATAAACTGTTATCATCTGTGTTGGTTTTACATTCTCGAGTTTTCCTTTAGTACAAAGTTATTATTTACAACTGTCTCCGACAACAAACGAGCTGTCGGAGGACAGCAACGCTCGACTATTCAACAGCCTTGTCAGCTGAATGATACGAAAGTCGAAAAAGGGGCATAATTTTGTAAAAATGCAGAACAGGGTTATGGAACCTGCACAGTGCTTATCAGCTCATGACAGTGGACAAATGTTTTAAGTTTCAATCCATTCCCGTATATACTGAGGTACAAGCTTACATACAGAAACTTAACCAAAAACTGCTAAGTCAAAAAAGAGGCATAATTTTGAAAATATGCAAAGTAGAGTTATGGGACCTGAAAAGTGCATGTCAGATCATGACAGCGAACAAGCGTGTGAAGTTGAAACAGGGACTGCGTTCTAGGCGAAGTTGAGCGATAACTTCGCTTTAAAATATTTCACTTCGCCCTTCCCGCCCAGAAAAGCGAAGTTCAAGTCGCCCTAAAATTGGATGAAAGGAAAACATAATCGGCAATAAAGTGCGCCGAAATTATACATCTCGGTTATGTAAAGTCTGTAAACACAATACGCAATACACAGGATGTCACAGGGAGGCACGTGCGGCGACACGTGTCCATGACAACAAAAGATGATCACTCGATTTCAGATTGACGCCGCCGCAGGATAAGCTGCTAATTGTTTGCATTTAATGTGATTGCAGTAAACGATAATTAAAGAATGAAGAGTAATAATTAAAGTTGACCGAATCTGAGATCAGAGAGCCCGAAAACTTCGTAAAACAGCGATAATTAACTTCCGAATTACAAACCTAATTACCTGTCAGTCGGCGCGTGGCGTGATTGACATCTGTCAGTATCTAATTTACATACGACGCTCCACCTACTGTCATACTTCCGTTTGTGGCGGCGAACAATTAACATTGAAATTGAAATTCACCAAGATTTTAATTGACAAAGCAAAACTAGAGACGCATATCGCGGATCGATCCGGCACACGGGACACTTTTTTTGTGTGGGTCACATTCGAGTTTTTCTTGATTTTCGCGGGTCAAAACACGGAACCTCGGGTCAACCGAACGCCCTCGGTACTTTATAAGGAGATGTCTTATCCAGTAATTCATGGTTTTGGATAAAAATCGTTTCGAAATTTTTATTGCCATCACAATGTAGACTACATCCTGACGTTTATTTTTCAATCGGGATCTGCTTACTAATCATTTTAATCTTCATATCTCTTTCATTAAAACATAGATATAAGTTAAATATAAGGCCCTTGATAAACTATTAAATTTGTTGTTTGATAAAAATAGCAGACAACTCTTTTAGTACATTTTGAAATGTGTTAAAGGGAGGTAATACATTTAACCAATTTTTAGATTTTTTATGTCAAAATACGTAGTTTTAAAAAATATTGACCCTGATTTTTAAGTCTTTTATCTACTGATCAATATAATAACATTTCATTGAAAGTTTGAGAGTTTTTTAGACTCTGTAGTTTGTCAAATTGAAGGAACTACATGTAAAATTTTTAAACTCAAAATGCTCACATAAGTGAAAAAGCTGCTCTAGGAAGGAAGAAATCCAAGAAATGTTAAGTACTGGTTATATGTGGAAAGATTTGTTGTGTCAAGTTGTCAAACATTTTTCAGTAAAACAGTGCAAATATTTACTGTATTGTTGAAACATTGCACCATTTTTATTTATGTCATAAAAAGATAATACTACAAATGGAACTGAATAAACATATTATTGTTATTTAATGCATGTAAGCAATGTCCTGTCTCACGTTTGCCAAACTTCTCCCAAAATTTCAAAACTTCTCCCTATTTCCCCAGGAGGGAGAAGTCACTTCTCCCTAATTTTCCAGGCTAAGGTAGTCCCTGAGTTGAAATCCATTCCCATTAGTGGGTACTGAGATACCAGCTTACATACAAAACCTTATCCAAAATTTTCTAAGTCAAAAAAAGGGGAATAATTTTGTAAAAAAGCAAAATAGAGCTATGGAACCTGTGCAGTGTAAGTCAGTTTATCACAGTGAATAAGTGTGTGAAGTTTCAATCCATTCCAACAAGTGGTTACTAAGATACCAGCTTACAAACAAAACCTTAACCAAAATTTTCTAAGTCAAAAAAGGGGAATAATTTTGTAAAAAAGCAAAATAGAGTTATGGAACCTGTGCAATGTAAGTCAGTTTATCAAAGTAAATAAGTGTGTGAAGTTTCAATCCATTCCAACAAGTGATTACTGAGATACCAGCTTACATACAAAAACTTAACCGAATCGGGACGCTGAGACCGACGTGGACGCTGACGCACAGGCGAGTCCAATAGCTCTACCTATTCTTTGAAAAGTCGAGCTAAAAATGGTTTTGAAACATTATATCACTGCTTACGGGAGCCATGGTGAAACAACTAATGATTTTGAATTATCTCTGGGGGCCTCCGTGGCCAAGTGGCTAAGATCGCTGACTTCAAATCACTTGCCCCTCATCGATGTGGGTTCAAGCCTCACTCAGGGCGTTGAATTCTTCATGTGAGGAAGCCATCCTCTTGGCTTACGGAAGGTTTGTGGTTCTACCCAGATGCCCGCTCGTGATGAAATAATGCACGGAGGGGTACCTGGGTCTTCCTCCACCATCAAAGCTGGAAAGTTGCCATATGACCTATAATTGTGTTGGTGCGACGTTAAACCCAATAAAATAAATAAATAAACTGAATTATCCCCCTTTAATAGTGAACAAATGCTAAATACGGCTGATTCTCCACTATTCTATTCCGGTTATGGAAATCACTTTTAACGAGTAACAGAGTACTCGATAAAAACAAGAGGACCATGATGGTCCTGAATCGCTCACCTCTTCCCACATGACCCAGTTTTGAGTATGACGTCGTTTTTTCTATTATTTGACATAGTGACTTAGTTTTGAACTTGACCTAGGTATTATCAAGATAAAAATTCTGACCAATTTTCATGAAGATCCATTGAAAAATATGGTCTCTAGAGAGGTAACAAGGTTTTTCTATTATTTGACCTACTGACCTAGTTTTCGAAGGTACGTGACCCTGTTTTGAACTTTACCTAGATATCATCAAGGTGAACATTCTCACTAACTTTCATGAAGATCTCATGAAAAATATGGCCTCTAGAGCGGTCACAAGATTTTTCTATTTTTATACCTACTGGCCTAGTTTTTGACCACACGTGACCCAGTTTCGAAACTGACCTAGATATCATCAAGGTGAACATTCAGATCAATTTTCATGAAGATCCATTGAAAAATATGGCCTCTAGAGAGGTCACAAGGTTTTAATAATTTTAGACCTACTAACCTAGTTTTTTACCGCACGTGACCCAGTTTCAAACTTGACCTAGATATCATCAAGATGAACATTCAGACCAACTTCCATACAGATCCCATGAAAAGTATGGCCTCTAGAGAGGTCACAAGGTTTTTTTTATTATTTGACCTACTGACCTAGTTTTTTAAGGCACGTGACCCAGTTTCAAACCTGACCTAGATATCATCAAGGTGAACATTCTGACCAATTTTCACGAAGATCCATTTAAAAGTATGGCCTCTAGAGAGGTCACAAGGTTTTTCTATTTTTAGACCTACTGACCTAGTTTTTGACAGCAGTTGACCCAGTTTCGAACTTGACCTAGATATCATCAAGATGAACACTCAGACCAATTTTCATACAGATCCCGTGAAAAATATGGCCTTTAGAGAGATCACAAGGTTTTTCTATTATTTGACCTACTGACCTAGTTTCTGAAGGCACGTGACCCACTTTCGAACTTGACCTAGATATCATCAAGATGAACATTCAGACCAACTTTCATACAGATCCCATGAAAAATATGGCCTCTAGAGAGGTCACAAGGTTTTTCTATTATTTGACCTACTGACCTAGTTTTTGATGGCACGTGACCCACTTTCGAACCTGACCTAGATATCATCAAGATGAACATTCTGACCAATTTTCATGAAGATCTCATGAAATATATGGCCTTTAGAGAGGTCACAAGGTTTTTCTATTTTTAGACCTACTGACCTAGTTTTTGACCGCACATGACCCAGTTTCGAACTTGACCTAGATATCATCAAGATGAACATTCAGACTAATTTTCATACAGATCCCATGAAAAATATTGCCTTTAGAGAGGTCACAAGGTTTTTCTATTATTTGACCTACTGACCTAGTTTTTGAAGGCACGTGACCCAGTTTCGAACTTGACCTAGATATCATCAAGGTGAACGTTCTGACCAATTTTCATGAAGATCTTGTGAAATATATGGCCTCTAGAGAGGTCACAAGGTTTTTCTATTTTTAGACCTACTGACCTAGTTTTAGACGGCACGTGACCCAGTTTCGAACTTGACCTAGATATCATCAAGGTGAACATTCTGACCAATTTTCATGAAGATCTTGTGAAATATATGGCCTCTAGAGAGGTCACAAGGTTTTTTCTATTTTTAGACCTACTGACCTAGTTTTTGACGGCACGTGACCCAGTTTCGAACTTGACCTAGATATCATCAAGATGAACATTCTGACCAACTTTCATAAAGATCCCATGAAAAATGTGACCTCTAGAGTGGTCACAAGCAAAAGTTTACGGACGCACGGACGCACTGACGACGGACGACGGACACCGCGTGATCACAAAAGCTCACCTTGTCACTTTGTGACAGGTGAGCTAAAAAAACGACGAGTACTCAAGTACCAAAATCGGTACTTGTTGGCATCCCTAATATAAATCTTCATTTATTACAAATAGCATACAAAAAATACTAATTACAGTTTTAACTGTTTAATTTTGTACCTGATACATTTGAGCCAAGAAGTGCGTTACCAAAACCAATCTTGTTGAGCAAGCCATGGCCTCTGAACCTGTTCATCAATGTAAAGCATTTAGAAAATTAAAATGAAGGTAAAATCAAAGCAAAGACAGATTGTTTGACAATGAGATTTTTAAAACACCATACAATCAAAAAACACTAGCTACCGTACAGTAGCCTGGACATTTTATTTCTATATATTAGTAACTATTGGTGTTGATTAAACCATTCTCTATGAAAATTTAATTATCAATTGTAATTGTACAAAGTCATGGATCTTTCAAGAAAATTGTTTAATGCTGTATGTCATTTTTACAATTAATTTCTCAAAAATAGAACTACTTAAAGATAAAAAATTCCTGTATTTTTTAAAATATGAACAGCACAAATTGGGACGGTCGATCGGAAGGACAGATGGACGGACAAGAGCAATTCTATGTACCACCCCCGCCCCCCAAAAAATTTGGGGAACACAAAAATAAACATATATAGTGTTTTTTTCTAATTTTAACTCTATATATGAATAAAATATTACCTTGATTTAAGGAATGTATATATGTTGAGATCTTTAAAATACCCTGAAAGACGTGGAGCTCTGCATACAATGTCATCAAATACATGGGGGATTCCAGACTGTGATATGGCAGTGTTAATTAAATATAGCAGTATCCCACTGAAAAAAAAATATAAAAGGAACAATGGTAAAAATTAATGCTGAAATTGAGATCAACACTGGGTGAAGAGTTTTTACCTTCAATATATGTACAGTCATGTATTACATACTTGTATCATGAATGGGAACAATTGTGTATAGCGTGAAAAAATTCTGCTTGTAAGAAAACACTGTGTTGTATTTCAATTTTTGGCAGTTCAGTCAAGCTTTTTTGAAAAAGACCCATTATAAAAGGTTCAAACTGACAAAGTCTAAAATGGATGGGGTGTATGTGGTAGGGTAGAGTATAAGGGTGCACTTATACTTCCTTACTATTGAGATAGCTTTTATAATAGCGGCATGATATAGTGTCCGCCTTAGGTGTGAGAGGTCCAAGGTTCGATTCACGGTCAGGACTGAAATATTTTCAGTCTGTTACACAAATAAAGGTAGTCATGCTATGATAATTTGATAAATGTATACATTAGATAAGTCTTATATGAATTTTTTTCTTCAAATTTTCCTAAATTCGTGTCAGCATAAATACCAGTTGTATTGTAGTTCTATGGAAAAAAGTTTTTAACAATAAGACGAATTTACCCTATATGGAATGGAATGTTGCAAGCACCATTGAACCAGATGTCACTTGGCAATAATGCCATCATTTCTTCATCTTCTCTGTCACTATTTTGAGGCATAGAAACTTACTTTCAGTATCAGTGGGCTGAAATAAAAAAATAAAATTCAATGAAATTATTTTTATATAAAATCTAATCAATTTATTATACTTAGTTTAAGCACACAACGTAAAATTTCCAGAGACCAACATGGATTTATCTTAACTACTACATTTTGAACAAAAACAAAGTGAAAATTGTTTTGAATACCACTGTGCCAGGTACGGTAATATTTAATTCCCAAACTCCCTGTATAGAGAAATGTTCCAATGATTTAATCTGGCAACTGAGACAACGCTTTCTTTAATTACACCCTGGGTGATAATCACTTCCATAACCACATACCGACAAATGTTCCAATAAGTTGATCAGGCACCTCAGTACATAGCGGCTTATCAGGAGGTTTCAAAACAAATACTCCCACCAAAAACAAATGTTTGCTCTTAATTAAAGTTACTGTGAACACTGATGAAAGGATTTCTGACAGCAAAACATGGAACAAAATGAGGAGTTCAACCACTTCATACTCTGTATAAAGAAGCTGTTGTGTTTCCATATTTCAATTTATTCAGTTAATCTTTAGCCTGCTGGCCAGGCATTTTATCTGCCTTTACTGTGTCTCTAAAAGTGTACTTGCTGCATACTGTCCACCATATTGGAATGAGGTGTTACAAACCAATAAGTGATCAATGAATCCGCTGGAAGCTTAAATTTTAAAATGGCAAAGTAGTTTTCACACTGTTATAATCAGTTACAGTGAATCAGTAATGTTCCAACTTTGTTAATTACCGTACTGGTTGGGAACCATTTTCCGGACACATTTTCATATTTCGGCCCCATTATTCCCTAAAAAAATATTTGACATCAATGAAGTTCATACTGTACAAACTTCAGCTCCTTCCGCATCCGATGTTGTAATCAGCATCGCGTTGTGACGTAAAATATGGGTTCCATGGGGCCTCAAATGAGGTCACTAAAATAAGTTATTTTCCCGTCAGGTAAACCAGTATCCGGACAAATATTTTGACGGTGTTTTGTTGTTAATTTGATATCAAAATAAGTAACTGAACTATTTCTTCACATTTCTTTATCATTCATCTCTTCAAAATTGCACATGAAACATAGCCCGACGTTCAATAGCAGCTACGAAAGCAAACCGAAGTTGACTGTAATAAACTCGGATTTCGTCTTATACGAATTCTTGATAATTCCAATTGATATAGAATAAAATTAGTGCAAAAATCGACAGCCCTGCATCTTACGTAACTTTTAGCGTGGAATTAAAAGTAGAACAAGTTATCAGCAGACAATCATTATGTAGTTTGATTATTTCTTCCCCACTTGATACCTCGGCATGTGTGAACTACTGCACATGCGCAAACTATCTTCATGCCCCGTTTAGACAGAAAGTTGTTTTGTAAACGCAGGTGAGTTATCATCAAAAACCCAAACATTATACAGCTGTATAAACTAGTGGTTTGTTGTAGACATGAAGAACAAACAACTAAATGATCTAGATGAAACAATTACATGAATAACAATGAAATAAAGCGGATATTACATGTCTCCGGAAACTGGTCCTGTCTGGAAAATTGTTCCCAACCAGTACAGGTATAATACCCTATTTTTCTTCCAGCAAATTCCATCAGGGAACGAACATTTATCTTTCCTCAAAATAATGTAACTTTCAATGCCAACACCTCACTGATAAGACAGTGCCGACAACCAGTTCTACCTCCACTGGTACTAGTTTATATCATATCAATATGGCGGACAGTATGCGGCGATGACACTTTGTTGACATGGTAAATGCAGATAAATGCAAGGGCATGAAATGCTGAAATGGCAAAATTCATAAAGTTAGTAATATGCATGATACTTATGCATAGAAATAAACTTCCCTAGCATAAGTACGTATTAATTGGCTAGAGAACCAATTCCGGATGAATAAGTTCGCTGTCTAGGGAACCAGTTCCGGTTCTCCAGTCACTGCCTCAATTTATTAGAGCAAGTAAGTCTGACCAGTATATTGTGACTTTTTTGGATTTTTTAATGTCTTCGTTTTCGTAGCAGTAAAATGCAGATACGGGGAAGGCTTAGAGGGATGACAAATATAAAATATCAGATCATAAAAGTCAACCCGATAAGCCAAATGAGTAAGGCTAGAGTTAGTTCTAACCTGATCCATGGTAATTTGTTTTTGAATGATGCAGATTTACTTGAAAATGAATTTAGTTGAAATGTCATTGGAGTCGGAATGTCTTCGAGATAGAACCAAAGAGCTATAAAAATAAATAGATCGGCAACTTGAAAGGCATATAGAGCAAATCTCGCCAACATCACGTGGGAACTGAATGAGATCTCGTTTTACCGGTGTATGAAACAGACAGCAGAAGGATAAAAATTTGTGTCGTGAATAACTTTCTATCAGATCGTTTGTTTATAAGAATAATGGTGTTTCTTTAATGTTATTAGTATTTCCTACACGGGGAAGGAATAAATTTATGATTGGAAGTCTGAGAAATCAACAGTTGTCGTTGAAAATTGGACCCTATTCGGTTTATTACTTGCCGGCCGTATCGCCAGTGTAATATGTAGATACTTTTACAAGCGTCTGTTAATTTGACCACGAGTGATCAAGTCAGCAATCGCTTCAATAAGATAATGTTCTGACATGAGCTTACAAGAGATTATCTCCTGTTGCCATTCTGTGTATTTCATACTTCTTTGGTAGAACCTGCCAAAGGAAACTCCCATCTAACTTCTAAGGTCGAATTGTCTAGACGGCATAAAGTCCACTCGTCCCCAATTTGGTCATTTCGTCACCCAAAATTGGTCATTTAGTCCCCCCTCATGATAAAATTTGGTCAACTCGTCCCCCTTTTGGTAATTTTGTCCCAATAAATATATGAGGCATTTTATCCTTTTTTATGATATCTTTGACTTTGAAAATTGGTATTAAAAAATCGTGAGTTTTGACGGAGTTATATTGGAAATGGTTAACTTTACATAATTTGGTTGGTTAGAATAACAAGAGGGCCATGATGGCCCTATATCGCTCACCTGTTATCATTGCACTTGAGGACAAGAAGGTCCTCAGAAAAAATATCTAAGTCCAAAGGCCAGGAACAACAAAGGGAAGAAATTAAACCAAAAAGAAAAAAAAAATTCTTACAAGGTACAGATATGTCAAAATACACCTAGAAATTGGAGGTACCATCCATGCTGTACCACAGAAAAGTGGTCTCAGGTTTTCCCTACGGCCAATAATAAAAAAGTTACTAAAAACAAGATATTTATAGTAACGTAAAAGGGAAGTAATTAAAAAAACAAAATGATTGTCAGTTAACAAAAGAAGGATCTGCCAAATAAATCTGTTGACATAAATGAAATTTCAGATCAGTATCTTCATTAGTTACGGAGATATACCCATTTTAATTTGAAATAAAGGGAGGTAATTTGACATAAAATCAGTCCATAGTTATCTACCCTCATTGGCTCAGTCCAACTAATGACAATAATGAAATTTCAAATAAGTCCTATAAGTACTTACTGATATAAATCCATTTTGATTACAATCAGGGGAGGTAATCAGATATAAAATAACTCTGGAACCTAGGAATGGATCTGATTTGTCATGGAATCCAAGATTTATTGTTGTTGAAGATATTTTGGAAGTTTGTATCAAATAAAACCATAAATGAAGTCTCTATATGGCTGCAAAAGCCAAAATAGCCAATTTTGGACCTTTAAGGGGCCATAACTCTGGAACCCATGAAGGAATCTGGCCAGTTCAAGAAATGAACCAAGATCTTGTGATGATACAAGTTTTGTGCAAGATTGGTTAAAATCAAATCATAAATGAAGTTGCTATTGTGCAGACAAGGTCAAAATAGCTAATTTTGGCCCTTTCAGGGGCCATAACTCTGGAATCCATTATGGGATCTGGCCGGTTCAAGAAAGGAACCGAGATCTTATGGTGGCACAAGTTTTGTGCAAGTTTGATTAAATTCAAATCATAAATGAAGCTGCTATTGTGCAGACAAGGTCAAAATAGCTAATTCTGGCCCTTTCAGGGGCCATAACTCTGGAACCCATAATGGAATCTGGCCAGTTCAAGAAAGGAACCAAGATCATATGGTGATACAAGTTGTGTACAAGTTTGGTTAAAATAAAATCATAAATGAAGCTGCTATTGTGCAGACAAGGTCAAAATAGCTAATTCTGGCCCTTTCAGGGGCCATAACTCTGGAACCCATAATGGAATCTGGCCAGTTCAAGAAAGGAACCAAGATCTTATGGTGATACAAGTTGTGTGCCAGTTTGGTAAAAATCAAATCATAAACTAGAGATGCTTTTGAGAAAAGCGCATGTCTCCCACAACTGCCCCTTAGATGATGAAAAATGTTAGTTTCCCTAGATGTTTTAGATGAGTGGATCCAATAGCACATTCTCTAATCAGCCCCTGTGTCTATTTTTAGAATGACCTGATAAAACCCAGGTTTATGGTTAAAGGATTCGGACAAACATTGAGAGAGATGTATGTTATTTACATAGACTCAATGAATTGTGTGATGGTTGTATGATGTTATAAACATTTTTTTTTCTGTTTAAGAACTGTAAATGGATTTCAGACATGTCTTAGAACTCTGTAGACTGAATTACAGAAAACATTTACTTTACTTGATGTTATTATTAAACTTGATGTTATTATTAACATGTAGTAAACTGTTTTCACACAAAATTAGATTATCTTATTCATGTTGAAATTTAGACTGACTATACTGAGAGCTATGACATTAGTTATAAGAAATAATAATTCAGGAAAACTTTAACGAAATCAAATCACATATTGTTCTGTATTATCATTCGTGAAGGTAAACAAAAAATGACACCAATAGGAAAATAAAACATCTGTTATTGAAGCCTTAGATTGAAATCTATATCAATCAAAAAGAAAATACATACATATGAAAGTTAGATAATGTGATCTGTCAGTATGAACCAGAGTGGGGAGATCATGAACAACTGTCTTACTTTGTAAAAAAAAATATTGTTTTGTTTAAACTAAAACATGAGTCTACTCAGTTGGACCAATCTAGATGTTGCGAGTTCGATCTCGGTGACAATTTGACTAAAAAAGTAAATCTGAAATAATTCGTTCTCGATCCAAATGTTGTGGGGAAGTTGTATGACAGTTTACATTGCTTCAGTTAATAGACTCATGATTCATAACCTAAATTGGCATAAAATGATAATAATGCCGCATCAAACAATAAAGAAAAACAAGAGGGCCATGATGGCCCTATATCGCTCACCTGTTATCATTGCACTTGAGGACAAGAAGGTCCTCAGAAAAAATATCGAAGTCCAAAGGACAGGAACAACAAAGTAAGAAATTTAACCAAACAGAAAAACATAATTCTTACAAGGTACAGATATGTCAAAATACACCTAAAAATTGGAGGTACCATCCATGTTGTACCACAGAAAAGTGGTCTCGGTTTTTCCCTATGGCCAATAATAAAAAAGTTACTAAAAATAAGCTATTTATAGTAACATAAAAGGGAAGTAATTAAAAAGCAAATGTATAAAAGAAGGATCTGCCAAATAAATCTGTTGACATAAATGAAATTTCAGATCAGTATCTTCATTAGTTACGGAGATATACCCATTTTAATTTGAAATAAAGGGAGGTAATTTGACATAGTTATCTCCCCTCATTGGCTCAGTCCAACTAATGACAATAATGAAATTTCAAATAAGTCCTATAAGTACCTACTGATATAAATCCATTTTGACTACAATCAGGGGAGGTAATCAGATATAAAATAACTCTGGAAACTACGACTGGATCTGATTTGTCATGATTTATTGTTGTTGAAGATATTTTGGAAGTCTGTATCAAATAAAACCATAAATTGCTATTGTGCAGACTACAATCAGAAAGGAACCAAGATCTTATGGTGATACAAGTTGTGTGCCAGTTTGGTAAAAATCAAATCATAAATAAAGCTGCTATTGTGCAGACAAGGTCAAAATAGCTGATTTTGGCCCTTTCAGGGGCCATAACTCTGGAACCCATAATGGGATCTGGCCAGTTCAAGAAAGGAACCGAGATCTTATGGTGATACAAGTTGTGTGCAAGTTTGGTTAAAATAAAATCATAAATGAAACCACTATCGTGCAGACAAGAAATTGTTGACGGACGAACGCACGGATGGACGGACGACGGACGAAGGGTGATCACAAAAGCTCACCTTGTCACTATGTGACAGGTGAGCTAAAAAACAAGTAGAATTTGTCAGAGCAAATTTTACAAATTTTAAATACGTAACAAAAATGAAACAATATTTTTTCTGTGTTTTTCACAATCATTCAAGATTATATAAATGATAATAATATGTGTAAAAGTTTCTAAATTCAAATTTAATTCATCAAAATCCTTTTGTATCTTTTGTCATTTTCCGTCTTAAACAAAATCAGTGATTGTTTCAGAATACCATCCATTTATTATCATCAACAAATATCATCTATTAACATTGTGGAAAATAATAGTTTAAAAGTTTGTCCAGCACCTTCACTCGGTACATTAATTAAGTAGCTTAAAATTGGCTATAAAATTACAACCCATTATACTATTGTATCTAAATCATGCAGATGTTCTTATTTCAACTGCCCTTTTTGCCAGTTGTTAAGACATTGTATGAGAATTTTCATTTTTTACTAAGAATATTAGAGAAAAATCTCATGTGTACATGATCAATTTTTACATGTACATTTCATTCATGAATGATTATTTAAAAAAGATATAAACAAAATTCACCAAATATTCAACCATCTCAGTTAATATGCATTTTAGTGCTTTAAATATAAACTAATTTTGCAACATTGGCCAGGTACATCATTTACTGTGAAATAAGAATGTACAAATGCAATCCTTACAGTAATTAACTCTATGTGCTATAGAATTCTGCTGTCCGAAAATCTCTGAGCCATGCATGTTTGTTACTAATAATAGGGATGACCGCATTGAGTGTGACGTAGTGATACCTGTAATCTGAAAATGTGCTATTAGATGGTCTGGATGAGTGCATCCAATCAGTAATTCAAGGGCCATAAATGAAAAGTGCCTGGGCGGATTTGGCTAGTTATCGAACTTGTGTAAGTTCTTATGGCCAAACACATTTTGTTCAAGTTTGGTGAAGATCGGATGAGAAATGTTCGACTTAGACAGCGGACAAGAGTAAACAGGCGGATTTTTTCGGTAATTCAAGGGCCGTAACTCTAAAATGCCTGGACCGATTTGGCTAGTTATCGAACTTGGCCGAGGTCTCATGGTCAAACACATTTTGTTCAAGTTTGGTGAAAATCGGATGAGAAATGTTCGACTTAGAGTGCGGACAAGAGTAAAAAGGCCGATTTTTCGATAATTCAAGGGCCGTAACTCTAAAATGCCTGGACCAATTTGGCTAGTTATCGAACTTGGCCGAGGTCTCATGGTCAAACACATTTTGTTCAAGTTTGATGAAGATCGGATGAGACATGCTCGATTAAGAGTGCGGACATGAGTAAAAAGGTCAATTTTTCGATAATTCAAGGGCCGTAACTCCAAAATGCCTGGACCGATTTGGCTAGTTATCGAACTTGGCCGAGGTCTCATGGTCAAACACATTTTGTTTAAGTTTGGTGAAGATTGGATGAGAAATATTCGAATTAGAGTGCGGACAAGAGTAAAAAGACCAATTTTTGGTAATTCAAGGGCCATAACTCCAAGATGCCTGGACCAATTTGGCTAGTTATCGAACTTGGCCGAGGTCTCATGGTCAAACACATTTTGTTCAAGTTTGATGAAGATCGGATGAGACATGCTCGATTAAGAGTGCGGACATGAGTAAAAAGGTCAATTTTTCGATAATTCAAGGGCCGTAACTCCAAAATGCCTGGACCGATTTGGCTAGTTATCGAACTTGGCCGAGGTCTCATGGTCAAACACATTTTGTTTAAGTTTGGTGAAGATTGGATGAGAAATATTCGAATTAGAGTGCGGACAAGAGTAAAAAGACCAATTTTTGGTAATTCAAGGGCCATAACTCCAAGATGCCTGGACCGATTTGGCTAGTTATCGAACCTGGCCGAGGTCTTATGGTCAAACACATTTTGTTCAAGTTTGGTGAAAATCGGATGAGAAATGTTCGACTTAGAGTGCGGACAAGCTTTGTGACAGACACACACACAGACACACAGACTGGAGTAAATCAATATGTCTCCCACACCACTGTGTGGTGGGAGACATAATAAAGCTGCAATTGTGCAGACAAGGTCAAAATAGCTAATTTTGGCCCTTTCAGGAGCCATAATTCTGAAACCTATAATGGGATCTAGCCAGTTCAAGAAAGGAACCGAGATCTTATGGTGATACAAGTTGTGTGCAAGTTTGGTTAAAATAAAATCATAAATGAAACCATTATCGTGCAGACAAGAAATTGTTGACGCATGGACGCACGAGACGGACTCACGGACGGACTGACGACGGATGACGGACGAAGGGTGATCACAAAGCTCACCTTGTCACTATGTGACAGGTGAGCTAATAAAAGAAATATACTGAAAATATAAGACAAATACAATGCCTTTAGTAATAAAAATATAATATAATAATTAACTTTTTAAGAATCATAGCAAGAAAAAGGAGAGCAATAAATTGGTATAACTGAATATTAATTAATGGATTAGTAATGGAAATTATACAATTAGATTTGTGGAGCGACTTGAGCGAAATAGTCGCTTTGTAGCTCCCCACTTCGCTCTAATCTAACATCAAAGCGAAATTCAAGTCGCCCGATTTTTTTATTGACACACCTTCAGTTATCCGCTATCGGCCTGTTGACACTTGGCTGGAATACACGAAAGCATAATTTAAGCTCCGCCGACTTCAGATTATGGAGAAGTGCAAAGGTGACACTTGTTTTGTAAACAAAGCAGTAGGGATTTATATTACATAAGCTTACACATTCTTTTTTGACCTTTAGAAAGTATCTTACCGTGACCAGGTCGAGTAATTTCCTCAAATCCACTTCATTTTACTCGTATTTTTCAAAACCCAAACTTTAGAAACATAATATTATCACTGTTACTTTCTGTGAATAAAATTACGTAACTGAAATTTAGCAGATTTTTGACACCTGCCATCAGAAACTGGGTTAAACCTGTTTGACAACAGTTTACTGTTTCTTTTAATGTGTGCCGACACCAGCATATCAAAGAGACACCAGCAGATCAAAGAAGACGTGTATTCTGTGTGATGTCATAGTGATGTCACTGCTATTGACATGTATTTAATTCATACTGTACACTTGTTATTTAAAGTGACTGACTTTGAGTGCAGCACTGGGAGATTGATTTATTTTTTGTTGATATGGAATTAACATTTTTAAAATTGTTTTCATATTTAAAGGGTTTTCTTGGTTTGGGCAATCATTGCAAGAGTGAAAAAAATCTTGAATTTGCAGTTTAAGCACATTAGATTCACAAGGTTTAAAATGATAAGAAAACAAAATCACTGACATTTTCAGTGAATTTGTTATTTACTTTAAATTAATAAACAAAGACAGGAAATAATAAAAATATTTCCCATTTTCCCTAAAATCTCGCCACTTCTCCCTAAAATCTCTCCACTTCTCCCTAATCTTAGCTGAGGGAGAAGTGACTTCTCCCTAAAATCTTAGCCTAGCTTAAGCCCTGCAGTGATGAGCATTGCCTCTGATACCATAAAATTTAAGCTTGTGGAGGAGTCTTCTATGGTCTACTACATCAAAAGCTTTACTAAAATCCATTATAGCGACATCAACCTGGCCTTCCTTTACAGACTTGACAAGATCATGAACAAAGCCCACAAGTTGGGTCTCACATGATCTACGTGCTCGAAAGCCATGCTGATTGTCAACTATAATATCATTTGCATCCAGATGATCAAGGGTGTTACTAACTACAATGTGTTCAAGTATTTTGCATGCAATGCATGTCAGTGACACTGGCCTATAGTTGCTAGGTTTAAACTTCTCCCCCTTTTTAAAGACAGGGGTGACATTTGCTTAGTCCTTTTAAGTTTCAGGTCTCGACTGCATTCACATAGAATTATACCAACCAAATATGATTTTGGCCATATAGGCTCCAGAAAAGTGAAGTTTTGGTTAAGAGAGCCAGCCAATCAAAAGGCGTTATTTCTCATGAGCCTTAAAATATGGATGCCTCGATGGTCAGTCAGCAATAATACAAATATTGATAACTTTTTGCCCACAGAATTCACAAAACAGGAATAAAATAAAGGGAGACATGCCATAGTTTATAACAACACTATTTATTGGTTTGATTTATCTATATTACTAATGAAATACATGTTACAGTACTAAACTTACACTGCTTAAGGGCGTCAAAACTAATGACTCTAGGATAAAATCGGTCTACCCGAGGTCTCATTATTTAGACTAGCGTATAGACTAGGGGTCGAAATGTCTATCATTCCACAAATTATTTCTTGCTATAAATCATAAAAAAAAAACCAATTATTAGCGCATACCTGCCTAAAATGTTTTGATACAGTACAATTCCAATACTGTTTTGAGAAGAAAAAAATCCGAGTTCACAGCTGATTTTCCTCACTTCCTGTGGGGCGAATTCGTTTCACTCAACCCTGACCCTGACGCCGGTCACGTGAACGGCAAGCCTACGTGAGCTACAAATATTTAATTTGATACACATAGATCTGCAAGTGCCTTGTTGAAATATGTTAAACTATTTCAAACCCTTTTAAAAGATTTCTTGGAACAAATAGTTCGAAATACATTAGAAGTGTATCATATAGACATTGTGCATTAATTGATTGTAGGTACCTAACTTTTCTCTATCGCTAGCTGTGAATGAAGTACTACTGAATTGCGTAGATCTATTTTTAGCATGAAATAGTTATATCCCACGAAGCCCGTATTGTACCGTTCCGGTTAGCGGACGGTTGGAATATAACAAGCCTTCTAACAGTCTGCTCTAGGGTAACTGTGGTACTAGGGGGAACTTTGAGAGAGGGGAACATATGTTATGGAAGGCCAGTTTGTCATGCTAAATGCCATACAGTATGCTAGTTAGTGCAAAAATGCTATTTGCTAAATGCTTATTGTCAAATATTGTGAAATGTTTAAACATAGAGAAATTATTTTACAGAAATATTTTTTTTATCCAATTCAGAGAATGCATATAGTTATTTAATTAATCCACCATTTTTGGTTTTTGTTGCCATAGAAACAAAATGGCTGCTGTTTTGATTAAATATGAAATTTCTCATTTTAAAGCCGATTTTGAATGTTTTCCCTTTTTTAAATGTTTTAAGGAATCCAAGCAGACGGAATTAACAGAAGAACAACATTGCCGTTCCCTTTAAAAGTAACAGTTATTAGTTTAAAGATCTATACAAATATGTATAATTACCCCATAATTTAAATTAAAGAATTTGCCGAATAACTTTATCATTTGGCAGTTTGACATTAGGCATTTGGCACTTAGCATAAATATAATTATATTTATGTCATATGTGGCACATAGCATTTAGAAAGCCGAATTTAGCATTAAATATTTTCCATTTTGCATTTTACAATATAGCAGGTCTTCCATAATGTTGTGCCGCCCAAATATTAAACTGGCTCAAAAATCTTTAGTTTCACTTGGAAAATAGGTCAATACAGGTATAACTGGGGACTGACCATAACCATGTGGATATAAGGTCGTGGACTCCAAATCACTTGCCTCTCAACGCTGTTGTCCATCGGTTTCAACATTTTACTTAATCATCTTCCTATCTGAAAGTACTGATCATACTTGGTCGGTATACTATCCTCGCATGTTTAAAAGTGTCAGTGTTCAAATGGTTCTATCATGGTTCTATGAAATTAAACTGCATTTAGAGACTACCAGTAGTTGAAATAAAAAAAGAATTTAACAACTTCCTCTCATGACCCTCTCAATGAAACTTCACCAAATTTAGTCTGTAGCATTCTTGAGTATGTCTTTCTTAAATATTTTCAAATGCTCACTCTTGACTGGACCAATTAGGGACCGACAGAGATATAAATAGAACAAAACTTTAAATGATTTTTTTTTCTCATGGACCGCTTGACTGATGTTCACCAAACTTGGTCAGAAGCATCCTAGTATGTGCCTTTTTCAATTTTGTTCAGACTGTTCCATTTGACCGAGGGGTAACCAATGCAAAAAAAAAAAAATAAATAAAAAAAAATAAAAAACTTGAAACATACTTTTTGTCAGGAACCTCCAGTTGGATGTTCATCAAAATAAATCAGAGGTATCCTTGTATGTTCCTCTCTCAATTTTGTTCTTTAAAATGGTTTCACTTATTTGCATTTTGGTGATACCAGAAATAAAGTAGCACTTCTTTTCATGAACGGCTTATAATGGATGTTCGTGGCCGAGTGGTTAAGGTCACTTGCCCCTCATCGATGTGGGTTCTAGCCTCACTCGGGGGCGTTGAATTCTTCATGTGAGGAAGCCATCCAGCTGGCTTACGGAAGGTCGGTGGTTCTACCCAGGTGCCCGCTCGTGATGAAATAATGCACAGAGGGGCACCTGGGGTCTTCCCCACCATCAATACTGTAAAGTCGCCATATGGCCTATCATTGTGTCGGTGCGACGTTAAACCCAACAAAATAAAATAAATATAATGGATGTTCAACAACAGCCATTCCTAGACCTTTCTCAAGTTGTTTTACTGCACTTAGGGGTCACCAGATATAAAAGTCCAAAAACCTTTAAAGGCCAGGTTGCATGAAGTCAAATATTCTACAATCCTTGAAGCTACGCACTAAATGTATGTCTTTTTATTTTCTATAATTGTATTTTACGCATTTTCCCTTACCCCACTTTTTGTATTTTGCATATAATCATAATGTACTCGTTGTTTGATTTTTTAAGCAACCTGTCTACTGTATTTTTCCATTTACAGTTTCTTTTTGTTGCAGGCCTACTTTGTGATGCAATTGGTCCTATGGCTGTGTTTGGGAAATTTACCCTTACCTGTTATCATTTGAACTGAATGGATCCAGGATGGAAAAAGAACATATAAATTCGGGGTATAAAGTCAAATTAGGGAATCTGATTACAGATAGTTATCTTTATGATTTTAAGGTATTCGGCTTTCAAAAAACCCAAACCTCACACGAGTAGTTTAACTGTGGAACCAACAAAAGAATCAAAATTCTAATAGGTACGTCTAATGATTTTGTAATTGATAGCTCATAGCTCTTAGACATTTTCCTGCCAATGTTTTTTGTAGCATACTATGTAAATACAATTAAAATTGTTTGTAATTTCGAGATCTTGGCAATGCCAACAATTAATATGTAAATCTAACAATACATGTACTATTGTTTCTATCTCCGTTTCTAAAAATCCTAACCTTAGTTTTGTTTGGTTTACTTTAAGGTTAAAAAGTGATTATCAAAAAAAAAAAAAAAAAAAAAAAATATCGATCCAGTTGCACTTTCGGACAAAGATGTTGTCATAACTTTTGGCCCAACACATTTGTATATATGACATATTTGATGTAGGTGATTGTTGTTTGTGCTTCTGTATATATGTACAATAAAATATGATTAAACTAAGCGATATTAAATATGATTAAACTAATAAAATATGATTAAACTTTTTTATATTCCTACGGGTCACATACGCAAGTCCCGCTACTGTAAGAAAAAATTATTTTAGCTAGGTTAGTCTCTGACCGTTGGATCACATAACAGTAAATAATAATTTCTTAGTTGAATTTGCTACCTAAAGGACAACGGCAATAAGTAGCAAAACTGCTGTACGTAAGAAATGAAACAAATAGTCGGCGATCGTTTGGGAAGTTTTAAGATCTAGTTTTGTAAAAACGAAGTTTTTAATTGGGAATGTATCCGTTTGTTGTGGGGGGGGGGGGGGGGGCGAGTTTGCTGTCTTGTTGATATTTGTTTTAAAAAGTTGTGTTTTACCAAGGATTTCTTCTTTCTGGGATACTTCCATATTTTCGTGAATGTAAAATACATTTTTTGATCATCATAATATTAATGAAACATAATCTACTTTGAACTTAAATTAATATAAAGAAAAACACAGAATGGTTAAAGTCGCTCTTGTTAGGAAGTCACATGTTACTAACTCAATTCTATTAAGTAACGATTAGACATAGTGATCACTGTCGTTGGAGTACTGGTTGTTAAGCAAAGACGTGTTTCAACACCAGAGCAACAGGAACAGTATTGCGAATTGGTGATTGCTCATTGATGACCGCACATCACGTTATAAAAGGTACAAACGTATTTTTAAGTAATGAATATGGAATCTGCAATTTTCCGGAAATGATAATTCATTCCGTCTCCTAATTTGCATTAATTTTGGTTCCATGTACAGCTGACACTAGTTAAAATTATCTTAAATTTAAGGATATGTACATCATATATGCAAATTATGTACTAAGTATGTTAATACTGCATTACGGTAACTGTTTATTCCATTGCGAGTTCGATGCACATCCAATGTACTTTAAACAATGATTTTTTTTAAAATTTGCCCTATCAGTAAACACTTCAAATTTTGAAATGTTGAATTGTCGTATCGTGAATGTTCATCTTAAATTAAGAAGCAGTGAAAAGTCTGAGGTCTTTTTTTGTTCGATGTCTTATGCGCTTTCTACCACAATATCAATTCAAAGATAACTCCATACATACATTGCAGGACCATAGGAACTGGTCGCTGTTAAGGAGTCGGGTGATGCATTAATGAGGAATAAAATCCAGGATAAATCAGGATTTAAATTTCGCGACTTTCTTGATATCCAAATAGCCGTTTATCTGTACAGCAGGTTTCGTGAATAAATCTGCAGACCTGTACTTCTTAAAGTTATAGCAGGGTCAACTTTTCTCACTGAGAGACAGACCCATTGGCGGATGAACAGACTAACAAACAGCTGGAATTAACATGTAAAATTTTCTCAATAATGCTTTCATCAGAAGTACCAGATTTCACGAAATTATTTTAAGCCATCTTTCATGACTACCAGACACAAATGCAAAGTCAAACCCCTGGTCTACAACTTCCTGTGCTGAAAAACATAGTATGAGACATTCACTTTTGGACTGGTCAAAGAGCTATAAGAAGTATTTTATACTTCTTTGGACTGGTATACAAGCGTATAAAACCAGAAAAATCGATCTTCTATTTCAAGCTTTACATTTTAAAATAAAACTAAATTTGAAACTTCATCTCTATTAAGAAGAAACGTACGTTGCAGATAGGATTTTTTTACAAGAAATGTTACAATATTAGCTCAAAGAAGTATACAATAATTTTTATAGCTCTTTGCAGGCACTATACACGTCACAAACTTGCCACTTGAAACGTTCCTCAAGTGAAAAAAAGTTTTCCAAGATACCAATTTTATAGCTGAAATTGTGAATTTTACCAAGTACGACAATGTACAGTGCACTGATATTCCTTTGCATTTCTGTAGATAAAAGGTAAGTCCTGGTGGCCACCGCCAACTAGGGAAAGACACGATAAAGCCTTGATTATGAAGCTGTGATGCTATTTCTTTCAATTAATGAAACAAGACCGTAGTGTTGTCATAAATTAATTACGATGTGACAATCTGGGGAGTGTTCCACTAAGAAGATAGAGGTATGGCAGTTTAATCCATCTACTTGACTGACTTATGGTCAATTTGACCAATACCATCCATATACATGCAAACTGCCGAGTATAAACAGAAACAAGCATACACATCATAACACATTTGCTTACCCAATACTACCCTTTAGTTTAAAAGAAACGCATTAAACTTCTATACAACTTTTGGCTGTACTAAGGGCCGAAAAGTGACCCTGGATAGCACTAAATAACTCCTACAGCTAACAGTAAATTAAAGCTAGTAGTCAGGACATTATAAGTTGGAAGTCAGAAGCCAGGAACTTTGACGTTTTCAAAGTCATGGAGATGGAAGTTGAAAACCTGAGGCAATGAACTAGACAGAAGTCGTGAAGTTAAAAGAAGTATTTGTGCTTGAAGTCGATGCTTCCAGGGCGGCTTTCATATGTATTCATGTAGTTTCTATAATTGATGGACTTGGCTGTATGTTAGAGTTTTAGAATAACCTTCTTTGTTATTGTATGTTTAGCTTTTAACCTTTATCATGCTGGACACAACTGATTCTGCCTTTGCGACCAGTGTAGATCATGATCAGCCTGCAGTCTGATCATAATCTGCACTGATTGCCATTCAGTCAGTATCTTTTTGGTTAGCACTCCTTTTAACTGCTAATGGTACTGTCCAAATTGAAAGGTGGACAAGTTCATTATAGAAATTTAGCAGGGTAAGGGTTAAAATTGGGCATTAGTTCTACAATTCAGCAAGTCATGATTATTTTCATATGAAGAGTATACATAAAGTAACATATTTGGTGAAGTAATTTTCAAATATGGTAACCTACACAACAAGAGGACCATGCTGGTCCTGAATCGCTCATCTGTCCACACGCAACCCAGTTCATTGTGGCTAAGTTTCATTGAAAACCACCAAGTAGTTTCAAAGTATGGCCTCTAGAGAGGTCAAAAGGTTTTTCTATTATTTGACCTAATGACCTAGTTTTTGACGGCACGTGACCCAGTTTCGAACTTGAACTAGATATCATCAAGGTGAACATTCTGACCAATTTTCGTGAAGATCCATTGAAAAGTATGGCCTCTAGAGAGGTCACAAGGTTTCTCTATTTTTAGACCTACTGACCTAGTTTTTGATCGCACGTGACCCAGTTTCGAACTTGACCTAGATATCATTAAGGTAAACATTCTGACCAATTTTCATGAAGATCCATTGAAAAATATGGCCTCTAGGAAGGTCACAAGGATTTTCTATTTTTAGAACTACTGACCTAGTTTTGGACCGCACATGACCCAGTTTCAAACTTTACCTAGATATCATCAAGATGAACATTCTGACCAACTTTCATAAAGATCCCATGAAAAATGTGCCCCCTAGAGTGGTCACAAGCAAAAGTTTATGCACAGACGACGGACGCCGCGCGATCACAAAAGCTCACCTTGTCACTTTGTAACAGGTGTGCTAAAAATGGACAGATTGTCTCAAACTTATGCCAGAAAGATTTGGACCATTCCTTCTAAACGTGAGTTTTTGCAAATATCAGAATTTAAACATCATAGACAATTGAGTTCTAGCATGGACCCTTGTATATATATGTGCAGATAAGGGAAACTACCTGCATAACAGATTATTGCCTTTTCGAAGAGTACTTTGAGAACAAGGGTTCAATTTTTATGGAACTGAAAAACAAAAACACAAATTTGTAGACAAGTTTAATTTATTCTTTTTATGCAACAAAATAAAAAACAAGCAGTAAATGAATTTGAATAACCTATAGACATTATGTGACTAGTTTCATGATAAATCATGGTCACACACAGAACGCATATGTACTAACAAATATCCATATTATCATAAAATGATTCCAGCACTGCCCCAATTGCACCAGGACCCTTTTATAAATAACGCTAGCATACATGACATGTATTGCTTCACATATGTAGCAGATGATTAACAAAGCAACATGATGCAAATGCACATGTTCTATTTATTTATTTATTTATTTGGGTTTTACGGAGCACCAACACAGTATAGGTTATATGGCGCCAAACAGGACTACAAATTTTGGTTCCACATCTCATTTACATCAAATAACAAGAGGACCATGATGGTCCTGAATCGCTCACCTTTTCCCACATGACCCAGTTTTGAGTATGACGTCGTTTTTTCTATTATTTGACATAGTGACCTAGTTTTTGAGCTCATGTGACCCAGTTTTGAACTTGACTTAGATATTATCAAGATAAAAATTCTGACCAATTTTCATGAAGATCCATTGAAAAATATGGCCTCTGGAGAGGTCACAAGGTTTTTCTATTATTTGACCTACTGACCTAGTTTTCGAAGGTACGTGACCCTGTTTTGAACTTTATAAGGTGAACATTCTCACTAATTTTCATGAAGATCTCATGAAAAATATGGCCTCTAGAGAGGTCACAAGGTTTTTCTATTTTTATACCTACTGGCCTAGTTTTTGACCGCACGTGACCCAGTTTCGAAACTGACCTAGATATCATCAAGGTGAACATTCAGATCAATTTTCATGAAGATCCATTGAAAAATAATATATTATTATGGCCTCTAGAGAGGTCAAAAGATTTTTCTAATTTTAGACCTACTGACCTAGTTTTTGACCGCAGTTGACCCAGTTTCAAACTTGGCCTAGATATCATCAAGATGAACATTCAGACCAACTTTCATACAGATCCCATGAAAAGTATGGCCTCTAGAGAGGTCACAAGGTTTTTTTATTATTTGACCAACTGACCTAGTTTTTTATGGCACGTGACCCACTTTCAAATTTGACCTAGATATCATCAACATGAACATTCAGACCAACTTTCATACAGATCCCGTTAAAAATATGGCCTCTAGAGAGGTCACAAAGTTTTTCTATTATTTGACCTACTGACCTAGAATTTGAAGGCACGTGACCCACTTTCGAACTTCACCTAGATATCATCAAGGTGAACATTCAGACCAACTTTCATACAGATCCCATGAAAAATATGGCCTCTAGAGAGCTCACAAGGTTTTTCTATTTTTAGACCTACTGACCTAGTTTTTGACAGCACGTGACCCAGTTTCGAACTTGACCTAGATATCATCAAGGTGAACATTCTGACCAACTTTCATAAAGATCCCACAAAAAATGTGACCTCTAGAGTGGTCACAAGCAAAAGTTTACGGACGCACAGACGGATGCACGGACGGACGACGGACGCCGCGCGATCACAAAAGCTCACCTTGTCACTTTGTGACAGGTGAGCTAAAAACATGAGGTATGGAATCAAAATTTGCATACCTGCTGGAATCAGAGTTACTGCAGAACCAAGTGTTAAGACCCTATTAGTCACCTCTTACGATCATGCAAGGGTATGGCAGTGGTTCCAATTCTTTACACAGATCGTCCCAGAACCACATGGGACTGCACATATTCTACGGGATCTTTCAAACAATTTAGTAATCACCTACGATAACATCAATGTTTTGCTAGTAGAAAAACAAACACCATGAAAAGCAAACACACAGTTCTAGGTAGTCTGTATTCAGACCATATTCTGTTTTTATCATAATTATGCAGTAACTTCTCAAGCTATTACAAATGTCCATTTGGTTCTAAAAAATAGTATAGAGTAGAACAAGTCCTGGTAAAAGTATGTGTTGATGGAAAATAGTATATGGTTCCTTGCAGTACTTAACTTACATGTACTAGTTCCTTAACATCTTGCTGATTTATCAAAATGTTATCAGTGTCATCCTTAGTAGGTATTTATTTCACAAAAAGAAAACACACAAAAAAAACCCCACAACAGATTGTGTATTTACTGACCAATTACCTTTGAAAGAGTTTTCAGCACTGCAGAAGACAGATCCAAAGGTTATATCACTAAAATAATTTATGTAATGAATAAAAATAATCTTAATGAAACATCAAACACATATGAAACTAACAGCTAATAGTATGCTTATCACCTGTCTAAAACAAAATTTTGGCAAATCACACTTAAAATGTTTTACCAAGAAACAGACAAAGAACTAGCTGTAACCATCAATGTATACATAACAATACAACAGTAAATTGAGGCTCCTTTACATTCATTTACTTAACACAACAAATCAGCAACATGATACAGGCATAACAAGTTGTTAATATCGACCAAAGAGAAAGCACATACCAAATACTTGATAATATCAACAAGTTGTATAACTACATGTATAGGTTAATATTTGGTTAAAAATATCAACATCACAGTGTGATCTGCCTATGGTGAGAAATAAACTAAATACAGTTTAACACACATACAATGCATGCTTCTAGATTTACATCAAAATTTCAGGTCTTAAAACATACAATCACCTCTAAAATTACAGAGAACCTGTAAACATTTTTGGTATAATGATACCATAGTTTGTGAAATAAAGGAAATATTCTATCATTTTACATTACAGTTATACTCTGTGACTAATATAGTAAAATGTTTTCTCATTTACTCATTTCACAGACAACACCTGTAAGTACTTTCAAAATTTAAATGCATCACATCAATTTTTAAACATTAACTTAAGTTCCAAAACTGGAAAATACTTACAGATGTGGGATGCTTTAAGACAAACAAATGCTAACCCCTGTAATATATATGAAGCTGGTTACAACTGGTTTTCATCTCAAATGGATTTGCAACAAAAAATAAATAGCATAATATACTTTATGTTACAATAATACATGTATATGTGTTCAAAAAAGGATGAACAATTGTAACATTCAGTTCATTTTCTGTTTTTCACAGAACATAAAAATTAATTACAACATAAAAACTGAACATTCCATTATTATTATATCTTTGCTCTTCTGATAATTCTTTACAATAGAAGCTCATTTCAAACACAGAAGTATCATTTGTAAAGTAAATGCTACATCCCATTCATTTATATACCTATTTTTGGCTTCCTACTAAACAGTTTCTAAATATTCATTTACATGCACAACTTTCACTGCTAACAAGAGCTCATCGAACACGAAATGCCCCCCTTGATGCATTCAGTAATTGCACAAGGAACAGAAATTATATGCTCACTGTAAACAAAAGTTCTACCATTCTGGTTTAATCTGACCTTGACCTTTAACCTATTAGCCTAACAAGAGATTACAGAGTGATCTTGGCGCCATCCACTGAGCCATTTTTGAATGTTGCAAATTTCAAGACTAGCTCAAGATCAAAATCAAGGTCAAATTTCATTTCAGTACAAAACAATGTGTATGTGGTCCAAATTTGAAAGCTGTGGCCTGAGAAATGTGAAAGCAGGTCACTAGATCAATTTCAAGGTCAAAGTTCATTTCGGTAGACAGAACTATGCATGTGCTTCAAATTTGGAGGCTGTAGCTTGAGAAATGTGAAAGTAGGTAATAGATAAAAATCAATGTCAAATTTCAATTCAGAACACAAAAATATGCATGAGGTCCAAATTTGAAGCCTGTAGCTTCAGAAATGTGAAAGTAGGTCACTAGGTCAATCTCAAGATCAAAGTTCATTTCGGTATACAAAACTATGCATGTGGTTCAAATTTGAAGGCTGTAGCTTGAGAAATGTGAAAGTAGGCCACTAGGTCAAAATCAAGGTCAACTTTTATTTCGGAACACAAAACTATGAGAGTGGTCCAAATTTGAAGCCTGTACCTTCAAAAATGTGAAAGTAGGTCACTAGGTCAATAACAAGGTCAAAGTTTTTTTGGTACACAAACCTATGCATGTGGTCCAAATTTGAAGGCAGTAGCTACAGAAATGTGAAAGTAGGTCACTAGGTCAAGATCAAGGTCAACTCATGTCAAGGTTCATCTTGCCACTCAAAACTATACATGTGGTCCAAATTTGAATGATGTAAGTTATGGACATGAAGATTCTAAGTTTTTCCCTATATAAGTCTATATGAACCATATGTCCCCTGTGGCGGGGCTATATTTGACCCTAGAGGGATAATTTGAACAAACTTGGTAGAGAACCACAAAATGATGCTACATTACAAAATATCAAAGCCACAGTCTTTGTGGTTTGGACAAGATTTTCAAAGTTTTTACCCTATAAAAGTCTATGTAAACCATGTGACCCCCAGAGCGGAGCCATATTTGACCCTAGGGGAATAATTTGAACAATCTTAGTAGAGGACCACTAGATGATGTCTTATACAAAATATCAAAGCCCTAGGCCCTGTGGTTTTGGACAAGATGTTTTTAAAAGTTTTTTCCTATATAAGTCTATATAAACCATGTGACCCCCGGGGTGGGGCCATATTTGACCCCAGGGAAATAATCTGAACAATCTTGGTAGAGGACCACTAGATTTTGCTACATACCAAATATCAAAGCCCTAGGCCCTATGGTTTTGGAAACAAGAAGATCAGAAACAGTTTAACTGTTCCTGGCCAATGTGACCTTGACCTTTGACCTAATGACCTCAAAATCAATAGGAATCATCTGCTGGTCATGGCCAACCTAACTTATCAATTTTCCTGATACTAGGCCCAAGCGTTCTTGAGTTATTGCCTGGAAACCATTTTACTGTTCCTGGTCACTGTGACCTTGACCTTTGACATACTGACCTCAAAATCAATAGGGGTCATCTGGTAGTCATGATCAACCTCCCTATCAACTTTCGTGACCCTAGGCATAAACATTCTTGAGTTATCATCCGGAAACCGTTTTACTGTTCAGGGTCACTGTGACCTTGACCTGTAACATACTGACCTCAAAATCAACAGGGATCATCTGCTGGTCATTATCAACCTCCGTATCAACTTTCATGATCCTAGGCCCAAGTGTTCTTGAGTTATCATCCGGAAACCGTTTTACTATTCAGGGTCACTGTGACCTTGACCTTTGATATACAGACCTCAAAATCAATAGGGGTCATCTGCTGGTGATGACCAACCTCCCTATCAACTTTCATGATCCTAAGCCCAAGCGTTCTTGAGTTATCATCCGGAAACGGACTGGTCTACATTCCGACCGACCGACAGACCGACCGACATCTGCAAAACAATATACCCCTCCTTCTTCAAAGGGGGGCATAATAATTGTGCAATTCAAAATGGTGTTGTCCCACTGTTCATTCATTTGAAAGGTGGCCAATCAGATTGTGTTCATGTAATGGATGTATTCCAACCATTATGGTCTGATTATTTAATCTTTTTGATACTCACTGTGCACTTAGTGTATGACAGATTTTCACTGGTGGCATTTTTACAACTGATTTTCCTATCCTGGCTGCCTAACCAAGATAGCAGTATTTTAGCATAAATATAAATTTGATAAACGTACTTAGCCTAGGGAACGAGATAAATATAAGAATATATGAAATTCATTAGAAATGCAAGTTTTAAAAAATCAAAGTTACCTCCCTTTTCCTATCTTGGTTGGGCAACCAAGATATATTGGAAATGAATGAATTCAAAAGCCAGAGACATATTTAAAACCAGAAATTTTGCTGAAATAAAAGAAAATACTCAGTGTTTTAAACAATTTTCATATTAAAGGGGGATAATTACACAATTTTATAAAAGTCAATAAAATATACATTTGTAATAGGGATATAATATCTTGAAAAAAGTCTTTTTGATCCTAAAATAAATCTCTAGTAGCATATACGAACACTCAAAAATGTTGCTTATATGTGACTGACCGCCTTTAAAAATATGGAAAGAAAATAGTGCATTTCAATAATCAAATAAAAATATAAAAGGACAGCCATATATTCATTGTGAAATATGCTGACAATCAGTAATTTTAACAATGATTTTCTGGTAATGAGTTTTGTCATGAATATTCTGTGTACATGATCCAACGGTAAAAACAACAATGTAGCATAAAATATACATAAATTAACAAAATATTCATATATAAAATTCACTTCAAAATAACATTTGTAACAAGATCTGTACATACATATTATTTACAGTAAAAATATACTTTTTAATACATACATTTTATTCTCTTAATCAAATGTAATGAATTAATTAAACAATAGACTACATTCTACAACTTTATCTACACACAGTATTCAAAAACCATCATCTCAGTTTCACAAAGCATGACTTTTGTATAAGGTATGTAAACCACAAACAACCTTGAAGCTACACACATTGAAGTTAATTTCAGGATATGTCATCATAAAAAAGAATCAATAATGCCTACAGAAGTTTATTACTGTTAAATCTGTTAACCTTGTGACACCCTGTTTTCATAAATTTCCTCATATTCACCCAACAGTCTCTAGGTAGGGTAAATGTGTGGCTCAAAAAAAGTTATTTTCCATTTCCATGCTCCCCCATCCTCGAGAATTAAAACTTAAGGAATGTTCAGACAATTTTTCAGCAGATGTCTACTACTGTGTATAATGGTTTTCTCCACATATGCATACACACACTTACATATGCATTTTGGACTCTCAAACTCTCCAATAGTGTTGCATGCCTGGTAAAATATATCTACATTTTTTAACACTACATATTCCCAAATATCACATCATTAAATTTTACATTCATACTGTGACTATTTCGGATATGCTCGAGATCTTCTTATTATTTGCACCAATGTGTATATTATGTCATTGCTTCTGTAATTTGTAAATATTATAACATAAAGAGTGCATATACAGAATGGTTTTGATATGTTTTACATCATTCCAAAGCACCAAATGATGTCCGCTCTAAAATCATTCAAGCATACATTTTGTGTGATCCTTTAAATGGAAATCTAAGCCAGGCATTTTTTTTCTTCCTTCACTCATTTAACTGTATCAAATGTGTACATGTATTTGCAATATGACCATTATGCTGGAAAATAGTCAATAGGGATGCTGATGACGTTCTTACAATATATTTGTAAATGCACAAAAAGCACTTGGACAGCTGATAGGTTAAACAGTTTGCTCTGATAACAGCCAGAAATAATCATATTCCATTTTTTCTGATGACCCAGAGTTTCTTTTTTTTTTTAAACTAAAAAGGGAAGTGACCTGAGCCCATTATTTGGCCAAGAAAATGGCTCAGTTTTGGGGTAAAAAAGAAATAAAATATGGGACCAACCAGACTGCATATTTCAATAAATTATTCAAAACAAGAGGGTCATGATGACCCTGGATCACTCACCTGAGTAATATGAGCTACATGTTTCAAATGTCAAACTGATGATAAAATATTAGAAAGTCAGTAGGTCACATTCATGGTCAATGAAATTCAGTTTTACGATTTGTGTGCAAAACTGTGTATGTCATCAAAATTTCCAGGCGGTATCTTAAAAAACAAGAAAGTAGGTCAGCAGGTTAAGGTCACAGTCAAGTGACATCATATTACTTGGGGTCATCAGGTAATTATAATTAAATAGTCTTGGAAATAGGTTAAGTATTTTTCCTATATAGCACACATAATAACTAAGTGACCCCAGGGCGGGGCCTCTTTTAACCCCGGGGCATAATTTGAACAATTTTGGTAAAGGACTACTAGACAATGCATCATACCAAATATCAAAAGCCTAGGTCATATGGTTTCTGACAAGAAGATTTTTAAAGCTTTTTCCTATATAAGTCTATATAAAACTTGGGACCCCAGGGCCTCTTTTCACCCAAGGGGTAAAATTTGAACAATTTTGGTTGAGGACCATAAGACAATGCTAGAAACCAAATATCAAAGGTCTAAGTGTTGTGGTTTCAGACAAGAAGATTTTTAAACTTTTTTCCTATATAAGTCTATGTAAAACTTGGGACCCCCGGGGTGGGGCCATATTTGACCTAGGGGGATAATTTGAACAATCTTGATAGAGGACCACTAGATGATGCTACATACCAAATATCAAAGCCTTAGGCCATGTGGTTTTGTACAAGAAAATTTTCAAAGTTTTCCCTGTATAAGTCTATATAAACCATGTGACCCCCGGGGCGGGGCCATATTTAACCCTAGGGGGATAATTTGAACAATCTTGGTAGAAGACTACTAGATGATGCTACATACCAAATATCAAAGCCCTATGCCATGCGGTTTTGTACAAGAAGATTTTCAAAGTTTTCCCTATATAAGTCTATATAAACCATGTGACCCCCAGGGCGGGGCCATATTTGACCCTAGGGGGATAATTTGAACCATTTTGGTAGAGGACCACTAGATGATACTACACACCAGGTATCAAAGTCCTAGGTCCTGTGGTGTTGGACAAGAAGATTTTTAAAGTTATTCCTTTCGGTTGCCATGGCAACCAGAGTTCTGCATGGAATTCAATTCTTTGAATAATTTTGAAAGGGGGCCACCCAAGGATCATTCCTGTGAAGTTTGGTGTAATTCTGCCTAGTGGTTTTCAAGAAGAAGATTTTTTTAGGAAATGTTGACAGACGGACGACGGACATTGAGCGGTCACAAAAGCTCACCACGAGCCTTTGGCTCAGGTGAGCTAACAAGAAATAAAAGAAAATACATGAATATACCAGAACAATATCCATTATCTTGCATTTACAACAGTATGACTACTATGGACAAAAACATGTTCTTACTATATTTCAATAGTATCTACATCATTATGAGATTCAAGAAATGTCAACGTTATTATTACAATGGCGAAGTAAAGGCAAATCTTATTAATTGTCACAAATATTTCGCAGAATAATTAAATCAATTATACCTAATCCTCAGCAATTTGCTGTTCCCATTAACAGCAACTGTGAAAGTGTCTTGCCCAAGGTGAAAAGTAAAGATTTGAACCTAGAGCCTTCACCTCATAGAAAAGCATCTTTGCAATCTCAACTGTCAATGTAGGGATAACGCATGTTTTTTTGTGTTATAACATCTGCAGAATCTCGAGGGATTGGTTGGTGCCCGAGCCCGTAGGGTACCAACGTATCCCGAGCGATTCTGAAGATGTTATAACATGAAAATAACATGCGCTAATGCTTTTCTAGCATAAAACGCGGAAAAACGAATGCCTGAATACATTATCCCTCAACGTCATTAAATTTCCATGAAATGTGCGGGAATATCCGTTTTGTTTTTTCACGTTGACGTCATTTCCATTTGAATTATCCGTTTTGGGGCCGTAATACGTTTACACTCTTCCACGGAACGCGCATATATAAAAAGGTGTTATAACAGCATGTGAGCACGAGAATCTCTCTGTTAACACACGTTTTCTCTCCTGTTAAAACACCCCCAAAAAGTGACAAGAATAGCAGTTTTATGCTAGAATGCATGATAATAATGAAAATACTTCATTTAATTGGAATACTGCTTCAAAACAATTTTTGTTCACTGTATCTGGAATTGTTCTATCTCTTCTTTCCTCTACTTTTGTTACCTTTGACTTATTTGATCAAATCTGCACAGAAGAATTTGTATTATTCCTCTAGTCTTGATAAATTTGTTACACAAAAATATATACTGGTAACAATTACGTCGCAGGTGTCCTCAAATCAAATTAAGTATCACTATTTTTCTATTTCTATGCATCTAAATTTTTCATTCAATATCAACCAATATCAAAATTTCAAGATCCTATTTACAAGAAGTATAAATCCAGGAATTTACTCCAAAAATAATTTACTGAGGATATACCAATAAATAATCAAACACTATATAGTATTAATACATGTTTACAGACTACGAAACAATTGCAAACTACATACATGTAAACTGACTAAGAAACAATTATAACCTATAAAGTTCATATGAAAACAATATAAAAATTTGTTTCTGTAAAAAAACAACAAACAGCACTAATAATTAACAACAGATCTACATTACAGACAATAGGGACATGTCTGCAGATTTATGTAGTTTTTTTAACAAACGTTTTAAAAGATATAATTTCAGTTGTTAGGAATCTTACAAATAAACTGCTAAACAAATAAAAAGATTCTGTGAGTTATATGGTGTATTTATTTATAAAATGCCTCATTATATCTGTAAAATACAGGGAAAAGCTATGTGCTATGTTAGATTCTGAGTAAACATTTGATTTCAAATAGCAACATATACATTGCATTTATTTGTGAAATTAGACATTTCATATACTGTACTTTGCTATCCATTTAAAAATTTGATATTGTGATATAAATCTGTAGGCATGCCCCTTTGATTATATACATATATACATGCACCAGCATATTTCATAACCTTTCAGTAACAACCAACAAGGTTGAGAATTCCTTTTAATTTTTAAACAGCAGGGTTTTAACACCAAAGATAAGCAAAATTTCTTTATATGTGATCTCAATACTAAAAATCAACATACTCATATCTTTGGAAATAGTATGAAATATGTGAACAAAGCTGTGCCAAGTCAAAATGAATTAATTTAAAGCTTTTAAAGTGTGTGGACTATGTAATGTTTAAACACTTTTGTGGCTATTTTTCAAATTAAAAAAGAAATGTTTAGTTGTGCATAAGGTTTTTCCTAACAGTAATTATTTTGGCGTTCTATTATTATTTTTTTTGGCATGATGCTAAAAAATACAATCTGGTTCTGTCAAGAAGATAATGTTTTGGATTTATCATTTCCCCCAAATTCTTTAATTGCAAAAACTGGATTTTACTAAGATACAGAAGTTAAAAAGAGCTTCTTAATACATAAGTTTACCAGCTCAGAACCGAATTTATTTTAAACATTATAAAACTTAGAAATAAACTGTTTCATACATATGTGAAGAAAGTGTGCTTACTGGTGTCAACCCTAACAGATCATTTAAACAAAATGATCATATTCTTACAACTGTGAGAACCAGAGCCAGTTTTCAGCCAGTTTCAATCTATGATAATGGATTTTCAGCTTTACTATCAACACCTATTAAAAGTGTGTTAGCAATCTTTCAACAGCAAAAACCTATTTTTCCAAACTAACAGCATTTTGTTTCAGGCCTTGAAATTGATCTCTTTGATGTTCCTATAACCTAGCAGTTTATCCTGATAAAAACTGAAATGTATACTAATTTAATTTAACTTTTAAGCTCACTTACAACAAGAGGGCCATAACGTCCCTATATCGCTCACCTGTTATCATTGCACTTAAACACAAGAAGGTCAAAAAATCATAATCAAGATCAATCAAAAGAATTATGAGAAAATATAGTTGAAATTTTTTTAAAGTTACTTCAAATAAAATTATTTTCAAATCAGGCCAGTAGTTTCATACAAGGTTTTCTGTACAGCCATATGGGAAAATGAGCCCCTCCCCCAGGCGGCCACTTTTCCAATGAATCAAAATTATCTGAAGGGACTTGGTAGAGGGTCACCCAAGAAACATTTGTGTAAAATTATTTTGAAAACGGACCAGCAGTTTCTGACAAAAAGATTTTCAAAGTTCCATATAGGCATATAGGGAAAATAAACAAAACCACTTGGGGGCCATGTTTTTCGCTGAATCAAAATTATTTGAAGGAATATAGTAGAGGAACACCCAAGGAACACTAGTCTTGTGTAAAATTGTTTTGAAATCAGTTTCTTTATAGCCATAAGTCCAAAGGACAGGAACAACAAAGGAAAGAAATTTAACCAAAAAGATAACAAGCATTCTTACACGGTACAGATATGTCAAAATACACCTAAAAATTGGAGGTATCATCCATGTTGTACCACAGAAAAGTGGTCTCGGTTTTTCCCTACAGTAAATAATAAAAAAGTTACTAAATAATCTATTTATAGTTACATAAAAGGGAAGTAATTAAAAAACAATAATTGTTAGTGAACAAAAGAAGGATCTGCCAAATAAAAACAAGAGCACTGCAATGCAATACAAATGCAGAGCAATATACACACAAAACAAAGTCATATGACCTTTGACTCCTAAGTGTGACCTTGACTTTGAAGTGAGCCATCCGAAACATGCGCTCTGCAAGTCATTTCGGTGAGGTGAACATTTGTGTCAGGTTTCTTTGAAATCCTTCAAGGGGTTCAAGAGTTACAGAGCGGAACGGAAATTGCTAACCAACAGACAGACAGATGGACACCGAGGCGATAACATATGCCCCTTCGGGCGTATAAAAAGGAATCAAGATCTTATGGTGATACAAGTTGTGTGCAAGTTTGGTTAAAATCAAATCATAAATGAAGCTGCTATTGTGCAGACAAGGTCAAAATAGCTAATTTTGGCCCTTTCAGGGGCCATAACTCTGGAACCCATTATGGGATCTGGCGGGTTTAAGAAAGGAACCAAGATCTTATAGTGACACAAGTTTTGTGCAAGTTTGATTAAATTCAATTCATAAATAAAGCTGCTATTGTGCAGACAAGGTCAAAATAGCTAATTCTGGCCCTTTCAGGGGCCATAACTCTGGAACCCATGAAGGAATCTGGCCAGTTCAAGAAAGGAACCAAGATCTTGTAGCGATACAAGTTGTGTGCAAGTTTGGTTAAAATAAAATCATAAATGAAGCTGCTGTTGTGCAGACAAGGTCAAAATAGCTAATTCTGGCCCTTTCAGGGGCCATAACTCTGGAACCCATCAAGGGATCTGGCTGGTCCAAGAAAGGAACCGAGATCTTACGATGACACAAGTTTTATGCAAGTCTGGTTAAAATCAAATCATAAATGAAGCTGCTATTGTGCAGACAAGGTCAAAATAGCTAATTTTGGCCTTTTCAGGGGCCATAACTCTGGAACCCATAACCGGATCTGGCCAGTTCAAGAAAGGAACCAAGATCTTATGGTGATACAAGTTGTGTGCATGTTTGGTTAAAATAAAATCATCATGCAGACACGAAATTGTGGACGGACGACAGATGATCACAAAAGCTCACCCTGTCACTACGTGACAGGTGAGCTAATAATGAGGGTTGTCTCAGAAAACCTTGAACTTTTTTTATTATTTCGAAAATAAGAGATGCATCAAATCATTATTTTAACTGATGTTATTTCAATGTATACTCGACAGGACAATAGAGTTTAAAAAAATTAACAAGTGCTCGTAGAACACCAAATGACCCCCTTGATGTATTCAGTAACTGCACAAGGAACAGCAATTATTTGGTCACTGTGCACTTGACGTTTGATGTACTGACCTCAAATCAATAGTCATGGGTCATTTACCAGTCATAAGTGGCCTTCGTATCAAATGTGTCATTAGACCAATTGACCTCAAAATAAATAGGGGTCATTTGCTGGCCATGATCAACCTCCCTATTAAGTTTCGTGATCCCAGGCCCAAGCGTTCTCAAGTTATCATCTGGAAATGGTTTAACTGTTCCGGGTCAATGTGACCTTGACTTTTACCTACTGACCTCAAAATCAATAGGGGTCTTCTGCTGGTCATGACAAACCTGCCTATCAACTTTCATGATCCTAGGCCCAAGCAGTCTTGAGTTACCATCTGGAAATCGATTGGTCTATGGACCGACTGACCAAGCGACCGACTGGCATCTGCAAAACAATTTACCCCCCTCCTTCTTCGAAGGGGGTCATAAATATCTGCCATATTATTTGAGTATTTTTTAAACTAGAAGGTGTTTTTGGCACAAAAACATATGTCTCCCCCCTATGTATACCTTTAGCTCTGGTGGCCATTTTGTGCAGCAAAGTGTAATGTGTCAGCAACTAGGCTTGGTACTGATCACTCCTGTGAAGCTTTGTCAAAATCCAGCCAGCAGTTTGACCTGTGAAAGCCGGACATGATTTTTATATCTTTAGTTCTGGCTGCTATTTTGTGCTGCAAAGTGAAACGTGTCGGTGATATGCACAACCAGGCTTGGTACTGATCACTTAATATGTGATGTTTCGTCGAAATCCAGCCAGCAGTTTTACCTGTGGAAGTCGGACAAGATCTTTCTATTTTTAGCAATGGTGGCCACTTTATGCAGCGAAGCAAAATGTGCCAGCGAAATGCACAACAAGGCTTGGTACTGATCACTCCTGTGAAGTTTCATCGAAATCCAACCAGCAGTTTGACCTGTGAAAGCCGGACAAGATTTTGCTATTTTTAGCTCTGGCAGCCATTTTGTGCAGCGAAGTGGAACATGCTGGCGATAAGCACAACCAGGCTTGGTACTGATTACTCCTGTGAAGTTTCGTCGAAATCCAGCCAGCAGTTTGACCTGTGAAAGCCGGACAAGCTCAAAGCGGACGGACGGCAGAGGTAAAAACAATATGTTTCCCCCATGTATGTATGGGGGAGACATAAGTCAGTACTAGTCGGTGCACACTCAGTTTTCCTCTTACAAAAAGAAGTGGCTTCCTTTTAAATTCATGTAACTTACCCGATATACATCTCACAGGATTAAAATTTATATCGTCGTTAACGGCAACATGTGGCACATAATAATTATGTTGCATTTAAAGTCTTTGACGTCACTTAAGTTAAAATAGTGACCATATTGTGAAAGTAACAGTCGCATGCACTTTCAGAAATGGCGATGTAAGATTAAGTTCGCAACCTTGATCTTTGACTTCAATAATCTAAGCACTACAGGCAATCAAGTTTGCAGTCCTGATCTTTTTTTTAAAAAGATTTGTTTATTTTTCTGTGGAGGAAGACCCCAGCTACGCCTCCGGGCATTATTTCAGGTATGGGCAGTCACCTATTTAGAACCTTAGAGCTTTGGATGGCTTCCTCACATGAAGAATTCTACACCCAAAGCAAGGTTTCAAACCATCACTGATGATGGGCAAGTGGAAAATGGCAAGACTTAGCAGCTAGGCCGCGATTTTATTAGGATTTTGAGAAACATCTACTTTATTAGGTTATAAAGCATTTTTCTTGCTTTTTATTGAGGAGAACGACTCCAGATAGCCATACGGGTATCACTTTAGGTATGGATAGTTGCTCACCAGGATAGAACCATCAACCTTCTGGGCAATGGCTCCTCATACTTGGACAATATATTCTTGTCACTTGAGATCATAAAATCAATTCAATTAAATGTATAAAGCCTGTGCTAGGGGATGTGAGAGATGATGCATATTTCATTACCTCTCATGAGCAGCCCCAATCAGAGTCTACAAAGATTTTTAACTTGGTTGCATTCTATGCTTCAGAAAGATTTTCTTACATTTAATTTCTTCAGATGAAAAAAATCTAAAACCTAAGCAAGGCTTCCAAATCACAGCAGTGAGGCATAAGTGATTCAGTTAGAAAACCTTAACCAATCGGCCTTGTACTTTGATCTACCGGTACAGGCCTCAAAACAATAGAGACTATCTACTGATCATAAGCAATTGGCCAACTCCTTCTCCAGTAAGTGGCACAGAAAATCAAAGAAGTTATATCAATTTTATGACCTACTGTATCCAACCTAAACTGCCTCCACTCAAAATAAGTTATTGGCAAGATCTGGGTCTCTTGCAACAATATTTTCATAAATGTATTCTAATCTCAACAAGGTTTCAAATCTTTTATCTTTTGGAAAACCAAGCTGCATTACTGCTGGTAAATGAAAGTAGAACTCTGGATGCCCATGTGTAAGAATACCAACAACTTTACCATCACTGGTAAGAAAAGGCGATCCAGAACCCCTGTGTTCCATGGAAATATCTAAAAAGATATTTTGCAATCTATCAATATGTCTGTAGCTGTTGTTAACAATATCAAGATTAGGAACAGCTGCCTGATAATGTCTGTAATTTCTACCATCCTCAGCATACAGCCAATTTTCACAGTCTGTAATTCTTTCAGTAACTGATGGAATGATAAGACATTTTGGATCTAAAACTTTAGTAGAATTGTTTGCTGGGTTTCCATAACCTATTCCTAATAAAGCATTCACACGCAGCCGTTCAAAATGAAGTCTATCTAGATTTAGTTTGTTTGGCAAGCCAGCAGGATTTGTTATTTGCAGAATTGTGTAGTCTAGTCTTAGATCATTTGTTGAAATTTTATGCCGTACTCTGTACTGAAAACGTGGTATCCAACATGCTGTTGTATTGAAGTTTATATAGACATTATCTCCCTCAAGACAAGTGAAATCATAATCTTCATTCATATTGGGATCTGAAATAAAAATATACAAGAGCGGTTGGTAAAACACTTTATTCAAGGGGAGTGTGGGTGTCTGACCAGAGCAATATGGTTCAGAATGCCTCATAAATGCCCAGTTTGAGTTCACTCCACTGCTTAATCATCATCAAAGTCTTTTACGTGTATTTTAGAACTGATATTCCTATATTTATGCAAAATGTTCTTGGATATTTTATGAGGTCAAGGTCACAGAGAAAATGTGATAACTCCCTAAGCTGGCCATGTTTTTAGACAAATCAATATAATCTGAATCATCTTGGTAGAAGGTCACAGAAGGATAATTTGTATGAAATTATCTTAAAATCGGGCCAGCAGTTTCATATAAGAAAACTTTTTAAGTTTCCACTATATACATTTAGGGAAAACTGACCATCTTCTCTGGCGGCCATCATTATTGACAAATCAGAATAACTGGAAAAATCTTTGTAGGTCATATAAGGACAATTTGTGTGAAATTATATTAAAATCAAGCCATCAGTTTCATACAAAATAATTTTTAATAAGTAAATAAAGGGAAAAGTTTATTACATGAAAGGACATCAAAAATGCTCTAGAGAGTAAATATGCAGTTTTGAAACTTCCATTATTCAAGTATCTTCTTTTGTTAAGATTCAACTATTTATACATGTATTTGCAAACATTCTAACTCGTACCGCTACAATGCACTACAGGCTGAAAGACCAACTGACAGCAAAAAGGAAAGACCTTAAAGTACCTACCAATTATCCATCTTATCACATGGAATGCAGTTATGACGTAGTCATCTCCTGCTCTGAATACTGTTCCTATTACTTCACCATTGAAAATCAGGGCCCCAACAGATTTCATGTACTCTGCGAAACCATTCACTACCAGTTGTGTCATAGAGTTATCAAAAGGTTTTGCGAATTCCTCTCCAGCGCCTCTTTTCTTTGCTGGTCCTGTGTTTTCTTTAACTAGCTCTTTATCTGGCTTTTCTTTAATTAAAACATAAATTCATAACATGCAGACAACTAGCAATCACCTAACATAATGGAAAAATTCATGATGTTTTAACAAGAGCAGTCAAATGACAGCAATGCTCAAACTTTCAAAAGCCTTGTCACTAAAAAAATAATGAAAACATTAACAAGTATCAAGAGGGTCATGATGACCCTGGATCGCTCACCTGAGTAATATGAGCTACATGTTTCAAATGTCAAACTGATGATTTTTAGAAATTTTTTGGAAGATTTTCCGATGTACAATCAAGTAACCCCTGGGGCAAGGCCAATTTTACCCCTGGGGTCATGATTTGAACAAAGTTTGTAGAAGTCTACTAGGCAATGTTACATATCAAATATCTAAGATCTATGCCATCTGGTTTATTTTTAGCAAATTTATGAAGATTTCCCTATGTACAATCAAGTAACCCCTGGGGCTGGGTCAATTTTGACCCCGGGGTCAAGATTTAAAAAACTTTTGCAGAGGTCCACTAGGCAATGCTACATGTCAAATATCTAAGCTCTAGGCCTTCTGCTTTATTTTAGAAAATTTTGAAGATTTTTCTATGTACAATCAAGTAACCCCACGGGGCGGGGTCAATTTGACTCCATGGGGTCATGATTTGAACAAATTTGTTAAGAAGTCTACTAGGCAATGCTACATGTCATATATCTAAGATCTAGGCCTTCTGGTTTATTTTTAGAAAATTTTTGAAGATTTTCCTATGTAAAATCAAGTGACACCTGGGGCGGGGTCAATTTTGACCCCGGGGGTCATGATTTGAATAAATTTTGTAGAGGTCCACTAGGCAATGCTACATGTGAAATATCTAAGCTCTAGGCCTTCTGGTTTATTTTTAGAACATTTTTGAAGATTTTCCTATGTAAAATGAAGTGACCCCTGGGGCAGGGTCATGATTTGAACAAATTTTGTAGAGGTCCACTTGGCCATGCTACATGTCAAATATCTAAGCTCTAGGCCTTCTGCTTTATTTTTAGAAAATTTTGAAGATTTTTCTATGTACAATCAAGTAACCACATGGGGCGGGGTCAATTTGACCCCGGGGGTCATGATTTGAACAAATTTTGTAGAGGTCCACTAGGCAATGCTACATGTCAAATATCTAAGCTCTAGGCCTTCTGGTTTATTTTTAGAAATTTTTTGAAGATTTTCCTATGTAAAATGAAGTGACACCTGGGGCAGGGTCAATTTTGACCCTGGGGGTCATGATTTGAAAAAAAATTGTAGAGGTCCACTAGGCAATGCTACATGTGAAATATCTAAGCTCTAGGCCTTCTGGTTTATTTTTAGAAAATTTTTGAAGATTTTCCTATGTAAAATCAAGTAACCCCTGGGTCATGATTTGAACAACTTTTGTAGAGGTCCACTAGGCAATGCTACATGTCAAATATCTAAGCACTACGGCTTCTGGTTTTTGAGAAGAAGATTTTTAAGATTTTCCTATGTAAAATCAAGTGACCCCTGGGGCGGGGTCAATTTTGACCCCGGGGTCATGATTTGAATAAAATTGGTTGAGGTCCACTAGGCAATGCGTCAAACCAAATATCTAAGCTCTAGGGCTTCTAGTTTTTGAGAAGAAGATTTTTAAAGTTTTTGCTTTTGGTTGCCATGGCAACCAGAGTTCTGCATGGAATTCAATTCTTTGAATACCTTTTGTAGAGCTTCACCCAAGGAACATTCCTGTGAAGTTTGGATGAAATTGGCCTAGCGGTTTATGAGGAAATGTCGTTTAAAGTAAAAGTTTACGGACAACGGACGACGGACAGTGAGTGATCAGAATAGCTCACCCTGAGCCTTTGGCTCTGGTGAGCTAAAAACAAGAAAAAAAGGGCCAACAATTTGGAGAAAATAGATTACACCAAAAATTACTATGTTGAAAAAGGGACACAACTTTGAGAACAAGAGGGAGGATGTCCCTGGATCGCTCACCTGAGTGATATGAGCCACATGTTTCAAACAGCAAACTGATGCTAAAATATTAAGAAGGTAGGTCAGTAGGTCACATTCATGGTAACTGAAAGTCAGTTTTAAGATTGGTGTGCAAAACTGTACACATCATCCAAATTTCAAGACTATCTTAAAAAACAAGAAAGTAGGCCAGTAGGTCAAGGTCACAGTCAAGTGATCCCTAATCGCTTGGGGTCATCATGTAATTATAATTAAACAGTCCAGGAAATATGATCTGATTATTTTTGAAGTATTTTTTCCTATATAACTCAAAGTGTCCCCCAGGGCAGGGCCTCTTTTCACCCCAGGGGTATAATTTGAAGTTGTTAGAGATCCATTTGGCAATGCTACATACCAAATATCAAAGGCCTAGGCCTTGTACTTTCAGACAATAAGATCTTCATTTTTATTTCCTATATAAGTCTGTGTTAAATTTGGTACCTTCGGGGCAGGACCTCTTTTCACCCCACAGACATTTGAACAATTTTGGCACAGAAACACTAGGAAAGGCAACATACCACATATCAAAAGCATAGGCCTTGCAGTTTCAGACAAGAAAATTTTTAAAGTGTTCTTCCTACATATGTCAATGTAAAACTTAAGATTGACCCCCCACCGCCCCAGCAGGGCCTCTTTTCATCCAAGAGGCATAGTTTGAACAAAGTTGGTAGAGGACCACAAGGCAATGCTACATACAAAATATCAAAGACCTAGGTCATGAGGTTTTAGACAAGAAGATTTTTAAAGTGTTTTCCTATATAAGTCTATGTAAAACTTGTGAACCCCGGGGCAGGGCCTCTTTTTACCTCAGGGGCACAATTTGAACAATCTTGATAGAGGACCATAAGATGATGTCACATGCCAAATATAAAGGCTTTACGCCTTGTGGTTTTGGACAAGAAGATTTTTTAAGTTTTTCTGTTCGGTTGCCATGGAAACTAGTGTTCTGCATGGAATTAAATTCTTTGAACAATTTTGAAAGGGGACCACCCAAGTATCATTCCTGTGAAGTTTGGTGTAATTCTGCCCAGTGGTTTTCAAGAAGAAGATTTTTTTAGAAAATGTTTACGAACACATGACACACATTGTCAGAATAATTTGTATGTTTAATATATTGATAACGTGACACATAAGCACAGATAGTGCTTGACTCCCTTTTCATGTAATCATTGCTATTATTATTGTTGAATTGCTGTAAATAATAGAATTAGGGTCATTTGTGGCTTATTTGGGTTCATTATGTGAATAGCTGGATCCCAGCATCACACATTATGTCATACAAAAGTTAAAGGGAACCAGATATTTGAGCAAGTACTCCTTGTAAAACGTTATGTTTAAATTTGAACCAATCAGAAACAAGTTCTAAAAATAGTAGGGGTGGGTATTGCCACGAAAATTGGTATTGCGATATATTGCAATATTGTATGTGGTTAGTGCAATATACTGCGATATATTGTACCAGTTATTTAATGAACAAAAACATGACGAATCATACTGTTTTTTTTTTCAAATTTATTCAATTAAAAATGAGTAAAATGACTAGTATCAACAACACGAGTGTTTGCTCGACCTTCTCAATAAATAAAAATACCAGTAAACAAAAAAAATAAAAAAGTTTTGACTAGATTATGAGGAGTATTACCGAATATTCAAAAGCGAAAGTAGACTGCGTCAAAATATTATTTGATTTATTGTGCGGCACTACATTCGGTTTACGGATACAATCATATTACACAGGTTGCTCAATTCACCGATTATAAACGAGGAAATTGGTATAGCTGTTGTATGAATAATAAATTCTAGTTGATAGAAAAATTACTAATGAGTCGCTGACAAATACGAAATTATATTTATCTAAATTTTCTTATTGGTTTTATGATGTGGAATTGGGTCCGTAAAATAGCTGTAAACCAGTCTGCTACCTGCACCGGAAATGAAAGGAGAAAAATGAAAACAAAGTTGAATCGTGCTGGCTGCTAGAAAATGATTTTTTGTGTGAATCTTCTTGGTTTACGTTAGTGTTACTTAATGTTATAAAATAACCGGTATTCGAAAATCATATCGCAATATCGTATCGTCGGAAAAAAACATCGCAATAACCGGTCTACCGCCGTATATCGCCCACCCCTAAAAAATAGCACGTCAGCTGGGGTATAAATAGGTAGATGGATGACAGAGAGCTCATTCTGTATCCAACGGTCGAAGAAGACACATCGAGGATTCAACTAATAATTTATCCCAGTACCTTGATAAGGAGACTATTGCAGTTACCCTGTCAGGGTGGATAATTTATTAAAAAGAAGACGTTTGAAGTTCATAGACTAAAGAAGAGTTGCAGAATTTCAATAAGGTTTCGAGCTATAGGGCCAGCGCATAGGAGTTTTACCTTAAAGGTAATTGAATGCTATAGACGATAGCAAATATAGGCTGAGCATTGAAAAGCTGAGACAGAGACCCAGAGTTTGGTAATCTACTGAGATAGTAGGAGAGTTCCAGCTTATAGACGGTTCAGCATTATTGGCGAAGTACAGCCAAGGCAACGGGGATATTCCTATATGGTAGTTGAATGCTACATATGATAGCATATAGGCGCTGAGCATCCAGGAGTCAGGGCAATCATATATAGAGTTGAGAGGACAGAGGCCGAGCATCTATGCGATAGGACTCGTATGTTGTTGATTCAAAGACATTATCTGATGGGAACTTCAACAAAAAGACCAGTCAAGTATAGAGTCTCCAGCCTATAGGAGTTTGAGATAACTGAAAATTCTTTGTTTGAAACATTTAGTGATTTGCCTGATCTCTGAAATTGTCTAGCTCATAATTAAAATCATTTACGAATCATTGGTACACGAATCATTTAGGCAAGGTAGCCAGAGGAAAATTCTATATACGAGTACTTGGTCTCACCAGCTATACGTTTTAACAAAGGACATTCTATTTCGTTTGTCAACTAGTCTAAGACATAGTCACCTTAGCGATTGGACCCAATTCATTGTTCAAGATACTAAAGGCGTAGGCACTTCCCTGGGTCATATAACCAGTATCCTGACAAACATCACATGACGCACAACATTGAGCGGTCACAAAAGCTCACCATGAGCCTTAGGCTCAGGTGAGCTAAAAAGCCAGTGTCATGTCACCTATGCACTGCAAGTCATATCATCACAGTGAACCAGTGTGTTTAGTTTTTACCCATTCTCACAACTTGTTACCGAGATAACAGCTTGTACACAAATACATAACCAAAAAGCAAATTCTAAATTGGTATCCCCCGCCGAAAGGGTTTGTGGTGAGAAACGGCAAAGCAGTATATCTGGCAAAAAGTTAAGGATGTTACCAAGAGGCAAATAACAAATAATTTCATTAGTCAAAATCAATTTAACAGAAAATGAATGCTATTTTTTGGTGGTGGGGGGTGGGGTACAAAACATCAAATATGTTGATTATAAATATTGATGGAAAATTAAAAAAATAAATAAATAAAAAAATGGGGGGGGGGGGGGGGGGGGGGGGGGGGAATGCATGCTTGGGGTGGTGGGCATGACTGGGGGGAGGGGTGAGATGGGGGAATGGTACAACTTTGCATGTTGATAAATATTTATGGAAGGTTTGAAAAAAAGTAAAAAGGAATGAAAAATTATCTCTTTTTTTTGGAGGGGGGGTGACCTAGGCAAGGTGGTGACCAGGTGTGGGTACACAACTTCACATGTTTATAAAAAATGTTCATGGAAAAGAATGAAAGACGTTTAATGAAATTCTACCAATTGGTTGGTTTGTTATGTACAAATCTGTAGATTTTCAAACAATTAACGGGCAATAACTCGAAGGAAAATTGACCAATTGAAAAAAAAAATGACAGACATCAACGAAGTATGTTGGTTCATATTTATTTCAAGTTTCATGAAATTCTACCAGCTTGTTACTGAGAAATGGCTGCAGACGTGGATTTTTTATTGATTTTAAATCAAGGGCAATAACCCTAAGGGAAATTGATCAATCCAAAAATACTTGACGGGCATCATCGCAGTATGTTGGTGCATGTTTATTTCAAGTTTTATGTAATTCTACATGATATTTACTGAGAAATGGCTGCGGACGGACATTTTTGGGTATTTTTCATTAAATCAAGGGCATTTAATTACTCTAAGGAAAATTGACCAATCAAAAAAACAACTTGACGGGCATCATCGCAGTATGTTAGTTCATGTTTATTTCAAGTTTCATGAAATTCTACCTGCTAGTTACTGAGATATGGCTGTGGACGGATGAACAACGCCATTTCAATACCACCCTCCTGATTTTATCAGCAGGGGATAACAAGAGCACCACCTTGCGGGTGCTGACGCTCATCTGATTTTTTGTATAATAGAAATATTGTTCTACCCATGATTTTCTTAGTCTAAAAAGGGCCATCATTCTTGCAAAAAGCAGGATACAGTTATGTTTCTTGATGTACAGCATCCACTTATGATGGTGAAAAACTGTTGTAAGTTTTAAAACAATAGCTTTGATAGTTTATGAGAAAAGCTGACTTAAACATAATACTCAACCATGAAAACTGATTTTCTAAGTCCAAAAGGGGCAATAATTATTGCAAAAAGCAGGATGGAGTTATGTTTCTTGCTGTACAGGGTCAGCTTATGATGGTGAACAAGTGTTGCAAGTTTCAAAGCAAAAGCTTTGATAGTTTAAGAGAAAAAGTTGACCTAAACATAAAACTTAACCAAGAAATCTGATATTTTCTAAGTCCAAAAGGGGCCATAAATCTTGCAAAAAGCAGGATGGAGTTATGTTTCTTGCTGTACAGGGTCAGCTTATGATGGTGAACAAGTGTTGCAAGTTTTAAAGCAATAGCTTTGATAGTTTAGGAGAAGCTGACCTAAACATAAAACTTAACCAAGAAAACTGATTTTCTAAGTCCAAAACGGGCAATAATTCTTGCAAAAAGCAGGATGGAGTTATGTTTCTTGATGTACAGGGTCAGCTTATGATGGTGAACAAGAGTTGCAAGTTTCAAAGCAATAGCTTTGATAGTTTAGGAGAAAAGTTGACCTAAACATAAAACTTAACCAAGAAATCTGATATTTTCTAAGTACAAAAGGGGCCATAAATCTTGCAAAAAGCAGGATGGAGTTATGTTTCTTGCTGTACAGGGTCAGCTTATGATGGTGAACAAGTGTTGCAAGTTTTAAAGCAATAGCTTTGATAGTTTAGGAGAAGCTGACCTAAACATAAAACTTAACCAAGAAAACTGATTTTCTAAGTCCAAAAGGGGCAATAATTCTTGCAAAAAGCAGGATGGAGTTATGTTTCTTGATGTACAGGGTCAGCTTATGATGGTGAACAAGAGTTGCAAGTTTCAAAGCAATAGCTTTGATAGTTTAGGAGAAAAGTTGACCTAAACATAAAACTTAACCAAGAAATCTGATATTTTTTAAGTACAAAAGGGGCCATAAATCTTGCAAAAAGCAGGATGGAGTTATGTTTCTTGCTGTACAGGGTCAGCTTATGATGGTGAACAAGTGTTCCAAGTTTCAAAGCAGTAGCTTTGATAGTTATTTAACCAGGCAACGCCGACGCAGACGCCGACCAAGTGATGACAATAACTCATCATTTTTTTTCAAAAAATCAGATGAGCTAAAAATTAGCGAAAAAGGGGCATATTCTTTGTAACTAGATGCGTGTCCTTAGGACAATGGTGCCCTCTATGGCAATGGTACCACATGACTCTAGGTGAAATATTTGTCAAGATATATGCAACACAAACATTTAAGCACTCATGTATATTTTTTCTTAGTAAGAACCATAACTCTGGCCTGGCTCAGTGAAATCCAACAAAGAACAGCAAGTACACAATGTAATGAGATCATGTTTCATGAACTCTCAAAGAACCCAGTAAAATTCCATTACATGTGCATGCCTACAAGATCTTGACCATTTCCCGCCAGCATCAGTCTTCTGAATAAATGTTGAACAGTACACTTGTATTTGTTTCTTTCAACCACATCTGTGGATCAGGGACTCACACATACTATTCCATATGAATATAAAATGATAGAACCCTATTAGAGAACACTACATGGTATCAGAAGTGTTTTATTGGATTATTGTGACAGTATGGAATATTAATAAAAAATTGGATTACATAGTTTATAAACAATGGAAGGAATACCAACGCCAACTATTGACTGGAACTCATCTAATCTTGTTAATGAATGGGAAAAATTTGAAGAGCATGTGAAGCTAATTTTTCAAGGACCCCTGAGTGAAAAAACTGAAGAACAAAAGGTAAATTATCTGCTTCTATGGGTCGGTGCACGCGGAAGAGAAATCAAACAGACATGGGTTATCAGCAACGCTGAAGCCAAAAAACTGAACACGTTTTACAAAAGGTTCAAAAGTTACGTGCAACCGAAGCTGAACCCGATTTTTGCCAGGTATAAGTTTTTCAAAGAAGTCCAGGGATCGGACTCATTCGACGCATTTCTAACCCGTCTACGAATAAGTGCAAGAGAGTGCCAATTCCACAACAACGATGAAATGATTCGGGACAGAATCGTTTTTGGCACGAACAGCGCCAAAGGCAAGAGAGAAATTGATAAACGAAGGAGAGAAATTAACATTAGACAAAACTATTTCAATTATGCAAACCTTGAATATTGCCAGGAACAACTGAAGGCAATTAACGCAAACAACATCGACGCAGTGAAGAAAAGACCCTCAAAACCAGACACGCAACCGTCACAACGCAGACGACAACAACAACCAAGGCGAAAACCACCGACGACGGCGAACTCCAAGTGTAGCTACTGCGGATACAATAAACACCAAAGACATGAACAATGTCCAGCTCGAAACGCTACTTGTAATAAATGTGGATTTAAAGATCATTTCGCACGCGTATGTAGAAACAAGTCAGTGCATGAATTGGATTTAAACGGATTAAATTGAGTGATAATAGTGATCAGGATACCTTCTTTGTTGACATGGTAAATACTTGTACATCTTCGAAAAATTTGTCTCCTCCAGAGCAAGCCTTTGTAGTTTTGTCCGTAGGCCCCTCCCAGACCCCACTGAAATTTAAAATAGACACAGGTAGCTCAGCTGATGTAATCCCAGTCAGCCATTTTGAAAAACTTAAAATCAGTTACCCCTTAGAACCCCCTGATAATGGTTTAACCTCGTATACAGGTAACTCATTGCCAATTCGTGGCATGATTAGGTTAAATTAGGTCACAACGGAGTCAGCTGTTTATCAGCTGTTTACATTGTAGAGAGCAACTCTGTTCCCCTGCTGAGTTTAAACACATGTCTTACACTAGGTCTGGTCAAGTTAACGTACTCTATCGATACTTGTGAACCCTTAGACAAGAGCAAAATGATGACTCTATATGGCGACCTATTTAAAGGGGTGGGGACCTTGCCCGGGGAAGCTAGTTTGCATATTAGACCGGACGCCACACCGGTTATCAACCCCCCTAGAAGAGTTCCTGAAGCCCTGAGAGAGAAATTAAAGCAAGAGCTAAATCGCATGGAAAAAGAGGGAATCGTAGAAAAGGTCACTGTCCAACAGATTTTGTGAACTCCCTGGTAATAGTTGAGAAAAAATCAGGACAGTTGAGGGTATGTATTGACAGTAAGAATCTTAATGACGCAATAAAACGTCCACATTACCCCATGAGAACGATTGACGATGTGACGTCACGACTTACCGGCGCAAAGTATTTCAGTATACTTGATGTTACACATGCCTACTGGTCCGTAAAGCTCGACGAGAAATCGTCTTTTCTCACGACATTTAGTACAGTGTTCGGGCGATACGATGGCTGAGACTGCCCTACGGTATATCTGCATCAAGTGACATATTCATGCAGAAAATCGACGAAGTATTTGAAGGACTTGACGGACTGACGGCAATTGTAGATGACATACTTGTGTATGGTAGATCAAGAGAGGAACATGACTTGAACTTAAAGAACGCTCTTGAGAGAGCAAGGTCAAAGGTGTCAAGTTCAATCCTGACAAGTGCGTGATAGGGGTTACAGAAGTACTGTTCTTTGGTCACTTGATCACGTCAACCGGATTAAAGCCTGACCCTCAAAAATCGAGGCTATTGCAAACCTCGAAGTCCGAAGACACGACGAGAATTAGAAAATATTCTTGGTATGGCAAATTACATGCAGAAATTTGCACCAAACTTGGCAGAGGTAACTAGCCCAATGAGAGCATTGTTAAAAAAAGATGTTGAGTTTTTATGGGACGTACCACAGACTCAGTCATTTGACAAAATGAAAGACATCATTACGCACAGTCCTGTTCTGGCGTATTTTGACCCTAAACAGCCGGTGATACTCGAATGTGACAGTTCCTTATATGGGTGTGGCGCCGCCCTCTTCAAAATGGCCGCCCCGTAGCATTTGCAAGTAAAACCCTGACGGAAACCGAGTCCCGATACGCCAATATCGAAAGAGAGATGAACGCGATTGTATTTTCATGCTCTCGATTTCACCAGTATATTTATGGTAGAAAGGTCACCGTTCATAGCGACAACAAACCTCTATGTGCGATAATGCAAAAACATCTATGTGCATGTCCGCCAAGACTACAAAGAATGAGACTGGCACTAAGCAAATACGACTTAGACGTGCAATTTGTACCGGGTAAAGAAATTCCCACTAGCGACCTTCTGCCTAGACAGCCTCTGAAGCTGACATTTGAAAACAATGACCTTGACATTCATGTTCACACAGTTCTTAAAGGTCTGCACATCTCTGACCGCCGTCTAGAGTCGTTAAGGCTCGACACAAAAAACGATGTTAACATGCAGCTCCTAAAACAAACAATAATTGACGGTTGGCCAATTTCCCGCGCAGACTGTAAAGCTGAAATAGTGGAATTTTTTAATCACAGGGACGAACTTTCCGTTGCAGACGACCTAATATTCAGAGGTCAGACGATAGTTATTCCCGCCACTGCTAGGAAACATCTGATAGAGGCAGTTCACCAAGGTCACTTTGGGGTGGAAAAAACCACTCTAAGAGCAAGAGAACTCATGTTCTGGCCAGGCATGGCCAAACAAATTTCTGACTATGTTTCTCAGTGTTCTGTGTGTCAGAAACACAGATACTCAAATGCGAAAGAACCCCTTGAACAACATGAAATTCCAGACAGACCATGGCAAAACATTGCCGCTGACTTGTTCACTCTTGATGACAAAGACTATTTAATAACGACGGATTATTACTCCCGCTTTTTTGAAATAGATCTTTTAACCAATAAGCAAAGTTTGACGGTCATCAGAAAACTCAAAGTACATATGGCTAGATACGGGATTTGCCAGAAATTGGTTACAGACAATGGTCCAGAATGGTCATCAAAATTATTTGCAGATTTCGCAAATGACTGGGGTTTTACGCATGTCACATCCAGCCCCCTCCATCCGATCTCAAACGGCTTAATTGAGAAAACCGTCTCAATTGCGAAGCGCTTACTTCGTAAGGCTAAAGAAAGCAACAGAGATCCATATTTAGCTATTCTCGAATACAGGAATACACCCCTTGAATGTGGTTTCTCCCCAAATCAGCTCCTAATGGGTAGAAAGAACAAAATCTATTCTACCCATAACCAACGCACAGCTCCAGCCTAGAACCATCGAACCAAAACTGATCAAAACAAAAATGCAGAAAATCAAAGAAAAGCAAAAGTCAAATTATGACAAGACAGCTAGAAAGCTGCCTCCCCTACGGTTTAAACGAATACGTCAGAATTCAGATAAACAAAATGTGGGAACCAGCCAAGGTCATAGAGACACACAATGATAGGTCGTACACAGTCCAGACCGAATCAGGTGGTATTTACCGCCGAAACAGAGTTATGATAAACAAAACCAAGGAAATATTTCCAGAAATACGGGATACCACGCCTAAACTTTTAGCGGAATATTCCCAGAATTCTCCCGTTTCGCGCCCCAATGCCAGGAATGACCACACATTGACCCCGCATTTACCTGATATGCCCTGCTCTAACCCTCCTTGTCCTAAAACACGCTCTGGTTATGGTAGACAAGTGATTAAGAACAGACGTTATTACAACGAGAACTTTACAAACAATTAAGTGTTAGCATTCTATCAATGAAAACATCGTGGGAAAGATGTCTAGACATGTTATAAATAAAATCTGATCAAAACGGACACTGGAGAACATTGATTTAGATGGTTAAACATGATATAATAGAAGCTGATTAACTGACACCGGAGAACATTTGATTAATTTATAAATGAGCAACACTTCCGAAATAATAAATGCATAGAGAGAACATTTGAATTAGCCATGAGCAACAGCTTTCAATAATAAACGCATTTATATATTTATATCTTTATTTCTGTAACATGTTTATGTTAATAATATTGTTAGATCTTAATTAATGAATATTACTTGATTTAGAAATTAAGATTCTAAATATCTCTAAGAGAGGGAAATGTAATGAGATCATGTTTCATGAACTCTCAAAGAACCCAGTAAAATTCCATTACATGTGCATGCCTACAAGATCTTGACCATTTCCCGCCAGCATCAGTCTTCTGAATAAATGTTGAACAGTACACTTGTATTTGTTTCTTTCAACCACATCTGTGGATCAGGGACTCACACATACTATTCCATATGAATATAAAATGATAGAACCCTATTAGAGAACTTTACACACAACTTCACATGCTATATAATGATCCTGTAATATAAATGTTTTATGATTCTAAGAAAAGAACTTTTTGAGGTACACCTGATACAAGTTTGTATGCCCTTTATGCATATATTTGACTAAATGAAGGGCCATTACTCATGCCTGACTGATAGAAATCCCAATTAAAACCCCAGTTGCACAACTTCACATACTGAATAATATTCCTATTATGTTTAATGACCCAAGGTCAAATACATTTTAAGATTCATGCAACACAAATTTGTATACCCTTTTATGCATATTTTTTACAGAGTCAAGGACCAAATCTGACTGATTTAGATCTCAAACAAAATGGCAGGTGCACAACTTCACATGCTAACTAATATTCCTATATTGTTTCACTATCCAAACTCAAATAAGTTTTAAAATGAATGCAACACAAACTTTAGGTTCTTTCTGAATATGTTTGAACAAAAAAAAAACACTCTTGTCTGTGTGAAATCCCAATTCCAATGCTGAATGACAATCCTGTGAGATTTGAAGACTCTGTCAGAGTCAATTATACTTTTTCTTGAGATATGCATGACACAAAATGGACAGACAGACATATTTTTTTTTACTAAGTAAAAGGTCATAACTATAGTCTGGATGTGTGAAAGCCCATTTAAAACACCAGTCAAATACTTTCTGAGAAAAATGCATGGGGGACCAAAAATGCAAATTAGAGATATGGGGATGTTGATGCAGACACATGGGTAAGTGCAACAGATTTACTTATTTCTCAAATAGTCAAGCTAAAAGCTAGTAATCTTTATGAACAAGAGCTGACATATGCCCCCTAAGATGGCCTATTGGAGGCAACGTTCTGATTTGTTTGTTTTGGGTTTAACGCCGTTTTTCAACATTATTTCAGTTATGTAATGGCAGGCAGTTAACCTTACCCGTGTTCCTGGATTCTTTACCAGTACAAACCTGTTCTCCGCAAGTAACTGCCAACTTCCCCACATGTATCAAGAGGTGGAAGACAAATGATTTCAGACACAATGTCTTTTATCAAATCGTCACGGAGAGCAAATGGCCCGTCATGAGGATCGAACTCACGACCCCGCGATCCGTAGATCGACGCTCTCCCCATTGAGCTAAGCAACTTTTTAGTCTTAAGGTTACTCTGTCAGTTTTGCTCTCATTTCCCCATAAACAACAGGCACATCCACTGGCTATAACTAGATGCCCAAGGGCAACATGTCGAGCCCGCCAGCTGTCAAAAGGACTGGGAGTTGCAAATGACATTCCCTGTCTCACTGAGGCAAACATTTATGCCAAATAAAAAAGAAATTGCAGAAAGTTACAATATAGGTTATTTAAAGTAACAACAAAGGAATGTAAATCTTGAAAAAAAAATTCCAAGTCCACACAAAAATCCTCACCAGTAGAGATAGGTCAAAATTCACCTGAAAATTGGATGTAACATGCATGTTGTACTACTGAAAAGTGATACTGATTTTTCCCTACGACCAGTAATAAAAAAGTTACGAATATAAGCTATTTATAGTAACAACAAAGGGAAGTAATTCTAGGATCTTGCGCATGACACTCCGTCTCATGATGATGAACAATTGTGCCAAGTTACATCTAAATCCCTCTAAGCATAAAAAAGAAATACTCCAGACAAAGTCATTCTTTTATCTGACTTTTGACCTCTAAGTGTGACCTTGACCTTAGACCTAGCGACCTGGTTCTTGCGCATGACACTCCATCTCATGGTGGTGAACATTTGTGCCAAGTTACATCAAAATCCTTCCATGCATGAAGAAGAAATGCTCCGGACAAAGTTGTCATTCTTGTATCCTTTGACCTCTAAGTGTGACCTTGACCTTAGACCTAGGGACCTGGTTCTTGCGCATGACAATCCGTCTCATGATGGTGAACAATTGTGCCAAGTTACATCAAAATCCCTCTATGCATGAAGAAGAAATGCTCCGGACAGTCATTTTTGAATTTGACCTTTGACCTGTAAGTGTGACCTTGACCTGTGAGATAGGAACATGGGGTTTGCGCATGACACTCCGTCCCACTTAGGTTAACATTCATGCCAAATATAAACAAGATTGCTCCATGCATGTCAAAGTTATGGTCCGGACAAACAAATCCGGACGGACGTTTTAACGAAACGGTATTTATGTGACACCCCCATTGTTCTCTCTATTGTTCTATCAGTCACATAAAAAGAAAAAGATCACATAAACAGAACGGAATGGATGACATCAAAGAGAAAGTACCGTTATGAAGTCACTTAACCATCATTTCGCGGGCACGGACACACGCACTGACGCACCCACGGACGGACGCAGGCATATACACCGAACAGCCATTTGGACAACTATGTCTTCGCATCCGCAAGCGGGCTCGACAAAAATCATGCAATTAAGTTTGATGGCCATATACCCAAGCATTCTCCCGTTATCAATAAGATACTGTAAATCATTTTAAGTCTCAAACGACAATGGCCTTGACACATAAACTTCTGACCCCTAAAACATCCAATTGCCACAAGCCACATCCTAGTGTTGGACAGTATTCTCCAGTTACTGACAGGAAACCATTTTCAGTCTTGAGGTCACTGTGATCTTGACCTTTAACCTCCAGACCCCAAAGAGGTCATATACTGACCACAAAAAAATCATGCTGTATAAGAAATGATAGAAGGTCGCATTGGCTTAGTATCCTCTAGTTATTGACAAGAAGCAAAATATTCTACTAGTAGAAAGACAGACCTACAGACATTAGCAAAACAATATACTGTAAATAGCACCCACTGTGCACACAAACAAGTTTTTACTTTGTAGCTCTTAGATTTCTTAAATCATTTTAAATGATTATAGAATTAATTGATCTTTGAAATTAATCATTAAACTTAAGACAAAATATTTCTTCTAGCAGATTGAGGCCTTTCAGGAGTGAATTTTGTATTTACTTTTACCCAGCTGAAACAATGAAAACTTACCTGTATCTTTACCGTTGTCTCTAAGGCCACCTTCAGAACTATCTACTTTCATCTAAAAAGAAGTGATCAAAACATTATCGTAAGCTAAGGATCTGCATATAATAGGTCACAATATGCCAAATAGTTTTCCCTACATATTCTATATAAAACTGACCTTTTTTAAAGAGCTACCAAACATAACTAGACCCATTTCAGAGAACAAATCCTTACCTCATTTTAAAGAGTTATGATAAAACTGATATAACATGAAGAGAAAAGTAGGGGTCATGTATCTTCTAAGAGAGATTTTTCTGGTCACATTTGCTTACTGTAAACTGACATCAAAATCACACTGCTGTGACCTGGAAGTACTACTCATACTAAATTTGAGCTTAATTTCACCAAATACAACCTGCTCTCCCATTTTTCCTACCAAAATGTCAAAAATACATCTACAATGAAATTTAAACAGAAACTAGCTTCAATTTAGACCTCTGTTGCCATGCCAAGTGAAAAATTAGTGTTCAAAAACCTGGCAGCCATTACGCGACTAGACCAGATGGCTCCCACGCTGGTTCCTTTAGTATAGTTAGGCCTAATAATGATGTCATAAAAAATGTTGCCAAATACAGACTGAAAACCTGTTTGTGCTAAAGGTTGTTGCTCTACATAGGTTTACTATTAAGAAGCTGGCCTTCAAGGATAGAATAAATGCAGTCAAAATTTGCATTTAAGACAGAATTGACTGACCGTACGACCTTGACCATTTACTGCATGCCATATTACAATTAAATTGGTCTGGGATAACTCAAGTTGGCTGATAATGACAGTTTGCCGCCTATTAAAGGTGACCATTAGCACAGGTTAAACTGAAAGTGAAATCAAGCAAAATGACACTTGAAATTCCTCACTATTATTGCACATCAATTTTAGAAGAATTTTTATGCAAATGCCTACCACAGCTGATAATGGTATATGAAGACCTTTAGATAGTTCTTCTATAACATCTTGCACATTCTCAATACTATCCCCGAAGTTTATTGTTCCAACGTTATCAATTTTTAATATAATGTTTCCAGTGTATAACCTCTTTTTCCTGACAACAGTGCTTGGGGCCTGATCCCCTGAAATGAATGTTATATATTAATTATGTGAATTAACATAAGCATTTCATAAAAATACACATCAAATTGTCATACCTTTTAATTAATTTCAGCATAACTTTCAAAATAAGACTTATAGGGCCACAGAAAAATGTTATTACATAAAGGTGGCCCAGTGGTAACACCTGACTGCCAATCCAGAGGTCAGGGGTTTGAAGTCCAGGCACTGGAATTTTCTGAGATGTTCTCGAGTGTCTCCCACCTAACTAAGAGAAATTTCTGAGATTCTCTTGAGAGTCTCCCGCCTAACTAAGAGTCCAGTACTGGTTATTCTAAAGAAAGATGGCTTCATGCGTTAAAGAACCAGACAGTCTATTCGCAAAGAGTTAGGCTAAGTTAGTCATGCCTGTATCTAAAAGGAATTCTCTCGCTCTGTCCCCTCTGGTCAGATCCCTCTGTGTCTGTACTAGTAGAGGATGAATTTGGTGCCCTGAATGGCTACCATTGCAGTATGTAAAGCGTCTTTGAAAGTGTTAATCATGAAAAGGGTTCAATATAAATCTGGTATAATAATAATGATAATGATTTTGAGCCAACCAAAATACTCTTCTTGTGAAGTTATTATGTTCTTACAGAAAATAGAATAAAGTCTGCTCAATTTTGCAACAATTTAGTGTGACCTTCATCTCAAAACTGCTGAGCCCAAAATCAACAGTGATCATCTGTTGATTATACTTAATTATACTATAATACTTCATGCCAGTAACTAGAAGTGTTAAAAGAGTTAATTGTAACCAAGGGCCTTATGTGACTCTGAATTTCCTTGTTATCTCAAAATCAGAGGTGATCCTCTACTTAACAGCAATGACAGTCCTATGAAGTAAGATACTTGTAAGAGCATTTTTATATTTTGTGATTGCAAGGTAATACTGATGATGGCTTATTAACTATATTAAAATATAGATTAAGGGCATTAAATCAAATAACAAAGAAGGCCATGATGGCCCAAGATCACTGACCTGAGTATCACAGCTTTTCTACAGCCATAAAGAGAAAACTAGCCCCACTCTCCGACGGGCCATAATTTTTTTAATAAATCAACATAGCTTGAAGGAATTTGGATGAGGGTCACCCAATGAACAATAATGTAAAAATATTTTAAAATCTGGCCAACAGTTTTGAGGAAGATTTTTAAAGATTTTTCCTTTTGGTTGCCATGGGAACCAGAATTTTTTAAAGAATCTGAAAGCAACCACCCAAGGAACATTTCCTTTGAAGTTGGGTTGAAATTGGCTTTGTGCTTTATGAGGAGTTCTTTAAAGAAATTGTGGAAGGACTGATGTATGACATATATTCAATGATCCTAAATGTTTACTATGAACACTTTGTGCTCAGGTCAGCTAAAAAGTGCTAATTACAAATAAAAATTGATAAATTTAGGTCAAAGGACTTTTTAGTTACTAATTATCAGCTATGTTGAGGACTGTACTCCTGATTTACATGTCACATGGTGCAAAGCAATACACTCCTTATCTCCTAAGGGAAAGCAAAGAAGATCTTTAAAGTGTCCTTCATATTGAAAAAATTATCTGAATATTCCAACTACGCATATGTTACAGTCTTTAATTAAATAGTAACTAGAGATGCTTTTGAGAAAAGCGCATGTCTCCCACAACTGCCCCTATGAAAAATGTTAGTTTCTCTAGATGTTTTAGACGAGTGGATCCAATTAGATGGTCTGGATGAGTGGATCCAATCAGTAATTCAAGGGCCATAAATCAAAAGTGCCTGGGCGGATTTGGCTAGTTATCGAACCTGGGTAAGGTCTTATGGCCAAACACATTTTGTTCAAGTTTGGTGAACATCGGATGAGAAATGTTCGACTTAGAGAGCGGACAAGAGTAAAAAGGCCGATTTTTCAATAATTCAAGGGCCGTAACTCTAAAATGCCTGGACCGACTTGGCTAGTTATCGATCTTGGCCGAGGTCTCATGGTCAAACACATTTTGTTCAAGTTTGGTGAAGATCGGATGAGAAATGTTCGACTTAGAGTGCGGACATGTGTAAAAAGGCCGATTTTTCGATAATTCAAGGGCCGTAACTCCAAAATGCCTGGACCGATTTGGCTAGTTATCGAACTTGGCCGAGGTCTCATGGTCAAACACATTTTGTTCAAGTCTGATGAAGATCGGATGAGAAATGTTTGACTAAGAGTGCGGACATGAGTAAAAAGGCCGATTTTTCGATAATTCAAGGGCAATAACTCCAAAATGCCTCGACCGATTTGGCTAGTTATCGAACCTGGCCGAGGTCTCATGGTCAAACACATTTTGTTTAAGTTTGGTGAAGATTGGATGAGAAATATTTGAATTAGAGTGCGCACAAGAGTAAAAAGACCGATTTTTGGTAATTCAAGGGCCATAACTCTAAGACGCCTGGACCGATTTGGCTAGTTATCGAACTTGGCCGAGGTCTTATGGTCAAACACATTTTGTTTAAGTTTGGTGAAAATCGGATGAGAAATGTTCGACTTAGAGTGCGGACAAGCTTTGTGACAGACAGACACACAGACAGACAGGAGTAAATCAATATGTCTCCCACACCACTGTGTGGTGGGAGACATAATAATCTGAATTACCAGCTGAGGAAGGACTAGTGGGCAAACTCTCTGTCTCAGTAACACACTCCATCTCGATAACAGTCTGTGGTAAAGCTTGATCAGCATCGGATATACTTTCATCAATGGTCCTGTCATCGCCTGTAATATCATTGGAAAAATAAACAAGAGGCCCTGACAGGAGGGAAGCATAAGTACTGGCACAAGTAAGATGGTCTGGATGATGATTCACAGTATTTTCAGAAATTAAAGACTCTTCCAGCTTTCCTTAACTTGACGTGTCATGTTTAATATAATACAAAGACTACTGACAATGCCTCATGGGTCCAAATGTTGCTAAGAAACCTGCTTACATACGAAATCATGCTGATGCAAACTTTTAGGCCGACAACCGTACTAGTAAACTGTATTTGAGCAAAGAGTAAAATCAATGTAAATGTATAAATAACTATCTCCATATCTCATTATAATTATTTAATATCAAAAGGTGGACCAAAAAGATAAATTCTGAACAACCAGAATCCATACCGTACACATGAAGGGGCATAATTCATGAAATTCTAATTAATAATTATGCACCTTGTAATTTTTATAATGTGGGGCCTAAGGAATAACTATAATGGCATGTATAAACAAGAGCCACTTGTAAAACTAAGGCGGTGGGGGGTAACTAAGAGGGGAAGGCCTGCCTTTGCTGGCAATAACTTCTAAAATCATTTTAAACTTAAAGCCACCAGGACACTGACCTTTCACTCTCAAAACATTTGGGGTCATCTATTAACCACAGACAATCATGCTAAAAAAATGACAGGCGAAGGCAAACTGTGACACTGACCTAGAACTAAGTGACTTTGCACATTGTCTAGATGAGGTAAACAAATGATGCTAGTTAATGGTAATTTTTCAAGTGGTTTAGACATATAAAGCAGACAAGAAGTTAAGCTATTTGACATTTGACATTTGACCTCCAAATATGACCTTTACCTTGGAATTAGTAACATTGGTTGTCTGCTCTGCAAGTTAAAAACTGATACCAGTATTACGAAAATCTTTGCAGTGGTTATCCAGATATAGAGCAGACATTTAACCTCCAAGTGTGACTTTGATCTTGGAACTACTGACCTGACTTCTGGGTTATGAACATGTCTTAGTGAGTTAAACAACTGATGCTATTTTTTTATGAAAATCTTACAAGCAGTTAAACAATATGCTGCAGACACAAAAGAAAGCTATCTGACATTTGCCCTTCAAGCATGAACCTTAGACCTTAAGTGACCTGGTTTGTGTAATTAGCATGTCCTCTGGAAGAGGTTAACAACTGATATCAGTTTCATCAAATCTTCCCAAATGTAAAGAAGATACAGGGTGGACACTATTAACAGATAGACAGACCAATGGACAGACAGGCACCACTTCGATATAGCCCTAATATACTTTGTGGCTGGGGTTACTATTTTTTTGTTGTTCCTGGGGGTGGAGATGGAGGGGGGACTAAGGCACAAGAAACTAGAAGTGAAAAACTTTTTTTTGGTGGTCTGAATGTTTAATCAAAATATGACAGACAGATTTGATCTTTGAGCTCAATTTGTGACTCTTACCTTTGACCCACCAACCCAGTTAATGTGCTCCGCACATTGTCTCATCACCACCTACCTAAATCCCAGGATTTAAGCCAATATCTTAAAATGTTTTAAAGTTGTGCTCTGCATACAAATTATGATGGACAGACAATGGACCGACACACGCCATTGTATTACAATTATTTTGTCCCATTTTCCTTAAACAGGCATACAAATATGGTAGCTATAGATCAGAGGGTTTTCTTAGTCACTGATTATGAGCCATGCTAAGGACTGCACTACATACTAACACACACGTGACGTGCAATGCAATACATCCCTAATTTGCATGGGGGAAAAAAAAGATCTGAAAAGTGTCCTTCATACTGAAACAATCATCTGAATATTCCAACTAAACGTAAGTAACAATCTTTCAATTAAATAGTCATAATCTGAGTTACCTGCTGAAGACGGACTTGTGGGCAAACTCTCTGTCTTGGTAACACATTCCGTCTCGGTAACAGTCTTTGGTGAAGTTTGTTCGACATTAGGTATACTTTCATCAATGGTCCTGTCATAAGCTGTAATATCACTAGGAAAATAAACAAGCGTCCCTGACAGGAGGGAAGCACAGAGTACTGGCACAAGTAAGATGGTCTGGATGTTATTCACAGTATTTTCAGAAACTGTTTTCCTTAACCTGATGTGTCATGTCTTATATAAAACAATGACCCTTAAAAATGCCCTAGAGGTCCAAATGTTGCTTAGAAACCTGATTACAAATGGAACTATTTTGATGCCGACATCTGGGCTGACAACAGTACTACGAGCTCTATTTAAGCAAAGAGTAAAATTCTTAAGTAAGCATGAAGAGGCATAATTCTTGAAATAAACAGAAATTTTATGCACTTCGTTCTTATAAGGAAAAACTAGTATGGCAACTATAAACAATAGCTGTTTGTAAAACCATGGGTTCTTTTCTTACTTTGTGGGTAAGGGTCCATTATCTGGGGAAAACAGCTTGGTATTTAGGCATACACATGCTAACAAGCAAAATTTTCACAAATTTCGAAGTTAAAAAGGTTAGTAAATTGTGAGGTCATCTCAAAATGTCAAAGACTTGTGTGGAGTTTGCAAGCAAATAGTTTCAGAACAAGAGCTGTCACAGGAGACAGCGCGCTCGACTATTTCGATGCTGGATAGTAAAACTGGGCACATCTGAGGAAACTAGAGTTGTCACTGGAGTGTTTAATGACTCCAAATGTGGATGAAGATATTGCACAATAGCCTGAGTCAATGTTAAAAATATCAACTTAAAGTAATAAGAGAGGTAAAGATAAAATGTATCAAAACACTATATAAGTATATCCTAAGCAAAAAGGGGCATAATTCATTAAATATTGGTGCCAGAGTTATGCACCTTGTGTCCTATGGTGTGGGTGATGATGTTTAACAAATATTTTAAGTTTGAATCAAATCCATTCAGTAATAACAGAGACAGAGTGAAAGTGCATCAAAACTTTAACCTAAAATTCCAAGTAAAAAGGGGAAATAATTCATGAAAAATTGGTTCCAGAGTTATGCACCTTGTGTCATATGATAAGGGTAATGATGTTGAACAATTGTTTAAGTTTGAATCAGATCCATTCAGTAATAACAGAGATAGAGTGAAAGTGCATAAAACTTTAACCTGAAATTCTAAATAAAACGGGGAATAATTCATGAAAAATTGTGAAAGAGTTATGCATCTTGTGTCATATGATGTGGGTGATGATGCTGAACAACTATTTTAAATTTGAATCAAATCCATTCAGTAATAACAGAGAAAGAGTGAAAGCGCATCAAAACTTTAACCTAAAATTTTAAGTGAAAAGGGGGAATAATTAATGAAAAATTGGTGCCAGGGTTATGCACCTTGTGTCATATGATGTGGGTGATGATGTTGAACAACTATTTTAAGTTTGAATCAAATCCATTCAGTAATAACAGAGATAGAGTGAAAGTGCATCAAAACTTTAATTGTGAAAAGGGGGGATAATTCATGAAATATTGGTGCCAGTGTTATGGCCCTTATGTCAGATGATGTGCATGATGAGGAATAAGTATTTCAAGTTTGAATCAAATCCATCAAGTAATTACAGAGATAAGTTGAAAAAAGAGAAAGTGCACCAAAACTTTAACCAAGGTGGGGATGCGGAAAGACGCCGGCGCCGGGGCGAGTAGGATAGCTCTCCTTATACTTCGTATAGTCGAGCTAAAAACCTGTTTACATGCAGAACTTTAATTAAGTTAAAAAAGGCATAATTTTGACAAAATGAAAACCAGAGCTATGCAACTTCTCCTATCAGGTCAACTCATGATGCTGAAAACATGTGTGCAGTTGAAAGCATTTGACCTTGTAGCTTAGGAGAAACATGTTTACATGAAAACTTTTGTGACAGGGATGCATCTATATCAAGTCCATTATTTGCCGACACACTGCCTCAATACTGTCAGCCACACAAATGCTTCATGCAAGTCAAAGATACAGCCCTGAAAAGATCTGACATGACCTTTGACCCCAAAGTGTGACTTTGACCATCTAGGGTCCTCATTGGCTCTCATTAGAGAAAACATTTCTGCCAATTAATAAAACAAGAGCGTCATTGACTCTAATGCGCTCACCTGTGTACACAGCTTCAAGTGTGTTTGTATAATGTAATGGTACAAGTACAGAGTTAGGTTTCTTCTATTAAGCCGATATTAAATACATGTCACACATATTTTTTAACCAAGGGCAAGTTTGAACAATTGCAGCCACTCTGATATCACTCGCCAAATATCAAGGCTCTAGCTATTATTGATTCAAATGGGAAGATTTTCAGTTTCTTATATATAAGCCTATAGTAAGTACATGTCACACACAGGGGCGTGGCCGTTTTTGACCTGAGGGGAAAAAGATCTTTAAAGTCTGATAGCTGAAAACCTATTTTTAACCAAAAGGACCCATATGTTCAATGAACCGGAACCATTTGAACAAATTTGAAAGAGGGCTACCCAGAGATCTATCATATATGTAAAGTTCATTCAAAATTCATCCAGCGGTTTTGGAGGAGATGTTGTGTAAAGAAATTGTTCATAAAAAGTAAACATGCCCTCTGGCGGCTATAAATAAAGCAAAACCAAGTGTTCAGAAAATATTAGTCACCTCTAACAATCATGCAAGGGTAAGAAAGAGGTTCCAATGCTTTTCATACATAAATTGTCCCAGAACCACATGGGACCCCTAAAGAACTAGAACTGTCACAGGAGTGACGAATACCCCTACAATACGGTCTTGTCACAGAAGAATGGCAACCATAAGAAAGACATGGTCACAAGAAGGTGCAATTTAAATCGAACTTGAACTGTATTTTATGATGTTACACATGTGTACCAAAATTTATCTAAATCTGTCGAGCCTTTTGTGAGTTATTGTCCGGCAACCATGAGTTTGACAAATTTTAATTTGGAAAGGGGCCATAACTACATATAAAATTAGCCCAACCCTTTTGTTTTTTGTTGTGTGTTAAAAATGTATGTAATATTGTGTGTAATATTGAAACAGAGAGCAATAAAATATGATTAAACTAAACTAAACATATAAAATTGGTGGCTTGTAGCCAAAGTCGAACTTTACTTGTATTTTATGATGTTACACTTGTGTACCAAAAACATTTAAATCTGTCAAGAACTGTCATTGGAGTGTTTAATGACTCCAGTGGAGTGTTTAATGACTCCATTGGTGGATGAATATTGCACAATAGCTTGAGTCTGTTAAAAAATATCAAATAATAAGAGAGGTACAGATAAAGTGTATCAAAACACTATATAACAATAATTCTAAGCAAAAAGGGGGCATAATTCAGGAAATTTTGGTGCAAAAGTTATGCACCTTGTGTCATATGATGTGGATGATGATGTGGAACAACTACTTCAAGTCTGAAACAAATGCATTTCGTAATAACTAAGATATAGTGAAAATGCATCAAAATTAACTTTAAACTAGAAGATGCTTTTGTAGAAAAGCGCATGTCTCCCCAATGCATAGCCATATAGGCAGGAAGTCAATAGGGGACAGGAGCAAAAGTCTAAGCAACACTGGTGGCTGGATGCAATAGCAATCATCTATTTGGCATGTCCAATCATTCCACAAAGTTTCAACATTCTGGGCTAAATGGTTCTTAAGTTATGAATTGGAAACTGTTTTCCATGTTCAAGCCCATGACCTTGACCTTTGATCGGGTGACCCTAAAATCAATAGGGGTCATCTACTCTGCATGTCCAATCATCCTATGAAGTTTCAAAATTCTGGGTCAAGTAGTTCTCAAGTTACTGACCAGAAATGTTTTTCCATGTTCAGGCCCCTGTGACCTTGACCTTTAATAGAGTGATCCCAAAATCAATAGGGATCATCTACTATGTATATCCAATCATCCTACGAAGTTTCAACATTCTGAATCAAGTGGTTCTCAAGTTATTGATCAGAAATGGTTTTCCATGATCAAGCCCCTGTGACCTTGACCTTTAATGGAGTGACCCCAAAATCAACAGGGGCCATCTACTCTACATGACCAGTCATCCTATGAAGTTTCAATATTCTGGGTCAAGTGGTTCTCAAATTATTGATCAGAAATGGTTTTCCATGTTCAGGCCCCTGTGACCCCAAAATCAATAGGGGTCATCCACTCTGCATGACCAATCATCCTATGAATTTTCAACATTCTGGGTCAAGTGCTTGACCTTTAACAGAGTGACCCAATATCAATAAGGGTCATCTACTCTGCATGACCAACCATCCTATGAAGTTTCAACATTCTGGGTCAAGTCGTTCTCAAGTTATTGATCTGAAATGGTTTTCCATGTTCAGGCCCCTGTGACCTTGACCTTTAACGGAGTGATCCCAAAATCAATAGGTATCATCTACTCTGCATAACCAATCATCCTATGAAGTTTCAACATTCTGGGTCAAGTGATTCTCAAGTTATTGATCGGAAACGGTTTTCCATGTTCAGGCCCCTGTGACCTTGACCTTTGATGGAGTGACCCCAAAAACAATAGAGGGTCGTCTCCTCCATAAGCCCTGCCATCCTATGAAGTTTGAAGGTTCTAGGTCAAATGGTTCTCCAGTTATTGATCGGAAATGAAGTGTGACGTATGGACGGACAGGGCAAAAACAATATGTCTCCCACAGAGGGGGGGGGGGGGGGGGGGGGGGGGGGAAACATAATTCTAAGTAAAAGGGGGCATAATTTTATGAAACTTTGGTGACAGAGTTATGCACCTTGTGTCACATGATGTGGGTGATAAGGTGGAACATCTATTTTAAGTTTGAATCAAATCCATTTAGTAATAACTGAGATATAGATTTCGGGATGGGACAGGACGGGACGCGACAAAACTGACTCCTATATAGGCCCTCCCCCAAACATGAAACATGTTTGGTAGGGGTAAAATGACCTTAACCTTTGCGATATAAACCTAAGATATGCAAGTGTCACTCTATGTCGTGGAGGCAAAAAAATTTTGCCAGAGATAAAGATTGCTCCATGCATATTAAAATTATGGATCAGACAAGATCTGACATGATCTTTGACCTGTAATGAAACTTTGACATTTGAGGCAGGTATCTGCGTTTATCCAGGTCACTCTGTCTCATTTAGGCAAACATTTCCGTCATATATTCTCTGCATGTCAAAATTATAGCCCTGACGGAATGGAATGCACTAATGACACTGAAATCCATTTTGATGAGTATGTTGAGCTCACCTGACAAAAAAATCCAGAACAAGAGCTCGTAGAACACAAAATGGCCCCCTTGATGCAATCAGTAATTGCACAAGGAGCAGAAATTATTTGGTCATTGTATACAGAAGTTCTACTGTTCTGGGTCAATGTGACCTTGACCTTTGACCTTAAAATAAACAGAGGTCATCTGCTGGTCATGATCAACCTCCCTATTAAGTTTCATGATCCTAGGCCCAAGCGTTCTTGAGTTATCATCCAGAAACTGTTTAACTGTTCTGGGTCAATGTGACCTTGACCTTTGACCTACTCACCTCAACACCAATAGGGGTCATCTGCTGATCATGACCAATCTCCCTATCAAGTTTCATTATCCTAGGCCGAAGCATTTTCAAGTTAATTTCCGGAAACCATATAACTGTTTTGGGTCACTGTGACCTTTGACCTACTGACAAGATCAGTAGAGGTTATCTGCTGGTCATGATCAACTTCCCCATCAATTTTCATGATCCTAGGCCCAAGCGTTCTTGGGTTATCATTCAGAAACTGTTTTAACTGTTCAGGGTCACTGTGACCTTGACCTCTGACCTAGTGGCCTTAAAATCAATAGCGTTCATCTGCTGGACATGACCAATCTGCCTGTCAACTTCCATGATCCTAGGCCAGAGCAATCTTGAGTTATCATCCGGAAACCGTTCAACTGTTCCGTGTCACTGTGACCTTGACCTTTGACCTATTGATCTCAAAATCAATAGGGGTCATCTGCTGGTCATGACCAAACTTCGTGTAAATTTTCATGATCCTAGGCTTAATAAGTGTTCTCGAGTTATCATCCGGAAACCATTTAACTGTTCTAAGTCACTATGACCTTGACCTTTGACCTACTGATCTGAAAATCAATAGATGTCATCTGCTGGTTATGACCAATCTCCCTATGAACTTTCATAATCCTAGGCCCAAGCATTCTTGAGTTAACATCCGGAAACAGATTGGTCTACATACCAACAGACCGATCGAAGATACAGAGTACAAGCCTATACAACAATATATTAGAAAAGTATTCATAGCGATAAATGTTCAATCAAGAGTTATCTAACATGACTATTTCTTACCATGGAAGACATAAATTACATTTCAAACCAATCTCATTAGAAGCTGCTAAGGTGTATTCATTTAGATAACAAGAGGGCCATGATGGCCCTATATCGCTCACCTGAGTTTAATTGCTTTCTTGAAAAAAATTCTTTGCTAAAGCTAAACAAATAACCCCATGAGGTGGGGTCAATTTGACCCCGGAGGTCATGATTAGAACAAATTTTGTAGAAGTCTACTAGGCAATGCTACATGTCAAATATCTAAGATCTAAGCCTTCTGGTTTATTTTTAGAAAATTTTTGAAGATTGTCCTATGTAAAATCAAGTGACCCCTGGGGTGGGGTCAATTTTAACCCCGGGGGTCATGATCTGAACAAATTTTGTAGAGGTCCACTTGGCAATGCTACATATGAAATATCTAAGCTCTAGGCCTTCTGGTTTATTTTGAAGATTTTTCTATGTACAATCAAGTAATCCCATGGGGCGGGGTCAATTTGACCCCGAGGGTCATGATTTGAACAAATTTTGTAGAAGTCTACTAGGCAATGCTACATGTCAAATATCTAAGATCTAGGCCTTCTGGTTTATTTTTAGAAAATTTTTGAAGATTTTCCTATGTAAAATCAAGTGACCCCTGGGGTGGGGTCAATTTTGACCCTGGGGGTCATGATTTAAACAAATTTTGTAGAGGTCCACTAGGCAATGCTACATGTCAAATATCTAAGCTCTAGGCCTTCTGGTTTATTTTTAGAAATTTTTTGAAGATTTTCCTATGTAAAATCAAGTGGCCCCTGTGCCGAGGTCAATTTTGACCCCGGGGTCATGATTTGAACAATTTTAGTAGAGGTCCACTAGGCAATGCTACATGTCAAATATCTAAGCTCTAGGGCTTCTGGTTTTTGAGAAGAAGATTTTTTAAGATTTTCCTATGTAAAATCAAGTGACCCCTGGGGCGGGGTCAATTTTGACCCTGGGGTCATGATTTGAAAAAACTTGGTAGAGGTCCACTAGGCAATGCTTCACACCAAATATCTAAGCTCTAGGGCTTCTGGTTTTTGAGAAGAAGATTTTTAAAGTTTTTCCTTTTGGTTGCCATGGCAACCAGAATTCTGTATGGAATTCAATTTTTAAAGAAGACCATCCAAGGAACAACCCTGTGAAGTTTCATCAAAATTGGCCTGTGCTCAGGTGAGCTAAAAAGACCTATTGATCAGTATTTCAATTTTAAGATGTATTCAAAACCACCTGAAAGAGCTATAAGTACCTATTAAAGAGTCTGAGCTGGGTGAAATCTCCATTAGTGGATGTTCATGCAAAGTAACTTGGTTATCCTTCACACCATCTGTGCTTCCATCTGTAGAGCTCTGGCTATCTGAAATGGTAATTTAAAGCAGCACAGATTAATATCACAAATTTACAAATGAGCAAATAGCATCCTGTGTCTTGTAATGGTAAAATTTTCAATCAAATTTCTCAGATAATATATATATATTAAAAGAATTGTCTTTAAAAAGCCAAATCAACAGTTGGGTAGGTCTTGCTGTTTTCTTGCATAACAAGCCTTTTCTGATATATGTATATATATGGAATACAAAAGAGACTTTGTATCACTCAAGTTGTTTTGTCATACTTTTCATCCTGCCCAAATTAGATACTGCCCAAATCAGAAAGATAACTACTTTCAATACTAGGTTAACATCATGAACATTTTAGAACAATACATCTTGATAACTTCGTAATTTTCATCAGAAATATTTGTCTACTTTCACTATATTTTTCTGATTAGGTGCTTGCCTTTTTCTTCTAAAGACTTTGTTTCAATACAGAAGACATGTTAATCCAGCTGTCATGGCAACTTCCAAACTTTTATCAACAGATTTCAGTAATTCATCAAATTGTGGGCTCTACCATTGTATCTTATTCTTTATTTATATACTGTTACAACAATTTTGCTTTGACCCTCAAAATGCTTTTTATCGTAATTTAAAGATTTAACCTCATTTTTAACTAATACAAACAAGTGATAGAGTATTGCAGTAACTTTTTTGGCCATTTTTAGTGCCAAATATGGGCTGTTTCCCCTTGCAAAAAACCTCCATTTTCCCCAAAAAATATTACATCTTTTTCCCCCCGATTGAGATTGTTTTACAAACAAAGTGAAAACAACAGTCAGTCAAGAACTAGTCCATCTGTCTCAGATATATCAGTAGAAAAGGCAAACAAGAGGGCCAAGATGGCCCTAGGTCACTCACCTGAGAAGCACACAATAACAGTGAAAACATGTTTGACCTGTTTGTGATTTCATGGAAACAAATATTCTGGCCAATTTTCATTAAGATTAGACCAACAAGAGCTCCGCCAAGCAGGGCATTATACGCCGCATTATTACATCAGAGTTTGGGAGCAAAATTTAAAGAACTTGGAGTGTGAAGACCAAAGGACAAGAACAACAAAGGGAAGAAATTCCAAAAAAAATTCTAAGTCCACAAAAAAATCCTTACCAGCTAAAGGTATGTCAAAATACACCTAAAAATTGGAGGTACCATCCATGTTGTACCACAGAAAAGTGGTCTTGGTTTTTCCCTACGGCCAATAATAAAAAAGTTTCAAAATAAACTATTTATAGTAAATGACAGGGAAGTATTAAAAAAAAATTTTATTGTAAGTGAACAAAAGAGGGATCTGCCAAATAAAAACAAGAGCACTGCAATGCAGAGCAATAAACACAAAGCAAAGCCATATATGACCTCTGACCCCTAAATGTGACCTTGACCTTGAAGCGAGTCATCCGGAACATGCGCTCTGCACGTCGTCTCGGTGTGGTGAACATTTGTGTCAAGTTTCTTTGAAATCCTTCAAGGGATTCAAGAGTTACAGAGCAGACACGAAATTGCTTACGGATGGACAGACGGACACCAGCGTCATAACATAATACGTCCCTTCGGGCATATAAAAATGTGGTCTCTTAAGTTTTAAACAAGTACTGTCTTAGATATGACCTAGTGACCTAGTTTTTGACCCCAGATGACCCATATTCAAACTTGACCTAGATTTGATCAAGGCAATCATTCTGACCAAATTTCATGAAGATCAACTGAACAAGAGGGTCATGATGACCCTGAATCGCTCACCTGAGTAATGTGAGCTACATGTTTCAAATGTCAAACTGATGATAAAATATTAAAAAAGTCAGTAGGTCACTTTCATGGACAATGAAATCCAGTTTCACAATTTGTGTGCAAAACTGTGTAAGTCATCAATATTTCAAGGCTGTATCTTAAACAAGAGGACCATGATGGTCCTGAATCGCTCACCTCTTCCCACATGACCCAGTTTTGAGTATGACGTCGTTTTTTCTATTATTTGACATAGTAACCTAGTTTTTTAGCTCATGTGACCCAGTTTTGAACCTGACCTAGATATTATCAAGATAAAAATTCTGACCAATTTTCATGAAAATCCATTGAAAAATATGGTCTCTAGAGAGGTCACAAGGTTTTTCTATTATTTGACCTATTGACCAAGTTTTCAAAGGTACGTGACCCTGTTTTGAACTTTACCTAGATATCATCAAGGTGAACATTCTCACTAATTTTCATGAAGATCTCATGAAAAATATGGCCACTAGAGAGGTCACAAGGTTTTTCTATTTTTATACCTACTGGCCTAGTTTTTGACCGCACGTGACCCAGTTTCGAAACTGACCTAGATATCATCAAGGTGAACACTCAGATCAATTTTCATGAAGATCCATTGAAAAGTACGGCCTCTAGCGAGGTCAAAAGATTTTCATAATTTTAGACCTACTGACCTAGTTTTTGACCGCAGTTGACCCAGTTTCAAACTTTACCTAGATATCATCAAGACGAACATTCAGACCAACTTTCATACAGATCCCATGAAAAGTATGGCCTCAAGAGAGGTCACAAGGTTTTTTTATTATTTGACCTACTGACCTAGTTTTTTATGGCACGTGACCCAGTTTCGAACTTGACCTAGATATCATCAAGATGAACATTCTGACCAATTTTTATGGAGATCCATTCACAAGTATGGCCTCTAGAGAGGTCACAAGGTTTTTCTATTTTTAGACCTACTGACCTAGTTTTTGATCGCACATGACCCTGTTTCGAACTTGACCTAGATATCATCAAGATGAACATTCAGACCAATTTTCATACAGATCCCATGAAAAATATGGCCTTTAGAGAGGTCACAAGGTTTTTCTATTATTTGACCTACTGACCTAGTTTTTGAAGGCACGTGACCCACTTTCGAACTTGACCGAGATATCATCAAGATGAACATTCAGACCAACTTTCATACAGATCCCATGAAAAATATGGCCTCTAGAGAGGTCACAACGTTTTTCTATTATTTGACCTACTGACCTAGTTTTTGATGGCACGTGACCCACTTTCGAATCTGACCTAGATATCATCAAGATGAACATTCTGACCAATTTTCATGAAGATCTCATGAAATATATGGCCTCTAGAGAGGTCACAAGGTTTTCCTATTTTTAGACCTACTGACCTAGTTTTTGACCGCACGTTACCCAGTTTTGAACTTGACCTAGATATTATCAAGATGAACGTTCAGACCAACTTTCATACAGATCTCATGAAAAATATGGCCTTTAGAGAGGTAACAAGGTTTTTCTATTATTTGACCTACTGACCTAGTTTTTGATGGCATGTGACCCACTTTCGAACCTGACCTAGATATCATCAAGGTGAACATTCTGACTAATTTTTATGAAGATCTTATGAAATATATGGCCTCCAGAGAGGTCACAAGGTTTTTATATTTTTAGACCTACTGACCTAGTTTTTGACCGCACGTGACCCAGTTTCGAACCTGACCTAGATATCATCAAGGTGAACATTCTGACCAATTTTCATGAAGATCTTGTGAAATATATGGCCTTTAGAGAGGTCACAAGGTTTTTCTATTTTTAGACCTACTGACCTAGTTTTTGATGGCACGTGACCCAGTTTCGAACTTGACCTAGATATCATTCTGACCAACTTTCATAAAGATCTCATGAAAATTGTGACCTCTAGAGTGGTCAGAAGCAAAAGTTTACGGACTGACGCACGGACGGACCCCGCGCGATCACAAAAGCTCACCTTGTCACTTTGTGACAGGTGAGCTAAAAACAAGAAAGCAGGTCAGTAGGTCAAGGTCACAATCAAGTGACACCATATTACTTGGGGTCATCAGGTAATTATAATTAAATAGTCTTGGAAATAGAATTAGATGATTTTTTAAGTATTTTTCCTATATAACTCACATAATAACTAAGTGACCCCAGGGCGGGGCCTCTTTTAACCCTAGGGGCATAATTTGAATAATTTTGGTAGAGGACTACTAGACAATGCATCATACCAAATATCAAAAGGCTAGATCGTATGGTTTCTGACTAGAAGATTTTTAAAGCTTTTTCCTATATAAGTCTATATAAAACTTGGGACCCCAAGGGCAGGGCCTCTTTTCACCCCAGGGGTACAATTTGAACAATTTTGGTCAAGGACATAAGACAATGCTACAAACCAAATGTCAAAGGTCTAAGAGTTGTGGTTTCAGATAAGAAGATTTTTAAACTTTTTTTCCTATATGTGTATGTAAAACTTGAGACCCACCGGGGCGGGGCCATATTTGATCCTAGGGGGATAATTTGAACACTCTTGGTAGAGGACCACTAGCTGATGCTACATACCAAATATCAAAGCCCTAGGCCATGTGGTTTTGTACAAGAAGTTTTGCAAAGTATTCCCTATATAACTCTATATAAACCGTGTGACCCCCGGGGCGGGGCCATATTTGACCCTAGGGGGATAATTTGAACAATCTTGGTAAAGGACCACTAGATGATGCTACATACCAAATATCAAAGCCCTAGGCCATGTGGTTTTGTACAAGAAGATTTTCAAAGTTTTCCCTATATAACTCTATATAAACCGTGTGACCCCCGGGCGGGGCCACATTTGACCCTAGGGTGATAATTTGAACAACCTTGGTAAAGGACCACTAGATGATGCTACATACCAAATATCAAAGCCCTAGGCCATGTGGTTTTGTACAAGAAGATTTTCAAAGTTTTCCCTATATAAGTCTATATAAACCATGTGACCCCCGGGACGGGGCCATATTTGACCCTAGGGGGATAATTTGAACAATTTTGGTAGAGGAACACTAAATGATGCTACACACCAGATATCAAAGCCCTAGGCCCTGTGGTTTTGGACAAAAAGATTTTTTAAGTTTTTCCTTTCGGTTGCCATGGCAACCAGAGTTCTATATGGAATTGAATTCTTTGAACACCTTTGAAAGGGAGCCACCCAAGGATCATTCCTGTGAAGTTTGGTGTAATTCTGCCCAGTGGTTTTCAAGAAGAAGATTTTTTTAGGAAGTGTTGACGGACGGACGACGCATGCCGGACATTGAGCTGTCACAATAGCTCACCATGAGCCTTTGGCTCAGGTGAGCTAAAATACAGTCTCTATCGCATACACAACGTTTTTCTTTGATTTGACCTAGTTTTTAACCTCAGATGACCCATATTCAAACTCGACCTAGATTTCAACAAGCCAATCATTCTGGCATAATTTCATGAAGATCAATTGAAAAATACAGCCTCTATGGCATACACATGGTTTTTCTTTGATCTGACCTAGTTACCTAGTTTTTAACGTCGGATGGTTTATATTTGAACCTGACCTAGATTTTATCAAGGCAATCATTCTGACCAAATTTCAAGAAGATCAATTGAAAAATACAGCTTCTATCACATACACAAGGTTTTAATTTGATCTGACCTAGTGACCTAGTTTTTGACCCCAGATGACATATATTCGAACTTGACCTAGATTTCATGAGGGCAATCATTCTAACCAAATTTCATGAAGATCAATTGAAAAATACAGCCTCTATTTCATACACAACATTTTTCTTAGATTTGATCTAGTGACCTATTTTTTGATCCCAAATGACCAATATTCAAACTCCACCTACATTTCATCAAGGCAATCATTCTGACAAAATTTCTTGAAAATCATTTGAAAAATACGGTCTTTATCACATACACAAGGTTTTTCTTTGATTTGACCTAGTGACCTAGTTTTTGTCCTCAGATGACCCATATTCAAACTCGACCTAGATTTCATCAAGGCAATCATTCTGACCAAATTTCATGAAGATCAATTGAAAAATACAGCCTCTATCGCATACACAAGGGTTTTTTTTATTTGACCTAGTGACCTAGTTTTTGACCCCATATGACCCATTTTCAAACTTGTTCTTGATTTCATCAAGATTATCATTCTGACAAAATTTCATGAAGATCAGTTGAAAAATACAACCTCTATCGCATACACAAGCTTTTTCCTTGATTTGACCTAGTGACCTAGTTTTTGCTCCCAGATGACCCATTTTCAAACCTGGCCCAGATTTCAACAAGGCAATCATCCTAACAAATTTCATGAAGATCAACTGAAAAATACAGCCTCGTGACCTAGTTTTTGAACCAAGATGACCCATTTTTTAATTTGGCCTAGATATCATCAAGGTAACCATTCTGACCAAAACTCATGAAGATCAGTTGAAAAATACAGCCTCTATCGCATACACAAGGTTTTTTTTTATTTGACCTAGTGACCTAGTTTTTGACCCCAGATGACCCATTTTCAAACTCGACCTAGATTTTATCAAGGCAGTCATTCTGGCAAAATTTCATGAAGATAAGTTGAAAAATACAGCCTCTATCGCATACACAAACTAAATGTTGACAGACAAACGACAGACAGACACTGGATGCCGGACATCGAACAATCACAAAAACTAGGGGTGGGTATTGACACGAAAATTGGTATTGCGATATATTGCAATATTGTATGTGGATATTGCAATATACTGCGATATATTGTACCAGTTATTTAATGAACAAAAACATGACGAATCATGCTGTTGTTTTTTTTTCAAATTTATTCAATTAAAAATGAGTAAAATGACTAGTATCAACAACACGACCTTCTCAATAAATAAAAATACCAGTAAACAAAAAAAAGAAAAAAGTTTTGACTAGATTATGACGCCGATTACCGGATATTCAAAAGCGAAAGTAGACTGCGTCAAAATATTATTTAGTTTATTGTGTGGCACTGCATTTGGTTTACGAATACAATCATATAACACAGGTTGCTCAATTCACCGATTATAAACGAGGAAAGTGGTATAGCTGTTGTATGAATAATAAATTCTAGTTGATAGAAAAATTACTAATGAGTCGCTGACAAATACGAAATTATATTTATCTAAATTTTCTTATTGGTTTTATTATGTGGAATTGGGTCCGTAAAATAGCTGTAGCCCAGTCTGCTACCTGCACCGGAAATGAAAAGAGAAAAATGAAAACAAAGTTGAATCGTGCTGGCAAGAAAAGGATTTTTTTTTTGTGAATCTTCTTGGTTTACGTTAGTGTTACTTAATGTTATAAAATAACCGGTATTCGAAAATCATATCGCAATATCGTATCGTCGGAAAAAACATCGCAATAACTGGTCTACCGCGGTATATCGCCCACCCCTAACAAAAACTCACCTGAGCATTGCCCAGGTGAGCTAAAAATTAACAACTTACGAACAAAACAAGGTTGCTATTATTTTCCCTTTTTGAATTTGTCACACTTATTTTCCCAATTTCACAGGCACAGGTAGTTTCATTATTTTCAAAAACAAGAGGGCCAAGATGGCCCTAGGTCGCTCACCTGAGAAACATACCATAACAGTGTAAACATGTTTGACCTAGTGATTTCATGGAAACAAATATTCTGACCAATTTTCATTAAGTGTAAACAAGTATTTTCTTTAATTTGACCTAGTGACCTAGTTTTTAAGCAAAGATGACCTACATTCAAACTTGACCTAGATTTGATCAAGACAATCATTCCAACCAAATTTCATCAACCTCAATTGAAAAATACAGCCTTTATTGCATACAAAATATTTTTCTTTAATTTGTCCTAGCGACCTAGTTTTTAACCCCAGATGACCCATATTCAAACTTGACCTCAATTTCATCAAGGCTATCATTCTGACCAAATTTCATGACGATCAATTGAGAAATACAGTCTCTATTGCATACACAAGTTTTTTCTTTGATTTGACCTAGTTACCTAGTTTTTGACCATAGATGACCCATATTCTAATCTGACCTAGATTTCATCAAGGCAATCATTCTGATTAAATTCTATGAATATCCAGTGTAAAATGCAGCCTTTATTGCGTACACAAGGTATTCCTTTAATTTAATCGGATGACCTAGTTTTTGACCCTAGATGATTCATATTCAAACTCCACCTAGATTTCATCCAGACAAACATTCTGATCAAATTTCATAAAGATCTGGTGTAAAATGCAGCCCCTATTGCATACACAAGGTTTTTCTTTGATTTGACCTAGTGACCTAGTTTTTGACCCAAGATGACCCATTTTCTAACTTGACCTAAATTTCATGAAGGCAATCATTCTGACCAAAATTGCAAAAAGTGCAAAAAGTTAACGTTGGCCTCTGTGACCTTGACCTTTGACCTGGTGACCCCAAAGTCAGTAGGGGGTGATGTTCTTAGTAAGTACTATCAGCATGTGAAGTTTGAAAGTCCTGGGTGTAGTGGTTCGCGAGTGAAGTGCCTTCATGCAAAAAGTTAAAGTTGGTCCCTGTGACCTTGACCTCTGACCTGGTGACACCAAAGTCAGTAGGGGTAGTGTACTCAATAAGTACTATCAGCTACTGAAGTTTGAAGGTCCTGGGTGCAGTGGTTCGCGAGTAAAGTGCCTTCATGCAAAAGGTTAACGTTGGCCCCTGTGACCTTGACCTCTGACCTGGTGACCCCAAAGTCAGTAGGGGTAGTGTACTCAATAAGTACTATCAGCGGGTGAAGTTTGAAGGTCCTTGGTGCAGTGGTTCCTGAGTAAAGTGCCTTCATGCAAAAAGTTAACGTTGGCCCCTGTGACCTTGACCTTTGACCTGGTGACCCCAAAGTCAGTAGGGGTGTTATACTCAATAAGTACTATCAGCATGTGAAGTTTGAAGGTCCTGGATGCAGTGGTTCGCAAGTAAAGTGCCTTCATGCAAAAAGTTAACGTTGTGACGAACGAACAGACGGACAGTTGAAAACTAATATGCCTCCCTTCGGGGGCATAAAAAGGACATAACTCTGTCAACAGAAATATCTGACTTTATCGAAAACTTCAACCAAAAATTCTAAGTTAAAAAGGGGCATAATTCTGTCAAAATTCAAATCAAAGTTATGGGAATTGTGTTTCCTGGTGTAGACTTTGATAGTAAATAACTATTTTGAGTTTCAAGTCAAAAGCTTTAATAGTAACAGAGATAATTGACTTTATCAAAAATTTTAACCAAAAATTCTAAGTTGGAAACGAGCATAATTCTGTCAAAATTCAAATCAGAGTTATGGGGATTGTTTATACTGGTGTAGACTTTGATGGTTAATAAGTATTTTAAGTTTCAAGTCAATAGCTTTGATAGTAACAGAGATATTTGACTTTATCAAAAAGTTTAACCAAAAATTCTAAGTGAAAAAGGGGCATAATTCTGTCAAAATTCAAACCAGAGTTATGGGGATTGTTTCTCCTGATGTAGACTTTGATAGTTAATAACTATTTTAAGTTTCAAGTCAAAAGCTTTGATAGTAACAGAGATATTTGACTTTATAAAAAACTTTAACCAACGGCGACACCGACGCCGGGCTGAGTGCAATAGCTCTACTTTTTCTTTGAAAAGTTGAGCTAAAAATTCCTGAAGATTAATTGAAAAATACAGCCTCTATCGCATACACAAGCTTTTTCTTTGATTTGATCTAGTGACCTAGTTTTTGACCCAAGATGATCCACTTTCGAACTTGGCCTAGATTTCATCAAGGTAATCATTCTGACTAAATTTCATGAAGTTCAGTTGAAAAATACAGCCTCTATCACATACACAAGCTAATTGTTGACAGACGACAGACAGACAGGCGCCGGACATTGAGAGATCACAATAACTCACCTGAGCAGGTTAGCTAAAAATCACTGTCAAAGTATATAACAAGAGGACCATGATGGTCCTGAATCGCTCACCTCTTCCCACAAGTTTTGAGTATGACGTCGTTTTTTCTATTATTTGACATAGTGACCTAGTTTTTGAGCTCATGTGACCCAGTTTTGAACCTGAACTAGATATTATCGAGATAAAAATTCTGACCAATTTTCATGAAGATCCATTGAAAAATATGGTCTCTAGAGAGGTCACAAGGTTTTTCTATTATTTGACCTATTGACCTAGTTTTCGAAGATACGTAACCCTGTTTTGAACTTTACCTAGATATCATCAAGGTGAACATTCTCACTAATTTTCGTGAAGATCTCATGAAAAATATGGCCTCTAGAGAGGTCACAAGGTTTTTCTATTTTTATACTTACTGGCCTAGTTTTTGACCGCACGTGACCCAGTTTCGAAAATGATCTTGATATCATCAAGGTGAACATTCAGGTCAATTTTCATGAAGATCCATTGAAAAATATGGCCTCTAGTGAGGTCAAAAGATTTTTCTAATTTTAGACCTACTGACCTAGTTTTTGACCGCAGTTGACCCAGTTTCAAACTTGATCTAGATATCATCAAGATGAACATTCAGACCAACTTTCATACAGATCCCATGAAAAGTATGGACTCTAGAGAGGTCACAAGGTTTTTTTATTATTTGACCTACTGACCTAGTTTTTTAAGGCATGTGACTCAGTTTCAAACTTGACCTAGATATCATCAAGGTGAACATTCTGACCAATTTTCATGAAGATCTCATGAAATATATGGCCTCTAGAGAGGTCACAAGGTTTTTCTATTTTTATACTTACTGGCCTAGTTTTTGACCGCACGTGACCCAGTTACGAAAATGATCTAGATATCATCAAGGTGAACATTCAGGTCAATTTTCATGAAGATCCATTGAAAAATATGGCCTCTAGTGAGGTCAAAAGATTGTTCTAATTTTAGACCTACTGACCTAGTTTTTGACCGCAGTTGACGCAGTTTCAAACTTGATCTAGATATCATCAAGATGAACATTCAGACCAACTTTCATACAGATCCCATGAAAAGTATGGCCTCTAGAGAGGTCACAAGGTTTTTTTATTATTTGACCTACTGACCTAGTTTTTTAAGGCACGTGACCCAGTTTCAAACTTGACCTAGATATCATCAAGGTGATCATTCTGACCAATTTTCATGAAGATCCATTCAAGGGTATGGCCTCTAGAGAGGTCACAAGGTTTTTCTATTTCAAGACCTACTGACCCAGTTTTTGATCGCAGTTGACCCAGTTTCAAAACTGACCTATATATCATCAAGATAAACATTCAGACCAACTTTCATACAGATCCCATGAAAAATATGGCCTCTAGAGAGGTCACAACGTTTTTCTATTATTTGTCCTACTGACCTAGTTTTGCAAGGCACGTGACCCACTTTCGAACTTGACCTAGATATCATCAAGGTGAACATTCTGACCAATTTTCATGAAGATCTCATGAAATATATGGCCTCTAGAGAGGTCACAAGGTTTTTCTATTTTTAGACCTACTAACCTAGTTTTTGACCGCACGTGACCCAGTTTTGAACTTGACCTAGATATCATCAAGATTCAGACCAACTTTCATACAGATCACATCAACCTGTGACTACGCAGACTTTATTGGATCCGGAACATGCGAACGGAATGAAGCAATGATGGATATTTACATTCGTTTCTGTGGGTTTGCCGATATTTGTGATTCCGGATTCAAGCCTATTTGTGTATACACTGCTGATGGTGAAATGCTTCATATTTGCTCCCCAAAGGACCTTGTGTGCATAAAAGGTGTGTTTGTACAGCTTTCAAATGTTTTAACTGGATATGGGGCGATTTCGAAAAAGAAACTTTCTCTCGTCTCCGTTAACTTATCATGCTCTTTTCTTGCAGACGGGGATTTCTGGTATCATTACCGGTGCTGGAAAAATCCATCTTACACCCCGGGGTGTAAGATGACTCTCGTGTTGTAAATGACATATAACGAACTACATATATGTAGAAGATTTATGTAGTAATTTATATTTTATTTAAAAAACGGAATAAAAATACAATACCTTGACAGTTCCTATTGGTTTCTGATAGCATATTTCTCGATTCAAATCACGTTATTTTATCAAAAATTCATAACGTTATGCTGCAACCGATAAAACAAAACTGGAACTAAACATTGTTGTTTGTTTTGAAGCGTCATGACGTCTTTCTTGTTTACGGACGTTGGTTTCCCGCGCTTTGTTTAAATACACTGCCAAAAGAAATAGTTCTAAAATGAAAGCCGTTTGATTGATTTTATTTTTGTTATTATTTCTTGAAATCGGTATGCAAGAAAAAGATTCTGTCACTGGTTATAGGTGCAGATGGAAATATCCGGCTCTCGGGTAACTGTTTAGGCGGTAACTTGGCTGGGAGCCTCGTTACCGCCTAAACAGTTACCCTCGAGGCCGGATATTCCCATCTGCACGTACAACCAGTGAAAGAATCTTATATGATTTTTTATTACGTTATCGTTAATAGTACCTAAACTGTCTCTCTTTGTGGGTATTCAGGGTATTGGAGAAGGGTCTCCCGTAAAGCTACAGATTCCAGTGTAGTTAAAGTGCAGAAAGAAAAATGTCCAAAGGGAAGATACCAGCCATACAAATCGAACTGTTACGACGCATGCACAGCCAGACATGAAGACATCAAAGACTTGCCAGTACAATATGCGATATATTCCAAGGGAGACAATATATCTCCACCGATGATATATTGTGACTTCGAAAATGGGTTTTACAGCCTGGATGGCAAGTTTCTTCAGAAGTATGACGGAGAACTCGGATACCAACCCCTAGAATGTACAGGTGTAACTGATCACAACCCATGTTCTAGAGGATTGTACCCTATTCCGAGTATGTTATATCTTAGCTGTTTTCTCTTCTCAACCTGTTAATAAATATAACGGCAAAAGTTACGTAGACTTATGAGAACACAATGATTCTGTAAAATGTATATGCGTGAGTTTTGTTTTAAAGCGTCTCCTCTACATATCTACACAGATTAAGCTCCGTAAAATCTTATTGATTTAATAGCGTAATTGGTAAAAGCTTATTGTATATGAACGCTTTCTAAAATACAACTTCATGTTTATCAGTGTAATACTGTTAACGAACAAGAAACCTTTGAAAGAGGTAACGCTCATGTCCCTCATTATATTGCAGATGGGACATGTCTTTTTCCATGTGAAAAGGGTTTTGAGCGTGACGTCCATGATGACTTTAAGTGTAAAGAACTAAAATGGTAAGTTACTTTCACAAATAGAAAATGAGGAACTGAAATAATTCAAGCCAATGTCATTTCAGTTAATCTTATTTTACTATACTTCGAGAATACCACTTATTCTTTCCGTGTAAATATATGCGCACTTTTCGAACGAAAGGAGACATTAGTGTAATTGCAAAAGGCTGTTAAGGTAGTTCCATCAGCAATATTATGCATTTTTATTATTTCTTTGAACATGTAAAGGCATTAAATTTTTGTAATTTAGCTTCTGAATATATTCTATGTACATTCAAAATATATGACCTGTTTCAGATGAAGTTGAAAATAAGCAGATGTCTACTTTTTATTCATATTGTATAATTCATAGACATAAATACCAATAGAACATGCCTACTTTCACATTCTTGAAATGTTAGAAATCGAACATAAATTACTCTCGTATAGCTTAAGTCACGACAGACATTGTAGTGAAAGACATTGTCGTGTTTTAAGTCGGGCGTACAAAATACTTCTATCAATTCCAGATCTCTGGGTAACCATTTTGTTGGGGTTCTGGTTGTTTGGTTCTCTGTCAGTAATGGTTACACACAAGCCTTCATACACACAAGTTTGTTATTCATTGTTATGGACATCTAATTGATTTCTGCTTCTCTGATAATGGCTTTACTTTTAGATAATATATGCATTCGTTCATTTCAGGGCAGAAACTGATCCCAGTAAAGAGGAATTGAATCCGAAAGACAATGGTAACTATAGTTCAAAAAACTATGCTATATAGCGTTTACTGTTTGATCCATCCTTCCCGTTTCTCTTTAAATATAAGAGTAATCTATTTATGTAATACTAGTCTGTGGGTTGTAATTTGAACATCACTAAATTTTCAAAATAAACAAACATGTTTTAAAAAGCACCTAAATGGCATTGATGGGGTGCTATCCATTGTAAATTTTAGTCAGGTTTGACAAACAAGAACGTAAAAATTTAACTTTGACTAATTGTTTAATGGGTCATTGTAAAACTTTCAGGATACCTTTGATTTGCATAAAAGCAACATTTCCGTGTAAATATTTTGTATAAATCTAGCATGCACAATACTTTTCAAGGACCAGAAATTTACACGGGGAAATCTCATTTTTGGCCACACAATTGGTCCCATTACCATCCAAAGAGAACTTTAAACTGGTATGTCATTAATACCCGGTTACAGATTTGATAGATCAGACAGTAGACTAACATTGAAAGGTTATATTTTTTGTTGAAACAGTATTTTATTAATATAATTACAATTGTTACAGTAACTTGTTATATGTACAAACATAGAGGATTGAGTAGGAAGTCATAGGCGTTTTTAGAAACTCTCTTCCTTGAAGGGTTATATAATTATGACTCATACACACTTCCCTATGTTCATATTACTGTATTCATGCAACATTTTTTACCAGAACAAGAACATAATATCTATATTGGCGACAGAATATATACATAATTTTAATACAAAAACAGTTAGATAATAATTAAAACACAACTGATAAAATATGCGTCCACTAAATTATGTTTTGAAGGAGCGGAGAATAAGCGTTTAAAATGCATGTTTTATGCTAAAATAGTGTGGCTTTTTTTTCAAAGCAAACCTTTTTAAAAGCAGTCAGAAACACATCTAAAAAATTGTAGTTTATAGAGGTAATTCTCTTTGATTATTTATATCTGCAGATTCCAGTCAGAAAGCAGAGGAAGCAACCAAGATAAGCATACTTAACAGGACTTCACAGGTTTGTAAAAATTCAATAAATTGAATAATTTATTTGTTCTTAACTTTTGTCTGCATAAAAATATGATTTGCTTGAATTATGCAGGCCAAACTTTCTTTTCATTGACACCAGAGAATAATTTGTATTTGGCATGACGTTTGGTTGTAAATTAATCTAGTATGTCATCTTCTTTATAAAACAGTCTTTCGATATCAGTTTTAGTATCAGTTGTGATACAGGTAAAGTGTTCTAGAAACTTACTTACTGTACATTCTTAGGATAATTACAGATATATATTAACTCAATAATATATCATGATATACAATTTACTATTCAGAAGCTGATGAATGAAACCAAAACGGAGGACAGTCGTACTTCGAATGATTCGCACGTCAGTATAGTAATAGGTAGGTAACTTTCCCTTTGATACAAACATAAATAGATATTCTATTAAATTGATTCGTGCATTGCATACCATTTTTGGGAATTTATATATCCGATGATACGTTGCATGAATGTGCCTGCATACCTTTTTACATGCTGCAGTATATCCATGTACGTTCAATAATATGTTTTCAAAAGAACGTCCGCATTATGATATGTGACATTAATCTTTGAGATCTTTCCGGCTAGACTGCATGAATGATGAAGAAATACGTACCCGTCATAATAGTCTCTTTTCTTGTGCTTTGGACGGTTAGCAACGAAATCTTGAGTTTGCAAGAAATCTAGATTTATATCTTATCTGAAGAAGCTGTTTGAGTCAGATGCTAGAATTTCACTGAAGAGAAAATTACATAAAAGGGGTCTCGATGGGAAACTTCTGCCTATGTCATACAAATATCATATAGCTTTGGGTTGGACGGTAAATATTTTCAACATAAAGCCGAAGTGGAGCTGAGACTGACAGCATTTCTCCGAATGTTGACAGTGTTATTGTCCAATGGAAAAGTATGCGATATCTGTATGCTGAAATACTAGTAAAAACATTTCATGAATTAATGGATAATTGCTTGTTCTCATGATAATAATAGTACAAAATATATTACAACAACAAAAGAATAGGTTTAAAGTCTGATGTGTAGACATTTATTTGTTGTTTGATAACTGATTGTACTTAAAACTTTTTTTCAGTCTTTGTATTTGCTGCTTTACTGCTAGCCATCGTTGGGATGGTCTTTGTACTTCTAGAACACTAAAACAACATAATCAGTATGTATTAAAAAGTTTTTGATATATGTTCAAAATCATAAATCGGTATTCATTGTATTTCTTAATAAAACATAGTAGAAATTTGAAAGACAATTTTGAACTGGTTGTGATTGCAGACGTCATGTAACTATCAAACGAGCAAAACATACAAACAGAACTTCTATCTTGACCTTATCTAGCAATAAATGCATTTTGCTGAAGTAGACATTCCAGAAATGTTAGTCAAGTGTATTTGTTATATATCTAAAAGTTTCACAGTCTTTAGAAGGAATTTACATCAGTTGAGTACTCATTTTTAAAAACGTTAAAGTTAAAAGCAATGCGATAATAGCTTCTTTCTGTTTTTACTTTCAGTCGTTTATTGTAGCCAGTACAAAAGGAGAAACTTATACTTAATAAAGAATTCCAAAGTTTGAAGCATTCCAATTTGGCTGATTGTGAACAATGATAGATTGCTGACATTTATACATGTTGTAACAGACAATTTGTACAGAAAATAAATAGTAAACTTTATATAAAAATACCATCATGTCAGTTCCTTCAGACTTTATCAACTGGTCGAGCTGTCCTTTAAGTTTTGAAATCTTCTACATTACTGAAAATTGATGAGATACTATCAAGTCAGTTTTAATTTTAAAGCGTTTTAAACAATATCTGACATGTAGATAAGATGTAAACTTTTCCATAACATCATGGTTTATTTGATCTGTTTAGTTTTGAAATATCGGTTTATGTTAGTTTAAAAATACTTTTCTGTCGTGGACAATACTTCTTGTGTCTGCTTTGTGTCCAAATATTTCAAATATGTAATTTCTCTCTATTAAAGCACTCGAATTTTATTATAATTGTATACTAAATCATTTTAATTAGTATTATTATCTTAATAAGTATATAGGGACTCCAACTTGTTCGATCTTGATAGCCGGTTAATACATAATTTGAAGAAGATTTGGATTTTTTTTCATGGTTATGTGTAATGGACCATATGATAAACCTTCTGCCTCTGCGACAAGCGTACATCTTGATCAGCAGTACGTTAGCGCAGTCTGTTCAAGATCTGCACTCTTCGCCATTTAGTCAGTGTCTATTTGGTAAGGACCCCTTTTAAGTCAATGGTACTTTCTAAATTGAAAGATGGACAACTTCATTATAGAAATTTAGCAGGGTAAGGGTTAATAAAACATGAAGTAACTAACATTGTAAATATTAATAATCTTGTAACATTCTTGGTTTTAACATTTTATCAATCAAAAGTATTTTGCTTCTTGATAAATTTCTGTAAAATAAACTTAACCACTAGTATGCCAAACGTTAAAAAGTTATCCAACCCCAAACCCCCTGTATTCATAATAAAGGCCTTTTTAGGTACTTGTAAATGCATGGTTTGCATGAGATTTTGCCTGTAAAGTTATATTGAGATATTTTTCGGCTCAAATTACTTTTTCCCCCTAAAAGATCCGGTTCAGTTAATTTTTTCTATGCCCCCGCCATAAAGTGGGCATATAGTGTAACTCCTGTCCGTGTGTATGTTTGTTTGTGTGTTTGTTTGCGTGCGTGCATGCGTGCGTGTGTGTACGTGTGCTTTTGTTTGTTCGGGAAAGGGTGGCGTTCGTGTCCGAGCCATTACTTTGATATGCATAGTTTTATTTCAAAATAATTTCACAGAAATAATAAGCATGAATAGACAACGTGTCGTGCGCAAAACCATTTTACTAGCTTAAATGTCAAGGTCACAGTCCTTGGTTGAACTTAGTCAATTTTCACTACATATATACTGATAATGTGGTCTTCGTGTCCGGTTCATAACTTGGACATGCATAGTTCGATTACAAAATAATTTAACACAAATAATAAACATGGATAGACAATTTATCATACCCAAAATCAGGTTCCTAGGTTAAAGTTCAAGGTCACACTTAGAGGTCAAAGGTCACATACAAGAATGACTTCGTCCTGAGCATTTTTTCTTCATGCGTGGAGGGATTTTGATGTAACTTGGCTCAATTGTACATCATCATGAGGCAGAATGTCATGCGCAAGAACCAGGTCCCTAGTTTAGAATTACGTCCCTTTGTCGTTACTATAAATAGCTTATATTGTAACTTTTTTATTACTGGTAGTAGGGAAATATCAAGACCACTTTTCTGTAGTACAACATGCATGTTACATCCAATTTTGAATTTTATTTTGACCTATCTCTACCTGGTAAGGAATTTTGTGTGATCTTAGATTTTTTTGAGGGTCCTTCTTTTAGTTTGTGAGCAGTACCATGCCTGTGACCTTTCTCATGTTGCGGGGGCATCCGTGTCTGTGACACATTTCTAGTTTAATAATTAGTAAGTATCTTTTTCGTTTGATTGGTATCGATATGGTCATGCGGGGGTTGCCATAAAAGTTTTGAGAGTGATCGGGTACTGTTAAACAAGTATTTGTAAAACGAATTGCCAGGTGTGTAGATAAAGTATGTTTGAGTTCCATTAAAACATATGTCGGGAAATCCTCCGTCATTGTGACCCATGTAAGCCTTCACAGCACATGTACCTATAAGAAACAAAATTAAGTCATCACAGGAAATCTTTCACCACATTTCGTCGTCACATTTTGACTAATTCAATTTTCAAGATTTGTCTATGCTCGTCATTAGATGCACGGAACTACGAACTTTATCAAAACATGTAGAGATAAAATACTTTTGGTGAACTAAACATAATGTACTCAATTATGAATATATACTTAGAAAATTCACAAGAAAAGAATCCAAACAAGAAGCCCGAATGGGCCTATCCTGATTATAAAAACTCCATGAATTCGTATTACATTGAAGTTCCCTCTCTTAAGCAATAATTTAGTAAAGTGAGCGAAACATGTAAGTATAAGAAGGGAAACAATTTTATAATCAATAAAAACTTTTATATCTTGGACTTGATCCAGCCTTGACAATTATATAAGTTATGCCCCGGACAAGGACCTAGCACAGGCGACGAACAAGACAAACAAAGCGGCAACTGTCATCTTAATGTCCTTGAATAGTTGCACATCTAGACATAGAAGTATCACTTAAGCAACATTTTATGACATTTTTTTTTACTTTAGAGATTATTTTAAGGAACAAAATCTCTTACTTAGAGTAAGCGTTTGTTGCATTTTGTTTTTATATTGTTTGTTATTACCTCCGTTAATATTTAAGCTGAGTATTTCTTTATGTTTCAGTATGATATTTAGTGTTTACTTGCATTTGATAGATATCGGGGTATTTTAACAACGGCAAGTTTTAAAACTGCATACAACTTCTAAATTCATTTATTTACAATCTACCTGGATTATGCAATCAAGACGTTTAAAATTACTAAAGTACTAAATTTCCAATGAGTTTCATCTTTAACAAATAGTACACAGTAGGTCTTATATCTATATCCCTTTTACTGCTAACAGAACTCCATATTAGTTAGGTAACCATAATAGGAAAAACCCAATTTTACAAATACATGTACCTCTAGTGATCCTAATTGCATAAAGTTTTTAAATGAACTCAAATAAGCGTAAATTACAAAATGTTAAAATGTTTTCGACCAAAAAATGATCATCCACCTTTAATAGAATTTGTTCAGCAATGGCGTAGACAATCTTATGAACGTCGGGAAACCATTTAGGTAGCAGGGTACACTTAGATTCGAATATTTTGGGCACGGACAGTCTTACATGTATTGAGACGCAATATTGCACTTCCCTTATGAGCAGAATCAGGGTTGCCATTTTATAAATTGGGTGCATGTTTTGTGCTTTTAATTAATGGCAAGATCAGGATTCTCATACAAGAATAAAGAACGTTATCAAAACGAAAGGTTTACACCATCCATGAAAAATAGCATGCCAAAATCATCAATTTTGCACTTTTTGAACAGCCTGCAATGATCCCGCTGCAAGAACAATGGCCAATTTTATTACATTTCTCAATTTAATAGTCCTTACTGAACTTCAGGATATAAACGGAATGGGGGCCCATCCAGCTCGTTTTTTTCCACAAAATAGCGAAAATATTCCTGAGTATCAATCAACAAGCACAGAACGCTTCCGTGATTTGAATTTTTCCGCGAAAAGGTGTCTCATTGATTCATACAAATGCAAACCAGCAGTTAGTTTTACAACTAACATCAGAACTTTACATGTATCGGTGGTATAAATTTTCTAAAGAATTAATAATCATTAACTCTCACCTTAATTGACAGACATCCAAAATCACGAAGTTCTAAATATTACAAATATTGACGTGGGCCAAAATTCGAAGTGTACCCTGCTACCTTTAGATTTTTCAGTTAATGAACAAAAGAGGGTTTTACTAGTTCTGAACTTTTATATGTCTGTCGCAAATTAAACCAAATAAAAATGTTTTCAATAGCATAAAAAAAAGTCTGTTTGAGAGAGTCTAAACTTGCCCACCCCTAATGCATGCGCAAATTTAGCCAAAATTTACAAATTGTCGCTACGAGACAAAGAACGTACAATACATCCGTTTTTACCTTTTTCTGGCATGATTTAACGTATTTTGTCATTAGGAATGATATAACGGCAATTCTGCACCATTTTGCGAAAATAAAATGTCTCCACCCCCTATTTTTCTATTTCATGGGGTCCCCACCGTCCGAACACCCCCCTGATTGACGAAATGCATAGCTGGTGGGCCAAATATGCGCTGTGTGAGTCAATTATGATAAAAATGATGTTTTTGCTGTACCAGAACCCTGTAACTGGAGCTAGAATCTAAAAAAATCGTATGCATGTATATTGACTTTTATGCTTTTATGTGTTCTCACCGTGACATTTTTGAGTTGCTGTGCGGTCAGGTAGCGTTTTAAGTCCCCAGAAAGTTTAGAATATCGAAGAAGAGGTTCTAAACTATGTAAAACCACACAAATTTAAGAGTTCTTTCAAAGTTTAATTTTGGCAGATTTCCCTTATTGGAACATGTAGCAGGGTACACTTAGATTCGAAAATGTTGGGCACGGACAGTCTTACATGTAGCGAGTCGCAATATTGCACTTCCCTTATAATCAGAATCAGGGTGGCCATTTTATAAATTGCGTGCATGTTTTGTGCTTTTAATTAATGGCAAGATCAGGATTTTCATACAAGAATAAAGAAAGTTATCAAAACGAAAGGTTTACACTATCCATGAAAAATAGCATGCCAAAATCATCAATTTTACACTTTTTGAACAGCCTGCAATGATCCCGCTGCAAGAACAATGGCCAATTTTATTACATTTCTCAATTTAATAGTTAGTTTTATAACTGACATCAGAATTTTACATGTATCGGTTGTATAAATTTTCTAAAGAATTAATAATCATAATCTCTCACCTTAATTTACAGACATCCAAAATCACGAAGTTCTAAATAAATTATTACAAATATTGACGGGGGCCAAAATTCAAAGTGTACCCTGCTACCTTATATATTTCTAGATTTGAATGGTTTCCCGATTACTAAGTAATAGAAGATGAAGTATATCGGATATAGCCCAAAAGTACGGAAGAGCATAATTGTCAGGTGTATGTTCGAGTAACTAACTCGAAAATTTGACTAAGTCATTAAGATAAAATTTTGAGTTAATATCTCGAGATTTCAATTTAATAACTAAGTCGAAATTCGAGTTACAAAGTCAAAATTTTGAGTTACTTAATTCTGAATTTCAAGTTACTAAGTCGAAATTTCGAGATACTATGGAGAAATTTCGAGTGATTTAGTTGAAATTTCGAGTCACGTAGCTTGAAGATTTTACTTACTAACAATCGTTTACGTTGATGTAAAAGTCCTGGCAAAGATATTGTACCAGGTGTATCCATCGGGCAGCCCTACAGGGTCATGTGATTAAGATGACCGGGCAGCGTTTACCCATAAAAATATTACTATTTAAACCATGTTTAAGTCTGGAAGGTTTTAGACCTAGTTTGAGCCGATATGGTAAGGAAATACAGACATACCCTACATGAACGTGTAGTAATGTGTCTGACCAAGATTGGGTACCAGGACAGATCTCAATTTTGAGGAGAGGTCACAGAATGTGACCGGGAAATATTTGAACTTAGAATATTTCACTATGTTGACCATACCTGGAAGGTTTTCGACCTAGTTCGAGCCACTACCACCTGAACACACTATACATGTAAATGAAGATAAATATCCTGGATACAGTTTGAAATCTGGAGTAGCTCTGGAGGCTATGGGGTATGTCATATTGATGAAGGGTAGTATTATTTCAAGACGCTACATGTTGGGTAGAAAATATGTAAGTGTAGAAAGATGAATGATTCCACATCGAATGGTCAAAAGCCGTCAATTATATTTTTGGCCTATGACAGATGGACAGACGTTCAAATTTTGCGGATAAAAAGGGCAAGATACAAAGTCGAAATTTCGTGTTATTAGCTCAAACTTTCAAGTTACTTAACTCAAAATATCAACTTATTAACTCAAAATTTCACGTTATTAACTTGGTATCTCGAAATTTTGAATTAAGTGACTCGAAATTTCGACTGGGTAACTCGAAAGTTTGAGATACGTTACTCGAAATTTCGAGATATTAACTCGAACTTAGTAACTTGAACTTTCGGGTTAATAAATTACATAAACCTAGTACTAATGCTCTTCCGTACAAAAGTGATAAGCAAAAACGCGTTGGGTTATATTTTTATGAGGACATATTCATAGAAATAGCTTGATTATAAAGTATGGATATTATCGTAATACCACTCACAATGGCCATAGCTTTTGCAGAAGCGGTGGTTCCAACGCCGTGGCGATGGAGGATTCGTCGCAAAAGCGATGGATAAATATGACTACGTTACGGTAAGATTTCTAATTAGTTTTGTTATATTTTTTTCACGTTTTAATGAAAACAAGCAGTGAGACAGGAGCCAACATGTGTACTCTTTCAGCCACAAACGATTGTTCAGTGCAATTCTTTGTCATTAATGTGAACACTTCTGTACAGTTTGACGAGAGACTGCCATTTCAGTAGAATTTCCATCACAAATGGTAAAATATTGTACAAAGCGACCCCTGCCCATGTTTGTATCAAATCGTAAGTATGACACCGACAAGCAAAAACTATTTCTTAGTAATCGGTGAAAAGATGTCTTTAACTTCATTTTCCCTAAATATTTACAAAATATCAACTGACAATATCGATTGTTTGATTAAATGCTGACCACATGCGAATTTTACATCGTATAACATACCAACTTGACTTATGTACAATACAAGTACTAATATGGGACCACTAATACGTAGCATACCATTACAAAATTTTAGCAGCTGCGTTATATGAGTTAAGATTTTTTACAAATAAGCCACTTTATCTCTACTTCTACAATATCATTTTCTTTTCTTTTAACAGGATTTCATAATGTCAAGAAAAAAGTTTAGTTTTTTGTTTCAACATTGAAAAATAAACGGAGAAACAGAGTACAGACGACTTTGTGAAAAATACAAATATCCCTTAAATAACATTGCTCTGCTTCTTTGGCTGGAGGCGGTAAAGTGGTACAAGCAGAGTGATGTTATGTAAAGGATATTTGTCTTTTTACAAGGCTTAGAAACATAGTGAAAAAATAAAGAATCTTCGCTTCTGAAGATTTTCTAAGAACTTCTTTATCAGATCTTATTCTTAAGAGCTCTTTTCCATTTGCCGATGTTTCCTCTGTTATTTAATCAAATGAAACATCGTCATCCATTTCTTGTTCTCTCGACTTTATATTTTGACGGCGTATGAATCAGTTGTTTCTTTGTCGTCCTCTTTACACTAGAACAAGCATTAAAAGGTCACTTATGTTTGATTGGTGTTGTGACAGTTTTTTAAGTGAATGAAGTTATTGGCTATTATTTGTTAAATTGTTGCTTTCTGTTTGTCTTTTGTTAGTTGTCTATACTCTGTTTCTCCGTTTATTTTTCAATGTTGACCCAGACACAAAAAATCTAAACATTTTTGTTGACATTTTGAAATCCTGTGGTAAACCTCAGAAAAGAAAGGGATATTGTAGAAGTAGAGATAAATCAGCCTACTTGTAAAAAGTATTAACTCATATAACGCAGCTGCTCAATGACATTTTGTTATGATATGCTTCGTATTAGTGGTCCCATATTAGTAATTGTATTGTACATTAGTCCAGTTGGTATGTTATATGATGTAAAAGTCGCATGTAGTCAGCATTTAATCAAACAATCCACACTGTCAGTTGATATTTTGTATATATTTATGGGAAAAGAAATTAAAGAAATCTTTCATGCGTTCATATAAACAATCAAAATTGAAGTGTATTTGGTACGAAGGAACATGGTATTTAGTAACATAATCATGGTTCAAATTATTTAGCTTACTTTTCGTGTATTCAACAGAACGCATGTACAAATCAATAATAAATTATTACTAAGCATTCAGTTTCTATTGCTGACTAATGGTAATGTGATTTCATGGACCTACCCCAATCGGAATCTCTGGAAAAATGCTGTTTAGTTAAAAGTCCATAACGAACATTAAAGAAAAAAGATACACCGCAATGTGTTGAAAATGTTGCAATTGCATCCACCGCACACTGCGTTGGAATTATTTTTTATCTTATGTGCCTGCAATGAAAATTCACCTATTACGAAGAAATAGTTTTTACTTGACAGTGTCATACTTACGATTTCATGAAAACGTGCTCAGGGGTCGCTTTATCATTCAAACGTGAAAAAGTATGGGAAAACTTATTAAAAAACTTATCATAATGTACTCACTCTGCCATATTTATCCACCGCTTTCGCTACGAACCCTTCACCGCCCCGGCGTTGGAACCACCGCTTCTGCGATAGTTATGGCCAGTGTGAATATGCCTATTTCGCAAAACAGTGGCTCATTACCTCATCGGCTAAGAAATGATCAGCAGCTCTCAAATAGTGATCGCGTCGGATTCCAAGTACATGGTATCTCAGTGGTATTAAATAGTAAGCAAAGTTTGTTGTTAATTTTTCCTGTTTGCTATATTCGGTGTGCATTCCCCTAACAATGGCTTGTCTTAGAGAATCTTTAGTGAATGTAAATGTCCTGTAACGCTTCGAACAGTATCTCTGTTTAAATGATTGCTTCTCGAGGAACTCCACCATTTGCTTATTATAAGATGTGACAAATTAATCTTGTCTAAAAACTACCTTCGTTCTACCTTTATATAAACTTTACCGACAGACGTGAAAATGTGAAAAAAATATACCATGAATAATTTATGCATGTAGGACTAAAACCCCTTGCAAAGAAATTGATGCTTTTTTGACATTTATTCTTACGGGTAGTGAAGATGGTGATTGTACGAAGTTACTGATTACTTACTTGGTACTGAATTATTATGTAGACCTGTGGTAATTCCTATCTTGTACGGATTCGAACCACTAGAACACGTGCCTCCTACTGGGATAAAGTTTACACTGAAGATTGTAGTAGTAATGTTTACAAAAGTATATATACTAGTTCGAACAAATCACCGGTAAAATACAAAACGTTAAGCATTTAAATTTATTTTACATAAGACATTTAAGCAGCTGATTTAAGTCATCTAATTTGATCCAGATGTCATATTCGTAGAGTTACCTAGGTACAGGTCTTTCTTGTTAATATACCAAACATCTACTTAGATGTCTTCTTAAAATACTTTTGTCTGGCCATTTTAATCAGGTTTATTTTCAGAATGGCTCAACAGTAATTCCTAAAAACTCATTGACGCTTCCAATGCAGATACATAAATAAGCTATGAATCAAGGCAGCCTCTCTTGATACATATTCAAATACGTCGATATTAAATCCGCAATATCTAGTATTTTATACTTGAACGATATATCGTATAAGTACTTATTTCTGCGGGCTTAAAATTCTGCGATTTTTTCAAAAATGAGGTGGTATTAATTTCTGCGTACTTTATTTCTGCGGTGTCTTCATTCTCACGTTGATTGGAATTATTTCTGCGGTTCTGTATTCACGGTTTTCATTAATTTCAAATAGACAGGTACGTATTTTGTTGTTATTTTGACAGTTATGCTGGCTTCCGGATTGAAGCAGCTGACTGCTCAATAGTGAACGAAAATCACAACAAATTTGATGGTTTTATTATGTTTATTCAACAGCAAAACAATAACAAAACAGTTACTACTAAATTTTTTAAACTTGCTTCGTCGGCCTTCGGCTACATGTGGGACAAAGCCGATAACGCTATCGGACATTGTCTTATACTTAACCGGATTATAATGGCGGTTTGTATCTTCGTAACACGGCATGTCAGGACAAAATTTTCTGCGGATTTTTAATCAGCGGTCTTGTTGTCTTCCGCTGAAAACGCAGAAATAAAGTTCCCGCAGAAAAAGTACTTATACGGTATTCACTTCTGTCATTAAGAATTGTAACAGTATTAACAAAACTATTTTCTCCATTTTCTCTCACAGCAGTACTGCCTTCATCGTCATCATTGCTACAATGTATTACCTTCTCGATAACAAACTTAAGGTAAATATAAAAAAAACACCCCGTATTCTGATGAGTTTATGATGAGTTATATAGGGTCATCATTGATAAAAATGACCCCCTTGATTATCTTATTATCTTTTTGATTGATGCTTGGAAGAAGAAAACCCGTACATTACATTAACAACAACAGTTTAACACATGACTATTCCGATCCATATTTCTTTCTTGTTGCCTTGATTTTAGCTCAATCGTAAACGATGTAAATGGGGTAGCACTGCTGCTGACGTCTATTATCATCGCATTTTCTGAGGGCATAAGTATGACTTGATCTGTTTGCTTGTTTTGTGTTTAGAGCCGTTTTTCAACAGTAGTTAACCTAACCAGTGTTTCTGGATTCTGTATCAGTACATACATGTTCTTCGCAAATAACTGCCAACTGTCCGACATTAATCAGAGGTAGAAGATATATTAGTTCAGACACAATGTCTTTTATTAAATCGTCAAAGAGAACACCCACCTCCTCTGGGGATCAAGCTCACGACCGCGCGATCTGTAGATCTTCGATCTCCCTTTTGACTTAAGCGACCGGTGAGTTCGACTGAGTTTCACGTTGAACGACTTCGTGTACTGTTAATCGAGCGCCATGTCCTTTATGTCACCGTAAAATATAAACAGTATTATCTATATAATTCGAAGATCCAAGTTTAAACCAAGTTAAAATCAATATTCTAACACGATCCGATTCATTTTCCTATAAACAAAGAAGGCAGATAACAGTGAATTATTACACAACAAATCACTGTTCTGACGTCACAATTATTACGTCATGGCGTCAAACGGCATAGCGGCGCGCTGGAAAAGAAACCGATTGAAAACGGGCAAATATTTAATGAATGTCGTCAAGGATGTACTTAAAAATCCTTGGTAACGTGTTAGAATCGAAATAATATATCTCATTTAGTGATTTGCTCTTGAATAAATCATTGTTTATCGTTCAGATGCGTATTATTATATCACTTATTAATTAAACCATTACTAAATATAAACAGGAAGATATCAAGTAACTACTTAAAATCAATGTAAGGCCTTTATTTACAACATTTTGTCAATTCTTACGCGTGCAGCTGTTATGATAAAAACTAACTTCTTGTAACTATAAATATAATAATGGGATTCCTAAAACATTAGGTAGTCTTCAGTGGCTTAGGTTAAATAAAGATACTCTTAAATAGCTTAGGTTAAATACATTTTTACACATAGCTTCTAATACAGATATTTAAAACCAAAGCATTGCATTTGTGTTTGGAAGTTTATCAATTAAATGACTTTATCAAGGAGTACAATGCAATGGTATTTAGAATACACAATATATCATCTCGAGCGCTCGACATCTTACCTCGAGCGCACGACATCGCATTTTGAGCGCTCTATATCGTATTTCGTGCGCACGACATCTTATCTGTTTTCAATTATTTATAAATAAGAAAATTAAAATGCATTAATTATACCTATATCATTTTATATAGCAACGGTTGAAACATTTTGCTATGTGAAACTAACTATTGCATTATTTTCCAGCGCGTGCCAGGTATTATTTAGTAATGTGACATTACTGGGAACGTTATCTAAGTCATATCATAATGATCGCCAGTATCAATACATTTTGCATGGCTGTTAATTATTGCTTCATTTGTATAGTATTTCATTGTTTTTATATTCAAAATCTGTCTCTTCTACCAAATCTTCCATTAAAGTTAACGGTTTTAAATGATTTCAGTCTTCTTGCTAAGGCATTTTTATGTGCCAGTATCGAACTCATTGTTTTCGGCAAATGCCCTATTCAGATTATGTTACAACTTTAATTTATACCCAATATTAAAATCCAGCATTTTTTCTTACAATTCCATCCAAATCCTATATTTTTATACACCGTCCTTTAGGTATGCGAAAAATCTCTCAAAGCACAGCTACCTACATGCCAAGTATGAAATATGAAGTCAATACTTTGCATGCTTTTTAATTATGTTCCGGACACAAAATATGATGGAAAATTTAGATATTTTAGCTCAGTTTGTGACCTTGACATTTTTATCATATATATAGGCAAAGAAGCTATCTGTTTTATTGATAATATATGTCATCTAGTAATATTTTGTTAGCTTTAACATTTAATTTAATGAAAATAGTATGTTTGATGACAAATTTCATACAATTTCATTGTTCTCAAAAGTGTTTTCTTTTCATGATAATTAAATTATTTCATTTCAAAATACTGGTATGCCCATCTGCAGTAAGTATAGATTTTTTTAATGCGCTCTGTAACCTATAAAACCCAAAAAATAACTTGAGATATATCTAGAGATCAGGCACTGCTAGATGACTTCGCGTTACGTGTTTCTTTTGACTACATTGGTACTAGTACGGTTTTCTTCCTCTTAATCATTTATTATTTACTAGTATATTACAATGCTTAGTAAAACTCAATTCGACATAATGTTATATTTGTTTTTATAAGTTTACTTGTTTTAACTGAAAGTTTAAATATATTTCTTAGCTCACATTTGTAGATGAGTGTGTCTCATACCGATAATAAGTACAGTAAACGTAGTAAATAAAATCTGTGGAAAGATCCTTTAGAAGCATGGAACGCAACCAAGCAACGTAATGTCATACTTGGTTTGACTGAGTCTGTTCATCATAAGTAAAACGATTGGGTCTGACGGATCAAAAATCAGCTTCGCTATTGTAGAGGGAGAACGTTTTTGATGCCCTTGAACAGTTTTTTTAACAGACAAATGTCTATTTTTATATACAAACACAATCTGTATTGTAACACAATCTGTATTGTTTAGTTTAAAATAGAGCATAGGTACCGAAAAGATAAAAAGTATAGCGATATCACGGTGGTCATTTTATTAATCATATGCTCGAATCCCACACTCGCCAAGTTTTATTTTCATAATAAATCGGATGAATAAAGTAATATGCGTATTAAAACTATTGTATGGAATAACTAATGTAGACATTGAAAAATACGTACCTATTGTTATTATAGTCTTGCTATCTAAATACATGTAGTACCAAATAAGCCACGCGTGGAACTAATATTAATACAGATTCGAATCCCATCGTTGCTTATAAATATTTACCAACGTAAGACCCTTTAGCAAAATGTCTTTTAAAAATTTGAGGATTGTCGAAAAGTTTTCTTTTACAAAAAATATATAATGAGAAAATACTTTACAAATAATTCTTCATTTTATAAAAGATATAAAATGGCGGATAATGCTTTCGTAGTAGCACTTAACTTTGTATCTCTCTGAGAGTCTGTTATCACAGCACTTGTTTCCAGTTCACAATTTGAATAGTCAATTTCATTTCAATTTGTACCTAAATCTATATCTTTTCAGTTCAATAACTTGCTTCTGTCCACAAAATGGTTTACTTTATATGACCTAATAAATGTTTAATATTAAAATCTCAAATTGAAAAAAGAACAACAATAGACCAATCAACAGAATGCGAAAAAGATTCACAGTATATCTTCTTCTATAAGTCACTAAAATACGCCGAATTATATCCTTTACAAATACTGTTTCATTTCCTGTAAATTTTCAATTTTCCTAATTTGCTATTTTGCTCTAGGAGTTTGTACTGCACATCATATTGGCATGTAATACAGCATATAGACAAAATGACTGTGCAGTCGTTCTTCAAAGAACCGTCAACATCAAAATATGGTGTTATGTACAGTGGTTTCCGTAAGCAGTACAGGTGCTGTATTTCAATAGAACGTTTTTGTACTACTCTTGCGACATATCCGTTTAGGACGAAATTTCCACTGGTATCTGTATCTTGCATACATAGAGTTGAATTATTGGCTTGTAATCTAAAGATTTTGAACGCGCATCTGCTGTACGTTTTATGCTCCATTCGAAGAAGAGGCGTTATATTGATATGCTCATGTCGGTTGACCTGTTGCAAATGCTGATCTGATGGTCAGTTTGCACACCATGTGGCGTTCGGTCGATAACTAACAAACACCTTTGTCTAACATCAGCAAATTTCATAGCATAACTGCCTCTTATCAATACAAATCGGCATATACTATTTCTGGGATTAATAGAAAGAAGATCAAGATCACAGTGAACTTGAGACTGAAACGTTTCCCGATACTTAATTTGTAAATACAATCACAGTCAAACACTGTACTAGACATATTGTCCGTAGACAGAGTAAATAAACCTGGCTATTTTTGGAGACAGCAGTTATTATAGTGATCTCGATACTGAAATTGGTTTTCGACCAATTACTAGAAACCACGTGGTGCTAATTGCACATAGTCAGTAGATGACACATATTATCTTACAAGTAAATAGTTAAAATTTCATAGAGACTGAAACGGTTTCCAATTAATAGATGGTGAACGATGAGGCAGGTCTGACACACGCCTGATTGTCTGTGACCAACAGATGACCTGTAATGTTCTGGGTCATTAGATCAGTGTTCCGGAATACAGTGGCCTTAATAGGGAACATTAGTCAGTTACTTCCCCTGATTATGTCCAAGAAGTAGATTGGTCCTTCCTCTGTTTTTATCGTTGACTTCTTTGTAATTTTCATAAGCAATATCTGTACTAAATTTCATTGGATTGGAAAATGATTAAGGACAGGTTTTCTTTAAGTGGCTCTGTGCTAAATTTAGGTTTGATTATAATCATTTTTACTAAGACACCTACACATAAACAGAATTTTTGTTTTGACCAACCGCAACATCTTAGACAAAGGTAATAACGAAAAAGTCAGAGAAATCCAACTGAAAGGAACCAATGTTACATTTGGTTATCCTTGCGCTTTATCATACAGCTTTTCAAGGGAAGTAGCAAGGTAATGTTTCTCATTGAAACACCTAAGATTGAAAATTAGTCACTAAGTTAACTCCGACAGGCAGCAATGGATGTTGTTTTTTATTTTATAAACATCTCTCAGTCTTGTCCTAACATTTCTTGTATACCTTGTTATTTTTCCTGAGTAGTTTAAAACATTACATGTAATTACACCGATTATAAAAATAGACAGTTACACAATTGTTAGATTTGTGGTGTGTAAATGAATCATTGTTTACGTGTTTAGTCCATTTTCATTACTTTTAGAAAGCTAGTAAAATACAAAGTACTGAAATGATCTAACAACGAATGTAATTTTTGTTTCTAACATCTTATAAATGTCACTGCAGCTGAATGAAAACTTTAAGTTGTTTATGTACAAAGACGGCAGTTAACCGGCATAGAAGTATATTTTAAAGGTGTTTATTTTGTCGGCAGATCAACGTTAAGAAGACGTTTTCCGGTCCAACATGTCATGACCATAACCATCGTCAAAACGTCTTCAAGTTTGTTGGGGTACATCACAACAAAAAATACAGTAAAACAAAACATGTATTACATATGTCCTAAGACCTAAGACAAATGGTCCTAATAGGCGTCCGTACATTAATGGGTTACCCCGTTCAAAATATATTTTTACGTAAATACTTTTTTTGAAACAGCAGACAGTTTTACCCAGATTAATTTCAAATAAGGTGTGCTAAAGACAGATAAGTTTCTCTATCTTAAGGATTGATCAACACGGACTACTTACCGATTTGATTACCAGTAAATAGGTTAGTCTTTTTATAGACAGATTAGGTTCAGAAATACTAGTACATGTATTAAATGATGTTAGGTATTGATTTATCAATAAAATTGAGTTTCTTTTGATCATTATAATGTAACAATGCAAACTTGAATAGAAATATCTTTCTTTCAAATCTTAATATAGATATTTTAAAAACAAAGTATTTCACTTTCATACTCGTCTTCAAAAAACTAATAGGTACAGTTAATATAAAATGTTGTATGTATGATCCTATTTTTCCCCGAAATTTAAATTTCACCGCTTTAAAAAGAAAGTATAATACAAAGTATGGTACATCTTATCTCCAGCGCACGACATCTTATCTCATGCGTACGACATCTTATCTCCAGCGCACGACATCTTATCTCGAGCGCTCGACATCTTATCTCGTGCGCACAATATATCATCTCGAGCGCTCGACATCTTACCCCTCGAGCACACGACATCTCATTTCGAGCGCTCTATATCGTATTTCGTGCGCACGACATCTTATCTGTTTTACAGAAAAGTTAGGGTTATCAAATAAGGTCGTGTTCAAGTCAATATTAAATCCAGACTATTTAGAAGATCATTACGAAAGGCAGGAAGAAGTGGACACTCAAGTAAGTAGTAGAAATAAGATTTGAGACTTTCACATCGGCATAATGGAGTAGGAGAAGTGTTTTTTAGGACGACGTGATATATAAATACATTTAGTGCGAAGTCTTGAATGGAGCTCCTAGAATTTCCTGTCGCCAAAGTTCTAATATGAGGAGTGTCTTGTTTATTTTAATTTAGATTGTTTTTAAACGGAGATAACGTTTTGCAGTTGCCTTTTGCTGGTGTCAGTATGTTCCACTCTCAAACAGCGGTGGGTAGTAAGGAATGATAATATCAAGTTGTTCTAGCAGGAACGATATGAATATCTCAAGAATTTCTTATTGAATTTCTTATTGTAACGTGAATCACCCTGCTCAGGAACAAGAGAAGATAGGTAAGCTGATGTAAGATTAGACTTCATTTTAAAGAACATAATTAGTCTGTGTTTCTATCATCTGTCTTAGAGAGCTTCCCAAGCTTATTCTTGAAATAGATTTTCTAAAGAAACATGTCTGGTAGTACCTGCAGCGATGCTTGCACATTCATTTTGTATTTTGTCTAGTTGATCAAATTCGTATTTTGTACACTTATACCATACAACGTTAGCGTTTTCGAGGACAGGCCTAATAAAGGAGGTATATATTGTTTTAAGAGATCGACGGTTCAATGAAAATTTTGCGCACAATATTAACCCTCTTCCATGGTTTTCCTACAAAGTTGGAGTATTTCAAGTATATACTGATAGAACATTTGGAGGAGAGGGTGAGGTTGACAGTTTTTTTTCTTGAGACGAGCAGAGATTCGGATTTGGAGGGATTGAAAGTCACTAGCCACATCTCAGCCCATGAAAAAATTGTTTGCATTTCAGACTGGAGAAAATCTGCCGCTAAATAGAGACTTGTGTCGTCCGCAGATTATACAAGATCTGATTTCTTTAACGAATTTCATTTATGAAGATAAGAAAGAGTAAAGGGCCAAGGATTGATCCCTGGGGCCCTTAGGAGATCCAATGAAGATTAAGCTCCAGGAAGAACAACGTTGGCGTCTGTTTGAAAGGTAATTTTGAAACCAGTTGAGAAGAGATCCGGTTATTCCTGAGTATTTAAGTTTAGAAAGTAAACCTTTGTGTTAGACTTTGTCAAATGCCTAGCTGATATCGAAAATGACAACTCGCACTTCTAGACCATTATCAAGTGCCCTACAATGGGTGTCGTATATGAAAACAACAAGTTGATTAACTGTAAAGACACCTGGAATGAAGCCAGTCTGGACAGGAGTAAGGAAACGCTAGTCATGAAGATGGTTAAAGACATGTTTGAAAATAAGGCGTTCCAAGAGTTTTTCAATGGTATTTAACGGGTCACAAACAGGAAAAAGAAACGTTCTTGTAAGAAGATTTTTTTTACTTATTCTATCGGTCTCTGCAGGCTTAAGATAGACTTCACTTAACTCCCTGGGGCCGAAATGCGACTATAGGCGTTATATTTTCTACCCCCGTAGCGTCGATATTCGACTATATGCGCGTTATCAGGACTCCCCAGGACGGCGATTGACGAGTATAGTCGCGGCACCGAGATCATGCTGATTGTGACATGTACTTGTTAAATTTTTGATAATCTTGGCAAAAGCAAAATTATTTTGCATACTGGGTATTATTTTTTATAATGAGTGCTAATTAGTTCCCTTGTTAAAATAAGTGTTTGCCATTATGCGGCCATGTAAAGACGAAATCCACTGTGTTTCGTTCATACTGTATTTCAAAGGAGTAAAATAATGTCGTCTGCCAAAAATCTTTCTTAAAATAAAGAAAATATTCATTATCATGCAGCTTCTGACATATCAGTTCCGTCCGATGATGATTCAGACGATGAAATTCCATTATCAGTTAAATGATTGGTCGGAAAATGTTAAGTTTTAAAAGGCTGAAATATTCGTACACTTACATCGAATACGATACAAACGGAAAAACATGAACAAAACAAAACATATTTTATAAAATACAAAAACAACGTGACTACATAAGCATATGATTGTAATAATCTTTTTTCAAAGGTAAATGTATATATTACAACTTAACTGTCTCATCGCGTGTCACAAAACGTTTGTGTACTTGTATACATCAAAATTAAACAAAGGCATGATCGATATTCACACAAAAACGGGTGTCAATTTTAAGTATGCTTTTGTACATAGTCTTTGTTAATATTGTATTTCAATTGTTAGTGGAGTTCAATGTCTGTACATGTGAAAAAGTAAGCGAACCAGAAACGTTCAAATATTTTCAACGCAGTAGGTTTGTTTAAATTGTGAATACTTCGAAGTGAAAATATTTTTCTATTTGGATATAGGTTACGGATAAAATAGGATATAAAAATATTTTTTGAAACTTCGAAGATTTTGTAAGTTTATTTTAATTAATGATTTCCTGCATGATTTCAATTGACTGCATGCGCGTGAGATTGTGATAAGATCAGAAAATGTTCTTCGACGTTAGGTGGTAATTCTTATCTCGCCGCAGCAGATATATTACGATATCGACCTCAGGGAGTTAAGGAACGTGCAGAGTTGGATGGTCCCAGATCAGGTACTCTCTACTGTCATCGTAAAGTTTTGCTTGTTCCTGGAAATAGCCGTTTAGAAGGTTAGCTCTTTCTAGATTAGAGAAAGCGATCTGATATATGTTTGGATTATTTAGTGTGGGGATAGAGTTATTGTTTGTATTAGAAATGAAAGATTTAAGCGTTGCCCACCAATCTTTAGAAAAAATAGAGCCGTTATTAAGTTTGTCAGAAAGGTTTAAGAAATATTCCGATTTGGCTGCACGGATGAGCATAACTGCTTTGTTTCGTTGCCTAAATTTCTGCAAGTGATTTGAAGAGTTTGTTCCTTTTGCTTTTCTGTAGACCCGTTTTCGCCGTCGTATGTGTTTTCTTATTTCGTTGCTCATCCAAAGGATATCCGAGGGTCTTACTTTTATATGTTTATTTGGGATATTATTTTGACAAAGATTTCAATTTGCAATTACAATTACCGTTGTGTATATCTCTTCGCAAGCTGTCGTAGTCTTCTAGATCGTATTCCCATACTAATCAGTCAAAGCATTTTTGTTTTGGTTTCTTAGACTTCAGAAGGCCGAAAATAACGATGTGATAACGTTAGTCTTGTTCAAGATAGCGTTCTCCAACGCCAGAAATGTCAGGAATGTTTGAGTCAATAGCTAGGCCAATGAAGTTCTCTAAAAGATTGTTGTAAATAGAGTCTGAGCTGGGAGGTCGATAAAAAATCGAAATAGAGAGAATTATTTCAACCCGTATGGATTCAAGACGATTATTTCAAGGTCATGCCTGCGAAAGTAATTATGTTTTCTTTGATGTATAATATAACGCCTCCGTGAGGATCTCCAACACGATCTTTACGTTTAGCTTTATGAAATGAAGGCAACGTTATGCTTTCGGATGCAACAGAGTCATTCAATCAGGTTTCAAGAGAAGGACAGTATATTGTATTCAGACAGTTCGGTATAGAGTATATCGAGTTTATGCTGAATACTGGTTTGATATAGATTTTGCATATAATAAAATATTGGTGATGGTTGAGTCTGACGAAGTGGTAGATGATGGGCCTAGATTCTCATGAATATCCTCAGCAGATGATAATCGGATAGTTAGCCATCCTGAAAAGGTTACTATACAAAACAGAAAGCGATTAATGAAAAATATTTTTTATGGACTTGTGTCTGAGGTCAGCACAACAGTTTTACCAGGGTCACTTATATTATTTTACACGCTAGCGCATAGTAATATAGAATTTTACAGCGATACTGTAGCTGTAGGACTGGTGTAAATAATTACTCACAAGTAAGAACAATTTTTGAAAGCTGTAAAACAGGTACGAACCCATGATATTCGCATGTGTTGATAACGACAATTTTTATTGACTTTTTCTTAATCATTTGTTAGTGCGAGTTGATAAGAAGAATTACAAAAATGCCCTCATATGTATGTTGATGACATCAGGAACACTATTATGACCAGCGGACCTGGCCGAGAATATTTGAGACATAATATTTAGAACTTATGAGACTTTCAAAAAGGTAAACGATAAGGGAATATGAGACATAAAATGTAGAACTTTTGAGACTAAGAAAAAGCAGTAAGAAGGAGAGAGTCATACTGTTTCGACAAACAAAGAAACAAAACAAAACAACAGTGAAATGAAAGGATCAGAAAGGGACTCACGGTACGTCATTTGGTATCATTATAAAATAGTATGTTTGTATGATATAAAAAGCCTAGTTTATCTTTCTCAGAAAAATGATATTAAAGTTAAAAAAACCCATTGGATATGATTTGAGATTGATAATAGACAGCACCCGGTATTATATGCAAGCTCCGTATGGTTTCGTTTATGCTTCATATTACAACAACAAAAGGCACTGCGTATGGCGGAGACGAATTCCAAAGTATATTCGGTAATATTAGCGTGTAGTATAAAGTTATTTTTTACACGTGCGACAAACGATATGCAAAATTTTAGATGGAGATGTTACAAATTGGAAATGTAAGATGGTAAATTTTCTCAAAATTGTAGATAAACAAGTATCTCAGCGAAATATACATATAAACTATAACATTGGGATAATATACTAACTACAGAGCAGTTATAAAGTAAATACAATGATATACTTTGTGTTGACCTATCAACAAAAAGAAAATGTATTAGTTCAATCAATCTTCATTTATCGTACAAAGGTTAAAGCGTTTTTAATTTTGTTTTTATATAGTCAATTTATATCACAAGAACTTGAGAAAAACACATTAAAATTCTTTAAATTATATAAATAACACAGCACCCACAAATAAATAGCATTGTATAAATATTACACATTCCTAAAAGGTACATAATGATCTAATATCCATGCAGCCTTGATCAAATTACTTTACAACGCTAACAATAGAACATAGTTATCTTGGGCACTACAATGTATAGTTTTACCGTACTATTGTTGAAAGCAATGCACCGTTGATCATACGGCATAGACTAAGTATCTGTCATTTTAATCAATTTAGGTAGCAGGGTACACTTCGAATTTTGGCCCCCGTCAATATTTGTAATAAATAGAACTTCGTGGATGTCTGTAAATTAAGGTGAGAGATAATGATTATTAATTCTTTAGAAAATTTATACGGCCGATACATGTTAAATTCTGATGACAGTTGGAAAATTAACTGCTGGTAGCTTTGTATGACCAATGAGACACCTTTTCGCGGAAAAATTCAAATCACGGAAGGGTTCTGTGCTTGTTGATTGATACTCAGGAATATTTTCGCTATTTTGTGAAAAAAAACGAGCTGGTTGGGCCCCCATTCCGTTTATATCTTGACGTTCAGTAAGGACTATTAAATTGAGAAATGCAATGAAATTGGGCATTGTTTTTGCTGCGGGATCATTGCAGGTTGTTCAAAAGGTGCAAAATTGATGATTTTGGCATGCTATTTTTCATGGATGGTGTAAACCTTTCGTTTTGATAACTTTCTTTATTCTTGTATGAGAATCCTGATCTTGCCATTAATTAAAAGCACAAAACATGCACGCAATTTATAAAATGGCCACCCTGATTCTGCTCATAAGGGAAGTGCAATATTGCGTCTCGCTACATGTAAGACCGTCCGTGCCCAAAATTTTCGCATCTAAGTGTACATTGCTACCATAACAAAATGTTAAAACTTCAAAACGCGTGTGGAGTAGGTGGAGTAAGGAATGCCTGAAGCCATATTGGCGCTGACGTAAATATTACTTTAACTATTCATTTATATGTTAGGAATATTGCTATTTTTGTTATGATAGGATACTCTTCAGTACACGCATAATGTATATGTACTTCTTACTATATGATTTATAAGTCTCAGAAACCATGAATATATTGTATTCACTATTAGTTAAGCTTACTACTTTAGATAATGGTACACTAGTTTAGAGCTTCTTATCAGGGTATTTTATGCGAAAAAGCAAAATGGCATCGTATTTAAATAACAATATCATACAATTACTCATAGTAAGATGTTATCGCTCTAATAGAATATAATAATAATAGTATATAAGGATGCAACGCGCATCAAGAAGAAAAAATATTTTGATAATTAAAAGCATTGTGTAATAACTATAATCATAGGAGTAATTAGCAAAGCATAATACATAATTCTGCAAACATAATTTCTATAGCATTTAGATGAATATTCAACAATAGTGTTAAGACACATAGAGTAAGAAATCTGCTAAGAAGCGAACATGTACTAGAAGGATTATGTCTACGTTATTAAGTGTGTTATTAAGAGACAGACACGCCGGTATCGTGAACTAGACCATATTAGGACGATTACATGTATGTCGCATATCTGATGTTATAACAATGTATTTTTCATCGAATTCTGTTGTAAATCGTTGTTTTTCTAATATCTTTTAAAATGAATGCATCCGCCTACGATTTCTGATAAGGGCTTCCCAGTTCATAAAAGAACGGTATAGATGGATTTACACAGATCCTTAACAACGGAATAAAAATTTAGCTCATGCGCACTTTACGTAGGACATGATCGGACAATATAAACCACGTTTAAGTTTTATCACATTTCAATCTATTCGATCAATAAAGAGTATTATAGTAAATTACCACTGCATGACGAAGGAAAATACATGTAGATCTTTGCAAACCACAATTGCCTTGCTCAAAATGAGACACCTCAACTAATGCTTATTATAACTAGTCAAGGCAAAACGGATGATAAGGGATTCATAATGAACAGGAAATAAACTATTTTTCGGCAATTTTAATCTTCCATCTCGACAAATATAAACTAGAGAAAAATGAGAAATTGATATTTTCAATGAATTCAAAAAGCTTGTGTTTGATTTTCTAATATGACAGAACTTACCACCTGTCGCAATTAGCTTACATGATACGATACTAGTGACATCATTAAAAGCCGAAAACAGAAATTAAAAATTAATTAAAAGAAGTTGAAGCATGGATTTTATAGAAAATAAAAACTGAAGATTTTTGACTCGATGACATCTATAAAGTCCCCTACAATACCCCGTGCAAAATTTAACAAACAAGTCCCGCCTTTGATTTTGTATCCAATTATATCCCAATGGGAATCAATTCATTCCGTATTCAAAAAGATAATTATCATCTCAAAAACAGAGACGGGGCGGGTAGCCGTGAGGGGTATTCTACTTTTACATTCTTTATCTGTTGTTAGATGATCTATTTTTGCGAAATTCAAGTTTATTATAATCATTATATTACAATGTAATTGAAGGTTAATGACTTCTGCGCACGATACATGTTCGATTATATACTCGCCGTCATAAAAAAGTACCCACTCTGAAAATTATTTTATTATAATTTTGGCCTATGCAATTGAGGGTATAAACTGTTTTTGGTCAACACTGTATGACATTAAGGTTAAATATACGGAATATAACGGTCGCTTGGCTTGCTCGCTGTGCACGTGCAAAATGGGCCTTTTGCGAATAACTGTAGCACAAGAATTCATTATAAAGTTCTTTTGTGTGTTATCAATCAGTGTAAGGATATTACAGAAAAACGCCATACTAGTAGCTTTTGTTTATTACTGCACTGAAATGGCACGTTTGAATGGCGTCCAACGTAACCAAGCCATTGGCATGACCGAGGATGGTATGTCATATCGGCACGTCGAATGAACTGTGCACATCGTACAATAAGATTACTTCTCGAACGGCACAATGCAACGGGGTCTTTGAGTGACAGAGAACGTTCTGGACGTCCGAGAATCACGTCACATCAACAGGACCGGGTAATGTTAAGTTTCTCACCGCTTTCGCTATGTTTTGGTGCTGTATTGACCACATGGTACAATCATATTTATATTTGATACATGTTCATATAGTTCTATGTACATATAGGCATATGTCCTAGCATAACCATAATTTTAGGACAAGGAATGATGTCGCAGGTCAGGTCAGACCTTTTCGCGTATACAAAATTTAGGTTTTGATCGAAATTTGTATGTATTCATGCTGCTTACACCACAATGATGTAAAACATTATATATGATATATGTATGTTAAGGTTAATTATTAAACGCATTACGCATTTTCGTAGAAAATCGACATTTTTTTGCCACATTTCCTACGTTTTAATGTCATGTATGGCTATAATGATTAAGATATACTAGTAATTATGCTTGATATAGAAATAAGTAGGTCTATGTAATATCTCCTTTTTGCATCCACAAGCATGTCCACAGCCCTTTCATGATGTTATAGTAACAGTTAGAAAAAGAGACCTTGAGGCAGGAAGTTGGAAAACAAATTTCCGTGATTTTGACTACATTTACGCTTACTTTACCGATGGATCCCAGCCGGCATAAGGCATTTAATCTTCATATTCATTTACACGTTCCCTCTGGCCAATTAATAATTTTTTTCTTCAAGATAGTTCTATCCTGTCCTTTTTATACAATTAGTTGAAATTACCGGAAAAACTCGCAGTGAAACTCCTGGATTTTTACCAGTAGGAGAACTTCCCGTTAGGGAAGTCAATCACCGGTTTTTTCCTAAATCGCCAACTGCCGCCAGTCAGATAGTGCTAGCCAGCTGTATTGATATATAATTGTTAAAATATTTCTTGTGCTTCTCTTTTAGTTCCTAAACTAGGTTAAAACTAACTCCTTCAAATTCAGAACTATTAATATTTGTTATAAGACTATAATTTCAAGATTATAAAAACAAGAGAGTGATGTCCCTTGGGAATGTGTTTGCAAAATTATCAGCTCTCAAAAAAACAGTAATTTATGGTGATTTTTGAAAGTTTTGGAATTAAGACCTTGTGTCTAGTGATAAAGGAATACTTTCTGGAACTTTTGGTATAAGAAAACCTGTGTTTTAGTGAAAGGAATAATGAATAAAAGCATGTAAAAAAACTTCTATTTTGAAAAGGTCAGTGATGGGTGACCAGTGGTCAAGTGTATTGGATTTATAAGGCTATAAGTAGACTATAAATAGCTGTGGATTATATCAGGTACATACATATAGATTTACTGGATTATATACATGAAGTTTTAGTTATCTGATAAACAGAGCCTACATTTGTCATTTGTCATTAAAAACTGAGGTAAAAACTTGTTAAAATGGCAGATAGTGAAAACAGAAAACCAAAAAGAAACCACAGTGAACTGAGTAGTTTGAGTGAGTCTGACACCAGCATGAATACAACACCTACAAAACAACCACAAAAGAAACAAAACACACATCAAAATGAATTGAAACAAGAAGACAATGCAATGAAAGATATATACAAACAGTTGAAAGAAATAAATGAAAAACTGACGAACGTTATGACAAAAAATGATCCAACATTAAAAACATTAATCAAAGACAACATCAAACAAATGAAAGATGAGCTGCTGGAATCAGTGATAAAACGTATAGAGATTTTAGAGAAAGAAAACTTTGATAAGGATAAAGAGAACGAGCAATTAAAGATAGATATGAAAAAAATGCAACAAAACATGGACACATTAAAAGCTGAACAAGTGAAACTGAGAAATGACATGATATACAGTGAGCGCAAAACCGACGAGTTTCTTAATAATCACGAACAGTACAGTCGAATAAACAACATACGTATCACCGGTATACCTGAGGAAAAATTCCCGAAAATCATATATAAAAATATAGAAAAAGACACTGAAAATGATGAAAAAAGTAATGAAACTGAAAATAGAGGAACAGATGAAAAAACAAAAACTTATGCAAAAGCCGCGCAAAAGTCTGCTGATGAAAATAAAAAAGCTGATGAACTTGTACATGAAAACGCGGAACAGACCACCGACATCGTTATCAAGAAGATCAACTCGCATATACCAGGGATTAACTTAAAACGAGAGGACATATGTATTAGCCATCGGATGCCGGGCAAACCGCCCAAGTCAGGTGATAGGCCTAGGCCTATTATTGTCCAATTCATGTCCAGGCTGACCAAAGACAAAATAATGAGAAATCGCCCACTGTTCCCGAAGGCAATTTCCATTATGGATGACATGACATCCCAAAATTACCAAGCATTCCAATCAGTTAAATACAAAAAACCAGATCTTGTGAAGTCTGCTTGGTTCAGGAATGGGAAGATATTCTACAAGAACCACTTTGACATTGTACAACAAGTACAGTACAAAAATTTTGGATGGTGGTTAAGTGCACCCTGGCCAGAACGCCGAGCGAATGCCTCTGGCTCTGGAAGATACTAACTGTGTAAATCAGAACATGAACTGATCATGACATGAACTGTGTATTTTGTATAAACCTATTAAACTATTTAATATACCTACATGTGAAAATAGTTCTAAGTGCTATACCGACTATATGAAAAGAGAAATTTATGTGGAAACAAACAAAAAGTGAAAAGTATTTTATTAAATTGTGCATATATGAACTATCACATAAACATATACTATTAAATGTTCCATGACACGAGTTATGTGTCAACAAGCATATAACAATGATATATTTTTATGAGACTAAAACATATTGATACTGCTCATATTCATGAAACTATTGTATTAATATGTAGACATTATATTTTGAAAAAGATACAAATATGATACTTTTTATAATATTATAACATTATATTTTGAAAAGGGTACAGATATGATACTTTTATAACGTAATAACATTTATTTAAGACTGAAATTCTGTCCTGCATATTTATAGGTTTGGATTTTATAAAAAGACAAGTCTGTAAAAAGTTTCAATGCATAGCACCATTTAAAAATGAAACAGTCCTGTAAACAAAGTCTTTTCTTTCGCTTTTCGCATTTTTAACTAAAAAAGACTAGTTTCACATACAGGAATTATAAATTTATTCTTCGACCAATTCCTACGTTTGTTTTTTCTTTGCTTGGTAACTGAATTAAAGGGCAAAACGTGGATCTTTGGTAATCTGACATCCCTTGATTTTGAGGTATGTCAACTGTCAAAATATTGAGGGCAGTAATGTTTACAGAATAACACAATCACTCTAAAGGTATATGACCTACGTTTATGCACCACTGATAAATTATTCTTCCAACACACCACTACTTTTTAACATTGAATTAAATAGAAAACAGGGATGTTCATTCATTTTATACCTAGTTTCTTTTTGTTTCTGTTTTTTTTTTTTTTTTTTTTTTTTTTTTTTTGTACTGCGTAATATTGAATTACACGTAGTATTTTTGTTTTGAGAAATTAGTTTAATAAAAGGTAGCGCAGTGTCCAGTATTCTATGGTTTTTTTTCCAATGCTACTACTAGCCCTATGACGCATCTCAGCTAAAAAAATACATGTGGTATTTACGGTTAAATCTGTTTTTTTATTGACAAACTAAACTCGCTTTAAATATTTAAAATCATGTTCATATGATAAATTGTAAATGATCATAAGTATTCTGTATGCGACAAAATACAAAAAAAACATGGGTATATACCTTTAACAGGTGAAATGAGAATCACCAGTGCATTACTGATCATGTTCAAAACAGACTATTTTTAGCACAAGGTCAGTTATAAATGAATAGTTGGTAGCTAATTATAGATCTGGAAAACCTACAAAAGTAAGATAATTTAATTTTAAGTATGTAATAAGTATTGGTAGTTGAACTGTCTCTACATGCTTTTTGTGTTAGAAAACATATTTATTCATGAAGTGTTTTTACTCATTCAAATGATATTGAACTAGATCTATCTGTATATACATGTAGATAGAGACAGCAGTCTCGAATCGGCACTATGTAACACAGTATCCAGAAGATATTAGCTAGGTATTTGAGGGTGTGGTTCCATAAACGGTCAGAACGGCATGGCAGTGTGGCCACCTGTTTATTAGTACGCTTCCGTGTTGGTCAGTAACTACTTTTGTCTTTCAACTGCCCTGATCTTGAGTACTGAATAAGAATCTATATAATGTTTGAAGGTTTTGAACAATTACACTTATATATATTAAACTATGCATAACTTCCATGTTTGGTCAGTAACAATTGTTGTCTTTCAACTGCCCTGATTATAAAATACTGAATATGAATCTATGTAATGTTTGAAGGTTTTGAACAATTACTCTCATATATATCAAACTATGCATAACTTGTTCCTTTTTGCATATACATCATGTGTTTTACCTCCTTCGGCAATAAGCTTCATAAATTTCATGTCAGTGTATTAAAAATATTTTTGTTAAAAACAATGATACAAATAAGAATGCTTTCAAAAAATGATAACAAAACGTAGAATATTTTATCGGTATTTGTTTTCTTTCTTAAGCTGAAATAGAATTCTAAGATCACATGTTGCTGGTCATATATGAATGTTGAAAAATGGCATTGAGGCCTCTGTTAAAAAGTATGTTTTGTATTTTTTGTGTTTTTTGTGCGTATTGTGTGTTTTTGTTTTTATTTTTCTAAATGTAATTTGCATTTTATCTTACGTAGAAATAACTTTCAGCTATAGAAAAAAATGTTGATAGTTCTCGCTATATATGTATTTTTGTGTTTTTTTTGTGCGTATTGTGTGTTTTTGTTTTTATTTTTCTAAATGTAATTTGCATTTATCTTACGTAGAAATAACTTTCAGCTATAGAAAAAATGTTGATAGTTCTCGCTATAAATAAGCTCACCACTTAAAAATTGGTACCCTTGACATCTTTTCAAAATATGTTTTCCACTAAAAACAAATTCAGTGTTAGGAAAATGATCGTTTCCATGTTAAGTAAGGTTTTAGTAGCACTACTAAATAGTTCATGGCATCCGTAATTAGCTCAATGAATGTTAGGGGTTTAGGAAATTCAAATAAAAGAAAGCAGGTATTCCAATGTTAAAATCTCAAAAATTCTCATATGTCTTCTTCAGGAAACACATTTACCAGATAACAAAAGTACATTCTGGCAATCTGACTGGAATGGTGAATCTTACTTCAGCGGAAATAGTTCCAATAGCGAAGGAGTCGCTATTTTGCTCAATATAGAAGAATCACATAATATAATTAGTTTCAAAGAAATAGTTAAAGGACGACTTATTGCCTTAGAATTAAATTATAAGGACCAAGATATAACAATAATTAATATATATGGCCCAAATAAAGATGACGTCAACTTTTTTAAATCTCTTGAAGAATTTTTAATTGAAAATAATGACAAAAACGTTATCATTGGGGAGATTTTAATAGAGTATTAGATATAACAAAAGACAAACGAAATGGGAGAGTCGACACTCAACTAAAATCAAGAAATAAACTTAAAGCAATTATACAAGAATGTAGCTTAATTGACATATGGCGACATATGAACAATTCATCCACCCAATTTACATGGAAATCAAACTCAACACCACGTATATACTGTAGACTCGATTATTTTTTAATTTCCGAATACTTATGTAACTTATCAAATAATTGTTATATAATGCCAGGCTTTAAAACCGATCACTCGTGTGTTAATCTGCAAATAAATTTTGACAAATGTAAACGAGGTCCAGGTTATTTTAAGCTAAACAACAGTATTCTTTTAGATGATGATTTTAAATCATTGATAAAAGACAATATTAAGGAATTAGTTAGACAAAACTCTGAAGCTGAACCTGATATTTTATGGGAAATTATCAAAGGTACTATTAGAAATACAGCAATTAAATATTCTACATACAAAAAGAAAATTGAAACAGATCAGGAAAGTAAACTGATAAAAGAAATTGAAAGTTTAAATAAACAGGTACTTGTTGAAAATGAAGACATAAATAATATTAAAGATACAATAACAGAAAAACAGAATGAGCTTGACTGTTTATATGAGAAAAAAGTCAATGGTATATTGATTAGATCAAAAGCTATACATATTGAAGGTAATGAAAAGAATTCTAAATATTTCTCAAATATAGAGAAAAGACGTGCAGAAAAAAAGAACATTACAAAACTAATAATTAATGGTCAAGAAATAACAAAAAATGATCAGATTTAAAAAAAAGAAGTAAACTATTATAGAACTTTATACGAAAAACATGAACAAAACCAAACAAATATAAATTTTTTGGATCAGAACATAAACAAATTATCAAATGATGAAATGGAAACATGCGAAGGTTTATTGACAGAAAACGAGTGTAAACAAGCACTACTTGATATGAAAAACAACAAAGTCCCGGTTCTGACGGGCTAACAACAGAATTTTATAAGCTCTTTTGGAACGAAATAAAACTCTACCTCATAAACTCCTTAAATTTCTCGTATAGAAAAGGTGAACTAACAGATTTACAAAAGCAAAGTATATTAACACTATTACCAAAGACTGAAAAAGACCAATCATTACTTTCAAACTGGCGACCTATCAGTCTTTTAAATATAGATTACAAAATTGCAACCAAAACTATTGCCAATAGAATTTAAAAAGTTTTAGATAAAATTATTACTCATGAACAAACTGGTTTTATGAAAGGCCGCTATATTGGTGAAAATGTTCGCTTAATTTATGAAATCATTGAATACCTTGAAGCTAATAATCAACCTGGTCTACTCTTTTTTTCTGATTACCAAAAAGCATTTGACAGCTTAAATCACAGCTTTATGATGCAATGTCTCCATCATTTCAACTTCGGACCATCTTTAATTACATGGGTAAAACTATTTTACACCAAAATAAACAGTGTAATAATAAATAATGGTTATATGTCAGAAAGCTTTCCAATAAAGAAGGGTGTTAGACAAGGATGTCCTCTCTCCTCTTCTTTGTTCATAATATGCATTCAATTACTGACAAATTTTATAGCAAAAGATAATACAATAAAAGGTATAACAATAGACAACACAGAAATTAAACAAACCTTGTTCGCAGATGATGCCACTTATGTAAATAATGGACAGAAAGAATCTTTTGAACGACTTATAAAGGTTATAAATGAATTTGGCAAAATATCTGGACTCACACTTAATACAACAAAATCTATAGTTCTAAAGGCTGGTTCACTTAAACAGAGGAACTTAAAATATGCTGAAAACATGAATTTCGTTTGGACTTCTAAACAAGCTAGAACACTTGGAATGACATTTTATACAGATTTAGAATCAAATAATAAGCTCAACCTCGAACCTAAATTGCAAGAATTCAAAAATTGTCTGAAACAGTGGCAACATCGAAAACTAACCCTATTGGGTAAAGTAACTGTGATTAAAACATATGCTCTACCGAAACTTATTTATCCATTTACGGTGCTTGAAAACCCACCAGAAGATACTATCAAAGATATCACGTCAACTATTTTTAAATTTTTATGGGACGGAAAAAATGAAAAAATAAAGCGCAAAACATTAGTAAATAACTATGATCTGGGAGGACTTAAACTCACAGACATTAAAACTTTTCTGTACTCGATCAAAGCATGTTGGGTTAAAAGAATAATTTCAAATGAAAAATAACGGTTTTGGAAAATACTGTATAAGAAATTCCTTAAAAACTTTGGGGGCAGTTTAATTTTCGAATGTAATTTACACACACAAGATATTGCTAGAATTTGCAAAAATCACAAATTTTTGAAAGATATTTTAACTTCGTGGTTTAAAATCATGAATTCTTCAAACACAAATAATGAAGTGAAAAAACATATAATATGGAACAACTCCGACATTAAATTACAACAAAATACAATATATTGGGACAATTGGAACAGAAAGGGAATAAAATATATTGATCAATTATTTGATTTCCGAACAAACAGGTTTTATAAGTTTGAAGAAGCAGAACGAATACTTAACTTGGAAAAAAGTGATTATCTCAAATACTACCAGTTGGTTACAAAGATACCGAAAATATTAATAGAAAGCATCTCTGAAAATTTTCTGTACGGAAATAAAACAAACATTCATATAGAAAAACTAAAAGTTTGTAAAACACCCAACCAGTATCTTTATAATTTACAAGCAACCAATGTACCATATGAAAAACCAACTGCTGCTGTGAAATGGGAATCTTTTTTTGAAAATGAAAACCTAAATTGGAAGAATATTTTTAGCGTACCATTCCTTTCTACCATTGATACAAATCTACGCAGTTTTCAATACAAATTTTTAATGCGTCTGTTGCCCACAAATAAATATCTATTTATCTGTAAGCTGGCCCCCAGTAACCTATGTGATTTCTGCTGCATGAATACAGAAACAATTGAACACATAATATGGGAATGCCCCAAAGTACAAGCCTTTTGGAACAATATTCAAAATCTATTGACTACTAAAGGAATTGACGTGAAACTGAATATCAAAAACATATGTTTCGGTGTAATACAAAACAATAAGAAAAATGATGTTCTAAACTTTATAATAATATTATGCAAATATTTTATATTTAAATCTAAGTACAGCAAAAACATTCCAATGTTTGAGTGCTTTGTACAATACTTGAAAGCTAGGATAAAAATTGAAAACGAAATCGCATTGATGCAAAACAAGTTAGATAGACATGAAGAAAAATGGTTTCGATTAAATATAATAGCTGACTAAAATAAACTTAACTACCCCTAACACTCCTGTACATATACTAGTATTGAGTACTTACTACTGAAACCAGGAAACGTTCATCCTTTATTCCTCATTTTTAATCTACTCTTTCATTAATCAAAGTTAGAACTCCCAAGTGACATAGCTCTTTTTTTTCTTCTCTACTTCCTTCTCCTTCCTTCCTGTTTTCTTACCTTCCAAAACTCTTTGCATAATATTCGTATTGAATCTGATGTGATTTTGATTAGAAACATGTTAAGATCATGTTTTGTTTTTTGACTATATATGTCATTGACATTGTATATAAAAATTGTATGTCATATACATGTATGTTATGCAAAGAAAAATAAACGGGGTTACCCAGCTGGGGCCTCAAAAAAAAAAAAAAAAAAAAAAAAAAAGACTATAATTTCAATATTCCGTGAAAGTCTGCTACGAGGATAAAATCTAACACTATCTGAACAGGTTTCAAGTTTATTAATCACGCATCACATCGCCTTGATTGCACTTCACTTTTAAGAAACAATGTATGTAATTAAATGTTAAATCGACAAAAGTATAATGACTTACTAAAACGCCTAGTTTCCTAGTCTCAGTTTTTAAAGTTTAGACCCCATCGGGAAATTTGAAATTCACATTAGGAAAATAGCAAATACCAGTTTTGTTAACCAAGAAGATATTCTATACAAGTAGTGACGACCTAAACAGAAGAGAGACAGATTTCGTTCGTTAACTTTCATGGTATGAGAGAAAGGAACATGAAACGATTCAAGAACATGTAAGAATGAATATTCGAAAGAAAAGGACAGGAAACCAATCATGAAAATTGCATAAGAGAAAAAGAACTAAAATGTAAGAATTTATAGTGAATATTCGCTCTGAAGAATGGCTTCCCTATCAGCACAGGATATAACTGGAATTATTATGCGTGCATACGTTGAAAGTTTCAAGTTTTAGGCTCTTTATGTTCTTTTTTCTTCAAAAAAGTGAACTATTGGAATTTATTTCTTCTACTGGCATTGTAACGGCCATGGCACGTGGTGATAAACTCTTTCGGATAAAAAAAACAAATAAATGGAATATTGAAGTAAAAGTGATCATCACTTCAGGATGAAATTGGATGGTAAGGCGCATATGTTAGGCTATGAAACAATATTGAAAACAACGTTTTTTAACATAAAATACATCGATTTTCCTACCGAAGCGAGAGAAATTTCGGAATTATTTTACACCGTCATTTAAATCATGTGATTCTTCGCATTGTGTTTTTCTCTCGAAACATTGTTCACGCCCGGGGATATGAATTCATAGATTTCAAATTTCTAAAATAAAATGTAAAAGGGAGTTTTATTTGTTTATTGGGGTTTTATTTCGAGGAGTGAAAGAACAATGAACTCTACTAAACTTAGTCCTTAGCGACATTGTATCTACACTTCCGTATTTTTTAAATGATATTTTCTCGTTGGATAAAACAAGATATTCATCTGTATTTTTGTGACATAAAAATAGGTACTGTCGTTCAAGTAAAATCCTTGCAGTTTTGGAATGTGTTACTTTTATTATGAATTTATTAGTAAATATATACTTGTATGTCATCAAGTGTGCGAAAGTTAATACTTGTTCTTTAAGTGTTATAAAAGGGTTTTCTAAACTGTCAAAGGAACATTCGAACTTTGTTTGTGCATTAAACAAGATTTGTTCTTCAACAAATCTACAAAAGCTTCAAATATATTATTTTAGTCAAACAGAGTGAATGGGTTCGCAGTCCGATTTCGCTTTTAAAGAAATCTAAATTAGCAACCTTCGGATCAAGAGTAAGTCACGGGCTTGAAAGGGCATGCTTCCATATAAACAGCACGATTTAAATAGATTGATAAAAAGATAAACAAAAGTTTTTTAAATATATATTTGAAAAAGTATAATATTACATGTAGCTAAATTTTCCTACTTTTAGCGTGACATACGTCAAGATTTCTATCTTCTATCGACTAATTGTGTATTTACACCTAGGTAATGTTTCCCTTGTGCGCCTCGTATAAATTTGCATATGGCCATTGCATTTGTACGCCATTTGTCTTATACGTCACAAATTTCTTTCGGGGAAAAGTATTTAAATTCTCTTGCATACAACCCTGACGCGATAAGGTGAATATTGTTTATTAAAAACTTATCATTGTGAAAGAAATTGGATATGTGGCGGACTGGAAATGCTTCAGTAAGGATGCTAAAATACAGGTCTTTGAACCAAGCGTTTGGAAATGATGTTCATTTGAACAAATCATCGTTTCAAGGGCATGGTGCGATTGGTGCCTGCCTTTCATCGATGTTTGAAAGAGCTTGTTTGTTTACAACTTGTTCACCGAGGATTGGATACTGGATAGAGCTACTGAAGACTACTGCAGTGATTACAACTTAGATAGGTTAAAAATGAGTCAATTTACATTTTTTGTTAAATAACGTGCTCATTGTTGTTGTTGTTTTTTTTTTTAAATAGATCTACAAAATTACAGTTCACTCATGCATTTGCATGTAAATAATATGAGTTTTGAGTCGCTCCCGATAAAATTCTCATGAAATTTCCCGTAATACTTCAAATTTAGAGAGCAAACACCAATGGCGACAAGAAATTACAACGGGGAACTGCCGTTGAAAATATAAATCTGCTGCTTGTTTGGATATTTGGCAAGGCAGAAAAAACTCGTTAGATTTCTCGAGGGTGACTTTTTTTAGTTTATCAAACCATGTTTACTTTGCCGATAATTGTCTAGTTTTGTCATATGACACCGACGTTGGGATAAAACTTTGGAATGGAACAGACTTTAGTCATGTCGGGAATGTCACATTTTCGTGTTAGAGATTTGGTTAATATATTTTTAGGTTATATTAAGAACAAAGAAAGTTATTCTTATCGTCTTATCTTATGGCTGCGAAAGTTTGCTTAATTCTGAGCAGTTACTTAATACAAGAATCCAGATGTTGTTAGTCTCCGCAGGTACCACTAGATAATGAAAATAAAGAGTAACTAGAGCTATCATTAAATGTTATGAATACCCCAGTAGAAGCATTGTTAGAGAAAGTTATACTGGTAATAAATAATATTCATTACTACTTAGTGCACCTTTTATGTTCAATCTGTGAGATAATTAAATTACATGTATATTCAAGACAGAGTTATACAGTTCATGGCTTTTCAGTTTATTGCCTTAAAATTATTGAAAAGAAATACATAAGGGCAGACAAGTATATCAGTACCTAGGACAGAAGCAGGATTATAGTTATTGTGTCTTTCAGTTCCTCTTAATAACATGTTTTTGTAGAGTTTAACCTCCCACTGACACAATATATGTCATGTGGTTACTACTTTGCAGCTTTCCATGGAGGAAGAAGTCCCGAGATGCCTTGGTAGAACCATTAATCTTCCGTATGCTAGCTGGATGGCTTCCTCACATGAAATTTTTTTCACCCTTGTGCATTGTATCTACATCGGTGAGGCGCAAGTGATTTGAATTAACTGACTTTAACTACTTAGCCACGGAGAGAGCCCTCTTAAACGAGCGGAATTAAAATAATTCTCTTCAATACCAAAAATGTGAACAAATAAATACAATTGTTAAAGGGAGACAATTTTGTACAAAATCATGTATGGGACTTGTTATGCTCAACTATCTGTCAATGTAAAATCAAAGTAAATTTTCTTCGTTGATGTCAACGAAATTCCTTTCTAAAAAGTTTGCAAAAAAAGGAAGTGACTTTATTGTTCAGGGCAGAGTCATGGTTTTTGTGCCTTTCAATTTCTCTTTACAGTATTACTTAAAATTTTCTTCTCAGTAAATTTAGTGTCATTCTTTTAAATACCAAAAATATTAAAACCATACATTTAATACAATAACCAAAGGAGACATTTTCTATAAAATCAGAAATCTTATGAGCCAATAGGTTTATACAAAATTTACATGAAATACCTACATTTGTTTCAGAGCTAAGGAAAACAATAATGTTGCCCGTCTGAAAGTCCAAAAAGGGAACAATTTTGAAAAATAAATCATAGACTTCATCAGAACTTCAACCGATGTGTGTACGTATTATTGCATTATGACCACCCATTGCAAAAAGATGCATAGGTTTTACTAAAGCTAATAGCTTTTTAAGGACATATTTGGTTTCAGCTAGCGCAATTTAAAGTGAAAAATAAATTTGCTAAAACTCACATTGAAAGTCCAATGGAGGGACTAATTCTGTCAAATAACAATAAAACATAGATATCAAATGGAACTTGATCTGAGATCTGTATTATTGCATTATGATTTCACCTTGTGTGAAGATTCAAATTTTTCTTATTAAAGAAAGAAACAGTGAAGGACATTTTAAAAGTGGAAAAGGGGAAGTGATTTTGTTAAAATTAAAGTCAGAATTATAGAACCTCGGGGACGAACTTGCCTTACAACCTGTTTCGAAGTTCAATGCAGTACCTTTATTGGTTTCTGAGATTTTTCAAGGAAATAACAATTTGCTATATTTCCTAAGTTTCAAAGTTGCAATATTTCAGAATATTAATCTCTATGATCTGATTTCACAACATCTTGCTCTACGATACATTTATAAAGATATACAGCATGTAAGAAAAATGTCCCAATTTACCTTTAGTATAAAATTGTAGATCCGGAATTGTTTATGTCAAATTTTAGCCCCGTAGGGGAGCTAGTTTGATCTATAGTTATCCATATTCTTAACACAAAAGTTTTTTATGGACATTCACTAAGATTCAAACTAAATCATTGAAATACTAAAGGATTAAGCCAAAGAACACATGTTAACATCAGTTACTTTTCAAAATATTAAATAATTATTATAAATTTAATTATGAAATATTACAAGACTATTACTCAGTTGATGCGTGTTGTAATGTTTAAAAACTTTAGGTTAATACACTTTCTGACATACAATATGTAAACGAAAAAAAAAAAAATAGAAATTTGATTAGGATTCCTTGAACTTTGAAAATAATGACATACCTGTGTATCAGGTTTCAGAAATTACAAAAGATTCGTAATTTACCTTAAATCAATATAACACACACATTACACATTGCGGAAGCAATCATACACAAAGTTTCTATTCAATTGCGTTTTTCTGGTGCACGTTAATCTTCTAATTTGAAAAATACATTTCTTACATTTATTTTTGGTATTTGGTATAACAGTTCTAACACTTTTCGTATCTTGTATGCATTTAAACAAAAAATCAAAAGAATCATTGTTATTAAACCCTCGGACGTTTTATAATTCAAAAGGTTTGTATTTATTAACGGGGATATTTTCATCAGTCAAAAGAAGAACATTGTCTTGTCATATGTTTTAAATCCTCTTTACATTAATAAAGTTGATATCCTTCATGCATGTGGTATTAAAAATATTTTACCATTTTTTGTTTCTTCTTTTGTGTGTGTGTGTTATTCTAAGGATTTGTCTCGTTACCTGTTTAAATAATAAACCTGGCTAAACAAATCAAGTTTTCGGTACTGATATTGTTTTGGGCTGTGTCAAGTACTGCGTCTAATAAAAGTTTAGGAAAAGTTACTACTTTAGGTTTTGTACAGCCATCAAACAAAAACACACGTTCGCGCGCACGCGCATGCACACGAACACGCACTCGCGTGATTTTTTACAGTAGAGGTGGGCATCTGTAAAATTCCCACTTCTACGGTTCAAAATGCCAACTTACATGTTTAATTATATATAGAGTGTACAGTTAGTGAAACGTTTACTGGGCATTTCACAAACGTACATCCGTACGTGATCGATACTTTTTCAAATATATGTCTTTATGTAACAGTATAATATGTTTCAGGTAAAAGCCATATATATTATCAAAACCAGCACGTCCGCTTTTGCCTTGGTCAGACAACCGAGTTTTAAAATATCGTACGATTCCACCAATTTTAGAGTCCTTACGGTCTCTGTACAATCGTAGCGTCTGGTCACAGTACCTACGGGTCCCTTACGATCTTTAGAGGATTCAATCGTAAGATATCCGTACGGACATTGCAGACAGGTCGTGCAGAAGTCGCAGGGAGCCCGGCCGTACCCGGAACGGTGCTCGCGAGTTCGTAAGGCGTCTTACGAGACTCTTACGGTGTCCGCTCGGTGTCCTTGCGACAAGAATATATCAGTTCGGCTACGTCTGAAAAATTTGCATTTACCATAGTAGGACATCCGTACGGACATCGCAGAAAGTGCGCACGGAACTCGTAAGGAGTCCTGTCATAACTCGTAAGAAGTCGGTTAGCTCATACGGCGCTCGTACGGTGTCTGTACGGTGACCATGCGACAAGAATAAAGTAGTATTGCGACGTCTGAAAAATGTCCTTTTGTAGCCACTTTGCTGATTGAAACGCCTTGTGAGCCCCGTGCGGACATCGCATGTTCTCCGTACGGTGTCCTTGATATCGTACGGACATCGTACATTGACCTCTACGACACTAATGCGAGCATCAGCAAGCCTCGCACTATTCCAAATCCGAGCTGGTGAAGAACTCGGAAGCTCGGTGAAACATTTTTGCGGACGCCGTACGAGTTTACCAAAATTCGACTAAAACCTTCTCGTATTGCGCTTGTAGCGTTCGTGTGATCAGGGTATTAGCCGCTTAGCTGAAGATCGTGATTTCGATGTCCGATCGATCCACGGTCAAGGCATATGTTCTCCGTGACTAATTGATAAAATACATCGTGTCTCAGTCATAAATAAATGCATACTAATAGACATTTGCGAATTAAGTCTACGTGGACTGTGGACACCTAAGACGATCGAGTTTTCAAGGGGACCGTCTCAACATAATTTGATTATATTATGCGCGGTAGGAGAAATAGTTTATAACGGCAATACGGTTTGGGTTATCATATCATCACTATGCGGTAGGTGATATAAATTTGGATGTGCCTGTTTTTAGCTCGACTTTTCGAAGAAAAAGTAGAGCTATTATACTCGCTCCGGCGTCTGTGTCGCCGTTGGTTAAAGTTTTTGATAAAGTCAAATATCTCTGTTACTATCAAAGCTATTGACTTGATACTTAAAATACTTATTTACTATAAACGTCTACACCAGGAGAAACAATCCCAATAACTCTGATTTGAATTTTGACAGAATTATGCCCTTTTTTAACTTAGAATTTTTGGTTAAAGTTTTTTAATAAAGTCAAATATTTCTGTTACTATCAAAGCTTTAGACTTGAAACTTATAATAGTTATTTACTATTGAAGTCTACACCAAGACAAAACAATCCTCATAACTCTGATTTGAATTTTGACAGAATTAAGTCCCTTTTTAACTTAGAATTTTTGGTTAAAGTTTTTGATAAAGTCAAATATCAGAGGATATGAGCAAAATTTAAAGAACTTTATTGTTGAAGCCCTAAGGAAAAGGACAACAAAGGGAAGAAATTCCCCGAAAACACTCAAAGCCCACTAAAAATCATTACCAGATAGAGATATGTCAAAATACACATTTAATTTAACTTTGCAGGTACCATCCATGTTGTACGAAAGAAAAGTGGTCTCGGTTTTAACCTACGGCTAACAATAAAAATGGTACAAAATAACCTATTTCTAGTAACATAAAAGGGAAGTAATTCAATAAAAGTAGGTGAACAAACAATAATCTGCAAAATAAAAACAAGAGCACCGCAATGCAAATCAACATAAACACAAAACAAAGTCATGTGAACTTTAACCTCTAAGTGTGACATTTACCTTGAAGCGAGCCATGTTCTCTGCACGTCGTCTCAATGTGGTGAACACTTGTGCCAAGTTTTTCTTTAAATCCTTCAAGCAGTTCAAGAGTTACACATCGCACTCGAAACAAAGTTATATGACCTTTGACCCCTAAGTGTGATATTGATCTTCTAGCCAGCCTTCCAAAACATGCGCTCTGATGGACATTTGTGCAATGTTTCTGTAAAATCCTTCAAACAGATCAAGAGTAATAGAGCGGACACGAAACAAGGTCATATGATCTCGACCCCTAAGTGTAACCTTTACCTTAAAGCGAGCCAATTGATACAGATGCTTGCACGTCGTCTTGATGTGGAGAACATAAGTATCAAGTTTGTGTAAAACCCTTCAAGGGGTTCACGAGTTACAGAGCGGAATCGACACGAAATTGCTAACGGATAGACGGACACACAGACAGACAGACGGTCAGATGAAAACCTGGGGTATCCCAAAATACGTTCCTTCGGGCGTATAATAACAACAAAGGAATGGAGACGCAATATATTACGTTTTCTACAGTGTTCACAATAACCTGCTGACCTACATTTTGATACAGCTGACCCAGTTTAGATTTTTTTTCAATTCGGATGACGACGACGATGGAATACGGATACATTGCTCATCTTTTCAACTTTGTCGTAGATGCGCAACTTATAACATTGAAGAACATTTCAGGAAAGTGTTTTGACGCTAGATCAAATACATTTTGCGATATGCATAACAATACATTTCTCTGACGGACAGACGGGCGGACAGACAAATCCAAATCTTATCCTGCGCGGTGACATAATAAGCCAGACCTTACCATCATTACAGGATTTTTTCCTACCACAAATAAATTAAAATTATCATGTTGAGATCGTCTTAGGTGTTCACAGTCCATATAAACTTAATTCGTAAAAGCTGCAGTAAAAAGTGTCGTGGTGAATCCATAATAGATTCTTTGTCGATCTGATAATTAAGTTTGAATACAATGAAAGAAATCGCCATGAAAAATGATACTACTTGCAGTTGTCTTGATAACAATTTCATGTATAAATTGAGCATGGTGTATAATGTGTCAGTCTTTTGATTTATTTATTTTATTTTGTTGGGTTTAACGTCGCACAATTATAGGTCATATAGCAATTTCCAGCTTTGATAGTGTAGGAATACCACAGATGCCCCTCAGTGCATTATTTCATCACGAGCGGGCACGTTGGTAGAACCATCGACCTTCCGTAAGCCAGTTGGATGGCTTCCTCACATGAAGAATTCAACACCCCGAGTGAGACTCGAACCCACATCGATGAGGGGCAAGTTATTTGAAGTCGGCGACCTTAACCACTCGGCCACGGAGACCCCTGTCAATCTTTTGATGTTTGGTTGTCTTAGATAAACTTAAAATACCTTGAGTAATTGTAAGGATCAGACACGAAAGCTTGGTTTGTAGTATATCATAATAATAAAAATAAAGGAAACTCGAAAGGATTTTTTTAAAGTAGAAAGTAATACATAAAGGAAAATAAAGGAGGTGTAAACTCATTATCAAAATCAAATTATATACATGCATTATCATGCGAGGTTTACAGCAAAACAAAATCTTGCAAAATATAATCTTTTTTCAACGGTTTACAAAAGAAACACGTCGATTATAAGTACATACGAATCTCTCTTTCAACTGTTGCATAGAACCGTTTGATCTGAACAAAAAAAGAAATAAAATAACACGAAAAAAAAATATGTTGAAGATACCACGTCGTTACTTTATATAATGAAGGAGCTCATTAAGAGAAAGTGAAATGACAAGGAACCATAACTCTAGATGGTCCCATTTTTGAATTATCTCCATTTTTGAAAGCCTTGTCCATGGCATAACTCGAATACTATGACATGTGTTGACTTGACACTTTACATATTGATATAGGTCAGTAAGAGTGATAGCAATGACAAGGAGCCACAATTCTAGGTATCCCGTTTTTGATTATCTCCTTTTTTTAAAAAAACCTTGTTCTTGTTAACAATTATATATTATATATCAATAAATTACTTTTCTTTTCTGTTCTGTACAAGTATATACTACATGTATTCAATCTCTTATAAGTACCAAGATTAACTATTGTCTTTATACAGAAAAACTTAGGCATACTGTAATCCTCGTGCTACTTTTGTTTCACTGTTGAAGCAGATTTCAGTTTTTTCGTAAAGGATCCTGGTCATAATTAGCGTGAGAAAAAATATTTTTATGCTCATAGCTTTCACTTCGAAATCACTATTGAAGCATGTCATTTATTTTTTAAATATAACGGCACACTGCCACAAAACATTTCTTATTTGAAAGTGTATATATTCGCTTTAAATTCACTTGAAGACTCTAATCCAACAATCCTAGCGACTTTAATAAATTCAAGGACTTTAGGAAAGTTGTGAAACTACGTAGCTCATATTATAAGTACATAAACATTTTACTTGATCCTGGAAATGATTAAACATCAAAATTCTTTTGGAAGTATATCAAGTCGCGTAAACAAGATACTGTCAGTAAAGAATGTGTTAAAACTTCCTAAATTTTGACTTTGTTATGGTTGACTTTGTTTGTTATTTAATTTTTTTGCGCGTACAAATTATATAGACATCTATGACATGTACGATTTGAAAAGGGCGGACGGGGTCATGGGCGGAGAGGTTACGGTCTGAAAACGTGGCTTTTTTATTGAATATTTATCATTGTTGTTTATGGTGGAGATACATTACTGTATGACTTGGCTGTTCAAATATTTAATTCGTATACGTGTTTCATTTTTATAAAAGAACACCATATTTCTGAAGACTTTGCAAAATCGGATTATTGTTTTAAGAGTAATCTATCAATCAAATGCTGATCCAAATCATGTCATTCACTTTGGTTTGGTATTTTCCTTGATATTTCAGGCATATTTGATAAAAAAAACATGCCCAGCTAAACTGACCTTTATTAAATACATGTACATGTTATAGGACTGACAAATACAACAGATCAATGAAGAACAAATCAATGTATACCATCAAACATAATGATAATTATGGTTGAATATATATAACGTACGATTTATAATTGAATATTAAACTACTTATGATTTATAGTTGAATATTATGCTGCTTACGATTTATAACTGTAGAATTTAATGTGTGTAGTAAAAAGTTAAGTTTTACATTTGATATCTAAAATTTAGTTTCAGTGTCAATATACTGAAAATCCAAAACAAATCCAAGTTTCTGCAAACAGCAATAAACGGATATCTAATTATTCTTAAACATTTAAACAAGATAACATTCATTTTGTTATACATGAACTTCTAGCTGTGTATATATTATCTAGATTGGGCATATTTTTTTTACTTAAAAGTCGTCTGGTCATGGTTGTCCCGTGGTCTGGGTTTTCTCATGTTCTAGGTTGTGTGGTCTTGTGGTCTCTAGGTTGTTTCGTGGTCTGGACTGTCTCTACTTCTGAAGAGACAGTTCAATAAAGGCAAGTATGTTTTCAATGAAAACAAAACATTCAGTTGAGTGCTGTGCTTATTACATGTGAAATTTGGAAAACTATAGCTTGTACATGTAGTCAGTGGAGTTAACTTTATGTATTTCCATATTGTTAATTAATCATTCTTCTAAAATTGAACGCTCCTCCCGCGTTAGTCTCAAAACAAACAAAAAAAGGTCACTGTTATTGCAGAGACCAATATATGCTTTTCTTTTCGGTTTTTCTTTAATCAGGAATTATATGAAATGCTGTTTTTAAATCAAAAGGTGACCGTAATCACTGCAGTGGAACTATTCGGTTCGTGTACCAAAGCACGCGGACACTGCGCTTTGAGCAATTTTGGAAGGTTTATTCCAAATGTAAGTCAAACCTGCTCTGTGCAAATGAAGACTTCTGTTCTTTGTGCTTCAGCCCGGAGAAAAGGAGAAAAGGAGATAGAAATACCAAAAACTAAATTTTAAAAAAGAAAATGTTAGTTTCCCTCTTTTTCTGAATACAGATTCATTCTCACTTCAAGAAGCATTCTTTTCTGCATTGTACCTTATTTTAATCAAATATTTGTTAAATGTGTTAAAAAGTTTATCAAAAGAGGATACGATGCGAAAATCGTGAAGCACAGTGCATGTTTAGTAATTGACGCATCTATAGTTAATCGCTACGCTTTCCTATTTGATGGTGCGATGACTAATAAAATGTAAGACTCCATGATGCTTTTCTCTTAAATCTTACATACAACGGACAAAGGGAGCTGATTTTTGTCTTGCAGTTTTCTTAGTCGTGCCCTTAAAAGTTAGGCTCTTGGTGCTCTGAGTTCGGACATTTGAGTACATTGGTGTAATGATTTATACTTTGATTTACCTTAATTTTATGATTTACTTATTTAAACTGATATTTTTGTGCTAATGTTAGAGCCTTTCTCAGCGGGGATTTTATTTACATTGTGTTGTCTAACTTGTTGAAAATAGTGTAAGTGAGAGGTTGGCATGCCCTAAACGCGTTTAAACCCCCATTTTCCTTTTAATAGGTTACTGACCGTTCCAAGGCGGTGCCCTTTTTTCAACTGGTTTTCTGTCTGTCTTGTATTATCTGTTGCGTATGTTTTCTTGTTTGTTGTAAGCGTTTTTTCTCCTCCTTACTCCCCCTTTTGCCCCCTCCTTTCCCCTTGCATTTTTTTAACTTGTGTCTTACTAGTTGGTTTTTCTTCTGTATTATTCAGTTGGGTGTGGTTGTGTGTTTGCTTTTGGTGCATGACTCTGCGTTTTTGTGGTTTACGTTGTAGTGTGACTGTTATTAAGGTACGTAGCATTCCCTTTGTATATTCATCCTTGTTCTTCTTTCCCCTTCAAATTCCCACCCCACCCATTTTTCCCCCCCCCCCCCCCCCCCCCCCTCTATCTCTATTTGACATAAACTCATATGTACTTGTCAGATGTTTGAAGCAACCCGGCTGTAATATTTTTCCATTACAGCTTCTTTTTGTTGTGGGCCTACTTTGCAAATGTGTGGCTTTGATGCTAAGTTTTTGGTGCTCTGTGCTTACGAGAAATCTACTCTTACCTATTATCTTATGTTGTATTGCAAAGAGGCAGTAAAAGCCACGGTTTCAACTTAGTTTACAACAAATATGAAATGCATTTTTGGTCATTTGTCTTGACATAATAAAAATACAAAGGCACCGAGGTCATTAATGTACACATACGAAAATAGTAAGTTAGACGTCTTTTGGTCACTTATGCACAAGAATGAATAGCTTCGCAACAGTGTTGTTACGTCTTCCTATAATTGCAACTGGGCGTGGATTTGGCATTTGCAGACATTTATGAAGTGTATCTAGCATTTTGTTTCTCCAGAAATACCTAGAAAAACTATACTGATTAGTATATGCCCTGAGAATTTTACAAATGGATGCAATTCTAACGTAACCATAAAAGAGCAATTTACAATATGTCATATTATGTTGCGTTTAGTTCAGATCTTTTTCAACATTCAAACCGCATAGCAAACCAACCGTTGTATACACATGTTTTAATTTCTTTACAGACGATGGCAACTTTAGATAATGAGAGGTATTTGAGACACATACTGTTGCTAGGTGAGGGTGGATTGCTTGTGTTGAGAGGCATTGTAACTAGAGAAGCAACAAACTGCGGTCAGACCCTCGAACATACACTTGCAACGAACAGAGCATTATTCCACAATTTAATCCGAGAACAGAAAACGAAACTGTTTCCATCTACATCTACAGTTAATGCAGATGTACAAACCTGGGATATGTCCCTACTTACGGTCGTAGTGAAAAGATTGTTCTTATCAGGTTTATCGTCTGCAGACACATCTTCATTTGAAACATTAAAATCATGCAGAAATTATATTCAAGGACATCCCACAAGCATAACCATGAGCGCAACTGACTTTACTACAAATCGACTTTTGCTAAAAACAGCTCTTCTGCAACTAGCATCAGGTATTAGTACAGATACCGATACAGAAATCAAGGACATTTTAAGGAGAACGGAATCAGGGGATATTGATATGCAGTTGTCTTTGAGACACATCAAAGATCTACATGAATTCAAAACTAGTTTGCTGGACGAACTAGAAGGAAAATTCTCAGTACTAACGGATATGAATCGTAGGTTAAGCAGTGTTGAAAGTAAGTTACTAAAACTGTTTGAACAAAATCATTTATCTTCACATATTTATCAATCTAAGATATCAGTGTAATCCATACTTCTAAAATGATTTAATAGTATGAAACTTAGATATACAGTTTTGCTTATTTAATATCACTGCAAAGGCGTAAATTAGATTGGTACAAAAAAAAAGAGAATTGAATAACTTGTACGGTAATTATAAAATAACCTCTACAAATCCTCATCCCCATGATCCGATGATAACTTCCCCTATTTATAACAGTTTCGTTTTATATTTTCATAACGTAGAAAAGGTGAGGTTTAAAAATATTTCATTATTGAATATTGTATCACTTTCTCAGTTAAATGCAAATTAACATTACAGCATGCCTGAATGATTTGGACGGAAATCATGCAGTCAGATTTGGAGCGTTGCAAGCACAACTGCAAGGAATTAATATAGCCACAGGAGAGCGGAAAAACGATATGGCCGATATGAAAGGTACACAATGAAGAATGTAGGAGAATTTCATTTCTTCTTGAATTATTTTAATATGTACTTAGGTCCAATTCCTCTTCGAATAGTCGAGCTAAAATGTCTTAATAATTCACAAATTAAACTTTTAAATTAAGATTATGAGGAAATGAAACAAAAAACAGCAGAACACATCATACTAGAGTTCCAGTTATTTATTAAGCTATTTTCGATGAAAACACAAAGCACGGAAACAAACATTCCTTTCAATTGCAAAGACATATATTTGTGGAGTTTAATAATTTCAGCAAACATAAAATTTCTGACGGCATATTAACATTCAAACATTAATTTAATGACTATTCAGTGCATCAAGAATAAACTTACCTATATTTCGTAGTATTAAATAGTTTCAGATATTGCTCTCATGTTATTTCTCTTTCATCAGTGCATGTTTTGTGGTATATAGTTATGGTATTTAAAGGCGGTAACTCACATTTTAACAACATTTTCTGACGTTTCAGTTTTCGTATACTCTGCTAAAGATTTATTTGAAAAACCCATTACAAGAATTAGATCCCTATCGTAAATGTATAATTTATTACTTTTTAGCTCGACTATTCGAATAATAGGGGAGCTATCCTACCCGCCCCGGCGTGAGCGTGAGCGTTAGCGTTAGCGTGATCGTCACACAAATGTTAAAGTTTGCGTACCACCCCAAATATTTTCAAAGTCCATTGAGATATTGCTTTCATATTTTGAATACTTGTTTACCATTATGACCCCAGTCTGTAAACAGGATCAGACAGCTCTATCAAGCATTTTGACTGAATTATGGCCCCTTTTCGACTTAGAATATGCTTATTGTAATGTTAAAGTTTGCGTACCACCCCAAATATTTTCAAAGTCCATTGAGATATTGCTTTCATATTTTGCATACTTGTTTACCATTATGACCCCTGTCTGTAAACAGGATCAGACAGCTCTTTCAAGCATTTTGACTGAATTATGGCCCCTTTTCGACTTAGAATATGCTTATTGTAATGTTAAAGTTTTACTCATAGCTTATATTATACTATCAAGCACTGAGAATAGTCGAGCGCGCTGTCAACTGACAGCTCTTGTTATAGAATTTTGTTATTTCATTCCTTTAATCAAAAGTGTTTAAAAAAAGTATTATATCTTTTACTTTCTATATAATTTCTAGTTGTACATTTGTATTTGATATATACTGGAATATTTCAACCACCTGAAACTTAAGGCAAGTTTTGAAACAACGAGTAGCTTCGGAATAAAATCTTGGTTGCGCAACCAAACTAGACAAACGGAGGTAATAATAAATTTATAGACTTGCATTTCAAATGCATTTTGCCAAAATATTTTTTTGTCAAGGCAAAACTTTCACAACTCTAACGCAGCAGTGCTTATATTCATATCAATTCTTAGGCAAAATTTATACTTACGCTAAAATTATCTTGGATGGGGAACCAGGATATAATAATCACAGTTTAAAAATACTTCCGGTGAAAATCAGATGTGTATTAAGAACTCGATGAACACAAATAATTGTAAATGATGTGTTGGTAAAGTTTCATCAAAATCCATTGGTTGACTAAAATCTGATAAACCACCTTTAAGAAGATTTTATGGATAAAGTTTTTAAAAGGAGCTTATGATACGTATAGATGAGTGTTCGTGCTTTTTCAAATAAATGTTGATTCCTTACTTTATTTAACTTTTAAAAAGAAGGACATTTTGGAAACAAATTGTATGTATTGTTATATACTCTTCCTGTTTTACGTTTTGACAATAAGTACATTATATCTTATTTCGTGTCTAAACCATAATAATTTGTAAACGATTCAAGAAAGTTTAATCAAACAAAAAGGAAACACTTAGCATCCTGGTAGAACTATTGAAATTCTGCAACTCAGCTGGATTATTATTAAAATCCCCCACATTTGAAGCGTATGAACAATTAAAACACTTGTTGTATTAACATTCACTACCATGTATTTAAAACTGACATTAGGTCCTGTTTAAGGCTTAAATAATACAAGTTAAATGCTAAATAAACAAATTAAATTTTCAAAGATATCAAGGAAAATGGCGAAATTATGTAAGCATTTAAATATTGTACAGTCAAACCTGTCTGTAAATACCACTCTTGGTCCCAAATAATAGTCTTTATTGAGAGGTGGTCTTTATTCACAGGTTACAATACAATGTAAATGTAAAAATGGGAAACAAAACATATCGTCTTAGAACCAGGTGGCCTCTGTGCAGAGGTGGTCTTTAACACAGGTTTTAAATGTATGTAAAAGTTACATTATTACTAAATCTGATACTTTAACTTTGTAAACATTGTCAAGGTGTTATAATAAAAAGTGCTATAATTTTGAGGTAGGGTTCAAAACGCTTTTTTTGCGAAAATGCAAATGAGTAAACTTGCTAGAGTACGATCAGCATTGAAGTAAAATGTGTCTCATCACAACAGTTGACGTTGTACACTGAAAATGAAATTGATTGATATCTATAGTTAACAAGAATAAGTTATAGATCGTTCCATTTTTCATAACTCACTGTAGAGTTATGTTTCCTTTAGAGCATATTTCTTGAATATATTCTGTTTTTGAAAATTCAGAAAAAAATAATCCGATGTTTTCGAGCTATTCTACGAACAAATGTTATAAGTTAATTCTCTTTATTCTACGGACAAATGTTATAAGTTCATTCTATAATTACAACTTAATTTCCAGAGAGGAAAAAAATGAAGTTATGGTTCTTGTACACAACACTTTTCTCTCAATTCTCTTTTACAGTATGTATGAAGAACGATGTTAGAAAAAGTAGGAAGATAGAGTAATATTTCTTGTACATTGCAAATCATCGCAATGGATTCTCTCATTATGTTTCGATTCAGATATACAAATAATTGATTGTACATCTAACAAATGTTCATAATGCCCATGTATGAACGATATACAAGTATATGAAATGAAATAATGCTTAGAAATTAAATCATTTAATAAACCAATGTTCCTTGACTATCGTATCAAGAAATCTGTTTTAATCATTTTGCATATTTAATATTTGTCTAATCCTTGATAATCAAAACATATTCTTTTGCAGTTAAATTTTTACTTTTCATTCACAACTGGATATGTCGCACACATTTATTATATATGTGTTCTCGTTCTTATTTCATATATGACAGCACAACTGGAAGAAATTTCACATCGAGTTGACAAAATGATGGAGATGCGTATAATTGATTCCGAACGAAATACTAAGAAAGGTAATTTGAAAAATACTAAAACTAATTTCATAAAACGTAACAGAAACATAAATATTTATGCTCACGTCTTGTAGCTCAGTTTTATTTCTTAACTTATCATCGTTAATCATTTGAATGGTAATGTTCTAATATTTAAAGCGATCTGTACTTTTATAATTAACTTAAGAAAACTTATATGCTTATATAACTTTTTATCACATAACAGAGTTACAGACTATCATAGAAGGGAAGTGTGACCAAAGGAAAAAAGAAAAGGTAGCCATGTGTCTTTTGTTTGAATTCGTTGAGATGATTCAGAATATCTTAGTAGATGACCACTAGGCAATGTAACATACTAAATATCAAAAGGCTGGGTCTTCCAGTTTCAGACGAGAAGATTTTTAAAGTTTTTCCTATACAAGTCTATATAAAACATGTAACCCGGACCAGCGCGGGCCATATGTGACCCTAGGGGATATTTTGAACATTATTGGTAAAGGACAGCTAGATGATGCTACAAACAAATTATCAAAGCCCTAGGCCCTGTGATTTAAGACGAAAAGATTTTCAAAGTTTTTCCTTATCTAAATCTATATTAACCATGTGACCCCCAGGAACGGTGCCATATTTCACTATATAAGTCTATATAAACCATGTGACCCCCGCCGGGCGGGCCCATATTTGACCCTAGGGGTATAATTTGAACAGACTTGGTAGAGAACCACTAGATAATGCTACATTACAAATAACAAAGCCCAAGATAATAGTAGATGACCACTAGATTATGTCACATATAAAATATCAAAGCCCTAGGCCCTGTGGTTTTGGACAAGCAGTTTTTCCCTATCTAAGTCCATATAAACCATGTAACTGTCCCCTCCCCATCCCCCACCCCCCACGAGCGCATGACCCTAGAGAAATAATTTGAACACTCTAGGTAGCGGACCACTAGATAATGTTGTATTATCAAAGCCCTAGGCCCTGTGGTTTTGGACAAGAAGATTTTCAATTTTTATCCCTATATAAATCTATGTAAATAATAAAAATAAACACAGGGTCATAACTCACTCAAAAATTGTTAAACCAGTCAGATATCCAGGGGGGAGTGGGGTGGGGGGGGTGGGGGGGGGCGCACAACTATTGTACCAATACATCATCATTCTGACAAAGTTTGGCCCAAATCCCCAGAATAGTTTCTGAGGAGAGGCGATAACGAGAAATTGTTAAGGCACGGACGAAGGGACAAAAGAATCATGGACGCAGAGTGATTTGAATAGCCCAATATCTAATGATGATTGGCTAAAAATCCACCTATACTAATAACTCACCCTGAACAAAGTTCAGTTGAGCTATTAAAGGGCAAGTAAGTTCAAATACCAATAAAAAAACGAAAGTTAACTTAGACGAATGTGACCTTAACCTTTGAGAGAAAGGTCTGGGTATTTACAATGGCGAATACTTTATGCCGATTATGCCAAGCTATATGAATATACATGCTTGCATAAAAAATCAATTATCTTAATCTCCAAGTGACCATCTTGACCATGAGCTAGAGGTCTGGGACTTACATACCACAAATCAACAATTACGTTATGGTGACTGACATTGTGACAAGTTAATTGAACATCCAGCAATGCACAGTAAAGCTATCAACTAGGCAAAACTGTCGTATCGTCTTAGACTTCTATGTGTATTATTGATCTTTTAGACAAGGGGATGAGAATGTGACATTTTGTTTGTTTGTTTTGAGTTTAACGCCGTTTTTCAACAGTATTTCAGTCATGTAATGGCGGGCAGTTAACCTAACTAGTGTTCCTGGATTCTGTACCAGTACAAACCTGTTCTTCGCAAGTAATGCCAACTTCCCCACATGAATCAGAGGTGGAGGACTTATGATTTCATTTCAGACAGTGTCGTTTATGAAATATTGTATAATCATGGATAAGGTCTGTGCCAAGTAATATCAAAGTTCCTTGAGGAATGGCAGAGCTATGGACCGGACATGAAAAAGACACTCTTATCGTTTGACCTCAGTGTGGCCTTGGCCTTTAAAAGTTAGGGGTATGCGTCTTGTAAGTGACACGTTGTCACATTACGGGGAAAATTTGTACAAAGTAATTTTAAACAAGAAGTTCAATAAACGCTTGATGCCCCCGGTGGCATCTCTGTCGATACAAAGCAACCTAAGTCCAAAATGAGGTCAAGTTCAATGTCAAACTGAGGTCAGGTGATGTCTGAAGATGAGGAATGGTCACAGGTTACATCTGCATTAGTATCAAATCATTCTAGTAAGGGGTATTGATGCTAGAAGAAACAGTCCCATTTGGTTAACCAAGAGATGGCCCATATCAAGCAACCTAAGTCCAAAATGAGGTCAAGGTCAAACTGAGGTCAGGTGATGTCTGAAGATGAGGAATGGTCACAGGTTACATCTGCATTAGTATCAAGTCATTATAGTAAGGGGTATTGATGCTAGACGAAACGGTCCCATTTGGTTAACCAAAAGATGGCCCATATAAAGCAACCTAAGTCCAAAATGAGGTCATGGTCAATGTCAAACTGAGGTCAGGTGATATCTGAAGATGAGGAATGGTCACAGGTTACATCTGCATTAGTATCAAGTCATTCTAGTAAAGGGTATTAATGCTAGACGAAACGGTCCCATTTGGTTAACCTCGTACGGACGGACGGACAGAACAATCACTATATGCCTCCCGCACCAGTAGATGCCGGGGGCATAAACAAGAGCTGTCACAGGAGACAGCGCGCTCGACTATTTCGATGCTCGATAGTGAAACTGGGTACATCTGAGGAAACTAGAGCTGTCACTGGAGTGTTTAATGACTCCAATTGTGGATGAAGATATTGCACATAGCTGATCTATGTCAAAAATATCAACTTAAAGTAATAAGGAGTAAAGATAAAATGTATCAAAACACTATATAAGTATATCCTAGCAAAAGGGGCATAATTCTTAAATATTGTGCCAAGTTATGCAGCTTGTGTCATATAGTGTGGGTGATGATGTTGAACAACTATTTTAAGTTTGAATCAAATCTATTCAGAAATAACAGAGACAGAGTGAAAGTGCATCAAAACTTTAACCTAAAGTTCTAGGTAATAAGAGGAAATAATTAATGAAAAATTGGTGCCAGAGTTATGCACCTTGCGTCATATGGTGTGGGTGATGATGTTGAACAACTATTTTATGTTTGAATAAAATCCATTCAGTAATAACAGAGATAGAGTGTAAGTGCATCAAAACTTTAACCTAAAATTCTAAGTAAAAAGGGGAAATAATTCATGAAAAATTGGTCCCAGAGTTATGCACCTTGTGTCATATGATAAGGGTAATGATGTTGAGCAATTGTTTAAGTTTGAATCAGATCCATTCAGTAATAACAGAGATAGAGTGAAAGTGCATAAAACTTTAACCTGAAATTCTAAGTAAAAAAGGAAGGGGAATAATTCATGAAAAATTGTGCCAGAGTTATGCATCTTGTGTCATATGATGTGGGTGATGATGCTGAACAACATTTTAAGTTTGAATCAGGTCCATTTAGTAATAACAGAGGTAGAGTGAAAGTGCATCAAAACTTTAACCTGAAAATCTAAGTGAAAAGGGGGGATAATTCATGAAATATTGGTGTCAGAGTTATGGCCCTTATGTCAGATGATGTGGATGATGATGAGGAATAAGTATTTCAAGTTTGAATCAAATCCATCAAGTAATCACAGAGATAAGTTGAAAAAAGAGGAAGTGCACCAAAACTTTAACCAAGGTGGGGTCGCGGAAAGACGCCGACGCAGGGGCGAGTAGGATAGCTCTCCTTATACTTCGTATAGTCGAGCTAAACACCTTGTTAGTTATTGACCGAACAAGAAACGTAAGAATGAAACTAGGACAAAGTTATGCTGATTTTTAATTTACTGCATTGCGCTAAAAGAATATCCTGTTCGACAGCACATTTGACAGACGGCCAAGAAACTATACTGCATGAATGTCAAAGACTCTATTCGACAAACTATTGCACTTAGAAAATACCTATTTGATGCCTTGTGGCAGGGTATACAATGGCAGATGGTAATGAACGAACGTTGTAAGACGAATAGCTCTGCTTTAATTTTCATAACGCAAAAAGTGGTTCAATGGAAGTGCACGATTGTATACAGCAAGAAGAGATCACTGAGTGATCTTGGCGCCTACCAATGAGCCATTTTTGAATTTTTCAAATTTCAAGACTTTTTCTATTTAACGTTGCACCGACACATGATAGGTCATATGGCGTCTTTCCAGCTTTAATGGTGGAGGAAGACCCCAGGTACCACTCCGTGCATTATTCCATTATGAGCGGGCACCTGGGTAGAACAACGACCTTCCGTAAGCCAGCTGAATGGCTTCCTCACATGAAGAATTCAACGCCCCGAGTGAGGCTCGAACCCACATCGATGAGGGGCAATCGATTTGAAGTCAGCGACCTTAACCATTCGGCCATGAAGGCCCCTCAAGGTCAAATTTCGGTACACAACACTGTGCATGTGGTCCATGCAGGTGGTCCAAATTTGAAAGCTGTAGCTTGAGAAATGTGAAAGTAGGTCACTAGATCAATTTCAAGGTCGAAGTTCATTTCGGTATATAAAACTATGCATGTGCTTGAAATTTGGAGGCTGTAGCTTGGGAAATGTGAAAGTAGGTACTAGGTAAAAATCAATGTCAAATTTCAATTCAGAACACAAAAATATGCATGTGGTCCAAATTTGAAGCCTGTACCTTCAAAAATGTGAAAGTTGGTCACTAGGTCAATGTCAAAGTTTTTTTCAGTGCACAAAACTATGCATGTGGTTCAAATTTGAAGGCTGTAGCTTGAGAAATGTGAAAGTAGGTCACTAGGTCAAAATCAAGGTCAAATTTCATTTCTGAACATAAAACTATGCATGAGGTCCAAATTTGAAGCCTGCATATTCAAAAATGTGAAAGTAGGTCACTAGGTCAATGTCAAGGTAAAAGTTTCTTTCAGCGCACAAAACTATGCAGAAATGTGAAAGTAGGTTACTAGGTCAAAATCAAGGTCAACTCATGTCAAGGTTCATCTTGCCACTCAAACTATACATATGGTCCTAATCTGAATGTTGTAGGTTATTGACAAGAAGATTTTAAAAGCTTTTCCCTATATAAGTCTATATGAACCATATGACCCCCGGGGCGGGGCCAAATTTGACCCTAGGGGGATAATTTGAACAAACTTGGCAGAGAACCACAAGATGATGCTACATTACAAATATCAAAGACCTAGGCTTTGTGGTTTGGACAAGAAGACTTTCAAAGTTTTTCCCTATATAAGTCTATGTAAACCATGTGACTCCCAGGGCGGGTGATATTTGATCCTAGGGGAATAATTTGAACCATCTTAGTAGAAGACCACTAGATGATGTCACATACAAAATATCAAAGCCCTAGGCCCTGTGGTTTTGGACAAGACGTTTTTCAAAAAATTTCCCTGTGTAAGTCTATATAAACTATGTGACCCCCGGGGCGGGGCCATATTTGACCCCAGGGATATAATTTGAATCATCTTGGTAGAGACCACTAGATGATGCTACACACCAAATACCAAAGCCCTAGGCTATGTGGTTTTGCACAAGAGGATTTTCAAAGTTTTTCCCTATATAAATCTATGTAAATTATAAAAATAAACAAAGGATCATAACTCACTCAAAAATTGTTAAACCAGTCTGATTTTCAGGGGGACACAACTAGGGTACCAATACATCATTCTGACAAAGTTTGGTCAAAATCCCCCCAGTAGTTTCTGAGAAGATGCGATAACGAGAAATTGTCAACGGAAGGACGACGGACGCAGAGTGATTTGAATAGCCCACCATCTGATGATGGTTCTGCATGCCCCAGAATCAACATTTTAAAGACTTGATTGACGAGAACCATAGCGGTCGCCGCTGAAATTTGCAGGACCGTTTGCTTTATGTCCCGTAACAGTTTACATTTTACCATGTTTTATTGAAATCCTTCAAACTATGTCTGACATATACATGTATAAAAACTTGATAGACACAGGTGCCCCCCCCCCCCCCCCCCCCCCCCCCCCCCCCCCCCCCCCCCCACACCCAATGTAACATGGTTTAATGACTCCGGTTAAAAAAAAATTAAGATGTTTGCAACACAAACTTTTAAGAACCTTATGTGTATTTTTCGCTTACTTGGCCATATCACTGGCCTAGCTGAGTAAAATCCTAAAGAGAACACTTCATAGGCTATAGAACAATCCTCTAATTGTTTATGATTTTAGGTCAAGTACATTTTAACATACATGTTTCACAAACTTTTGAGTAAGTCTGGACAAAAAGTCTGGTCTTGTGTATTGAAATAATGACTGTAGGTAAAATATTTTCGGAGCTACGTGCAACAAAACATTAAAATGAAAATTTTTTTCCTAGGTCAGGGGCCATAACTCCTACAAAACTAAATGAATCCGGACGTGAAACTCCAGGTGCATAACTGCACATGCTGACCAACATCCCTGTAAACTTTGGTGACTCTAGGTCATATGCTTTTGGAGCTACGCGCGGCACAACATTAAAATGACCAATTTTTTACTAAGTCAGGGGCCATAACTCCTACATGACTAAATGAATCCGGACGTGAAACCCCAGGTGCACAACTGCACATGCTGACCAACATTCCTGTAAACTTTGGTGACTCTAGGTGAAATACTTTTGGAGCTACGCGCGACACAACACTAAAATGACCAATTTTTACAAAGTCAGGGGCCATAACTCCTACATGACTGAATGAATCCGGACGCGAAACCCCAGGTGCACAACTACAAATGCTGACTAACATTCCTGTAGTTTTGTGACTACATCAAATACTTTTGGAGCTAGGCGCGACACAGCATTCTCGGAAGGACGGACGGAAAGACGGACGGACGGACAAGAGCAAATCTATATGCCCGCACCACTCATGGGGGGGGGGGGGGGCACAAAAAAACTCATAAGATATCCAATTTACATGTACCTGTATGTACTACATTTTTTATTCAAAATTCGAGAAAATTTAGAAAGTAAAAATTATGTACCTTCTTTGATGAATATCCGTATCCAGTAAACAAAATATTCGTTTAAGTTGAATAACGTTCCATCCGCCCTTTCAGACACAATGAAGCATATGTATTCCCTGTACAAACTATACCATACATATATAGATATTTAATTTCTGAATTCCGAAAATCTGTTTTTAGTAACACTTGGGGCTTTCCTGTACTAAAAAAAGACACAATTGATTAACCTGCACAATATTTATTGATGTTTAGCGATATTATCTCATGTAAATAATACTGCACCTATTCATACAATTAAATAGAAAGGCGAGTATTGGTCATAGCATACAGATTAAACTTAACTGTTAATCTAAATTACACACACGAATTCAAACTAGGCCACAGGGATCCGTCACATGCTATGATAGTAGGGTAAAATTTCTTTTAGATGTTTTTAATGAATTCATGAAAAATAAATTCACATATAAACCATATATAGAGACAAGGGGGATAACATTGTGACTTTCAGTTTTGACCCATACGTTCTTGTACCTCATGTCCTCTCAAATCGTATGCAACAGACATGAACTATGTGCAGTTGTTAAGAAACGGCATCAGATTGTCTACTACTATCTTAATTTTATTAAATACAGCCTTGGGTGATAAACTTTAACAAAAATTTGTCCATTATATACATGAGTGTCATGGAAAAAGAATGGACTTTGAACATGACATGTAGCTCAACCCTGAAAGCTCAAAGTATTTAACAAAATGTTTTGCCCGAGGCAGTATACTTTGAGGAAAACTAGTGTAAGAATTGGGATCAAACTTTTTGCATTTGCAATTTCAATGTAGTTTAGAATATACATGAATATAGGTCTTCTGACTGGTAGCCTTAGTGCAGGTAGTTTTGTGGTTTTCTGGTTGGTCAGTAGCTGCTTAAAATATACAGTACAGGCACAGCTAACAGTGGTCATTTACCTGCATATACATAACAGATTGGTTATTAATTCCTAGGCAGAAACATAAATCTGCACCTAAACGCAACATAGAGAGTTTATATGCAGTTAATAATTTCTCAAGATTACAGATTTGGGCTAATAGTTTCAAGAAGTTAAGTTTAATGTATAACAACACAGTACAGAGTCATACCTTTTTATTTTGTTTAACATGCAATTTTATAGCAAAGTTGCAAAAAAAATGTTAAAATGAGAATCCAGTTGATATAATTATGCAAAAACGGATGACCAGATCAGTATGACAAAGATACATGTATACCACCTTAACAATAGTACAAATACTGTGAAAATTCAGATCAATGTTTACACACCTTTTATATATCATAACTTTACATTTATAATCACAATCACAGCAGATGTAACCAGGTTACTGTTAGTACAAATACAATCAGCTACCTGTATTAAGCAGCCACTTTCCCTATAAGCCAGTTCTAATATATAATTTTTTCTTGAGAAACCATCTGTCTTTAGCAGTCAGAAGTTTTTACTCCCTTAACTGGTTGCTTAATACAGGTTCAACAGTATATACAACCTTCTTAGCTCAAAGAGGATTTTCAAAACAATGATAACATACAAGATATAAAATGTTTTATGTAACAGATTGATGATAAACAAACAGCAGCAATAACAGTAGTTTCAACCTGGATACTAACTGCACAACAGCTTAACCCTCTTTGACGAGTGTAGAAACAATGCAAACATTTATGATACTATGAAATCATTAATATTCGTGTGCAACTAATTTTCGGGGATTTAGTGGTTGAGTCAATCAACGAAATTTAATCCCAACGAACAAGTAAAATTCCCATTAATTTTATATTCAAAACTTGAAATCCATCCACGAATTCATATCCCCATGAAATTGCCATTTTTACCAAAGCCACAAAATTTCAGACCCACCAAATTAAATGATTTTACAGTATATTGTAATTTATCAGTCCATCTGCAACACATTTAATTTAATGTTGTTTTTTCCCAATGACTTCAGGCACATAACCCGCAACAATAGAGGTTTAAATTTAAGCAACATTTTACTCTCAATGATTCATATCATTTATATGTGGTTACAATTACATTACATTAAATCTAACGAGAAAATGCGGATAATATAATCTGCAATTTGAATTAGCTTGGATCAGAACTGTGGACCCTTATCAGACGTTTGGATAAAACAGATGTAAGTAGAATAAATCAAGGTACGGAAAAACTGATGGTTCAGTTTCCTAAAATTGTTACAAATGTTTACTGTACCAGAACATTTGCATCTTACTTACCAGTTACCTCTCAAAAGAGTTACTGGCACTAGATAAAAATCACACATGAATATCACTGAAATAAAACTTAATGAATATGAAAGACCTATATGAATAATAACAAAATTGTAACCATCCAACAAGGGACAATACAAATGGAACAACTCTAACTAACATATTTATTGGCCACTCAGTGGCAATTGTAGAACACACACAATTTTCTTTATTTATATAATATATATATTTATATATACATGCAAAACCATATCAATAAAAAAATTATGAAATTTGAGTTACAAGGCTAAATGAATGAAAATCTGACAATTTATCGTAACCACACTGCATAAATATGAACAGATGTTACAAATTTATTTATTTGGGTTTTACGGCGCACCAACACAGTGTAGGTTATATGGCGCCAAACAGGACTACAAAGAAAAACTATACATATAAGTAAACTGGTCAAAAACCTGCTTTGGCGAGACTAAACTGTCATCAAACCTGCAAATAACGGTAACATAAAGTTAAATATGCTCATGAAAATTAGGAATTTTAGTGTGATTATGTAATCTTGTATTCAATTTTGGCACTCTTAGCCATTAATACTTGACATTTCAGTTACAAACATACATCGCCAGCTGTCATAATAGGTGGACTTCCTAAATGAAGCTCCTCTTCACATGCAAATGTCTTTAAAAAAATTCAACTCAGAAATATCTATATAATCATAGACAAATATTGCATGTGATACTTTGCATGTAACTTTTAAAGAAATAGGAAAATCTTTTCATTTTACACCTAAATTATACACTGCAACTAACATGGTAAAATGTTTTACAACAAATTTAAAAGAATACATATATGTACATCATCTTTAAATCTAAATGTTTCATTTAAATTCATCAAATCATACAGTTTTTATTTTACCACAGCTCACTATATTTCCAAATGCTAGAAATAACTACAAATGTGTGCTGCTTCAAGAAAAGGAAATTATGAAACGACTATTTACAACTGAGTCTGGTTATAACTGGTTTTCATCTCAAATGGATTTTCATGATAATAAATAGCATATCATTATTTAACAATAATTAAATAGTAGTATTCATTATAATATCAATATTCATTAAAGGATAAAAATATGTAGCCTTCAATACTTTTTCACAGAACATAATTATATCTGGTAAAAGATTGTCCCTCTGCAACTAATGTCTTGAAAACCATAGTCATTACATCTTTGTTCTACTGAGGATTTACAATAAAACGATATAATCTGTTTTTGTCATGAATATCTGTGTGTGTGTGCGCGCGTGCGCGCGTGTGTGTGTGTGTGTGTGTGTGGTGTGTGCGTGCGTGCGTGTTTTCAGGTTTAACGTCTTTTTAAACAATGTTTCAGTCATATAAACGACTGTGTCTGCTTGTAGCAGTGAGCCCAATGCCCAACTTTATAGTGCTGCCTCACTGGAATATCACGCCATAGACACGTGGCATGATACCCTACCCAGTCACATTATACTGACCCCGGGCTGACCAGTCCTAGCACTATCCCCTTAATGCTGAGCGCTAAGCGAGGAAGCTGCTAATACCATTTTTTACGTCTATGGTACGACGCGGCCGGGGATCGAACCCACGACCTCCCGCACTCGAAGCGGACGCTCTACCACTAGGCTGAATATCTGTGTACATCATTCTATGGTAAAAAGAACAATCAAGCAAAAAAGTACACTTATAAATAAATAATCCAATTTGCATGAATAAATATTCACTTCTACCAACAGCTAGACTTTTATATACATTTTCCTCTAAATTACAAGCAATGAAAAACTTAAGCAAAAGTCAATAATCTATAATTTTATCAACAGAAATCGTAAATTTTGTTTCACAAAACGTGAATTTTATATTAAGAATATAAACCATATAACAACCTTTATTCTGCAAATATGAAAGTTAATTTAAGGATATGTTACCATAAAAACATAATTTAAAATGCCTACTGAAGTCTATTAATGTGACAGATTGTTTCCATAAATTTCTGCAAGGAAAAAATGTGGTAATCTTTCTAAAGATCTCTATAATGAGGACCTTTACGATATCTAGAGCCATTTTTGTGTAATGGAAAGTTATATTTTCCATGCATGTGTCCCGTAAAAAAAGAACTATTTACAGTAGAAACATGTTTAAATTATCAAAAGTCTATATAAAACAGACAAATTAAAACACAGTAAAAATGTTAAAGTCAATTTAAAAACACTACACAAAAACACAGCAATAACATTTTTCAGCAGATCTACACTTCATTAAAGCGCATTAGTTCGAGTTCATGCAAACAAAGTTTGACTGCATCTATAACTGATTATATACATACCCCTCTGATTATATACATATTTACATGCACCATCATTATTTTGTAATCATTCATGAACTATATACATCAACTAGAGATGCTTTTGAGAAAAGCGCATGTCTCCCACAACTGCATTGTTTGTCTGGATGGCCTATACAATTGGATCCAATCAGTAATTGCCTTGTATGTCTGGATGACCTAGACGATTGGATCCAATCAGTAATTCAAGGGCCATAATTCAAAAGTGCCTGAGTGGATTTGGTTAGTTATCGAACTTGGCCGAGGTCTTATGGTCAAACACTTTTTTGTTCAAGTTTGGTGAAGATCAGATGAGAAATGTTCGACTTAGAGTGCGGACAAGCTTTGTGATAGACAGACAGACAGACAGACAGGAGTAAATCAATATGTCTCCCACACCACTGTATGGTGGGAGACATAATAATGAATTACATCAGCAACAACTGATAGGTAAGATTTCTTTTTAATCCTTACTCTACTATAACAATTTTAAACACTAGAGTTCAGCAAAGTATCTTCACATAAAAATTATTTGCCATCATATATGTAAAGTTTGTGATTATCATAATGTTTAACAACTTTTGTGGTCATCTATATTCAAACTTTATTTAAAACTTTTGTCTGAAATCTAAATTTGATAAAACTAGTATACTAACAGAACAGATAAAACCCAGAACATGTATACATTTTATATAGATTCTGACAAAAATGCATAGAAATGAATTATTGAGGAAAATTTACTGAACCTAATGTTAAACTTCTCTGATCTATTAACAATCACAGGTAGTGAGTTAGATTGTTTTTGTTTGTTTTTCCATTTCCATCAGTTTTTGACAAGGGGATTTCAATTTACGATCATGCCTCAAAACCTCCTGTTCGTTTGCTTTCTAAACATGTTGAAAATTTGTTTTTGTTTTTGTAGAAAAACAAAAGCTATGCAGTAGCGTAGTCTCCAACAGGCAATATAATAAAAAAATAAAAAAATGTCGAAACTGCAAAGGTTAACTGGGTAGAAGTGTAAGATAAAAATTCAAGAAAGCAGGAGTTTAAATGCACGTAAACGGCTCCAGTTAGTAACTGAGTTACATTACTTCTTTCCAAACATCTTCTCTCTTGCAGACGACACTTCTCACCCATACCCATTCATCGCAAATCACCCCTCTATCGTGAAGGGCATGCTTTCAATGCATTTGTCTTCCGTTTTTTGTAAAATAAATGAAAATAAACTAGAAGTTAACACGCCAAGCTTCGTCCCTGATATGCAAAACAGTGGCTTTGTAGCATTGAAGAAAAGTGCAGTATTCACAATAAAAGGCGATTTTGCTTTGTCAGTCCATATATGGCCCATTTTCTGCCCAGTTTGCCAGGAACCTACTATGTCAGTTTCAATCTAGGATGCCTATTTATTTTAATTTTTGCTTAGAAGTACCCTACTATTTTGGCAAAGAAATAATAATATTATTTTCTCAAAATTTAGACCAAGAAACACACCAGAGGCCACCATTCCATACCTGTATTTTATAATTTTTCCAGGGGGAAAACCCTGCCCCCCCCCCCCCCCCCAACTCATAAAGAGGGTACTAACCCCTCCCTTACCTCAAAATTTTGGACCTGAAAATGCACCAGGGACCACCATTTTATGCCTGTATTTCAAAATTTCCCAGGGGGAAAGCCCCCTGACCCCCCCCCCCCCCCCTCCCACCTCATCAAAAGGGTACTAACCTCTCCATTATCTCAAAATTTCAGACGTTAAAATGCACCGAAGGCCACCATTTCATGCCTGTATTTCAAAAATTTCCAAGGGGAAAGCCCCTTTATATCCCCAATAATAGTTTTACAATCAAAAAATGGAAAAAAAACTGTGAAAATGACAAACTGTTGCAACATGCACAGTGTGTTGGAGAATACATCCACTGGACGCCCCCTCCCCCTATGTGTCGTTGACTTCGATATTTTTTGGCGGAAAAAAGTTAGAGCCAGTGGGAACCCTGTAGGCGGTTAGAAAAGATCACATATTCAGATCTAGTTAGTTTATTTCCTAACTAATGGTGAGTTTTTAAAGGCGTTTGACTGTGCGGAAGATGGTCCCCTTTAGGCAGTCATTTTCCGGAATTCAATGTTTAAATCAGTATACTGACACTCGTTTTGTAGAGTAATGTATACGCTATCATTACAAAAACTACAAAACATGTGTCAGGATACTGATATAAAGAGATAAACATTGAATTCCGGAAAAGGACTGCCTAAAGGGGTCCATCTTCCGGAGAGTCAAACGCAAATAAAAACTCACCATTTTCAAAGAACTGTTACACAAGTTTGTTTTGATGCATTTGCAATAGCGTGCGAGTGTTGAAATTTCACATAACTAGTTGGAACACAGTTTTCAGCAATTGTTTATTTTTATTTATCCCCCCGACAAAAGCGAAGGGGATATTAGAAATGCTTTCCGTCCGTGCGTGCGTCCGTCCGTCCGTCTGTGCGTCCGCAACGATCTTTGTCCGGAGCATAACTCCAAAAGTACTGGAGGGATTTACTTTAAACTTCATACACTGATAGAACACATCGGGAGGAAGTGCAGTGTTCAAGAACAATAACTCTACCTTGTCTATTTTTTTAGTTATTCCCCTTTATCATATTTTCTTAAAAAAATTTGTCCGGAGCATAACTCCAAAAGTACTGGAGGGATTTTCTTCAAACTTCATACACTGGTAGAACACATTGGGAGAAAGTGTAATGTGCAAGAACAATAACTCTACCTTGCCTATTTTTTTAGTTATTCCCCTTTATCATATTTTTATAAAAAATTTGTCCGGAGCATAACTCCAAAAGTACTGGAGGGATTTTCTTCAAAATTCATACACTTATAGAACACATTGGGAGGAAGTGCAGTATGCAAGAACAATAACTCTACCTTGCCTATTTTTTGAGTTATTTCCCTTTATCATATTTTCTTAAAAAAATTTGTCCGGAGCATATCTTCCTCTTGCATGGAGGGATTTTGATATATCTTGGCACAAATGTTTACCACCACGAGGCGGAGTGTCATGCGCAAGAACCAGGTCCCTAGGTCTAAGATCAAGGTCACACTTAGAGGTCAAAGGATACAAGAATGAAAACCTTGTCCGGAGCCTTTCTTCTTCATGCATAGAGGGATTTTGATATAACTTGGCACAAATGTTCACCACCACGAGATGGAGTGTCATACACAAGATCCAGGTCACTAGGTCTAAGGTCAAGGTCACACTTAGAGGCCAAAGGTCAGATACAAGAATGACTTCGTCTGAAGCATTTATTCTTCATGCATGGAAGGATTTTGATGTAACTTGGCACACTTACACACCATCATGAGTCGAGGTGTCTTGCGCAGTTCCCTTCTTTAGAATTACTTCCCTTTGTTGTTACTTTAAATAGCTTTTATTGTAACTTTTTCATTACTAGTCGTAGGGAAAAATCGAGACCACTTTTCTGTAGTACAACATGCATGCTTAATCCAATTTTGAGGTGTATTTTGACCAATCTCTACCTGATAAAAGATTTTTTTGTGGATTTGCAATTTTTTTTTTGTAAGATTAACTTCCCTTAGTTGTTACTATAAATAACTTATATTGTAACATTTTTATAATTGACCGTAGGGAAAAATCAAGACCACTTTTCTGTGGTACAACATAGATGTTACTCACCAATTTTAGGTGTATTTTATTATATATAAGGTATCTTTACCTGGTAAGGAGTTTTTTTGTGCACTTAAAAAAAAAAAAAAAAGACTTACAATGATTACTAAACAAAATTAACATTCCATTTGCAAATACAGCTGCTAGAGTAAAGAAATTTGCTGCAACGGGCATTTATTGTGACATTCTGGCACTCTTGTTCCCTGTTAGCTTTCCATTCCTTCTTTTAACAGTAGCCATATAGAAAAACATCATAGCTATACTGTTCATGAAAATTAATAAAATTTAGCAGTAAACCACCTCACTACTGACATTCTTTTTTCCACATCTTTAAAAACCCCTGATGCGGACCACAATTAAGCTTTCCCCAAAATTAATACTTCCAGACACTAACTTGCCAGGAACTTTAGCCTTCAAATATAATATGCCCGGCGGGGGGATTAGCCATGTGTAACATGGCTCTTGTTTCTTTACAAATGGCATTCATTTTCAAAGGGGGACAACTTTTTCAGAATATTTAAAGTACGGGACAGTACGACAGAACATGTGATGGTCAGTTAAAATATTGGTAACGATGTTGTTCGTTTATCAAAAAAAAATGTCTGTGTTTTGGTGGTATACTCCTAAACCTTAAATAGAAAAAAAATTTGCATTTCACCTTCGCCTGAGAAATATATTGATCAGCAGTTGTAATAAACGTTTTTATGAGACAGCAATAAACACATAGGTGTCATAATTATAACGCACAGCATGTCCTAATTGTATAATCAATTTGATATGATTACACTGATTAAACACGAAATATATTCATTCATATATTAAATTTATTTCTGTTCTTTGTTAAACGAAACAAGAAAATAACTATTATTCTCTGAGAAAGTTTTGTTTCCAGAATTACACAAATGATTAAGAATATTCTTCTGTATTCAAAGTATTCCATTTATTTTTCAACACCATTTTGATCTACGGCGTAATTATGTGGGTTTTTTTTGTTGTTGTTGTTTTTTTTTTTTTTTTTTTTTTTTTTTTTTTTTTTGTTTTTTTGTTGTTGTTCTTTTTGTTTGTTCTTTTTTGTGAAATATTTTACCATGTTTTTTTAAGAAAATTAACTAGCAGAAGTCACCTGCAACTCGCAAGTTATTAAAACATATTGGTCATAAATTGTTTGTTAATTCAATTAACATTCAAATATTGCACACATAAAATTATAATGGCCTAAAAATCCTGAAGGTGACACTTATTCTAACTTTTAGTAGGGTATTGTCAGAATTTTTATTACAAGAAATTTAAAAATGGTGAATTTGCAAGTTCACACCCGTATATATAAGAAATAAAAATAACAGAGAAACAAATAAGCCACATAATTTGGAATATCCATGCTCCATCTGTGCTTTAGAGTGTCTGCAAAACACCATACAATGTTCAAATCGTAAGAATTGGATTCATAGTAAATGTTTAAATCTGAGTGATAAAGATCTGCGAGCTTGGTCAGCTGCTCATTTGAACTTTCTATGCCAGAACTGTGTAGTCTCTGGAACCGGCAATGATGCCAGCGCAGCCCTAGCAAGGTAAGAATAGTTTTTATATATGCAATATAAGTGAAGAATCGTCATTACCAGGCACTGTTTGACTTAACGTTAACATTTTTCATTATTACTAAAGTCAACAAAACTCCTACTTGGTCAGTTTATATTGTAGTTTGGTTAAATTTCGACATTAGAGCGCGGATGGTAGATCATCGATTAAAGGTTCTTGTAAACGGAAATGAGATTAAAACTGGAAATACGCATCAAAGTGACAGCTTCAAACAATTTGTATCAAAATTATTTTGTCAGTATCACTATGATGTGTTTTTTTTTAAACGTGCATGTTGCCGCATATTCCCTGCACGTGCAAAATATGCAATACTTGTCAAAATAAATGAATAATTAGCTGCAGTACCTATTCAAATGTCGGCATGAGAAATTTCGTATGAATACATGCATTATTAACCAAACAGTAATGCCCTGCACGTGCAAAATATGCAATATTGGTCAAAATAAATAAATAGTAACCTGCAGTATCTAATCAAATGTCGGTATGTGAAATTCCTAGAGAATACAAGTCATGTATTATTAACCAGATAGTTATACAATATAAACTGACCGATTACAAATTTTGTTGAATGTGTACACGTTATCATTGCAAAAGCAGCGGCACGACGACACGTGCAGATTTCCCGCTGAAACGCAAATAAACTATTCCTTATTGCTACATGTATGTGTTCAAATCATCAAATCATAGCTTGAACTTCTATCCACATTTTTTAGCAAAAATTGACATCATATGTATGTGCTCATTTTACGGCATCTCAATCTGTTCTTGAAGTCATTGTAATATGCCGAAATTATTTTTATGTGTATTTTGTGAATTTAAATAGTTGTTTGTCATTATCAACGTATCCGTTTCAATTTATGTTTAATTTCAAAAAAGTACATTCTCACGTTCTTATGATATTGAAAAAAAAGCAAATAGATGGTAAGCGCTTTTTTCTCATTAATTGATGATTTATCGTGTTTCATAACAAAAAAAATATGAACAGATTTTTCAGTACATTTTCAATGCAAACTGTGGTTATTCTCTTTTTTTCGCATAAACAGTACTATTAACCAAACTCTGTACATTTATTATTCTCTAATTGCAAGAGACTTTGAAAGCGAACAGCATGGATCCTGACCAGACTGCACGGATGCTGGTCGCAAACACACTATGTTGGTTTTCTTATGGCGCGGCTCATTTTGCTATTTTTTGTAGTTGTACATACTACCAAGTGTTTTTAATTTATCAGCACATATCACAACAGTTCATGATATATTAAATTTTGTTTCGTTGAAATATTTACAAGTATCACAGTCACATAATTATATAATATAGATCGCCGTTTTGTATGTCTTTTCAGTTATCATCTGTCATTGCAGATTTGGGAACTAATTGCACTTTTATATTATGTACAAATAAAAGTGTTAAGATGCTTTAAAAAAGTCTGTATTGCTATGGGGTTACTTCTTGTAGTGTAAGGAAACACGCTTACTTCACTAAGAATTCTAGGTTCAAATCCTAGCAGGAAGCCCTGGCATACAGTGAAAATAGTATCTACTTATTTCTGTAGAATGTCATAATTTATTCATTATTAACCTAAATATTGACATCTTCAATTTTCTTTGTATTTTTGTCATGTCTGTGTTGGCAGAATGGGGGGGGGGGGGGGGGGGGGTAAAGCATCTACATCAGAGCACTGCAAACAAACAATATTTTTTATAATTTTTATTATTTAAAAACAAAACATTTCATTTTCCCTTTATAAGTCAGTTGGGTTTTAAATTAAATACACTGCAAGCAAAGTGTTTTTTTGAAGATTTTATGATATTTGAGGAAACTTAGGACTGCATAAGAGTATTTAGTATATGGAAAATAGTGGATTTTTTTTTTTTTTTTTTTTTTTTGCAGCTGAGACATGGACATTATTTTGGAGGTTCTATGGTTTCTTGGAACTGATGCCAGTTGTATAAGAATATGCCTCTTTTTTTCATTTTAAATGCTATATATAACATGTATCTTAAATGAGATTGACCACATGTAAGTTTTTCATTGGAGAACACCAGAATGTGTTGACCAATCTGTTACTTATGTAAACAGTAAAATATATATACTCTGAGTGAAATTCAAAGGTTATTGTGCCAAAATGTTTTCAAAAATGATATATTTTCCAGATTTGAAAAAGAAATGCCTGCTACACTCCACACTCCATAACTGTAAGAATGTAGGAAGAGGTCTGATTTCACAGAAAACCAGTTTTTCCCCCAATTTTTATTGAATAGGTATAAAACACAGTTTACAATTACTCAGAAAATTATACTACTTTAAGCCCATACTTTGCTGTTTGTCCTTTCCTGACAAGATGCGGTCTGGTATAATAATAATAATTATAATGTGCTTTTTCTTGTATATTAATTATGGTTCAGCACAGCAGCATAAAAGTAAATCTGACCCAAAAGTGCTATTTATTCATACATAATACATCTCATACAGATAATTTTAGTTAATTTTGATAAAAAAACATTTTTTCAAGAGTAAATAGCATTAAAAAATGTCTGACTTGAAATAACACTCTAAAATTCACAAAAAGGGAAAACGCTTAGATATGTGAGGGCTAAGCCTTTGTATATGAGAAATATTTATTTGGATTTCCAATTTACAAAACATTGTGGATTTTTTGTCATTAATTGTATATTTTTGTACAATTTTGTTTTGGTATACACCTTGAGAAATAATATAGATAACCACAAAAAAATAAACAGGTATTCTCTAAATTTCCCACACAATAATTTGTTGGTACAACAAGGACAATATGAAATAATAATATACTTGTACATGATAAATTCATGATCATACTTGCATATTAATCATCAAAATGTGCATGGTTGTCTCAATACATTTTTATAACAATTAAGGCCAAAATTAAAAATATGTTTGTTTGCTGTCTCCCTACCTACCCGCTTAAAATGCTGCTCCCCAAAAGTTTTTATTGGATAATAGTGGTCAATTTTTTTAAAGGTGTGATATATGAAAAGTGCCGCATACATTTCAAGTAAGCAAACTAATAAGTAAAAAAGTTTAAATTGTATTATTTCATTTCATGCTTTTATACAACATATAAAGATTTGTCTTATTTTTACAAAAAAAAAAAATATAATCTATAATAAATGATCATATATCTACTGTTAAAAGTTTAACCCCCACCAAAAAAAAAAAAGAATTGCCTACCTACCTACCCAACTTTAAAAAGTAGGGTCGGGAGACAGCAAACGAAGACTTTTTGTACCCCCGACAACAAAGGTGTAAGGGGGGATATACTGGTTTCAGGTTGTCTGTCTGTCCGTCCGTCCGTCTGTCTGTCCGTAGACAAACTCTTGTGCGCACCAACTCTCCTCATCCCCTTGACACAATTTAATGGAACTTCACAAAAATGATCAGTAACAACAGTAGTTGTGCATGATGCATGTTAGGTTCTTTCAGAATTTTTTTTTGCAGAGTTATGGGACTTTATTTTTTGTTACTATACTATATACATAGACACCATCTTGTGCGCACCAACTCTCCTCATCCCCTTGACACAATTTAATGAAACTTCACACAAGTGTTCAGTAACAGCAGTAGTTGTGCATGTTGCATGTTAGGTTCTTTCAAAAAAAAATAATTGCAGAGTTGCGGGACTTTGATTTTTGTTACTATACTATATACATTCAGTCTGCATATGCAATCTTATGCGAACCAACTCTCATCGCCAATGACACAATTTAATGAAACTTCACACAAGTGTTCAGTAACAGCAGTAGTTGTGCATGTTGCATGTAAGGTTCTTTCAGAAAAAATAATTGCAGAGTTATGGGACTTTGATTTTTGTTACTATACTATATACATTCAGTCTGCATATGCAATCTTTGCGCACCAACTCTCCTCATCGCCAGTGACACAATTTAATGAGACTTCACAAAAATGATCAGTAACAACAGTAGTTGTGCATGATACACGTTTTGTTCTTTCAGAAAAAAAAATTTGCAGAGTTATGGGACTTGGTTTTTTGTTACTATTCTTTATACATTCAGTGTAACATACAGTCTGCATATGCAATCTTGTGCGCGCATAATCTCCTGAACCCATGCACACAATTTAATGAAACTTAACAAAAGTGATCAGTAGTAACCTTAGTTGTACATGGTGCATGTTAGGTTCTTTCGAAAAAAGATTCTGCACAGTTATGGGACTTTGTTTTTTGTAAATATACTATATACATACAGTCTGCATATGCAATCTTGTGCGCACCTAATCTCCCGAACCCTTGCACACAATTTAATGAAACTTTACACAAGTGATCAGTACCAACCCTACTTGTGCATGATACATTCTTTAAGATAAATATTCTGCAGAGTTATGGGACTTTGTTTTTTGTTACTATACTATATACATAGAGTCTTTATACTTACTGTCCACATAATTATGCAGTCTTGTGTGTGCCAAATTGCAATGTACTGTGTCAGTGCATGCGGGGGGTACATTCATCACCTTCAGTGATAGCTCTAGTTTAAATGTGGCCTAAGGGATCCCACACCATAAAATGGGACTGTCCTCATTGCATTATGTACATTTTTGTACCTTAGCAAAATTATTGTTGCTTTTCTCTATCTTAAAAATGTACAATTATCAAATACTTGTGATGGATAGTTTAAAAGTACCTATATAGATGTATTAAAGCTAACAAACTGAAATGAAAATAACTGTAAACATACAAAAACATTTCTGTATTTGACAAATTGATTTACATTCTGTCTAGGGACAGTTTTATTAAATCTTTTAGATATGGCCTAGTCATAATTGTTAAATGAATAAAAAGATAATAAAAGAAAAATACTCTTTGAAGTGATATGCAAGACTGCAAAATTTGTCCAGGAGTTATAGCTGTACAGTAAGTGCACATCTCACTGTGATGTTTACTGGGTGAAGCATGGGCTGATCTGAAAGGGGCCAAAATCCAACAAGCATTAATTTTTGACAGCCTAAAATTAATACATCAGTCATTTTAGACAAAAGTTCAGCCACAGACGCTTGGTTAGAGGTTACTTAAACCTCTGAATGGTCAAAATCATGATGAAATATTTCTACTAAGCATGCATATAGACCGAAAATGCCCAGAAAGATACAAAATAATGGGTTTTACCGACAATCCCCAAATCAGACTAACTTACATAATACCCCGAAAGTAACAAAATAATGGGTTTTACCGACAGTCCCCAAATCAGACTAGCTTACATAGTACCGACATTCCCCAAGTCTGATTTGGGGACTGTCGGTAAAACCCATTATTTTGTTACTTTCTGGGCATTTTCGGTCTATATGCATGCTTAGTTGAATATTTCATCATGATTTTGACCATTCAGAGGTTTAAGTAACCTCTAACCAAGCGTCTGTGATTCTGTACTGCACTGGTATACCAGTGTCGAAGACATACGAAGACGCACCTTACAGTTAGAAAACCTGACGCTTCCTTACGGTTATAGGCGGTCCGTAGTATGTAGGTGGAGCAATGATATTGATATTTGTTTGTAAACTATTGTACACACAGGTTGCAGTAACGTACCTAGGATACAGTATGGGTCTATGAGCCAGTACAGTAGATTGTTTGACAATATTTCTACGCGGAGGTTGACATATTCATTGTACTAACAAGATTTAGCTGACCAAAAGGTTCCTTCTAGTGCATATCATGTAGGTAATATAGACTATATTACCTCTATGTGTATATTAAATATTCTTTTTATTCAAGAGATCTGTTTTAGCATCATGTTACAGATGTTTAATAAGACAATGATGAAACATTATATGTTTTGTTAGTTTAGGTGCATTTAGAAATATTTAAAGTTATTTTATACAAACACTTATTGAACATAACAAAAGTTGGTATTCATATTTTATTTCATAATTCAAAGTAGGTTTTTTCCTTAAATCATAAGCAAGTGAAGTGCACTCCGTGTTATTTTGAAGCATTGGATGCTATAAATGACAGTACCACTCTCTCTGTTTATATTCTGTTACATGGAGATAAACATAGTAAAACATTGATCCAAAAGTGCTCAAATCCCTTTTTGCACACTTCAATCAGTCAGGAGCTCGAGGTCGGGAACGCAGATTTTTCTGCCTTATCCGGCCTATCTCTCTATCTGCCGTTGACATCAAACCCCTTGCGGGAACGTAGACGTTTTGCGCGTCAAAACCACGAAGAGAAAGAATATAGTGATAAAAAATTTAGAGTGGAAAAAACTAAAAATAAATTTGGTTATATAAAAAGATTAAAAAAATCTAGATTTTTTAGTATATCAAAGTTTGTGAGTAATTTTTAAAAGTTGAGATTATGGAAAATTTGGATCATATTCGTAAAGGCCGTAAGCTCTGTCAATACATAAAGGCCAGATAAGGCAGAAAAATCTGCGTTCCCGACCTCGAGCTCCTGTGACTTCAATAGTCAGAAATTGTGTGTATTTTCCGGCGTTAGCTGAATAACATGGATTTTGACCTAGATTCTGTAGTAATCGGGACACGGAACAGGTGCGCGCTGAGAAGATAAACCATTTATTAAGTCTTAAACGACATTATCAGAATGCACATATTAAATAGAACATATTTAGTAATTTTTGTTACCCTAAACTAAAATGATATATTCTAATTGAAAGTTTTTAGTAATTTATCACCGCTAGAGAAATCGAAAGTAAACTTCTTTCCCCGTTGCGTACCTCGCTTATGGATGAATGAGTGGTGGCTGGTTGTAACTGTAGAGTCAGTGTACCCGGTGTCGTACTGTACGCGGTTTCGCACACATGGCAAATTCATGTTCTTCGTGAAAATATAGCAGAAAATTTAACAATTCTTTGTTGCTATTTCACGAAACTGAGTTATTCCCTACATAATTTGACACCAGGGGTCTTTCCCCACTGGAGCCTCGCTCTGGCAAGTGCAGACAAAAACTAGAACTGTCACAGGAGTGACTCATACCCCCACCATACAGTGTTGTCACAGAAGAATGGCAACCATAAGTAATCTTAACAAGAAATATCTTTAAAAATGATGGTCAGCGAATTGTAATAAGGAAAGAAGTTTATGAATTTTTCATCTAACATTCGTCTTTCATCTAACATTTTTCAAATTGCAAAACTAAACACCGCACTTTAACAATTTAAATGGTTCTCTTTTATTTTTTCGCAAAGGTTTCGTAGGGTTGCAATTTTGTTTCGTTTATCTTAGACAAATAATTACAGCAATAGTTTGATGAAGATTCATGAAGCGGTTCATGAGAAGAGGGCATTAAACGTGTTTATATTTTTAGCTAAATTGGTCCCTATCCCCATTTGTAACAAAATAGCAGGAGACCTTACGATATTGTTACACATCGAGTTTGATAAAACTCCATTACATTTTAGTGGTTAATACGAAGAAAGGCATATCTACTTTTAGCTATAGTGGTTCCTAATAGGGCCCAAGTTCCTATATAAAATTTGGAAGAGGACCTTATAATGATGCTCCAGACCAAGTATGACAAAGATCCGCCAAGCTGTTCATGAGACGCTGTATAAAGGCATTTCTAGTTTTAGCTGTAGCAGTCCCTAAAAGGGGTCAAATGTCCCAGCTGAACAAAGTTGGTTGCGGGCCTAATAAAGATGCTACAAATCAAGTTTGATTAGAATACATGAGAAAAAATCAATTAAAGGATTTTTTTATTTATTATTTTTATTTATTTCTAAAATTGGCCAACTGATCCCGCTTTAACAAATGCATATTCGCTATTCATGAATCTTTAGACAATGACGTCACACCTATAAAAAAGTGATGGTCAAGCAAAACATACAATTGTAACTATTTCAATATTTCTGTTTCATAAACAAAGTTTGACCGTAGTCATATCACATAGATAAACTGTATGCAGCGTACCTTCATTTCAGTGTAATGAGGTTCAGTCATTATATAGCATATATATAATGAAACAGATTTCAACTGAGTTCAATATTTGCATACCATACTAAAGAAAAATATTCATATAATTATAATAAATCAGTTAAATAATTTATAACAAATATATCAAAGCAAACAAGTACTCATTTTAATATGCAATCTGAATAAGTCACAAAAGCAGTCATGAAGTCATGAAACCTTTTCATATACAGACGACAATTGTAACAAGGAAAATCTTTTAAAAAGCACTTCTCTACATAAAAGACTCTTATCACACCCTTATTCATGTGATACGCAGACCGTATTCAGCTCTTTCTTTAATTTGATATATGTTGGTATTTGAACAGGTTTTTATCATATTTATTAAACTTACTTATCATTTTGAGATATATCAATATTCTTGCTAAATATACTGAGCCAAAGTTAGCTTTAAAACTGTGAAGGGCGTCGTTTAGGATAAACGCTTGTCTACATTTCACTCAGCGTAGCACAATCAACAGAGTGAAAGAAATTGACACTCTCGTCCAATCAGGAAGAGTGTTGCATAAATCTTCCATTTTGATAAATTATCTATAATGCCTTATCAAGTAGTTTGATTTGTAAACTGAAGTCACGTGGCATAGGTAACGAAAACGAATTTAGACGACGTCGCCGAAAAATACTTAGAATAATATAAAAATGTCAAAAAAGCTTAATACTTAAAAAGAAGTTTACTCGTCTTTGGAGTACTTCATCCTGGGCTTCCACATATAAGTAATACTAGTATAATTATGTGCCCCGGATGAGGGATGAGGTAAATATAAAAACTCTCTAATATTAGAGATACACTAAAAGTGAATACAAAAAAGTGTCTTATCGACCCATGTTACTACAGAAAAAATGTATTTACTTTTTACATAGGACTGATAATAAAAAAGTTAGAAAAATACCAAAAATATTGAAAATCTAAAAATAGGATTTCTAAAGATAGACTAATTCCTGGAATTTAAGGGGAAGAAACTCAGTACAAAAGTTAAAAAAAAGGTTACTTCCCTTTGGCTCTAAGCCAATCAGAATGAGATATAGTAAATATACATCAAAATTAACCTTAAATTCTAAGTAAAAAGGGGCATAATTCATGAAAAGTTGGTGTCAGAGTTATGCACCTTGTGTCACATGATGTTGGTGATGAGGTGGAACATCTATTTTAAGTTTGAATCAAATCCATTTTGTAATAACAAAGATATAGTGAAAGTACATCAAAATCAACCTTAAATTTAAAGTAAAAAGGGGACATAATTCATAAAAAAATTGATGTCAGAGTTCAGCACCTTATGTCACATGATGTGGGTGATGAGGTGGAACAACTATTTTAAGTTTGAATCAAATCCATTTAGCAATAACTGAGATATAGTGAAAATACAACAAAATTAACCTAAAATTCTAAGTAAAAGGGGACATAATTCATGAAAACTTGGTGTCAGAGTTATGCACCTTGTGTCACATGATGTGGGTGATAAGATGGAACATCTATTTTAAGTTTGAATCAAATCCATTTAGTAATAACTGAGACGCGACAAAACTGACTCCTATATACCCCCCTCCAAACATGTTTTGTGGGGGTTTATTTCATTACCCGAAATCAAAACCAAAAGAAAACGTGCAATATTCTCAATTTAATTCAATATATTTAATCTTTGAATAAATATGATATAATCAATATAAAGTATTCAAAAGCGTGAGTAGCTTTTCCTTAAATATTGGGATATTGTGGCCACTCAAGGTTTTAAACGGGTAACCAGTCAAACCAGCCAATTCAGCCGGGTAACCAGCCCAAATTGTGGGAACAAATTAGCCGACCAAAAGAAGACCAGGCGTGCTCCGAGTCTATATTCTAACCCATGACCAGCAAAACTTACTTATTTACAGAAAAACAACTTTTAACATGACACAACTTTCATTCAATGCTACGGTTCACTACGACGGACGAAATGACAGACGAGTGATATCTTCCATTATCCTACGGGCAACCACAGCAATAATGAAAAATACCAAACGTGTCACCAAACCGGACACAGCACTGTAGTGACCAGCATCAGCACGTATGACTCCTTCATTATTCTACGGGTAACCATAGCCATAACGGAAATCTAGCTTGATAACCAGCTAGAATCACCAAGCAAAGCAAGGCAAGGCAATGTATCCTTGAGCAAGGCTATATAGAGCTAGGCAAGGCTATAACGCAACGCTATAAAGATATTACCAGAGTACTAGGGCAATCCCTTTTGTACACCACTACTCGATGCCACGCAAGTTGTCTATAAAAATGACCCTCCAAAAGAGAATTGAAATGCTCTGGCTCTAGTCCCCGATTCACGTTGGTAACTCGCGCGAGCCGAAAACCAGAACCAGAGTTAAATACATTTTGAATAAAGTACGTACTTGACAGTAAATAAAAATGTTAAAGTATGCTACGCCCAGTCAACTTCTGATCGGCAGAATTCTTCCCCGCAAGCACAAAATTTGAGTGACATAATTAGAATATTTCATAATCATAGTTTAAGATCATTTAAAGATAATATTTCATTCTTATCAATGTATATACACAGAAATTATTTGTCTTTCAGCCAACATATAATACATAAATGTATGTCATAGTTCGTTTTTGCTTGTATCCACTACTTACTTAAAGTAGAAATTAAAGCACGAGCACTAACACTTGGAAAATATCACTTCACATACATAAGTCGATGTAAATGACACGCACACATAGGAAAGTTTATGTCTCACAGTTAAGTCTCATCTCCGTTAGGAATGTTCATCACAAATTTAGCGACAGTTGTACATCACATCTGTTCCCCTTGAGGTAGTGCGTGATAGTTTGTATCCAAGTTTGCTCGTCAGCTCGGTGGCAAATTGCCTGTAACACAAATACTACGAAGAGCAATTAGTTTGTCCAAATTCAGTTAAACATAAACATACAATATCATTGTATAACAAAATGAATAAACTTGTGTAAAAAATATTATAACTTGACGAAAGTACAAAATTCGTTTTGATTTGGGGTGTGGCGGGTGGGAAAATCTAGCAGTTGTTACTTCGTAGGTAGTACAAGTTTAACTGAGAATATTGCACGTGTTTCTGTGTTATATATGTACGTATATTACGTTTGGTTCCCAAACAAATCTGGCTTATTTATATACAACGTTTATAATAGACCTGGAACCAAAACTGGTTTTGTCTCACAAAGCTTACAGTAAACATACATGATCATACATGTATAGGTATAGATGCACAACGACAAACTGACCTAGGTATAGATACGCGATGACAAACTGACGATTTCGTGAAAAATAAAAGCAATTATTTAAAGATAAAATAATTGATATTATTTCATTACCCGAAATCAAAACCAAAAGAAAACGTGCAATATTCTCAATTTAATTCAATATATTTAATCTTTGAATAAATATGATATAATCAATATAAAGTATTCAAAAGCGTGAGTAGCTTTTCCTTAAATATTGGGAATTGTGGCCACTCAAGGTTTAAACGGGTAACCAGTCAAACCAGCCAATTCAGCCGGGTAACCAGCCCAAATTGTAGGGAACAAATTAGCCGCCCAAAAAGAAGACCAGGCGTGCTCCGAGTCTATATTCTAACCCATGACCAGCAAAACTTACTTATTTACAGAAAAACACTTTTAACATGACACAACTTTCATCAATGCTACGGTTCACTACGACGGACGAAATGACAGACGAGTGATATCTTCCATTATCCTACGGGCAACCACAGCAATAATGAAAAATACCAAACGTGTCACCAAACCGGAACAGCACTGTAGTGACCAGCATCAGCACGTATGACTCCTTCATTATTCTACGGGTAACCATAGCCATAACGGAAATCTAGCTGGATAACCAGCTAGTTTCACCAAGCAAAGCAAGGCAAGGCAATGTACCCTTGAGCAAGGCTATATAGAGCTAGGCAAGGCTATAACGCAACGTTTATAAAGATATTACCAGAGTACTTGGGCAATACCTTTTGTACACCACTACTCGATGCCACGCAAGTTGTCTATAAAAATGACCCTCCAAAAGAGAATTGAAATGCTCTGGCTCTAGTCCCCCGATTCACGTTGGTAACTCGCACGAGCCGTAAAACCAGAACCAGAGTTAAATACATTTTGAATAAAGTACGTACTTGACAGTAATAAAAATGTTAAAGTATGCTACGCCCAGTCAACTTCTGATCGGCAGAATTCTTCCCCGCCACAATAAATTTTATTGAAATTTATCCCCCGAAAATTCTGGAGAGAAACGATTTTAAATACTTGCTTATATACTTCAATACTTCAAGTAAATTTTAACAGCAAGAACAGACAGCTCTTAATAATTTTGCAAATCTTGTAATTATTTATTCAGATATGTTTCTCAGAATGGCGTCTTTAATGAAGTCTAAATAAAATTCAAGGCCAACTAGATTTAAATGAACTCCGTCGGGACGATAAAAGGCTGTTTCTGCGTCAATATCTGTTGAAATTATGTCTGCCCTTCCCGACTCTAATACAATTTTACGACCGATTCTGTTCAGTCGTTTGCGTTTAGTTTCGATAGGAATGTACCCCCCTCTTGACCCGGCCAGACCTGTCTTGGCAGAATATCTAACCATATAATCATTGTCTGCGGAAAGGCGTCTCTAAGGTAAACTATCTCTTGCCGTATGAGTTTTCCCAATATCTGGGGTTTTGAATTGGAGTAAATCGTTACCACCTAGATTGATGATGATTATTCTGGGCGGTGAAGATAGAAGAACCTGTGTCTCTATGTGTTGTCTAAATCCGCTCCAACCCATACCTCTCTTACCCCACCATGCAACGACACTCCCTCTATGTTTAAGTTAGGTTTTCCAGTGGCTGTAGCATGTGTCCCCGCCCATACGGGATTGAATCACCAACAATCCAAACATCTAAATGTAAAAATAACGGTACTGAACTATATGTTTATGAATACCGAATCGTTCATATACCCTTGATTAAGAAGTTAACGTATATATGTCTTATAGCAATCTGATGACCAACGGCCCAGTTTCATTATTTTTTTCTGACGGATAACCCTGAGCCGCCAGGTCAGTCGCCCTGCCAATTCTGAAACTGTGTGACCTGAAATGTCCAGAATTGTAACGCGTTTTACCGATAGCCATTGATACACGCTAGAAAATTTGAGACCTAGTCACAACAGTGCCGTTTTCGTGGCAAAAAAGGAGAGTTTGATGTTTAGGCCGTATTTTCAAAAACTCCATTAGTTTAAAAACCGGACAAATACATTGTTTTGCCTGGGTAATTTAATAAAGGCTGGCTTTCCTTTTTGGTTTGTTTTATAATGACGAAGACGGATTACAACATACTGATTATTTGATAAAAACAAATATCGTCAATGTGTATGGCGTGATTTAATTGAAATGAGCGTGTTGCTGTCAATTCACTGACCCGAAAAAGCCCAAAAATAAGCTAATTTTAAATAAAGCTGAGAAAAGTACTGTTTCATATCTATCATAGCAAACGGTTGGTAGTTTGTTGCAAATTTCTACCAGAATATTCATAGTTAGCGGCGCCCGTTTATCGTAAGTTGACCTACTTCTGTGACAACCTTCTAAAATCTTTCTTAATAGAAAGTTGTCATTTAGACTATAATAACCCTTAATTTTATGAAATAATTTATTCCGCCAAATATGATGTAATTGATCTTGGTGATAGTCCCTTTTCGAAACAAAAGGATATGAACAAAATAATATGTGCTAATGGAATTGGCCATAAAAAGGCGAGGTTATAATTATTCCTAAATTTCTCAAACACATTTAATGCCGTATTGTATGCTAGCGATGAATTTGGTGCTAAAGATGAATAAACGAGTTGTCTTGCTCTAGATTGAAGATGTTCCACAGAAAAGAGGGCACCAGACTGGGTTCGAGGTCCGCTTCTGGGCGAGCTCCCTGAATCGTGTCAACTGTGAACGAGATAAACAGTCACAAATAGTATTTTCATGACCTGGGACATGGGCTGCTTTAATCCAAATATTCAGCTTTAGACAACGTAATGTAATCAACCTTATCAGACACATAACCCTATCGGCTTTGGATGATAATTTATTTAAAATATGAACGACTGCAATGTTGTCACAGTTGAATTTAATCTTTTTGTTGGCTAGCTGAGGACCCCAAAAAATAATTTGCCACCATTATTGGAAACAATTCGAGAACTGTAATGTCCAAAGTAATGCCTAGCCTGTGCCATTCAGCCGGCCATTTTGCATGACACCAGTGACCTTGAAAGTAAATTCCAAACCCCAAAATTTTCGCCGCCTGCACTATCGGTGAACAGTTGTACGTCAGCATTGGAAACCCATATCTGTCGTGAAAAAGTGATAAACCATTAAAATCCTTTAGAAATGTCAGCCACATATCTAAGTCTAATCTAATTCCCCTTTTAAGACGAAGACGGTAGAAGGGTTTTGAAAGACCGCAGATAGAGTCTATTAAACGGCGAGAAAAAGGCCTGCCCATCGGTATGGCACGACAGCAAAAATTCAGAGAGCCTATGAGTGATTGCATCTTTTTTAAGGTGGTTTTTTTGTGAGATAGCATCTCATTGATTTTCTGAATCACTTCTTGAATTTTTGTTAAAGGTATTCTTACAGTCATATGTTTAGCGTCGAGTTTTTAAACCTAAGAATACCAAGATTTCTGTAGGACCCTCTGTTTTTTCTTCCGCTAAAGGGACGCCAAGTTCTGACATAATTTCGCAGAAAATTTTCAAAGCCTGAGTACAGGCCTGTGTATTTTTCCCAGCACCCAAGAAATCATCTAAAAAATGTATTAATCCGCCCGACTTCAATTTTCTTTTAACACAAGACTCTAAAAATCTAGAAAATCTCTCGAAAATTATACAACTTATCGAAGCACCAAATGGCAAGGCTTTGTCAAAGTAAAATTTTTCTTGAAAACAAAAACCTAGTAATTCAAAATCTGCGGTTTTATTGGTATTAATCTATAAGCATTGCGGATGTCTGTTTTGAACATTTTACAATTTTGTCCTAATTCTTGAACCAGTCTAACGGCCTCGTCAAAACTTGTGTATTGAACCGAACATAATGCGGGGTCAATAATCATTCACGATTCGCCTGGAGGATAGGATAAATGGTGAATCATCCTAAATTCACCGGTGTTTTCTTTGGGACAAGGCCGATTGGTGACACAATTAAATTTGGTAACGGTCGTTCTGTAAAAGGACCGGCTACCCTGCCAGCAGAGATTTCCTTATTTATTTTGGATTTTATTAGATCAGGATTTAGAACAGTGGATCGTAAATTTTTAGAGTCTCTGGGGGCACGTGGCCCTGTGTATTGAATAGGAAACCCGTGTGTAAAACCATCAAGCAAGAAATCGGACTCCTGTTTGTCATAAAATTGTAAGTATTTTTTCAATGGTAAAATTTTAATTGGTGACTTCGCTAAATTGTATTTATCTAAGTTAGATTGACTTTCTTGGTGCTGTGATTCCCTTTTAATTTCTTCTTGGGGGGCCTAAAGGTGCCCGCCTATTGAATGGTCTCCCACGAAAAAAATTGCTAGATGTAGATTGGGACTGGTTTGCGATGGGGCAGGTATGCCTGGTCTTGTGCATTTAAGCTGTGGGTGCGGGCCTTGGCATTTTGAGCATGTATGACTAAATCTGCAATTAGGCCAAGTGCAGTTGCCGGTATTAAAATCATTGCACGGATACCTATATGAATTTGATGGGGTTCTCGGAACTGGCCTCAATTGCATACAACGCCACCATAAATCATTATTGATTTTTGACCAGGATGACGGTGAGACAGCTTGACGTAAGCGAAATTGCTCGTCATATTCCCGCCAGCTCAAAGACCCTTGTCTCATCGCAGCTTCCCTAATATTGTACATGTAATGTAGCAATTCGTATACTTTATCAGCATGATTAGACAGGTAGACTGATGCATAAATTAGAAACGCGTTTGTCCATTTTTCTATATCATAGATTTTTTCTTTGCATTCTTTTTGAGAAGTTTGAATCTGCCAGTCTGAATTTAACTTTAAAACTGAACCATTACAATATTCAGACAATTCTACCGCTCCTTTGAGCATTAGAGCCAAATTAACATACGAGCCGTTGCAAATTTGTTGTTTCCAACGCAGTTTGGGAAGTGAACTGCAATGTCGTCGTCGGCTAACCGTACCGACGGTAAGCTAACATTGTCAAAATGTTATTGGAGCTTGCGTTGTTTAAACAACGGGGTATTTTGTGTATTTAACGAGACTGTTCGAAGTGTCACTAAATTGATTATGCTCTAATGCCCTTGCGTTTCTGTCTGACATAGAATTTACTAACATAGGTTGGCCACCCCCAAACCATCATTCCTTAAACTATTTTCATCATGTCTGTTAGGTTTGAACTTGTGCCTCTCTCATGAGGTGTTCAAAATCTATAAAATTACACCTACCGGCATTATCTTGCAACATTCTGTCCTCTACTAAACCTTCCAATTCGTCCGCCGTTCGTTTCCGGCCCTGCCACCGTTTCTCTGGTCAACGGGTTCGTCTCTTGCATCCGCTTGGCGCCTCGCGTCGTCGGCAGGGTCTTGCCTGACCTCCCTGACTGGCCCTTGTCTAACATTTCTGGCGGGTTGTCGCCTTGCGTTGCCTGCGGGTTCCTCGTTTCCGGCGTGATGGCGTCTGACATTGCCGGCGGGTTCTTGTCTAACCTCCTCTGCTGGTTGTTGCCTAGCGTTTCTGGCCGGTTGGCGTCTGATGTTGCCGGCGTGTTCCTGCCTCCCGGCGGGCTCCTGTCTAGCCCTTCTTCTAGCTCTGCCACGTGGCATCAGTGCTAGTATGCAGTTGTCTAGTTATGTAAATTCTAACAGGCGTTCAGATGAAAATCTAGCAGTTGTTACTTCGTAGGTAGTACAAGTTTAACTGAGAATATTGCACGTGTTTCTGTGTTATATATGTACGTATATTACGTTTGGTTCCCAAACAAATCTGGCTTATTTATATACAACGTTTATAATAGACCTGGAACCAAAACTGGTTTTGTCTCACAAAGCTTACAGTAAACATACATGATCATACATGTATAGGTATAGATGCACAACGACAAACTGACCTAGGTATAGATACGCGATGACAAACTGACGATTTCGTGAAAAATAAAAGCAATTATTTAAAAGATAAAATAATTGATAATAATGATAATGAATAAATCCAGAATGTTTAAAATACTTGTTTCAATTTAGTAAAGTAAAACATTGATAGATATGAAAGACAATCTGATACTTAAATGTCAATCCTTTGACTTACTGACCATGCAGCCTGTCCATTACACTAACAATAAGTAACACTAATTAATGAACAAGAAAGTACTTATCACAGTTCTTTTGTTAGTAACCTATGTTATTTATTACAATTGTAAATGTATATTGGAAAGTAAAATGTACAAAACAATGAAAAATGTGTACATATCAAATATATTGCAGTATATTTTAAATGGAATAATTTATTCAAGACCACAAATAAAAAGCTGATAAGGCCGCTTCAGTCTGTAACAAATATTCACTGAAAAATATTTCTTAAAAGCAAAACCTAATACTGAACATGGTATGTACATATAGGAGTTTTGCATGGCCAGCTGATGGATTTATATACAGACGTGACTAGAGTAATTCAGAAATATTATCTAGCTATTTCTATGTGGTGCACATTAAATACAAATTTAATCTAGCAGACATTTCTTTGCTGACTTGCAGATAATGTGAATCTGTTTTCAATAACTTTTAAAAACTTTAACAGGTCATCTACCAAGAGAGTTTTGAGCCAAATAAGAATTTAAAAAGAGGCAAATAAATCTTCCATTTGTCGTTCTTCAGTTTTTGAAGAAAAAGAAAAAAGCTAGGATCATGTAGCTAAATGCCCATTTTAAGAAACTGTAAAAATATGCCCTGGACTATAACAATGACATTTATTTACAGTGAAATAACCAAAACAGACACCCACATATTTTTCAAGGTTGAGTATATTGATTAATGACAAGACTAGCAAAGAAATCAATTCTCTACATAAAATCTAAGGAAACAGATGTGGAATCAGTCAAACCTGTCTTTAACCGATATCCTACTAAATTTCTAAAATGGACTGGTCCATCATTCAATTTGGGCAAACAATTTATTAATCGAATGGGTATTCACTGAAAATTACTGACTGAATAGCGAAGTGCAGACCATGATCAGCCTTCACAGATGTGCAGGCTGATCTTGGTGTGCACTGGTCGCGAAGGCAGAATCACTTGTAACACATATTAATTTATACTATCTATGGTTAAACCTACAGAGAAAATAGTGACCCGTGTAAGCAGGTTTTACAGTAGGGACCTTTATTCAAAGGTGTCCTTACAACTGGTTTGACTGTATTTATTAATTTCAAATACACCCTGTCTTAAGCTTTATTACCAGTAAATAACTTAATTTATAAACAGTGCCAGTCAATGGTTTGTGCTTTTTACCAGTCTATAGTTCAAAACAGGTTTGCTGGGACAAAGCCCAACATTAACAACGAAAAAACTCATTTTTGATGTCAAGTAAAACACTTGAATGGCCAATTGGCTTGCAAGTCAATAGTCTTGCAGGTATTGGCCTTAGACTTCGGGCAAGCCGTAGCAATCCTACAACAGAGCAAGTTTAGAATATTATGGTTAAATGAGACATTGAATTATAATTTACATGAAAAATCAAACTGAAGTTACATGTATTAATATAAAAAGATCATCAATAGGAAGTGGTAATTTTTTTTTTGGCTGTTTTTTTTTTTTGTTGTTTTTTTGTTTTGTTTTGTTTTGTTTTGTTTATTTTTTTTTTTTTTTTTAGTAAAAATAAAGATTTTTAAAATGTTCAATAATGTTTTGGTAAGTATTTGGCAAATTTGTCATATATGTCTATTAATCAAATGCTGAATGAATATACTTTCATACAATGACAAAAGTGATATGAACAAAGATACAACAATAAATTTAATAAAAGTACAGAAAGTGAATGCAAGGAAACAACTTGTATGAGATTTATAGTCAATTTATAAGGACTAGACCAGCATTTTCTTATTATACATATTCTATACACATTTACAATGGTAGAAATTAAATGTACAAAGTACAGTTGTATAATACAAATTGGAAGCACCTCCTCTCATTTAAGACACAACTCTTGCATAGATATTCTGTATTAGACAACGTAGGTATCAATGTCACTGTGACTACAGCAATGGCAAACTACAAAACGAAGAGTACACATACAATTAATCATACATGAACACCATACAGAGCACTACTTAAGTTGATGGGCAAAAACCAACATCTATCTGTAATTTCTTTAAGTGTAATATTTGAATGCCCATTAAAAAAAAAAGACAGATAATAGAAAAACTAGTATTGCAAGAAAAACTGCACAAAACATACTGTGTAAGAGTACATAAAAGTATTAGAATGCCAGAGCCAAAGTTAATATCAAACAATATACAGTGTTACACTTCTGTATGGCTATTACTGTGAAATCAATTTTGTTCGCGCAGGACGAATTTCCTATATGTCGTGCTACGAACAATGCGCAAATTTAAGACCGCGCTATTATTCAACCATTTAATATATAGTTATCCAAGTTTATTTCATGTCTGAAATACGCGTATTGTATAAGACTCTAGTATTTCAATTTTTCTCAAAACTTCACAGTTTATCGGCAGTTAAAGGTTGTCTTGATAGGAACTTATATGTTTATACCAAAATGGATCATTATGAAATCTGATTAAATCATTTATAATTATTGGTTCATTGGTTATTCTTTACGATTGCTTCGAATACTTAAGCTTGTTTTATATCGTTGTCATCGTCTTACAAATGCAATGAAATATTTCTTTTATTGATTATTTTGTCCTTGACAGAAAACAATGTAATTTTTGGAATTATTACCGTATGTGTATAAATTCATTTGTCGTCCACAAAATTCAAATTTGTCACATTGCGTAATTGAAGGTAACAGCGCCACTTCGTGAATATTTGCACCTGCCATTGTAGTTTTAGAGTGACTGGACAAGCGCCATTCATAATAAGACTTCAAACCCTTTTAATTTTACTCGATCCTTTAATGCTCTTTTACACTTTACTGAACCATAGTGTCAATTAACAACAATAATCAGTTGGACTGTCTGACAGTGTCATATTGTTTATCTAACTAGGTCATAAAATGGACCGCTTTAATTGACGGCAGTACATAATACTGACTTGCACAAGCTGGTGATTTCTAAAAAAAAAAAAATTTTTAATTTCTTTCTTTAAATGAAAATGTGCTAAATTAAATCCCCTGCGAAACTGTCGGCGATTTTAAATGATTTCACAGTAATAGATTTTGCATAAGCATGAAAATATAAATAATTTGATCCCTTCAAAAACATTCTCCTTGGATAAAGGTTCTTATGAAACATATAAAAATAATCAATAAACATTTAATTCAAATATGTACAAATGTCATAGGAAAGTATAAAACTCAATATATGTGATAAAAAATATTTTAAAAGATAGACAACTTCTGGAATTTAACTTTATTATTTTTTCCGGACTAACAAGTATTGATAAAAACCATACACAAAATTAAAGAGAAAACCTTAAAAGTCTTTTTAAAATGAGCTACAGTTTACAAAAACAACACTGATGACTTGCCAAAAAGAAATTTCAGGGTAATGTCTCCTGGAAAATGAACAAAATAGCTTATACGAGTTTTCAAAGAACAGTGAAAATATGGAACCTTATATGATATGTTTCAGTTTCACAATTAATATATTTAATATTAATATATAAGTTTTAACAATAAAATACTAACTAGTTATGTATCTTTCTAACAGTAAGCAAAACAAAACAACAAAATATTATGCATAAAATTGTTAGAAATGTATTATGTTTAAATTTTATACTTGAAAAATTTCAACAATTACAATATAGTATCTACATAAACATGAAATAAACATTTTGTGTGGAGAAACAGCACTCTAATATACACCTAATTTTCTCTTCCAGTCAGTGATTTGCATTTGAACCATGTGACTATCCATTATATTTATACTGGATACAACAACTTGGTAGATAAATATCAAAAATAAAGGAGATGTAATTGAATGTATATGTTTCTCTCACAAAAAATAAAATAATTTTGAAGTCTGTAACATGTATGTATCAATAGACATATCTCCTCATAATTTTCATAATAGTTACTTTTTCACATTTTTTTGCACCTTATGAAACATCCTAACAAATTAAGAAAGAACTACATTGTAGTTGGAAGTACTGTGTCCTTTACTAATCATTTTACATACTTCAGCCAAGTTGATTTGTATAATACAACGTTAAGTTCTGAAACAACTTAAAATTTATGCCCCTGAGTCACAAATGGTGAACTGAATGCTAGACAGTGAGTATTTAAGGGAAAATTAGGAAAAATCCTCCAGTGTCTGTCCAGCAGCAAGTAAATCGGATGGTGACAAGGTAAGATTTGGTTTATCAGATGGCGCCTGGAAATTTAAATTCAGCAGCAACCAGACAACTCTTTCACCTTCTGAGAACTTGTAAACACATTGTCACAGCATTGTCCAACTGTAAGCAGGGCGTCGGACAGTGATTGCTTGAATTGGATGGAGATTGTATGATTTTTGTTCAAAATTTTACTTTCAAAATCGTCCGCGGACTGTACTGACAACATCCAGGCATCTGTTGGGGTGCTTACAGGCATCATCCGATGTAAAATAATCATCCAGGTATCGGAAGATGTCCATCAGAATACCTGCCGCGTTGAGTGAATTCTTTCCATGCAGCGGCCGCATGGCACACTTTATTGCCCCATTCACAATGGCAATCTAGTCCACAGGTCGCACTGCTTGGGAGACCATTTTTGTTAATATGTTATGTTACATATGAAATTTTGGCATTTTACTGGACTGTTTACATGTTCCAACAACCTCTGCTAGTCAGCCACTTAGTTTGTTTTAGAGATATGTTAACTTCAAAAGTATACGACACTGGATCCATATAAGCCTTTGGCCTCCGAACAAAAATGTGAACAACTAAACTGTGATTCATTTCTCAACTGAATTAATTCATTCAAGGATTAAATACTATTTTTCTATGAATTTAGATGGATAAAAACAACATTGGGACTTCTTGCAAACCCATAAATCTTGCTAGTTGTTTATTAAAAAAACAACTTTCTATACAAAACATATAGTCAATTCCAAAAAGGAACACATTATTATTACACTTACAACTACTAAATGACAATATATATTCTTTAAAAAAAACGTTAAGTTTGTTCACATCATATTTTAAATCACACATTCTCTAACAAAAATATATCTTATACTTTATTGAAACAAAAGTTCATATAAAATATATCTGTACTATGAGATCAATTTGTGGCATAATTTTTTTTATAGTTTTGTTTCATTGGGACATGAAGTTTTGTATATTAAAGTTAATGCTAGCATTATAAGAACTTCTTTTTGTTCGTTGGGACATGAAGTTTTATATATCAAAGTTAATGCTAGCATTATAAGAACTTCTTTTTGTTCGTTGGGACATGAAGTTTTGTATATCAAAGTTAATGCTAGCATTATAAGAACTTCTTTTTGTTCGTTGGGACATGAAGTTTTGTATATTAAAGTTAATGCTAGCATTATAAGAACTTCTTTTTGTTCGTTGGGATTCAGTTTCTTAGACTGATGCTACAAGTAAGTCAATGAAAATGTAGTCATAGGAAATAGAGATCAATATAATTGCACCTTTACTAATCCTACCAGGTGTTCTGTATTACAAAAGTGCTTCTATTGTGACATTTTGATACAAGCAAAACTGTATTATCTGCACTATTAATTACTAACTGGTATTTCATTTTATTATTGGTTTGTTAAAAGTTAACTTTTTACCATAAGTAAGTTGACAAAATAATAGGAACCATATTTTGAGGGGTAAATCAAGCACCTATCAATAAATCCTAAACGTTTTTGTTGTGCAAAAAAGTATGATATTGTGTCTAAAACAGTTTTCATTTTCCACTCAATTGTGTAATTGCAAGGGAAGTAAACTAATAGATATTTCTGCTTATAAGTACTAGCCCAAGGCAAGAGTTGCCATTCTTTGTGGATCACAATTTTAAATTAAAAATTAAAACTTCTGTTATTGATATTAACAAAATTATCATAACCTTCACATTTATGAAATCATTTTTGGTTATTTGAAGGACTTGGAAATAAATTTCTAGACTTTATTTAATGTATAACTATCATTGGAAATTTTAGGGTCTATCTCTAGAAAATGTATTCCTCATAACTAATGATGTGAATAAAATTTACTTTCATAACTCTTTTGGTTTGTTGTAAATGGCAAATATTTTCACACACACACACATATACAATGTGTATATGTTTATATGTGTATAATATATATATAAAAAGATTATAAAAATAAAGTACCATGAGTATGTTTTATTATCAGTTTAATTTGTTCACTTTTACTATAACATTCTTTAGAATAATCTCCAAACCATATTTTGCACGATATGAAACCACAATTTATTTTTGGCCAAAACGTCCTACACCCAAAAATGCCTGGCCAAAACATCCTAGGCCGAAAGATCCTAGGCCAAAACGTCCGGGCCAAAATGTCCGCTGGCCAAAACGTCCTACATTCGATGATATCACAGTACCTTTATCATAGAAAACTATCTTACATGTTATACATAAATTTCAATTCTAACACAACCCAATTTGTTCTACTATTAAACAAGGATGACTGGAATTGTGATGTTAATTTGGGATAAGTATGTCACAATTATGACACATAGCATAACATAATGACACAAAACAGTGAATAAAAGATATGGCACACAACCCTCACTGTCTGTACTCCGACACAGGTGGTATCTTTACAGTTGAATCACAGTTACAGTATCTCAAGGGACTTCATATTTACTTTCACACAACCAAAGTTGCAGTGTCTCAGATTTGATTGAAACAGAAAACGAATACATTAAGAGGGAATATTCTTTCAATATAACCATAATTTCAAGATAAACGAGTTCGAGGTACTAAGTTTCAACAGCATTATTTTATCTCATTGTTCCCCAAAAATATCTTTGGCCAACTCCGGATTGGCTTCTCGAATCGCATGATAAATGTATTTCATTCTTGTTCCATATTCAAATCTGTAAGCTGTGGGAAAAGCCCTTTGGTCCTCTGCAGACAAATGGAAGTAAAACTCTGGCATACTATTAGTAAGAAAGCCTACCACGACACTACGCTTGTTATCTACAGCCAGAAGTGGTGCACCAGAAGCTCCATGCTCGAGGTAGCAGCTTAGGATTATCTTTTGTGGATCATCATACCCGTGATAGCCAGTATCTACAAGATCAGGATTGTCTACTTTCTCTCTGTACGATCTGTTGCCATCCTTTAGGAGCCATGCATGAGCATTTTTGATTTCTGAACTGTTAGATGGTATAACTTTGCAAGATGGGTCAATATGCTTTTTCAAAGTATTCTCTGGGTGTCCAAACCCAATAAGATATACTCTGTCCGGTTTTAAATATCCAGATGTATCTAATATCATTTTTCTTGGCAGGTCACTGATGACATCAAACTGGAGAACAGCCACGTCCAATGTGACGTTATAGAAAATACAAGAAACTTTTGACACTATTTTTGGCTTATCAGTTACTGACTCATTAAAGTTGGGATACACTCTGTCATATGTCAGCTGCAGCCAGTCAAAGTTGTCTTCATTATCTGGGCCTTTTGGATCTGTTAAAAAATAAAAAAAATGAAAACATTTCATAGAGATTTTGTAACAGTCAACTCAATTTGTTTTAGTATAAACAGAGAAGGCAGAAACTGTTACATAATTATGCAACAAAATCATTGTTGGTTTGTCACAATCATTACAGCAATATGTCAAATGTCATAGTGGCGTGCTAAAAATGAATATGACACAAAACAGGCAAATATCTGGTAGATGTTGTTAAGGATGTAAATAGTAATCCTTGATAACATGTTAGAACTGAAATAACATATCTGTTAACACTGCATTGTGATATAATTCCATAACATCTGAACTCCAAACACTGGTTTTATTCAACTTTTTAAGGAAGGATGCAAACATTTTTATATACAGCAGCAATATATATTTATATAAAAGACCTTCTTTTTCAGACTTATGCAAGGGGCTCTGTGGTAGAGTAGTTAATTAAGTATGCCAAGTTCAAATTACTTGCAACCCACTGCTATGGGCTCAAAATCTTTTTTGGTGTTGCAGACTTTATTCCTGTGGTAAGTCTATCCCTTATCCTGCCGTACAGGATTGATTCTGCCTTTGCTACCAGTGTAGATCATGATCAGCCTGCATCTGTGCAGTCTGATCAAGATCTGCACTGTTTGCCATTCAGTCAGTATCTTTTTGGTAAGTATCCCTTTTAACAGTTAATGGTACTTATTGGAAGATGGACAAGTTCATTATAGAAATTTAGCAGGGTAAGGGCTATTCAGCTGGCTTGCAAAAGGTTGATGGTTCTAACCAGGTGCCGTTCTATGACAGAAATAATGCTCAGAGGAACATCTGGCAAGTCTACAATATGATCTAAAGTTGTGGTTGCGTGATTAATACCCAATAAAATGAACATAACTGAAGCTATTATTAAAGGTTATTATATCCCAAAAATACTCTGTTGCAGCAAATTACTTTGACTTTTAGAATACTCGCTCACTGAGCAGACTATTATCTACCCCACATACAAAATACCTCCTCCTCAATTTGACCAAGGCCAACAAAATCCTCCAGTTGATTTTGTGAAATAAAATCTTTAAAATTAAAAGAATTCAGAAGTAAATATAAAACAATAGTTATGAAGATATTTATCAATTTTAAAACAATAAACTGAAAATCTGGATAATGTTGAAAAATACCAATGAGGGGATTTTGTTCCCCTTCAGTTAAATCAAGAAACGGGGATTTTGTCCATATTCCACTTTCTTAAACATATTATAATTGCTAATGAAAGTAACTTGTTCACAAACAGAATTTTATTGAAAACAATATCAAAGTATCCTGGCCTAACAATAGGGAAGGCCGGTGTGTAATTTGATTCAGTTGGGATGTGTTATAACTTAGAGATGGCAACAAATATTTGAATATTCGTTCATTACACAAATATTCAAGTACTGTTTTACTATTCTATTATTCGAAAAAATATATAAATTTATGATAAATAGATAAAGTTAACTGAAAGAACCAAAATGTTCGTTTATTTATAATGCCAAACGGGGCTCAGCTGTCATAAGAAATATGCGTGTAAATGGCCTTCGCCGCTGTTGGACGTGTCATTTTGTATATTAGACTGCCAAAATTGTACATCACTATGGTGATGACACTGTACCCTGTAGTTAATGTTGCTAATTGCTGGCCTTTAGAAAACTTAATGGTCATAAACTGATACAGATCAGTTACAAATCGCCTTGTTTACAATAGGTGCAAAGCGCTGGTAATTAAAACAACACCGAACATCGCTTGATCTAATGACTCAGATAACAATCAAAGACAATCACAGATGTATCTGAGTAAAGAAAAATACCTAAAAGTGAAGAAAACAAGTCAAATGAATATTTTTGACGTAAATCGCACCATCCAATTGCTATGACTTAAACAATTTTTGCAAAATGCAACAAGTAAATGCATTTCATACGGTAAACCTCAATATTAAGACAAGTGGTGTACTTATGCCAAATATTTCTTTATAGGTTACAACACACTAAATAGCTGGTCTTCTTTATTCTATATAAAACTGACATATTTCCAATGGCCGCAGCACACATCAGGACCAATTTTAAATGTCTGCAACTTGCATTTTCTTGAAGAATATTGTCAGTGCTGAATAAAAATCAAAAGAAAAGTGGGGGTCATGTTTGATGCAAGAAAAATATTTTCAGTCAAGCAAATTCAGTTAAAAAATGAGACCCCAAATTGTAGTGAGGGTGTATGATCTAAGTTTCAATGACAAAGTCAGTCATGGTATCATTTCATTATGAAAATGCTACCTAAATGTCAAGCATAGATCTGTCGTGTGATTTAAGGGAAAAAATGCAAAGGAAATAAGGAAAATAGCTCTACAGAGCAAAAAAAAGAAACTGAAGACTATTTTAATCCGCCATTATGCGACTACCAATTTTTTTCGCGCCATTTTCCTATTTAGTGTCTGTATGCCTATATTGTCCTCATTAAACACTTCAGCTGTTTAGAATACCTCATTTGACTGAAAAAAATTCATTCTATTACATTAATCTTCTGTCAAAATGCTACATATGCCTTCTGCTGTTTGGAAGTATTTCACGTAATCATCCAATAATTTATTATAATAAGAAGTCGGCTACGTGTAATGTGTGTACAAAGAAACTTACTTACATGTACGTACGGGCTACACATTAGTTTTTGAGCTGTTCTATTTATCAATTGATGACCAAATATTCGTTTGGAAGGTTGACAGAATATTCAAATACCAAAAATGCTATTCGTTGCCATCCCTATATAGTAGTAACACAGATATGAAACTGCACATTGAAAATAACTTTAGTTAACAGGTTGTCTACATCCAATGTTGATGCCCTGGGTATAGCAATAGCTTCTTGGTTTGTCATCATTGCAAGCTTGAAATATAAATACCTTTTTTAATTATGTGACTGATGACATGGAATGCTGTCATAAGAAAGCTTGTTCCTACTCTAAACACTGTCCCAGCTATAATTCCATCTGATATGAGACAACCGACACTCTCTGGCTGGCAGCCTAATGCGTTCCATCTAGTGGGGGTTAGTGATTTCTTTAGTTCACCAGCTTTTGCCCCTGCTAAAATTTATAGTAAAAGAATACTTTAAGTAAATTGTACAATTTGCCCTTGATTCTATCAATATTTTAGTAGGATTTACTAGATAAATCTGATAGAACTTAATAACTTTTAGACGACAATAACATTTTTAATTCCAGTTATATCACCTGACGACTACAGGAGTATGAAAATTGTCTACATAGCTAACAATTTCACAACTGATTTTTTTTTCAAAACTCTATCTTATTTATAATTACAGACAATTTTGCAAAATAAATCAGAGTTGGAGGATGTACAAACAAAGAAAATCTGTTTTCAGTCAATAATCACTGAGAACATACATACTATCTCAGGAATTCAACCAATAACCTCCTGATCTAAAGCATTCCACTCTTTGTATTGATCTATTGAGCTAAACAGGCAGAGTATATGTGACAAGGAGCAAAACAATTTAAGCTCATACCAGGATGATCAAAACAAAGTTTAAATTTGTAAAGAAGCATTGAAACCATTCATGAGAAAAGTTGTTTAAAGGATTATGGTGACCCATGTGTTTACATGTTTTTGTTATGGGTTAAGGTAGTTCTGCACATTCGGATCAATTTGTTTTCTTCAATGAAGATTTTGATTAAACCCTGACGTTTCGTGTCGTGTGCTTGATTGTTTTGATAGACTGATTTGAAAAATTAGGGGGGCAAATATGGCCCTAGGGAATGAATTAGGCCGGTCACTGGTCGCGGTCGCCAGGTGGTTGCTATTCACGGCCTTTTTATGAACATTTTTCTACGGGGGAACGAGAGACCGGTCGTTGTCTACAGGTGGTCGCTATTCACGGGTGGTCGCTAGCACAAGTTTGACTGTATTGGAATCTATAGGAAAATCACATTTGTCGTAACATTTTTGTGAATAGAAATTTTTCTACAATGTAGATTTTAATGAAACTTCTCACAGTCGTAAATAAACATATGGCCTATTATAAGGTGAAATAAAATGTATAGATCCATGTGCTTGTCTTTGAGATATCTGCCCATGATTATAGTGATCCGCACATTTCTAGATGGTTTTAAGCCATAATTATGAATTATTTAACGTGTCAGTTGTTTTAACATCATATTTTAACTTTAGAAAGATAGTTACTTTGCCATTGTAATAAATTTACTCACGGGTTGCCATTAATCATAAAACGATTTTCATTTCCGTAAGCTGAATCAAGGCTTTATTCTATGTTATCCAGATAAATGACGTTAAGCCATCACTTCCGGTTTATCAAACATGCAGAACTACCTTAAGCACCATTTTTCAGAAGTATTTCAGTTATGTTACAGCGGGCAATTAACCTATTATATTTACCAGTGTTTCAATACAAGCACTAACCTGTTCTCAACAAGTAACTGCCAACTTCTCCACATGAATCAGAGGTGGACGATGAAATGCCTTCAGAAACAATGTCTTTTATCAAATTTTGTCACAGAAAACATATGCCCAACCCAGAGATTGAACTCTTGAGAAAGACCCACTCATGAATACTAGTGACCTGGTTTGGTGCATGAATACTAGAGACCAGGTTTGGTGCATACATATTAGTGGCCAGGTTTGGTGCATGCATACTAGAGACCAGATTTGGTACATGAACACCAGTGACTAGGTTTGGTGCATGAATATTAGTGACCAGGTTTGGTGCATGCATACCAGTGACAAAATCTGGTGCAAGAATACTAGTAACCAGGTTTGGTGAGTGAATACTGGTGACAAGTTTTGGTGCATGATTACTGAAAACCAGGTTTGGTACATGAATACTGGTGACCAGGTTTGGTGCATGAATACTAGAGACCAGGTTTGGTATGCGAATACCGTGGACCAGGTTTGGTGCGTGAATACCGGTGACCAGGTTTGGTGCATGAATACCGGTGACCAGGTTTGGTGCGTGAATACCGGTGACCAGGTTTGGTGCGTGAATACAAGTGACCAGGTTTGGTGCATGAATAACAAGACCAAGTTTGGTGCATGAAAACCAGTGACCAGGTTTGATGCGTGAATAGCAGTAACCAGGTAGGTGAGTGAATACCCGTGACCAGGTTTGGTGTGTGAATAGCAGTGACCATGTTTGGTGCGTGAATACCAGTGACCAGATTAGGAGCCTGAATACCAGTGACAAGGTTTGGTGCATGAATACCAGTGACAAGGTTTGGTGTGTGAATACCAGTGACCAGGTTTGGCGCATGAATACTAGTGACCGGATTTGGTGCGTGAATACTCGTGACCAGGTTTGGTGCATGGAAACTAGTGATCTGGTTTGGTGCGTGAATACTAGTGACCAGGTTTGGTTCATGAATACCAGTGACCAGGTTTGGTGCATGCCTTATACTAGAGACCAGGTTTGGTGCATGAATACTGGTGACCAGGTTTGGTGCGTGAATACTAGTGACCAGGTTTGATATGTAAATACTAGTGACCAGGTTTAGTGCCTGAATACTAGTGACCAGGTTTAGCGTGTGAATACTAGTGACCAGGTTTGGTGCATTAATACTTGTGACTAGGTTTGGTGCATGAATACTAGTGACTAGGTTTGGTGCATGAACACTAGTGACCAGGTTTGGTCACTAGTGTTCATGAAATAAACATATTCCATGTTCACCAAACCTGGTCAGGCCTTTTTTCATCACAGGGGCATAATTCGAACAATCTTGTTAGAGAACCACTAGGCAATGCTGCATACCAAATATTAAAGGCCTAGGTCATGAACTTTCAGACAAGAAGATTTAAAAAAAAATTTCCTATAAAAGTATATGTAAAACTTGGGATCCCCAGGGCAATGCCTCTTTTCACCCCAGATATATAATTTGAACAATTTTGGTAGAGGACCACTAGGCAATGCAACATATCAAATATCAAAAGCCTAGGCCCTGCAGTTTCAGGCGAGAAGATTTTTAAAGTTTTTTTCCCTATATAAGTCTATGTAAAACTTTGGACCCCCGGGGCGGGGTTTCTTTTCACCCAGGGTAATAATTTGAATAATCTTGGTAGAGGACTACAAGGCAATGCTACATAACAAATATCAAAGACCTAGGTCTTATGGTTTCAGACAAGAAGATTTTTAAAGTTTTTTCCTATATAAGTCTATGTAAAACTTGGGACCCCCGGGGCGGGGCCTCTTTTCACCCCAGGGGCATAATTTCAACAATCTTCATAGAGGACCATTAGATGATGCAGCAGGCCAAATATCAAGGCTATATGCCTTGCGGTTTTGGACAAGAAGATTTTTTAAGTTTTTCCTTTCGGTTGCCGTGGCAACCAGAGTTCTGTGTGGAATTCAATTCTTTAAATAACTTTTGAAGGAGACCATCCAAGAAACATCCAGGCCAAGTTTCATCAACTTCCACCAAATGGTTTCAGAGGAGATGTTGTTTAAAGGAAAGTGTGGCCGGACGCCAGACGGTGAGCGATCACAATAGCTCACCCTGAGCCTTTGGCTCAGGTGTGATAAAAAGTAGGGTAAAAGTAGGAATTTTGTCAACAAAAAGTAGGGATAGTATCAAATCAAACCATAAATGAAGTCTCTATATGACTACAAAAGCCAAAATAGCAAATTTTGGCCCTTTAAGGGGCCATAACTCTGGAACCCATGACGGGATCTGGCCAGTTTTCGAAAGGAACCGAGATATTGTGCCAATACAAGTTGCGTGCAAGTTTAATTAAAATCAATTGCAAAATGTGGTCTCTATTGTGTTCACAAGCCAAAATAGCAAATTTTGGCCCTTTAAGGGGCCATAACTCTGGAACACATGATGGGATCTGACCAGATTTCGAAAGGAACCGAGATATTATGCCAATACAAGTTGTGTGCAAGTTTGATCAAAATCAATTTCAAAATGTGGTCTCTATCGTGTTCACAAGAAATTGTGGAAGGACGGACGGACGAAGGGCAACCACAAAAGCTCACCTGTCACTAGGTGAGCTAAAAACTCAGACATTCCCGCGCATTTCATGAAAATTTAATGCTGAGTGAAATGTATTCATTTATCAGTTTTAGCGTTATGCTAGAATAGTGTTAACGCACCTTTATTTCGTGTTTTAACATCTTCAGAATCCCTCGGGATAAATTGGTACCCTCACCCTAACATGCTCGGGCACCAACCAATCCCTCGGGATAAAGCAGATGTTATAACATACATGCGTTACCCTTACAAATTATTACGTCATTGCGTCAGACGTCATTGTGGCGCGCTGGAGAAAGAAAAGCTCACTAAATGGGCAATTATTTGGAGAATATCTTAAAGATGTAGATTACAATTATACTTGATAACGTGTTAGGATCGAAATAATATATACAAGAGGCCCAAGTGGGCCTAAGTCGCTCACCTGAGACAGACTTTGACCTAATTAGATCTTGCTTGTGACAAAGTATTAAATTTAAAATAGAATTAAAAAAAAAAATTTAAATTAAAAAAGACTTTTAAAAGTATTTCTTTTTTTAGTTCTAGCGGCCCCTAAAGGGGGCCAAGTGCCCTTATTTGAACAAACTTGGGAGAGGACCATATAATTATGCTACTTACCAAGTTTGATGAAGATCCATCAAGCGTTTCATGAGAAGAAGTTGTTTTAAGGTATTTCTATTTTTAGCCTAAACAGCCCCTAAAAGGGGCCAAGTGCCCCCATTTCAATAATTTTGAGAAAAGACATTATAATGATGCTACAGACCAAGTTTGATGAAAATCCATCAAACGGTTCATAAGAAGAAGTCGTTTAAAGTTATTTCTATTTTTAGCTCTAGCGGCCCTTAAAAGGGACCAAATGCCCCCGTTGGAACATATTTTAGAGAGGACCTTATAATGATGCTACAGACCAAGTTTGATGAAGATCAATCAAGCGGTTCATGATAAGAAGTTGTTTAAATGTATTTCTATTTTTAGCTCTAACGGCCCCTAAAAGAGGCCAAGTCCCCCATTTGAATAAATTTGTGAGAAACCCTTATAATGATGCTACAGACCAAGTCTGATGAAGATCCATCAAGCGGTTAATGAGAAGAAGTCGTTTAAAGGTTTTTCTATTTGTAGTTCTAGCGGCCCCTAAAAGGGGCCAAATGCCCCCATTTGAACAAATTTGGGAGAGGACCATATAACAAGGCTACAGACCAAGTTTGATAAAGATCCATCAAGCGGTTAATGAGAAGAAGTTGTTTAAAGGTATTTGTATTTTTAGCTCTAGCGACCCCTAAAAGGGGCCAAGTGCCCCCATTTGAAAAAATTTGATAGAGGACCATATAATAATGCTAAAGACTAAGTTTGATGAAGATCAATCCAAGGGTTCATGTTAAGAAGTCGTTTAAATGTATTTCCATTTTTAGCTCTGAACAAAATTGGGAGAGGACTTTATAATAATGCTACAGACCAAATTTGATGAAGATCCATCAAGCGGTTCATGAGAAGAAGCCGTTTCAAGGTTTTTATATTTTTAGCTTTAGCAGCCCTTAAAAGGGGCCAAGTGCCCCCATTTGAACAAATTTGAGAGAATACCTTATAATGATGCTACAGACCAAGTTTGATAAAGATCCATCAAGCGGTTTATGAAAAGAAGTCGTTTAAAGGTTTTTCTATTTTTAGCTATAGCGGCCCCTAAAAGGGGCCAAATGCCCCCATTTAAACAAAATTGATAGAGGATCTCACCAGGATACTACAGACCAAATGTGGTGTTACTCTAACCAGTAGTTTCAGAGGAGAAGATGTTTAAGTAAAAATGTGGACGGCGGACGACGCACAACGGACGCAGGACCATCCACCCTATACTAATAGCTCACCCTGAATCTTTGGTTCAGGTGAGCTAATAAAACTGTTACAGTGGTTTGCTCTTGAATAGAATCATTGACAATGTTTAGGCTTATTACTTGAGTGTATTGTACATAGTAGTCATCGAATCAATCTACTTTCACTTTCTAAAACAAAGGAACCCGATTGTATGATGTGCCCTCTGTCAAATGCTTCTAACATATATATATCGCCTATTTCATACTTTTTAGCAGGTATATGAGTGTTTCCATGTCGCATATGCTGTTACCTGATCCTTATAATTAAAAGCTGTCTGACCTAAATGAACTTATTAGGGAACTACGTACTTCAACCTTTTCACAATTATGTAGGGACCTTCAAATATTATCATATAATTATGGCAACGATGTGATGCAGTTATCAACCACGTCTTCTTAACACACTGAGCAAACCAGTGCTGCCTGTTAGTATCTAGCTGTATATCTAGTAAGTTTTTTATTTGTTGTAGTCTTACCGACTCAAAATAAATCTTATCTTATCATTTTGTTGCGCTTGGTATTTCGAGTTATTTTTTTCCGTCTTTTCTTTTTTTAAAAAGAGACACCACTTTGTTGAACAGATATTGTTTTTATATAGCTCGTCTGATTTTGAAAAAAAGCCTACAAGGTATTATCGTCACTTTAGCGCGAGATTCTCTTCTTTTATTTTTTGTTTTCATTAAACAATACGGAGAATGATTAATTATTTATTCTGAAATAGGAACTTCGAATATATTTATACACATTACTCTAAGAGATAACCATCTTTCAGTTTCTATCATTTATTCTACATCTTGATGCTCTTGAGTGTCTCCCACCTAACTAAGAGGCCTGTACTGGTTCTTTCCAGGAAAGACGGCTTTGCGTGTATCGGTGCTATACACCGGGCACGTTAAAGAACCAGACTGTCTATTCGCAAACAGCTAGGCTAAGTTAGCCGGACAGGCCTGTATCTAAAATGTATTTCTCTTTATCTGTTCTGGGGGCTTTATCTCACTCTGTCCCTCTGGTCAGATCGCTCTGCGTCTGTACTAGTAGAGGATGAATTTCGCGCCCTGTGTGGCTGCGTTTGCTATATGTAAAGCGCCTTTGAACGTGTTTTTCATGAAAAGGGCGCTATATAAATCTGGTATAATAATAATAATAATAATCTGTTGTAAAGTATGTCTGTTGTTTTATGCTTACTTTGGCCTTTATTACAGATTTCACCATTACAAAGGAAATAATTTTCTACATTGGGAGAAATGGGCTTTCCGAAAGTGTAAAAAATGTTCGTACGAAATGATATTCGCACTGACTTCATACGAAAGTATTGTGAAACAGGCGTACAAACTTCTAAAACTATCTAAAAAGTACCAGTACCATTTTCTACTTCTTTCCATGTATATGCTGCATCAGGCTGTGTTTGATCCTGAAAAATAAACAAGAGGGTCATGGTGGTCCTAAGTTACTCACTTGACCTTGACTATTTGATCTTGAATAAACATATGACACACTGAATCATGGATGTAAACATCTGTGTATAGCATACAAAAACATAAAACAGGTCAAGTGCCCTCATTTAAACAAATTTGAGAGTGGACCTTACAACGACTCTACAGACCACGTTTGATAAAGATCCTAAAAAGGCCAGGTGCCCAAACTTGAATAAAAGTGGTACAAGTAACAACATTGGAATAAATTTGAGAGAGGACCATACACTGATGCTGCAGACCACGTTTAATGAAGATCCACCAAGCAGTACATGAGAAGGAGCCGTCTAAAGGTATTTCTACTTTTAGCTCTAGCAGCCCCTACAAGGGGCAATGTGCCCCCAATTTTGAACAAATTTGAGAAAGGACCTTACACTGATGCTACGAACCATGTTTGATTAAGATCCATCAAGCGGTTCATGAGAAGAAGTTGTTTTAAGGTATTTCTTTTATCAGCTCTAGCGGCCAAGCACCCCATTTGAAAAAAAATGGGAGAAGACAAGTTTGATAAAGATAAATCAAGCAGTTTATCAGAAGAAGTTGTTTAAATGTATTTCTATTTGTAGCTCTAGTGGCCACTATAAGTGGCCAAGTGCCCCTGTTTAAACAAACTTGGCAAAAGACCGTATAATGATGCTAAACCAAGTCTGATGAACAACCAAAACAATCAAACTATTTGTCCATCAGACCAACCAATCAGGGTCTATGGTGAATGTGCTTTTTGTACTAACAGTCAATGTGGCCTTGACCTTTCATCCAGTGACCTCAAAATCAACAGGGTTCATTCAATGTCCATGGACAATGGGCAAAGTTTAAGGATCATAGGTCAAGGCCTTCTCAAGACTGTTAGCAGTTATATTGTTTTGTATTTACAACATGCACTGTGACCTTGACTTCTGACCCACTGATCACAAAATCAGTAAAGGTCATCTACTGCCACTGAACAATGCGCCTACCAAGTTTGAAGATAGGTTTTCTTAAGATACTGACCAGTTTAGGTTTTTGTACTAGCACAGGGACCTTGACCTTTGATCCATTTACTTCAAAATCAATAGCAGTCATCCTCTGCCCATGAACAATGTAGTGTGCAGAGCAAGTTTGAGAGTCAAAGCATTCTTAATTATGGCGCAGAAACTAAATTCCTGACAGACAGATGGGCAGACAACCAGCCCCATCACATAACTAACTGCCTTAGGTCATATTACAAGAGTTGTCACAGAAGGCAGACGCTCGACTATTTCGATGCTGGATAGTGAAACTGGGCACATCTGAGGAAGCTGGGACTGTTACTGGGGTGTTTAATTACTCCAATGTGGATGACGATATTGAACAATAGCTTAAGTCTGTGTCAAATGTATTTAGTAATTACAGAGACAGAGAAGTGTATCAAAACATTTAAAGTATAAAAGGGACATAATTCATGGAAATTTCTGCAAAAGTAATGCACCATGACATTGTGCCATATCATGTGGCTAATAATTTGGAGCAACTATTTGAAGTTTGAATCAAATAAGTCTGAATCAAATCCATTTAGTAATAACTGAGATAAAGTGAAAGTGCACCAAAATTTTAACCTGAAATTCTAAGTACACGAGTGCCAGGATGTCACAATATACGCCCATCATAGCAAATTTCTTTACACTAGTACTTGTATTTGCAAATGGAATTTTAATTCTGTGGTTGTGTAGTAATTATTGTAATTCTTTTGTTTTTCTAAATCCACAAAAAACTCCTTACCAGGTAGAGATACCTTAAAATACACCTAAAATTTGAAAGTTAGTTACATCTATCTTGTACCACAGAAAAGTGGTCCTGGTTTTTCCCTACGGTCAATTATAAAAAAGTTACAATATAAGTTATTTATAGTAACAACTAATATAAGGGAAGTGAATCATAACCGCCCCCCCCCCCCCACCCCCGACAAAAATGTTCAAGTCCAAACAAAACTCCTTAAGCGGGAAAGATAGGTAAAAATACACCTCAAATTGGATGTAACATGCATGTTGTACTACAGAAAAGTGGTCTCGATTTTTCCCAACGACTAGTAATGAAAAAGTTACAATATAAGCTATTCATAGTAACAACAAGGGGAAGTAATTCTAAAGAAGGGACCTGCGCATGACACTCCGTCTCATGATGGTGTACAATTGTGCCAAGTTACATCAAAATCCCTCCATGCATGAATAAGAAATGTTCTGGACAAGGTCATTATTGCCTCTGACCTTTGGCCTCTTAAGTGTGACCTTGACCTGAGACCTAGGGACCTGGTTCTTGTGCATGATACTCCGTCTCATCATGATGAACATTTGTGCCAAGTTACATCAAAATCCCTCCATGCATGAAGAAGAAATGCTCCGGACAAAGTTTTCATTCTTGTATCTTTTGACCGCTAAGAGTGACCTTGACCTTAGATCTAGGGACCTGCTTCTTGGGCATGACACTCCGTCTCATGTTGGTGAATAATTGTGCCAAGTTACATCAAAATCCCTCCATGCATGAAGAAGAAATGCTCCGGACAAAGTTTTCATTCTTGTATCCTTTGACCTCTAAGTGTGACCTTGACCTTAGACCTAGGGACCTGTTTCCTGCGCATGACACTCCGCCTCATGATGGTGAACAATTGTGCCAAGTTACATCAAAATCCTTCCATGCATGAAGAAGATATGCTCCGGACAAAGTCATTCTTGAATTTGACCTTTGATCTCTAAGTGTGATCTTGACCTTAGACCTAGGACCTGGTTCTTGCGCACGACACTCTGTCTCATGATGGTAAACAACTGTGCCAAGTTTCATCAAAATCCCTCCATGCATGAAGAAGATATGCTCCGGACAAAGTCTGTGGACGCCGCCCGCCCACCCATACACCCGCCAGGGGCGTTCCCATAAAAGGGGGATAATTCATAAAATATTTGTGCAAGAGTTATGGCCCATGTGCCAGATGATGTAGGTGATGATAAGGAAAAACTATTTAAAGTTTAAAGCAAATCCATCAAGTAATTACAGAGACAAAGGGAGAAAAAGAGGTATCACAACATGTGGACGCGGAAGGATGCATTCAAAAATTTGTTTGTTTTGTTGGGTTTAACGTTGCACCGATACAATCATAGGTCATATGGCGACTTTCCAGCTTTGATGATGGAGGAAGACCCAAGATGCCCCTTCCATAAGCCAGTTGGATGTTTTCCTCAAATGAAGAATTCAACGCCCAGAGTGAGACTCAAACCCACAGCGGTGAGGAGAGCATAAAAATATCATCATATTTTATTGTTCAAAACTAACGGTAACTAGAAGATGCTTTTGTAGAAAAGCACATGTCTCCCCCTAAAGCATAGTAGTAATAGGTAAGAAGTCAATAGGGGACTTGAGTGAAAGTCAAAGAGACACAGATGGTTGGCTTAATGCCTGAAGTTCAAAAGAAATCATATACTCGGCATATCCAATCTTCCCTTGTAGTTTCAACGTTCTGGGTCAAGTGGTTCTCATGTAATGGATGGGCGACGGTTTTCGATGTTCTGGTCCCTGTGACCTTGACCTTTGATCGAGTGACCCCTAAAAACATAGTGGTCATCTACTCTTTAAGTCCTATCACCCTATGAAGTTTGAAGGTTCTGGATAAAATGGTTCTCAAGTTATCGATTGGAAATAGTTTTCCATGTTCGCCCTGTGACCTTGACCTTGATTGAGTGACGGAAAAATCAATAGTGGTCATATGCTTTGCATGGCCAATCAACCTATGAAGTTTCAACATTCTCGGTCAAGTGTTTCTCAAGTAAATGAACTGAAAAGGTTTTCCATGTTCTGGCCCCTGTGACCTTGACTTCTGATTGACTAGCCCCAAAAACAGTAGGGGTAAGCTACTCTATTAGTCCTACCACCCTATGAAAATTGAAGCACCTGAGTCAAATGGTTCTCAAGTTTCTGATTAGAAACAGTTTTTCTTGTTCTGACCCCTGTGACCTTGACTTTGATCGAGTGACCCCAAAAACATTAGGAGTCATTTACTCCGTAAGCCCTATCACTCTATGAAGTTTAAAATCTATGTCAAATGGTTCTCAGGTTATTGATCGGAAATGAAGTGTGACGGATGGATGGATGGATGGCAGGGTTTTTTCTTGCTGTTTTGGGAACATAGCCTATACCCCAAAAATTGGGAATTTTTATGCGTAAATGTTCCCAAATGGGAAATATCTAGGCACATAGGATATAGTAAGGATGTGTTTAAGTACTTTCTCATACACTTGTTTCACATTGTACAACCTCTTTAACATACTGCCATTACAAAATTGTCCATAATTTGGACAATGTTTGTGCAATTTTCATGATTTTTTTTTCAGAATGTAGATTGGGAATTTTTGCACTCATTTTGGGAAAAATGCATATTTTTTGGCATTGGGAATATAGCCAAATAACCCCTGGATGGCCACTGTGACCTTGACCTTTGATGGAATGATCCCAAAATCATTAGGGGTAATCTTCTCTGCAAGTCCAATCATCCTATGAAGTTTCAACATTCTTGGTCAAGTGGTTTTCAAGTTACTGATTGGAAATGGTTTTCCATGTTCAGGCCCCTGTGGCCTTTACTTTTAATTAATTTATCCCAAACACAATAGTAGTCACCTACTCCGTAAGCCCTATCAACCTATGAGTTTAATGGTTCTGGAAGGTTTTCAAGTTATTGATCGGAAATGGTTTTCTATGTTCGGATCCCTGTGACCTTGACCTTTGATCAAGTGATCCAAAACTAATAGGGGTCATCTACTCTGCATGTCTAATCATTCTATAAAGTTTCAACATTTTGGGTTTTCTAATTTTAGGTCCTTGTGACCTTGACCTTTGATCAAATGTCCCCAATAACATTAAAGGTCATCTACTGTAAGCCCTATCACCCTATGAAATTTGAAGGTTCAAGGTCAAATGGTTCTCCACATATTGATCTGAAATGAAAAGTGATGGACGGACAGGGCAAAAACAATAGGTCTCCCCCAGTTGGGTGAAAATTTCTGTAACACTTACATTGTAAAAATGATTATGTTGAGTATTTGCATTGTAATTAATTTCAATGCACTCGATGTGCTCTCGGTTTATGACTGATTCCCTTTCCCCGCTTTTAGAATCATGTTCTTTTCTCCTTGGCTTTGGGCTTTTTTCCTCCAAATTTATCTCAACAGTGTGTTGTTTGATTCCAATTTCTTGCGGCAATTCCTCTGCTTTTTCTAAAAGAGATTCCGTCTCTTTAAGATCATCTGGTTCTTTATCTGCGAAATAGAGATTTCAGAAAAAATGGATAATTACACAATAAAGTATAGAGTATCAAGTATGTAATTATGAACGACGCACGACCCACGACGGACATTGAGCGGTCGCAAAAGCTCACCATGAGCCTTTGGCTCAGGTGAGCTAAAAACAAGAAAGTAGGTCAGTAGGTCAAGGTCATAGTTAGGTGACCCTTATCACTTGGGGTCATCAGGTAATTATAATTAAACAGTCTAGGAAATATGATCTGATAATTTTTGAAGTATTTTTTCCTATATAACTCACATAACAAGTGACCACCGGGGCGAGGCCTCTTTCCACCCCAGGGGCATAATTTGAGCAATATTGTTAGAGATCCACTAGGCAATGCTATAATACCAAAATACCAAATATCAAAGGCTAAGGCCTTGAACTTTCAGACAAGAAGATTTTTATTTTTTTTCCTTTATTAGTCTATGTAAAACGTGGGACCCCTTGGGCAGGGCCTCTTTTCACCCCAGGGGAATAATTTGAACAATTTTGGTAGAGAACCACTAGGCAATGCAACATAGCAAATATCAAAAGCCTAGGCCTTGCAGTTTCAGGCGAGAAAATTTTTAAAGTTTTTTCCTATATAAGTCTACGTAAAATTTGGGACCCCCAGGGCGGGGCCTCTTTTCACCCCAGGGTAATAATTTGAACAATCTTGGTAGAGGACCACAAGGCAATGCTACATACCAAATATTAAAGGCCTTGGTCTTGTGGTTTCAGACAAGAAGATTTTTAAAAAAAAAATCCTATATAAGTCTTAGATGTAAAATTTGGGACCTCCGGGGTGGGGCCGCTTTTCACCCCAGGGGCATAATTTGAACAATTTTGGTAGGGGACCATTAGATGATGTCACATGCCAAATATCAAGACTCTATGCCTTGCAGTTTTGGACAAGAAGATTTTTAAAATTTTATTTTTGCACGTGTTTTTTCTCTTAAGACAAAAGATAAAAGTTAGGGGTGCCTAATTTTAGTCTTAATTTTACAAATAGTGCGCATTAAGATTTTTCTTGAAACGCAGTTTTCACCTAGTTTTGCACTTAGGAGTAAAAACAGACATAAGATTCTTTATGAAACGCACCCCAGAGGGACAGAGTGAGATAAAGCCCCCAGAACAGACAGAGAGAAATCCTTTTTAGATACAGGCATGTCCGGCTAACTTAGCCTAGCTCTTTGCAAACAGACAGTCTGGTTCAGACAATGTGTCATGCCCTAGACCCAGACCCCTACCTCCAAGGTCAAGGTCACACTTAGAAGTCAAAGAGTAACAAGGTCTGTTTTGTGTCCGGTTCATAACTCTGCCATTCATAAAAGGATTTTGAAATTACTTAGCTTAAATGTTCCCCATAATGAGGTGACATGCGCAATATCCAGACCCCTAGCTCTAAGGTCAAGATCACACTTAGAGGTTAAAGGTTAACATGGTCTGTTTCTTATCCGGTCCATAACTCTGCCATCGATGGAGTGATTTTAAAATTACTTCGGCATAAAATTTCATGTTTCCTATAATGAGATGATGTGTCACGCGCAGGTCCCAGATCATTACCTCCTAGGTCAAGGTCACATTTAAAAGTCAAAGGTTAACATGGTCTGTTTCGTGTCCAGTTCATAACTCTGCCATCCATGAAGGGATTTTGAAATAACTTGGCATAAATGTTTACCATAATGAGACAATGTGTCATGTGCAAGACCCACCTTAGCTCAGAGGTCGAGGTCACACTTAAAAGTCAAAGGTTAACATGGTCTGTCTCTTATCTATTCCATAACTCTTTAGTGAACAGTTTTTTCTCCATAAAAAATGTTTTCAAGTCTATTTCTAGAAAATATTGTAAAAAAAGTAAGACACACTTGTCACAAGGACTGTCAATCTGGATGCCAAGTTAAAGACTTACATTCTTTTTGTAATTATTGTACATGTTTATCCCCACCTCTGCTACATGTATGTTGTCAGTTACTTCACGACTTAAGTAATTTCTGGTACATAATGCAGAAAAACAGCCGATTCACTGACTACCTTGACATAACTAAATCACTATCTGAACTGATGTTAAACCCATATACAATGAATAATAAAACCAAAACCATGATTAAATAATGATATAAAGATAGGTCATACTTACTACCTGTACGCCACCGGGTGAATTTAATATTTTCTGGTATATTATAACGAATTTGAAGTGACACTTATTACTGTGTATATATAGTTATTTTTAAATTCATTGATGTCATTATAGAAATTGTACTTTTTTTCTATTGTAGGATAAAATTTGATGTGTGATTCAAAACAAATTTTCAAATTGACAATGGCAAAAAGCAAGTGGAAATGGAATACTCCAGTTGATGAAAATGGTTAGCATGGATAACTTTTGCCCGTGAAAAGTGCAAAGATATATACAGTACTGGTTGGTGTTTGTTCTTTTTTCAAGCAGTATCTTTATTATGCTCCCTTTGAAGGAGGGGTATATTGTTTTGCTGATGTCGGTCTGTCTGTCGGTCCGCAGACCAATCGGTTTCCAGATGATAACTTAAGAACGCTTGGGTCTAAGATCATGAAAGTTGATAGGGAGGTTGGTCATGACCAGCAAATGACCCTATATATTTTGAAATCAGTAGGCCAACGGTCAAGGTCACGGTGACCCGGAATAGTTAAACGGTTTCCGGATGATAACTTGAGAATGCATGGGCCTAGGAACACGAATCTTTATAGGCTGATCATGACCAGCAGATGACCCTTATTGAGTTTCAGATTACTGGGCCAAAGGTGAAGATCACAAGGGCCTTATATAGGAAATCCATTTCTGCTCGATATCTTGATATAGATTATTCTTAGAGCTGTCATATTTCACAGGGTGATTGGTCTTCTTAAGTTGACGACCCCTATTGATTTTGGGGTCAAAGGGCAAGGTCGAAGGTCCTAACTGGTTAAATTCATTTCTGATTATTACCTTGAGATAACTATTTGACCTTGAGTCTTCATATTTTATTGGATGTTTAGTCTCCTGATCATTTGCAGGTCAAAGGTCAAGGTCATTTAGTCAAATCCATTTTAAACTAATATTTTTACATGTTTGACCTGCATACTTCAGATTTCATAGGTTGATTGGTCTCCTTTGGTAGATGACCTTTATCAATTTAGGGTAACTGGGTGAAAGGTCAAGGTCACCTAGCATCAAATCCTTTATAAATCAGTATCAGCAGAACTGATTTATACCCAGTCTCCTTTTGAAGATGACTTCTAATAATTTCCGGTCATGATGTCATATGTCAAGGTCACCTAGGGTAAAATCCATTTCAATTCATGATTTTTATGCAGTTGCTGTCAACAAACTGGAATTCATATAGTGTTTGAACTGTCTGTGTCTCAAACATTTATGTGTACTCAACTCCTCAAGTGCATGTGCATATTGTCCAATTATTTTTCTGGAGTTATGGCCCTTCTTTCGGACTTTGAAATTTTATATATATATATCAGAACATTATGTCAACAACTGTCCTCTTCTTTCTGGAGTTATAGCACTGTTGTGGAATTTATTTATTACTCTGTCAAGCACTTTCAGGGGACATGTGTTACACAATTATGGCATCATTTTACCACCACAAAACGAAGTTTGGTGGGGTGTATATAAAAGTGAGCTTGTCAGTCGGTCTGTCAGTCCGTTGATTTTCGTGGTTTCCGGACAGTAACCCGTGAAAGGCTTAACAGATTTAAATAATGTATGGTACACAGGTGTAACATCACAAAATACAGGGAAATTCAACTTTGAGGTCAGTTGGTCAAAGGTGAAGGGGAAAATGACCCAGAACAGTTAAATGGTTTCCGGATGATAACTTCAGAATGCTTAGGCATAGGATCACAAATTTTGGTACACAGGTGTAACATCATAAAATACAGGTCAAGGTCGACTTTGAGGTTAGTAGGTCATAGGTCAAGGTCACAATGACCAGGAACAGTTAAACACTTAGACATCAAGAATAGTTTAACTTAGTGTGCTCTGTACATCCACTGGGACGGTTTGTGTGGGGTTATTTATCACCGTTAATGATAGTTCTAGTTCATTAAGGAGTTAGCCCTGAAGGTTCAGTGTTTAAAGTGGAATTATACGCATTTTTTTCAAGTAAAAATCCAGCTGAAATAGATGTTTGTGTAAAATGGATGTAGGAAATTATAGCTTTTAACCCAATATACCAAACTCTTCCTGTTACCAGTATGAAATAATAACATTCCAAATATGACTTTTCTTATTTTGACTGGGGCAGTGTTTTTTAAGAGAAGTCAAACTGCACAGTTTTGCTTCCATATAACTTTCAGAAATCTCTACCTATAGGTAAGGGAGATAATTGCGTAGAAGTTTGAAAAAAAGAACTATTATTTTATTAGTTCAATTTCTTTTTTTCTAAAGAATCAGCTCCAAATATTTAGGCGGGCATTGTCGTTAATTTAGCACATTTAAATGCACAGCAACCGAAAATTGCTTTTATTAAACATTCGCCAAAAACACGCTATCTGCAGTAAGATGCGCATAATGTCGCTTTAATCAAATTTGACCAAGCCAGGATATGAATGAAACTTCATAGTAGTAAGCCTGTGTTGTAGTTGCGCATATTCTAGATGTTTAAGGTTGGATAATATTTTAAGCTATTTGAAGAACACATCACCCATTTGTTGGCATCCACATCAGCATCATGATTAAGTGAAGTTTTTTTAGCTCACCTGAGCAAAGTGCTCAGGGTGAGCTATTGTGATCGCTCACCGTCCGTCGTCCGGCGTCCGTCCACACCTTCCTTTAAACAACATCTCCTCTGAAACTATTTGGTGGAAGTTGATGAAACTTGGCCTGGATGTTTCTTGGGTGGTCCCCTTCAAAATTTCTTCAAAGAATTGAATTCCACACAGAACTCTGGTTGCCATGGCAACCGAAAGGAAAAAATTAAAAAATCTTCTTGTCCAAAACTGCAAGGCGTAGAGCCTCGATATTTGGCATGTGACATTATCTAATGGTCCTCTATGAAGATTGTTCAAATTATGCCCCTGGGGTTGAAAAGAGGCCCCGCCCTGGGGGTCCCAAGTTTTACATAGGCTTATATAGGAATAAACTTTAAAAATATTCTTGCCTGAAACTGCAAGGCCTAGGCTTTTGATATTTGGTAAGTTGCATTGCTTTGTGGTCCTCTACCAAAATTGTTCAAATTATGTCCTGGGGTGAAAAGAGGCCCTGCCCTGGGGGTCCCAAGTTTAACATAAACATATAGGAAAAAAATATTTTTGTCCTAAAGTTCAAGGCCTAGGCCTTTGGTATTTGGTATGTAACATTACCTAGTGGATCTCTAACAAGAATGTTCAAATTATGCCCCTGGCGTAAAAGGAGGCCCCGCCCTGGGGGTCACTTGTTATATGAGTTATATAGGAAAAAATACTTCAAAAAATTTCAGATCATATTTATTGACTGTTCAATTATAATTACCTGATGACCCCAAGTGATAAGGGGTCACTTGACTGTGAACTTGAACTACTGACCTACTTTCTTGTTTTTTAAGATACATCCTTGAAATTTGGATGACATGTACAGTTTTGCACACCGATCTTAAAACTGACTTTCAGTGACCACGAATGTGAACTACTGACCTACTTTCTAATATTTTAGCATCAGATTGCCATTTGAAACATGTGGCTCATATTACTCAGGTGAGCGATTCAGGGTCATCATGACCCTCTTGTTGAAGATACAGCAAAGATATTTGGACCACATTTATAATGTTTTATACAGATTTCAATACTCATCTTGAAAAGTCTTAATCATGACCTACTGACCTACTTTTTCGTTTTTGAAGTTACAGTATAGAAATTTGGACCACCTGTATAACTTTTGATACAGATTTCAATACTCATCTTTATTATTCTTAACCCTGACCTACTGACCTACTTTCCTCTTTTTGAAGCTACAGCAAAGATATTTGGACCACCTGTATAATTTTTTAACATATTTCAGTAGTTATCTTGAATAATCTTTACCACGACCTTCTCACCTAGTTTTTTGTGTTTGAAGCTTTAGCAAAGAAATTTGTTTAAGCAACTTGAAGCAATTAAACTCAGGGGAGCGATGTAGGGCCATCATGGCCCTCTTGTTTATTTTGCCCATTAACAACTAGTGAGAATATGTTAAAACTTCACAAAGGAACTGTGACGCACTACAAATGTTTCATAAGTCTTTATGGTGATTTACAAAGTTATGATGCTTAGCAATATTTGGTTAAGTCTTTAATTTCTACTAGCATTCTTAGCTCACCTGAACACAAAGTGCTCGGGGTGAGCTATTGTGACCGCTCATTGTCCGGCGTCCGTCTACACTTTCTTTAAACATCATCTCCTCTGATACCTTTTGGTGGAAGTTGATGCATATGCGTATGGTGGTAACTTAAAAAACCTTTTTGTATGAAACTGCTGACCCGATTTGAAAATAATTTCACAGACATGGACCTTGTGTAACCGTCTACAAAGATTGTTTAAATTATTTTGATTCATTTAAACATGGCTGCCAGGAGGTATGGCCATTTTTTCCATATATGTATATATCGGAAACATAAAACATTCTTGTCAGAAACAGTAGGTCCAATTTTAAAATAATAAATGATTCTTGGGTGACCCTTTACGAAGATTGTACAAATTATTCTGTTTCATCAAAAAGTATTGCCACTAGATGTGGTCACTTTACCCCTTATTTATGTAGTTGAAACTGTAAAAAAAATCTTCATGTTTTATATCACATCATTCCCCAATGTCATACCCAACCTTTACACACACCCTCACCCCCCCCCCCCCCCCACCCCGCCGAACAACAACTAAACTCAGGTGAGCGGTATAGGGCCATCATGGTCCACTTGTTTTGTATACATGCTGGAAAATAATTACACTTTTTTTGTCTTCCAGGTCTGCGCAGCTTGGTCAGTTCACAAATATTTTGTTAGAAAATCAGCAAAGCCACCGACTTGAATACAAGCCATCGACTTGAATACATTGGTTATTTTCCATGTACCAACAATATGGAAATAAAATTTGTTTATAAATTTGAAAGGCATATTAGAATTTTTAACTTTGTTAATTGATCCACCACCACGAGTGGTGGGAGTTATAGGAATGGTCTCCGTCCGCCCGTAACAATTATGTCCACTCCATACAACTTGACCCCCTTGAAGGGTTTTCATGAAACTTAGGTCAAATGATCACCTCATCAAATCGATGTGCAGAACTCAATTAGTCAGCCATGTCGGCTCAAGGTCAAAGTCACAAGTCGAGGTTTAAAGTTTGAGACTTCCATTTTGTGTCCGCTCTGTATCTCCTAAATCCCTTGAAGGATTTTAATTAAGAAATGAAATGATTCACGTGATTCATGGATTTGCTGATCCTATTCTGTCATTCATTTCGCATGAACCAAAAAAAAAAATACCCCTACTTTTGAAGTTCCATCCCCAGTTTGATGACCTAGGGGGTATAAACCGCCCCCACCACCCCTCAAAAAAACAAAAACAGTTTTCTTCATTTTCTGAGCATGTTGAAATATTCCGAGATTCAAAGGCTTAGCAGTAAAGTAATACATTGTCATCTTTGATAGTTATCAATGTAGCAGATAATGCACTAACTATTGCCTGCCATTTACTTTACCATACCCCTTGTAGAGTAGCTGCCAACTCAGGCAAGCGTACCCACAGTATATTAATCATCCATGTTGTTTTGGATTTTTGTGACCAGACTTGATTTGTCGGTGTTCTAAGTTTGCCATGGTGAAAGGAAACTACATTAAAAGTTTACTGCTGTTTCTTTTTATTAGAGCGTAAATACCACACATGGTCGGATTTAGGTTGTAAATTTCCAGCATGACTTCCGACAGACACTTTTCCAAAATTTGAGATCATGCCAGGGATTCAGTAAGAAACTTGAACTTAAATGCTATGCATTTTTATCATTTATGCTGATAGAAAGTATGAGGCAATAAAGCAAAGAGTTGGACTTGTATGTGAACAAAACTGGATAGAAAACTTAAGCGGTTGGAAACTAGTTAGGCAGGGATACCCTAAACTAACTAGCATAACTTGAAATTCTTTTTTGCTTGTTTCTGATTAATTTTACCTCACACCAACACAATTATAGGCTATATAGCAACTTTCCAGCTTTTGATGGTAGTTTGTTTTGGGTTTAACGCATTTTTTTCAGCAATATTTCAGTCATGTAATGGCGGGTAGTTAACCTAACCAGTGTTCCTGGATTCTGTGCCAGTGCAAACCTGTTCTCCGCATGCAACTGCCAACTTCCCCACATGAATTATCAGAAGTGGAGGACGAATGATTTCAGACACAATGTCTTTTATCAATTCGTCAAAGAGAACATACGCCCCGCCCGAGGATCGAACTCCCGGCCCCACGATCCGTAGACCAACGCTCTCCCTACTGAGCTAAGCGGGCGGGCTCTTTTGATGGTAGAGGAAGACCCTAGGTGCCCCTCTGTGCATTATTTCACCACAGGCAAGCACAAGGGTAGAACCACTAATCTTCTGTAAGCCAGTTGAAAGGATGCCTTAAATGAACAATTCAATGGCCCAAGTGAGGCTTGGACCCATAGTGGTGAAGGGTGATTTGAATCTTTGAATTCAGCCACCTTAACAACTCAACCATGGAAGTACACCCCGCCCCGGAATTTTAAGCTCCTCCCTTATTTGACAGAGCTGTATATAAATATGATGCATACTAATTAAATATCATTTCAATAAAGTCAATTCGAAATTCAGTGTTTTTCTTCAAAGTAAAACAAAATGAAGATTTAAAACCTTTAAAAACTACATGATTACATTCATCCTAAACTGAACACTCACTGAAAGTATTACTGAAAAGCAACCTTCTGTACACCATATAAAACAAGTGAATGAAGTATTGCCATGCAATACAAAGTCCCCTACTGGAAGGCACCTTATTGTTTCTACTGCAGTATAACATAATGAATTGATATATGTCAATGATGTATAAACGATACTGTACTATAATACAATATGTTATAACAAAACAATTGGATTAAAATTTGCATACATAAACACCTATAGTTGCTTTCATATGGAATTATTTTGGCCAGTTATGAAAACATTATCATATAAGTTATCTATAGTAACAACTAAGAGAAATTAATAACAACAAATTTAACAAAAATCTATTAGAAAAAAATATATTACAAGTCCACACAAAACTCTTTGCCAGGTAGAGATAGGTCAAAATACCTCTAAAAATTCAACGTGACATGCATGTTGTACCACAGAAAAGTGGTCTCGATTTTTCTCTAGCCACTAATAAAAAAGTAACAATATAATCTATTTATAATAAAAACAAAGGGAGGTAATTCTTAAAACAAGGGTGCCTCATGGCAATGAACATTTGTGCCAAGTTACATCAAAATCCCTCCATGCATGGAGAAGAAATGCTCTGGACAAAGTCATTCTTAAATTTAACCTTTGACCTCCAAGTATGACCTTGACCTTAAACCTAGTGACCTGGTTTTAAGTTTCCAAATTTCAATTTTGTATCTTAAACAAGAGGGACATTATATATCTATATTATTATATATGACCTATATCGCTCACCTGATTTAAGTTGCTTGCTTGAACAAATTTCTTTGCTAAAGCTTCAAAAGCAAGAAAGTAGTTCAGTAGGTCATATTCATGGTCACTGAAAGTCAGTTTTAAGATTGGTGTGTAAAACTGTACATGTCATCCAAATTTCAAAGCAGTATCTTAAAAAAAACAAGAAAGTAGGTCAGTAGGTTATATTCATGGTCATTGAAAGTCAGTTTTAAGATCGGTGTGCAAAACTGTACATGTCATCCAAATTTCAAAGCTGTATCTTAAAAAACAAGAAAGTAGGTCAGCAGGTCAAGGTCACAGTCAAGTGACCCCTTATTACTTACTGTCATCATGTAATCATAATAAGACACTATAAGAAATATGATCTGATAATTTTTGAAGTATTTTTTCCTATATAACTCATATATCAAGTGAACCCGTGTGCCGATGCATCTTTTCACCCCAGGGGCATAATTCGAACAATCTTGTTAGAGATCAACTGGGCAATTATACAAAAAAATATATATCAGAGGCACAGGCCTTAAACTTTCAGACAAGAAGATTTTTAAAGTTTTTTTTTTCCTATATAAGTCTATGTAAAACTTGGGACACCCAGGGCATGGCCTCTTTCCCCCCAGGGGCATCATTTGAACAATTTTGGTAGACTACTAGGCAATGCAACCTAACAAATATCAAAAGCATAGGCCTTGCAGTTTCAGGCAAGAATCTTTTTTATTTTTTTCCCTATATTTGTCTATGTTAAACTAGGAAACCCCGTGGTAGGGCCTCTTTTCACCCCAGGGGAGTAATTTGAACAATCTTGTAGAGGACCACAAGGCAATGCTACATACCAAATATCAAAAACCTAGGTCTTGTGGTTTCAGACAAGAAATTTTTAAAGGTTATTTTTCATATACAAGTCTACATAAACGATGTGCCTCCACATTTGAACAATCTTGGTAAAGGCCCACTATATGATGGAACGTACCAGATATCAAAGCCCTAGGCCCTTTTGTTTTTTACAAGAAGATTTTCAAAGTTTTTCCCTACATAAGTCTTTAGAAACAATGCGACACCCCAAGGCGGGGCCGTATTATATCCTAGGGATACAATTTGGACAGTCGTTGTAGAGGGCCACTAGATAATGCTTGCTACTAAATATCAAAGGTCTAGGCCTTATGGTTTTGGACAAGAAGGTTTTCAAAGTTTTTCCCTATTTAAGGCTTTATAAGCCGGGGCGGGCCACATTTGACCCTAGGGGGATAATTTGAATAAACATAAAACTTAACCAAGAAATCTGATATTTTTTAAGTCCAAAAGGGGCCATAATTCTTGCAGAAAGCATGATGGAATTATGTTTCTTGCTGTACGGAGTCAGCTAATGATGGTGAACAAGTGTTACACGTTTGTTTTAAAGCAACAGCTTTGATAGTTTAGGAGAAAATTTGACCTAAACATAAAACTTAACCAGGAAACGCCGACGCCGATCAAGTGATGACAATAACTCATCTTTTTTTCTCAAAATATCAGATGAGCTAAAAAAGGAATAACAGGGAAACAAGAGGGTCATGATGGCCTTATATCACTCACCTGAGTTTAGTTTCTTCCTTGAACGAATTTCTTTGCTAAAGTTTCAAAATTAACAAGGCAGTCTGAAATACGGCTATATCCCCGCCGCTGCTATGGATCGTGAAAGGGCTGATGGTACTGGTTGGACGCATTGACTTTCTTAAGTATATTTTTTTAATCCATGTTAGAGGAAATCAATGAATTTGAAAATACTTCAAGGGGTCAAGGAGATACAGAGCAGACACAAGATGGCAGGCTCAAACATTTGACCTTAAGTTGTGACCTTGACCGCACATCATTGATGAGGTTATCATTTAATTTAAGTTTCACGAAAATCCTTCAAGGGGTTTAGGAGATACAGAGCTCAAACTTTTAACCTGACACATGAGTTCTGCACATCGTCTTGATGAGGTGATCATTTAACTCAAGTTTCATGAACTCCTTCAAAGGGTTTAGGAGATACAGAGCTCAAACTTTTAGCCCGACATATGATTTCTGCACATCATCTTGATGAGGTGATATTTGATCCAAGTTTAATGAAGATCCTTCAAAGGGTTTAGAAAATACAGAGCTCAAACTTTCAACCTGACACATGAGTTCTGCTTGACGTGATCATTTGACTCAAGTTTCATGAAAATCCTTCAAGGGGTTTAAGGGGTTCAGGAGATACAGAACGGACACAAAATGGAAGGCTCAAACCTTTGACCTCGAGCTGTGACCTTGAACTTGAGCCAACATGGCTGGCTCATGAGTTCAGTGGTTTTTGAGTCTTCAAAGAAAATTGTTGACAAAAGACGGATAAATGCACACACGCAGGACTTCGTACTCAGAAGAATAAAAAAGATCAAGCAACAAGAGCACCGCAACGTGGACCAATATACGTATAAAGGTATGATCTTTGACCCTAAGTGAAACACTGACCTTGAAAAGCAAACCATCAATGCACTGATACATACTAAATACCAAAGGCCTAGGCCTTGAACTTTCAGACAAGAAGATTTTTTTTTAATTAAGGGGCATAATTTGAATAATCTTGGTAGAGGACCACAGGCAATGCAACATACTACATATGAAAAGCCAAGGCCTTCCAGTTTCAGACCAGAAGATTTTTAAAAGTTTTTCCTATATATGTAAAACAGGTTAATAATTCATTTTAACAATCTCGGTAGAGGACCATAAGGCAATGCTACATACAAAACATCAAAGGCCTAGGTCTTGTGGATTCAGACAAGAAGATTTTTAAAGTTTTTCCCTATACAAGTCTATATTAACCATGTGAACCGTTCCTGGGCTGGACAATATTTGACCCTAGGGCGATAAATTAAACAAACTTGGTAAAGGACCAATACATGATGCTACTTACCAAATATCAAAGCCGTAGGCCCTGCGGTTTTCGACAAGAAGATTTTCAAAGCTTTTCCCTATATAAGTCTATATTAACCATGTGACCCCTGGGACGGGGCCATATTTGATACTTTGAACAAACTTTGTAGAGGACTATTTGATGATGCTACATACTAAATATCAAATCCCTAGGCCCTGTAGTTTTGGACAAGAAGATTTTCAATGTTTTTCCTATAGAAGTATTTATAAAACATGTGATCCCAGAGCCATATCTAACCCTAGACGGATAATTTGAACAATTTTAGTAGAGGACCACTAGATGATGTTACATACAAAATATTAAAGCCCTAAGCCCCGTGGTTTTGGACAAGAAGATTTTCAAAGTTTTTCCTAGATAAGTCTATGTAAACCATTTGACAATACAGTTGTATTATTCCCATCTGATATACGGAATGAATCATACTAGTCATTGTCCTGGTACATAATTGATCATGACTAACCGTACTGTTCCCAGACATGAAATTGAAATTCAAAAGAATGCTGATTTAATATTACAAACTGAAAAATAAGCATTTCTTATTTTCTGAATTGACCAACAGTTGTAACTTATAGATAACATACACTGACTGAAGTGTTTTACACCCATTAACGGGTAACGAAAACAAAGGAGATTTTGTAAATTCAGCATATGCCGAAATGATTTCGCTGTTTAAGGTTTCACGAATTTAGGTTGATAGTGTTAAGAGGTGCATAAACTAAACTTTTTAGCACTTTATTACTATGTTTCACTAGGTTAAGGACCATTAATCTGGTCTAGCTGTGAGAAATCCCAAAGAGAAGTTCCCAAAATCATTTTCAGATACGTGCGACGTAAACAATTAAGTTGTTTTATGCGTTTTGTGGATATAGCCAAGAGCAATAACTCTGATCTAGCTGATTTATATCTCAAACATAACACCTGGTGCACAACTTCCAAGGCTAGATAATATTTCTGTAACAATGCAAAAACCGGGAATTATTATTTTTTGAGATACATGCGACACAAAATGGGGCTCTTTTTATGCTTACTTTTAACTGAGTCAAGGACCGGACCATGGTCTGGCTGTGTTAGATCCAAACTGAAACACAAGGTGCACAATTTCTTATGCTGAATAATAATCCTGTAAATTTTGATGATCCTGGACCAAATGATTTTAGAGATATGTATGCCAAATACTTGAACAGAAACATGTATGCCATCCAAAAGTTTTGGGGCACATACATTTGTGTAACTTGGGAGAATTACATGTAGCAACTAATTCGTAGACCAGAGGAACCTGACAAATATTAGGGTTTAGACCTCCTGCCTGGATGATCACAGTACGTTGTCCAGTCTGAAACTTTTGAATGCACGGTGGTTATTCAAACTAGAACTTGTTTTTGCAGAAATTGACACCTGTCACAAATTAAGGATCATAGCTCCAAGGCAAATCACTGAAACATGATTCTAGTTATATACACAAGCAGGCTTAGCAGTGGCAACTCGTTTGAAATATGGTAGAATTCCATTCAATGATACGGAGGAAGCAGCAAAGATCAAAGATTCTGAAAACTTAAGATTCCGCTGACAATCCTTTTTTATTATTAATTAGATTATGACGTTAAAATGTTTAATTATGCTTCACGATTACCACTTGTGATTTTTGTGAAATTCAGCCTAACTTTATACAGCAAGTAGTGTAAACACAGTATAATATGACTAATCAAGGGCCATAGCTCCATTGAAAATCACGAAAGCAGAACATGCAAATAATATGTGTAACAAGAGTTGGTCGAGGACAGCAACGCTCAACTATTCAAGAGCCTTGTCAATTGAAAATCGTAAAAGGGGCATAATTTTGTAAAACTGCAAAACAGGGTTACGAAACCTGTGCAGTGAATATCGGTTTACGACAGTGGATTTGTGTATGAAGTTTTAATTCATTCCCAAAAGTGGGAAGTGAGATACCAGCTTATGAAAACTTGACCAAAACCTGCTAAGTTGAAAAAGAGGCATATTTTATCAAAATGGAAAGTAGAGTTATGTAACATGTGCATTGCATGTCAGATCATGACATTTAACAAGTATGTGAAGTTTCAAACATTTTCATTTGTGGGAACTTAGACACCAGCTTACAAACAAAACTTTTATAACTTTATTAGTATTACAGTGGAATTACAGAAGTCCCCTACCGGTGAAAAATTTTACTTGACATTCAATAGTGACCTTGGCCTTTGATCGACAACCATGCATCGTGCGCACGACATATAGTTTAATCATTGGGAGCATCTCTGTGTAGTACTAAAATAAAAATACTTTCATTGCAATTAAAAGAAATGGGACAGAAACAAATGTTACCTGACCTTGAACAGTGACCTTGACATCTAACAGACAAGCATAGAAACTGCGTTGACACGTTGCCTCAACATGGGAAACGTTTGTGTGTAGCACTCAGATAATACAACAATATTGTAGGAAGGTGAATTACCTTTTAAAGACTCAAAACTTGGTGAAATGTCCTTTTTTGTAGTTCCCCGTTCAGCATTATTTCCATCTGCTGTGCCTTCATATGTGGTTCTTCCATCATCTGCAATTGCAATTCAAAGTAATGATAATCTAATATCACAAACTGACAAATAACCAACTGCTATCCTCTGATTTGCCCCATGCACTTGTATTATTCACATCTGATATATCAAATAAACTATTTAGCAATAATAGTAAACCTAGCAATTAAAAGAAATGGGATAGAAACAAATTTTGACATGACCTTGAACAGTGACCTTGATCTTTAACTGATAAGTATAGACACTGCGTTGACATATTGCCTCATCATGGGAAACGTTTGTGTGTATCACTAAGATAAACCATCAATGCATATAAAAGTTATGGAGCAGAAACAAATATTACTTGACCTTTCATAGTGACCTAAGTGATGTACATGCATAATTTGTATATTACCCTTTATACATATACCATGTTTTATGACCTTTCCTTAAATACGTTTTGAGTTATCGCAGGATCAAGATTTGCAGACACAGAAAACCGCAATCCTTTAGTCCCCGAAAGTGGTTTTCAACCAGTAGTTGACTATCAATAGGCACTGATAAGTGTAATAGCCATAGGGCCAAGAATTCTCAATTCATGATAAGAAACGATTTTAGTCTCAAATCTTCCATGACCTGATGATTTGACCTAATAACTCCAAAAACAAAAACAAAAACATCTTCTGGCCAAAGACACTCATTATTAGAGGTTTGACAGTCATGGGCCAAACCATTCTTCAGTTGTTGATCAGAAAACATTTTCAGTTTCGAAGTCGCTGTGCCCTTGACCGTGCGCATCTACTGAGCCAGAAAACAATATGGGCCACCTTGCGCCTACATTCATTCATCCAATTTATAAGAAGCTGTTTTCAGACTCATAATCTCTGGAACCTTGACCGTTGATCTAAAATAATAGGTTCTTCCTTTTGTCAAAGACAATAATAGTATGAAATTGGATGAACACAGGTCCAAGTATGCGCCAGCTGTAAATGTAAGTCCCTTTGACCTTGACACTTGCCTTACTGATACAATGATCCATGGTAGATGTTAGACATGGCTGTTCCCCTGTCAAGAGCAACTGTTTTGTGTAAAAGGTGGCCAATAAAAGTAAATGATTCAAAAAAAGCAATGAACAGTATACATGTAAGTTAGGAAAGAAAGAGTGTAATCCAAACCTAGTGATCAATATATATGCCTGAATAAAATCCCTTCAGCAGTAAAACAGGTATGCATTTAATAAAGGGCTATAATAAAAAATATGTAGGTACAGTTACAACTCTTTTGCACTGCACTTCCACTCAATGGCGTATGACTTAATATTTTTAGTTATGCTCTAGAAATAAGTGTTATGCCTTTAAATACTTTAATAGTTTTCGAGTGAGGCATATGAGCAAAGAAAACAGGGCGATTAGAGCCCTCAACTGAACATGACCATTTGAACTCGAATATATATGTATGACACACTAAATCATGAATGATTACAAGTCTGTTTAGTATAAGCTAGACGTTTGTCCATAGGACACACGTGCCCCACTTTTGTCACTCTAAATAGATTTTTGACTCAATGTTAAACATTTTAAGATGTTTGCAAAAGAAACTTTTAAGAACTTTATATGTATTTTTCACTGAAGGCCCATTACTCACGCCTAGCTGAGTTAAATTTTAAAAAGAATATCCGATGCAAAATTATATAGGCTATAAAACAATTATCCAATGTTTTATGACTCTACATTTTGACATACATGAAGCAAAATCTTTTTTCTTTACTAAGTCAATGGCCATTACTCTGGTCTTGCGAAAAGAAAAAAAAAAAACAAAGTTTAACTCAGGTGCACAAATTCACATACTGGATAATATTCCTACGTAATAATATAGCTCTAGGTATTTTCTTTTAAGATATATGCAACACAAGCACTTTATTTGTACACCAGATGCGCAGACACGAAATTGCAGACGGACGGACGAATGGACTACGCCATATAAGGAAATGACGATGACGTCACTTGCCCAAAATGGTTGCCGTTTAATTAATTGATAATATTTAAATAGCCATATATGTTTTGGTTGTAGTCCGATTTTTATATTTTTTGGCCACTTTATAGTATTCATTAGATTCTTGCTAAATATATACATGGTCAAATTTTGACTATTCCCCTTTAAGCGGTTAATATACGGCTTGGTTGTACCTTCTTAGTGCCATAAATGCTCGAGGTCCATTATGAAACTAGGCGTGCCATTATGACTAGCCGTTTATTGACCTTTTATTATGAACCTTCGCTTCATATTTAATTTGGTGTTTTCATTTTACATATTTTACAAATTTATAAAGATCATTTGCCATCATTATTTGACAATCGATGTGAAACGATTCAGCACCCCTTCACCCGCCATAATGACGTTGCTTGATTACGTCAACGTCTGAACGCGCTGACATTCCGGTTTCCCAGGATCATTATGATTATGGCACGTGAGTCACACTGCGCCATTACGGATCCGCCAACATCTTAATGACAGTTTTTAACGACTTTTTTATTACTACTTATAGAAATATATAAAATAATTTATAAAAATGCTATAGATCAGAGACCACCAAAGTACAAACTTACTGGGAATGAGGTAAGTGTATACCTGGGAATAAGGTAACGTCTGTGCGTTCTAAGTGGTCAATCATGTAAACAAACCCAAGAAGTGATTTTTTTCAAAACTGACATTTTTACTGCATTTGCAGTATTTTATTATACATTTTGACAAAATTTGTTATGTTTCATGTACATTGAATAAAAAAGTTTTATCAAACGGATTTCTCCCGCCATGCCAACGATGTAAACAGGGAGTCAACTCATTAACACGAAAATTACTTAAATAAAGTAAATTCATATGTTTTTCGTCCGATATTTCGGTAGAACTAAGATAGTTCTTGAAAAACATGTAATTAGATATACATGTTTCGATTTATGGAAGGCAATACACACCATAATGTTATAATGTAAGTCTATGGGAAACAATATGTGGTTTCAACTAATATGAATACGTATTACAATTTAGTCAAAAATGTCATCTGTCAAGTACTGCCAAATAATTTATTGGGGAAAAAACACCATCTTAAAATATTAACTTTACCATTGTATTCGCAAAGATAAATGGGCAGTATGCTTTAAACTTCCATGAAACTCATATGGCTATGACGTCACGTAAAGGTAAATCATTCTAGACATAACAACGCTCGATTGGCTGCTGTTGTTAACTATTTTGCAGGACGCGATCCAAGGAAAGCATGTTGTTTGCCATTCTAACACACACCTTTAGTTTTCACAGATCTTAAATTTCAAACGTGTGCACCAGTAAACAAGAGGGCCATGATGGCCCTATATGGCTCACCTGTTATCATTGCACTTGAGGACAAGAAGGTCCTCAGAAAAAATGTCTAAGTCCAAAGGACAGGAACAACAAAGAGAAGAAATTAAACCAAAAAGAAAAAACATTCTTACAAGGTACAGATATGTCAAAATACACCTAAAAATTGGAGGTACCATCCACTACAGAAAAGTGTTCTTGGTTTTTCCCTACGGCCAATAATAAAAAAGTTATTAAAAACAAGCTATTTATTGTAACGTAAAAGGGAAGTAATTAAAAAAAATGATTGTAAGTTAACAAAAGAAGGATCTGCCAAATAAATCTGTTGACATAAATGAAATTTCAGATCAGTATCTTCATTAGTTATGGAGATATACCCATTTTAATTTGAAATAAAGGGAGGTAATTTGACATAAAATCAGTCCATAGTTATCTACCCTCATTTACTCAGTCCAACTAATGACAATAATGAATTTCAAATAAGTCCTATAAGTACTTACTGATATAAATCCATTTTGATTACAATCAGGGGAGGTAATCAGATATAAAATAACTCTGGAACCTACGAATGGATCTGATTTGTCATGGAATCCAAGATTTATTGTTGTTGAAGATATTTTGGAAGTTTGTATCAAATAAAACCATAAATGAAGTCTCTATATGGCTGCAAAAGCCAAAATAGCCAATTTTGGACCTTTAAGGGGCCATAACTATATAAATCTGGTATAATAATAATAATAATAACTCTGGAACCCATGAAGGAATTTGGCCAGTTCAAGAAAGGAACCAAGATCTTGTGGTGATACAAGTTTTGTGCAAGTTTGGTTAAAACCAAATCATAAATGAAGCTGCTATTGTGCAGACAAGGTCAAAATAGCTAATTTTGGCCCTTTCAGGGGCCATAACTCTGGAATCCATTATGGGATCTGGCCGGTCCAAGAAAGGAACCGAGATCTTATGGTGACACAAGTTTTGTGCAAGTTTGATTAAATTCAAATCATAAATGAAGCTGCTATTGTGCAGACAAGGTCAAAATAGCTAATTCTGGCCCTTTTAGGGGCCATCACTCTGGAACTCATAAGCGGATCTGGCCAGTTCAAGAAAGGAACCAAGATCATATGGTGATACAAGTTATGTGCAAGTTTGGTTAAAATAAAATCATAAATGAAGCTGCTATTGTGCAGACAAGGTCAAAATAGCTAATTCTGGCCCTTTCAGGGGCCATAACTCTGGGACCCATAATGGAATCTGACCAGTTCAAAAAAGGAACCGAGATCTTATGGGGATACAAGTTGTGTGCCAGTTTGGTAAAAATCAAATTATAAATAAAGCTGCTATTGTGCAGACAAGGTCAAAATAGCTAATTTTGGCCCTTTCAGGGGCCATAACTCTGGAACCTGTAACGGGATCTGGCCAGTTCAAGAAAGAAACCGAGATCTTATGGTGATACAAGTTGTGTGCAAGTTTGGTTAAAATAAAATCATTAATGAAACCACTATCGTGCAGACAAGAAATTGTTGATGCACGGACACACGAGACGGACGGACGGACGGACGGACTGACGACGGACGAAGGGTGATCACAAAAGCTCACATTGTCACTATGTGACAGGTGAGCTAAAAAATGTAAATAATGTGAGAGAAGGAGAAAATACAATCAAATACATGAAATACAAATCTGGGTATGAACACCATGGTCTTGTGTAAAGTATTAGTGGATGCACATGCGCATGTATTTCACCTTCAAATTAAAACGATAATTGTCATAACAAAAGTATTGATGGAACAAATCTTTGATATTCTTCAATTAGCTTTCATCCGTATAAGCTTAAAATATCATTGCGAACATTTTCATACAGTACAGAGAAGCGATTGTATTGTGATATTTGTTTCAAAATGCAATTATTTTGGGTGTGGAAAATTATTTATTGTTCCTTGTACTGATCTCAAAATGCACGGGTATTACATACAGCAAGATTTGCACATTTTTCGTTTGAACAGTTGAGTACATTGAAAAATAAACGTTAGACTCTTTAAGACTTGATGAACTGTAAAAGTCTCAAAATGCAAGAAGTCAATATTGAACGGAATTTTGTGAAAGAATCATTACATATGCTCGAAACCTGAAATAAAAAGAATTTTGAGAATCCCTAGGATTAAGTTGACATTCACTGTCCGATATTTGCATACACTTAGACCGACAATGTCTAGTAGTCTTCTACTCCGTAAGCCGTTTCAATCTATGAGCTTGGTGGTTCTGGGACAAGTTGTTCTCAAGTTATTGATCAGAAATGGTTTTCTATATTCTGATCCCAAAGTGAACCAAAATCAATAGGAGTCATATACTCTGCGTGTCCAGTCACCCTATGAAGTTTCAATAGTTTGGGTCAAGTGGTTTTCAAGTTAAGGAACATTTTAGGAGATTTTTCACCTTTCATGTACCTTTAAATATATTTGACCATTTGTTAAAATTGTTCTTTTTTGCAATCATCTGACTGACACGCTGACATATCTGTGACCAGAATCTTTCTTTTGTATCCCAATTTCTTATTTGTATGATTTTAATCTAATAAAAAATTACAGAACAACCTTCTTAAAGTCTTTGTATATTTTTTGTATCACTTCTTCAAAAATATTGTAGGAAGGCGAATTACCTTTTAAAGGCTCAAAACTTGGGGAAATGTCAATTTTTGTAGTTTCCCGTTCAGCATTATTTCCATCTGCTGTGCCTTTATATGTGGTTCTTCCATCATCTGCAATTGCAATTCAAAGTAATGATAATCTAATATCACAAACTGACAAATGACCAACTGATATCCTCTGATTTGCCCCATGCACTTGTATTATTCCCATCTAATGTATGAAATAAACTATTTAGCAATGATAGTAAACCTATGGCTAAATCAGTCTAGTCATTGTCCTGATACATAATTTATGATAACTAGCAATTAACAGTACTGTTACCGGACACGCAATTGCAATTCAAACGAATGCTGATTTAATAATACATACGGAAACATGTACATTTCTCATTTTCTGGTTTTACAAACAATTGTAACACAAATAACAAATATACTGAATGAACAAGAAACAAAGGAAACTTTGTATATTGAGCATATAAATTCCCGCACAAAAATGATTTTTAACATGATGTGTGTCAAAATGATACAGGCATAATTTTTTAAAGTCCAAAACAGGCATAATTTTGAAGAAATGCATAACAGGACTATAGAACATGTCATATCAGCTTACAACAATTGACAAGTGTGTAAATTTTAAATACATTCCAAACTAGTGAAAAACTAGTTAACATTAAAAAAAAACTTTACAAAAACTGCTTAAAAGAGACACAGTCTTACGTGGAACTCTTTTATACACGTCTATTCCCCTGCCAAAGCAACTGTTTTGAGAAACGGAGGTCCAATGAATGAAAATGTTTCAAAAGCAATGAACAGTATGCATGTTAAATAGAAAAAGTGGAAAGGTCGCTTAACACGACAAAAACAAAAATGTTGCAGGCTCAGTTCGATTGAGCCTGTTCATGGATGGCAATGGAAATGCATGTTACCGTACATACCCTGAAGCCCCGGGTTGAGCAGAAGTCTTACACATGCTAAAAGTACAAGAAACACAGATGTGTTCATACGGCGGTGCAAAAGTCTTCTACTCAATGGCATATGTGATAATAGTTTTTAGTTATGCTCCAGAAATAAGTGTTATGCCTTAATAAAATAGAGAGAAGAAATAAAAAAAGAAAAGGAAAGCAAGATAGAATTATCGTTCTTATTTGCTGCAACATATCATTTTTATATTATGTGAAATTCTAACAAATTCCGTTGAATAGTTTTCAAGTGGGGCAACAGACAAATGATATAAGCAACAAAAAAGAAAAAAAACACGACAGTGATTACAGCCTTAAACCTGTCAACTGAACATGACCCGTTTTAGCTTTAATAAATGTAAGAAACACTGAATCGTGAATGATAAGAACTCTGTTTTGTATAAACTAATCTAGTCTTGCAAAGTGAAAGAAACAACAAAGTTTAATTCAGGTGCACGAATTCACATGTTGGAAAATATGCCTACTTGATTTCATGACTCTAGGTGAATGTTTGATAAAAAAAAACATGCTACACAAGCACTTTATTTGTATTTTTCACTAGGTCAAGGACCATAACTTAAATATGGCATTGTGAAATCCCAAATATAATACCAGGTACGCAGACACGAAATTGCGGACAGGCGGGCGGACAAACGGACAACACCAAAGCGAAACTGGGCGTCATTGAAAAGTAACCATTTAATATATACCTCTTTACTTTTTTATACAATATCGACGTCACTTTTTCATGGCCTTGGTCATGCCAATGGCCTGATGGCGTTGATCGTGCCTTAAACGTGGCATGCTTAGCAAGGATATTCTGTTTTTGTTAACGTTTTCCTTTTAGTCTGTCGACTAACTTTTAAGTGCGATAAATGATTTGCGATAGAATTTTCGTACATGTCGACATTACTGAAGAAAAAAAGTGATTTTGCATGTGTAGCCCGTGCCTCAAATGTAGTCAATCGAATTTGACAAATCTTTACACCAGTGACGTTTCAGTTGCGTCAAAAATGTAGTCGTGTTATGCTTTTAACACAGTCCAATACGCTTTTTGAAATATAAGGGTCATTAGGGTGGTAACTTTTCTGTGACGCTGAGTATATATCCCCCCTCCTTCCGTTGTGATAATATTAATAGTCATTTACTCCGTTATGCCCTTAAACCTATTAAGTATGAAGGTTGTGGGTCAAATGGTTCTCTGCCTTGCGATTGGAAAATGTTTTCAATGTTTAGGCCCCTGTGAACTTCACTTTTGATCGACGCCAAAAACAATAGCTGTCAGCTACTTTTCCAGATATTGATCGGAAAGAAAAAAGTGTGACGGTTGGTTGATTAATGGGTGGCCTCTGAGACCTTCATTATTGATGAATTGAATGTTTCAAAATCTTTAAGGGTCATCTTCACTGCATGTCCAATTACTCAATTAAGTTTTAATACTCTCGGTCAAATGGTTTTTATTGGAAGTATTTTTTCCATTTTCAGGCCCCTGTGACCTCTACTTTTGACTGATTTATCCTAAACATAATACATGTAGTAGTCATCTACTCCGTTAGCCCTTTCAACATATGAGTTTGATGATTCTGTGACAAATGGTTCTAAAGTAATTGATCAGAAATGCTTTCCATGACCTTGACCTTTTATCAAGTGACCGAGATCAATAGGGGTCGTATACTCTATATATCCAATCATCCTATGAAGTTTATATATTTTAGTTAAGTGGTTCTCAAGTTATTGATCGGAAATTGCTTTCCATGTTCAGGTCCCTGTGACCTTGACGTTGACAATATGGCTGTAAAATCAATAGAAATCATCATATCTGTTGGAAAGTTCTATGTTAAATCGTTCTCAAGTTATTGATCAGAAATTAAGAGTTATGGACGGACAGTTAGGTGGTTGGGGGCATAATCACACGAATCACATGAATCTCGAAGCAAACTGTTTTGAAATACAATATATAGAAATAATAGAAAAAAAATATTGGACATAGATTACCTTGATTTCTGTAAGACTTAAATTGTAAAAACGAAAATGTTGAGGACACGACGTCTTTTAGCTTTCCGACTGCTCCCTTTTTCTTGCTTTTAGAATCATGTTCTTTCCTCTTTGGCTTTGGGCTTTTTTCCTCCGACTTCATTTCTACAGCGTGTTGTTTTATTCCATCTTCTTGCAACAATTCCTCTGGTTTTTCTAAAGATATTTTTTAATCATCTGTTTATTTATTCAGAAAAGAGAGATTTCAGAAAAGAATGGATCATTTAACTTTAAATTCATAGATGTTAAAGCAAAACCCAACATTTTATGTTTCTTTTTCACGACTCATATTTAAAACAAAACTATCAGATCATATCCGTATTTTTCAGCGATATTTTAGATTCTTATTCCACCTAATATCTCATAAATGCAATTTTCTTTATTTTTTCGGAAACTGTTAGGCTTTAATATAAACTGTCTTCAGTCTATTTATATTTCGTATTGGCGATATCACCTGTGAAATTATGAAGTAACCGTATGCTGTGTTACTAAAGTAGAATAAATTTTGTTTGTTTGTTTTGGGTTTTACGCCGATTTTCAACAGTATTTCAGTCATATAACGACGGGCAATTAACCTTACCAGTGTTTCTGGATTCTGTACCAGTACAAACCTGTTCTCCGCAAGTAACTGCCAACTTCCCCACATGAATCAGAGGTGGAGGACTAATGATTTCAGACACAATGTCGTTTATTAAATAGTCACGGAGAACATACGCTCCGCCCGAGGATCGAACTCGCGACCCCGCGATCCGTAGACCAACGCTCTTACCTACTGAGCTAAGCGGGCGGGCTAAAATAGAATAGAAGACATGCTTAACGGGGGTAGGATGCATAACAGTCCCGTGATACAGGTAGTACCAAGAGCTCCATCTGAACGATTTCAATTGTTGTTTTACTATACACGTACGCTACAATGTGTTTGTTCGACATAAATGTGCATTGTGAATTGAATAAACAATACAAATGATGGCTATTATGATTTATCATTTCAAATTTTATTATATGAATGTAAATATTACACGTTCTGTTTTTACTTAGAACATGTGTCGTGTCGTCTAGACCGCGAAGTTCATTCAAGATTTTTCTTTAACGTTAACGAAATGGTGAAATATATATATTGTCTCTGCGATAAGAAAAATATAGAGACAATGTGACTCGTGCACGATGGAAGATAAATTACCACTTGTTAAATATGCATAGTACCCATTAACCGAAATGTATGTTTTAGGTGAGAAATGTGCCTTTGAAATGGGTTAGTACAATTTCCAGTTCATGACAATGGCTCTTACAATGGTTAGCATACTCAGGGATAAGGTACAATATGGTGTCAGTGTAATGCAACCCAGCATGCATTAGAAAAGACTAGGTTTAATTGAGTTTGCTCACGAGAGATAATTGAAATTGCAATACATTTCACACCCCTTAGCACCGGCTTAAGCGGAATTCTATTACATATTTATTAAATGGACTCCATGACCCCAAAGGACAGGACAATTTAACAACATATAATTCAAGTACTGAATTCATGTACGGGGCAACTAACTTAGTACTCTTTATGCGAAAAGAGGAGATCATTCAATAGTTATCTAGGAGGGTAAAATGTTGCACTTGGTACTATAGGAAATTAAAGAACCTTTAAATCCCAGTTTGTAGCTGAATATTCATTGTATAAAACTGAGTGTTTATTTAGGAGCCAGTTTATAATTTTCGTAAGTAAATTTAGCTATATTTTTTAAATCACAAACCTAATTATTTTAAGTTTTGTTGATAGGAGAGGAAAGGGTGTGTCTACAAGAAGTTGTGTGTTTATAGTAGGTAAACATTAGTATATGTATATGAGTTCAATATGAAGACTGTTGTCAAACAGAAGAGGCGTGCTTATATTAGAGGCCAGCGAACCAAGAGACATTCGTGAATGGCACGACAAGGCTGCTATTTAGTCCGTCTTTTAGACGGTTTTGTCGGGCCCTGATAGTAATTCTCGTAAACTCAGACTGCTATTTGGAGGAGCTTTAACGGTATTTGAAATAGAGAGAGTAGTAATGAGAGAAATGTGTGTTATATTTTCATCAATAGTACAGTGAAACCGCTTGCATGAAGAGACCACTTTTTCAGTCCTCTTTGTAAGGAAAATAGAAAAAGAGGAAAAACACAGGTTACTCAACACGACATGAAAATGTTGCAGGCTTGGTTCGATTTAGCTTCATGAACGGTAGTGGAAATGCAAGATACCGTTATTGGAATTTACCCCAAAGCTGAAAGAACAAAATACTAGTATGCTGAATTAAGGTATTAGGCCCATAATAGAGTACCTTCTTTTTGAAGAGTATTCAATTCTTACCATAAACCTACTTTGACTGCAATTTTCAGGGGGGCGTAGGTTCAAGCCCCACTGGGACCAAATTTATTTTCCCTTATTTTCCTTTTTCTCTAGTAAGTTTTCACTTCTTTCATGACTTGTTGTTGATTTATTGCATAGAAGTGGGGAAAAAACATTTGATAAGCGATTTCTTGCTGTTCAAAGTGAATTTACCTCTGAAACAGAAGGGGTAGAGTTAGACATCTTTAAAAATACTGAGGAGTTACATACGGTAAAAGTTCTTTATTTTGCCTTCATTCTTTAGATTACATATTGTGGAAGAAATGCAGGTAGGTTTTACTTCTGCCCCAAGCTTATTTTTGGAATGAAATGAGCAAAATTCAAAACAGACCCACAGCATTCGACCTTAATTTTTCAATGTTGGAGTTAGAATTCTGTCTCATTAAATCCCTTTACTTGAGGCACCCTAGAAAAAAATGATACTGACAGTTTTATTTTAAGTTTTATAATTGTTTACCAGTAGTTTGATGTTTCTTTCATAAAAAGTAATGGTATAATGAATTCTCTGCAAGAGTTTTAGATAAAGGCCATCACTTTGAAATTTGTCTCTACTTGAGCTTGAGGAAATACCATGAATTACACAAAATTTATAAAAAACGGCACGGTAAAAGTTTTTTAAAAATTTGCAACACAATGTAAAGCACGGTCAACTGTAAGAATATACCAAGCAAATGCCATTTTTAAACATCACTATGAGGGGCCTAATACCTTAAGAGTCAGTTTTCGTGAAAAGATCACTTTTTGCCATCCTCTAAGTGGTCTGTTTACTCAAATTGTACTATATTTGGAAAAATTGCGTATGCAGAATTGCGGCATAATATCTTTGCGACACATCCGACGTAATTCTGAAGTATGAGATACATATGTAAATTTCAAAATAATTTAAAACATATCCGAAAGACTATGTCAATACATTTCCATTTAGCTAACAAATATTGCATGTATGTTGAAACAAAGTTGTTGTAGTAAAGTTAGATTTATAGAAATCAGTGTTTTGTTTATCTTGCCATACTTGCCTTGAATGTTTCCTAGTTGTTCCTGTCCCTGCGCCTTTGTATCTATTGAACTTGATATGTTATCTTAAATAGAATAAAGCTTCCTAAAATAACAGTACCATTTTTTCTTTAATATGTGATTATATCACGGGTAACATAATGCCAAAAAGCACATTTTCTAATAAACAAAATATCTGAAATCTTAATATTAAATAGACGATTGTATATCAAAATTAATGACACAGATCAAAAAGGAATATCAATGTTCTAAGGTCACGGCACACTGAATGTAAAATACAAAAACAATCTGAGCTAAAAGCTAATACAGGAACACGAAATGACAAAGCCTTTTGACGGCCAATGGCGAAAATAATGGACAAGCCGTAACAAGCGTCTTTTGCCTTGCTATACTATCTCTATAAGTTTCATTGTATTGGGCTATTTGATGTGCAAAACGTGCCTGCCATATATGTAAGGTTTTGCAATTGCTATGAAAAAGATAAATAGAATAGAAGTTAATATTAAAAGCAGAGGTGTTTATATATATTAACCGTTTGTGATAAAAGACCTCTGATACCCGGTAGTTACTTGCAAAATTTATGTGATATCACTTTCAACACATACTGATAAAATGATAGACATACTTCTTTCTGTATGTTCGTGGTCTTTAAAGTAACATATTTACCTTTACTTCTTTCATACACTGCCTTTGTAAACTGGTCCATTACAACTGATGCAGTCAGACTCACGTTTGCACCAACAATTTTTGATAACGTTTCCGATATTTTTGTTAGATGACTATTGGCTTCCTCTCCCTCGAAGAAAGTCCACATATCTGTTAAGCCTTTCAGTGATTTACTTTCAAATGGAATCACAATTTTAAATTCTTCCGCTGAAAGAAAATGTACTAAGGTAAATATTATGCATGCTGACAACAAATCAGGAGTATTTCTGTTTACTTGTATGTTGAGTTCTTGAAGAATGTTTCGAAAGGTCGGTATATAAACACGATTAACGTGTTTTAATGTACATAAAGACATAAAACATTCTCAGTTTTAGTATTTGGTATATTACTTGGTCTTATATAAAACAAGACACAGAAATTATTATTTCCATACACAATTAATAATATAGATTTTTAATAAAAGGGAATGTCAATGCTGTTCTCATCTTCTAGGATTTCTTTAATCATTTAAACCAGTGAAAGAATTTTCAAAATAGGCTTAAAAATGAGAAAGTTATAAGCATTTAAATATTTTATCTAAAATGGCAGCCATTTTGGTTCCATGGTAACAAAAACAAACATGGCAGATTTATTAACATTTTAGATACGTATCTGAATTATATTTACTTATTTCTTTAAAATAATGTTCTACTTTTCCCAGCTATATTGCGAGAAATTACCATGTCTTACATCTTACACAACAAAAATATATGAAATTAATCTATTCAAATGGTTATTTCAACTTATTTGTTAAATAAAAAATCAGCAGTGTGTAAATGACGTAATTAACACTTATAACCGCCATAATCAGTCATTATCTTAAATTTCAAACTTTTAAAAATCTTTCAGCGTTATGAAAGGCTTTAGATAAGCTTTCACATAAAATAACTTATTATCATGGTTTCCTTGCCCTTAAATATCATTATTGAAAGACAAAAGATTTTCGACTCTGCTGTTTCACAACAAATACTTTTAGTGCCAAAAACCTAGACAATTGAACAAGCTTTCTGGCCCGATCTTAAACTTACATAATGTTTTCATAACATTTTGTAAACTGTCAGGTGCTATGGTCCACGAAAGGCTGCAAGAAAAACCGAGCATTTTGCTGAGACTGCATGATATATCTGAAAGACGTTGTTTGCTTTCATCACTATCCATATACTCTAAATGCTTCAACATTCCTTTCATTGAAGAGCACTTTATTGGTATTCGGATGCAACCTAATTCTGCAATTCCAGGTACTGTGTCGGGAATATTTCTCATATCTGTAAACCAGGAAAGTAAATCGTCTACTAACTCGACACAAAGGTCACCATGCCATTGAATCCTTTGTTCTAGCATCTTTTTGATTTCTTCTTTAGAAAAGTCATCCCGATTCTGAATAATGTCAATGAATTCAAACAAAAGACGCATGGCATCCTTTTCTTTTTGCCTTTGGTCACACTCCGCTTTTATGATAGTCTGTAATGCTGTTAAGCAATAAAAGGCGATAATAAACATATTTCCTTTTCTTACAAGTAAAGACAGCTTTAAAATCTAAGATAAATTACCGTTTAAATGATTAACGATTATAAGTTAAGAAATATAACTGAGATACATGACGTGAGCTATAAATAAATTGCATAAATATTTATGCTTTTAATAAGTTTTATGAATTGACTTTTAGTATTTTTCAAATTACCGTTCTTAGTACTTCGTGTGCAATCATTTATCTTCATCTTCAGTATTTTTTCAACTTGACGTGAAGTCTTTGCCTGTTGTGCTGTCATGTATGAAAATAAAATGAAAAAAGCTACATATAATAACTGTATGTGATATATTCAGTTGTGAATGAAAAGTATTTTTTTCTGAAAAAAAAAATTTGTTGTGATTTATCAAAGATTAGACAAATATTACATACACAAAAAAATTAAAACAGATGCCTTTGTTGCTTTAGCCTAGGAACATTGGTTTATTAATTAATTTCTAAGCAATATTTCATATACGGGTATGTATTTCATATATGGGCATGCTGAACATTTGTTAGATGCTCATTTAACAATTTGTGTATTTGTACAGAACCCATTGAGATGATTTGCAATGTAAAAAAAATATTACTCTATCTTCCTACTTTTTATAACATTGTTCTTTATTCAAACTGTAAGACATTAAGATAAGATGTTTTGTACAAGAACCATAGCTTCATTGTTTCCTTTCTGAAGAATTAGTTCTAAATATATAATTGACTTGTAGCATTTGTCCGTAGAATAACTCCAAAACACCGATTTCATTTTCTGAATTTTCAAAAATTAACAGAAGATATTGAGAGAAGGTACAATCTATAGGAAACATAACTCTTCATTGAGTTATGGAAAATGGAATGATCTATAACTTATCCTTGAAAAATCTATATATTAATATATTTCATTTCAGTGTACACCGTCAATTATATGATGTCAAGCATTTTACTTCAATGCTAATTGTACCCTAATAAGTTTGCTTGTTTGGATTTTTGCAAAAATGAAGTTCAGTTCAGTTTATTTTGCATTAAGGAAACTGGCCCATACACATATATACAATTATACAAATATACAATTCATCAAATTGTCAAGACAGCATGTTAGAATGTTCATTATGTAACTCAGTAATACATACAATGACGCTTACTTTATCAGATACATGTAACATTAATATATTTACAGTAAACTATTATTTCAGATCAAAGCTTAAAGGCATAATATATAAACATGGCTAAATTACGTAACATATCTTCATTTTTACATGACATTAGCATTTTAAATTTATGCAAACTTGCATGTTCCCAGTATTTTAGGTATGTACTTTAAACGTAGATTTCCGTAGATTGGACATTTTAAGAGGGAATGGTGCATCAGAAAACGATTTTCTCTTCGTATTCCAATATGTCTTCCTTTTTCAATCATCAGTTGATGAGAAGACCTAAAGGTTGCAATGCTACGCCTGAATTTCACAATATCAATACAACCTAGGTATATTTCAAAATCAAAACAGCTTTTGAAGTTTCTATATAACATTAAGTTCCTATTTTCAAAACATTCATACTCCAAACTTTGCATATATTGATCTTTTAATCTAGTAACATAAGTTGTAATAAATAGATTTGGATTTTCTACTTTTTGTCTCTCCCATATATAACCAAACCCATTCTTATATAGATTTAATCTTTATGTAGTCACCCATTTTTTATATTTGAGTTCATCTAAGTGCTTAAGCATAAGATAACATTTCTTAACATATCTATCATTTTTCATATACAAAGTTCTTATCCAAAATTTAATACATCTTTTAGAGGAATATATACATATCGGTTCTCTAGCGCAATCACCCATGATAGCTGCATTGCATGAATTCAAAGAAACACTCGTGAATCTCTTACATGCATATATATGCACCCGTTCAATACATTCCATAACTTCCAGGTCCCATATTTCTGACCCGTATAACAAAATTGGACATTCCTTCGAGTCAAAAATTTTGAAATATGTTTGTGCACTGCCGTATGAACACATCTGCGGATGTCTATAAATTGTTGTTTTTTTGTACTTTTAACATGTGTAAATGTTGAGTTCTGCTCAACCCGGGACTAGAGGGCATGGACGGTAGCATTCATTTCCACTACCGTCCATGAACAGGCTCAATCAAACCGAAACTGCAACATTTTCGCTTTTGTTGTGTTGAGCGACAAGTGGAGTTTCCACTTTTTCTATTTTATGTGACATTGGTAGTTAATTATAGATATTGTTCAAAAGCATTACTAATACCTTTTTGGCGTTTATAGCCATTTGTTCGGACATTTTAAACAATGATAATTTAACCAACATAGTTATGTAAAAGCATTTGTAGTTTCAATACGTTTATCATTATAAAAACACCTTTTCCTTCTAGAGTCCCAAATAAAATAGAGAAAAGTGGAAACTTCACAGGTCGCTCAACACAACAAAAACGAAAATGTTGCAGGCTCAGTTTGACTGAGCCTGTTCATGGACGGTAGTGGAAATGCAGGCTACCGTCCACGCCCTCTAGCCCCGGGTTGAGCAGAACTAAACATGCTAAAAGAACATAGAACCTTCAATGATACACGTGTTGAGGCGTGTAATTCCATGAAGAGCGGCGTTTGGTCCCAAGATAAAGTATAGGGTCAACCCAAGAGGACATTCAAAAGTATATGTATTTGTATTATTACATCTTACACATGCTTTCACTGTTTTATATAAACTTTTTATAGACAGAAACAATTTACCATTGATTCAAGAGCAGATTCAAGTTTATATAAACAAGCGGCATTATAACTCTTTTTCTGCAGTCAATATAAGAATTTAGAATTTAAATACATTTACTTTCACGAAATTTTCTCGAATATTTATTTCGTTTTACTTTAAGAACTTTATATTTTTTATCAAACCAATATTATTCCACAGCTGACCTATTTACAAATTTCCGTCTGCGTTTTTTTATACGGGTCACTACATGCTAAAACGGCATTTTCAAAATTTTTGCCAATATCGTCAATATTTGAATAACTATCATCAATTTGTTTATCAATTTCATCAAACACACCACCTATTACATTATCTAACAGTGAAGATTCAAACAACTCACTGTTTTTCCTTATTTATACAAATTATATCTTTTTCAGGTGTAATATTTTCATACAAATCATCGCTTAATGAAGACATATTCTCAGTAAAATTAATTTGCAAACATAGAATTAATGGTAAATGTTCCGTTTAAGACTTAGAATTTATTGAAAAGTGAGACATCTTATCAAAAATAGTTCTAGTACAAATAAAATAATCAATAACACTGCATCCATGCGTACTGATATACGCAAAATCTTCACTATTACCCAAAATCTGCCATTAATGATAAACATAGAATAACTCTTACAAAACTCTATTAATTCCTTGCCAACTTTATTGACAACGTCATCAATATTTTGTCGTGGAATTCCAACATTATCATTGAAAATATCAATGTATTCCTTCAGTTCAGGAATGGATTCATTTACGGACTCACTATCTGATAAATGCCCTGTCCTTGCATTTTAAAACGCCACCAATCAGCAATTCACAATTTTCAAAAATGTCTGCATTTTCAACAATAGGGCTTTCAAAACACTTAATACAAAATTCCGTTTCATTGTTATAAAAAAGGCGAATTCTCATAAGGTAAATATAAACACGAAAAAATAACATCTACTCCTAAGTTAAAACATTTTTTATCAACGCGAACAATTATTCCATATTAATAACGTTTACAAATACGGCTAAATAGTGCTGAAAGGGTACTTTTGATATAAACCAAAACACCGCCCATATTTCTGCCACCTTTTTTTCGACATTTTTGCATTACAAACATGGCAAGCATAGTTATTCAAATAATACTGGCTTAAATCTGTATCAATAACCCAACTTCCTTTTAGACAGATAATATCAAATGTCTTAAAGTTAGATACTCAATAAAGTCAAATTCATTTATCTTTTCTACAAAACCACATATATTCCAGGATAAAATGTTAAAATTATTATAAAAATGTGCAGAGCTTTGGCCTCCTCCTAGTCAATATTTGAAGACACCACTGTTATAGTGGTATCCATTTGTACGAGAGATGCTTGATTCACATCTGATTTCCTTGATGCCTTTCTAAATATCCTTGTTTTCTGCACGTCATCCTGTTCCATGTCAGGCAAAATCTGTAAAACACCATTCTTAAAATACCTTCTTTTTCCTCGCATTCCAAGTTCTTTCAACTTATCCCTTTCCAAATGTGTAAGGTTATTTGCTATTTTAATACCATTATTCATAAGTTCGTCTCTCACCGTGAAAATCTTCATTTCATTTTCAAAATGTTTAAATTTTACCAACACCATTCTAGGCTGGCCATCTTGGATAGCTCCCATTCTTTTAGCATTAAGTATTGGACAAGAATCGTACTCATGATATGGATAGGCAATTTTCACCTTTTTTTCAATTTAACTTTTCAATAATTTATTTGTTTCTTCTCCATCCTCAGATAGACCAAACATTCTTAAATTGTTTTGACGGTTCTCTTTCTCCAAATTATAAATTTGCTTCTCTAGTTTATCAAAATCTTCACATTTCTTCTCATAATTATATGCTAAAGACTCAAAATCTGATTCAAGAACTTCATTCCTGTATGAATTTTTTTCCATCTGAAAATCAAGTTTCGTAATTCTGGATTCCATGCTGATCTGCTCTGTTTCAATGCCATCGACTTTCAACTTAATTTCAAACACTTGATTTTTTACCTCCACTATTTCAGTTTTGACAGCCAACACTTCATTTCTCACCTTTTCAATTTTATGGTTTGATTCGCTAATTGCATCAAATAATGAAAATGTTTTGGAGTCTACCTCAAAATAATATGCTTTTTTATTCTTAACCCCTTGACCGAGTTTACATCAATAAAAATATCAGTATAAATTTAGTGATAATGTAAACTTTACATACAACATTTAAATGCTTACATAATTTCGCCGTTTTTGTAAATTGTAAATTTTAATTTGTTTATTTAGCATTTAATTTGTATGTTTTAAGGCTTAAAAAGTGTTAAATTTCAGTTTTTAACACATTTTAGAGAATGCTACGGTGATTAGTTAACACACTGTTCACGACCCTTCAGCTGCGGAGCATTTTAAAGATAATCTTGCTGAGTTGCAGAATTTTAATGGTTCTACAAAGATACACAGTGCTTCCTATTATGTTTTGTACCTGTAGAGTATATAACAATACATGCAACTTGTTTCCAGCATGGCCTTCTATTTAAAAGTCAAATAAAGTACGGAATCAGCATTTATTTGGAAAGCATGTACACTCATCCATACGTATCATAGGCTCATTTTAAAAACATTATCCAAAGAATCTTCTTAAAGATTTAATTAACTACCATAATGGATTTTATTATGTATACCACAAAATATGCACTGATGATATAGAAATTTCATCGAACAATATCTAAAACAATGTAACACAACCAGTTATGAAATTTTCTGTAAGGTTGTTTTGATGTACTGAATAATCCTTAAAAATGTTTGAATGTTAATGTGCTGTGCAGACATTTTATGTTGGCTAAAATAAAATTCCACAAATAAATGTCTTTGCCATTGAAAGTAATGTTTGCTTCAAACGTTTTGTTTGGGAGCTTCAATAGACAAAAAACCTTGCGAGTCGGTTACAGCCGGTTATTAATATATCTCCTTAGGAGCATAAGCACTAATAATTCAGACAAACAATTAGGTAAAAGATAGTGGTTATATTTCAAAACCAGTACAGCCGTGAGATAATTGCGGATAATTTTGTACGAAGGGGAGAATATATATATATACCAATGCGTTATGTGTGATACATGTACATGTGTTGGTTATTACAGATACCACAGTGTTTTGTATCCTCTGCATTTGATCAGTATTATATTTTATCTGTTTATTTTGGAAATTGTGACTTTTGAACAGACTCAAGTTCATTTACAACAATGCAAACTTGTGTATATTATATAAAATTTTATAAAATCCAGCAATTTTTATTTTATTTTATTTATTCATTATTAACTTGCAAACAAAAGATTGTTAAAGACTTCTTGCAGGTTTTATTTAACAGTTGTTATTTAGAAGAATGCATTTTGTCTTTCCGGGTGTAAAATACATAGATTTAATATTGCACAAACGTTAAGAACATTATTGAACTCCTGCAAGTAACTAAAATATCATTTTAAAAATTTATAAACAGTGAAGTCATCAGCATATATATCGATATAAACATAAACAGTATCTGAGATAAATGTGATATCTTTTATATAAAGCAGAAATAGAAGAGGTCATAAAATCATGCAATGGGGTACACCCATCTTTTGAGACTGTGGAAGTCTTATTTAAGAGTCCGTTTCATAGCAAAACCCACTGGCACCAGGTCAGAAAGAAAATGCCTCCGTACGTGTTATACCCTACCCCTAGGTATTCTATAAGAACCATGGTCATGAACGGGAAAGTGCACTAACCCATTTCAATCGTACATTTCTCAACTTAAACGCGCAGTTCGGTGAATGGGTACCTGGTATATTGAACAAGCGATAATTTATCTTCCATCGTGCACCAGTCACATTGTCTCAATATTCCATATTGCTGAGATTATCAACATAGTTTATGCTTTCGTCAACGTTACTGAAAAAACTTGCTTGACCTTCCCTAATGAACATCCGGTCTAGAGGTCACGGCTGTGTGCACATGTTTGGCGAAACGTAAACAAACAAAAACAGAATTTAAAAAATCACAATTTTACACTAAAAATCGAAATGATGAATGAAATTCATCTTGTATATGATCTTTAACTTTAAATCGTACATTGGTCTGCATCTGTTCTGTTTATTTTATTCATTTTACACATTTATGCTGCATTTTCACATTTTAGCGAAAACGTGTAGTAAAATGACGATTGTTATACATTTACACAACAGCCAGTCAGAATGGTTTTGTAATCTAGAACGGAGATTCACCAGGGAAGTTCAAGCAAGTTTTTTTTGTAACGTTGAAATAACTATAAACTACGCGTTGTTTTTCTAAGATAAGATGTATTGAAAAAAGGTGACCGGTACACAATGGAAGATAAATTACCACTTGTTTGATATCCATAGTACACATTTACCGCACTGCGTGTTTTAGGTATGAAATGCGCGATTGAAACGGGTTAGTATATTTTCCCGTTCATGACCATGGTTCTTATAGAATACCTAGGGGTAGGGTACACCACGTTCGGAGGCATTTTCTTTCTGATCTGGTGCCAGTGGCAAAACCAGTACTGGTATCATATCGAGTCATGTAAGCTTGAAGCTTTCTTCATATTCGAGTAAGTAATAATAAGTAAGTATCAATAAAAAAAATTATTTTGTTCATTTGGGTTATATTTGATAGGTATGATGCAAATAATTTCTTCGAAGTAATAACGCTCTATTGATGTTATAAAACATCATAGTCGGAAAGATCAGCTGTTTTCAAAGATAAAGAATAAGGACCCTTATTATTTTCTACTGATAACAAGTTTCAGTAATGTATCAATAAATATAGTAGAGTTAAAGCCATGTGGCATAAGTGGTTTTGACAAACCTGATTTTACTTTCAAGATTTTATTTGTGTGTGTGCGCGTGTATGTGTGTGTGTTCCTTTGTTTGTTTGTTTTGTCCTCGTGTGTTGGCTTTGTGTGTGTGCACGTGTATGTGTGTGTGTTTGTGGTGTGCACGTCTGCGTGCTGTAGGTTTCGTTTTGGGGAGGCTGCGATTTTGGTACGTGGCATTCCCTGTTTGATATTTGTCTTTGTTTTTATGTAAACTGTCTGTCTTTTTAAAACATATTTGCGACTATAAGCTATAGAACAAAATTTGTACATGCCTCTCTTCAGAAATGGGGTATGCAATCTCAGAATGTTTATTTTTTCAACGATTCGTTTTCATATAAGTTTTAATCATAATATTAGTTCCGTGTTTTCATCGAAAATATCTGAATTAGATACTTGAACTGTAGTATGACGCATATTGTGCTAATTTTTGTTACATTTCCTCAAAATTTTAATTTGAAAGAAATACAGTTTAATTCATTGGTGAATTATTAAGACCTTTACTTAATATAAAGACGCTAGCAACCATATGTGTGTAATTATAAAAGCATAATATCAGGTCTTAACTAAATAAAGGCATTCCGCATAACTAACTCTGGCGAAATTGGACCCATATACATAAAATAATTTCAGATATAATGAAATTCTACAATCTTCATTGTGTACCTTTCATATCAGCCATATCGTTCTTCGTCGCTCCTGTGGTTATATCAATTTCTTGCAGTTGGGTTTGTAACGCTCCATTTCTGACTTCATTATTTCCGTTCATATTATCCAGGCATGCTGTAATGTTAAATTTGCATTTATATTCAAAGATGAAATATCTTGAAATATCACCCTTTCTACGTTATGAAAGTATAAAGCGAAACATTGTTATAAAACGGGGCGTAGTTATTATCGGATACATAATGGGGACGGGATTTGTAGAGGTTATTTCATAATCATCATGCAAGTTATTCAAATCTATTTTTTGTACCAAACTTATTTACATCTTTGCAGTGATATTGAACAAGCAGAACTGTATGTTTAAGTTTCGTACTATCAAATCATTTTAGAACTAGGGATTAAACTAATATCTCAGATGGATGACAGTATGTAAAGATAAATGGAAATTTAATCTTGTTCGAACAGTGTTGCTTACTTACTTTCAATACCGTTTAACCTGCAATTCATATCCGTTAGTACTGATAATTTGCTTTCTGTTAGTTCTAATTATAGAATTTACTGATAACATTTGTCCGTAGAATAACTCCAAAACATAGTTTTCATTTTCCTGATTTTTCAAATATTAACAGAAGATATTGAGAGAAAGTATAATCTATAGGAAACATAACTCTATATTGAGTTATTGAAAAAGGAATGATCTAAGAATTATTATTGTCAAATCTAGATATTAATAATTTAAATTCAATGTACACCGTCAACTGTTATGATGTCAAGCATTTTAGTTCAATGCTGATTGCAAGTTTGCTCGTTTGAATTTTCGCAAAAATGAAAATGTTTTGGTCTACATGTATACCTAAAGATAATAGCATTCTTAACCTCTTGACCGCGTGTATAGATTTAGAAATAATGTAAACTTTACATATAACATTTAAATGTTAACATAATTTCGCGGATTTCCATGATATCTTTGAAAAATTTATTTTGTTTATTTAGCATTTAATTTGCATGTTTCAAGGGTTAAAAAGGGTTTAATGTCAGTTTTAACACGTTGTAGAGAATGCTACGGTAATTAGTTAACGACCCTTCAACTGTGGGGCATTTTAGAAAAGATCCAGCTGAGTTGCAGAATTTCAATGGTTCTACCAAGATACACATTGCTTCCTATTATGCTTTGTACCTGAGGTTTGTTTCATTGGAATTTCTTGAATCGACTGAGATACGAAATGAGATATAAAAACCTTATTTTCAGAAGGTAAAACACGAAGGGTATATAACAATACATACAACTTCTTTCCAGTACGGCCTATTTAAAAGTTAAATAAAGGATGGAATCAGTTTTTATTTAACATGCATGTACACTTATCCATACGTATCATAGGCTCATTTTAAAAACATTATCCAAAGAATATTCTGATATATTTTATTAACTACCATAACAATTTTTGTTATGTATACCACAACATATGCATTGATGATATAGAAATAACATCGGGGCAATATCTAAAACAATGTAACACAACCAAATATAACATGTTCAGAATAATCCTTAAAGAAATGTTTGAATGTTAATGTGCTGTACAGAAATTATATGTTTGCTGAAATATAATTCCACAAAATTTAATATGTCTTTGCCATTGAAAGTAATGTTTGTTTCAATTGTTTGTTTGGGAGCTTCAGTAGAGAAAAGACCTTGCGCGTCGATGAACACCGGTTATTTATCTCCTTAGGAGCATATTAAGGTACTTCCGCAAATTTAAATTAGAAATTCATGTGAAAAATCAGAATCCTCGAAACAGCTTTCGAAATGCAAGGACACAAAAATATATATGATAAAACTTGAAAAGATATATCTGTAGGTAAGCTTACGAGTATGAAAGTTACGTTGAACCCTATATCCACAGTGCTTTGGAAGAAAATGAGTGAACATTTTTGGTGCAAAATTTTAGTATCGTATGCATCCTAAATTGCTATAAAATATTTATTTTCAAATCAAAGAAATGCCAAAATAGTGCACACGAGCGCTATTTTCTCAAGAAAATGTCGTTAAACATTCTAATGCGCAAAACACGTGCACAGTTTTTCTAAAATATTTCGCCTCCATGTTTATTTCAAGAAATAAAATATATGATTGTTCTTTTACCTCAGATTTCCTTACTGAAATATATATGCCTCCTTATCAATGGTTAGAGATATCCATTTAGTATAGTTTTGCACTGTCCGATCTCCTTAATTTGTTACCGATCCTTTACCTTTAAAGAATAAACGCAATGTGTAATGATAGTTTTTCGCTTTACACACCTCTTTTGGACAAGAAAGCCGTTTCACTTAAATTTGTAAGCATCCGCTGACAAAATATTGATGAAAGATCGGGACTTTTTCTAAAAAACAGTTCGATTTCAATCATTTTCAAAAACTGGAAATATTGCACATTGTGTTGAATTTATAAATAAAACAAAAATCCTCCAAATAAGCCATTTTAGAACTTTTCCGGGAACTTTACGTTTCAGCCGAACAACGCATTTCAAGATGACACAAAACTGATTTCTCTTTGTAAACAATGTCAAAGTTCACCTGAGGAACATTGCTGGAAAAGTAAAGGTCTTACTTGTTTCAGTTTTACGTCCTGTATAAAACAATCAACTTTCAACTTTAAATGCATATATTGTTCTATGATTATTCCAATATAAAAAACCGTCCGATCTTTTCCGTGAGAAATAAAACGAAGCAAATTTAACTATTTGTTTACACTTCAACCATGTGAAATAAAGGCATGTACTATCACGAGACTCCCGTGCATTTTGAACCCTCGTGGTGAATAAACTGAATTTACTTTAAAGTATGGTGTCTCAGCTGAGCCAGTTATTTGTTAATTTCAGAGAACATACAATAAAGAAGTGTTTATGAGATTATGCATATGTTCGAATATTTACTAGTTTACTTTATATTAACGATGATAGAAAACAAGTGTGCACTCGGCAATTAGCAAGTCTATCATTTTCAGGTGTATACTGAACACTGATCCCAATGTTCGTAATTTTCAGATAAAGAACTCGTTATCCTTGGTTTTGTAGACAGTCTTAGTACTGGACCGCTGCTTCCGCTGTCAACACCGCAGTGACCACTAATGTAAAGTCAGTGTCCATTTCTATGCCGGAATTTCAATACACATTTATTGTAGGGATAATACACGCTTTTTTGTGTGTGTAGTAACGTCTGCAGAAGCCCGCGGGATTGTTTGTGACCGAGACCGAAGGCCGCTATTCTTGCATAAAAATATATTTCACGACGATTTATGTATTGTTTTCATATGTGATGACTTGACGATTCCGGTACATTTTTACTTACCATTCCAGTTGTTCTCGGAAACGGTAAACATGTTTTAAATATCCGTATCCAGGGCTCAGAAATAAACATCACTATCAAAAGCACATCCTGAAGGTTTTTAAGCGATTTTTTATCTCTCATTATTACAATATAAAATTACCGATAATTTTTCGTATCAGTTCACAATTTGGTGGACTCGATCACAACTTCAAGAATAATAACTTTACATTCGAGTTATATTGGAGTACGGATGAGTGCGAACGTAGTGTCATGTTTCCAAGCTGTTTATATAATTTCTTCGAGAAATTAGATAAAAACATACTGATTGATACATATCAAAATCATAAATATAATACCTAAAAACAAAGAATCGTACAGGTAAACACGCAATTCTTTAAAATTCACGGTTGTCTACAAAATCTGAATTGACGCAGAGTTAAAATGGGAGTTTAGCGTATTCGTTAGTTACTCAACTTATTGATACAGTAAATCATTCTATGGTTTAGATTGCATATTTAATGCTTCAAGTAGAGGTTTTTATGAAAGAAAAAAGACGTAGATACTAGATGTCAATCTGCGCAGAATTACATATACGTCCCTGGGAAAGCATTTTTAAAAATAAAAATCGGGTATTAACAGCACGTGAATTGCCTTGTTTGCACACGATTTTTCTCCCGTTAATACATGGGCGGATCCAGTGAAAAAAGTAGTTTTTATGCAAGAATATCTGTTAAAATCTATGAAAGTGTGACAAATCATCAGGTTATCTACAATTGTATACAAACTATAATACCTCCTAACATATTTTGTTGCACATTTTTTTTCTGCGATTTATTACATGCTGCATAAATTCTCATATTGTATAAAAAGTCGAAAGATCAAAATTGGCAAGTTTACGACGCATGAAACCTCTAAGGAATCATTATACACATCGAACTTGTCCCCGACCAGTATGCGGAAATACTGTGGCCAAATGTTTTAAGATTGTCTAAAATATTTGCATATAACGTGATAACGCAAATATTTCGATTGTTTTTGTAACTTATAAATATACAATCACGTATGTGTGAGAAAGTTACGTTAAGTAATTTCGGTAGTTAGCGCAGGAAGTGCCGAAAATTCCATTTCCACCAAATTTTCCGTGAGATAAGCAGCGCGTTAGTACATAAAGTCCACAATAGTAAATTAAAATTTTCTTATACTTGCACAATCCTTGAAGAGAATTTTGGATCGTTGCAAATCTTGTTCACATTAAGTCTGAGACTTCTCTTACAATTTTAGGCAGTTTGGTACACCATACATAGAAAAATCATTGTCCGCACATTGCACTACTTTTATGTATGCTGAAAATAGCAATATGTACAGATTTATTTTTGTTTTAATACATGAGGTGGTCAGATTTGAAAACAGATTTTGTACTAAGTTTAGTTCTATTCGGTAAGACAATTCTCCTATGCACTAATTGATACTTTGAACTAACTTTTGCCATTCATGAATTTTTAATAAAGTATTTTGAAAGGATTTATAAATCTAACCAAAAATTTGGAAAAATACAGGTAAAATATCTTCTTTGTTTATTTCCAAATTTTATTATTACTTTTTATACAGCTACTTTTACTTCAGATCTTGCAAACTGAGCTGTTTTTGTACTCTGAAACAGCTGCATTTGAAAGCTTTTGTTCACAATATTTTCACACCTCAATTGAAGGTCACTCTAAATTCAAGATGGCGGAAGTACCTTAAGCGCTAATAATTCCGACAAGCAATTTGGTAATAGACTGTGGTTATATTTCAAAACCAGTACAGTCGTGTAATAATTGCGGATAATTTTGTACGAAGGTAAGAAATATATAGATATATCAAGCGTTATATGTGATACATGTACATGTGTTGGTTATTACAGATACCACAGTGTTTTGGATACTCTGTATTTGATCAGGATCATATTTCAAGAAAGTCCGACAGTCCATGCTTCACATAATATATGCATCATATCATGATAATCTTATGACATCTGTTTATTTTGAAAAGTGTGACTTTTGAACTGAATAAAGTTCATTTACAACAATGCGAACTTGTGCATGTTATATAACATTTTATATAATCCAGCAATTTTCATTTTATTGGATAAAATTGGAAACAAAAGATTGTTAGACTTCTTGCAAATTCTATTTAACAGTTGTTCTTTAGAAGAATGCATTTCGTCTTTCCAGGTGTAAAATACATATATTTAATATTGCACAAACGTTGACCTTTTAAGGAACATTATGCAACTCCTGCAAGTAACTAAAATATCATTTTAAAAACTTATCAAGCGTATATCGATATATACAGTATTTGAGATAAATGTGATATCTGTTATATAAAGAAGACATAAAAGAGGTCATAAAATCAAGCATTGAGGTACACCCATCTTTTGAGACTGTGGATGTTTTATTTGCGAGTCCGGTTCTTAGCAAAACCAGTAATGGTGTCATAACGGGAGTGAGTCATGTACGCTTAAAGCTTTCATCATAATCGAGCTGAAATAAGTTAGAATAGATAAAATGTCTTATTTTGTTTATTTGGGTTATTTTTTATAGGTATGATGCAAATAATTTCTTTGAAGTAATAACACTTTATTTATGTAATAAAACATCATGGACGAAAAGATCAGCAGTTTTCAAAGATAAAGAATAAGGACCCTTATTATTTACCACTGCTAACATGTTTCAACAATGTATCAATAAATACTGTAGATTTAAAGCCATGTGGCATAAGTGGTTTTGACAAACCTGATTTTATGTAAATTATTTGTCTTTTTAAAAATGTATGCTATATAACAGGAGTTTGCTCTAGAAATGACAGGTAAAATTGAGATGGACCAATTGCCCAGGTTCTGTTTATTCCCGATTTAATAAATCGGAATAGAGTCGACTTTGTCAATCATTTATGGAAAAAGTTGATGTGAAATTTCTTGAAGCATATTTAAATCATTGTATCATGTCTATTTCATCAAATGATTATTTTTAGCGTATCTCATTAATGACACTTATTAAGTAATCTATTACTTCGGTAATTTAATTATTTCTTATCACATAGTTGATGTCAATGATAGATAGACTATTTTCTGGTAATCCTTGTAATACTGATGATTAGCTGGCAAAGTCCAAAGTTTGAAATAAATGAATCCTATCTTTTCTTATTGGATTTCAAAGTGTATGAAAACTATATGTTTCGTTGCCTACGACATTGACCTTAAAAGTAAGGACATTCCAGTCTCATCATTCTTAATGTTTGTGCAAAGTTCAGTTGGAACCCTTGGTCGTTTTAAAGAAATGATTCAGACACGAAGTGGTGTGTATTAAAAAATGCATTAAAATTATATCGTCTTTGACACTGACCTCAGACGTATTGGCGAGACTTATCTCGACACGTATCTTCTAAACACTCATTTGTTTGTGTCATTGTAATATCTCTTATTGGCGATAAATATTTAACATATATTTTCATTGGAATCACTTAAATTGTAATAAAAGTTATAAATAACAACATAGTGTTTCGTACAGACGAACGAACTAATGGATAGTAAACATTGTACATGCCTCTCTTCAGAAATGGGGTATGCAATCTCATGCTTATTTTTTTTTTTGAACGATTCGTTTTCATATTTATTCTTATAAATTTTAATCGTAACATTAGTTCCGTGTTTTCATCGAAAATAGCTAAATAAGTTACTTGAACTGTAGCATGACGCGTTTTGCTAATTTTTGTTACATATCCTCGAAATCTAAATTTGAAAGAAATACAGTCTATTTGTTACTTAATAAGACCTTTAGTTAATATAAAGATAGAAACCATATGTGTGTAATTATAAAAGCATAATATCAGGTCTTAACTAAATAAAGGCATTCCGCATAACTAACTCTGTCGGAATGGGACCCATATACATAAAATATAACCAGATATAATAAAATTCTCCTACATTCCTTATTGTGTACCTTTCATATCGGCCATATCGTTCTTCGTCGCTCCTGTGGTTATATCAATTTCTTGCAGTTGTTTTTGTAACGCATCATATCTGCCTGCATGATTTCCATCCATATTATTCAGGCATGCTGTAAATAGATGATATTACATGAGTGCCTTCTCATAGAGTCTCGCACTTTATTACTTTATTCAACTCGTTTAATAAATTCAATGTGGGAAGTCACAATTGTAATATCACATGTTAGCTTTTCCTGTCGAAACACCAAATATTTTACTTTAACTATAATAAACAAGTCAATTTGAGCAACGTCTCCTATATACATTAAACGACGTAGACATCATAGGTATATTACACCAGTGTATATCATTTTATGTAATGCTTTATTACACTCCCGCGACGTCAAACATGTGCTAAATACATGTAATACAAAATTAATTTTCAACAGAGAAAGTGATACCATATTCAAAGATAAAGTATGAAACCTCACCCTTTCTACGTTATGAAAATATAAAGCGAAACGTTGTTATAAAATAAGGGTAGTTATTATTGGATCATGGGGCGGGGATTTGTAGAGGTTATTACATAATTATCACACTCTAAAGTTATTCAATTCTCTTTTTTTTGTACCAAACTAATTTACATCTTTGCAGTGATATTGAACAAGCAGGACTGTATGTTTAAGTTTCATACTATCGAATCATTTTTGAAATAGGGATTTAAGTAATATATCAGATGGCTGACAGTATGTAAAGATAAGTATGATTTTGTTCAATCTGTTTTGCTTACTTACTTTTAATATCGTTTAACTCGCAATTTATATCCGTTAGTACTAATAATTTGCTTTCTAATGCATCTAGAAAACTAGTTTTGAATGCATGTAGCTCTTTGATGTGTTCGAATGACGACTGAATATCAATATGCCCTGAATCTGTTCTCCTTATCATGTCTTTGATTTCTGTATCCATATCTGCACTTATACCTGATGCTAGATGACTAAGAGCTGTTTCTAGCAAACGTCGATCTCTAGCATAGTCAGTTGCACTCATACTCATGCTGGTGGGATGCCCTTGAATGCAATTTCTGTATGCTTTTAAGGCTTGAATAGAAGCTGTTTCTGCAGGCGATAAACCTGACGTGCCCATGAACAATCTTTTTACTACGACCATAAGTAGGGACATATCCCAGCTTTGTACATTTGCATTAACTGTAGATGTAGATGGAAACAAAATGATATACTGTTCTTGGATAAGGTTATGAAATAATGCTCTATTTGATGCAAGTATATGTTCGAGGGTCTGACCGCTCCTTGCTGCTTCTCTAGTTACAATGCCTCTTAACACAAGCAGTCCACCCTCGCCTAACAACAGTATGTGTCTCAAATACCTCTCATTGTCTAAAGTTGCCATCGTCTGTAAAGAAATTAAAACATTTTTCACAACGGTTGGTGTTACTCTGCGGTTTGAAAAGTTAGATAGATCTGTGGTAAACACAGCATAATATGATATATTGTTAATTGCTTTTTTACGGTTACGTTAAAATTGCACCCACATGTTCATATCTCTGGGCACATACTCAACAGAATCTTTTTTACTAGGCATTTCTGGGGGAACAAAATGCTAGACACTCTTCTTAAATTTCTGTAACTGCCAAATCCATGCCCAGTGGAAATTATTGGAAGACGTAACTACACCGTTGCGAAGCTATTTGTGACGTGAGCAAAAGTGACCAAAAGTAAAAGGTGAACACAATTGTGTTTATTCTCCGTTCCAATCATGTAAATGTCAGGTAGGTAAATCAGTCTTGTTTTCATTTCATATAGAATGTAACCAAAGACGAGAGTCCAACTTACTATTTTCGTACATGTGTATATTAATGACCTCTGTGTCTCTGTATTTTCATGATATCAAGACAAAGGAGGGCAAATGACCAAAAATGCATTTCATATTTGTTGTTGACTAAGTTGAAACGTCCGCTTTTACTTACTCTTTGCAATTGTAAATATAACATACAATGCAGAAAAGAATGCTTCTTGCCGTGCGAATGACTCTGTATTGAGAAAAAGAGAGAAACAAACATTTTCTTTTTTAAAATTTAGTTTTTGGTATTTCTATCCCCTTTTCTCCGGGCATCATGAACAAACTGAAGCACAGGGAACAGAAGTCTTCATTTGCACAGAGCAGGTTTGACCGTCTTTGTGAAACATTTACATAAGATATAAAATGAACACAAAACCGACTTACATTGAGAACAAACCCTCCAAAATTGCTCGAAGCGATGTTTCCGCGTGCTTTTGGTCATTTCTTTTGAGCACGACGCGAATAGTTCCGCCGCACTGATTACGGCCACATTTCATTTAAAAACAGCATTTCCTATAATTCCTGATTAAAGAAAAAAAAACACCAAAAAGAAAAGCAGATATTGATCTCTGCTGTAACAGTGACCCTTTTTTTTGTGACTAACGCGGGAGGAGCGGTCAATATTGGAAGAATGATTAATTAACAATATGGAATTATAAGAAGTTAACTCCACTGACTAACAGCTATTAGAATGGTTTTCCAAATTTCACATGTAATAAGCATAACACTAAACTGAATGTTTTGTTTTCATTGAAAACATACTTGCATTTATTGAACTGTCCCTTCAGAAGTAGAGACAGTCCAGACCACGAAACAACCTAGACCACTAGACAACACAACCTAAAACACGAGAAAACCCAGACCACGGAGCAACCATGACCAGACGACTTTTACAATATATGCCCAACCCAGACAATATATAAACAGGTTGAAGCTCATGTATCAAAAAATAAATGTTATCTTGTTTAAATGTTTAAGAATAAGTAGATATCCATTAATTGCTGTTTGCAGGAACTTGGATTTGTTTTTGATTTTCAATATATTGACACTGAAACTGAATTTTAGATATCAAATGTAAAAATTAACTTGTTACTACACGCATTAAATTGTACAGTTATAAATAGTAAGTAGTATAATATTCAACTATAAATCGTTAGTAGTATAATCGTAAGTAGTGTAATATTCCATTATAAATCGTAAGTAGTATAATATTCAACTATAAATCGTAAGTAGTATAATATTCAACTATAAATCGTAAGTAGTATAATCGTAAGTAGTATAATATTCAACTATAAATCGTAAGTAGTATAATATTCAACTATAAATCGTAAGTAGTATAATATTCAACTATAAATCGTAAGTAGTATAATATTCAACTATAAATCGTAAGTAGTATAATCGTAAGTAGTATAATATTCAATTATAAATCGTAAGTAGTATTATAGTCAACTATAAATCGTAAGTAGTATAATATTCAATTATAAATCGTAAGTTATATAATATTCAACCATAAAACGTAAGTAGTATAATATTCAATTATAAATCGTTGACATTACTTACTAGTAAATACAAAGACTTTGACTATGTGTTGGCGGCTGTGGTCATTGAATATGAATTTAGCTGTTTGACTTTTGTTGTTATTTTTGATGATATTCATTGATTTGTTCTTCGTTGATCTATTGTATTTGTCAGCCCTATAACTTGTATTTATTAAAGGTCAGTTTTGTTGGTCATGTTTTATTCAAATATGCCTGAAATATCAAGAAAAATACTTAACCAAAGTGAATTGCATGATGTCTTAAAACACTATGCAGATTTTGCAAAGTCTTCAGAAATATGGTGTTCTTTTATAAAATAAAACACGTATACGAATTAAATATTTTAACAGCCAAGTCATACAGCAAAGTTTCTCTATCGTAAACAACAATGACAAATATTCAATTAAAAAGCCACGATTTCAAAACGCAGCCTCTCCGCCCATGACCCCGTCCCGCCCTTTCAAATCGTACATGCCATAGATGTATGTGCAGAAAAATTGAATAAAAAACAAATTCAACCATAATTAGAATGTGCAGAAAAATTGAATAAAAAACAAAACAAAATCAACCATAACAAAGTCAAACTTTAGGAAGGTTTAACACACTCTTGACTGAAACATATCTGAAATATATTTTATTGGTACATAAAGGTATAAATTTGAAAAAAGTATCGATCACGTACGGATGTACGTTTGTGAAATGCTCAATAAACGTTTTACTAACTGTACACTATATATATATAATTTACAGTAAGTTGGCATTTTACGGATGCCCACTTCTACGGTAAAAAAAATGAAAAAAATATATGTGTGTGTGTGTGTGCGTGTGTGCGTGTAACCGTGTATATATTAGCCAGGTTCATTATTAGAACAGGTAAAAGAGACAAATCCTTAAGAACAACAAAAACCAATTGAAAAAAGGTAAAATATTCTTAAAACCACATGAAGGATATCAGTTTTGTTAATGTAAAGGGGATTTAAAACATATGACAATACAATGTTTTTCCTTTGACTGGTGTACATATCCCCGTTTATCAATACCGAACCTTTTGAATTATAAAACGTCCGAGGGTTAAATAACAATGATTCTTTTGACTTTTTGTTTAATTGCATACAAGATACGAAAAGTGTTAGAACTGTAATACCAAATACCAAAAATTACTAAAGAAATGTAATTTTCAGTTAAGGAGATTAACGTGCACAAGAAAAACGCAGTTGAATAGGCACTTCGTGTATGATTGCTTCCGCAATGTGTAATGAGTGTGCTATATTGATTTAAGGAAGAAGGTTACCTTCATATTTGTATGTGCGCATGTCCAACCGGAAGCTAACGTAACGATTTACGACGACGTTTACGACAAATTAAATGTGTTTGTATATTCGTTCTCCTGAAAACAATTCATGACCCTGCCTCCGATATGATGCTTTATGGTTTAATAATGCAGAAATAATGAATAAACTGCCGCAGAAACGCTTCTAAACAATGTTGCCTTAAAATTCCATGGTAACATCAATTAAATTCAAGAAACCACAATTTTCTACAGAAATTTGAACAATTTTAGATCTTAGTTTTAGTATATAAATAACAAATTATCAACGGAACCTGAAAAATAGGTATTACAAATCAAACTGCTAGATTTTTTTATTTGAAAATGGCCGTTACAAGTAACCTTTCATCCAATTATATTCCAAATAACATTGGTTACCATCATCCATTTTCTTACATTCCGCATAACGTTTCAATATAACTACATAAAAAAGCAAAATATTGATGATTATTCAGAGCAAAAGACTCATAACAAATATTTCAGCAAATATTGGTTATTTGAAAATAGTTAAAATAAACAAAATGCACAGAATTACGTACTTTCAAGATAAAAGCTATTAATTTTGCGCGGTAACTGACACGTAACGTCATGAATTTCTGTAGAAAATTGTGGTTTCTTGAATTTAATTGATGTTACAATGGAAACGAAGCCCGTGACCTATGTATTTAAATGTAAAATTCAAAAGCGTTGACACTGATCTATTTAAGAAACACAGCTTCGGCTTTTTATTTTCATTTCAACAATATCCATGAGAATAATATCAGCATGCTGAACGATTTTTCCATGAAAAATGCCAGGTGAGGGGTACTGCTGTAAGTATTCTAGGCTGTGAAATTTGTTTGAATAAATGCAGATAACACGAAAATATAACTTACGTTAGAAATAATATGTTTTAAAGCTACATTAACTAGAAAGATAATCTTATTCGATGTTTTTTATAAGAAATTACGACAAAAAGCAAGATATATGCTATTTTAAACAGCTCTGTTGCCATGGTTACTGTTAACTTTAAGAAAATAGAGTACCATGTAAAGTGCTTGGTATTTTGCTAATAATATTTCCAAAATATTCCATGTTGGTCATTAACAGAATGGCACTGAAGCCGTCGAAAACCCCTACTTTTATACATAGTTGTTTAAAAATGAGAGAAAATGCGTTACCATGGAAACACGAGCCCCGCGACATATACATTTAAAGCTTATATTAGAAAGCTAACGTGCATACTAGTAAAATTATCAATTATGCAGACATCTACGGATATCAATGAAACTAAAATACACTGAAAAGTGTTAAATATCCGTATTTTCCTTCTTCCTTCAATATGAAATACCTTAAGAGGGTCATGTTCTTCAAACCTGGGTAAAAATTGAATTTGAAGGGACAGAGACAAACGAAATTGATATTGTAGCAGGTAAAACTTCATATTACACGAAATATAAACAAATGCTGCGGTTAAACTAACTTGAATTTACCCTTGTAACAAGGTAACCTACCTCTTTAAGGTAAATTACTTCTGAAACCTGATACACAGGTATGTTATCATTTTCCACTTTCAAGGAGACCTAATCTAATTTCTATTTTGTTTTTCGTTTACATATTTTTTTATCAGAAAGTGTTATAACCTAAAGTTTTTAAACATTACGTATCGACTGAGTATCACTAAAGGTAAATTAAGCATACATGAACACTTGTAAATATGGGGGTTATTTTTGTTTGTTTGTTTTACTTTTGGTTCAGCTTTTATAACTTGCAATTTCTCGTATTTCTAGATTCTTTAGTGTCAAACCAAAGCAATTCTTAAAGCTTGATCTTTTCTGTCCAGAAGAATTTTGTCGGTATTCGTAGCTATTGTTATCTATGATTTGGTCTTGTTAAGTTTAATGTGTCACCGCCATGTTATTTAGTGTCGAGTGAATTAAATATGTAGTATAAATAGTAAAAATAGAAAAAATTGGAAACTTTACATAACCTGTGTTCGAAAATATTAACCTAAATATATTTTTATAGATATTAAACTTAGATGAAAAATATATTAAAAAACTGTAAAATTAATTATCATTACCTTAAATCTCTAATTTATCTGTAGGGTAATCCATAATAAGTGTAATAGCAATTTAACAAAACCTTTTAATGTGACTGCGCATGCGTTGATTTTTCACTGGCGGACCTCGAGGGTAACACTACCACATGGATAATAGTCTTGTAATATTTCTTAACTAAATTTATGATAAATGTATTTTATACTTTGAAAAGTAACCGATGTTAACATCTGTTTTTTGACTTATCCTTTAGTATGTCAATGATTAAGTTTGAATCTTAGCGGCTGTCCATAAACACTTGCGTTAAGAGTATGGATAACTATAGATGTCACTTGCTCCGTTACGGGGCTACTATTTGACATAAACAATTCGGGTCTACAATTTTATTCAGAAGGTAAATTGGGACAACATTTTTCTTACATATTGTATATCTTTTTTTAATGTATCATACAGCAAGTTGTTGTAAAATCAGATCATAGAGATTAATATTCTGAAATACTGCAAATCTGAAACTTAGGAAATATGGCAAATTGTTGATTCCTTAAAAATTCTCAGAAACCAATAGAGGTACTTCATTGAACTTCAAAACAGGTTGTAAGACAAGTTTATCTCCGAGGTTCTATTTTTCTGACATTACCTTAAACAAAATCACTTAGTTTTTTCACTTTGAAAATGTCATTAAATGCTACTTTCTTTAATAAAAACTATGAATCTTCACACAAGGTGAAATTATAATGCAATGATACATATCTCAAATCAAGTTCCATGTGATCTCTGCGTGTTATTGTGATTTGACAGAACTACTCCCTCTTTCGGATTTTCAAGGTGGGTTTTAGCAAATTGATTGTTTACTTTAAATAGCGCTGAAACCAAAATGACATTAGAGTACTATTAGCTTAAATAAAACCTATGCATTTCTAGCAATGGGGGATCATAATACACACATTAGGTCAAGTTCAGAGGAAGTCCACGTTTTATTTTCAAAATTGTTCCCTCTTTGAACTTTCAGACGGTCAACATTATTGTTTTTCCTTAGCTCTGAAACAAATGGAAACCTATTGGCTCATGAGATATCTGATTCTAGAAAATGTCTTCTTTGGTAATTGTATTAAAGTTTTACCAGTTTTTGGTATTTAAAAGAATGAACTGAATTTACTGAGAAGAAAATGTTCAGTGATATTGTAAAAAAAGAAACTGAAAGGCACAAAACCCATAACTCTGCCCTGAACAATAAAGTCATTATCATTTTTTGCAGTCAACGAAGAGAATTCACTTTGACTTAACATCACACTGGGTATTCGGCTACGTACTGGTGTGAGCGATACGGTCTTACGGCGATTTATATACATGTATGTGTACTGAGTATTCACACCTAAAACGTGTATTTATCCCGTAATTTACTGAAGATTTTAAAAGTTTTAGTATTGTATTGTAAGATCATACCTTAACAATATCCATGTCAAATTTCTATCTCATATGATATGAATAATTGTGACAAAATACGTTTTTTTGTCACGAAAATGAAGATATTTTAAGGCGATGCTATCTATTTTCATAAATAATGGTATTATTTAGGATTGAATTAGGAAATTTTTGTTAAGAAAATGAAAAGCAGGCATTCTGTGCGTAAGCCAATGCTTTCGTTTACAAAAATCGGAAGCACAGTAAAATTAGAGCGTTTTGTTTTTTTTGAAGACATTGTGTAGGATACCTCTGACGATGAACCGTGATACCATCGGGCGGATACCGTCCTCGTTATTGAAATGAACATTAGGTTGACGCAGGTCCTTTTCTGAAATTTAGCTATAATATGCAATGACCAACCAAGATAAAGATAAAACTTAGATATTCTCTACCTTTCAGCTACTGGAATCAGCCTATCCTAAGAAAACTTCTTCTCGCATAATTTTCTTCAAAAATTGCTACCAAGATCCATCCACATAGACCCATTCTTGTGTGTACTCACCAACTGAATTGCGACTTCAGAAGCAACAAAGACTGTAAGTACGTGTTGTCTTGTCTTTTTTTAAAATATTCACCCATCAAGAAGATATGAATTCGGCTGTTCCACTAATATATTATCGCAGCGGTGTCTACAAATAGAAGTATTGCCTATAGACATTATGACGCTCCCTTACTGAAATTTGCCTTCCCTTTTGTTAATTTCTGCTACTCGAACTTTGGCCTGGATGGGGGGCACATACCCATTTGTTCACGCCCCCGTTCCTACGCCCCTATAAACAGAAGAGACCCAGGACCGTAGGCCCAATAGAAATTGAAATTGATTCTGACAGTAACAACAATGTTTCATTGTTACCCCCTCTAGTAGGTTTGCAGGTTTGTCGCATAAATTCAAGCCTTAAGAAATTTGCTAATTCTAAAAAATGTTGAAAATCGGACCTAAAATGGTGGGAAATGAAATAAAGTGAAAACGACGAAAAACTTTGGTGAAACTATATACTTTCTGCAGTCTGGCGGGCCCAATTTATAAAAAATCCTGAAACCACCCTATGCTTGTTCTATGTAACTATTTGTATATTATTTAAAAGTTATTACAGTTCGTCTGATACTTAAACTTTATCAAAAGAGCATCTTACCTGTTTTGGCGTCTGCCGTCATGTTGTGAATTTATGTATTGCAAATAGTGATTATGAATCTGAAGTCGGGGATTAAGTTGAAGTATGAACAAACCAATCTGTGTATAGTGTATGCACTTGAAAATAAGTCGCGTAATGAGCACTACCTGAATAGAGGTTGCGTCTATAGAGGCGAATATTACCCGATACGATATATAAGGCAAATTGATGAAGCCGAAGCCTCTCCCTATACACATACGTACGCAAATCAAGAGACATTGTATCTTCTGAAATCATTCTTCCTCTACCTCTGATTCATGTGGGGAAGTTGGCATACTTGCGCAGAACAGTTTTAAAAATCCTTTTATACACTTAAAGAACAAGTATTAACTTTCGCACACTTGATGACATACTAGTATGTATCTACTAATAAGTTCATAATAAAAGCAAGACATTCCAAAACTGCAAGGATTTTACTTGAACGACTGTACCTATTTTTAAGTCACAAGATACACTTAAATGTCTTGTTTTATCTAACGAGAAAATATCATTTGCAAAAATACGGAGGTGTAGATACAGGATCGTTAAAGCCCTGCTCCGCTGCTATTCAAATTCTATTGTGTGTATGCAACCCATGATTACAATAGGTAACTGTTAACGGCCACGTGCCACACTTAAGCACGCAAAACCACTGGTATTTCAGATAGATTCTAGATCAAAATAGACTCTATTTTGACATGCGTCACTGTTCATAGTCAGGATTTTCATGCTTTTCCAGTGACAATTCAAGGTTAAAAGGTAGGACGGGAGCAGGGCTTTAAGGACTAAAATTAGTAGAGTTCTGTCAATCCTCGAAATAAAACCCCAACGAACAAACAAACCTCCTTTAAATTTCGTATTTTTAAAATTTGGAATCTATGAATTCAAATCCCCGGGCGTGAACAACGTTTAGAGGAGAAAAAAAAAACAAAGTGGAGAATCACTTGATCTGAATGACGGTGTAAAAAATTTCCGATATTTCTCTCGCTCCGGTATATCGAGGTATTTTATGTTGAAAAACGTTGCTTACGATATTGTTACATAACATAACATATGCGCCTTACCATTCTATTTCCTTATGTGATCGTAAATGTTGCAAGACGTGTCGTTTTATAGCGTTGTAAACTCAATCAGGTTGACGCACGACATGCGTTACAACACACGACAACACACCATTACAAACGACTTGACGCACGACAATGAGATACGACATGCGACTTTGATGTCGCGACGTCGTGTCGTATTGTCGTTCGTCGTGTCTTGCGTCGTGTCGCATGTCGTATCATACTGTCGTGTGTTGCGTTGTGCGTGGGACGGCACATGATATGAGTTAAGCAGGATTCCAATATCTTTGTCGATTCCAGTTAAGTATTTTAAATATGTTTTTCATGTTCTTGTGGCAATGCACTTTCCGCAAAAAATTATTTTCTTCAAACAGAAAGTGTTTTCATGATTTAGACAATAAAGTCAGCTATATTTTACACGAAATTTCAGCCGGGTATCTTATTGGAGAGGTCAAGACCTCTCCATAGGGTTGGCTTTCAAACTAGGAGAATTTAGACTAATCTACCAATTTTACGGCGTTAGATTCCACTTTCTAGCGCAAATTACGGCGAGCCAGTTTAAAATGACCCAATGCGCTTGCGCACAATTAAGTTTTGAAATCCTCTAAGACGAAAATAATTGTTCGTTTATAATAAAGAAGTACAGTGTAATACTATTGTTACAAATGTTGGAAACGGTTCAGTTATTAACAAATATATATATATATATACATAGAGATATATTTACTGTTCTTTGTTCGCAGTATTCAAAGATATACATATGAATTGAATCACGTTAAAATGTATTTCGTTCAATCAAATGAATTTATTGTTTAACTGGCGGGTTCGTTTGCCCCGTTCGGAAGATCTACCGGAATAAGAAGAGTTCTCCCGAGCTTCTGTGTCTTCCACCCGATAGTCGGACATGTTAATCACGTGATTTAAACAAGGCGGCAATTCGACATATAAACCTTACAAACTGAGTAATAAACTAGACTCTAATAAAATGTTTAGAGTTTTTTTTCAGATAGCACATTAACAAGAAAAATCTCTGAAAAAATACATTTAAAAAAAGAATGATATATTTTTTCACTTCCGGCAGACGTCCGTTCGATTGGGATTTGGTTCTTAGCTTTTTCTAAAGCTTCTCGGAAGCTATTCTCTTGGGCCCAAACGAACGGGGCAGTTGACAAACAAGGCTGTCCGGTGAGGTTCTCGCAAAAATGGTATGATGCTAATTTTGCAGCTTTCACCAGGGCCAAGTTCAGTGTACAATTATTGCAGAGGTAGCTTTTGAACATTTTTAAATGAAATTCAGTAACTAAGATATGCTTGGGCCTGCAGACCTCGGATTGGCGGAGGTTGATCATAACCTGAAGATGACTTATTGATTTTGAGGTCATTAGGTCATGTTCACAGTGACTATGATCCCTAATAGGTCACAGTGACCTGCAACAGGGAAACTGTTTTTCGTCTATAGCACAACATATCATATAACCAGAGACATAGATAACAATTGTTATCTATGTCTCTGATATAACTTTAAAAGGAGCAACACCGGACCTCTCCTTGGTTTCTTTTTTAAAAGAAGCCTACTTATTTACACAGCATTCAACAATTATTTTAATGTAACTGATTGGGATTTCTAAAGCTCTGAGGACGTCTAAAAGCAAGCATTAAGTGGATAAATCGTGGTAATCTACGGAATACTGTTTTGTTCATGTCCTACCGTTGCCCATCGCCTAATTGTCAAAACGCGATGGTAGGATAAGGGATATCAAGTAGGATAGGGACAGTAGGATGGTAGGACAGTACGTTAGCGATGGTAGGATGATAGAATAGCGATGGTAGATGGTAGGACGTCAAAGGTTGATTCGTAAGGAATAGTTTTTATTTCATATCCTAGCATCGCCCCTCACCTAACTATCAAAGCGCGATGGTAGAATGGCAAGATATAGGTATGTTTGGATGGTAGGATGGCGATGTTAGGATAGTAGAATTGCTATAGTACTCGTAAGATGTTAGGATAGCGATGATATCCTAAAATCTTACTAACGCTATATTATCACCCTACTATTCTACTAGCCTACCTTCCTATTATCTTAACTTCGCTATCCTATCATCCTACCATCAAACTATCCTTACATCCTATCAAGGCAGCTTGATACAAATGTAATTAGGAGTAACATATATTCATAAGGCTTTAGTGCGACTTGCTTTTTATATATTTATACACGAGCATTTTTATGTTTTACATGCCATGCCTTTTTGTTTCCATTACGTGTGTTAGAGATTCACCTGGAGGGGATTACTTTTATTTACACTGTCCCGTGTCTTTGGAACATGGTGGGGGTAAGAGTGAGGTTGGGTGCGCATCATAAACCGGTTTTAAGCTCCCCAGTGGTGTTTTTGCCACTGACCGTTCCAAGGCGGTGCCCCACTGTGTTCCTTTGTTTGTTCGTTTTGTCCTCTTGTGTAGGCTTTGTGTGTGTATGTGTTTGTGCTCCTTTGTTTGTTCGTTTTGTCCTCATGTGTTGGCTTTGTGTGTGTGCACGTGTATGTGTGTGTGTGTGTTTGTGGTGTGCACGTCTGCGTGCTGTAGGTTTCGTTTTGGGGAGGCTGCGATTTTGGTACGTGGCATTCCCTGTTTGATATTTGTCTTTGTTTTCAACATAAACAAACACATGAATAACTATAAAGTCAGATTTAAAAATACTCAAAAAGACAGGTATGCAGCAATAAAAACAGAGTTATATTTATTTAAATTTATAGTTTCATTTTGCTGATTTTTACGGAATACTGTTTATTGCATATCCTGCCATCGCCCATCGCTTAATTATCAAAGCGCGATGGTAGGATGGTAAGATAGCAGGTATAGTAGGATGGTAAGATGGCGATGGTAGAATAGTAGAATGCGATGATAAAATAGTAAAATGGTAGGATATCGATGATAGGATGTCAGGATAACGCTAAAAAGCCCGACCATCATCCCATAGCTATCCTACTATCCTAATACCGCTGACCTACAATCGTAACAACACTCATCATATCATTCTATTATCCTACCATCTTGCAATCAAAGTATTCTACCATCGCACTGCTTAGGCGACGGGTGATGGTAGGATATGAACAAAACTGTATTCCCTAGTCATCCGTCAAATCATGTTTCCTAAATGATGTCTAATAAAATTTTGTAAAGGCATAAAAGAAAAAAAAAATTATTGCTTAAGTTCAGTTTGGTACGGCGATTCTGAAGGGATATGAAGATATGTAAGTTCCTCTCCCAAATTTGTTCAGATATAAGTTTATCACCTCATTTGGGAGAGCAGTGCTCATAGTTGGTCGTCCTATCTTTAAAATTAATAGAACGTAATTAGTAATGCATATTGAATGTTAAAATAACAACAATTTGAAATTAGACTGATAGTATCAAGTCAGAAAAGTTATAAAACGGCGGGAAACGGGGAAATTCTTTGATATATAGGGGAAGCCTACAAATTAAACCTTTATTCCATTGCGTCATCGCTGAATATTTTCTGCCTCTTTAATTAGTTTGCATATTAAATTCGCTGCCCTTCAAACACATGAAACGGTTCTAAGTATAAACACAACTAAAGCAAAAACGGTAGCAGTCGTATGCATTTACTGTACGCTATTCGTATTTCCTTAGCGTTGAAAAATTAAATCATTTCGCTTCGGCTGGGAACAATGCGTGACAGAATTATCATTCCTTCGGACCCGGAACCAGCTTTGTGACGTCACACAGAGAATAAGTCCCGGGTAAAGTAGTCGAACCATAGAATGATGACGAGGTATAAGTTAGAAGGTATTAAATGCCTCCGTTACTACTTTCTATGTACGAAACAAACAATTTATAATATATTATATCAGCGTTTTAGCCTTTTATTTCCTGCGAGACTATCCTTGTCTTGTAGGTCTGTCTTTAGGCAATCAAAAAGTAGGCAAGAAAATATGGGGTTGAAATAATGCATAATGCAGTGAAACCGAGGTCGAGTGACTGAGACATTGATGAAAACGCAAATATTGTGTCGGTAGACATCAGGAAATGCCTTCTTGTACTTTAATTAATTTAACTTAATTTAATTTAATTTAACAAAACAGCTTCGACTCAACTTTTGAAGCATATATCATTCGCAGACAATACTCTACAAACAGGCATAAAGCTTCACCGGAAAATTCCTGGACTACATTCGAGCGGATCACGGAGGCATATCTGGCGTATTAGTACCTCCATGCCTTAGGCTATAAGAAATGTCAAAGTTTTCAAAACCATTTTGTCCCAGTTAATTATTGTACGTAAGGCAACAATTTTGCCAATTTTCAGTTTGAAAGATTGGATAGGGCCGGAATTATGCCCCAATACGGTACGCCATCCATACCTGCTAAAACCTGTCAGCTCTTTTCATTGAATAAAGTATCATACGGCGTTACATTTCTTTCTTCGCTTTCTGTCATTCTTAACTAAACTGATGTCGCTGATGCGAAAGCGAGATGTGTTGAATCACCTTCAAAATCAGAACTTTGCCTACTTTCCGAAAAAAAAAAAAACATCTCAATTTTGCCAGTGATATACCAAGTTTGTCTTAAAATGGTGTTTATTATTCATATGCATCAAAAGTTGGGTCGAAGCTGTTTTGTAAAATAAAAGTGAAAGTTGGTATTTTTGATGTCTGCCTAGGTCCTACCTACGCAATATTAGCATTTTCATCACGTGTCTCAGTCACGTGACCTTGATATGAATGTGCAAAACTACCATAATTCATTTTGTGTTCTAACAAGTATTTGAAAGTTGAGTTAAAAAAATTATCGACATTAAATTTTATCAAGTGATACCGAATTGGCCTAGTTATTTTTCCCTGGGGAATTGGCATACGGCCTTCTGCCTTTAGCCAAAATGATGTCCCTTCGAACACATTACAAGGTCAATATAAATCACTTGGTTAATAATATTATATCATGATATTAACCTTAAGTTTGGCCTTGGGGGCCTCCGTGGCCGAGTGGTTAAGCTCGCTTACTTCAAATCACTGGCTCCTCACCGATGTTGGTTCAAGCCTCCCTCGGAGCGTTTAAATCTTCATGTGAGGAAGACATCCAGCTGGCTTAAGGAAAGTCGGTGATTCTACCTAGGTGCCGCCCATGATGAAATAATGCACGGGAGGGGCACCTTGGGTCTTCCTCCACCATCAAAGCTGGAAAGTCGCCATATGACCTAAAATTGTGTCGGTGCCACGTTAACCTTCCCCCCCCCCCCCCCCCCCCCCCCCCCCAAAAAAAAAAATAAAATAAAATAAGTTTGGCCTTGAGAAGGTGAGACATCGATGTCGAAGGCAGTGTTGCTGTGTTATGTTATATGAAGGGAAATTGTGACTATAGTATTGATAATGCTTTTATTATTTCTAAAGACAGGAACATACATGCATGTATTAATCAAATCAAAAGAGAGGCAAGTAACTTGTGCTATCGCGCTAAATGTATAAAGCAATAAGCTTTAAAAAAAAAAAAAAGCTTTTATCATTCAATCTTTTAAAATCTCTATGAAAAACACATGCACTTACTTATTCGTGTTGGTCAATCCATTAAACGCAAAAGGACGCTATATTTAGACATCTAATCTCTAAAATAAGTCCAGTTAAAACCAGTTTTGCGTTTAGAAATAGTTCGAAAGTAGGTTCCCTCTACGTAGCTATAAAAAGTTATAATCGAACTCTTTTTTTTTCGGCGGCAGTGATATGGAATGTAATGAAAATATAATTTGCAACTTTCAAATACCCTACTGTGCAAACGGCAGAAAAGTGAAGCCGTGCCGGATGTGTCTGTTTGTGTACAATGTATTGCTATTATTATCATTAATAAATACTTAACTCGAAATTTCAAGAGAGATAAATCGGAATTTCGGCTTACCTACTTGAAACATTTTTGTCTACTAACTCGAAATTTCGACTTATTGTCTGTTTGTCATAAATGATGCCTTTCTTAGAAGGAAATACACCCGTACCTTGAGTAATTAGGTTAAGCCGGTTTCGAAACTTGCTGCTCAGTGTTGAAGATTATCGTTCAAAGCAGTTCGATGTAGCTATGTCTGTCCTTTCAAAAACACAGAATTATCTCCCTTTCGTGTGCGTCAAAAGCATAATTATTTTCACACTCTTACACACAAGCAATACTATTGTTATGACTACTACGCGAATGTGACATGTATAGTATACTAATTTATATTCTCCTACCTGCAATATTGATAGAAACAATCTAATTGGTTAAGAATAAAAAGTATTTGCACCAATGCAGCTTCTTAAAAAATAAATTGTGGAAATTATCGGTTCAAGATGAAGATTGTAGATCGGAAAAAATGACAGATACAATTAGCGAATGATTTGAGTGGATGTAGTGTAATAATGATAATAGAGTTGTTGGTGCATGTAAATGCTGAAAAGTTTTATTCACATGTGCATAGGACTTTTTCCCGCGTAAACTTGATTAGATGCCGACACACATGGGGTAATACTGCGTCTGTTTGAAGACAAGCTCACTTACATAGAACAAATGTATGACACGTGTTTTGGTTTAAACAATATTTTATTCAACATAATTTCAGTTGTTACAATATTACATATATGAACATAGAGAATTGACTAGGAAGCTAATAGCTTTTATAGAAACTCTCTCCCTGAGACACGTGTTTTATCTGAGACATTATTTGTTTTGACAATTTTGGCGGAATGTTCAGAAAAAATGTTGGATTTTATGATCGGGTATAAATTTTCGAAGTTGCCCTTGTACCATAATGTAGTGTGTGAAGGCCATTTTCCCAAATTTAAACAAAGAGTTTGATACTGGCCATTGTGGGTTTAATGACAAAGATGTGACTGAAATCATTTAAAACTGTTTACTTTAATGGAAGAGACAGAACTAGAATATAATCAAAAGTAAGTACTATACGAATGAAGTATAATTGTAGGTAACTGTTAGTTTCTTTGGCAAAGATCAACATCAATGCAAAATGTACTGACACTCGTGACCATTATGATATTGCTTAGGTAACTTTGCAGCCAAGTAATGTCACATGACTAAATAATACATGCGCTGGCAAATAATGCAATTATTTGTTTCACATAACTCAGAATGCTGCTAAAATGGTATATGTTTCGACCATTATTATATAGAATAATATAGGCATAAATAATGCATTGATCTTATTTATAAACTAGAGATGCTTTTGAGAAAAGCGCATGTCTCCAACAACTGCCTAATCATCTGAATAGTCAATCTGTCTTTGTATACTGTTTGTAGCCTATTGATATTCACATGTTGCAGTAACTGGTCTACCATGCTGTATCGGTAGTGTTTGAGTAACCGGTCTACAGTGCTGTATCAGTGGTGTTGGTAATTATGTTCAAGGGCCATAATTCCGAAGCGCCTTGGTCGATTTGGCTAGTTAACGAACTTGGCCGAGGTCATATAATCAAACACATTTTGTTCAAGTTTGGTATATATCGGATAAGAAATGTTTGACTTAGAGTGCGGACAAGATTTGTGACAGACAGAGACAGACATACAAACAGGAGTAAATCTATATGTCTCCCACACCATTGTGTGGTTGGAGACATAATAATTCAAATATCCTTGATAGAGCAATTTAATGGATAAACTTCCAACATAGCAAATACAAATGTTACACTTCGGTTTTAAATATCTGTATCATTTATATAGTGTTAAAGAGTCATTTTACTTAAGCCATTGAATAGTGTCTTATTTTACAGGAATCTCATTATTTTGTAAATTTTATAGTTTAAAAAATCACATAGAGGCAGTTAGATTTTGTCATAAAGCACATTGCGCATGTGTACCTGTAAGAACAACTTTTTACAAATACCGGTCTTATATTGATCATTGTATATAAAAACAGATCCGATATTGTACTTGGTATAAAGCTTCCTGTGTCTATTTATGTAAAGGTGACATGTGATTATTTAATCCTTGCAAAAACGAAAAGCGCAAAGGTATAAAGTAGAGATAAAATTAAATAAAAAAACGCACATGTCTTTACCTCAATACACATAAGTACAAAATGGCGAAGTTTTGATCACTACCTCGAAATTTATATTATTAGTAACTATCTCAAAATTTCAATTAAGCAAATCTATGATATTTATCCTCAAAATCTTAACGTCCATCCGTCCGTCTGTCAAATGTCAAACGTTGATAGATAAGTTTGTTACGGCTATTTCTCCTTAGCTTCTTATTAATGTCGGGCAGTTGGCAGTTACTTGCGAAGAACAAGTTTGTACTTTTGACAAAATCCGGGAACATTGGTTAGGTTAACTTCTTTTAAAAAAAACAGCTCTAAATCAAGAACAAACAAACAGATCAAGTTCCGAAAATGCGATGCGTATAGAAAGCATGATTTCAGCAGCTTCCCTACACCGTATGTGTAGTAATTGTTTTGTTTTATTTTCTAAACGTATAATTTTAAAAACATATAACTGTCTACCTCTCGTTCTTGGAATTTGCAGGAAAACAAACCGGCTATTTATTTACTGGGTGATTTTTATGTTTTTAATGTTTAAAACGGATTAATAGATTGGATATTGGTAAGCATGCGGTCGTGTGCCAAATAAATGATTTTCACGTTATATGCCTTAAACATTTCAGTCTTTCGTATACGGAAAATATTACATATTCATTAGAAAAACATTTGAAATAAGAGTGATGTTCAGTTTTCTTCTTCCGGGTATCAATCAAACTGATAACAAGATAATCATAAAGGTTGTTTAATCCTTGTCACCATAAAATGACAAGAATACTAGATATTATGATGCGTTTAAGTTTGTTATCGACAGGGTATAATATTGTGGCACTGATGACGATGAAGATAGTACTGCTGTGCTAAGTTATAATGATAGAAAATGGGGATATTAGTTTTGATAAATACTGTTACTATTCTTAATGACAGAAGTGAAGTTATCGATCAAGTATTAAGTACTGGATATTGTGGAATATCGGTGATTTGAAAATGTATCAATGGAGACTGTCTTGATCTATATAGCTTAATAATGTGTCTTGCATAAAAATAACAAAATATCATATAAGGATATATCTATATTTTAAAGCGCCAGATGCGTTCGATAATAATACTAATAATACTAATGGACAGAAAACCATCTCACTAGATCTAGTTTGGAAGCGTCAATGAGGTTTTACGGATTACTGTTGTGTCATTCCGAAAATAAAGCTGATTAAAATGGTCAGACAAAAGCATTTTAAGAAGACGGCTAGTTAGATTTTTAGTACATTTCCAAGAAAGACCTGTGCCTAAGCAACTCTTTACGAACATGAAATCTGGATCAAATTGAATGGCTTGAATGTATTTTATCAGCTGTCTAAATACCAACTGTAAAAGTAAATTTGAATAAGTGACGTTCTGGATTTTACCTGTGCTTTTTCAAGCTAGTATGGACACTTTTGTAAACATCACTACCACCATCATCGGTGCAAATGTTATCCCAGAAGGAGGCACGTTTTATAGTGGTTCGAGTCCCTGCAAAAGTGGAATTACTAGCTACATAACTACCAAGTAACTTATAGTAATTTCTTACCATCATCATTGCCACTACCATCATCAGCATATTTTTCACACAAAAACATCAATTTATGTACAAGGCTTTTAGTCTTACAAGTATAAATGATTTCCGATATATATTTTCATATTTTGACGTCATTATAATTAATATAAAGATAGGCTGAATGTATATTTTAGACCTAATTGCTTTGCCACATTTTTTAATTAGCAAATGGTGATCCTCGAGAAGCAGTCGGTTTAGCACAGATGCCGTTCAAAACGTTTCAGGACATTCGTATACTTTTAGCAGTCGGTAGTGGAATGTACACCGGATATAGCCAAAAAAAGTAATAATTTAACAAGCCAACATGTCGTCAATTTTCTCACAAGTATCGTCATACTGTTGTATTAATGCCTATTTTATAATACCGTATTGGCTGAATTATAAATTTGGCTACTGAGATACCATGTACTTTTGGCCAGTGAGATAACATGTACTTTTGGCCAGTGAGATAACATGCAAAACAATTTTACAATTAGACATATTACGATAATAGCAATACAACGTGTTCAAACTGTTTTTATAAATATGCATCAAAGATATACTAGTAATCCAAATAACTGAACTATATCCGGTTCTATAACTTAAAGATCGGGAAACCATTTAAATCTATAAATGTATTAATGGTTTCCCGAGCGAGTATTATTTTTTTAAGATTGCCTACGTCATTGTTAAAAACTTTCTTTCTATTAAAGGTGGTTAATCATTTTCTTGGTCAAGGTAACTTTCACATCTAGTACTTTATGCAGTAAGAATACCAGTTTAAAACATATATTATCTTGAATGCAAAACCAAGACAGAGTGTCAATATATGAATTGTGAAGCTGTATGCAGTTTTAAAACATGCTTTGTTGAAATATATCAATATCTATCAAATGCAAGCAAATACCAGTCATTAAATTGAAACATAAAGAAATAGTAAGTATTAATGGAGGTAATAACAAAAAATATAAAAACCCATACACCTCTCTTAGTAAGGGTGTGCTTTGTTCTTTAAATAAATCTCCAGAGTAAGAAATATCATAAAATCTTGCTAAAATGATACTTGATGCCTTTAGATGAGCAGCTATTCAAGGACATTAAGATGACAAATATCGCTTTGTTCGTCTTTTTCGTCGTCCGTGCAATATTCTTGTCCGGGGCATAACTTATGTAATTAAGACCAATGCAGCCCTCTTGTTTGGTGTCTTTTCTAGAATGTCAACTTAATACTTCTGACCGAGTAAATTATTTTTAGTTCATCTAAAGTAATGTAGTGGTACATTTAATCTCTACATGGTTTGATATAGTTTGTCGTTCCGTTAGGCTAATGACGTGTGATGTTTAGCCGCAACGTCTGAAACGTAGACAAATCTTATAAAAATTAATTTTGTTTCTTATAGACAGAACTGCTATGAAAGCTTACATGAGTCACTATGATGGAGGTTTTCCTGACATATGTTTTAATGGAAAGTTAGTGGTTTGTATATAAACTTAATTATACCTAAATGTGTCGGTGCGACGTTAAAGGCGTACGCTAGAATTCCCTGTATATGAGATGGGCGAAAATTTTCCCAATAACAGAATGTCTTTAAACTTTGGATATTGAAGGACAATCATCTAAGAAACAAAAATATGCAATAAAAATCATAGGTCACCGGCATCGAAAAAGAGGTATCTGCCCCTGAAAACGTCATTTTTGGGGGAAATGCCGTTTTCAAGGGCAGATAACTCTTTTTTGATACCGGTGACCTATGATTTTTATTACATTTTTTTGTTTCTTAGATGATTGTCCTTCAAACTCCAAAGTTTGAAGAATTTCTGTTATTGGGAAAATTTTCGCACCAAATTCTAGCATACGTCCTTAAACCCAACCAAAAAAAATAATTATACCTAATATCTACATCTGTCATTTTTTGTGTAAAATTCGATCACTATCAGAACTTCTATGGCAACCCTCGCGCAGCCATATTTATAAAACCAAACAAAAAGATACTGACTAATATTAAAAATAATAAACTGAACCGTATCTTCATAGAAAAAAAAAGAGTAATTTGAGCCAAAAATATCCCAAGTTACATAATTTTACAGGCAAAATCTCATGCAAACCATGCATTTACAAGTACGTAAAAAGGCCTTTATTATGAATACAGGGGAAAACTTTTTAAATTTTGGCATACAAGTGGTTTGATAAGAAACAACTCAACTGCAATATACACTACGATTAAGTTTATTTTACATAAATTTGTAAAATAAGCCAAATATTTTCTATTGATAAAAGGTTGAAACCAAGAATAGTATAAGATAAATCATATTAACAATGTTAGAGATTGCGTTTATTAAATGAAAATATCTAGAACATAAAACGAACTGAGAATTTTTTAAGCATGATGTGATCTGGTTAATTAAATGCAAACACAAACATATCACTCATTCAAAAGATTTGAACACAAAAAAGTAGTCAATAATTATCATGCTAACAAAGCTATGAAAATATGTCATTCATTTTAGGGAGTATGACGAGTCCAAATAATCATTTCATATGTTACACTATGTTTACAAAGACGGCGACGTATATCATGGTCCATTAGGAAACAAACAGCATGAAATATTACTCCAAACGATAGTTTAATATTTAGATCAATTATGCTTGACCAGTTTTCAACATACTGTTTACTTAATATATCGGCATCAATAAAATGTCCATAAAATTCCACGTGGTTATTTCATGCATTTTAATGTTTATCATATGGTCCATTTAGTGTCATATAATTAATAATCAAGGTCGAACAATTTAAAGTACCTTTTTACGTACTGACTAGTAAGTAACAATAAAAGAACAAGTCAGACAAAATGATGGACTCGCATATAATCGTAACCTAAGAATACGAGTATAAGCAACGTTATCTAGGTAGTTATGGTCACTGCCCGTCATTTCACCCAAACATAAAAGTAAACAAAGGCACATATACATGTATCAAAGTAGTTTTGATCCATTATATCTTTTTAATAACTGAAAATGTTAAAATGATTTGGTATAACATTATTGCCATATCTTCTAGCAAATTCCTCATTAAAAAGCCATCTCAACTTAAAATTAAAATCATAAATGCTGTAATATATTGATCTTGTTCTAAACGCTCAAAAAACATATGTTTAAAAATTAAACTGATTTGATACTATCTTACCCAAATTCAGTAATGTAGATTTCATAATTTAATGGACCGTTTGACAGTGGATAAAGTCTGAACGAACTTGTCATGATAGTAGTTTTTATCATATAAAAATACTTTTATTGTCTGTAAAAATTGTCTGTAACAACACGTATTAATGCCAGCAGTTTGTCATTGTTCATTATGATCTTGAAAGTAGCCGAAGTGGAATGCTTTAAACTATGGACTTCTTAAGGAAATGAAAGACTCTCCTTCTGTACCGGGTACAATAAATGACTGAAAGTAAAAACAGAAAGAAGCTATTATTCACATTGTCTATGTTACACGTTTTTTGTTTGTTTTGTTTTTTAAAGAAAACTTGTGGATATATAACATATACAATTGCCTTATATTTATGGGTGTCTTCTTCAGCATCATGATATTAACAAAATGCATGCAGTGCTAGATAAAATCAATATAGAAGTTTTGTTTATGTATGTTTTGCTCAACTGATAGTTGCAAGAAGTCGAAAATCGCATTCAGTTTAACGTATTGTCTATCAAATTTCTACTACGTTTTACAAAGACATACTATGAATACCGATCTTTTTTTAACTTTGAACAAAGTCTTCAACTTTTTAATACATACTGAGTATGCTGTTTTAGTGTTCTAGAAGTACAAAGGCCAGTCCAACGATGGCAAGTAGTAAAGCAGCGAATACAAAGACTGAAAAAAAGTGTTTAAGTACAATCAGTGATCAAACAACAAATAAATGTCTACACATCATAATTTAAACCTATTCTTTTGTTGTATCATATATTGTTTACTATTATTACCATAAAACAAATAATTATCAATTAATTAATGGAATATTCGCATTTAATATTCTTCCTAGTTTTTTCAGTATACAAAGATCGCATACTTTTTCATGGGACAATAATACTGTAAACATTCGGAAAAATGTTGTCAGTCTTGTCTTCACCTCGGCTGATGCTGACAATATTTCCGTCCCATCCAAAGCTATGTGACATTTGTATAGGATTGGCAACAGTTCCAATCGAGACCTTTTTATGTAATTTTCTCTTCTGAATCAGCAAAATTCTAGTTTTAGCATCTGACTCAAGCAGCTTCTTCAGGTAAGAAATAAATCTAGATACTTCCTTAAACTTTTTACGACTATTTTGCATATCGTTCAAAGTACAAGAAAAAAGACAGATATGACGGATACCGGTACTATTTCTCCATCATTCATGCAGTCTGGACGGAAAGATCATAAAGATTAATGTCACATATCATAATGCGGACGTTCCTTTGAAAACATATTACTGAACGTACATGTATATAATGTAGCGTCTAAAAAGGTATGCAGGCACATTCATGCAACGTATTTATATAATTTCCCAAAAAATGGTATGCAGTGCACAAAACAATTTAATAGAATATCTATTAATTTTTCCTTGTTATTTCAAAAGGAAAGTTACCTACCTATTACTATAGTGACGTGCGAATCATTCGAAGCTCGATTGTCCTCCGTTTTGGTTTCATTCATCAGCTTTTAAATAGTAAATTGTATATCATGATATGTTATTGAGTTAATATATATCAGTAATTTTCCTAAGAATGTACAGTAAGTAAGTTTCTAGAACACTTTACCTGTATCACAATTGATACTAAAACTTATATCCGAAAGACTGTTTTATACAGAAGATGACATACTAGATTAATCTACAGCCAAACATTATGCCCAATACAAATTATTCTATGGTGTTCAGATGAAAAAGAAAGTTTGGCCCGCATAATTCAATCAAATTATATTTTTATTGAAGACAAAAGTTAAAAACAAATAAATTATTCAAAGCATTGAATTTTTACAAACCTGTGAAGTTCTGTTAAGTTCGCTTATCTCGGTTACTTCCTCTGCTTTCTGACTGGAATCTGCACATTAAAATATGCGAAGGGAATTACCTCTATAAACTACAATTTTGAGATGTATTTCTGACTGTTTTAAAAAGGATTGCTTTGAAAAAATAACGCCACATTATTTTAGCATAAAACAGGCATTTTAAACGTTTATTCTCCGCTCCTTTGAAACGGACGCATATTTCACCATTTGTGTTTAATTATTATCTAATTGTTTTTGTATTAAAATTATGTATATATTCTGTCGCCAATACAGATATTATGTTCTTGTTCTGGTAAAAAAAGTTGCATGAATACAGCAATATGAACATAGAGAAGTGTGTATAAGTCATAATTTTATAACCTTTCAAGGAAGAGAGTTTCTAAAAACGCCTATAGCTTCCTACTCAATCCTCTATGTTTGTACATTTAATAATTTACTGTAACAATTGTAATTATATCAACAAGAGATCACAGAGTGATCTTGGCGCCCACCAATATGCCATTTTTGAGTGTTCCAAATTTCAAGACTTATTGACTAGCTCAAGGTCAAATTTCATTTTCGTACACAACACTGTACTGTAGCTTGAGAAATGTGAAAGTAGGTCACTAGATCAGTTTCAAGGACAAAGTTCTTTGTACACAAAACTATGCATGTGCATCAAGTTTGAAGGCTGTAGTTTGAGAAGTTTGAAAGTAGGTCACTAGGTCAATCTTAAGGTCAAAGTTTATTTCGGTACACAAAACTATGCAAGTAGTCCAAATTTGAAGGATGTAGCTTGAGAAATGTGAAAGTAGGTCACTAGGTCAAAATCAAGTTCAAATTTCACTTCAGAACATAAATCTATGCATGTGGTCCAAATTTGAAGCCTGTACCTTAAAAATGTGAAAGTAGGTCACTAGGTCAATGTCAAGGTCAAAGTTTGTTTCGGTACACAATCCTATGCATGCGGTCTAAATTTTAAGCCTGTAGCTACAGAAATGTGAAAGTAGGTCACTAGGTCAATCTTAAGGTCAAAGTTCATTTCGGTACACAAAACTATGCAAGTGGTCCGAATTTGAAGGCTGTAGCTTGAGAAATGTGAAAGTAGGTCACTAGGTCAAAATCAAGGTCAAATTTTATTTCGGAACACAGAACTATGCATGTGGTCCAAATTTGAAGCCTGTACCTTCAAAAATGTGAAAGTAGGTCACTAGGTCAATGTAAAGGTCAAAGTTTATTTCGGTACACAAAACCATGCATGTGGTCCAAATTTAAAGGCTGTAGCTTGAGAAATGTGAAAGTAGGCCACTGGGTCAAAATCGAGGTCAAATTTCATTTCGAACACGAAACTATGCATGTGGTCCAAATTTGAAGCCTGTACCTTCAAAAATGTGAAAGTAGGTCACTAGGTCAATGTCAAGGTCAAAGCTTTTTTCAGTGCACAAAACTATGCATGTGGTCCAAATTTGAAGGCTGTAGCTACAGAAATGTGAAAGTAGGTCACTAGGTCAAAATCAAGGTCAACTCATGTCAAGGTTCATCTTGCCACTCAAAACCATATATGTGGTCCAAATTTGAATGTTGAAGCTTATTGACAAGAAGATTTTAAAAAGCTTTTCCCTATATAAGTCCATATGAACCATGTGACCCCCAGGGCGGGGCCATATTTGACCCTAGGGGGATAATTTTAACAAACTTGGTAGAGAACCACTAGATGATGCTACATTACAAATATCAAAGTCCTAGGCTTTGTAGTTTGGACAAGAAGATTTTCAAAGTTTTTCCCTATATAAGTCTATGTAAACCATGTGACCCGCAGGGCGGGCCATATTTTACCCTAGGGGGATAATTTGAACAATCTTCGTAGAAGACCTCTAGATGATGTCACATACAATATATCAAAGCCCTAAGCCCTGTGGTTTTGGACAAGAGGTTTTTCAAAGTTTTTCCCTATATAAGTCTATGTAAACCATGTGACCCCGGGGGGCCATATTTGACCCTAGGGGGATAATTTGAACAATCTTCGTAGAAGACCTCTAGATGATGTCACATACAAAATATCAAAGCCCTAGGCACTGTGGTTTTGGACAAGAGGTTTTTCAAAGTTTTTCCCTATATAAGTCTATATAAACCATGTGACCCCCCGGGGCGGGGCCATATTAGACCCCAGGGAAATAATTTGAATCATCTTGGTAGAGGACCACTAGATGATGCTTCATACCAAATATCAAAGCCCTAAGCTCTGTGGTTTTGGACAAGAAGATTTTCAAAGTTTTTCCCTATATAAATCTATGTAAATTATAGAAATAAACAAAGGGCCATAACTTACTAAAAAGTTGTTGGACCAGTCTGATTTTCAGGGGGACACAACTAGGGTACCAATACATCCTTCTGACAAAGTTTGGTCAAAATCCCCCTGGTAGTTTCTGAGGAGATGCGATAACGAGAAATTGTTAACGGACGGAAGGACGACGGACCACGGGAATAGCCTACCATCTGATGATGGTGGGCTAATAAAAGAATATCTAAACCAAAAAATATAACCTTTCAATGTTCGTCTACTGTCTGATCTATCAAATCTGTAACCGGGTGTAAATGTCATACCAGTTTAAAGTTCTCTTAGGATGGTAATGGGACCAATTGTGTGGCCAAAAATGAGATTTCCCCGTGTAAATTTCTGGTCCTTGAAAAATATTGTGCATGCTAGATTTATACAAAATATTTTCACGGAAATGTTGCTTTTATGCAAATCATAGGTATCCTGAAAGTTTAACAACAACCTATTAAACAATTAAGTCAAAATTGAATTTTTACGTTCTTGTTTGTCAAAACTAACTCAAATTTACAATGGATAACACCCCATCAATGCCATTTAGCTGCTTTTTAAAACATGTTTTTTCTTATTTTGGAAATTTAGTGAAATAAAAAAAATCCTTATAACGGGAAGGATGGATCAAACAGTAAACGCTACATAACATAGTTTTTTATCTATTGTTACCATTGTCTTTCGGATTCAACTCCTCTTTACTGGAATCAGTTTCTGCCCTGAAATGAACAAATGCATATATTAATTAAAAGTGAAGCCATTATCAGAGAAGCAGTTCTAAATCAATTAGTTGTCCATAACAATGAATAACAAATTTGTGTGTATGAGGGCTTGTGTGTAACCATTACTGACAGAGAACCAAACAACCAGAACCCACAACAAAATGCTTACTCGGAGATCTGGAATTGATAGAAGAATTTTGTACGCCCGACTAAAAACACGACAATGTCTGTCGGGACTTAAGCTATAAGAAAGTAATTTATGTTCGATTTCTAGCATTTCATGAATGTAAAAATGGGCATGTTCTATTGGTATTTATTCCCATGAATTATGCAATAAGAATAAAAAGTAGACATCTGCTTATTTTCTACTTCATCATAAACAGGTCATATATTTTGAATGTACATAGAATGTATAGTCAGAAGCTAAATTACAAAGAAAATATGCCTTTACATGTTTAATAATAAAAATGCATAATAATGCTGATGGAACTACCTTAACAGTCTTTTGCAATTACACATATGTCTTCGTTCGTTCGAAAAAAGGGCATATATTTTACACGGAAAGAATAAGTGGTATTCTCTAAGAATAGTAAAATAAAATTAACTGAAATGGCATTGGCTTGAATTATTTCAGTTTTTCATTTTCTATTTGTGAAAGTAACTTACCATTTTATTTCTTTACATTTAAAGTCATCATGGACGTCACGCTCAAAACCTTTTTCACATGGAAAAAGACATGTCCCATCTGAAATATAATGAGGGACATGAGCGTTACCTCTTTCAAAGGTTTCTTGTTCGTTAACAGTATTACACTGATAAACATGAAGTTGTATTTTAGAAAGCGTTCATATACAATAAGCTTTTACCAATTACGCTATAAATCAATAAGATTTTACGGAGCTTAATCTGTGTAGATATGTAGAGGAGACGCTTTAAAACAAAACTCACGCATATACATTTTACAGAATCATTGTGTTCTCATAAGTCTACGTAACTTTTGCCGTTATATTTATTAACAGGTTGAGAGGAGAAAACAGCTAAGATATAACATACTCGGAATAGGGTACAGTCCTCTAGAACATGGGTTCTGATCAGTGACAGTTGTACATTCTAGGGGTTGGTATCTGATTTCTTCGTCATACTTCTGAAGAAACTTGCCATCCAGGCTGTAAAATCCCCTTTTGAAATCACAATATATCATTGGCGGAGATACATTGTCTCCCTTGGAATATATCGCATATTGTACGGGCAAGTCTTTGATGTCATCATGTCTGGCTGTGCATGCTTCATAACAGTCCGATTCGTATGGCTGATATCTTCCCTTCGGACATTTTTCTTCCTGCACTATAACTACACTGGAATCTGTAGCTTTACGGGAGACCCTTCTCCAATCCCCTGAAATTAATATGCATAATTATGTATTTGATCACCTGACACGACCACAAAGAGAGACAGTTTAGATACTATTACCGATAACGAAATAAAAGAATCAAAGAGTATTTAAATCATAAAATATGATATTAAATAAATTGAGACCACACAAAGTTCCTTCGAAAATCGCTCCATATTCAGCTAAACATCAGAAATCTGTTGTACAAAACACACCTTTTGGGCACACTAGGCTCTTTGGTGAGCAAATATGAAGCATTTCACCATCAGCAGTGTATACACAAATAGGCTTGAATCCGGAATCACAAATATCGGCAAACCCGCAGTAACGAATGTAAATATCCATCATTGCTTCATTCCGTTTGCATGTTCCGGATCTAATAAAGTCTGCGTAGTTACAGGTTGATGTATGTAGCAGTTTATATTCATATAAGCCAGGCGTTTCGTGGTTTTGTTGGACTGGAGTTGCAGCCACTGGTCTTAGTGCGAACAATATCGAAACGATGAGAAGAAACGCCTGGAATAAAGTTACATATAATGATTCATTAGACACAATAATAGTCATTTTTTGCAAAAGTGCCATCAGATTTGAAGTATTCGGCATGATAATATTTCGTAGCCTTCAATGGCATTTCTACACTTGAAATGAACATTTCACGTTAAGTATTCGTATTGCCTCTGAATGAGGTCAACAATTAAGAAGATATAGAGGATATTTGTTTGTTTTGAGTGGATATGGAATATATCTCACTGAGAAGCAAGCAAATTTCAAATATTGTACGCGCTCGCGTGAAAATGTGAAAATTTTCTCACTTCGAGGTAAGATATATTCAATATTCGAAAAAACAAACAATTTTCATTTAAAGTGAAAATGGAAACTTAATACACTCATCGGCAAAAAGAAAGAAATAGTAAAGGTTTGATATTCATATATGTATTATAAATAATCTCAAATCGCTAAACCTTTTTGGATGGTTTCACTACAAGGGGCCTTCCATTCGTCAACAGTAAAACAACTGCAAGAGCATAATTAATGGTGCTGGGCACGTCAGACTTCGCATGATGCGGTTTTGTTTCCTGACTGGTGTTTCCTTTCCATCCTGTATCTTTTCTTCTGATTTCCACTTGTTTGAATGCGTCTTCTTTCTGTTGAAATGTGAAATATCATCAAAAAGTTATACTGTTTTACAGTGTTATGTGCCTGTCTTTTTACCTTATTCTTTACTTTATTATTCTTTGTATTGATGACTCACCGTTTACTGTAAAGCCTGACCTAGTTTTGAAACATTATGTAATGCAGTAAAATATTTATATACTATGTTTATATACTATGTATATTTATATACTATGTTCTATCACGATTTACAGATAAAAATGTCTTGTAATTTATTTTAAAGTCTTGGTTATCCTTGGATTTTTGCAGAGTCTTCTTTTTCTTCTTGATGATACAAGAAAGAAAGTACTGGAACCTGTAAGAGATCCTTTGTAAGGTCTTATTACCTATTTTTCTCTATAACACAATATAACCAACTGGTTATTTAATATTTTGGATTATTTTTTATTTTTGGATTCATTTTTAAAAAGATATTTTTTATCCTTCGGATATTCTAAATGCAGCTTGGATTCTGTAAACAATTTGGCATTTGCACCGACAGGATTTAAAATGAACAGGGCAGGTATATTCTTGCATATTATAATTGAATTTTATGGCTAATCAACATTTTCAAAGTATCGGAAATGTTACTTTTCAAACTAAATTTTGTTGTACATAATTGCTTGTTTGTTTGTTGCTTTTTTTCTTTTCTTTTTTTTTTTTTTTTTTTGTTGTTGTTGTTTTATTTTTACATTTTAAGTAACAATAATGCTTAATCTTAGATGTAGGTTCTAATTCACATTATTCTGGTATGCTGCTTAAATGCTAATACTTGTTAGCTACCTTTTCAATTTCTCGTATAATCAGGATTTTGTACGGTTTGTGCCAGAAAATTAAATTAAAAATAACCTCATCTTTGTTGTCTAAACTGCTTTCAGGATTGTCGGTGCACTCGTCAGATGCAAGTATATAATTATCCGTCACCATTTGAGTTGTACCTTCGTCTATACCTGCATCTTCGTCCGGACAAATTTCCTTTCCTGAAAAAAATATGTTTTCCGATAACAGTAAATTATACATGTACTTCGAATACGTTATATAAAAATGTTATTTGAAAAACAATCTGCGTCCAGTTATGTATTCCCCTATATTTTTAAGAACTGAAAACTCACGGGTATAAACTTCTATACTAATGTTATGTAATAAAAGCATGTTCACGACAGTACAAGTAACAATAGTAATAAAAATCATCAATCATAACTTGCCACTGTCATATAGATTTAGGAAAATGCTCAGAACAGGGCGAAATATAACTGGTATTCTAAAAAACATTGTTCACTGGTAAGAATCAAAAATGGGCAAATTATTGCAAACCTGAAAAAGAAATGAAAATTTGTTTGTTTGAATTTATGATCATATTCATGACTGTTTGTGAAAAATTCAAAAGAAGTGTAGGTGTTGGAAAGCTCGATGTTACTAAAAGCTCCCTGATATAAAACAATCCGTTCTATACTAATCCAAACTTACTTAATATAGTTGTGACTATAACTAACAGTGTATTTCTCATTTCTTACAAGGAAGAGACCAGTTACTGTAAATATTTCTGGCGAGAGTTAACTTAACGTAGATATAGGAAAGTGAAAAGAAATATTTCAATACTTTGACTATTTCAGATTATATTGAGATCTGTCTTATGAACAGTTGAATAAAAAATCCATAACGTTATTTCTAAGAATGACTAACTCCTATGTGTTTAATAAAACATCACGAAATATTAAAATGCTATTTAATATTTTCAAATCTGAAATTAAAAATAAACAGCCTACAGAAATTTATGTAAAATGGTCATCATGATAAAACACCAGATTAGTTCTGGAATATGGGTGTTGAAAACCTTAAATGAGTAAGACTTCTGATCCTACACAAACTGGATTTTAGAGTTTACATTAGATACTAACATTTTTACATTTCATACAAACCGTTAAAACATGATTTTTACTGCAGATGATGTAAGTATACAAATATATAAAATACATACCTTTAAAATTTTCATCCTGTTTCATGGAAAATGAAAAACAGGCTTCAACTTTAGGGACAAAGAGTGGTTCAACCATACTATGTTCAGTTCTGTTGTAGCTAAAAGGGTCAAACAAGTCCCGAATGTCCTCGTCTTCCACAGGCAATTTTTGAGTTCGCAACTGCATTTTTACTCAAAAGATTGTATCAACCAATGCCGACAGACCGACTGTAACAAATTAGGTCGTGTAATGACAAGCATTGCCAACATATCAATGTGTATGCCAGTATTTAAGATTTATAATACACAGTTAACGTAAATATAGAGTGTATAGCAAGAGGATACACCACTCATTTTTAGTGTTTAGTTTATGTTAACAATCAAAATATGTACATGCTGTACACTCGAAGCTCTCAGAAGATTGTTTATTTTATATAGATATTTACGACTGTCAAACCTGTGGTAGTACACATTATACTGTGAAAAGCGAAACACATTTTAGGTGTATACATTGTATTATTTCAAACAAACCACACACTGTGACACAGTATACTATTATTTTTTTCACACAATCATGTTTTAATTTTATGTTTCTATAGATACTATGAAATAACTGGTAATATGTTCACATATGAATTCAGCTCTAATACTTTATTTAATGTTCAAAGAAAATGTTCTAATTGTGTGCAATGTTCATAGAACAGGTCCTTTATAGTAATTTTATGTTTATCCCCCACCGAATGTCGCCCCGCCAAACGTTGCCCCGCCGAATGTCGCCCCGAAAATGTTCGCCTCGTCAAACGTTGACTTGCTAAACGTCGCAAGCCTAACATTCGGGTCGGATTTTCAATGTCACTAGCCGTATACTTCAGGAAGTGAAAAAGATATATCTAGTGATAAAGTAACTGCTCGGATAAGGTATAACATGACCATTTCCCATCCCCCTAAGTCAAGTGTGAAATTGACTTTTCAGACAGGCATCTGGAGTTTGTTCGTGACAATCCATCTCAATGAGGTAAGCATTAAGTATTTTCCCAATGTATGACAAAGTTACATTATAGACAAAGTAAGACAGACTGAATGGATTCTGTACTAGTACAAACCTGTTCTCCGCAAGTAATTGCCAACTTTCCCACATGAATCAGAGGTGGGGGACTAATGATTTCAGACGCAATGTCGTTTATCGAATAGTCACGAAGAACATACGCCCCGCCCGAGTATCGAACTCACGACACCGCGATCCGTAGACCAACGCTCTACCTATTGAGCTAAGCGGGCGGGTTCACTGGCCGATTGAAGGTCGAG